>NC_083723.1:35204187-36445822 GCF_028564815.1 Eubalaena glacialis
GATAAATTAACAGTATCGGATTAACATATACACACTGCTATGTATAAAATATATCATCAACATGGAATTACTGTATACCACAGGGAACTATACTCAATATTTTGTAATAACCCCTAAGGGGAAATAATCTGAAACACAATAGATATCTATATCGACATCATCTATCAACTACAGATAAAATGGAACCTAAAGGAGGCCGATGGTGAGCGTTTCTGACCCTGAAGACTTCAATGATCTAAAGTTCGGACTCTGCCTATGGCCCAAGTCCCTTAATGAACATACATGTACCAGTAGCTTAAAAATTCCCCAGATTGGGGTTCGGGGAGACACTGATTTGGAAAAATCCCTGGTGTTCTCCTTACATACGTGGGACCTTTCATACAGCTGAAACATGCCTGTGATACCCAGAAGATGGTACACGGTTGGATCAGGAAGATTTTGGAAAAGGCACCTCATCTCCTAATCTCCTGGTTGTCGGGTTCACCCCTCCAGCCACTTTCCTAACAATCTCCACACTTGAGTATGTCAGCACCTTCAATATCCTGTTGCACAGAGTTTGGAATTTGTCCAGAGGATGAAGGGGAAGGAGGAGAAACAATGAGAGACAAGCCCTAGATGTTCGGACAGGCACATGCCACTCTAATTTCCAATCAGGAAGAAAAATTAAGCAAAGGCTTAGTCTACCGCCCAGAACCAGAGTACGGCCAGAAGCAAATGAGCGGTTTTGCAGACAGCTCCCAAAAAAGCGAGTTCACAAATGAAGCTCAGGAAACTTCAATACACAGACCTGCAGAGTTATAAATGATCACTCTCGTCCAAAAATATATTCAGGGAAGGCAACAAAGAGGATTAGAAAGCAAGGCAGAATTGCAGGAAACAGATTTCAGGAGGTAGATTCGAATCGCCTTTAAAGAACATGAAAAGCGGCAAAACGTCGACAATGATGCACTTGGCCAAAAAGGGCGTATGCGTTTTTTCCTGAATATATTCAGGAAAAAACGCATACGCCCTTTTTGGCCAACCAAGCAAGCCGGAAATGCAAATCAGCACTACAAAGAAGCCTCACTTCCCCTCGGTCAAAAGTGTAAAAACCAGAAATGCAGGACAGGCCAGGGAGAAAAGGGAGGCTTGTTAGGTTGATGGGCGGGATGTAAATTGCCAACGGCCACTCTGGAGAACTGTATGGTGTTTCCTAAAACATCTAAAAAACACAGCTAGAGAGGATAGGGCACTTCCACTCATGGGCGTATAAAATGGGATAATTAAAAATCAACAAGACACAGGCACCCCAAAGTTTAGGGATGTTTACAAGAATCTCCACTTCGGTACACCATAAATATGCCAGGAAAGAGAAAAAAGGTTAAAGAAGTTGTGCTACTTATTTACAATGGAATATCACTCAGCCATGAAATCAATATCATAAGGCTAGTAGCAGCATGATAAGTGGATTTAGGTACGATGTTTCTAAGTGAAATAAGTCACTCAGAAAAAGACACTTATCATAATATATCACTTATGGAGGGAATGTAAAAATCGCTACACATAACCTCAATTACAAAACAGAACAGAGTCACACATTTAGAAAAAACACTATGGCTGCTTAACGGGAAAGGTGAGGTGGGGTGAGGCAGCAAACAAGGGTTTGAAATTAGCACAGATACCGTTCCATAAATCAAATATGTAACAGACAAGGCCTACTCCTTGCTTAGTGAACTGGACTCAACACCCCCTATTCACCGCACAAGAATATATCTGACTAGGAAGAGTCTTAAAACCTATGTATTGATATCTCTCTGGAAGTGAATCAAGAGGGTGTAAAGCGGCATAAACACAGCAGGGAAAAGCAGCTAAACCCCATTATAAAAATAGATTACTTAAAAAAAAAAAAACCCCAGAAAACAAAGACAGTGAAAGAGAGAGACATTCTTACAAAATCCGTTCAGGGGCTGTGATGCAACCTGGATTGACCATATCTAGACCCACAGCTGGATGAGACATAAGGCTGGACACTCTTGGGGCTGAGAGGATTGGTGAGGTTGGGTGAGCAAACGCAGACCCTTTAAAGTAATACTGCGTGGTACCCATGCCATGGGTCCCAAATCTCCAGGTTCAAGGGCATCTTCCTACATCGAAAACATGCCTGGGAACCCCAGAAGATGGTACACCGTGTGATCGGGAAAGGTTTCAAAAACGCACCTCATTTCTCCTCTCCTTGTGCTCGGGTTCGCCATTCCAGCCGCTTCACTAACAATCTCCCTACTTGGAGAATCAGCACCGTTGACCTCCTGTTTCGTACAGGTCGCAATTTGTCCTGAGGATGAACGGGAAGAGGGGGAACCAATGAGAGACTAGCTCTAGGTGTTGGGCCAGGCACAGGTCACTCTATTTTCCCATCAGGAAGAAGAATGAAACACAGGCTCAGCCTGCCCCCAGGAACCAGAATAGGGCCTGAAGCAATCCTGCGCTTTTGCGGCCAGCTCCCAGAAAAGCGAATTGACAAATGGAGCTCAGGAGCACTGCAATTCACAAACCTGCAGAGCTATATATGATAACTCTCGTCCACAAATATATTGAGGGAAGGCAACGAAGAGGATTTGAAAGCAAGGCAGAATTGCAGGAAACAGATTTCAGGAGGTCGATTCGACTCGCCTTGAAAGCACATGAAAAGCGGCAAAGCGTTGACAATGACGCCCTTTTTGGCCAACCAAGCAAGCCGGAAAGGCAAATCGGCGCTACAAAGAAGTCTCGCTTGCCAGCGGTCAAAAGGGCCATGCTGAAAAAAGTGTAAAAACCAGAAATGCAGGACAGGCCATGGAGACATGGGAGCCTTGCAACGCTGATGGGCGGGATGGAAATTGCCAACAGCCACTCTGGAGAAGTGTACGCTGCGTCCTGAAACATGTAATAGACACAGCTGAGAGAGCATAGGGCACTTCCACTCATGGGCATAGAAATCGGGAAACCTAAAAATCAACAAGACACAGGCACCCCAAACTTTAGGGCTGCTCTGTTTCCAAGAACCTCCACTTCGGTACACCTGAAATATCCCAGGAAAGAGAAAAATGGATAAAGAAGTTGTGGTACTAATGCACAATGGAATATCACTCAGCCATGAAATCAGTGTCATAAGGCTAGTAGCAGCATGATGAGTGGATTTAGGGACGATGACTCTAAGTGAAGTAAGTCACACAGAAAAGGACACTTATCCTAAGATATCACTTATAGAGGGAATGTCAACATCGCTACACCTGAACTGACTTCCAAAACAGAACAGAGTCACACATTTAGAAAACACACTATGGCTGCTTAACGGGAAAGGTGAGGTGGGGCGATGCATAAAACAAGGGTTTGAAATTAGCTCAGATACCGTTCCACAAGCCAAATATGTAATAGACAAGACCTACTCCCTGCTCAGTGAACTGGACTCAACACCCCCTATTCACCGCCCAAGAATATATCTGACTAGGAAGAGTCTTAAAACCTATGTATTGATATCTCTCTGGAAGTGAATCAAGAGGGTGTAAAGCGGCATAAACACAGCAGGCAAAAGCAGCTAAACCCCATTTGAAAAATAGATTACTTAAAAAAAAAAGCCCATAAAACAAAGACAGTGAAAGAGAGAAATTCTTCCAAAATCCATTCAGGGGCTCTGATGCAACCTGGATTGACCAGATCTAGACCCACAGCTGGATGAGACATAAGGCTGGACACTCTTGGGGCTGAGAGGATTGGTGAGGTTGGGTGAGCAAACGCAGACCCTTTAAAGTAATAGTGCGTGGTACCCATGCCGTGGGTCCCAAATCTCCAGGTTCAAGGGCATCTTCCTACATCGAAAACATGCCTGGGAAACCCAGAAGATGGTACACCGTGTGATCGGGAAAGATTTCTAAAACGCACCTCATTTCTCCTCTCCTTGTGCTCGGGTTCGCCATTCCAGCCGCTTCACTAACAATCTCCCTACTTGGAGAATCAGCACCGTTGATCTCCTGTTTCGTACAGGTCGCAATTTGTCCTGAGGATGAACGGGAAGAGGGGGAACCAATGAGAGACTAGCTCTAGGTGTTGGGACAGGCACAGGTCACTCTATTTTCCCATCAGGAAGAAGAATGAACCACAGGCTCAGCCTGCCCCCCGGAACCAGAATAGGGCCTGAAGCAATCCTGCGCTTTTGAGGCCAGCTCCCAAAAAAGCGAGTTGACAAATGGAGCTCAGGGGCACTGCAATTCACAAACCTGCAGAGCTATATATGATAACTCTCGTCCACAAATATATTGAGGGAAGGCAACGAAGAGGATTTGAAAACAAGGCAGAATTGCAGGAAACAGATTTCAGGAGGTCGATTCGACTCGCCTTGAAAGCACATGAAAAGCGGCAAAGCGTTGACAATGATGCCCTTGGCCAAAAAGGGCGTATGCGTTTTTTCCTGAATATATTCAGGAAAAAACGCATACGCCCTTTTTGGCCAACCAAGCAAGCCGGAAAGGCAAATCGGCGCTACAAAGAAGTCTCGCTTGCCAGCGGTCAAAAGGGCCATGCTGAAAAAAGTGTAAAAACCAGAAATGCAGGACAGGCCATGGAGACATGGGAGCCTTGCTACGCAGATGGGTGGGATGGAAATTGCCAACAGCCACTCTGGAGAAGTGTACGCTGCGTCCTGAAACATGGAATAGACACAGCTGAGAGAGCATAGGGCACTTCCACTCATGGGCGTAGAAATCGGGAAACCAAAAAATCAAAAAGACACAGGCACCCCAAACTTTAGGGCTGCTCTGTTTCCAAGAACCTCCACTTCGGTACACCTTAAATATCCCAGGAAAGAGAAAAATGGATAAAGAAGTTGTGGTACTTATGCACAATGGAATATCACTCAGCCATGAAATCAGTGTCATAAGGCTAGTAGCAGCATGATGAGTGGATTTAGGGACGATGACTCTAAGTGAAGTAAGTCACACAGAAAAGGACACTTATCCTAAGATATCACTTATAGAGGGAATGTCAACATCGCTACACCTGAACTGACTTCCAAAACAGAACAGAGTCACACATTTAGAAAACACACTATGGCTGCTTAACGGGAAAGGTGAGGTGGGGCGATGCATAAAACAAGGGTTTGAAATTAGCTCAGATACCGTTCCACAAGCCAAATATGTAATAGACAAGACCTACTCCCTGCTCAGTGAACTGGACTCAACACCCCCTATTCACCGCCCAAGAATATATCTGACTAGGAAGAGTCTTAAAACCTATGTATTGATATCTCTCTGGAAGTGAATCAAGAGGGTGTAAAGCGGCATAAACACAGCAGGCAAAAGCAGCTAAACCCCATTTGAAAAATAGATTACTTAAAAAAAAAAGCCCATAAAACAAAGACAGTGAAAGAGAGAGAAATTCTTCCAAAATCCGTTCAGGGGCTCTGATGCAACCTGGATTGACCATATCTAGACCCACAGCTGGATGAGACATAAAGCTGGACACTCTTGGGGCTGAGAGGATTGGTGAGGTTGGGTGAGCAAACGCAGACCCTTTAAAGTAATAGTGCGTGGTACCCATGCCGTGGGTCCCAAATCTCCAGGTTCAAGGGCATCTTCCTACATCGAAAACATGCCTGGGAAACCCAGAAGATGGTACACCGTGTGATCGGGAAAGGTTTCTAAAACGCACCTCATTTCTCCTCTCCTTGTGCTCGGGTTCGCCATTCCAGCCGCTTCACTAACAATCTCCCGACTTGGAGAATCAGCACCGTTGACCTCCTGTTTCGTACAGGTCGCAATTTGTCCTGAGGATGAACGGGAAGAGGGGGAACCAATGAGAGACTAGCTCTAGGTGTTGGGACAGGCACAGGTCACTCTATTTTCCCATCAGGAAGAAGAATGAACCACAGGCTCAGCCTGCCCCCCGGAACCAGAATAGGGCCTGAAGCAATCTTGCGCTTTTGCGGCCAGCTCCCAAAAAAGCGAGTTGACAAATGGAGCTCAGGGGCACTGCAATTCACAAACCTGCAGAGTTAGAAATGATAACTCTCATCCACAAATATATTGAGGGAAGGCAACGAAGAGGATTTGAAAACAAGGCAGAATTGCAGGAAACAGATTTCAGGAGGTCGATTCGACTCGCCTTGAAAGCACATGAAAAGCGGCAAAGCGTTGACAATGATGCCCTTGGCCAAAAAGGGCGTATGCGTTTTTTCCTGAATATATTCAGGAAAAAACGCATACGCCCTTTTTGGCCAACCAAGCAAGCCGGAAAGGCAAATCGGCGCTACAAAGAAGTCTCGCTTGCCAGCGGTCCAAAGGGCCATGCTGAAAAAATGTAAAAACCAGAAATGCAGGACAGGCCATGGAGACATGGGAGCCTTGCTACGCTGATGGGCGGGATGGAAATTGCCAACAGCCACTCTGGAGAAGTGTACGCTGCGTCCTGAAACATGGAATAGACACAGCTGAGAGAGCATAGGGCACTTCCACTCATGGGCGTAGAAATCGGGAAACCTAAAAATCAACAAGACACAGGCACCCCAAAGTTTAGGGCTGCTCTGTTTCCAAGAACCTCCACTTCGGTACACCTGAAATATCCCAGGAAAGAGAAAAATGGATAAAGAAGTTGTGGTACTTATGCACAATGGAATATCACTCAGCCATGAAATCAGTGTCATAAGGCTAGTAGCAGCATGATGAGTGGATTTAGGGACGATGACTCTAAGTGAAGTAAGTCACACAGAAAAGGACACTTATCCCAAGATATCACTTACAGAGGCAATGTCAACATCGCTACACCTGAACTGAATTCCAAAACAGAACAGAGTCACACATTTAGAAAACACACTATGGCTGCTTAACGGGAAAGTTGAGGCGGGGTGATACATAAAACAAGGGTTTGAAATTAGCTCAGATACCGTTCCACAAGCCAAATATGTAATAGACAAGACCTACTCCCTGCTAGGTGAACTGGACTCAACACCCCCTATTCACCACCCAAGAATATATCTGACTAGTAAGAGTCTTTAAACCTATGTATTGATATCTCTCTGGAAGTGAATCAAGAGGGATTAAAGCGGCATAAACACAGCCGGGAGAAGCAGCTAAACCCCATTATAAAAATAGATTACTTAAAAAAAAAAACCCATAAAACAAAGACAGTGAAAGAGAGAGACATTTTTACAAAATCCGTTCAGGGGCTGTGATGCAACCTGGATTGACCATATCTAGACCCACAGCTGGATGAGACATAAGGCTGGACACTCTTGGGGCTGAGAGGATTGGTGAGGTTGGGTGAGCAAACGCAGACCCTTTAAAGTAATACTGCGTGGTACCCATGCCATGGGTCCCAAATCTCCAGGTTCAAGGGCATCTTCCTACATCGAAAACATGCCTGGGAACCCCAGAAGATGGTACACCGTGTGATCGGGAAAGGTTTCAAAAACGCACCTCATTTCTCCTCTCCTTGTGCTCGGGTTCGCCATTCCAGCCGCTTCACTAACAATCTCCCTACTTGGAGAATCAGCACCGTTGACCTCCTGTTTCGTACAGGTCGCAATTTGTCCTGAGGATGAACGGGAAGAGGGGGAACCAATGAGAGACTAGCTCTAGGTGTTGGGACAGGCACAGGTCACTCTATTTTCCCATCAGGAAGAAGAATGAACCACAGGCTCAGCCTGCCCCCCGGAACCAGAATAGGGCCTGAAGCAATCCTGCGCTTTTGCGGCCAGCTCCCAAAAAAGCGAGTTGACAAATGGAGCTCAGGGGCACTGCAATTCACAAACCTGCAGAGCTATATATGATAACTCTCGTCCCCAAATATATTGAGGGAAGGCAACGAAGAGGATTTGAAAGCAAGGCAGAATTGCAGGAAACAGATTTCAGGAGGTCGATTCGACTCGCCTTGAAAGCACATGAAAAGCGGCGAAGCGTTGACAATGATGCCCTTGGCCAAAAAGGGCGTATGCGTTTTTTCCTGAATATATTCAGGAAAAAACGCATACGCCCTTTTTGGCCAACCAAGCAATCGGAAAGGCAAATCGGCGCTACAAAGAAGTCTCGCTTGCCAGCGGTCAAAAGGGCCATGCTGAAAAAAGTGTAAAAACCAGAAATGCAGGACAGGCCATGGAGACATGGGAGCCTTGCTACGCTGATGGGCGGGATGGAAATTGCCAACAGCCACTCTGGAGAAGTGTACGCTGCGTCCTGAAACATGGAATAGACACAGCTGAGAGAGCATAGGGCACTTCCACTCAGGGGCGTAGAAATCGGGAAACCTAAAAATCAACAAGACACAGGCACCCCAAAGTTTAGGGCTGCTCTGTTTCCAAGAACCTCCACTTCGGTACACCTGAAATATCCCAGGAAAGAGAAAAATGGATAAAGAAGTTGTGGTACTTATGCACAATGGAATATCACTCAGCCATGAAATCAGTGTCATAAGGCTAGTAGCAGCATGATGAGTGGATTTAGGGACGATGACTCTAAGTGAAGTAAGTCACACAGAAAAGGACACTTATCCTAACATATCACTTATAGAGGGAATGTCAACATCGCTACACCTGAACTGAATTCCAAAACAGAACAGAGTCACACATTTAGAAAACACACTATGGCTGCTTAACGGGAAAGGTGAGGCGGGGCGATGCATAAAACAAGGGTTTGAAATTAGCTCACATACCGTTCCACAAGCCAAATATGTAATAGACAAGACCTACTCCCTGCTCAGTGAACTGGACTCAACACCCCCTATTCACCGCCCAAGAATGTATCTGACTAGGAAGAGTCTTAAAACCTATGTATTGATATCTCTCTGGAAGTGAATCAAGAGGGTGTAAAGCGGCATAAACACAGCAGGGAAAAGCACCTAAACCCCATTATAAAAATAGATCACTTAAAAAAAAAAACCCAGAAAACAAAGACAGTGAAAGAGAGAGACATTCTTACAAAATCCGTTCAGGGGCTCCGATGCAACCTGGATTGACCATATCTAGACCCACAGCTGGATGAGACATAAGGCTGGACACTCTTGGGGCTGAGAGGATTGGTGAGGTTGGGTGAGCAAACGCAGACCCTTTAAAGTAATAGTGCGTGGTACCCATGCCATGGGTCCCAAATCTCCAGGTTCAAGGGCATCTTCCTACATCGAAAACATGCCTGGGAACCCCAGAAGATGGTACACCGTGTGATCGGGAAAGGTTTCAAAAACGCACCTCATTTCTCCTCTCCTTGTGCTCGGGTTCGCCATTCCAGCCGCTTCACTAACAATCTCCCTACTTGGAGAATCAGCACCGTTGACCTCCTGTTTCGTACAGGTCGCAATTTGTCCTGAGGATGAACGGGAAGAGGGGGAACCAATGAGAGACTAGCTCTAGGTGTTGGGACAGGCACAGGTCACTCTATTTTCCCATCAGGAAGAAGAATGAACCACAGGCTCAGCCTGCCCCCCGGAACCAGAATAGGGCCTGAAGCAATCCTGCGCTTTTGCGGCCAGCTCCCAAAAAAGCGAGTTGACAAATGGAGCTCAGGGGCACTGCAATTCACAAACCTGCAGAGTTAGAAATGATGACTCTCGTCCACAAATATATTGAGGAAAGGCAACGAAGAGGATTTGAAAGCAAGGCAGAATTGCAGGAAACAGATTTTAGGAGGTAGATTCGACTCGCCTTGAAAGCACATGAAAAGCGGCAAAGCGTTGACAATGATGCCCTTGGCCAAAAAGGGCGTATGCGTTTTTTCCTGAATATATTCAGGAAAAAACGCATACGCCCTTTTTGGCCAACCAAGCAAGCCGGAAAGGCAAATCGGCGCTACAAAGAAGTCTCGCTTGCCAGCGGTCAAAGGGGCCATGCTGAAAAAAGTGTAAAAACCAGAAATGCAGGACAGGCCATGGAGACACGGGAGCCTTGCTACGCTGATGGGCGGGATGGAAATTGCCAACAGCCACTCTGGAGAAGTGTACGCTGCGTCCTGAAACATGGAATAGACACAGCTGAGAGAGCATAGGGCACTTCCACTCTTGGGCGTAGAAATCGGGAAACCTAAAAATCAACACGACACAGGCACCCCAAAGTTTAGGGCGGCTCTGTTTCCAAGAACCTCCACTTCGGTACACCTTAAATATCCCAGAAAAGAGAAAAATGGATAAAGAAGTTGTGGTACTTATACACAATGGAATATCACTCAGCCATGAAATCAGTGTCATAAGGCTAGTAGCAGCATGATGAGTGGATTTAGGGACGATGACTCTAAGTGAAGTAAGTCACACAGAAAAGGACACTTATCCCAAGATATCACTTACAGAGGCAATGTCAACATCGCTACACCTGAACTGAATTCCAAAACAGAACAGAGTCACACATTTAGAAAACACACTATGGCTGCTTGACGGGAAAGTTGAGGCGGGGTGATACATAAAACAAGGGTTTGAAATTAGCTCAGATACCGTTCCACAAGCCAAATATGTAATAGACAAGACCTACTCCCTGCTAGGTGAACTGGACTCAACACCCCCTATTCACCACCCAAGAATATATCTGACTAGTAAGAGTCTTTAAACCTATGTATTGATATCTCTCTGGAAGTGAATCAAGAGGGATTAAAGCGGCATAAACACAGCAGGGAGAAGCAGCTAAACCCCATTTGAAAAATAGATTACTTAAAAAAAAAAACCCATAAAACAAAGACAGTGAAAGAGAGAGACATTTTTACAAAATCCGTTCAGGGGCTGTGATGCAACCTGGATTGACCATATCTAGACCCACAGCTGGATGAGACATAAGGCTGGACACTCTTGGGGCTGAGAGGATTGGTGAGGTTGGGTGAGCAAACGCAGACCCTTTAAAGTAATACTGCGTGGTACCCATGCCATGGGTCCCAAATCTCCAGGTTCAAGGGCATCTTCCTACATCGAAAACATGCCTGGGAAACCCAGAAGATGGTACACCGTGTGATCGGGAAAGGTTTCTAAAACGCACCTCATTTCTCCTCTCCTTGTGCTCGGGTTCGCCGTTCGAGCCTCTTCACTAACAATCTCCCTACTTGGAGAATCAGCACCGTTGACCTCCTGTTTCGTACAGGTCGCAATTTGTCCTGAGGATGAACGGGAAGAGGGGGAACCAATGAGAGACTAGCTCTAGGTGTTGGGACAGGCACAGGTCACTCTATTTTCCCATCAGGAAGAAGAATGAACCACAGGCTCAGCCTGCCCCCCGGAACCAGAATAGGGCCTGAAGCAATCCTGCGCTTTTGCGGCCAGCTCCCAAAAAAGCGAGTTGACAAATGGAGCTCAGGGGCACTGCAATTCACAAACCTGCAGAGTTCTAAATGATGACTCTCGTCCACAAATATATTGAGGAAAGGCAACGAAGAGGATTTGAAAGCAAGGCAGAATTGCAGGAAACAGATTTTAGGAGGTAGATTCGACTCGCCTTGAAAGCACATGAAAAGCGGCAAAGCGTTGACAATGATGCCCTTGGCCAAAAAGGGCGTATGCGTTTTTTCCTGAATATATTCAGGAAAAAACGCATACGCCCTTTTTGGCCAACCAAGCAAGCCGGAAAGGCAAATCGGCGCTACAAAGAAGTCTCGCTTGCCAGCGGTCCAAAGGGCCATGCTGAAAAAAGTGTAAAAACCAGAAATGCAGGACAGGCCATGGAGACACGGGAGCCTTGCTACGCTGATGGGCGGGATGGAAATTGCCAACAGCCACTCTGGAGAAGTGTACGCTGCGTCCTGAAACATGGAATAGACACAGCTGAGAGAGCATAGGGCACTTCCACTCTTGGGCGTAGAAATCGGGAAACCTAAAAATCAACACGACACAGGCACCCCAAAGTTTAGGGCGGCTCTGTTTCCAAGAACCTCCACTTCGGTACACCTTAAATATCCCAGAAAAGAGAAAAATGGATAAAGAAGTTGTGGTACTTATGCACAATGGAATATCACTCAGCCATGAAATCAGTGTCATAAGGCTAGTAGCAGCATGATGAGTGGATTTAGGGACGATGACTCTAAGTGAAGTAAGTCACACAGAAAAGGACACTTATCCTAAGATATCACTTATAGAGGGAATGTCAACATCGCTACACCTGAACTGAATTCCAAAACAGAACAGAGTCACACATTTACAAAACACACTATGGCTGCTTAACGGGAAAGGTGAGGCGGGGTGATGCATAAAACAAGGGTTTGAAATTAGCTCACATACCGTTCCACAAGCCAAATATGTAATAGACAAGACCTACTCCCTGCTCAGTGAACTGGACTCAACACCCCCTATTCACCGCCCAAGAATATATCTGACTAGTAAGAGTCTTTAAACCTATGTATTGATATCTCTCTGGAAGTGAATCAAGAGGGTGTAAAGCGGCATAAACACAGCAGGGAAAAGCAGCTAAAACCCATTATAAAAATAGATTACTTAAAAAAAAACCCCATAAAACAAAGACAGTGAAAGAGAGAGAAATTCTTCCAAAATCCGTTGAGGGGCTCTGATGCAACCTGGATTGACCATATCTAGACCCACAGCTGGATGAGACATAAGGCTGGACACTCTTGGGGCTGAGAGGATTGGTGAGGTTGGGTGAGCAAACGCAGACCCTTTAAAGTAATAGTGCGTGGTACCCATGCCATGGGTCCCAAATCTCCAGGTTCAAGGGCATCTTCCTACATCGAAAACATGCCTGGGAACCGCAGAAGATGGTACACCGTGTGATCGGGAAAGGTTTCTAAAACGCACCTCATTTCTCCTCTCCTTGTGCTCGGGTTCGCCATTCCAGCCGCTTCACTAACAATCTCCCTACTTGGAGAATCAGCACCGTTGACCTCCTGTTTCGTACAGGTCGCAATTTGTCCTGAGGATGAACGGGAAGAGGGGGAACCAATGAGAGACTAGCTCTAGGTGTTGGGACAGGCACAGGTCACTCTATTTTCCCATCAGGAAGAAGAATGAACCACAGGCTCAGCCTGCCCCCCGGAACCAGAATAGGGCCTGAAGCAATCCTGCGCTTTTGCGGCCAGCTCCCAAAAAAGCGAGTTGACAAATGGAGCTCAGGGGCACTGCAATTCACAAACCTGCAGAGCTATATATGATAACTCTCGTCCCCAAATATATTGAGGGAAGGCAACGAAGAGGATTTGAAAGCAAGGCAGAATTGCAGGAAACAGATTTCAGGAGGTCGATTCGACTCGCCTTGAAAGCACATGAAAAGCGGCGAAGCGTTGACAATGATGCCCTTGGCCAAAAAGGGCGTATGCGTTTTTTCCTGAATATATTCAGGAAAAAACGCATACGCCCTTTTTGGCCAACCAAGCAATCGGAAAGGCAAATCGGCGCTACAAAGAAGTCTCGCTTGCCAGCGGTCAAAAGGGCCATGCTGAAAAAAGTGTAAAAACCAGAAATGCAGGACAGGCCATGGAGACATGGGAGCCTTGCTACGCTGATGGGCGGGATGGAAATTGCCAACAGCCACTCTGGAGAAGTGTACGCTGCGTCCTGAAACATGGAATAGACACAGCTGAGAGAGCATAGGGCACTTCCACTCAGGGGCGTAGAAATCGGGAAACCTAAAAATCAACAAGACACAGGCACCCCAAAGTTTAGGGCTGCTCTGTTTCCAAGAACCTCCACTTCGGTACACCTGAAATATCCCAGGAAAGAGAAAAATGGATAAAGAAGTTGTGGTACTTATGCACAATGGAATATCACTCAGCCATGAAATCAGTGTCATAAGGCTAGTAGCAGCATGATGAGTGGATTTAGGGACGATGACTCTAAGTGAAGTAAGTCACACAGAAAAGGACACTTATCCTAAGATATCACTTATAGAGGGAATGTCAACATCGCTACACCTGAACTGAATTCCAAAACAGAACAGAGTCACACATTTAGAAAACACACTATGGCTGCTTAACGGGAAAGGTGAGGCGGGGCGATGCATAAAACAAGGGTTTGAAATTAGCTCACATACCGTTCCACAAGCCAAATATGTAATAGACAAGACCTACTCCCTGCTCAGTGAACTGGACTCAACACCCCCTATTCACCGCCCAAGAATGTATCTGACTAGGAAGAGTCTTAAAACCTATGTATTGATATCTCTCTGGAAGTGAATCAAGAGGGTGTAAAGCGGCATAAACACAGCAGGGAAAAGCACCTAAACCCCATTATAAAAATAGATCACTTAAAAAAAAAAACCCAGAAAACAAAGACAGTGAAAGAGAGAGACATTCTTACAAAATCCGTTCAGGGGCTCCGATGCAACCTGGATTGACCATATCTAGACCCACAGCTGGATGAGACATAAGGCTGGACACTCTTGGGGCTGAGAGGATTGGTGAGGTTGGGTGAGCAAACGCAGACCCTTTAAAGTAATAGTGCGTGGTACCCATGCCATGGGTCCCAAATCTCCAGGTTCAAGGGCATCTTCCTACATCGAAAACATGCCTGGGAACCCCAGAAGATGGTACACCGTGTGATCGGGAAAGGTTTCAAAAACGCACCTCATTTCTCCTCTCCTTGTGCTCGGGTTCGCCATTCCAGCCGCTTCACTAACAATCTCCCTACTTGGAGAATCAGCACCGTTGACCTCCTGTTTCGTACAGGTCGCAATTTGTCCTGAGGATGAACGGGAAGAGGGGGAACCAATGAGAGACTAGCTCTAGGTGTTGGGACAGGCACAGGTCACTCTATTTTCCCATCAGGAAGAAGAATGAACCACAGGCTCAGCCTGCCCCCCGGAACCAGAATAGGGCCTGAAGCAATCCTGCGCTTTTGCGGCCAGCTCCCAAAAAAGCGAGTTGACAAATGGAGCTCAGGGGCACTGCAATTCACAAACCTGCAGAGTTAGAAATGATGACTCTCGTCCACAAATATATTGAGGAAAGTCAACGAAGAGGATTTGAAAGCAAGGCAGAATTGCAGGAAACAGATTTTAGGAGGTAGATTCGACTCGCCTTGAAAGCACATGAAAAGCGGCAAAGCGTTGACAATGATGCCCTTGGCCAAAAAGGGCGTATGCGTTTTTTCCTGAATATATTCAGGAAAAAACGCATACGCCCTTTTTGGCCAACCAAGCAAGCCGGAAAGGCAAATCGGCGCTACAAAGAAGTCTCGCTTGCCAGCGGTCAAAGGGGCCATGCTGAAAAAAGTGTAAAAACCAGAAATGCAGGACAGGCCATGGAGACACGGGAGCCTTGCTACGCTGATGGGCGGGATGGAAATTGCCAACAGCCACTCTGGAGAAGTGTACGCTGCGTCCTGAAACATGGAATAGACACAGCTGAGAGAGCATAGGGCACTTCCACTCTTGGGCGTAGAAATCGGGAAACCTAAAAATCAACACGACACAGGCACCCCAAAGTTTAGGGCGGCTCTGTTTCCAAGAACCTCCACTTCGGTACACCTTAAATATCCCAGAAAAGAGAAAAATGGATAAAGAAGTTGTGGTACTTATACACAATGGAATATCACTCAGCCATGAAATCAGTGTCATAAGGCTAGTAGCAGCATGATGAGTGGATTTAGGGACGATGACTCTAAGTGAAGTAAGTCACACAGAAAAGGACACTTATCCTAAGATATCACTTATAGAGGGAATGTCAACATCGCTACACCTGAACTGAATTCCAAAACAGAACAGAGTCACACATTTAGAAAACACACTATGGCTGCTTAACGGGAAAGGTGAGACGGGGTGATGCATAAAACAAGGGTTTGAAATTAGCTCACATACCGTTCCACAAGCCAAATATGTAATAGACAAGACCTACTCCCTGCTCAGTGAACTGGACTCAACACCCCCTATTCACCGCCCAAGAATATATCTGACTAGTAAGAGTCTTTAAACCTATGTATTGATATCTCTCTGGAAGTGAATCAAGAGGGTGTAAAGCGGCATAAACACAGCAGGGAAAAGCAGCTAAAACCCATTATAAAAATAGATTACTTAAAAAAAAACCCCATAAAACAAAGACAGTGAAAGAGAGAGAAATTCTTCCAAAATCCGTTCAGGGGCTCTGATGCAACCTGGATTGACCATATCTAGACCCACAGCTGGATGAGACATAAGGCTGGGCACTCTTGGGGCTGAGAGGATTGGTGAGGTTGGGTGAGCAAACGCAGACCCTTTAAAGTAATAGTGCGTGGTACCCATGCCATGGGTCCCAAATCTCCAGGTTCAAGGGCATCTTCCTACATCGAAAACATGCCTGGGAAACCCAGAAGATGGTACACCGTGTGATCGGGAAAGGTTTCTAAAACGCACCTCATTTCTCCTCTCCTTGTGCTCGGGTTCGCCATTCCAGCCGCTTCACTAACAATCTCCCTACTTGGAGAATCAGCACCGTTGACCTCCTGTTTCGTACAGGTCGCAATTTGTCCTGAGGATGAACGGGAAGAGGGGGAACCAATGAGAGACTAGCTCTAGGTGTTGGGACAGGCACAGGTCACTCTATTTTCCCATCAGGAAGAAGAATGAACCACAGGCTCAGCCTGCCCCCCGGAACCAGAATAGGGCCTGAAGCAATCCTGCGCTTTTGCGGCCAGCTCCCAAAAAAGCGAGTTGACAAATGGAGCTCAGGGGCACTGCAATTCACAAACCTGCAGAGCTATATATGATAACTCTCGTCCCCAAATATATTGAGGGAAGGCAACGAAGAGGATTTGAAAGCAAGGCCGAATTGCAGGAAACAGATTTCAGGAGGTCGATTCGACTCGCCTTGAAAGCACATGAAAAGCGGCAAAGCGTTGACAATGATGCCCTTGGCCAAAAAGGGCGTATGCGTTTTTTCCTGAATATATGCAGGAAAAAACGCATACGCCCTTTTTGGCCAACCAAGCAAGCCGGAAAGGCAAATCGGCGCTACAAAGAAGTCTCGCTTGCCAGCGGTCCAAAGGGCCATGCTGAAAAAAGTGTAAAAACCAGAAATGCAGGACAGGCCATGGAGACATGGGAGCCTTGCTACGCTGATGGGCGGGATGGAAATTGCCAACAGCCACTCTGGAGAAGTGTACGCTGCGTCCTGAAACATGGAATAGACACAGCTGAGAGAGCATAGGGCACTTCCACTCATGGGCGTAGAAATCGGGAAACCTAAAAATCAACAAGACACAGGCACCCCAAACTTTAGGGCTGCTCTGTTTCCAAGAACCTCCACTTCGGTACACCTGAAATATCCCAGGAAAGAGAAAAATGGATAAAGAAGTTGTGGTACTTATACACAATGGAATATCACTCAGCCATGAAATCAGTGTCATAAGGCTAGTAGCAGCATGATGAGTGGATTTAGGGACGATGACTCTAAGTGAAGTAAGTCACACAGAAAAGGACACTTATCCTAAGATATCACTTATAGAGGGAATGTCAACATCGCTACACCTGAACTGAATTCCAAAACAGAACAGAGTCACACATTTAGAAAACACACTATGGCTGCTTAACGGGAAAGGTGAGACGGGGTGATGCATAAAACAAGGGTTTGAAATTAGCTCACATACCGTTCCACAAGCCAAATATGTAATAGACAACACCTACTCCCTGCTCAGTGAACTGGACTCAACACCCCCTATTCACCGCCCAAGAATATATCTGACTAGTAAGAGTCTTTAAACCTATGTATTGATATCTCTCTGGAAGTGAATCAAGAGGGTATAAAGCGGCATAAACACAGCAGGGAAAAGCAGCTAAAACCCATTATAAAAATAGATTACTTAAAAAAAAACCCCATAAAACAAAGACAGTGAAAGAGAGAGAAATTCTTCCAAAATCCGTTGAGGGGCTCTGATGCAACCTGGATTGACCATATCTAGACCCACAGCTGGATGAGACATAAGGCTGGACACTCTTGGGGCTGAGAGGATTGGTGAGGTTGGGTGAGCAAACGCAGACCCTTTAAAGTAATAGTGCGTGGTACCCATGCCATGGGTCCCAAATCTCCAGGTTCAAGGGCATCTTCCTACATCGAAAACATGCCTGGGAAACCCAGAAGATGGTACACCGTGTGATCGGAAAAGGTTTCTAAATCGCACCTCATTTCTCCTCTCCTTGTGCTCGGGTTCGCCGTTCGAGCCTCTTCACTAACAATCTCCCTACTTGGAGAATCAGCACCGTTGACCTCCTGTTTCGTACAGGTCGCAATTTGTCCTGAGGATGAACGGGAAGAGGGGGAACCAATGAGAGACTAGCTCTAGGTGTTGGGACAGGCACAGGTCACTCTATTTTCCCATCAGGAAGAAGAATGAACCACAGGCTCAGCCTGCCCCCCGGAACCAGAATAGGGCCTGAAGCAATCCTGCGCTTTTGCGGCCAGCTCCCAAAAAAGCGAGTTGACAAATGGAGCTCAGGGGCACTGCAATTCACAAACCTGCAGAGCTATATATGATAACTCTCGTCCCCAAATATATTGAGGGAAGGCAACGAAGAGGATTTGAAAGCAAGGCAGAATTGCAGGAAACAGATTTCAGGAGGTCGATTCGACTCGCCTTGAAAGCACATGAAAAGCGGCGAAGCGTTGACAATGATGCCCTTGGCCAAAAAGGGCGTATGCGTTTTTTCCTGAATATATTCAGGAAAAAACGCATACGCCCTTTTTGGCCAACCAAGCAATCGGAAAGGCAAATCGGCGCTACAAAGAAGTCTCGCTTGCCAGCGGTCAAAAGGGCCATGCTGAAAAAAGTGTAAAAACCAGAAATGCAGGACAGGCCATGGAGACATGGGAGCCTTGCTACGCTGATGGGCGGGATGGAAATTGCCAACAGCCACTCTGGAGAAGTGTACGCTGCGTCCTGAAACATGGAATAGACACAGCTGAGAGAGCATAGGGCACTTCCACTCAGGGGCGTAGAAATCGGGAAACCTAAAAATCAACAAGACACAGGCACCCCAAAGTTTAGGGCTGCTCTGTTTCCAAGAACCTCCACTTCGGTACACCTGAAATATCCCAGGAAAGAGAAAAATGGATAAAGAAGTTGTGGTACTTATGCACAATGGAATATCACTCAGCCATGAAATCAGTGTCATAAGGCTAGTAGCAGCATGATGAGTGGATTTAGGGACGATGACTCTAAGTGAAGTAAGTCACACAGAAAAGGACACTTATCCTAAGATATCACTTATAGAGGGAATGTCAACATCGCTACACCTGAACTGAATTCCAAAACAGAACAGAGTCACACATTTAGAAAACACACTATGGCTGCTTAACGGGAAAGGTGAGGCGGGGCGATGCATAAAACAAGGGTTTGAAATTAGCTCACATACCGTTCCACAAGCCAAATATGTAATAGACAAGACCTACTCCCTGCTCAGTGAACTGGACTCAACACCCCCTATTCACCGCCCAAGAATGTATCTGACTAGGAAGAGTCTTAAAACCTATGTATTGATATCTCTCTGGAAGTGAATCAAGAGGGTGTAAAGCGGCATAAACACAGCAGGGAAAAGCACCTAAACCCCATTATAAAAATAGATCACTTAAAAAAAAAAACCCAGAAAACAAAGACAGTGAAAGAGAGAGACATTCTTACAAAATCCGTTCAGGGGCTCCGATGCAACCTGGATTGACCATATCTAGACCCACAGCTGGATGAGACATAAGGCTGGACACTCTTGGGGCTGAGAGGATTGGTGAGGTTGGGTGAGCAAACGCAGACCCTTTAAAGTAATAGTGCGTGGTACCCATGCCATGGGTCCCAAATCTCCAGGTTCAAGGGCATCTTCCTACATCGAAAACATGCCTGGGAACCCCAGAAGATGGTACACCGTGTGATCGGGAAAGGTTTCAAAAACGCACCTCATTTCTCCTCTCCTTGTGCTCGGGTTCGCCATTCCAGCCGCTTCACTAACAATCTCCCTACTTGGAGAATCAGCACCGTTGACCTCCTGTTTCGTACAGGTCGCAATTTGTCCTGAGGATGAACGGGAAGAGGGGGAACCAATGAGAGACTAGCTCTAGGTGTTGGGACAGGCACAGGTCACTCTATTTTCCCATCAGGAAGAAGAATGAACCACAGGCTCAGCCTGCCCCCCGGAACCAGAATAGGGCCTGAAGCAATCCTGCGCTTTTGCGGCCAGCTCCCAAAAAAGCGAGTTGACAAATGGAGCTCAGGGGCACTGCAATTCACAAACCTGCAGAGTTAGAAATGATGACTCTCGTCCACAAATATATTGAGGAAAGTCAACGAAGAGGATTTGAAAGCAAGGCAGAATTGCAGGAAACAGATTTTAGGAGGTAGATTCGACTCGCCTTGAAAGCACATGAAAAGCGGCAAAGCGTTGACAATGATGCCCTTGGCCAAAAAGGGCGTATGCGTTTTTTCCTGAATATATTCAGGAAAAAACGCATACGCCCTTTTTGGCCAACCAAGCAAGCCGGAAAGGCAAATCGGCGCTACAAAGAAGTCTCGCTTGCCAGCGGTCAAAGGGGCCATGCTGAAAAAAGTGTAAAAACCAGAAATGCAGGACAGGCCATGGAGACACGGGAGCCTTGCTACGCTGATGGGCGGGATGGAAATTGCCAACAGCCACTCTGGAGAAGTGTACGCTGCGTCCTGAAACATGGAATAGACACAGCTGAGAGAGCATAGGGCACTTCCACTCTTGGGCGTAGAAATCGGGAAACCTAAAAATCAACACGACACAGGCACCCCAAAGTTTAGGGCGGCTCTGTTTCCAAGAACCTCCACTTCGGTACACCTTAAATATCCCAGAAAAGAGAAAAATGGATAAAGAAGTTGTGGTACTTATACACAATGGAATATCACTCAGCCATGAAATCAGTGTCATAAGGCTAGTAGCAGCATGATGAGTGGATTTAGGGACGATGACTCTAAGTGAAGTAAGTCACACAGAAAAGGACACTTATCCTAAGATATCACTTATAGAGGGAATGTCAACATCGCTACACCTGAACTGAATTCCAAAACAGAACAGAGTCACACATTTAGAAAACACACTATGGCTGCTTAACGGGAAAGGTGAGACGGGGTGATGCATAAAACAAGGGTTTGAAATTAGCTCACATACCGTTCCACAAGCCAAATATGTAATAGACAAGACCTACTCCCTGCTCAGTGAACTGGACTCAACACCCCCTATTCACCGCCCAAGAATATATCTGACTAGTAAGAGTCTTTAAACCTATGTATTGATATCTCTCTGGAAGTGAATCAAGAGGGTGTAAAGCGGCATAAACACAGCAGGGAAAAGCAGCTAAAACCCATTATAAAAATAGATTACTTAAAAAAAAACCCCATAAAACAAAGACAGTGAAAGAGAGAGAAATTCTTCCAAAATCCGTTCAGGGGCTCTGATGCAACCTGGATTGACCATATCTAGACCCACAGCTGGATGAGACATAAGGCTGGGCACTCTTGGGGCTGAGAGGATTGGTGAGGTTGGGTGAGCAAACGCAGACCCTTTAAAGTAATAGTGCGTGGTACCCATGCCATGGGTCCCAAATCTCCAGGTTCAAGGGCATCTTCCTACATCGAAAACATGCCTGGGAAACCCAGAAGATGGTACACCGTGTGATCGGGAAAGGTTTCTAAAACGCACCTCATTTCTCCTCTCCTTGTGCTCGGGTTCGCCATTCCAGCCGCTTCACTAACAATCTCCCTACTTGGAGAATCAGCACCGTTGACCTCCTGTTTCGTACAGGTCGCAATTTGTCCTGAGGATGAACGGGAAGAGGGGGAACCAATGAGAGACTAGCTCTAGGTGTTGGGACAGGCACAGGTCACTCTATTTTCCCATCAGGAAGAAGAATGAACCACAGGCTCAGCCTGCCCCCCGGAACCAGAATAGGGCCTGAAGCAATCCTGCGCTTTTGCGGCCAGCTCCCAAAAAAGCGAGTTGACAAATGGAGCTCAGGGGCACTGCAATTCACAAACCTGCAGAGCTATATATGATAACTCTCGTCCCCAAATATATTGAGGGAAGGCAACGAAGAGGATTTGAAAGCAAGGCCGAATTGCAGGAAACAGATTTCAGGAGGTCGATTCGACTCGCCTTGAAAGCACATGAAAAGCGGCAAAGCGTTGACAATGATGCCCTTGGCCAAAAAGGGCGTATGCGTTTTTTCCTGAATATATGCAGGAAAAAACGCATACGCCCTTTTTGGCCAACCAAGCAAGCCGGAAAGGCAAATCGGCGCTACAAAGAAGTCTCGCTTGCCAGCGGTCCAAAGGGCCATGCTGAAAAAAGTGTAAAAACCAGAAATGCAGGACAGGCCATGGAGACATGGGAGCCTTGCTACGCTGATGGGCGGGATGGAAATTGCCAACAGCCACTCTGGAGAAGTGTACGCTGCGTCCTGAAACATGGAATAGACACAGCTGAGAGAGCATAGGGCACTTCCACTCATGGGCGTAGAAATCGGGAAACCTAAAAATCAACAAGACACAGGCACCCCAAACTTTAGGGCTGCTCTGTTTCCAAGAACCTCCACTTCGGTACACCTGAAATATCCCAGGAAAGAGAAAAATGGATAAAGAAGTTGTGGTACTTATACACAATGGAATATCACTCAGCCATGAAATCAGTGTCATAAGGCTAGTAGCAGCATGATGAGTGGATTTAGGGACGATGACTCTAAGTGAAGTAAGTCACACAGAAAAGGACACTTATCCTAAGATATCACTTATAGAGGGAATGTCAACATCGCTACACCTGAACTGAATTCCAAAACAGAACAGAGTCACACATTTAGAAAACACACTATGGCTGCTTAACGGGAAAGGTGAGACGGGGTGATGCATAAAACAAGGGTTTGAAATTAGCTCACATACCGTTCCACAAGCCAAATATGTAATAGACAACACCTACTCCCTGCTCAGTGAACTGGACTCAACACCCCCTATTCACCGCCCAAGAATATATCTGACTAGTAAGAGTCTTTAAACCTATGTATTGATATCTCTCTGGAAGTGAATCAAGAGGGTATAAAGCGGCATAAACACAGCAGGGAAAAGCAGCTAAAACCCATTATAAAAATAGATTACTTAAAAAAAAAACCCCATAAAACAAAGACAGTGAAAGAGAGAGAAATTCTTCCAAAATCCGTTGAGGGGCTCTGATGCAACCTGGATTGACCATATCTAGACCCACAGCTGGATGAGACATAAGGCTGGACACTCTTGGGGCTGAGAGGATTGGTGAGGTTGGGTGAGCAAACGCAGACCCTTTAAAGTAATAGTGCGTGGTACCCATGCCATGGGTCCCAAATCTCCAGGTTCAAGGGCATCTTCCTACATCGAAAACATGCCTGGGAACCCCAGAAGATGGTACACCGTGTGATCGGGAAAGGTTTCAAAAACGCACCTCATTTCTCCTCTCCTTGTGCTCGGGTTCGCCATTCCAGCCGCTTCACTAACAATCTCCCTACTTGGAGAATCAGCACCGTTGACCTCCTGTTTCGTACAGGTCGCAATTTGTCCTGAGGATGAACGGGAAGAGGGGGAACCAATGAGAGACTAGCTCTAGGTGTTGGGACAGGCACAGGTCACTCTATTTTCCCATCAGGAAGAAGAATGAACCACAGGCTCAGCCTGCCCCCCGGAACCAGAATAGGGCCTGAAGTAATCCTGCGCTTTTGCGGCCAGCTCCCAAAAAAGCGAGTTGACAAATGGAGCTCAGGGGCACTGCAATTCACAAACCTGCAGAGCTATATATGATAACTCTCGTCCCCAAATATATTGAGGGAAGGCAACGAAGAGGATTTGAAAGCAAGGCAGAATTGCAGGAAACAGATTTCAGGAGGTCGATTCGACTCGCCTTGAAAGCACATGAAAAGCGGCAAAGCGTTGACAATGATGCCCTTGGCCAAAAAGGGCGTATGCGTTTTTTCCTGAATATATTCAGGAAAAAACGCATACGCCCTTTTTGGCCAACCAAGCAAGCCGGAAAGGCAAATCGGCGCTACAAAGAAGTCTCGCTTGCCAGCGGTCCAAAGGGCCATGCTGAAAAAAGTGTAAAAACCAGAAATGCAGGACAGGCCATGGAGACATGGGAGCCTTGCTACGCTGATGGGCGGGATGGAAATTGCCAACAGCCACTCTGGAGAAGTGTACGCTGCGTCCTGAAACATGGAATAGACACAGCTGAGAGAGCATAGGGCACTTCCACTCATGGGCGTAGAAATCGGGAAACCTAAAAATCAACAAGACACAGGCACCCCAAAGTTTAGGGCTGCTCTGTTTCCAAGAACCTCCACTTCGGTACACCTGAAATATCCCAGGAAAGAGAAAAATGGATAAAGAAGTTGTGGTACTTATGCACAATGGAATATCACTCAGCCATGAAATCAGTGTCATAAGGCTAGTAGCAGCATGATGAGTGGATTTAGGGACGATGACTCTAAGTGAAGTAAGTCACACAGAAAAGGACACTTATCCCAAGATATCACTTACAGAGGCAATGTCAACATCGCTACACCTGAACTGAATTCCAAAACAGAACAGAGTCACACATTTAGAAAACACACTATGGCTGCTTAACGGGAAAGTTGAGGCGGGGTGATACATAAAACAAGGGTTTGAAATTAGCTCAGATACCGTTCCACAAGCCAAATATGTAATAGACAAGACCTACTCCCTGCTAGGTGAACTGGACTCAACACCCCCTATTCACCACCCAAGAATATATCTGACTAGTAAGAGTCTTTAAACCTATGTATTGATATCTCTCTGGAAGTGAATCAAGAGGGATTAAAGCGGCATAAACACAGCAGGGAGAAGCAGCTAAACCCCATTATAAAAATAGATTACTTAAAAAAAAACCCCATAAAACAAAGACAGTGAAAGAGAGAGACATTCTTACAAAATCCGTTCAGGGGCTGTGATGCAACCTGGATTGACCATATCTAGACCCACAGCTGGATGAGACATAAGGCTGGACACTCTTGGGGCTGAGAGGATTGGTGAGGTTGGGTGAGCAAACGCAGACCCTTTAAAGTAATAGTGCGTGGTACCCATGCCATGGGTCCCAAATCTCCAGGTTCAAGGGCATCTTCCTACATCGAAAACATGCCTGGGAACCCCAGAAGATGGTACACCGTGTGATCGGGAAAGGTTTCAAAAACGCACCTCATTTCTCCTCTCCTTGTGCTCGGGTTCGCCATTCCAGCCGCTTCACTAACAATCTCCCTACTTGGAGAATCAGCACCGTTGACCTCCTGTTTCGTACAGGTCGCAATTTGTCCTGAGGATGAACGGGAAGAGGGGGAACCAATGAGAGACTAGCTCTAGGTGTTGGGACAGGCACAGGTCACTCTATTTTCCCATCAGGAAGAAGAATGAACCACAGGCTCAGCCTGCCCCCCGGAACCAGAATAGGGCCTGAAGCAATCCTGCGCTTTTGCGGCCAGCTCCCAAAAAAGCGAGTTGACAAATGGAGCTCAGGGGCACTGCAATTCACAAACCTGCAGAGTTCTAAATGATGACTCTCGTCCACAAATATATTGAGGAAAGGCAACGAAGAGGATTTGAAAGCAAGGCAGAATTGCAGGAAACAGATTTTAGGAGGTAGATTCGACTCGCCTTGAAAGCACATGAAAAGCGGCAAAGCGTTGACAATGATGCCCTTGGCCAAAAAGGGCGTATGCGTTTTTTCCTGAATATATTCAGGAAAAAACGCATACGCCCTTTTTGGCGAACCAAGCAAGCCGGAAAGGCAAATCGGCGCTACAAAGAAGTCTCGCTTGCCAGCGGTCAAAGGGGCCATGCTGAAAAAAGTGTAAAAACCAGAAATGCAGGACAGGCCATGGAGACACGGGAGCCTTGCTACGCTGATGGGCGGGATGGAAATTGCCAACAGCCACTCTGGAGAAGTGTACGCTGCGTCCTGAAACATGGAATAGACACAGCTGAGAGAGCATAGGGCACTTCCACTCATGGGCGTAGAAATCGGGAAACCTAAAAATCAACACGACACAGGCACCCCAAAGTTTAGGGCGGCTCTGTTTCCAAGAACCTCCACTTCGGTACACCTTAAATATCCCAGGAAAGAGAAAAATGGATAAAGAAGTTGTGGTACTTATGCACAATGGAATATCACTCAGCCATGAAATCAGTGTCATAAGGCTAGTAGCAGCATGATGAGTGGATTTAGGGACGATAACTCTAAGTGAAGTAAGTCACACAGAAAAGGACACTTATCCTAAGATATCACTTATAGAGGGAATGTCAACATCGCTACACCTGAACTGAATTCCAAAACAGAACTGAGTCACACATTTAGAAAACACACTATGGCTGCTTAACGAGAAAGGTGAGACGGGGTGATGCATAAAACAAGGGTTTGAAATTAGCTCACATACCGTTCCACAAGCCAAATATGTAATAGACAAGACCTACTCCCTGCTCAGTGAACTGGACTCAACACCCCCTATTCACCGCCCAAGAATATATCTGACTAGTAAGAGTCTTTAAACCTATGTATTGATATCTCTCTGGAAGTGAATCAAGAGGGTGTAAAGCGGCATAAACACAGCAGGGAAAAGCAGCTAAAACCCATTATAAAAATAGATTACTTAAAAAAAAACCCCATAAAACAAAGACAGTGAAAGAGAGAGAAATTCTTCCAAAATCCGTTCAGGGGCTCTGATGCAACCTGGATTGACCATATCTAGACCCACAGCTGGATGAGACATAAGGCTGGGCACTCTTGGGGCTGAGAGGATTGGTGAGGTTGGGTGAGCAAACGCAGACCCTTTAAAGTAATAGTGCGTGGTACCCATGCCATGGGTCCCAAATCTCCAGGTTCAAGGGCATCTTCCTACATCGAAAACATGCCTGGGAAACCCAGAAGATGGTACACCGTGTGATCGGGAAAGGTTTCTAAAACGCACCTCATTTCTCCTCTCCTTGTGCTCGGGTTCGCCATTCCAGCCGCTTCACTAACAATCTCCCTACTTGGAGAATCAGCACCATTGACCTCCTGTTTCGTACAGGTCGCAATTTGTCCTGAGGATGAACGGGAAGAGGGGGAACCAATGAGAGACTAGCTCTAGGTGTTGGGCCAGGCACAGGTCACTCTATTTTCCCATCAGGAAGAAGAATGAACCACAGGCTCAGCCTGCCCCCCGGAACCAGAATAGGGCCTGAAGCAATCCTGCGCTTTTGCGGCCAGCTCCCAAAAAAGCGAGTTGACAAATGGAGCTCAGGGGCACTGCAATTCACAAACCTGCAGAGCTATATATGATAACTCTCGTCCCCAAATATATTGAGGGAAGGCAACGAAGAGGATTTGAAAGCAAGGCCGAATTGCAGGAAACAGATTTCAGGAGGTCGATTCGACTCGCCTTGAAAGCACATGAAAAGCGGCAAAGCGTTGACAATGATGCCCTTGGCCAAAAAGGGCGTATGCGTTTTTTCCTGAATATATGCAGGAAAAAACGCATACGCCCTTTTTGGCCAACCAAGCAAGCCGGAAAGGCAAATCGGCGCTACAAAGAAGTCTCGCTTGCCAGCGGTCCAAAGGGCCATGCTGAAAAAAGTGTAAAAACCAGAAATGCAGGACAGGCCATGGAGACATGGGAGCCTTGCTACGCTGATGGGCGGGATGGAAATTGCCAACAGCCACTCTGGAGAAGTGTACGCTGCGTCCTGAAACATGGAATAGACACAGCTGAGAGAGCATAGGGCACTTCCACTCATGGGCGTAGAAATCGGGAAACCTAAAAATCAACAAGACACAGGCACCCCAAACTTTAGGGCTGCTCTGTTTCCAAGAACCTCCACTTCGGTACACCTGAAATATCCCAGGAAAGAGAAAAATGGATAAAGAAGTTGTGGTACTTATGCACAATGGAATATCACTCAGCCATGAAATCAGTGTCATAAGGCTAGTAGCAGCATGATGAGTGGATTTAGGGACGATGACTCTAAGTGAAGTAAGTCACACAGAAAAGGACACTTATCCCAAGATATCACTTACAGAGGCAATGTCAACATCGCTACACCTGAACTGAATTCCAAAACAGAACAGAGTCACACATTTAGAAAACACACTATGGCTGCTTAACGGGAAAGTTGAGGCGGGGTGATACATAAAACAAGGGTTTGAAATTAGCTCAGATACCGTTCCACAAGCCAAATATGTAATAGACAAGACCTACTCCCTGCTAGGTGAACTGGACTCAACACCCCCTATTCACCACCCAAGAATATATCTGACTAGTAAGAGTCTTTAAACCTATGTATTGATATCTCTCTGGAAGTGAATCAAGAGGGATTAAAGCGGCATAAACACAGCAGGGAGAAGCAGCTAAACCCCATTATAAAAATAGATTACTTAAAAAAAAACCCCATAAAACAAAGACAGTGAAAGAGAGAGACATTCTTACAAAATCCGTTCAGGGGCTGTGATGCAACCTGGATTGACCATATCTAGACCCACAGCTGGATGAGACATAAGGCTGGACACTCTTGGGGCTGAGAGGATTGGTGAGGTTGGGTGAGCAAACGCAGACCCTTTAAAGTAATACTGCGTGGTACCCATGCCATGGGTCCCAAATCTCCAGGTTCAAGGGCATCTTCCTACATCGAAAACATGCCTGGGAACCCCAGAAGATGGTACACCGTGTGATCGGGAAAGGTTTCAAAAACGCACCTCATTTCTCCTCTCCTTGTGCTCGGGTTCGCCATTCCAGCCGCTTCACTAACAATCTCCCTACTTGGAGAATCAGCACCGTTGACCTCCTGTTTCGTACAGGTCGCAATTTGTCCTGAGGATGAACGGGAAGAGGGGGAACCAATGAGAGACTAGCTCTAGGTGTTGGGACAGGCACAGGTCACTCTATTTTCCCATCAGGAAGAAGAATGAACCACAGGCTCAGCCTGCCCCCCGGAACCAGAATAGGGCCTGAAGCAATCCTGCGCTTTTGCGGCCAGCTCCCAAAAAAGCGAGTTGACAAATGGAGCTCAGGGGCACTGCAATTCACAAACCTGCAGAGTTCGAAATGATGACTCTCGTCCACAAATATATTGAGGAAAGGCAACGAAGAGGATTTGAAAGCAAGGCAGAATTGCAGGAAACAGATTTTCGGAGGTAGATTCGACTCGCCTTGAAAGCACATGAAAAGCGGCAAAGCGTTGACAATGATGCCCTTGGCCAAAAAGGGCGTATGCGTTTTTTCCTGAATATATTCAGGAAAAAACGCATACGCCCTTTTTGGCCAACCAAGCAAGCCGGAAAGGCAAATCGGCGCTACAAAGAAGTCTCGCTTGCCAGCGGTCAAAGGGGCCATGCTGAAAAAAGTGTAAAAACCAGAAATGCAGGACAGGCCATGGAGACACGGGAGCCTTGCTACGCTGATGGGCGGGATGGAAATTGCCAACAGCCACTCTGGAGAAGTGTACGCTGCGTCCTGAAACATGGAATAGACACAGCTGAGAGAGCATAGGGCACTTCCACTCTTGGGCGTAGAAATCGGGAAACCTAAAAATCAACACGACACAGGCACCCCAAAGTTTAGGGCGGCTCTGTTTCCAAGAACCTCCACTTCGGTACACCTTAAATATCCCAGAAAAGAGAAAAATGGATAAAGAAGTTGTGGTACTTATACACAATGGAATATCACTCAGCCATGAAATCAGTGTCATAAGGCTAGTAGCAGCATGATGAGTGGATTTAGGGACGATGACTCTAAGTGAAGTAAGTCACACAGAAAAGGACACTTATCCTAAGATATCACTTATAGAGGGAATGTCAACATCGCTACACCTGAACTGAATTCCAAAACAGAACAGAGTCACACATTTAGAAAACACACTATGGCTGCTTAACGGGAAAGGTGAGACGGGGTGATGCATAAAACAAGGGTTTGAAATTAGCTCACATACCGTTCCACAAGCCAAATATGTAATAGACAAGACCTACTCCCTGCTCAGTGAACTGGACTCAACACCCCCTATTCACCGCCCAAGAATATATCTGACTAGTAAGAGTCTTTAAACCTATGTATTGATATCTCTCTGGAAGTGAATCAAGAGGGTGTAAAGCGGCATAAACACAGCAGGGAAAAGCAGCTAAAACCCATTATAAAAATAGATTACTTAAAAAAAAACCCCATAAAACAAAGACAGTGAAAGAGAGAGAAATTCTTCCAAAATCCGTTCAGGGGCTCTGATGCAACCTGGATTGACCATATCTAGACCCACAGCTGGATGAGACATAAGGCTGGGCACTCTTGGGGCTGAGAGGATTGGTGAGGTTGGGTGAGCAAACGCAGACCCTTTAAAGTAATAGTGCGTGGTACCCATGCCATGGGTCCCAAATCTCCAGGTTCAAGGGCATCTTCCTACATCGAAAACATGCCTGGGAAACCCAGAAGATGGTACACCGTGTGATCGGGAAAGGTTTCTAAAACGCACCTCATTTCTCCTCTCCTTGTGCTCGGGTTCGCCATTCCAGCCGCTTCACTAACAATCTCCCTACTTGGAGAATCAGCACCATTGACCTCCTGTTTCGTACAGGTCGCAATTTGTCCTGAGGATGAACGGGAAGAGGGGGAACCAATGAGAGACTAGCTCTAGGTGTTGGGCCAGGCACAGGTCACTCTATTTTCCCATCAGGAAGAAGAATGAACCACAGGCTCAGCCTGCCCCCCGGAACCAGAATAGGGCCTGAAGCAATCCTGCGCTTTTGCGGCCAGCTCCCAAAAAAGCGAGTTGACAAATGGAGCTCAGGGGCACTGCAATTCACAAACCTGCAGAGCTATATATGATAACTCTCGTCCCCAAATATATTGAGGGAAGGCAACGAAGAGGATTTGAAAGCAAGGCAGAATTGCAGGAAACAGATTTCAGGAGGTCGATTCGACTCGCCTTGAAAGCACATGAAAAGCGGCAAAGCGTTGACAATGATGCCCTTGGCCAAAAAGGGCGTATGCGTTTTTTCCTGAATATATGCAGGAAAAAACGCATACGCCCTTTTTGGCCAACCAAGCAAGCCGGAAAGGCAAATCGGCGCTACAAAGAAGTCTCGCTTGCCAGCGGTCCAAAGGGCCATGCTGAAAAAAGTGTAAAAACCAGAAATGCAGGACAGGCCATGGAGACATGGGAGCCTTGCTACGCTGATGGGCGGGATGGAAATTGCCAACAGCCACTCTGGAGAAGTGTACGCTGCGTCCTGAAATATGGAATAGACACAGCTGAGAGAGCATAGGGCACTTCCACTCATGGGCGTAGAAATCGGGAAACCTAAAAATCAACAAGACACAGGCACCCCAAACTTTAGGGCTGCTCTGTTTCCAAGAACCTCCACTTCGGTACACCTGAAATATCCCAGGAAAGAGAAAAATGGATAAAGAAGTTGTGGTACTTATGCACAATGGAATATCACTCAGCCATGAAATCAGTGTCATAAGGCTAGTAGCAGCATGATGAGTGGATTTAGGGACGATGACTCTAAGTGAAGTAAGTCACACAGAAAAGGACACTTATCCCAAGATATCACTTACAGAGGCAATGTCAACATCGCTACACCTGAACTGAATTCCAAAACAGAACAGAGTCACACATTTAGAAAACACACTATGGCTGCTTAACGGGAAAGTTGAGGCGGGGTGATACATAAAACAAGGGTTTGAAATTAGCTCAGATACCGTTCCACAAGCCAAATATGTAATAGACAAGACCTACTCCCTGCTAGGTGAACTGGACTCAACACCCCCTATTCACCACCCAAGAATATATCTGACTAGTAAGAGTCTTTAAACCTATGTATTGATATCTCTCTGGAAGTGAATCAAGAGGGATTAAAGCGGCATAAACACAGCAGGGAGAAGCAGCTAAACCCCATTATAAAAATAGATTACTTAAAAAAAAACCCCATAAAACAAAGACAGTGAAAGAGAGAGACATTCTTACAAAATCCGTTCAGGGGCTGTGATGCAACCTGGATTGACCATATCTAGACCCACAGCTGGATGAGACATAAGGCTGGACACTCTTGGGGCTGAGAGGATTGGTGAGGTTGGGTGAGCAAACGCAGACCCTTTAAAGTAATACTGCGTGGTACCCATGCCATGGGTCCCAAATCTCCAGGTTCAAGGGCATCTTCCTACATCGAAAACATGCCTGGGAACCCCAGAAGATGGTACACCGTGTGATCGGGAAAGGTTTCAAAAACGCACCTCATTTCTCCTCTCCTTGTGCTCGGGTTCGCCATTCCAGCCGCTTCACTAACAATCTCCCTACTTGGAGAATCAGCACCGTTGACCTCCTGTTTCGTACAGGTCGCAATTTGTCCTGAGGATGAACGGGAAGAGGGGGAACCAATGAGAGACTAGCTCTAGGTGTTGGGACAGGCACAGGTCACTCTATTTTCCCATCAGGAAGAAGAATGAACCACAGGCTCAGCCTGCCCCCCGGAACCAGAATAGGGCCTGAAGCAATCCTGCGCTTTTGCGGCCAGCTCCCAAAAAAGCGAGTTGACAAATGGAGCTCAGGGGCACTGCAATTCACAAACCTGCAGAGTTCGAAATGATGACTCTCGTCCACAAATATATTGAGGAAAGGCAACGAAGAGGATTTGAAAGCAAGGCAGAATTGCAGGAAACAGATTTTCGGAGGTAGATTCGACTCGCCTTGAAAGCACATGAAAAGCGGCAAAGCGTTGACAATGATGCCCTTGGCCAAAAAGGGCGTATGCGTTTTTTCCTGAATATATTCAGGAAAAAACGCATACGCCCTTTTTGGCCAACCAAGCAAGCCGGAAAGGCAAATCGGCGCTACAAAGAAGTCTCGCTTGCCAGCGGTCAAAGGGGCCATGCTGAAAAAAGTGTAAAAACCAGAAATGCAGGACAGGCCATGGAGACACGGGAGCCTTGCTACGCTGATGGGCGGGATGGAAATTGCCAACAGCCACTCTGGAGAAGTGTACGCTGCGTCCTGAAACATGGAATAGACACAGCTGAGAGAGCATAGGGCACTTCCACTCTTGGGCGTAGAAATCGGGAAACCTAAAAATCAACACGACACAGGCACCCCAAAGTTTAGGGCGGCTCTGTTTCCAAGAACCTCCACTTCGGTACACCTTAAATATCCCAGAAAAGAGAAAAATGGATAAAGAAGTTGTGGTACTTATACACAATGGAATATCACTCAGCCATGAAATCAGTGTCATAAGGCTAGTAGCAGCATGATGAGTGGATTTAGGGACGATGACTCTAAGTGAAGTAAGTCACACAGAAAAGGACACTTATCCTAAGATATCACTTATAGAGGGAATGTCAACATCGCTACACCTGAACTGAATTCCAAAACAGAACAGAGTCACACATTTAGAAAACACACTATGGCTGCTTAACGGGAAAGGTGAGACGGGGTGATGCATAAAACAAGGGTTTGAAATTAGCTCACATACCGTTCCACAAGCCAAATATGTAATAGACAAGACCTACTCCCTGCTCAGTGAACTGGACTCAACACCCCCTATTCACCGCCCAAGAATATATCTGACTAGTAAGAGTCTTTAAACCTATGTATTGATATCTCTCTGGAAGTGAATCAAGAGGGTGTAAAGCGGCATAAACACAGCAGGGAAAAGCAGCTAAAACCCATTATAAAAATAGATTACTTAAAAAAAAACCCCATAAAACAAAGACAGTGAAAGAGAGAGACATTCTTCCAAAATCCGTTCAGGGGCTCTGATGCAACCTGGATTGACCATACTTAGACCCACAGCTGGATGAGACATAAGGCTGGACACTCTTGGGGCTGAGAGGATTGGTGAGGTTGGGTGAGCAAACGCAGACCCTTTAAAGTAATAGTGCGTGGTACCCATGCCATGGGTCCCAAATCTCCAGGTTCAAGGGCATCTTCCTACATCGAAAACATGCCTGGGAAACCCAGAAGATGGTACACCGTGTGATCGGGAAAGGTTTCTAAAACGCACCTCATTTCTCCTCTCCTTGTGCTCGGGTTCGCCATTCCAGCCGCTTCACTAACAATCTCCCTACTTGGAGAATCAGCACCATTGACCTCCTGTTTCGTACAGGTCGCAATTTGTCCTGAGGATGAACGGGAAGAGGGGGAACCAATGAGAGACTAGCTCTAGGTGTTGGGACAGGCACAGGTCACTCTATTTTCCCATCAGGAAGAAGAATGAACCACAGGCTCAGCCTGCCCCCCGGAACCAGAATAGGGCCTGAAGTAATCCTGCGCTTTTGCGGCCAGCTCCCAAAAAAGCGAGTTGACAAATGGAGCTCAGGGGCACTGCAATTCACAAACCTGCAGAGCTATATATGATAACTCTCGTCCCCAAATATATTGAGGGAAGGCAACGAAGAGGATTTGAAAGCAAGGCAGAATTGCAGGAAACAGATTTCAGGAGGTCGATTCGACTCGCCTTGAAAGCACATGAAAAGCGGCAAAGCGTTGACAATGATGCCCTTGGCCAAAAAGGGCGTATGCGTTTTTTCCTGAATATATTCAGGAAAAAACGCATACGCCCTTTTTGGCCAACCAAGCAAGCCGGAAAGGCAAATCGGCGCTACAAAGAAGTCTCGCTTGCCAGCGGTCCAAAGGGCCATGCTGAAAAAAGTGTAAAAACCAGAAATGCAGGACAGGCCATGGAGACATGGGAGCCTTGCTACGCTGATGGGCGGGATGGAAATTGCCAACAGCCACTCTGGAGAAGTGTACGCTGCGTCCTGAAACATGGAATAGACACAGCTGAGAGAGCATAGGGCACTTCCACTCATGGGCGTAGAAATCGGGAAACCTAAAAATCAACAAGACACAGGCACCCCAAACTTTAGGGCTGCTCTGTTTCCAAGAACCTCCACTTCGGTACACCTGAAATATCCCAGGAAAGAGAAAAATGGATAAAGAAGTTGTGGTACTTATGCACAATGGAATATCACTCAGCCATGAAATCAGTGTCATAAGGCTAGTAGCAGCATGATGAGTGGATTTAGGGACGATGACTCTAAGTGAAGTAAGTCACACAGAAAAGGACACTTATCCCAAGATATCACTTACAGAGGCAATGTCAACATCGCTACACCTGAACTGAATTCCAAAACAGAACAGAGTCACACATTTAGAAAACACACTATGGCTGCTTAACGGGAAAGTTGAGGCGGGGTGATACATAAAACAAGGGTTTGAAATTAGCTCAGATACCGTTCCACAAGCCAAATATGTAATAGACAAGACCTACTCCCTGCTAGGTGAACTGGACTCAACACCCCCTATTCACCACCCAAGAATATATCTGACTAGTAAGAGTCTTTAAACCTATGTATTGATATCTCTCTGGAAGTGAATCAAGAGGGATTAAAGCGGCATAAACACAGCAGGGAGAAGCAGCTAAACCCCATTATAAAAATAGATTACTTAAAAAAAAACCCCATAAAACAAAGACAGTGAAAGAGAGAGACATTCTTACAAAATCCGTTCAGGGGCTGTGATGCAACCTGGATTGACCATATCTAGACCCACAGCTGGATGAGACATAAGGCTGGACACTCTTGGGGCTGAGAGGATTGGTGAGGTTGGGTGAGCAAACGCAGACCCTTTAAAGTAATAGTGCGTGGTACCCATGCCATGGGTCCCAAATCTCCAGGTTCAAGGGCATCTTCCTACATCGAAAACATGCCTGGGAACCCCAGAAGATGGTACACCGTGTGATCGGGAAAGGTTTCTAAAACGCACCTCATTTCTCCTCTCCTTGTGCTCGGGTTCGCCATTCCAGCCGCTTCACTAACAATCTCCCTACTTGGAGAATCAGCACCGTTGACCTCCTGTTTCGTACAGGTCGCAATTTGTCCTGAGGATGAACGGGAAGAGGGGGAACCAATGAGAGACTAGCTCTAGGTGTTGGGACAGGCACAGGTCACTCTATTTTCCCATCAGGAAGAAGAATGAACCACAGGCTCAGCCTGCCCCCCGGAACCAGAATAGGGCCTGAAGCAATCCTGCGCTTTTGCGGCCAGCTCCCAAAAAAGCGAGTTGACAAATGGAGCTCAGGGGCACTGCAATTCACAAACCTGCAGAGTTCTAAATGATGACTCTCGTCCACAAATATATTGAGGAAAGGCAACGAAGAGGATTTGAAAGCAAGGCAGAATTGCAGGAAACAGATTTTAGGAGGTAGATTCGACTCGCCTTGAAAGCACATGAAAAGCGGCAAAGCGTTGACAACGATGCCCTTGGCCAAAAAGGGCGTATGCGTTTTTTCCTGAATATATTCAGGAAAAAACGCATACGCCCTTTTTGGCCAACCAAGCAAGCCGGAAAGGCAAATCGGCGCTACAAAGAAGTCTCGCTTGCCAGCGGTCAAAGGGGCCATGCTGAAAAAAGTGTAAAAACCAGAAATGCAGGACAGGCCATGGAGACACGGGAGCCTTGCTACGCTGATGGGCGGGATGGAAATTGCCAACAGCCACTCTGGAGAAGTGTACGCTGCGTCCTGAAACATGGAATAGACACAGCTGAGAGAGCATAGGGCACTTCCACTCATGGGCGTAGAAATCGGGAAACCTAAAAATCAACAAGACACAGGCACCTCAAAGTTTAGGGCGGCTCTGTTTCCAAGAACCTCCACTTCGGTACACCTTAAATATCCCAGAAAAGAGAAAAATGGATAAAGAAGTTGTGGTACTTATGCACAATGGAATATCACTCAGCCATGAAATCAGTGTCATAAGGCTAGTAGCAGCATGATGAGTGGATTTAGGGACGATGACTCTAAGTGAAGTAAGTCACACAGAAAAGGACACTTATCCTAAGATATCACTTATAGAGGGAATGTCACATCGCTACACCTGAACTGAATTCCAAAACAGAACTGAGTCACACATTTAGAAAACACACTATGGCTGCTTAACGGGAAAGGTGAGACGGGGTGATGCATAAAACAAGGGTTTGAAATTAGCTCACATACCGTTCCACAAGCCAAATATGTAATAGACAAGACCTACTCCCTGCTCAGTGAACTGGACTCAACACCCCCTATTCACCACCCAAGAATATATCTGACTAGTAAGAGTCTTTAAACCTATGTATTGATATCTCTCTGGAAGTGAATCAAGAGGGTGTAAAGCGGCATAAACACAGCAGGGAAAAGCAGCTAAAACCCATTATAAAAATAGATTACTTAAAAAAAACCCCATAAAACAAAGACAGTGAAAGAGAGAGAAATTCTTCCAAAATCCGTTCAGGGGCTCTGATGCAACCTGGATTGACCATATCTAGACCCACAGCTGGATGAGACATAAGGCTGGGCACTCTTGGGGCTGAGAGGATTGGTGAGGTTGGGTGAGCAAACGCAGACCCTTTAAAGTAATAGTGCGTGGTACCCATGCCATGGGTCCCAAATCTCCAGGTTCAAGGGCATCTTCCTACATCGAAAACATGCCTGGGAAACCCAGAAGATGGTACACCGTGTGATCGGGAAAGGTTTCTAAAACGCACCTCATTTCTCCTCTCCTTGTGCTCGGGTTCGCCATTCCAGCCGCTTCACTAACAATCTCCCTACTTGGAGAATCAGCACCATTGACCTCCTGTTTCGTACAGGTCGCAATTTGTCCTGAGGATGAACGGGAAGAGGGGGAACCAATGAGAGACTAGCTCTAGGTGTTGGGCCAGGCACAGGTCACTCTATTTTCCCATCAGGAAGAAGAATGAACCACAGGCTCAGCCTGCCCCCCGGAACCAGAATAGGGCCTGAAGCAATCCTGCGCTTTTGCGGCCAGCTCCCAAAAAAGCGAGTTGACAAATGGAGCTCAGGGGCACTGCAATTCACAAACCTGCAGAGCTATATATGATAACTCTCGTCCCCAAATATATTGAGGGAAGGCAACGAAGAGGATTTGAAAGCAAGGCCGAATTGCAGGAAACAGATTTCAGGAGGTCGATTCGACTCGCCTTGAAAGCACATGAAAAGCGGCAAAGCGTTGACAATGATGCCCTTGGCCAAAAAGGGCGGATGCGTTTTTTCCTGAATATATGCAGGAAAAAACGCATACGCCCTTTTTGGCCAACCAAGCAAGCCGGAAAGGCAAATCGGCGCTACAAAGAAGTCTCGCTTGCCAGCGGTCCAAAGGGCCATGCTGAAAAAAGTGTAAAAACCAGAAATGCAGGACAGGCCATGGAGACATGGGAGCCTTGCTACGCTGATGGGCGGGATGGAAATTGCCAACAGCCACTCTGGAGAAGTGTACGCTGCGTCCTGAAACATGGAATAGACACAGCTGAGAGAGCATAGGGCACTTCCACTCATGGGCGTAGAAATCGGGAAACCTAAAAATCAACAAGACACAGGCACCCCAAACTTTAGGGCTGCTCTGTTTCCAAGAACCTCCACTTCGGTACACCTGAAATATCCCAGGAAAGAGAAAAATGGATAAAGAAGTTGTGGTACTTATGCACAATGGAATATCACTCAGCCATGAAATCAGTGTCATAAGGCTAGTAGCAGCATGATGAGTGGATTTAGGGACGATGACTCTAAGTGAAGTAAGTCACACAGAAAAGGACACTTATCCCAAGATATCACTTACAGAGGCAATGTCAACATCGCTACACCTGAACTGAATTCCAAAACAGAACAGAGTCACACATTTAGAAAACACACTATGGCTGCTTAACGGGAAAGTTGAGGCGGGGTGATACATAAAACAAGGGTTTGAAATTAGCTCAGATACCGTTCCACAAGCCAAATATGTAATAGACAAGACCTACTCCCTGCTAGGTGAACTGGACTCAACACCCCCTATTCACCACCCAAGAATATATCTGACTAGTAAGAGTCTTTAAACCTATGTATTGATATCTCTCTGGAAGTGAATCAAGAGGGATTAAAGCGGCATAAACACAGCAGGGAGAAGCAGCTAAACCCCATTATAAAAATAGATTACTTAAAAAAAAACCCCATAAAACAAAGACAGTGAAAGAGAGAGACATTCTTACAAAATCCGTTCAGGGGCTGTGATGCAACCTGGATTGACCATATCTAGACCCACAGCTGGATGAGACATAAGGCTGGACACTCTTGGGGCTGAGAGGATTGGTGAGGTTGGGTGAGCAAACGCAGACCCTTTAAAGTAATACTGCGTGGTACCCATGCCATGGGTCCCAAATCTCCAGGTTCAAGGGCATCTTCCTACATCGAAAACATGCCTGGGAACCCCAGAAGATGGTACACCGTGTGATCGGGAAAGGTTTCAAAAACGCACCTCATTTCTCCTCTCCTTGTGCTCGGGTTCGCCATTCCAGCCGCTTCACTAACAATCTCCCTACTTGGAGAATCAGCACCGTTGACCTCCTGTTTCGTACAGGTCGCAATTTGTCCTGAGGATGAACGGGAAGAGGGGGAACCAATGAGAGACTAGCTCTAGGTGTTGGGACAGGCACAGGTCACTCTATTTTCCCATCAGGAAGAAGAATGAACCACAGGCTCAGCCTGCCCCCCGGAACCAGAATAGGGCCTGAAGCAATCCTGCGCTTTTGCGGCCAGCTCCCAAAAAAGCGAGTTGACAAATGGAGCTCAGGGGCACTGCAATTCACAAACCTGCAGAGTTCGAAATGATGACTCTCGTCCACAAATATATTGAGGAAAGGCAACGAAGAGGATTTGAAAGCAAGGCAGAATTGCAGGAAACAGATTTTCGGAGGTAGATTCGACTCGCCTTGAAAGCACATGAAAAGCGGCAAAGCGTTGACAATGATGCCCTTGGCCAAAAAGGGCGTATGCGTTTTTTCCTGAATATATTCAGGAAAAAACGCATACGCCCTTTTTGGCCAACCAAGCAAGCCGGAAAGGCAAATCGGCGCTACAAAGAAGTCTCGCTTGCCAGCGGTCAAAGGGGCCATGCTGAAAAAAGTGTAAAAACCAGAAATGCAGGACAGGCCATGGAGACACGGGAGCCTTGCTACGCTGATGGGCGGGATGGAAATTGCCAACAGCCACTCTGGAGAAGTGTACGCTGCGTCCTGAAACATGGAATAGACACAGCTGAGAGAGCATAGGGCACTTCCACTCTTGGGCGTAGAAATCGGGAAACCTAAAAATCAACACGACACAGGCACCCCAAAGTTTAGGGCGGCTCTGTTTCCAAGAACCTCCACTTCGGTACACCTTAAATATCCCAGAAAAGAGAAAAATGGATAAAGAAGTTGTGGTACTTATACACAATGGAATATCACTCAGCCATGAAATCAGTGTCATAAGGCTAGTAGCAGCATGATGAGTGGATTTAGGGACGATGACTCTAAGTGAAGTAAGTCACACAGAAAAGGACACTTATCCTAAGATATCACTTATAGAGGGAATGTCAACATCGCTACACCTGAACTGAATTCCAAAACAGAACAGAGTCACACATTTAGAAAACACACTATGGCTGCTTAACGGGAAAGGTGAGACGGGGTGATGCATAAAACAAGGGTTTGAAATTAGCTCACATACCGTTCCACAAGCCAAATATGTAATAGACAAGACCTACTCCCTGCTCAGTGAACTGGACTCAACACCCCCTATTCACCGCCCAAGAATATATCTGACTAGTAAGAGTCTTTAAACCTATGTATTGATATCTCTCTGGAAGTGAATCAAGAGGGTGTAAAGCGGCATAAACACAGCAGGGAAAAGCAGCTAAACCCCATTATAAAAATAGATTACTTAAAAAAAAACCCCATAAAACAAAGACAGTGAAAGAGAGAGAAATTCTTCCAAAATCCGTTCAGGGGCTCTGATGCAACCTGGATTGACCATATCTAGACCCACAGCTGGATGAGACATAAGGCTGGGCACTCTTGGGGCTGAGAGGATTGGTGAGGTTGGGTGAGCAAACGCAGACCCTTTAAAGTAATAGTGCGTGGTACCCATGCCATGGGTCCCAAATCTCCAGGTTCAAGGGCATCTTCCTACATCGAAAACATGCCTGGGAAACCCAGAAGATGGTACACCGTGTGATCGGGAAAGGTTTCTAAAACGCACCTCATTTCTCCTCTCCTTGTGCTCGGGTTCGCCATTCCAGCCGCTTCACTAACAATCTCCCTACTTGGAGAATCAGCACCATTGACCTCCTGTTTCGTACAGGTCGCAATTTGTCCTGAGGATGAACGGGAAGAGGGGGAACCAATGAGAGACTAGCTCTAGGTGTTGGGCCAGGCACAGGTCACTCTATTTTCCCATCAGGAAGAAGAATGAACCACAGGCTCAGCCTGCCCCCCGGAACCAGAATAGGGCCTGAAGCAATCCTGCGCTTTTGCGGCCAGCTCCCAAAAAAGCGAGTTGACAAATGGAGCTCAGGGGCACTGCAATTCACAAACCTGCAGAGCTATATATGATAACTCTCGTCCCCAAATATATTGAGGGAAGGCAACGAAGAGGATTTGAAAGCAAGGCAGAATTGCAGGAAACAGATTTCAGGAGGTCGATTCGACTCGCCTTGAAAGCACATGAAAAGCGGCAAAGCGTTGACAATGATGCCCTTGGCCAAAAAGGGCGTATGCGTTTTTTCCTGAATATATGCAGGAAAAAACGCATACGCCCTTTTTGGCCAACCAAGCAAGCCGGAAAGGCAAATCGGCGCTACAAAGAAGTCTCGCTTGCCAGCGGTCCAAAGGGCCATGCTGAAAAAAGTGTAAAAACCAGAAATGCAGGACAGGCCATGGAGACATGGGAGCCTTGCTACGCTGATGGGCGGGATGGAAATTGCCAACAGCCACTCTGGAGAAGTGTACGCTGCGTCCTGAAACATGGAATAGACACAGCTGAGAGAGCATAGGGCACTTCCACTCATGGGCGTAGAAATCGGGAAACCTAAAAATCAACAAGACACAGGCACCCCAAACTTTAGGGCTGCTCTGTTTCCAAGAACCTCCACTTCGGTACACCTGAAATATCCCAGGAAAGAGAAAAATGGATAAAGAAGTTGTGGTACTTATGCACAATGGAATATCACTCAGCCATGAAATCAGTGTCATAAGGCTAGTAGCAGCATGATGAGTGGATTTAGGGACGATGACTCTAAGTGAAGTAAGTCACACAGAAAAGGACACTTATCCCAAGATATCACTTACAGAGGCAATGTCAACATCGCTACACCTGAACTGAATTCCAAAACAGAACAGAGTCACACATTTAGAAAACACACTATGGCTGCTTAACGGGAAAGTTGAGGCGGGGTGATACATAAAACAAGGGTTTGAAATTAGCTCAGATACCGTTCCACAAGCCAAATATGTAATAGACAAGACCTACTCCCTGCTAGGTGAACTGGACTCAACACCCCCTATTCACCACCCAAGAATATATCTGACTAGTAAGAGTCTTTAAACCTATGTATTGATATCTCTCTGGAAGTGAATCAAGAGGGATTAAAGCGGCATAAACACAGCAGGGAGAAGCAGCTAAACCCCATTATAAAAATAGATTACTTAAAAAAAAACCCCATAAAACAAAGACAGTGAAAGAGAGAGACATTCTTACAAAATCCGTTCAGGGGCTGTGATGCAACCTGGATTGACCATATCTAGACCCACAGCTGGATGAGACATAAGGCTGGACACTCTTGGGGCTGAGAGGATTGGTGAGGTTGGGTGAGCAAACGCAGACCCTTTAAAGTAATACTGCGTGGTACCCATGCCATGGGTCCCAAATCTCCAGGTTCAAGGGCATCTTCCTACATCGAAAACATGCCTGGGAACCCCAGAAGATGGTACACCGTGTGATCGGGAAAGGTTTCAAAAACGCACCTCATTTCTCCTCTCCTTGTGCTCGGGTTCGCCATTCCAGCCGCTTCACTAACAATCTCCCTACTTGGAGAATCAGCACCGTTGACCTCCTGTTTCGTACAGGTCGCAATTTGTCCTGAGGATGAACGGGAAGAGGGGGAACCAATGAGAGACTAGCTCTAGGTGTTGGGACAGGCACAGGTCACTCTATTTTCCCATCAGGAAGAAGAATGAACCACAGGCTCAGCCTGCCCCCCGGAACCAGAATAGGGCCTGAAGCAATCCTGCGCTTTTGCGGCCAGCTCCCAAAAAAGCGAGTTGACAAATGGAGCTCAGGGGCACTGCAATTCACAAACCTGCAGAGTTCGAAATGATGACTCTCGTCCACAAATATATTGAGGAAAGGCAACGAAGAGGATTTGAAAGCAAGGCAGAATTGCAGGAAACAGATTTTCGGAGGTAGATTCGACTCGCCTTGAAAGCACATGAAAAGCGGCAAAGCGTTGACAATGATGCCCTTGGCCAAAAAGGGCGTATGCGTTTTTTCCTGAATATATTCAGGAAAAAACGCATACGCCCTTTTTGGCCAACCAAGCAAGCCGGAAAGGCAAATCGGCGCTACAAAGAAGTCTCGCTTGCCAGCGGTCAAAGGGGCCATGCTGAAAAAAGTGTAAAAACCAGAAATGCAGGACAGGCCATGGAGACACGGGAGCCTTGCTACGCTGATGGGCGGGATGGAAATTGCCAACAGCCACTCTGGAGAAGTGTACGCTGCGTCCTGAAACATGGAATAGACACAGCTGAGAGAGCATAGGGCACTTCCACTCTTGGGCGTAGAAATCGGGAAACCTAAAAATCAACACGACACAGGCACCCCAAAGTTTAGGGCGGCTCTGTTTCCAAGAACCTCCACTTCGGTACACCTTAAATATCCCAGAAAAGAGAAAAATGGATAAAGAAGTTGTGGTACTTATACACAATGGAATATCACTCAGCCATGAAATCAGTGTCATAAGGCTAGTAGCAGCATGATGAGTGGATTTAGGGACGATGACTCTAAGTGAAGTAAGTCACACAGAAAAGGACACTTATCCTAAGATATCACTTATAGAGGGAATGTCAACATCGCTACACCTGAACTGAATTCCAAAACAGAACAGAGTCACACATTTAGAAAACACACTATGGCTGCTTAACGGGAAAGGTGAGACGGGGTGATGCATAAAACAAGGGTTTGAAATTAGCTCACATACCGTTCCACAAGCCAAATATGTAATAGACAAGACCTACTCCCTGCTCAGTGAACTGGACTCAACACCCCCTATTCACCGCCCAAGAATATATCTGACTAGTAAGAGTCTTTAAACCTATGTATTGATATCTCTCTGGAAGTGAATCAAGAGGGTGTAAAGCGGCATAAACACAGCAGGGAAAAGCAGCTAAAACCCATTATAAAAATAGATTACTTAAAAAAAAACCCCATAAAACAAAGACAGTGAAAGAGAGAGACATTCTTCCAAAATCCGTTCAGGGGCTCTGATGCAACCTGGATTGACCATATCTAGACCCACAGCTGGATGAGACATAAGGCTGGACACTCTTGGGGCTGAGAGGATTGGTGAGGTTGGGTGAGCAAACGCAGACCCTTTAAAGTAATAGTGCGTGGTACCCATGCCATGGGTCCCAAATCTCCAGGTTCAAGGGCATCTTCCTACATCGAAAACATGCCTGGGAAACCCAGAAGATGGTACACCGTGTGATCGGGAAAGGTTTCTAAAACGCACCTCATTTCTCCTCTCCTTGTGCTCGGGTTCGCCATTCCAGCCGCTTCACTAACAATCTCCCTACTTGGAGAATCAGCACCATTGACCTCCTGTTTCGTACAGGTCGCAATTTGTCCTGAGGATGAACGGGAAGAGGGGGAACCAATGAGAGACTAGCTCTAGGTGTTGGGACAGGCACAGGTCACTCTATTTTCCCATCAGGAAGAAGAATGAACCACAGGCTCAGCCTGCCCCCCGGAACCAGAATAGGGCCTGAAGTAATCCTGCGCTTTTGCGGCCAGCTCCCAAAAAAGCGAGTTGACAAATGGAGCTCAGGGGCACTGCAATTCACAAACCTGCAGAGCTATATATGATAACTCTCGTCCCCAAATATATTGAGGGAAGGCAACGAAGAGGATTTGAAAGCAAGGCAGAATTGCAGGAAACAGATTTCAGGAGGTCGATTCGACTCGCCTTGAAAGCACATGAAAAGCGGCAAAGCGTTGACAATGATGCCCTTGGCCAAAAAGGGCGTATGCGTTTTTTCCTGAATATATTCAGGAAAAAACGCATACGCCCTTTTTGGCCAACCAAGCAAGCCGGAAAGGCAAATCGGCGCTACAAAGAAGTCTCGCTTGCCAGCGGTCCAAAGGGCCATGCTGAAAAAAGTGTAAAAACCAGAAATGCAGGACAGGCCATGGAGACATGGGAGCCTTGCTACGCTGATGGGCGGGATGGAAATTGCCAACAGCCACTCTGGAGAAGTGTACGCTGCGTCCTGAAACATGGAATAGACACAGCTGAGAGAGCATAGGGCACTTCCACTCATGGGCGTAGAAATCGGGAAACCTAAAAATCAACAAGACACAGGCACCCCAAACTTTAGGGCTGCTCTGTTTCCAAGAACCTCCACTTCGGTACACCTGAAATATCCCAGGAAAGAGAAAAATGGATAAAGAAGTTGTGGTACTTATGCACAATGGAATATCACTCAGCCATGAAATCAGTGTCATAAGGCTAGTAGCAGCATGATGAGTGGATTTAGGGACGATGACTCTAAGTGAAGTAAGTCACACAGAAAAGGACACTTATCCCAAGATATCACTTACAGAGGCAATGTCAACATCGCTACACCTGAACTGAATTCCAAAACAGAACAGAGTCACACATTTAGAAAACACACTATGGCTGCTTAACGGGAAAGTTGAGGCGGGGTGATACATAAAACAAGGGTTTGAAATTAGCTCAGATACCGTTCCACAAGCCAAATATGTAATAGACAAGACCTACTCCCTGCTAGGTGAACTGGACTCAACACCCCCTATTCACCACCCAAGAATATATCTGACTAGTAAGAGTCTTTAAACCTATGTATTGATATCTCTCTGGAAGTGAATCAAGAGGGATTAAAGCGGCATAAACACAGCAGGGAGAAGCAGCTAAACCCCATTATAAAAATAGATTACTTAAAAAAAAACCCCATAAAACAAAGACAGTGAAAGAGAGAGACATTCTTACAAAATCCGTTCAGGGGCTGTGATGCAACCTGGATTGACCATATCTAGACCCACAGCTGGATGAGACATAAGGCTGGACACTCTTGGGGCTGAGAGGATTGGTGAGGTTGGGTGAGCAAACGCAGACCCTTTAAAGTAATACTGCGTGGTACCCATGCCATGGGTCCCAAATCTCCAGGTTCAAGGGCATCTTCCTACATCGAAAACATGCCTGGGAACCCCAGAAGATGGTACACCGTGTGATCGGGAAAGGTTTCTAAAACGCACCTCATTTCTCCTCTCCTTGTGCTCGGGTTCGCCATTCCAGCCGCTTCACTAACAATCTCCCTACTTGGAGAATCAGCACCGTTGACCTCCTGTTTCGTACAGGTCGCAATTTGTCCTGAGGATGAACGGGAAGAGGGGGAACCAATGAGAGACTAGCTCTAGGTGTTGGGACAGGCACAGGTCACTCTATTTTCCCATCAGGAAGAAGAATGAACCACAGGCTCAGCCTGCCCCCCGGAACCAGAATAGGGCCTGAAGCAATCCTGCGCTTTTGCGGCCAGCTCCCAAAAAAGCGAGTTGACAAATGGAGCTCAGGGGCACTGCAATTCACAAACCTGCAGAGTTCTAAATGATGACTCTCGTCCACAAATATATTGAGGAAAGGCAACGAAGAGGATTTGAAAGCAAGGCAGAATTGCAGGAAACAGATTTTAGGAGGTAGATTCGACTCGCCTTGAAAGCACATGAAAAGCGGCAAAGCGTTGACAACGATGCCCTTGGCCAAAAAGGGCGTATGCGTTTTTTCCTGAATATATTCAGGAAAAAACGCATACGCCCTTTTTGGCCAACCAAGCAAGCCGGAAAGGCAAATCGGCGCTACAAAGAAGTCTCGCTTGCCAGCGGTCAAAGGGGCCATGCTGAAAAAAGTGTAAAAACCAGAAATGCAGGACAGGCCATGGAGACACGGGAGCCTTGCTACGCTGATGGGCGGGATGGAAATTGCCAACAGCCACTCTGGAGAAGTGTACGCTGCGTCCTGAAACATGGAATAGACACAGCTGAGAGAGCATAGGGCACTTCCACTCATGGGCGTAGAAATCGGGAAACCTAAAAATCAACAAGACACAGGCACCTCAAAGTTTAGGGCGGCTCTGTTTCCAAGAACCTCCACTTCGGTACACCTTAAATATCCCAGAAAAGAGAAAAATGGATAAAGAAGTTGTGGTACTTATGCACAATGGAATATCACTCAGCCATGAAATCAGTGTCATAAGGCTAGTAGCAGCATGATGAGTGGATTTAGGGACGATGACTCTAAGTGAAGTAAGTCACACAGAAAAGGACACTTATCCTAAGATATCACTTATAGAGGGAATGTCACATCGCTACACCTGAACTGAATTCCAAAACAGAACTGAGTCACACATTTAGAAAACACACTATGGCTGCTTAACGGGAAAGGTGAGACGGGGTGATGCATAAAACAAGGGTTTGAAATTAGCTCACATACCGTTCCACAAGCCAAATATGTAATAGACAAGACCTACTCCCTGCTCAGTGAACTGGACTCAACACCCCCTATTCACCACCCAAGAATATATCTGACTAGTAAGAGTCTTTAAACCTATGTATTGATATCTCTCTGGAAGTGAATCAAGAGGGTGTAAAGCGGCATAAACACAGCAGGGAAAAGCAGCTAAAACCCATTATAAAAATAGATTACTTAAAAAAAACCCCATAAAACAAAGACAGTGAAAGAGAGAGAAATTCTTCCAAAATCCGTTCAGGGGCTCTGATGCAACCTGGATTGACCATATCTAGACCCACAGCTGGATGAGACATAAGGCTGGGCACTCTTGGGGCTGAGAGGATTGGTGAGGTTGGGTGAGCAAACGCAGACCCTTTAAAGTAATAGTGCGTGGTACCCATGCCATGGGTCCCAAATCTCCAGGTTCAAGGGCATCTTCCTACATCGAAAACATGCCTGGGAAACCCAGAAGATGGTACACCGTGTGATCGGGAAAGGTTTCTAAAACGCACCTCATTTCTCCTCTCCTTGTGCTCGGGTTCGCCATTCCAGCCGCTTCACTAACAATCTCCCTACTTGGAGAATCAGCACCATTGACCTCCTGTTTCGTACAGGTCGCAATTTGTCCTGAGGATGAACGGGAAGAGGGGGAACCAATGAGAGACTAGCTCTAGGTGTTGGGACAGGCACAGGTCACTCTATTTTCCCATCAGGAAGAAGAATGAACCACAGGCTCAGCCTGCCCCCCGGAACCAGAATAGGGCCTGAAGCAATCCTGCGCTTTTGCGGCCAGCTCCCAAAAAAGCGAGTTGACAAATGGAGCTCAGGGGCACTGCAATTCACAAACCTGCAGAGCTATATATGATAACTCTCGTCCCCAAATATATTGAGGGAAGGCAACGAAGAGGATTTGAAAGCAAGGCAGAATTGCAGGAAACAGATTTCAGGAGGTCGATTCGACTCGCCTTGAAAGCACATGAAAAGCGGCAAAGCGTTGACAATGATGCCCTTGGCCAAAAAGGGCGTATGCGTTTTTTCCTGAATATATGCAGGAAAAAACGCATACGCCCTTTTTGGCCAACCAAGCAAGCCGGAAAGGCAAATCGGCGCTACAAAGAAGTCTCGCTTGCCAGCGGTCCAAAGGGCCATGCTGAAAAAAGTGTAAAAACCAGAAATGCAGGACAGGCCATGGAGACATGGGAGCCTTGCTACGCTGATGGGCGGGATGGAAATTGCCAACAGCCACTCTGGAGAAGTGTACGCTGCGTCCTGAAACATGGAATAGACACAGCTGAGAGAGCATAGGGCACTTCCACTCATGGGCGTAGAAATCGGGAAACCTAAAAATCAACAAGACACAGGCACCCCAAACTTTAGGGCTGCTCTGTTTCCAAGAACCTCCACTTCGGTACACCTGAAATATCCCAGGAAAGAGAAAAATGGATAAAGAAGTTGTGGTACTTATGCACAATGGAATATCACTCAGCCATGAAATCAGTGTCATAAGGCTAGTAGCAGCATGATGAGTGGATTTAGGGACGATGACTCTAAGTGAAGTAAGTCACACAGAAAAGGACACTTATCCCAAGATATCACTTACAGAGGCAATGTCAACATCGCTACACCTGAACTGAATTCCAAAACAGAACAGAGTCACACATTTAGAAAACACACTATGGCTGCTTAACGGGAAAGTTGAGGCGGGGTGATACATAAAACAAGGGTTTGAAATTAGCTCAGATACCGTTCCACAAGCCAAATATGTAATAGACAAGACCTACTCCCTGCTAGGTGAACTGGACTCAACACCCCCTATTCACCACCCAAGAATATATCTGACTAGTAAGAGTCTTTAAACCTATGTATTGATATCTCTCTGGAAGTGAATCAAGAGGGATTAAAGCGGCATAAACACAGCAGGGAGAAGCAGCTAAACCCCATTTGAAAAATAGATTACTTAAAAAAAAAAACCCATAAAACAAAGACAGTGAAAGAGAGAGATATTCTTACAAAATCCGTTCAGGGGCTCTGATGCAACCTGGATTGACCATATCTAGACCCACAGCTGGATGAGACATAAGGCTGGACACTCTTGGGGCTGAGAGGATTGGTGAGGTTGGGTGAGCAAACGCAGACCCTTTAAAGTAATACTGCGTGGTACCCATGCCATGGGTCCCAAATCTCCAGGGTCAAGGGCATCTTCCTACATCGAAAACATGCCTGGGAACCCCAGAAGATGGTACACCGTGTGATCGGGAAAGGTTTCTAAAACGCACCTCATTTCTCCTCTCCTTGTGCTCGGGTTCGCCATTCCAGCCGCTTCACTAACAATCTCCCTACTTGGAGAATCAGCACCGTTGACCTCCTGTTTCGTACAGGTCGCAATTTGTCCTGAGGATGAACGGGAAGAGGGGGAACCAATGAGAGACTAGCTCTAGGTGTTGGGACAGGCACAGGTCACTCTATTTTCCCATCAGGAAGAAGAATGAACCACAGGCTCAGCCTGCCCCCCGGAACCAGAATAGGGCCTGAAGCAATCCTGCGCTTTTGCGGCCAGCTCCCAAAAAAGCGAGTTGACAAATGGAGCTCAGGGGCACTACAATTCACAAACCTGCAGAGTTCTAAATGATGACTCTCGTCCACAAATATATTGAGGAAAGGCAACGAAGAGGATTTGAAAGCAAGGCAGAATTGCAGGAAACAGATTTTAGGAGGTCGATTCGACTCGCCTTGAAAGCACATGAAAAGCGGCAAAGCGTTGACAATGATGCCCTTGGCCAAAAAGGGCGTATGCGTTTTTTCCTGAATATATTCAGGAAAAAACGCATACGCCCTTTTTGGCCAACCAAGCAAGCCGGAAAGGCAAATCGGCGCTACAAAGAAGTCTCGCTTGCCAGCGGTCAAAGGGGCCATGCTAAAAAAAGTGTAAAAACCAGAAATGCAGGACAGGCCATGGAGACACGGGAGCCTTGCTACGCTGATGGGCGGGATGGAAATTGCCAACAGCCACTCTGGAGAAGTGTACGCTGCGTCCTGAAACATGGAATAGACACAGCTGAGAGAGCATAGGGCACTTCCACTCTTGGGCGTAGAAATCGGGAAACCTAAAAATCAACACGACACAGGCACCCCAAAGTTTAGGGCGGCTCTGTTTCCAAGAACCTCCACTTCGGTACACCTTAAATATCCCAGAAAAGAGAAAAATGGATAAAGAAGTTGTGGTACTTATGCACAATGGAATATCACTCAGCCATGAAATCAGTGTCATAAGGCTAGTAGCAGCATGATGAGTGGATTTAGGGACGATGACTCTAAGTGAAGTAAGTCACACAGAAAAGGACACTTATCCTAAGATATCACTTATAGAGGGAATGTCAACATCGCTACACCTGAACTGAATTCCAAAACAGAACAGAGTCACACATTTAGAAAACACACTATGGCTGCTTAACGGGAAAGGTGAGACGGGGTGATGCATAAAACAAGGGTTTGAAATTAGCTCACATACCGTTCCACAAGCCAAATATGTAATAGACAAGACCTACTCCCTGCTCAGTGAACTGGACTCAACACCCCCTATTCACCGCCCAAGAATATATCTGACTAGTAAGAGTCTTTAAACCTATGTATTGATATCTCTCTGGAAGTGAATCAAGAGGGTGTAAAGCGGCATAAACACAGCAGGGAAAAGCAGCTAAAACCCATTATAAAAATAGATTACTTAAAAAAAGCCCCATAAAACAAAGACAGTGAAAGAGAGAGAAATTCTTCCAAAATCCGTTCAGGGGCTCTGATGCAACCTGGATTGACCATATCTAGACCCACAGCTGGATGAGACATAAGGCTGGACACTCTTGGGGCTGAGAGGATTGGTGAGGTTGGGTGAGCAAACGCAGACCCTTTAAAGTAATAGTGCGTGGTACCCATGCCATGGGTCCCAAATCTCCAGGTTCAAGGGCATCTTCCTACATCGAAAACATGCCTGGGAAACCCAGAAGATGGTACACCGTGTGATCGGGAAAGGTTTCTAAAACGCACCTCATTTCTCCTCTCCTTGTGCTCGGGTTCGCCATTCCAGCCGCTTCACTAACAATCTCCCTACTTGGAGAATCAGCACCATTGACCTCCTGTTTCGTACAGGTCGCAATTTGTCCTGAGGATGAACGGGAAGAGGGGGAACCAATGAGAGACTAGCTCTAGGTGTTGGGCCAGGCACAGGTCACTCTATTTTCCCATCAGGAAGAAGAATGAACCACAGGCTCAGCCTGCCCCCCGGAACCAGAATAGGGCCTGAAGTAATCCTGCGCTTTTGCGGCCAGCTCCCAAAAAAGCGAGTTGACAAATGGAGCTCAGGGGCACTGCAATTCACAAACCTGCAGAGCTATATATGATAACTCTCGTCCCCAAATATATTGAGGGAAGGCAACGAAGAGGATTTGAAAGCAAGGCAGAATTGCAGGAAACAGATTTCAGGAGGTCGATTCGACTCGCCTTGAAAGCACATGAAAAGCGGCAAAGCGTTGACAATGATGCCCTTGGCCAAAAAGGGCGTATGCGTTTTTTCCTGAATATATTCAGGAAAAAACGCATACGCCCTTTTTGGCCAACCAAGCAAGCCGGAAAGGCAAATCGGCGCTACAAAGAAGTCTCGCTTGCCAGCGGTCCAAAGGGCCATGCTGAAAAAAGTGTAAAAACCAGAAATGCAGGACAGGCCATGGAGACATGGGAGCCTTGCTACGCTGATGGGCGGGATGGAAATTGCCAACAGCCACTCTGGAGAAGTGTACGCTGCGTCCTGAAACATGGAATAGGCACAGCTGAGAGAGCATAGGGCACTTCCACTCATGGGCGTAGAAATCGGGAAACCTATAAATTAACAAGACACAGGCACCCCAAACTTTAGGGCTGCTCTGTTTCCAAGAACCTCCACTTCGGTACACCTGAAATATCCCAGGAAAGAGAAAAATGGATAAAGAAGTTGTGGTACTTATGCACAATGGAATATCACTCAGCCATGAAATCAGTGTCATAAGGCTAGTAGCAGCATGATGAGTGGATTTAGGGACGATGACTCTAAGTGAAGTAAGTCACACAGAAAAGGACACTTATCCCAAGATATCACTTACAGAGGCAATGTCAACATCGCTACACCTGAACTGAATTCCAAAACAGAACAGAGTCACACATTTAGAAAACACACTATGGCTGCTTAACGGGAAAGTTGAGGCGGGGTGATACATAAAACAAGGGTTTGAAATTAGCTCAGATACCGTTCCACAAGCCAAATATGTAATAGACAAGACCTACTCCCTGCTAGGTGAACTGGACTCAACACCCCCTATTCACCACCCAAGAATATATCTGACTAGTAAGAGTCTTTAAACCTATGTATTGATATCTCTCTGGAAGTGAATCAAGAGGGATTAAAGCGGCATAAACACAGCAGGGAGAAGCAGCTAAACCCCATTATAAAAATAGATTACTTAAAAAAAAAACCCCATAAAACAAAGACAGTGAAAGAGAGAGACATTCTTACAAAATCCGTTCAGGGGCTGTGATGCAACCTGGATTGACCATATCTAGACCCACAGCTGGATGAGACATAAGGCTGGACACTCTTGGGGCTGAGAGGATTGGTGAGGTTGGGTGAGCAAACGCAGACCCTTTAAAGTAATAGTGCGTGGTACCCATGCCATGGGTCCCAAATCTCCAGGTTCAAGGGCATCTTCCTACATCGAAAACATGCCTGGGAACCCCAGAAGATGGTACACCGTGTGATCGGGAAAGGTTTCTAAAACGCACCTCATTTCTCCTCTCCTTGTGCTCGGGTTCGCCATTCCAGCCGCTTCACTAACAATCTCCCTACTTGGAGAATCAGCACCGTTGACCTCCTGTTTCGTACAGGTCGCAATTTGTCCTGAGGATGAACGGGAAGAGGGGGAACCAATGAGAGACTAGCTCTAGGTGTTGGGACAGGCACAGGTCACTCTATTTTCCCATCAGGAAGAAGAATGAACCACAGGCTCAGCCTGCCCCCCGGAACCAGAATAGGGCCTGAAGCAATCCTGCGCTTTTGCGGCCAGCTCCCAAAAAAGCGAGTTGACAAATGGAGCTCAGGGGCACTGCAATTCACAAACCTGCAGAGTTAGAAATGATGACTCTCATCCACAAATATACTGAGGGAAGGCAACGAAGAGGATTTGAAAGCAAGGCAGAATTGCAGGAAACAGATTTCAGGAGGTAGATTCGACTCGCCTTGAAAGCACATGAAAAGCGGCAAAGCGTTGACAATGATGCCCTTGGCCAAAAAGGGCGTATGCGTTTTTTCCTGAATATATTCAGGAAAAAACGCATACGCCCTTTTTGGCGAACCAAGCAAGCCAGAAAGGCAAATCGGCGCTACAAAGAAGTCTCGCTTGCCAGCGGTCAAAGGGGCCATGCTGAAAAAAGTGTAAAAACCAGAAATGCAGGACAGGCCATGGAGACACGGGAGCCTTGCTACGCTGATGGGCGGGATGGAAATTGCCAACAGCCACTCTGGAGAAGTGTACGCTGCGTCCTGAAACATGGAATAGACACAGCTGAGAGAGCATAGGGCACTTCCACTCTTGGGCGTAGAAATCGGGAAACCTAAAAATCAACACGACACAGGCACCCCAAAGTTTAGGGCGGCTCTGTTTCCAAGAACCTCCACTTCGGTACACCTTAAATATCCCAGGAAAGAGAAAAATGGATAAAGAAGTTGTGGTACTTATGCACAATGGAATATCACTCAGCCATGAAATCAGTGTCATAAGGCTAGTAGCAGCATGATGAGTGGATTTAGGGACGATGACTCTAAGTGAAGTAAGTCACACAGAAAAGGACACTTATCCTAAGATATCACTTATAGAGGGAATGTCAACATCGCTACACCTGAACTGAATTCCAAAACAGAACAGAGTCACACATTTAGAAAACACACTATGGCTGCTTAACGGGAAAGGTGAGACGGGGTGATGCATAAAACAAGGGTTTGAAATTAGCTCACATACCGTTCCACAAGCCAAATATGTAATAGACAAGACCTACTCCCTGCTCAGTGAACTGGACTCAACACCCCCTATTCACCGCCCAAGAATATATCTCACTAGTAAGAGTCTTTAAACCTATGTATTGATATCTCTCTGGAAGTGAATCAAGAGGGTGTAAAGCGGCATAAACACAGCAGGGAAAAGCAGCTAAAACCCATTATAAAAATAGATTACTTAAAAAAAGCCCCATAAAACAAAGACAGTGAAAGAGAGAGAAATTCTTCCAAAATCCGTTCAGGGGCTCTGATGCAACCTGGATTGACCATATCTAGACCCACAGCTGGATGAGACATAAGGCTGGACACTCTTGGGGCTGAGAGGATTGGTGAGGTTGGGTGAGCAAACGCAGACCCTTTAAAGTAATAGTGCGTGGTACCCATGCCATGGGTCCCAAATCTCCAGGTTCAAGGGCATCTTCCTACATCGAAAACATGCCTGGGAAACCCAGAAGATGGTACACCGTGTGATCGGGAAAGGTTTCTAAAACGCACCTCATTTCTCCTCTCCTTGTGCTCGGGTTCGCCATTCCAGCCGCTTCACTAACAATCTCCCTACCTGGAGAATCAGCACCATTGACCTCCTGTTTCGTACAGGTCGCAATTTGTCCTGAGGATGAACGGGAAGAGGGGGAACCAATGAGAGACTAGCTCTAGGTGTTGGGCCAGGCACAGGTCACTCTATTTTCCCATCAGGAAGAAGAATGAACCACAGGCTCAGCCTGCCCCCCGGAACCAGAATAGGGCCTGAAGTAATCCTGCGCTTTTGCGGCCAGCTCCCAAAAAAGCGAGTTGACAAATGGAGCTCAGGGGCACTGCAATTCACAAACCTGCAGAGCTATATATGATAACTCTCGTCCACAAATATACTGAGGGAAGGCAACGAAGAGGATTTGAAAGCAAGGCAGAATTGCAGGAAACAGATTTCAGGAGGTCGATTCGACTCGCCTTGAAAGCACATGAAAAGCGGCAAAGCGTTGACAATGATGCCCTTGGCCAAAAAGGGCGTATGCGTTTTTTCCTGAATATATTCAGGAAAAAACGCATACGCCCTTTTTGGCCAACCAAGCAAGCCGGAAAGGCAAATCGGCGCTACAAAGAAGTCTCGCTTGCCAGCGGTCCAAAGGGCCATGCTGAAAAAAGTGTAAAAACCAGAAATGCAGGACAGGCCATGGAGACATGGGAGCCTTGCTACGCTGATGGGCGGGATGGAAATTGCCAACAGCCACTCTGGAGAAGTGTACGCTGCGTCCTGAAACATGGAATAGACACAGCTGAGAGAGCATAGGGCACTTCCACTCATGGGCGTAGAAATCGGGAAACCTAAAAATCAACAAGACACAGGCACCCCAAAGTTTAGGGCTGCTCTGTTTCCAAGAACCTCCACTTCGGTACACCTGAAATATCCCAGGAAAGAGAAAAATGGATAAAGAAGTTGTGGTACTTATGCACAATGGAATATCACTCAGCCATGAAATCAGTGTCATAAGGCTAGTAGCAGCATGATGAGTGGATTTAGGGACGATGACTCTAAGTGAAGTAAGTCACACAGAAAAGGACACTTATCCCAAGATATCACTTACAGAGGCAATGTCAACATCGCTACACCTGAACTGAATTCCAAAACAGAACAGAGTCACACATTTAGAAAACACACTATGGCTGCTTAACGGGAAAGTTGAGGCGGGGTGATACATAAAACAAGGGTTTGAAATTAGCTCAGATACCGTTCCACAAGCCAAATATGTAATAGACAAGACCTACTCCCTGCTAGGTGAACTGGACTCAACACCCCCTATTCACCACCCAAGAATATATCTGACTAGTAAGAGTCTTTAAACCTATGTATTGATATCTCTCTGGAAGTGAATCAAGAGGGATTAAAGCGGCATAAACACAGCAGGGAGAAGCAGCTAAACCCCATTATAAAAATAGATTACTTAAAAAAAAAACCCCATAAAACAAAGACAGTGAAAGAGAGAGACATTCTTACAAAATCCGTTCAGGGGCTGTGATGCAACCTGGATTGACCATATCTAGACCCACAGCTGGATGAGACATAAGGCTGGACACTCTTGGGGCTGAGAGGATTGGTGAGGTTGGGTGAGCAAACGCAGACCCTTTAAAGTAATACTGCGTGGTACCCATGCCATGGGTCCCAAATCTCCAGGTTCAAGGGCATCTTCCTACATCGAAAACATGCCTGGGAACCCCAGAAGATGGTACACCGTGTGATCGGGAAAGGTTTCAAAAACGCACCTCATTTCTCCTCTCCTTGTGCTCGGGTTCGCCATTCCAGCCGCTTCACTAACAATCTCCCTACTTGGAGAATCAGCACCGTTGACCTCCTGTTTCGTACAGGTCGCAATTTGTCCTGAGGATGAACGGGAAGAGGGGGAACCAATGAGAGACTAGCTCTAGGTGTTGGGACAGGCACAGGTCACTCTATTTTCCCATCAGGAAGAAGAATGAACCACAGGCTCAGCCTGCCCCCCGGAACCAGAATAGGGCCTGAAGCAATCCTGCGCTTTTGCGGCCAGCTCCCAAAAAAGCGAGTTGACAAATGGAGCTCAGGGGCACTGCAATTCACAAACCTGCAGAGTTCTAAATGATGACTCTCGTCCACAAATATATTGAGGAAAGGCAACGAAGAGGATTTGAAAGCAAGGCAGAATTGCAGGAAACAGATTTTAGGAGGTCTATTCGACTCGCCTTGAAAGCACATGAAAAGCGGCAAAGCGTTGACAATGATGCCCTTGGCCAAAAAGGGCGTATGCGTTTTTTCCTGAATATATTCAGGAAAAAACGCATACGCCCTTTTTGGCCAACCAAGCAAGCCGGAAATGCAAATCGGCGCTACAAAGAAGTCTCGCTTGCCAGCGGTCAAAGGGGCCATGCTGAAAAAAGTGTAAAAACCAGAAATGCAGGACAGGCCATGGAGACATGGGAGCCTTGCTACGCTGATGGGCGGGATGGAAATTGCCAACAGCCACTCTGGAGAAGTGTACGCTGCGTCCTGAAACATGGAATAGACACAGCTGAGAGAGCATAGGGAACTTCCACTCTTGGGCGTAGAAATCGGGAAACCTAAAAATCAACACGACACAGGCACCCCAAAGTTTAGGGCGGCTCTGTTTCCAAGAACCTCCACTTCGGTACACCTTAAATATCCCAGAAAAGAGAAAAATGGATAAAGAAGTTGTGGTACTTATGCACAATGGAATATCACTCAGCCATGAAATCAGTGTCATAAGGCTAGTAGCAGCATGATGAGTGGATTTAGGGACGATGACTCTAAGTGAAGTAAGTCACACAGAAAAGGACACTTATCCCAAGATATCACTTATAGAGGGAATGTCAACATCGCTACACCTGAACTGAATTCCAAAACAGAACAGAGTCACACATTTAGAAAACACACTATGGCTGCTTAACGGGAAAGGTGAGACGGGGTGATGCATAAAACAAGGGTTTGAAATTAGCTCACATACCGTTCCACAAGCCAAATATGTAATAGACAAGACCTACTCCCTGCTCAGTGAACTGGACTCAACACCCCCTATTCACCGCCCAAGAATATATCTCACTAGTAAGAGTCTTTAAACCTATGTATTGATATCTCTCTGGAAGTGAATCAAGAGGGTGTAAAGCGGCATAAACACAGCAGGGAAAAGCAGCTAAAACCCATTATAAAAATAGATTACTTAAAAAAAAACCCCATAAAACAAAGACAGTGAAAGAGAGAGAAATTCTTCCAAAATCCGTTCAGGGGCTCTGATGCAACCTGGATTGACCATATCTAGACCCACAGCTGGATGAGACATAAGGCTGGACACTCTTGGGGCTGAGAGGATTGGTGAGGTTGGGTGAGCAAACGCAGACCCTTTAAAGTAATAGTGCGTGGTACCCATGCCATGGGTCCCAAATCTCCAGGTTCAAGGGCATCTTCCTACATCGAAAACATGCCTGGGAAACCCAGAAGATGGTACACCGTGTGATCGGGAAAGGTTTCTAAAACGCACCTCATTTCTCCTCTCCTTGTGCTCGGGTTCGCCATTCCAGCCGCTTCACTAACAATCTCCCTACTTGGAGAATCAGCACCATTGACCTCCTGTTTCGTACAGGTCGCAATTTGTCCTGAGGATGAACGGGAAGAGGGGGAACCAATGAGAGACTAGCTCTAGGTGTTGGGCCAGGCACAGGTCACTCTATTTTCCCATCAGGAAGAAGAATGAACCACAGGCTCAGCCTGCCCCCCGGAACCAGAATAGGGCCTGAAGTAATCCTGCGCTTTTGCGGCCAGCTCCCAAAAAAGCGAGTTGACAAATGGAGCTCAGGGGCACTGCAATTCACAAACCTGCAGAGCTATATATGATAACTCTCGTCCCCAAATATATTGAGGGAAGGCAACGAAGAGGATTTGAAAGCAAGGCAGAATTGCAGGAAACAGATTTCAGGAGGTCGATTCGACTCGCCTTGAAAGCACATGAAAAGCGGCAAAGCGTTGACAATGATGCCCTTGGCCAAAAAGGGCGTATGCGTTTTTTCCTGAATATATTCAGGAAAAAACGCATACGCCCTTTTTGGCCAACCAAGCAAGCCGGAAAGGCAAATCGGCGCTACAAAGAAGTCTCGCTTGCCAGCGGTCCAAAGGGCCATGCTGAAAAAAGTGTAAAAACCAGAAATGCAGGACAGGCCATGGAGACATGGGAGCCTTGCTACGCTGATGGGCGGGATGGAAATTGCCAACAGCCACTCTGGAGAAGTGTACGCTGCGTCCTGAAACATGGAATAGACACAGCTGAGAGAGCATAGGGCACTTCCACTCATGGGCGTAGAAATCGGGAAACCTAAAAATCAACAAGACACAGGCACCCCAAACTTTAGGGCGGCTCTGTTTCCAAGAACCTCCACTTCGGTACACCTGAAATATCCCAGGAAAGAGAAAAATGGATAAAGAAGTTGTGGTACTTATGCACAATGGAATATCACTCAGCCATGAAATCAGTGTCATAAGGCTAGTAGCAGCATGATGAGTGGATTTAGGGACGATGACTCTAAGTGAAGTAAGTCACACAGAAAAGGACACTTATCCCAAGATATCACTTACAGAGGCAATGTCAACATCGCTACACCTGAACTGAATTCCAAAACAGAACAGAGTCACACATTTAGAAAACACACTATGGCTGCTTAACGGGAAAGTTGAGGCGGGGTGATACATAAAACAAGGGTTTGAAATTAGCTCAGATACCGTTCCACAAGCCAAATATGTAATAGACAAGACCTACTCCCTGCTAGGTGAACTGGACTCAACACCCCCTATTCACCACCCAAGAATATATCTGACTAGTAAGAGTCTTTAAACCTATGTATTGATATCTCTCTGGAAGTGAATCAAGAGGGATTAAAGCGGCATAAACACAGCAGGGAGAAGCAGCTAAACCCCATTTGAAAAATAGATTACTTAAAAAAAAACCCCATAAAACAAAGACAGTGAAAGAGAGAGACATTCTTACAAAATCCGTTCAGGGGCTGTGATGCAACCTGGATTGACCATATCTAGACCCACAGCTGGATGAGACATAAGGCTGGACACTCTTGGGGCTGAGAGGATTGGTGAGGTTGGGTGAGCAAACGCAGACCCTTTAAAGTAATACTGCGTGGTACCCATGCCATGGGTCCCAAATCTCCAGGTTCAAGGGCATCTTCCTACATCGAAAACATGCCTGGGAACCCCAGAAGATGGTACACCGTGTGATCGGGAAAGGTTTCAAAAACGCACCTCATTTCTCCTCTCCTTGTGCTCGGGTTCGCCATTCCAGCCGCTTCACTAACAATCTCCCTACTTGGAGAATCAGCACCGTTGACCTCCTGTTTCGTACAGGTCGCAATTTGTCCTGAGGATGAACGGGAAGAGGGGGAACCAATGAGAGACTAGCTCTAGGTGTTGGGACAGGCACAGGTCACTCTATTTTCCCATCAGGAAGAAGAATGAACCACAGGCTCAGCCTGCCCCCCGGAACCAGAATAGGGCCTGAAGCAATCCTGCGCTTTTGCGGCCAGCTCCCAAAAAAGCGAGTTGACAAATGGAGCTCAGGGGCACTGCAATTCACAAACCTGCAGAGTTAGAAATGATGACTCTCGTCCACAAATATATTGAGGAAAGGCAACGAAGAGGATTTGAAAGCAAGGCAGAATTGCAGGAAACAGATTTTAGGAGGTAGATTCGACTCGCCTTGAAAGCACATGAAAAGCGGCAAAGCGTTGACAATGATGCCCTTGGCCAAAAAGGGCGTATGCGTTTTTTCCTGAATATATTCAGGAAAAAACGCATACGCCCTTTTTGGCCAACCAAGCAAGCCGGAAAGGCAAATCGGCGCTACAAAGAAGTCTCGCTTGCCAGCGGTCAAAGGGGCCATGCTGAAAAAAGTGTAAAAACCAGAAATGCAGGACAGGCCATGGAGACACGGGAGCCTTGCTACGCTGATGGGCGGGATGGAAATTGCCAACAGCCACTCTGGAGAAGTGTACGCTGCGTCCTGAAACATGGAATAGACACAGCTGAGAGAGCATAGGGCACTTCCACTCTTGGGCGTAGAAATCGGGAAACCTAAAAATCAACACGACAAGGCACCCCAAAGTTTAGGGCGGCTCTGTTTCCAAGAACCTCCACTTCGGTACACCTTAAATATCCCAGAAAAGAGAAAAATGGATAAAGAAGTTGTGGTACTTATGCACAATGGAATATCACTCAGCCATGAAATCAGTGTCATAAGGCTAGTAGCAGCATGATGAGTGGATTTAGGGACGATGACTCTAAGTGAAGTAAGTCACACAGAAAAGGACACTTATCCTCAGATATCACTTATAGAGGGAATGTCAACATCGCTACACCTGAACTGAATTCCAAAACAGAACAGAGTCACACATTTAGAAAACACACTATGGCTGCTTAACGGGAAAGGTGAGACGGGGTGATGCATAAAACAAGGGTTTGAAATTAGCTCACATACCGTTCCACAAGCCAAATATGTAATAGACAAGACCTACTCCCTGCTCAGTGAACTGGACTCAACACCCCCTATTCACCGCCCAAGAATATATCTGACTAGTAAGAGTCTTTAAACCTATGTATTGATATCTCTCTGGAAGTGAATCAAGAGGGTGTAAAGCGGCATAAACACAGCAGGGAAAAGCAGCTAAAACCCATTATAAAAATAGATTACTTAAAAAAAAACCCCATAAAACAAAGACAGTGAAAGAGAGAGAAATTCTTCCAAAATCCGTTCAGGGGCTCTGATGCAACCTGGATTGACCATATCTAGACCCACAGCTGGATGAGACATAAGGCTGGGCACTCTTGGGGCTGAGAGGATTGGTGAGGTTGGGTGAGCAAACGCAGACCCTTTAAAGTAATAGTGCGTGGTACCCATGCCATGGGTCCCAAATCTCCAGGTTCAAGGGCATCTTCCTACATCGAAAACATGCCTGGGAAACCCAGAAGATGGTACACCGTGTGATCGGGAAAGGTTTCTAAAACGCACCTCATTTCTCCTCTCCTTGTGCTCGGGTTCGCCATTCCAGCCGCTTCACTAACAATCTCCCTACTTGGAGAATCAGCACCATTGACCTCCTGTTTCGTACAGGTCGCAATTTGTCCTGAGGATGAACGGGAAGAGGGGGAACCAATGAGAGACTAGCTCTAGGTGTTGGGCCAGGCACAGGTCACTCTATTTTCCCATCAGGAAGAAGAATGAACCACAGGCTCAGCCTGCCCCCCGGAACCAGAATAGGGCCTGAAGCAATCCTGCGCTTTTGCGGCCAGCTCCCAAAAAAGCGAGTTGACAAATGGAGCTCAGGGGCACTGCAATTCACAAACCTGCAGAGCTATATATGATAACTCTCGTCCCCAAATATATTGAGGGAAGGCAACGAAGAGGATTTGAAAGCAAGGCAGAATTGCAGGAAACAGATTTCAGGAGGTCGATTCGACTCGCCTTGAAAGCACATGAAAAGCGGCAAAGCGTTGACAATGATGCCCTTGGCCAAAAAGGGCGTATGCGTTTTTTCCTGAATATATTCAGGAAAAAACGCATACGCCCTTTTTGGCCAACCAAGCAAGCCGGAAAGGCAAATCGGCGCTACAAAGAAGTCTCGCTTGCCAGCAGTCCAAAGGGCCATGCTGAAAAAAGTGTAAAAACCAGAAATGCAGGACAGGCCATGGAGACATGGGAGCCTTGCTACGCTGATGGGCGGGATGGAAATTGCCAACAGCCACTCTGGAGAAGTGTACGCTGCGTCCTGAAACATGGAATAGACACAGCTGAGAGAGCATAGGGCACTTCCACTCATGGGCGTAGAAATCGGGAAACCTAAAAATCAACAAGACACAGGCACCCCAAACTTTAGGGCTGCTCTGTTTCCAAGAACCTCCACTTCGGTACACCTGAAATATCCCAGGAAAGAGAAAAATGGATAAAGAAGTTGTGGTACTTATGCACAATGGAATATCACTCAGCCATGAAATCAGTGTCATAAGGCTAGTAGCAGCATGATGAGTGGATTTAGGGACGATGACTCTAAGTGAAGTAAGTCACACAGAAAAGGACACTTATCCCAAGATATCACTTACAGAGGCAATGTCAACATCGCTACACCTGAACTGAATTCCAAAACAGAACAGAGTCACACATTTAGAAAACACACTATGGCTGCTTAACGGGAAAGTTGAGGCGGGGTGATACATAAAACAAGGGTTTGAAATTAGCTCAGATACCGTTCCACAAGCCAAATATGTAATAGACAAGACCTACTCCCTGCTAGGTGAACTGGACTCAACACCCCCTATTCACCACCCAAGAATATATCTGACTAGTAAGAGTCTTTAAACCTATGTATTGATATCTCTCTGGAAGTGAATCAAGAGGGATTAAAGCGGCATAAACACAGCAGGGAGAAGCAGCTAAACCCCATTTGAAAAATAGATTACTTAAAAAAAAACCCCATAAAACAAAGACAGTGAAAGAGAGAGACATTCTTACAAAATCCGTTCAGGGGCTGTGATGCAACCTGGATTGACCATATCTAGACCCACAGCTGGATGAGACATAAGGCTGGACACTCTTGGGGCTGAGAGGATTGGTGAGGTTGGGTGAGCAAACGCAGACCCTTTAAAGTAATACTGCGTGGTACCCATGCCATGGGTCCCAAATCTCCAGGTTCAAGGGCATCTTCCTACATCGAAAACATGCCTGGGAACCCCAGAAGATGGTACACCGTGTGATCGGGAAAGGTTTCAAAAACGCACCTCATTTCTCCTCTCCTTGTGCTCGGGTTCGCCATTCCAGCCGCTTCACTAACAATCTCCCTACTTGGAGAATCAGCACCGTTGACCTCCTGTTTCGTACAGGTCGCAATTTGTCCTGAGGATGAACGGGAAGAGGGGGAACCAATGAGAGACTAGCTCTAGGTGTTGGGACAGGCACAGGTCACTCTATTTTCCCATCAGGAAGAAGAATGAACCACAGGCTCAGCCTGCCCCCCGGAACCAGAATAGGGCCTGAAGCAATCCTGCGCTTTTGCGGCCAGCTCCCAAAAAAGCGAGTTGACAAATGGAGCTCAGGGGCACTGCAATTCACAAACCTGCAGAGTTCTAAATGATGACTCTCGTCCACAAATATATTGAGGAAAGGCAACGAAGAGGATTTGAAAGCAAGGCAGAATTGCAGGAAACAGATTTTAGGAGGTAGATTCGACTCGCCTTGAAAGCACATGAAAAGCGGCAAAGCGTTGACAATGATGCCCTTGGCCAAAAAGGGCGTATGCGTTTTTTCCTGAATATATTCAGGAAAAAACGCATACGCCCTTTTTGGCCAACCAAGCAAGCCGGAAATGCAAATCGGCGCTACAAAGAAGTCTCGCTTGCCAGCGGTCAAAGGGGCCATGCTGAAAAAAGTGTAAAAACCAGAAATGCAGGACAGGCCATGGAGACACGGGAGCCTTGCTACGCTGATGGGCGGGATGGAAATTGCCAACAGCCACTCTGGAGAAGTGTACGCTGCGTCCTGAAACATGGAATAGACACAGCTGAGAGAGCATAGGGCACTTCCACTCTTGGGCGTAGAAATCGGGAAACCTAAAAATCAACACGACACAGGCACCCCAAAGTTTAGGGCGGCTCTGTTTCCAAGAACCTCCACTTCGGTACACCTTAAATATCCCAGAAAAGAGAAAAATGGATAAAGAAGTTGTGGTACTTATGCACAATGGAATATCACTCAGCCATGAAATCAGTGTCATAAGGCTAGTAGCAGCATGATGAGTGGATTTAGGGACGATGACTCTAAGTGAAGTAAGTCACACAGAAAAGGACACTTATCCTAAGATATCACTTATAGAGGGAATGTCAACATCGCTACACCTGAACTGAATTCCAAAACAGAACAGAGTCACACATTTAGAAAACACACTATGGCTGCTTAACGGGAAAGGTGAGACGGGGTGATGCATAAAACAAGGGTTTGAAATTAGCTCACATACCGTTCCACAAGCCAAATATGTAATAGACAAGACCTACTCCCTGCTCAGTGAACTGGACTCAACACCCCCTATTCACCGCCCAAGAATATATCTGACTAGTAAGAGTCTTTAAACCTATGTATTGATATCTCTCTGGAAGTGAATCAAGAGGGTGTAAAGCGGCATAAACACAGCAGGGAAAAGCAGCTAAAACCCATTATAAAAATAGATTACTTAAAAAAAAACCCCATAAAACAAAGACAGTGAAAGAGAGAGAAATTCTTCCAAAATCCGTTCAGGGGCTCTGATGCAACCTGGATTGACCATATCTAGACCCACAGCTGGATGAGACATAAGGCTGGACACTCTTGGGGCTGAGAGGATTGGTGAGGTTGGGTGAGCAAACGCAGACCCTTTAAAGTAATAGTGCGTGGTACCCATGCCATGGGTCCCAAATCTCCAGGTTCAAGGGCATCTTCCTACATCGAAAACATGCCTGGGAAACCCAGAAGATGGTACACCGTGTGATCGGGAAAGGTTTCTAAAACGCACCTCATTTCTCCTCTCCTTGTGCTCGGGTTCGCCATTCCAGCCGCTTCACTAACAATCTCCCTACTTGGAGAATCAGCACCGTTGACCTCCTGTTTCGTACAGGTCGCAATTTGTCCTGAGGATGAACGGGAAGAGGGGGAACCAATGAGAGACTAGCTCTAGGTGTTGGGCCAGGCACAGGTCACTCTATTTTCCCATCAGGAAGAAGAATGAACCACAGGCTCAGCCTGCCCCCCGGAACCAGAATAGGGCCTGAAGTAATCCTGCGCTTTTGCGGCCAGCTCCCAAAAAAGCGAGTTGACAAATGGAGCTCAGGGGCACTGCAATTCACAAACCTGCAGAGTTCTAAATGATGACTCTCGTCCACAAATATATTGAGGAAAGGCAACGAAGAGGATTTGAAAGCAAGGCAGAATTGCAGGAAACAGATTTTAGGAGGTAGATTCGACTCGCCTTGAAAGCACATGAAAAGCGGCAAAGCGTTGACAATGATGCCCTTGGCCAAAAAGGGCGTATGCGTTTTTTCCTGAATATATTCAGGAAAAAACGCATACGCCCTTTTTGGCCAACCAAGCAAGCCGGAAAGGCAAATCGGCGCTACAAAGAAGTCTCGCTTGCCAGCGGTCAAAGGGGCCATGCTGAAAAAAGTGTAAAAACCAGAAATGCAGGACAGGCCATGGAGACACGGGAGCCTTGCTACGCTGATGGGCGGGATGGAAATTGCCAACAGCCACTCTGGAGAAGTGTACGCTGCGTCCTGAAACATGGAATAGACACAGCTGAGAGAGCATAGGGCACTTCCACTCTTGGGCGTAGAAATCGGGAAACCTAAAAATCAACACGACACAGGCACCCCAAAGTTTAGGGCGGCTCTGTTTCCAAGAACCTCCACTTCGGTACACCTTAAATATCCCAGAAAAGAGAAAAATGGATAAAGAAGTTGTGGTACTTATGCACAATGGAATATCACTCAGCCATGAAATCAGTGTCATAAGGCTAGTAGCAGCATGATGAGTGGATTTAGGGACGATGACTCTAAGTGAAGTAAGTCACACAGAAAAGGACACTTATCCTAAGATATCACTTATAGAGGGAATGTCAACATCGCTACACCTGAACTGAATTCCAAAACAGAACAGAGTCACACATTTAGAAAACACACTATGGCTGCTTAACGGGAAAGGTGAGACGGGGTGATGCATAAAACAAGGGTTTGAAATTAGCTCACATACCGTTCCACAAGCCAAATATGTAATAGACAAGACCTACTCCCTGCTCAGTGAACTGGACTCAACACCCCCTATTCACCGCCCAAGAATATATCTGACTAGTAAGAGTCTTTAAACCTATGTATTGATATCTCTCTGGAAGTGAATCAAGAGGGTGTAAAGCGGCATAAACACAGCAGGGAAAAGCAGCTAAAACCCATTATAAAAATAGATTACTTAAAAAAAAACCCCATAAAACAAAGACAGTGAAAGAGAGAGAAATTCTTCCAAAATCCGTTCAGGGGCTCTGATGCAACCTGGATTGACCATATCTAGACCCACAGCTGGATGAGACATAAGGCTGGACACTCTTGGGGCTGAGAGGATTGGTGAGGTTGGGTGAGCAAACGCAGACCCTTTAAAGTAATAGTGCGTGGTACCCATGCCATGGGTCCCAAATCTCCAGGTTCAAGGGCATCTTCCTACATCGAAAACATGCCTGGGAAACCCAGAAGATGGTACACCGTGTGATCGGGAAAGGTTTCTAAAACGCACCTCATTTCTCCTCTCCTTGTGCTCGGGTTCGCCATTCCAGCCGCTTCACTAACAATCTCCCTACTTGGAGAATCAGCACCGTTGACCTCCTGTTTCGTACAGGTCGCAATTTGTCCTGAGGATGAACGGGAAGAGGGGGAACCAATGAGAGACTAGCTCTAGGTGTTGGGCCAGGCACAGGTCACTCTATTTTCCCATCAGGAAGAAGAATGAACCACAGGCTCAGCCTGCCCCCCGGAACCAGAATAGGGCCTGAAGTAATCCTGCGCTTTTGCGGCCAGCTCCCAAAAAAGCGAGTTGACAAATGGAGCTCAGGGGCACTGCAATTCACAAACCTGCAGAGTTCTAAATGATGACTCTCGTCCACAAATATATTGAGGAAAGGCAACGAAGAGGATTTGAAAGCAAGGCAGAATTGCAGGAAACAGATTTTAGGAGGTAGATTCGACTCGCCTTGAAAGCACATGAAAAGCGGCAAAGCGTTGACAATGATGCCCTTGGCCAAAAAGGGCGTATGCGTTTTTTCCTGAATATATTCAGGAAAAAACGCATACGCCCTTTTTGGCCAACCAAGCAAGCCGGAAAGGCAAATCGGCGCTACAAAGAAGTCTCGCTTGCCAGCGGTCAAAGGGGCCATGCTGAAAAAAGTGTAAAAACCAGAAATGCAGGACAGGCCATGGAGACACGGGAGCCTTGCTACGCTGATGGGCGGGATGGAAATTGCCAACAGCCACTCTGGAGAAGTGTACGCTGCGTCCTGAAACATGGAATAGACACAGCTGAGAGAGCATAGGGCACTTCCACTCTTGGGCATAGAAATCGGGAAACCTAAAAATCAACACGACACAGGCACCCCAAAGTTTAGGGCGGCTCTGTTTCCAAGAACCTCCACTTCGGTACACCTTAAATATCCCAGAAAAGAGAAAAATGGATAAAGAAGTTGTGGTACTTATGCACAATGGAATATCACTCAGCCATGAAATCAGTGTCATAAGGCTAGTAGCAGCATGATGAGTGGATTTAGGGACGATGACTCTAAGTGAAGTAAGTCACACAGAAAAGGACACTTATCCTCAGATATCACTTATAGAGGGAATGTCAACATCGCTACACCTGAACTGAATTCCAAAACAGAACAGAGTCACACATTTAGAAAACACACTATGGCTGCTTAACGGGAAAGGTGAGACGGGGTGATGCATAAAACAAGGGTTTGAAATTAGCTCACATACCGTTCCACAAGCCAAATATGTAATAGACAAGACCTACTCCCTGCTCAGTGAACTGGACTCAACACCCCCTATTCACCGCCCAAGAATATATCTGACTAGTAAGAGTCTTTAAACCTATGTATTGATATCTCTCTGGAAGTGAATCAAGAGGGTGTAAAGCGGCATAAACACAGCAGGGAAAAGCAGCTAAAACCCATTATAAAAATAGATTACTTAAAAAAAAACCCCATAAAACAAAGACAGTGAAAGAGAGAGAAATTCTTCCAAAATCCGTTCAGGGGCTCTGATGCAACCTGGATTGACCATATCTAGACCCACAGCTGGATGAGACATAAGGCTGGGCACTCTTGGGGCTGAGAGGATTGGTGAGGTTGGGTGAGCAAACGCAGACCCTTTAAAGTAATAGTGCGTGGTACCCATGCCATGGGTCCCAAATCTCCAGGTTCAAGGGCATCTTCCTACATCGAAAACATGCCTGGGAAACCCAGAAGATGGTACACCGTGTGATCGGGAAAGGTTTCTAAAACGCACCTCATTTCTCCTCTCCTTGTGCTCGGGTTCGCCATTCCAGCCGCTTCACTAACAATCTCCCTACTTGGAGAATCAGCACCATTGACCTCCTGTTTCGTACAGGTCGCAATTTGTCCTGAGGATGAACGGGAAGAGGGGGAACCAATGAGAGACTAGCTCTAGGTGTTGGGCCAGGCACAGGTCACTCTATTTTCCCATCAGGAAGAAGAATGAACCACAGGCTCAGCCTGCCCCCCGGAACCAGAATAGGGCCTGAAGCAATCCTGCGCTTTTGCGGCCAGCTCCCAAAAAAGCGAGTTGACAAATGGAGCTCAGGGGCACTGCAATTCACAAACCTGCAGAGCTATATATGATAACTCTCGTCCCCAAATATATTGAGGGAAGGCAACGAAGAGGATTTGAAAGCAAGGCAGAATTGCAGGAAACAGATTTCAGGAGGTCGATTCGACTCGCCTTGAAAGCACATGAAAAGCGGCAAAGCGTTGACAATGATGCCCTTGGCCAAAAAGGGCGTATGCGTTTTTTCCTGAATATATTCAGGAAAAAACGCATACGCCCTTTTTGGCCAACCAAGCAAGCCGGAAAGGCAAATCGGCGCTACAAAGAAGTCTCGCTTGCCAGCGGTCCAAAGGGCCATGCTGAAAAAAGTGTAAAAACCAGAAATGCAGGACAGGCCATGGAGACATGGGAGCCTTGCTACGCTGATGGGCGGGATGGAAATTGCCAACAGCCACTCTGGAGAAGTGTACGCTGCGTCCTGAAACATGGAATAGACACAGCTGAGAGAGCATAGGGCACTTCCACTCATGGGCGTAGAAATCGGGAAACCTAAAAATCAACAAGACACAGGCACCCCAAAGTTTAGGGCTGCTCTGTTTCCAAGAACCTCCACTTCGGTACACCTGAAATATCCCAGGAAAGAGAAAAATGGATAAAGAAGTTGTGGTACTTATGCACAATGGAATATCACTCAGCCATGAAATCAGTGTCATAAGGCTAGTAGCAGCATGATGAGTGGATTTAGGGACGATGACTCTAAGTGAAGTAAGTCACACAGAAAAGGACACTTATCCCAAGATATCACTTACAGAGGCAATGTCAACATCGCTACACCTGAACTGAATTCCAAAACAGAACAGAGTCACACATTTAGAAAACACACTATGGCTGCTTAACGGGAAAGTTGAGGCGGGGTGATACATAAAACAAGGGTTTGAAATTAGCTCAGATACCGTTCCACAAGCCAAATATGTAATAGACAAGACCTACTCCCTGCTAGGTGAACTGGACTCAACACCCCCTATTCACCACCCAAGAATATATCTGACTAGTAAGAGTCTTTAAACCTATGTATTGATATCTCTCTGGAAGTGAATCAAGAGGGATTAAAGCGGCATAAACACAGCAGGGAGAAGCAGCTAAACCCCATTTGAAAAATAGATTACTTAAAAAAAAACCCCATAAAACAAAGACAGTGAAAGAGAGAGACATTCTTACAAAATCCGTTCAGGGGCTGTGATGCAACCTGGATTGACCATATCTAGACCCACAGCTGGATGAGACATAAGGCTGGACACTCTTGGGGCTGAGAGGATTGGTGAGGTTGGGTGAGCAAACGCAGACCCTTTAAAGTAATACTGCGTGGTACCCATGCCATGGGTCCCAAATCTCCAGGTTCAAGGGCATCTTCCTACATCGAAAACATGCCTGGGAACCCCAGAAGATGGTACACCGTGTGATCGGGAAAGGTTTCAAAAACGCACCTCATTTCTCCTCTCCTTGTGCTCGGGTTCACCATTCCAGCCGCTTCACTAACAATCTCCCTACTTGGAGAATCAGCACCGTTGACCTCCTGTTTCGTACAGGTCGCAATTTGTCCTGAGGATGAACGGGAAGAGGGGGAACCAATGAGAGACTAGCTCTAGGTGTTGGGACAGGCACAGGTCACTCTATTTTCCCATCAGGAAGAAGAATGAACCACAGGCTCAGCCTGCCCCCCGGAACCAGAATAGGGCCTGAAGCAATCCTGCGCTTTTGCGGCCAGCTCCCAAAAAAGCGAGTTGACAAATGGAGCTCAGGGGCACTGCAATTCACAAACCTGCAGAGTTCGAAATGATGACTCTCGTCCACAAATATATTGAGGAAAGGCAACGAAGAGGATTTGAAAGCAAGGCAGAATTGCAGGAAACAGATTTTAGGAGGTAGATTCGACTCGCCTTGAAAGCACATGAAAAGCGGCAAAGCGTTGACAATGATGCCCTTGGCCAAAAAGGGCGTATGCGTTTTTTCCTGAATATATTCAGGAAAAAACGCATACGCCCTTTTTGGCCAACCAAGCAAGCCGGAAAGGCAAATCGGCGCTACAAAGAAGTCTCGCTTGCCAGCGGTCAAAGGGGCCATGCTGAAAAAAGTGTAAAAACCAGAAATGCAGGACAGGCCATGGAGACACGGGAGCCTTGCTACGCTGATGGGCGGGATGGAAATTGCCAACAGCCACTCTGGAGAAGTGTACGCTGCGTCCTGAAACATGGAATAGACACAGCTGAGAGAGCATAGGGCACTTCCACTCTTGGGCGTAGAAATCGGGAAACCTAAAAATCAACACGACACAGGCACCCCAAAGTTTAGGGCGGCTCTGTTTCCAAGAACCTCCACTTCGGTACACCTGAAATATCCCAGGAAAGAGAAAAATGGATAAAGAAGTTGTGGTACTTATGCACAATGGAATATCACTCAGCCATGAAATCAGTGTCATAAGGCTAGTAGCAGCATGATGAGTGGATTTAGGGACGATGACTCTAAGTGAAGTAAGTCACACAGAAAAGGACACTTATCCCAAGATATCACTTACAGAGGCAATGTCAACATCGCTACACCTGAACTGAATTCCAAAACAGAACAGAGTCACACATTTAGAAAACACACTATGGCTGCTTAACGGGAAAGTTGAGGCGGGGTGATACATAAAACAAGGGTTTGAAATTAGCTCAGATACCGTTCCACAAGCCAAATATGTAATAGACAAGACCTACTCCCTGCTAGGTGAACTGGACTCAACACCCCCTATTCACCACCCAAGAATATATCTGACTAGTAAGAGTCTTTAAACCTATGTACTGATATCTCTCTGGAAGTGAATCAAGAGGGATTAAAGCGGCATAAACACAGCAGGGAGAAGCAGCTAAACCCCATTTGAAAAATAGATTACTTAAAAAAAAACCCCATAAAACAAAGACAGTGAAAGAGAGAGACATTCTTACAAAATCCGTTCAGGGGCTGTGATGCAACCTGGATTGACCATATCTAGACCCACAGCTGGATGAGACATAAGGCTGGACACTCTTGGGGCTGAGAGGATTGGTGAGGTTGGGTGAGCAAACGCAGACCCTTTAAAGTAATACTGCGTGGTACCCATGCCATGGGTCCCAAATCTCCAGGTTCAAGGGCATCTTCCTACATCGAAAACATGCCTGGGAACCCCAGAAGATGGTACACCGTGTGATCGGGAAAGGTTTCAAAAACGCACCTCATTTCTCCTCTCCTTGTGCTCGGGTTCGCCATTCCAGCCGCTTCACTAACAATCTCCCTACTTGGAGAATCAGCACCGTTGACCTCCTGTTTCGTACAGGTCGCAATTTGTCCTGAGGATGAACGGGAAGAGGGGGAACCAATGAGAGACTAGCTCTAGGTGTTGGGACAGGCACAGGTCACTCTATTTTCCCATCAGGAAGAAGAATGAACCACAGGCTCAGCCTGCCCCCCGGAACCAGAATAGGGCCTGAAGCAATCCTGCGCTTTTGCGGCCAGCTCCCAAAAAAGCGAGTTGACAAATGGAGCTCAGGGGCACTGCAATTCACAAACCTGCAGAGTTAGAAATGATGACTCTCGTCCACAAATATATTGAGGAAAGGCAACGAAGAGGATTTGAAAGCAAGGCAGAATTGCAGGAAACAGATTTTAGGAGGTAGATTCGACTCGCCTTGAAAGCACATGAAAAGCGGCAAAGCGTTGACAATGATGCCCTTGGCCAAAAAGGGCGTATGCGTTTTTTCCTGAATATATTCAGGAAAAAACGCATACGCCCTTTTTGGCCAACCAAGCAAGCCGGAAAGGCAAATCGGCGCTACAAAGAAGTCTCGCTTGCCAGCGGTCAAAGGGGCCATGCTGAAAAAAGTGTAAAAACCAGAAATGCAGGACAGGCCATGGAGACACGGGAGCCTTGCTACGCTGATGGGCGGGATGGAAATTGCCAACAGCCACTCTGGAGAAGTGTACGCTGCGTCCTGAAACATGGAATAGACACAGCTGAGAGAGCATAGGGCACTTCCACTCTTGGGCGTAGAAATCGGGAAACCTAAAAATCAACACGACACAGGCACCCCAAAGTTTAGGGCGGCTCTGTTTCCAAGAACCTCCACTTCGGTACACCTTAAATATCCCAGAAAAGAGAAAAATGGATAAAGAAGTTGTGGTACTTATGCACAATGGAATATCACTCAGCCATGAAATCAGTGTCATAAGGCTAGTAGCAGCATGATGAGTGGATTTAGGGACGATGACTCTAAGTGAAGTAAGTCACACAGAAAAGGACACTTATCCTAAGATATCACTTATAGAGGGAATGTCAACATCGCTACACCTGAACTGAATTCCAAAACAGAACAGAGTCACACATTTAGAAAACACACTATGGCTGCTTAACGGGAAAGGTGAGACGGGGTGATGCATAAAACAAGGGTTTGAAATTAGCTCACATACCGTTCCACAAGCCAAATATGTAATAGACAAGACCTACTCCCTGCTCAGTGAACTGGACTCAACACCCCCTATTCACCGCCCAAGAATATATCTCACTAGTAAGAGTCTTTAAACCTATGTATTGATATCTCTCTGGAAGTGAATCAAGAGGGTGTAAAGCGGCATAAACACAGCAGGGAAAAGCAGCTAAAACCCATTATAAAAATAGATTACTTAAAAAAAAACCCCATAAAACAAAGACAGTGAAAGAGAGAGAAATTCTTCCAAAATCCGTTCAGGGGCTCTGATGCAACCTGGATTGACCATATCTAGACCCACAGCTGGATGAGACATAAGGCTGGACACTCTTGGGGCTGAGAGGATTGGTGAGGTTGGGTGAGCAAACGCAGACCCTTTAAAGTAATAGTGCGTGGTACCCATGCCATGGGTCCCAAATCTCCAGGTTCAAGGGCATCTTCCTACATCGAAAACATGCCTGGGAAACCCAGAAGATGGTACACCGTGTGATCGGGAAAGGTTTCTAAAACGCACCTCATTTCTCCTCTCCTTGTGCTCGGGTTCGCCATTCCAGCCGCTTCACTAACAATCTCCCTACTTGGAGAATCAGCACCGTTGACCTCCTGTTTCGTACAGGTCGCAATTTGTCCTGAGGATGAACGGGAAGAGGGGGAACCAATGAGAGACTAGCTCTAGGTGTTGGGACAGGCACAGGTCACTCTATTTTCCCATCAGGAAGAAGAATGAACCACAGGCTCAGCCTGCCCCCCGGAACCAGAATAGGGCCTGAAGTAATCCTGCGCTTTTGCGGCCAGCTCCCTAAAAAGCGAGTTGACAAATGGAGCTCAGGGGCACTGCAATTCACAAACCTGCAGAGTTCTAAATGATGACTCTCGTCCACAAATATATTGAGGAAAGGCAACGAAGAGGATTTGAAAGCAAGGCAGAATTGCAGGAAACAGATTTTAGGAGGTAGATTCGACTCGCCTTGAAAGCACATGAAAAGCGGCAAAGCGTTGACAATGATGCCCTTGGCCAAAAAGGGCGTATGCGTTTTTTCCTGAATATATTCAGGAAAAAACGCATACGCCCTTTTTGGCCAACCAAGCAAGCCGGAAAGGCAAATCGGCGCTACAAAGAAGTCTCGCTTGCCAGCGGTCAAAGGGGCCATGCTGAAAAAAGTGTAAAAACCAGAAATGCAGGACAGGCCATGGAGACACGGGAGCCTTGCTACGCTGATGGGCGGGATGGAAATTGCCAACAGCCACTCTGGAGAAGTGTACGCTGCGTCCTGAAACATGGAATAGACACAGCTGAGAGAGCATAGGGCACTTCCACTCTTGGGCATAGAAATCGGGAAACCTAAAAATCAACACGACACAGGCACCCCAAAGTTTAGGGCGGCTCTGTTTCCAAGAACCTCCACTTCGGTACACCTTAAATATCCCAGAAAAGAGAAAAATGGATAAAGAAGTTGTGGTACTTATGCACAATGGAATATCACTCAGCCATGAAATCAGTGTCATAAGGCTAGTAGCAGCATGATGAGTGGATTTAGGGACGATGACTCTAAGTGAAGTAAGTCACACAGAAAAGGACACTTATCCTCAGATATCACTTATAGAGGGAATGTCAACATCGCTACACCTGAACTGAATTCCAAAACAGAACAGAGTCACACATTTAGAAAACACACTATGGCTGCTTAACGGGAAAGGTGAGACGGGGTGATGCATAAAACAAGGGTTTGAAATTAGCTCACATACCGTTCCACAAGCCAAATATGTAATAGACAAGACCTACTCCCTGCTCAGTGAACTGGACTCAACACCCCCTATTCACCGCCCAAGAATATATCTGACTAGTAAGAGTCTTTAAACCTATGTATTGATATCTCTCTGGAAGTGAATCAAGAGGGTGTAAAGCGGCATAAACACAGCAGGGAAAAGCAGCTAAAACCCATTATAAAAATAGATTACTTAAAAAAAACCCCATAAAACAAAGACAGTGAAAGAGAGAGAAATTCTTCCAAAATCCGTTCAGGGGCTCTGATGCAACCTGGATTGACCATATCTAGACCCACAGCTGGATGAGACATAAGGCTGGGCACTCTTGGGGCTGAGAGGATTGGTGAGGTTGGGTGAGCAAACGCAGACCCTTTAAAGTAATAGTGCGTGGTACCCATGCCATGGGTCCCAAATCTCCAGGTTCAAGGGCATCTTCCTACATCGAAAACATGCCTGGGAAACCCAGAAGATGGTACACCGTGTGATCGGGAAAGGTTTCTAAAACGCACCTCATTTCTCCTCTCCTTGTGCTCGGGTTCGCCATTCCAGCCGCTTCACTAACAATCTCCCTACTTGGAGAATCAGCACCATTGACCTCCTGTTTCGTACAGGTCGCAATTTGTCCTGAGGATGAACGGGAAGAGGGGGAACCAATGAGAGACTAGCTCTAGGTGTTGGGCCAGGCACAGGTCACTCTATTTTCCCATCAGGAAGAAGAATGAACCACAGGCTCAGCCTGCCCCCCGGAACCAGAATAGGGCCTGAAGCAATCCTGCGCTTTTGCGGCCAGCTCCCAAAAAAGCGAGTTGACAAATGGAGCTCAGGGGCACTGCAATTCACAAACCTGCAGAGCTATATATGATAACTCTCGTCCCCAAATATATTGAGGGAAGGCAACGAAGAGGATTTGAAAGCAAGGCAGAATTGCAGGAAACAGATTTCAGGAGGTCGATTCGACTCGCCTTGAAAGCACATGAAAAGCGGCAAAGCGTTGACAATGATGCCCTTGGCCAAAAAGGGCGTATGCGTTTTTTCCTGAATATATTCAGGAAAAAACGCATACGCCCTTTTTGGCCAACCAAGCAAGCCGGAAAGGCAAATCGGCGCTACAAAGAAGTCTCGCTTGCCAGCGGTCCAAAGGGCCATGCTGAAAAAAGTGTAAAAACCAGAAATGCAGGACAGGCCATGGAGACATGGGAGCCTTGCTACGCTGATGGGCGGGATGGAAATTGCCAACAGCCACTCTGGAGAAGTGTACGCTGCGTCCTGAAACATGGAATAGACACAGCTGAGAGAGCATAGGGCACTTCCACTCATGGGCGTAGAAATCGGGAAACCTAAAAATCAACAAGACACAGGCACCCCAAAGTTTAGGGCTGCTCTGTTTCCAAGAACCTCCACTTCGGTACACCTGAAATATCCCAGGAAAGAGAAAAATGGATAAAGAAGTTGTGGTACTTATGCACAATGGAATATCACTCAGCCATGAAATCAGTGTCATAAGGCTAGTAGCAGCATGATGAGTGGATTTAGGGACGATGACTCTAAGTGAAGTAAGTCACACAGAAAAGGACACTTATCCCAAGATATCACTTACAGAGGCAATGTCAACATCGCTACACCTGAACTGAATTCCAAAACAGAACAGAGTCACACATTTAGAAAACACACTATGGCTGCTTAACGGGAAAGTTGAGGCGGGGTGATACATAAAACAAGGGTTTGAAATTAGCTCAGATACCGTTCCACAAGCCAAATATGTAATAGACAAGACCTACTCCCTGCTAGGTGAACTGGACTCAACACCCCCTATTCACCACCCAAGAATATATCTGACTAGTAAGAGTCTTTAAACCTATGTATTGATATCTCTCTGGAAGTGAATCAAGAGGGATTAAAGCGGCATAAACACAGCAGGGAGAAGCAGCTAAACCCCATTTGAAAAATAGATTACTTAAAAAAAAACCCCATAAAACAAAGACAGTGAAAGAGAGAGACATTCTTACAAAATCCGTTCAGGGGCTGTGATGCAACCTGGATTGACCATATCTAGACCCACAGCTGGATGAGACATAAGGCTGGACACTCTTGGGGCTGAGAGGATTGGTGAGGTTGGGTGAGCAAACGCAGACCCTTTAAAGTAATACTGCGTGGTACCCATGCCATGGGTCCCAAATCTCCAGGTTCAAGGGCATCTTCCTACATCGAAAACATGCCTGGGAACCCCAGAAGATGGTACACCGTGTGATCGGGAAAGGTTTCAAAAACGCACCTCATTTCTCCTCTCCTTGTGCTCGGGTTCGCCATTCCAGCCGCTTCACTAACAATCTCCCTACTTGGAGAATCAGCACCGTTGACCTCCTGTTTCGTACAGGTCGCAATTTGTCCTGAGGATGAACGGGAAGAGGGGGAACCAATGAGAGACTAGCTCTAGGTGTTGGGACAGGCACAGGTCACTCTATTTTCCCATCAGGAAGAAGAATGAACCACAGGCTCAGCCTGCCCCCCGGAACCAGAATAGGGCCTGAAGCAATCCTGCGCTTTTGCGGCCAGCTCCCAAAAAAGCGAGTTGACAAATGGAGCTCAGGGGCACTGCAATTCACAAACCTGCAGAGTTAGAAATGATGACTCTCGTCCACAAATATATTGAGGAAAGGCAACGAAGAGGATTTGAAAGCAAGGCAGAATTGCAGGAAACAGATTTTAGGAGGTAGATTCGACTCGCCTTGAAAGCACATGAAAAGCGGCAAAGCGTTGACAATGATGCCCTTGGCCAAAAAGGGCGTATGCGTTTTTTCCTGAATATATTCAGGAAAAAACGCATACGCCCTTTTTGGCCAACCAAGCAAGCCGGAAAGGCAAATCGGCGCTACAAAGAAGTCTCGCTTGCCAGCGGTCAAAGGGGCCATGCTGAAAAAAGTGTAAAAACCAGAAATGCAGGACAGGCCATGGAGACACGGGAGCCTTGCTACGCTGATGGGCGGGATGGAAATTGCCAACAGCCACTCTGGAGAAGTGTACGCTGCGTCCTGAAACATGGAATAGACACAGCTGAGAGAGCATAGGGCACTTCCACTCTTGGGCGTAGAAATCGGGAAACCTAAAAATCAACACGACACAGGCACCCCAAAGTTTAGGGCGGCTCTGTTTCCAAGAACCTCCACTTCGGTACACCTTAAATATCCCAGAAAAGAGAAAAATGGATAAAGAAGTTGTGGTACTTATGCACAATGGAATATCACTCAGCCATGAAATCAGTGTCATAAGGCTAGTAGCAGCATGATGAGTGGATTTAGGGACGATGACTCTAAGTGAAGTAAGTCACACAGAAAAGGACACTTATCCTCAGATATCACTTATAGAGGGAATGTCAACATCGCTACACCTGAACTGAATTCCAAAACAGAACAGAGTCACACATTTAGAAAACACACTATGGCTGCTTAACGGGAAAGGTGAGACGGGGTGATGCATAAAACAAGGGTTTGAAATTAGCTCACATACCGTTCCACAAGCCAAATATGTAATAGACAAGACCTACTCCCTGCTCAGTGAACTGGACTCAACACCCCCTATTCACCGCCCAAGAATATATCTGACTAGTAAGAGTCTTTAAACCTATGTATTGATATCTCTCTGGAAGTGAATCAAGAGGGTGTAAAGCGGCATAAACACAGCAGGGAAAAGCAGCTAAAACCCATTATAAAAATAGATTACTTAAAAAAAAACCCCATAAAACAAAGACAGTGAAAGAGAGAGAAATTCTTCCAAAATCCGTTCAGGGGCTCTGATGCAACCTGGATTGACCATATCTAGACCCACAGCTGGATGAGACATAAGGCTGGGCACTCTTGGGGCTGAGAGGATTGGTGAGGTTGGGTGAGCAAACGCAGACCCTTTAAAGTAATAGTGCGTGGTACCCATGCCATGGGTCCCAAATCTCCAGGTTCAAGGGCATCTTCCTACATCGAAAACATGCCTGGGAAACCCAGAAGATGGTACACCGTGTGATCGGGAAAGGTTTCTAAAACGCACCTCATTTCTCCTCTCCTTGTGCTCGGGTTCGCCATTCCAGCCGCTTCACTAACAATCTCCCTACTTGGAGAATCAGCACCATTGACCTCCTGTTTCGTACAGGTCGCAATTTGTCCTGAGGATGAACGGGAAGAGGGGGAACCAATGAGAGACTAGCTCTAGGTGTTGGGCCAGGCACAGGTCACTCTATTTTCCCATCAGGAAGAAGAATGAACCACAGGCTCAGCCTGCCCCCCGGAACCAGAATAGGGCCTGAAGCAATCCTGCGCTTTTGCGGCCAGCTCCCAAAAAAGCGAGTTGACAAATGGAGCTCAGGGGCACTGCAATTCACAAACCTGCAGAGCTATATATGATAACTCTCGTCCCCAAATATATTGAGGGAAGGCAACGAAGAGGATTTGAAAGCAAGGCAGAATTGCAGGAAACAGATTTCAGGAGGTCGATTCGACTCGCCTTGAAAGCACATGAAAAGCGGCAAAGCGTTGACAATGATGCCCTTGGCCAAAAAGGGCGTATGCGTTTTTTCCTGAATATATTCAGGAAAAAACGCATACGCCCTTTTTGGCCAACCAAGCAAGCCGGAAAGGCAAATCGGCGCTACAAAGAAGTCTCGCTTGCCAGCGGTCCAAAGGGCCATGCTGAAAAAAGTGTAAAAACCAGAAATGCAGGACAGGCCATGGAGACATGGGAGCCTTGCTACGCTGATGGGCGGGATGGAAATTGCCAACAGCCACTCTGGAGAAGTGTACGCTGCGTCCTGAAACATGGAATAGACACAGCTGAGAGAGCATAGGGCACTTCCACTCATGGGCGTAGAAATCGGGAAACCTAAAAATCAACAAGACACAGGCACCCCAAACTTTAGGGCTGCTCTGTTTCCAAGAACCTCCACTTCGGTACACCTGAAATATCCCAGGAAAGAGAAAAATGGATAAAGAAGTTGTGGTACTTATGCACAATGGAATATCACTCAGCCATGAAATCAGTGTCATAAGGCTAGTAGCAGCATGATGAGTGGATTTAGGGACGATGACTCTAAGTGAAGTAAGTCACACAGAAAAGGACACTTATCCCAAGATATCACTTACAGAGGCAATGTCAACATCGCTACACCTGAACTGAATTCCAAAACAGAACAGAGTCACACATTTAGAAAACACACTATGGCTGCTTAACGGGAAAGTTGAGGCGGGGTGATACATAAAACAAGGGTTTGAAATTAGCTCAGATACCGTTCCACAAGCCAAATATGTAATAGACAAGACCTACTCCCTGCTAGGTGAACTGGACTCAACACCCCCTATTCACCACCCAAGAATATATCTGACTAGTAAGAGTCTTTAAACCTATGTATTGATATCTCTCTGGAAGTGAATCAAGAGGGATTAAAGCGGCATAAACACAGCAGGGAGAAGCAGCTAAACCCCATTTGAAAAATAGATTACTTAAAAAAAAACCCCATAAAACAAAGACAGTGAAAGAGAGAGACATTCTTACAAAATCCGTTCAGGGGCTGTGATGCAACCTGGATTGACCATATCTAGACCCACAGCTGGATGAGACATAAGGCTGGACACTCTTGGGGCTGAGAGGATTGGTGAGGTTGGGTGAGCAAACGCAGACCCTTTAAAGTAATACTGCGTGGTACCCATGCCATGGGTCCCAAATCTCCAGGTTCAAGGGCATCTTCCTACATCGAAAACATGCCTGGGAACCCCAGAAGATGGTACACCGTGTGATCGGGAAAGGTTTCAAAAACGCACCTCATTTCTCCTCTCCTTGTGCTCGGGTTCGCCATTCCAGCCGCTTCACTAACAATCTCCCTACTTGGAGAATCAGCACCGTTGACCTCCTGTTTCGTACAGGTCGCAATTTGTCCTGAGGATGAACGGGAAGAGGGGGAACCAATGAGAGACTAGCTCTAGGTGTTGGGGCAGGCACAGGTCACTCTATTTTCCCATCAGGAAGAAGAATGAACCACAGGCTCAGCCTGCCCCCCGGAACCAGAATAGGGCCTGAAGCAATCCTGCGCTTTTGCGGCCAGCTCCCAAAAAAGCGAGTTGACAAATGGAGCTCAGGGGCACTGCAATTCACAAACCTGCAGAGTTAGAAATGATGACTCTCGTCCACAAATATATTGAGGGAAGGCAACGAAGAGGATTTGAAAGCAAGGCAGAATTGCAGGAAACAGATTTCAGGAGGTAGATTCGACTCGCCTTGAAAGCACATGAAAAGCGGCAAAGCGTTGACAATGATGCCCTTGGCCAAAAAGGGCGTATGCGTTTTTTCCTGAATATATTCAGGAAAAAACGCATACGCCCTTTTTGGCGAACCAAGCAAGCCGGAAAGGCAAATCGGCGCTACAAAGAAGTCTCGCTTGCCAGCGGTCAAAGGGGCCATGCTGAAAAAAGTGTAAAAACCAGAAATGCAGGACAGGCCATGGAGACACGGGAGCCTTGCTACGCTGATGGGCGGGATGGAAATTGCCAACAGCCACTCTGGAGAAGTGTACGCTGCGTCCTGAAACATGGAATAGACACAGCTGAGAGAGCATAGGGCACTTCCACTCTTGGGCGTAGAAATCGGGAAACCTAAAAATCAACACGACACAGGCACCCCAAAGTTTAGGGCGGCTCTGTTTCCAAGAACCTCCACTTCGGTACACCTTAAATATCCCAGAAAAGAGAAAAATGGATAAAGAAGTTGTGGTACTTATGCACAATGGAATATCACTCAGCCATGAAATCAGTGTCATAAGGCTAGTAGCAGCATGATGAGTGGATTTAGGGACGATGACTCTAAGTGAAGTAAGTCACACAGAAAAGGACACTTATCCTAAGATATCACTTATAGAGGGAATGTCAACATCGCTACACCTGAACTGAATTCCAAAACAGAACAGAGTCACACATTTAGAAAACACACTATGGCTGCTTAACGGGAAAGGTGAGACGGGGTGATGCATAAAACAAGGGTTTGAAATTAGCTCACATACCGTTCCACAAGCCAAATATGTAATAGACAAGACCTACTCCCTGCTCAGTGAACTGGACTCAACACCCCCTATTCACCGCCCAAGAATATATCTGACTAGGAAGAGTCTTAAAACCTATGTATTGATATCTCTCTGGAAGTGAATCAAGAGGGTGTAAAGCGGCATAAACACAGCAGGCAAAAGCAGCTAAACCCCATTTGAAAAATAGATTACTTAAAAAAAAACCCCATAAAACAAAGACAGTGAAAGAGAGAGAAATTCTTCCAAAATCCGTTCAGGGGCTCTGATGCAACCTGGATTGACCATATCTAGACCCACAGCTGGATGAGACATAAGGCTGGGCACTCTTGGGGCTGAGAGGATTGGTGAGGTTGGGTGAGCAAACGCAGACCCTTTAAAGTAATAGTGCGTGGTACCCATGCCATGGGTCCCAAATCTCCAGGTTCAAGGGCATCTTCCTACATCGAAAACATGCCTGGGAAACCCAGAAGATGGTACACCGTGTGATCGGGAAAGGTTTCTAAAACGCACCTCATTTCTCCTCTCCTTGTGCTCGGGTTCGCCATTCCAGCCGCTTCACTAACAATCTCCCTACTTGGAGAATCAGCACCATTGACCTCCTGTTTCGTACAGGTCGCAATTTGTCCTGAGGATGAACCGGAAGAGGGGGAACCAATGAGAGACTAGCTCTAGGTGTTGGGCCAGGCACAGGTCACTCTATTTTCCCATCAGGAAGAAGAATGAACCACAGGCTCAGCCTGCCCCCCGGAACCAGAATAGGGCCTGAAGCAATCCTGCGCTTTTGCGGCCAGCTCCCAAAAAAGCGAGTTGACAAATGGAGCTCAGGGGCACTGCAATTCACAAACCTGCAGAGCTATATATGATAACTCTCGTCCCCAAATATATTGAGGGAAGGCAACGAAGAGGATTTGAAAGCAAGGCAGAATTGCAGGAAACAGATTTCAGGAGGTCGATTCGACTCGCCTTGAAAGCACATGAAAAGCGGCAAAGCGTTGACAATGATGCCCTTGGCCAAAAAGGGCGTCTGCGTTTTTTCCTGAATATATTCAGGAAAAAACGCAGACGCCCTTTTTGGCCAACCAAGCAAGCCGGAAAGGCAAATCGGCGCTACAAAGAAGTCTCGCTTGCCAGCGGTCCAAAGGGCCATGCTGAAAAAAGTGTAAAAACCAGAAATGCAGGACAGGCCATGGAGACATGGGAGCCTTGCTACGCTGATGGGCGGGATGGAAATTGCCAACAGCCACTCTGGAGAAGTGTACGCTGCGTCCTGAAACATGGAATAGACACAGCTGAGAGAGCATAGGGCACTTCCACTCATGGGCGTAGAAATCGGGAAACCTAAAAATCAACAAGACACAGGCACCCCAAACTTTAGGGCTGCTCTGTTTCCAAGAACCTCCACTTCGGTACACCTGAAATATCCCAGGAAAGAGAAAAATGGATAAAGAAGTTGTGGTACTTATGCACAATGGAATATCACTCAGCCATGAAATCAGTGTCATAAGGCTAGTAGCAGCATGATGAGTGGATTTAGGGACGATGACTCTAAGTGAAGTAAGTCACACAGAAAAGGACACTTATCCCAAGATATCACTTACAGAGGCAATGTCAACATCGCTACACCTGAACTGAATTCCAAAACAGAACAGAGTCACACATTTAGAAAACACACTATGGCTGCTTAACGGGAAAGTTGAGGCGGGGTGATACATAAAACAAGGGTTTGAAATTAGCTCACATACCGTTCCACAAGCCAAATATGTAATAGACAAGACCTACTCCCTGCTCAGTGAACTGGACTCAACACCCCCTATTCACCGCCCAAGAATATATCTGACTAGGAAGAGTCTTAAAACCTATGTATTGATATCTCTCTGGAAGTGAATCAAGAGGCTGTAAAGCGGCATAAACACAGCAGGCAAAAGCAGCTAAACCCCATTTGAAAAATAGATTACTTAAAAAAAAAAAGCCCATAAAACAAAGACAGTGAAAGAGAGAGAAATTCTTCCAAAATCCGTTCAGGGGCTCTGATGCAACCTGGATTGACCATATCTAGACCCACAGCTGGATGAGACATAAGGCTGGACACTCTTGGGGCTGAGAGGATTGGTGAGGTTGGGTGAGCAAACGCAGACCCTTTAAAGTAATAGTGCGTGGTACCCATGCCGTGGGTCCCAAATCTCCAGGTTCAAGGGCATCTTCCTACATCGAAAACATGCCTGGGAAACCCAGAAGATGGTACACCGTGTGATCGGGAAAGGTTTCAAAAACGCACCTCATTTCTCCTCTCCTTGTGCTCGGGTTCGCCATTCCAGCCGCTTCACTAACAATCTCCCTACTTGGAGAATCAGCACCGTTGACCTCCTGTTTCGTACAGGTCGCAATTTGTCCTGAGGATGAACGGGAAGAGGGGGAACCAATGAGAGACTAGCTCTAGGTGTTGGGACAGGCACAGGTCACTCTATTTTCCCATCAGGAAGAAGAATGAACCACAGGCTCAGCCTGCCCCCCGGAACCAGAATAGGGCCTGAAGCAATCCTGCGCTTTTGCGGCCAGCTCCCAAAAAAGCGAGTTGACAAATGGAGCTCAGGGGCACTGCAATTCACAAACCTGCAGAGCTATATATGATAACTCTCGTCCCCAAATATATTGAGGGAAGGCAACGAAGAGGATTTGAAAGCAAGGCAGAATTGCAGGAAACAGATTTCAGGAGGTCGATTCGACTCGCCTTGAAAGCACATGAAAAGCGGCAAAGCGTTGACAATGATGACCTTGGCCAAAAAGGGCGTATGCGTTTTTTCCTGAATATATGCAGGAAAAAACGCATACGCCCTTTTTGGCGAACCAAGCAAGCCGGAAAGGCAAATCGGCGCTACAAAGAAGTCTCGCTTGCCAGCGGTCAAAGGGGCCATGCTGAAAAAAGTGTAAAAACCAGAAATGCAGGACAGGCCATGGAGACACGGGAGCCTTGCTACGCTGATGGGCGGGATGGAAATTGCCAACAGCCACTCTGGAGAAGTGTACGCTGCGTCCTGAAACATGGAATAGACACAGCTGAGAGAGCATAGGGCACTTCCACTCTTGGGCGTAGAAATCGGGAAACCTAAAAATCAACACGACACAGGCACCCCAAAGTTTAGGGCGGCTCTGTTTCCAAGAACCTCCACTTCGGTACACCTTAAATATCCCAGGAAAGAGAAAAATGGATAAAGAAGTTGTGGTACTTATGCACAATGGAATATCACTCAGCCATGAAATCAGTGTCATAAGGCTAGTAGCAGCATGATGAGTGGATTTAGGGACGATGACTCTAAGTGAAGTAAGTCACACAGAAAAGGACACTTATCCTCAGATATCACTTATAGAGGGAATGTCAACATCGCTACACCTGAACTGAATTCCAAAACAGAACAGAGTCACACATTTAGAAAACACACTATGGCTGCTTAACGGGAAAGGTGAGACGGGGTGATGCATAAAACAAGGGTTTGAAATTAGCTCACATACCGTTCCACAAGCCAAATATGTAATAGACAAGACCTACTCCCTGCTCAGTGAACTGGACTCAACACCCCCTATTCACCGCCCAAGAATATATCTGACTAGTAAGAGTCTTTAAACCTATGTATTGATATCTCTCTGGAAGTGAATCAAGAGGGTGTAAAGCGGCATAAACACAGCAGGGAAAAGCAGCTAAAACCCATTATAAAAATAGATTACTTAAAAAAAAACCCCATAAAACAAAGACAGTGAAAGAGAGAGAAATTCTTCCAAAATCCGTTCAGGGGCTCTGATGCAACCTGGATTGACCATATCTAGACCCACAGCTGGATGAGACATAAGGCTGGGCACTCTTGGGGCTGAGAGGATTGGTGAGGTTGGGTGAGCAAACGCAGACCCTTTAAAGTAATAGTGCGTGGTACCCATGCCATGGGTCCCAAATCTCCAGGTTCAAGGGCATCTTCCTACATCGAAAACATGCCTGGGAAACCCAGAAGATGGTACACCGTGTGATCGGGAAAGGTTTCTAAAACGCACCTCATTTCTCCTCTCCTTGTGCTCGGGTTCGCCATTCCAGCCGCTTCACTAACAATCTCCCTACTTGGAGAATCAGCACCATTGACCTCCTGTTTCGTACAGGTCGCAATTTGTCCTGAGGATGAACGGGAAGAGGGGGAACCAATGAGAGACTAGCTCTAGGTGTTGGGCCAGGCACAGGTCACTCTATTTTCCCATCAGGAAGAAGAATGAACCACAGGCTCAGCCTGCCCCCCGGAACCAGAATAGGGCCTGAAGCAATCCTGCGCTTTTGCGGCCAGCTCCCAAAAAAGCGAGTTGACAAATGGAGCTCAGGGGCACTGCAATTCACAAACCTGCAGAGCTATATATGATAACTCTCGTCCCCAAATATATTGAGGGAAGGCAACGAAGAGGATTTGAAAGCAAGGCAGAATTGCAGGAAACAGATTTCAGGAGGTCGATTCGACTCGCCTTGAAAGCACATGAAAAGCGGCAAAGCGTTGACAATGATGCCCTTGGCCAAAAAGGGCGTATGCGTTTTTTCCTGAATATATGCAGGAAAAAACGCATACGCCCTTTTTGGCCAACCAAGCAAGCCGGAAAGGCAAATCGGCGCTACAAAGAAGTCTCGCTTGCCAGCGGTCCAAAGGGCCATGCTGAAAAAAGTGTAAAAACCAGAAATGCAGGACAGGCCATGGAGACATGGGAGCCTTGCTACGCTGATGGGCGGGATGGAAATTGCCAACAGCCACTCTGGAGAAGTGTACGCTGCGTCCTGAAACATGGAATAGACACAGCTGAGAGAGCATAGGGCACTTGCACTCATGGGCGTAGAAATCGGGAAACCTAAAAATCAACAAGACACAGGCACCCCAAAGTTTAGGGCTGCTCTGTTTCCAAGAACCTCCACTTCGGTACACCTGAAATATCCCAGGAAAGAGAAAAATGGATAAAGAAGTTGTGGTACTTATGCACAATGGAATATCACTCAGCCATGAAATCAGTGTCATAAGGCTAGTAGCAGCATGATGAGTGGATTTAGGGACGATGACTCTAAGTGAAGTAAGTCACACAGAAAAGGACACTTATCCCAAGATATCACTTACAGAGGCAATGTCAACATCGCTACACCTGAACTGAATTCCAAAACAGAACAGAGTCACACATTTAGAAAACACACTATGGCTGCTTAACGGGAAAGTTGAGGCGGGGTGATACATAAAACAAGGGTTTGAAATTAGCTCAGATACCGTTCCACAAGCCAAATATGTAATAGACAAGACCTACTCCCTGCTAGGTGAACTGGACTCAACACCCCCTATTCACCACCCAAGAATATATCTGACTAGTAAGAGTCTTTAAACCTATGTATTGATATCTCTCTGGAAGTGAATCAAGAGGGATTAAAGCGGCATAAACACAGCAGGGAGAAGCAGCTAAACCCCATTATAAAAATAGATTACTTAAAAAAAAAACCCCATAAAACAAAGACAGTGAAAGAGAGAGACATTCTTACAAAATCCGTTCAGGGGCTGTGATGCAACCTGGATTGACCATATCTAGACCCACAGCTGGATGAGACATAAGGCTGGACACTCTTGGGGCTGAGAGGATTGGTGAGGTTGGGTGAGCAAACGCAGACCCTTTAAAGTAATACTGCGTGGTACCCATGCCATGGGTCCCAAATCTCCAGGTTCAAGGGCATCTTCCTACATCGAAAACATGCCTGGGAACCCCAGAAGATGGTACACCGTGTGATCGGGAAAGGTTTCAAAAACGCACCTCATTTCTCCTCTCCTTGTGCTCGGGTTCGCCATTCCAGCCGCTTCACTAACAATCTCCCTACTTGGAGAATCAGCACCGTTGACCTCCTGTTTCGTACAGGTCGCAATTTGTCCTGAGGATGAACGGGAAGAGGGGGAACCAATGAGAGACTAGCTCTAGGTGTTGGGACAGGCACAGGTCACTCTATTTTCCCATCAGGAAGAAGAATGAACCACAGGCTCAGCCTGCCCCCCGGAACCAGAATAGGGCCTGAAGCAATCCTGCGCTTTTGCGGCCAGCTCCCAAAAAAGCGAGTTGACAAATGGAGCTCAGGGGCACTGCAATTCACAAACCTGCAGAGTTAGAAATGATGACTCTCGTCCACAAATATATTGAGGGAAGGCAACGAAGAGGATTTGAAAGCAAGGCAGAATTTCAGGAAACAGATTTCAGGAGGTAGATTCGACTCGCCTTGAAAGCACATGAAAAGCGGCAAAGCGTTGACAATGATGCCTTTGGCCAAAAAGGGCGTATGCGTTTTTTCCTGAATATATTCAGGAAAAAACGCATACGCCCTTTTTGGCGAACCAAGCAAGCCGGAAAGGCAAATCGGCGCTACAAAGAAGTCTCGCTTGCCAGCGGTCAAAGGGGCCATGCTGAAAAAAGTGTAAAAACCAGAAATGCAGGACAGGCCATGGAGACACGGGAGCCTTGCTACGCTGATGGGCGGGATGGAAATTGCCAACAGCCACTCTGGAGAAGTGTACGCTGCGTCCTGAAACATGGAATAGACACAGCTGAGAGAGCATAGGGCACTTCCACTCTTGGGCGTAGAAATCGGGAAACCTAAAAACCAACACGACACAGGCACCCCAAAGTTTAGGGCGGCTCTGTTTCCAAGAACCTCCACTTCGGTACACCTTAAATATCCCAGAAAAGAGAAAAATGGATAAAGAAGTTGTGGTACTTATGCACAATGGAATATCACTCAGCCATGAAATCAGTGTCATAAGGCTAGTAGCAGCATGATGAGTGGATTTAGGGACGATGACTCTAAGTGAAGTAAGTCACACAGAAAAGGACACTTATCCTCAGATATCACTTATAGAGGGAATGTCAACATCGCTACACCTGAACTGAATTCCAAAACAGAACAGAGTCACACATTTAGAAAACACACTATGGCTGCTTAACGGGAAAGGTGAGACGGGGTGATGCATAAAACAAGGGTTTGAAATTAGCTCACATACCGTTCCACAAGCCAAATATGTAATAGACAAGACCTACTCCCTGCTCAGTGAACTGGACTCAACACCCCCTATTCACCGCCCAAGAATATATCTGACTAGTAAGAGTCTTTAAACCTATGTATTGATATCTCTCTGGAAGTGAATCAAGAGGGTGTAAAGCGGCATAAACACAGCAGGGAAAAGCAGCTAAAACCCATTATAAAAATAGATTACTTAAAAAAAAACCCCATAAAACAAAGACAGTGAAAGAGAGAGAAATTCTTCCAAAATCCGTTCAGGGGCTCTGATGCAACCTGGATTGACCATATCTAGACCCACAGCTGGATGAGACATAAGGCTGGGCACTCTTGGGGCTGAGAGGATTGGTGAGGTTGGGTGAGCAAACGCAGACCCTTTAAAGTAATAGTGCGTGGTACCCATGCCATGGGTCCCAAATCTCCAGGTTCAAGGGCATCTTCCTACATCGAAAACATGCCTGGGAAACCCAGAAGATGGTACACCGTGTGATCGGGAAAGGTTTCTAAAACGCACCTCATTTCTCCTCTCCTTGTGCTCGGGTTCGCCATTCCAGCCGCTTCACTAACAATCTCCCTACTTGGAGAATCAGCACCATTGACCTCCTGTTTCGTACAGGTCGCAATTTGTCCTGAGGATGAACGGGAAGAGGGGGAACCAATGAGAGACTAGCTCTAGGTGTTGGGCCAGGCACAGGTCACTCTATTTTCCCATCAGGAAGAAGAATGAACCACAGGCTCAGCCTGCCCCCCGGAACCAGAATAGGGCCTGAAGCAATCCTGCGCTTTTGCGGCCAGCTCCCAAAAAAGCGAGTTGACAAATGGAGCTCAGGGGCACTGCAATTCACAAACCTGCAGAGCTATATATGATAACTCTCGTCCCCAAATATATTGAGGGAAGGCAACGAAGAGGATTTGAAAGCAAGGCCGAATTGCAGGAAACAGATTTCAGGAGGTCGATTCGACTCGCCTTGAAAGCACATGAAAAGCGGCAAAGCGTTGACAATGATGCCCTTGGCCAAAAAGGGCGTATGCGTTTTTTCCTGAATATATGCAGGAAAAAACGCATACGCCCTTTTTGGCCAACCAAGCAAGCCGGAAAGGCAAATCGGCGCTACAAAGAAGTCTCGCTTGCCAGCGGTCCAAAGGGCCATGCTGAAAACAGTGTAAAAACCAGAAATGCAGGACAGGCCATGGAGACATGGGAGCCTTGCTACGCTGATGGGCGGGATGGAAATTGCCAACAGCCACTCTGGAGAAGTGTACGCTGCGTCCTGAAACATGGAATAGACACAGCTGAGAGAGCATAGGGCACTTCCACTCATGGGCGTAGAAATCGGGAAACCTAAAAATCAACAAGACACAGGCACCCCAAACTTTAGGGCTGCTCTGTTTCCAAGAACCTCCACTTCGGTACACCTGAAATATCCCAGGAAAGAGAAAAATGGATAAAGAAGTTGTGGTACTTATGCACAATGGAATATCACTCAGCCATGAAATCAGTGTCATAAGGCTAGTAGCAGCATGATGAGTGGATTTAGGGACGATGACTCTAAGTGAAGTAAGTCACACAGAAAAGGACACTTATCCCAAGATATCACTTACAGAGGCAATGTCAACATCGCTACACCTGAACTGAATTCCAAAACAGAACAGAGTCACACATTTAGAAAACACACTATGGCTGCTTAACGGGAAAGTTGAGGCGGGGTGATACATAAAACAAGGGTTTGAAATTAGCTCAGATACCGTTCCACAAGCCAAATATGTAATAGACAAGACCTACTCCCTGCTAGGTGAACTGGACTCAACACCCCCTATTCACCACCCAAGAATATATCTGACTAGTAAGAGTCTTTAAACCTATGTATTGATATCTCTCTGGAAGTGAATCAAGAGGGATTAAAGCGGCATAAACACAGCAGGGAGAAGCAGCTAAACCCCATTATAAAAATAGATTACTTAAAAAAAAACCCCATAAAACAAAGACAGTGAAAGAGAGAGACATTCTTACAAAATCCGTTCAGGGGCTGTGATGCAACCTGGATTGACCATATCTAGACCCACAGCTGGATGAGACATAAGGCTGGACACTCTTGGGGCTGAGAGGATTGGTGAGGTTGGGTGAGCAAACGCAGACCCTTTAAAGTAATACTGCGTGGTACCCATGCCATGGGTCCCAAATCTCCAGGTTCAAGGGCATCTTCCTACATCGAAAACATGCCTGGGAACCCCAGAAGATGGTACACCGTGTGATCGGGAAAGGTTTCAAAAACGCACCTCATTTCTCCTCTCCTTGTGCTCGGGTTCGCCATTCCAGCCGCTTCACTAACAATCTCCCTACTTGGAGAATCAGCACCGTTGACCTCCTGTTTCGTACAGGTCGCAATTTGTCCTGAGGATGAACGGGAAGAGGGGGAACCAATGAGAGACTAGCTCTAGGTGTTGGGACAGGCACAGGTCACTCTATTTTCCCATCAGGAAGAAGAATGAACCACAGGCTCAGCCTGCCCCCCGGAACCAGAATAGGGCCTGAAGCAATCCTGCGCTTTTGCGGCCAGCTCCCAAAAAAGCGAGTTGACAAATGGAGCTCAGGGGCACTGCAATTCACAAACCTGCAGAGTTAGAAATGATGACTCTCGTCCACAAATATATTGAGGGAAGGCAACGAAGAGGATTTGAAAGCAAGGCAGAATTGCAGGAAACAGATTTCAGGAGGTAGATTCGACTCGCCTTGAAAGCACATGAAAAGCGGCAAAGCGTTGACAATGATGCCCTTGGCCAAAAAGGGCGTATGCGTTTTTTCCTGAATATATTCAGGAAAAAACGCATACGCCCTTTTTGGCGAACCAAGCAAGCCGGAAAGGCAAATCGGCGCTACAAAGAAGTCTCGCTTGCCAGCGGTCAAAGGGGCCATGCTGAAAAAAGTGTAAAAACCAGAAATGCAGGACAGGCCATGGAGACACGGGAGCCTTGCTACGCTGATGGGCGGGATGGAAATTGCCAACAGCCACTCTGGAGAAGTGTACGCTGCGTCCTGAAACATGGAATAGACACAGCTGAGAGAGCATAGGGCACTTCCACTCTTGGGCGTAGAAATCGGGAAACCTAAAAACCAACACGACACAGGCACCCCAAAGTTTAGGGCGGCTCTGTTTCCAAGAACCTCCACTTCGGTACACCTTAAATATCCCAGAAAAGAGAAAAATGGATAAAGAAGTTGTGGTACTTATGCACAATGGAATATCACTCAGCCATGAAATCAGTGTCATAAGGCTAGTAGCAGCATGATGAGTGGATTTAGGGACGATGACTCTAAGTGAAGTAAGTCACACAGAAAAGGACACTTATCCTCAGATATCACTTATAGAGGGAATGTCAACATCGCTACACCTGAACTGAATTCCAAAACAGAACAGAGTCACACATTTAGAAAACACACTATGGCTGCTTAACGGGAAAGGTGAGACGGGGTGATGCATAAAACAAGGGTTTGAAATTAGCTCACATACCGTTCCACAAGCCAAATATGTAATAGACAAGACCTACTCCCTGCTCAGTGAACTGGACTCAACACCCCCTATTCACCGCCCAAGAATATATCTGACTAGTAAGAGTCTTTAAACCTATGTATTGATATCTCTCTGGAAGTGAATCAAGAGGGTGTAAAGCGGCATAAACACAGCAGGGAAAAGCAGCTAAAACCCATTATAAAAATAGATTACTTAAAAAAAAACCCCATAAAACAAAGACAGTGAAAGAGAGAGAAATTCTTCCAAAATCCGTTCAGGGGCTCTGATGCAACCTGGATTGACCATATCTAGACCCACAGCTGGATGAGACATAAGGCTGGGCACTCTTGGGGCTGAGAGGATTGGTGAGGTTGGGTGAGCAAACGCAGACCCTTTAAAGTAATAGTGCGTGGTACCCATGCCATGGGTCCCAAATCTCCAGGTTCAAGGGCATCTTCCTACATCGAAAACATGCCTGGGAAACCCAGAAGATGGTACACCGTGTGATCGGGAAAGGTTTCTAAAACGCACCTCATTTCTCCTCTCCTTGTGCTCGGGTTCGCCATTCCAGCCGCTTCACTAACAATCTCCCTACTTGGAGAATCAGCACCATTGACCTCCTGTTTCGTACAGGTCGCAATTTGTCCTGAGGATGAACGGGAAGAGGGGGAACCAATGAGAGACTAGCTCTAGGTGTTGGGCCAGGCACAGGTCACTCTATTTTCCCATCAGGAAGAAGAATGAACCACAGGCTCAGCCTGCCCCCCGGAACCAGAATAGGGCCTGAAGCAATCCTGCGCTTTTGCGGCCAGCTCCCAAAAAAGCGAGTTGACAAATGGAGCTCAGGGGCACTGCAATTCACAAACCTGCAGAGCTATATATGATAACTCTCGTCCCCAAATATATTGAGGGAAGGCAACGAAGAGGATTTGAAAGCAAGGCAGAATTGCAGGAAACAGATTTCAGGAGGTCGATTCGACTCGCCTTGAAAGCACATGAAAAGCGGCAAAGCGTTGACAATGATGCCCTTGGCCAAAAAGGGCGTATGCGTTTTTTCCTGAATATATTCAGGAAAAAACGCATACGCCCTTTTTGGCCAACCAAGCAAGCCGGAAAGGCAAATCGGCGCTACAAAGAAGTCTCGCTTGCCAGCGGTCCAAAGGGCCATGCTGAAAAAAGTGTAAAAACCAGAAATGCAGGACAGGCCATGGAGACATGGGAGCCTTGCTACGCTGATGGGCGGGATGGAAATTGCCAACAGCCACTCTGGAGAAGTGTACGCTGCGTCCTGAAACATGGAATAGACACAGCTGAGAGAGCATAGGGCACTTGCACTCATGGGCGTAGAAATCGGGAAACCTAAAAATCAACAAGACACAGGCACCCCAAACTTTAGGGCTGCTCTGTTTCCAAGAACCTCCACTTCGGTACACCTGAAATATCCCAGGAAAGAGAAAAATGGATAAAGAAGTTGTGGTACTTATGCACAATGGAATATCACTCAGCCATGAAATCAGTGTCATAAGGCTAGTAGCAGCATGATGAGTGGATTTAGGGACGATGACTCTAAGTGAAGTAAGTCACACAGAAAAGGACACTTATCCCAAGATATCACTTACAGAGGCAATGTCAACATCGCTACACCTGAACTGAATTCCAAAACAGAACAGAGTCACACATTTAGAAAACACACTATGGCTGCTTAACGGGAAAGTTGAGGCGGGGTGATACATAAAACAAGGGTTTGAAATTAGCTCAGATACCGTTCCACAAGCCAAATATGTAATAGACAAGACCTACTCCCTGCTAGGTGAACTGGACTCAACACCCCCTATTCACCACCCAAGAATATATCTGACTAGTAAGAGTCTTTAAACCTATGTATTGATATCTCTCTGGAAGTGAATCAAGAGGGATTAAAGCGGCATAAACACAGCAGGGAGAAGCAGCTAAACCCCATTATAAAAATAGATTACTTAAAAAAAAATCCCCATAAAACAAAGACAGTGAAAGAGAGAGACATTCTTACAAAATCCGTTCAGGGGCTGTGATGCAACCTGGATTGACCATATCTAGACCCACAGCTGGATGAGACATAAGGCTGGACACTCTTGGGGCTGAGAGGATTGGTGAGGTTGGGTGAGCAAACGCAGACCCTTTAAAGTAATACTGCGTGGTACCCATGCCATGGGTCCCAAATCTCCAGGTTCAAGGGCATCTTCCTACATCGAAAACATGCCTGGGAACCCCAGAAGATGGTACACCGTGTGATCGGGAAAGGTTTCAAAAACGCACCTCATTTCTCCTCTCCTTGTGCTCGGGTTCGCCATTCCAGCCGCTTCACTAACAATCTCCCTACTTGGAGAATCAGCACCGTTGACCTCCTGTTTCGTACAGGTCGCAATTTGTCCTGAGGATGAACGGGAAGAGGGGGAACCAATGAGAGACTAGCTCTAGGTGTTGGGACAGGCACAGGTCACTCTATTTTCCCATCAGGAAGAAGAATGAACCACAGGCTCAGCCTGCCCCCCGGAACCAGAATAGGGCCTGAAGCAATCCTGCGCTTTTGCGGCCAGCTCCCAAAAAAGCGAGTTGACAAATGGAGCTCAGGGGCACTGCAATTCACAAACCTGCAGAGTTAGAAATGATGACTCTCGTCCACAAATATATTGAGGGAAGGCAACGAAGAGGATTTGAAAGCAAGGCAGAATTGCAGGAAACAGATTTCAGGAGGTCGATTCGACTCGCCTTGAAAGCACATGAAAAGCGGCAAAGCGTTGACAATGATGCCCTTGGCCAAAAAGGGCGTATGCGTTTTTTCCTGAATATATTCAGGAAAAAACGCATACGCCCTTTTTGGCGAACCAAGCAAGCCGGAAAGGCAAATCGGCGCTACAAAGAAGTCTCGCTTGCCAGCGGTCAAAGGGGCCATGCTGAAAAAAGTGTAAAAACCAGAAATGCAGGACAGGCCATGGAGACACGGGAGCCTTGCTACGCTGATGGGCGGGATGGAAATTGCCAACAGCCACTCTGGAGAAGTGTACGCTGCGTCCTGAAACATGGAATAGACACAGCTGAGAGAGCATAGGGCACTTCCACTCTTGGGCGTAGAAATCGGGAAACCTAAAAATCAACACGACACAGGCACCCCAAAGTTTAGGGCGGCTCTGTTTCCAAGAACCTCCACTTCGGTACACCTTAAATATCCCAGAAAAGAGAAAAATGGATAAAGAAGTTGTGGTACTTATGCACAATGGAATATCACTCAGCCATGAAATCAGTGTCATAAGGCTAGTAGCAGCATGATGAGTGGATTTAGGGACGATGACTCTAAGTGAAGTAAGTCACACAGAAAAGGACACTTATCCTAAGATATCACTTATAGAGGGAATGTCAACATCGCTACACCTGAACTGAATTCCAAAACAGAACAGAGTCACACATTTAGAAAACACACTATGGCTGCTTAACGGGAAAGGTGAGACGGGGTGATGCATAAAACAAGGGTTTGAAATTAGATCAGATACCATTCCACAAGCCAAATATGTAATAGACAAGACCTACTCCCTGCTCAGTGAACTGGACTCAACACCCCCTATTCACCGCCCAAGAATATATCTGACTAGGAAGAGTCTTAAAACCTATGTATTGATATCTCTCTGGAAGTGAATCAAGAGGGTGTAAAGCGGCATAAACACAGCAGGCAAAAGCAGCTAAACCCCATTTGAAAAATAGATTACTTAAAAAAAAAACCCATAAAACAAAGACAGTGAAAGAGAGAGAAATTCTTCCAAAATCCGTTCAGGGGCTCTGATGCAACCTGGATTGACCATATCTAGACCCACAGCTGGATGAGACATAAGGCTGGACACTCTTGGGGCTGAGAGGATTGGTGAGGTTGGGTGAGCAAACGCAGACCCTTTAAAGTAATAGTGCGTGGTACCCATGCCGTGGGTCCCAAATCTCCAGGTTCAAGGGCATCTTCCTACATCGAAAACATGCCTGGGAAACCCAGAAGATGGTACACCGTGTGATCGGGAAAGGTTTCTAAAACGCACCTCATTTCTCCTCTCCTTGTGCTCGGGTTCGCCATTCCAGCCGCTTCACTAACAATCTCCCTACTTGGAGAATCAGCACCGTTGACCTCCTGTTTCGTACAGGTCGCAATTTGTCCTGAGGATGAACGGGAAGAGGGGGAACCAATGAGAGACTAGCTCTAGGTGTTGGGACAGGCACAGGTCACTCTATTTTCCCATCAGGAAGAAGAATGAACCACAGGCTCAGCCTGCCCCCCGGAACCAGAATAGGGCCTGAAGCAATCCTGCGCTTTTGCGGCCAGCTCCCAAAAAAGCGAGTTGACAAATGGAGCTCAGGGGCACTGCAATTCACAAACCTGCAGAGTTATAAATGATAACTCTCATCCACAAATATATTGAGGGAAGGCAACGAAGAGGATTTGAAAACAAGGCAGAATTGCAGGAAACAGATTTCAGGAGGTCGATTCGACTCGCCTTGAAAGCACATGAAAAGCGGCAAAGCGTTGACAATGATGCCCTTGGCCAAAAAGGGCGTATGCGTTTTTTCCTGAATATATTCAGGAAAAAACGCATACGCCCTTTTTGGCCAACCAAGCAAGCCGGAAAGGCAAATCGGCGCTACAAAGAAGTCTCGCTTGCCAGCGGTCCAAAGGGCCATGCTGAAAAAAGTGTAAAAACCAGAAATGCAGGACAGGCCATGGAGACATGGGAGCCTTGCTACGCTGATGGGCGGGATGGAAATTGCCAACAGCCACTCTGGAGAAGTGTACGCTGCGTCCTGAAACATGGAATAGACACAGCTGAGAGAGCATAGGGCACTTCCACTCATGGGCGTAGAAATCGGGAAACCTAAAAATCAACAAGACACAGGCACCCCAAACTTTAGGGCTGCTCTGTTTCCAAGAACCTCCACTTCGGTACACCTGAAATATCCCAGGAAAGAGAAAAATGGATAAAGAAGTTGTGGTACTTATGCACAATGGAATATCACTCAGCCATGAAATCAGTGTCATAAGGCTAGTAGCAGCATGATGAGTGGATTTAGGGACGATGACTCTAAGTGAAGTAAGTCACACAGAAAAGGACACTTATCCCAAGATATCACTTATAGAGGGAATGTCAACATCGCTACACCTGAACTGAATTCCAAAACAGAACAGAGTCACACATTTAGAAAACACACTATGGCTGCTTAACGGGAAAGGTGAGGCGGGGCGATGCATAAAACAAGGGTTTGAAATTAGCTCACATACCGTTCCACAAGCCAAATATGTAATAGACAAGACCTACTCCCTGCTCAGTGAACTGGACTCAACACCCCCTATTCACCGCCCAAGAATGTATCTGACTAGGAAGAGTCTTAAAACCTATGTATTGATATCTCTCTGGAAGTGAATCAAGAGGGTGTAAAGCGGCATAAACACAGCAGGGAAAAGCAGCTAAACCCCATTATAAAAATAGATCACTTAAAAAAAAAAACCCAGAAAACAAAGACAGTGAAAGAGAGAGACATTCTTACAAAATCCGTTCAGGGGCTCCGATGCAACCTGGATTGACCATATCTAGACCCACAGCTGGATGAGACATAAGGCTGGACACTCTTGGGGCTGAGAGGATTGGTGAGGTTGGGTGAGCAAACGCAGACCCTTTAAAGTAATACTGCGTGGTACCCATGCCATGGGTCCCAAATCTCCAGGTTCAAGGGCATCTTCCTACATCGAAAACATGCCTGGGAAACCCAGAAGATGGTACACCGTGTGATCGGGAAAGGTTTCTAAAACGCACCTCATTTCTCCTCTCCTTGTGCTCGGGTTCGCCGTTCGAGCCTCTTCACTAACAATCTCCCTACTTGGAGAATCAGCACCGTTGACCTCCTGTTTCGTACAGGTCGCAATTTGTCCTGAGGATGAACGGGAAGAGGGGGAACCAATGAGAGACTAGCTCTAGGTGTTGGGACAGGCACAGGTCACTCTATTTTCCCATCAGGAAGAAGAATGAACCACAGGCTCAGCCTGCCCCCCGGAACCAGAATAGGGCCTGAAGCAATCCTGCGCTTTTGCGGCCAGCTCCCAAAAAAGCGAGTTGACAAATGGAGCTCAGGGGCACTGCAATTCACAAACCTGCAGAGCTATATATGAAAACTCTCGTCCCCAAATATATTGAGGGAAGGCAACGAAGAGGATTTGAAAGCAAGGCAGAATTGCAGGAAACAGATTTCAGGAGGTCGATTCGACTCGCCTTGAAAGCACATGAAAAGCGGCAAAGCGTTGACAATGATGCCCTTGGCCAAAAAGGGCGTATGCGTTTTTTCCTGAATATATTCAGGAAAAAACGCATACGCCCTTTTTGGCCAACCAAGCAAGCCGGAAAGGCAAATCGGCGCTACAAAGAAGTCTCGCTTGCCAGCGGTCCAAAGGGCCATGCTGAAAAAAGTGTAAAAACCAGAAATGCAGGACAGGCCATGGAGACATGGGAGCCTTGCTACGCTGATGGGCGGGATGGAAATTGCCAACAGCCACTCTGGAGAAGTGTACGCTGCGTCCTGAAACATGGAATAGACACAGCTGAGAGAGCATAGGGCACTTCCACTCATGGGCGTAGAAATCGGGAAACCTAAAAATCAACAAGACACAGGCACCCCAAACTTTAGGGCTGCTCTGTTTCCAAGAACCTCCACTTCGGTACACCTGAAATATCCCAGGAAAGAGAAAAATGGATAAAGAAGTTGTGGTACTTATGCACAATGAAATATCACTCAGCCATGAAATCAGTGTCATAAGGCTAGTAGCAGCATGATGAGTGGATTTAGGGACGATGACTCTAAGTGAAGTAAGTCACACAGAAAAGGACACTTATCCCAAGATATCACTTACAGAGGCAATGTCAACATCGCTACACCTGAACTGAATTCCAAAACAGAACAGAGTCACACATTTAGAAAACACACTATGGCTGCTTAATGGGAAAGTTGAGGCGGGGTGATACATAAAACAAGGGTTTGAAATTAGCTCAGATACCGTTCCACAAGCCAAATATGTAATAGACAAGACCTACTCCCTGCTAGGTGAACTGGACTCAACACCCCCTATTCACCACCCAAGAATATATCTGACTAGTAAGAGTCTTTAAACCTATGTATTGATATCTCTCTGGAAGTGAATCAAGAGGGATTAAAGCGGCATAAACACAGCAGGGAGAAGCAGCTAAACCCCATTATAAAAATAGATTACTTAAAAAAAAAACCCCATAAAACAAAGACAGTGAAAGAGAGAGACATTCTTACAAAATCCGTTCAGGGGCTGTGATGCAACCTGGATTGACCATATCTAGACCCACAGCTGGATGAGACATAAGGCTGGACACTCTTGGGGCTGAGAGGATTGGTGAGGTTGGGTGAGCAAACGCAGACCCTTTAAAGTAATACTGCGTGGTACCCATGCCATGGGTCCCAAATCTCCAGGTTCAAGGGCATCTTCCTACATCGAAAACATGCCTGGGAAACCCAGAAGATGGTACACCGTGTGATCGGGAAAGGTTTCAAAAACGCACCTCATTTCTCCTCTCCTTGTGCTCGGGTTCGCCATTCCAGCCGCTTCACTAACAATCTCCCTACTTGGAGAATCAGCACCGTTGACCTCCTGTTTCGTACAGGTCGCAATTTGTCCTGAGGATGAACGGGAAGAGGGGGAACCAATGAGAGACTAGCTCTAGGTGTTGGGACAGGCACAGGTCACTCTATTTTCCCATCAGGAAGAAGAATGAACCACAGGCTCAGCCTGCCCCCCGGAACCAGAATAGGGCCTGAAGCAATCCTGCGCTTTTGCGGCCAGCTCCCAAAAAAGCGAGTTGACAAATGGAGCTCAGGGGCACTGCAATTCACAAACCTGCAGAGCTATATATGATAACTCTCGTCCCCAAATATATTGAGGGAAGGCAACGAAGAGGATTTGAAAGCAAGGCAGAATTGCAGGAAACAGATTTCAGGAGGTCGATTCGACTCGCCTTGAAAGCACATGAAAAGCGGCAAAGCGTTGACAATGATGCCCTTGGCCAAAAAGGGCGTATGCGTTTTTTCCTGAATATATGCAGGAAAAAACGCATACGCCCTTTTTGGCCAACCAAGCAAGCCGGAAAGGCAAATCGGCGCTACAAAGAAGTCTCGCTTGCCAGCGGTCAAAAGGGCCATGCTGAAAAAAGTGTAAAAACCAGAAATGCAGGACAGGCCATGGAGACACGGGAGCCTTGCTACGCTGATGGGCGGGATGGAAATTGCCAACAGCCACTCTGGAGAAGTGTACGCTGCGTCCTGAAACATGGAATAGACACAGCTGAGAGAGCATAGGGCACTTCCACTCTTGGGCGTAGAAATCGGGAAACCTAAAAACCAACACGACACAGGCACCCCAAAGTTTAGGGCGGCTCTGTTTCCAAGAACCTCCACTTCGGTACACCTTAAATATCCCAGAAAAGAGAAAAATGGATAAAGAAGTTGTGGTACTTATGCACAATGGAATATCACTCAGCCATGAAATCAGTGTCATAAGGCTAGTAGCAGCATGATGAGTGGATTTAGGGACGATGACTCTAAGTGAAGTAAGTCACACAGAAAAGGACACTTATCCTAAGATATCACTTATAGAGGGAATGTCAACATCGCTACACCTGAACTGAATTCCAAAACAGAACAGAGTCACACATTTAGAAAACACACTATGGCTGCTTAACGGGAAAGGTGAGGCGGGGTGATGCATAAAACAAGGGTTTGAAATTAGCTCACATACCGTTCCACAAGCCAAATATGTAATAGACAAGACCTACTCCCTGCTCAGTGAACTGGACTCAACACCCCCTATTCACCGCCCAAGAATATATCTGACTAGGAAGAGTCTTAAAACCTATGTATTGATATCTCTCTGGAAGTGAATCAAGAGGCTGTAAAGCGGCATAAACACAGCAGGCAAAAGCAGCTAAACCCCATTTGAAAAATAGATTACTTAAAAAAAAAAAGCCCATAAAACAAAGACAGTGAAAGAGAGAGAAATTCTTCCAAAATCCGTTCAGGGGCTCTGATGCAACCTGGATTGACCATATCTAGACCCACAGCTGGATGAGACATAAGGCTGGACACTCTTGGGGCTGAGAGGATTGGTGAGGTTGGGTGAGCAAACGCAGACCCTTTAAAGTAATAGTGCGTGGTACCCATGCCGTGGGTCCCAAATCTCCAGGTTCAAGGGCATCTTCCTACATCGAAAACATGCCTGGGAAACCCAGAAGATGGTACACCGTGTGATCGGGAAAGGTTTCAAAAACGCACCTCATTTCTCCTCTCCTTGTGCTCGGGTTCGCCATTCCAGCCGCTTCACTAACAATCTCCCTACTTGGAGAATCAGCACCGTTGACCTCCTGTTTCGTACAGGTCGCAATTTGTCCTGAGGATGAACGGGAAGAGGGGGAACCAATGAGAGACTAGCTCTAGGTGTTGGGACAGGCACAGGTCACTCTATTTTCCCATCAGGAAGAAGAATGAACCACAGGCTCAGCCTGCCCCCCGGAACCAGAATAGGGCCTGAAGCAATCCTGCGCTTTTGCGGCCAGCTCCCAAAAAAGCGAGTTGACAAATGGAGCTCAGGGGCACTGCAATTCACAAACCTGCAGAGCTATATATGATAACTCTCGTCCCCAAATATATTGAGGGAAGGCAACGAAGAGGATTTGAAAGCAAGGCAGAATTGCAGGAAACAGATTTCAGGAGGTCGATTCGACTCGCCTTGAAAGCACATGAAAAGCGGCAAAGCGTTGACAATGATGCCCTTGGCCAAAAAGGGCGTATGCGTTTTTTCCTGAATATATGCAGGAAAAAACGCATACGCCCTTTTTGGCCAACCAAGCAAGCCGGAAAGGCAAATCGGCGCTACAAAGAAGTCTCGCTTGCCAGCGGTCAAAAGGGCCATGCTGAAAAAAGTGTAAAAACCAGAAATGCAGGACAGGCCATGGAGACACGGGAGCCTTGCTACGCTGATGGGCGGGATGGAAATTGCCAACAGCCACTCTGGAGAAGTGTACGCTGCGTCCTGAAACATGGAATAGACACAGCTGAGAGAGCATAGGGCACTTCCACTCTTGGGCGTAGAAATCGGGAAACCTAAAAACCAACACGACACAGGCACCCCAAAGTTTAGGGCGGCTCTGTTTCCAAGAACCTCCACTTCGGTACACCTTAAATATCCCAGAAAAGAGAAAAATGGATAAAGAAGTTGTGGTACTTATGCACAATGGAATATCACTCAGCCATGAAATCAGTGTCATAAGGCTAGTAGCAGCATGATGAGTGGATTTAGGGACGATGACTCTAAGTGAAGTAAGTCACACAGAAAAGGACACTTATCCTAAGATATCACTTATAGAGGGAATGTCAACATCGCTACACCTGAACTGAATTCCAAAACAGAACAGAGTCGCACATTTACAAAACACACTATGGCTGCTTAACGGGAAAGGTGAGGCGGGGTGATGCATAAAACAAGGGTTTGAAATTAGCTCACATACCGTTCCACAAGCCAAATATGTAATAGACAAGACCTACTCCCTGCTCAGTGAACTGGACTCAACACCCCCTATTCACCGCCCAAGAATATATCTGACTAGGAAGAGTCTTAAAACCTATGTATTGATATCTCTCTGGAAGTGAATCAAGAGGCTGTAAAGCGGCATAAACACAGCAGGCAAAAGCAGCTAAACCCCATTTGAAAAATAGATTACTTAAAAAAAAAAAGCCCATAAAACAAAGACAGTGAAAGAGAGAGAAATTCTTCCAAAATCCGTTCAGGGGCTCTGATGCAACCTGGATTGACCATATCTAGACCCACAGCTGGATGAGACATAAGGCTGGACACTCTTGGGGCTGAGAGGATTGGTGAGGTTGGGTGAGCAAACGCAGACCCTTTAAAGTAATAGTGCGTGGTACCCATGCCGTGGGTCCCAAATCTCCAGGTTCAAGGGCATCTTCCTACATCGAAAACATGCCTGGGAAACCCAGAAGATGGTACACCGTGTGATCGGGAAAGGTTTCAAAAACGCACCTCATTTCTCCTCTCCTTGTGCTCGGGTTCGCCATTCCAGCCGCTTCACTAACAATCTCCCTACTTGGAGAATCAGCACCGTTGACCTCCTGTTTCGTACAGGTCGCAATTTGTCCTGAGGATGAACGGGAAGAGGGGGAACCAATGAGAGACTAGCTCTAGGTGTTGGGACAGGCACAGGTCACTCTATTTTCCCATCAGGAAGAAGAATGAACCACAGGCTCAGCCTGCCCCCCGGAACCAGAATAGGGCCTGAAGCAATCCTGCGCTTTTGCGGCCAGCTCCCAAAAAAGCGAGTTGACAAATGGAGCTCAGGGGCACTGCAATTCACAAACCTGCAGAGCTATATATGATAACTCTCGTCCCCAAATATATTGAGGGAAGGCAACGAAGAGGATTTGAAAGCAAGGCAGAATTGCAGGAAACAGATTTCAGGAGGTCGATTCGACTCGCCTTGAAAGCACATGAAAAGCGGCAAAGCGTTGACAATGATGCCCTTGGCCAAAAAGGGCGTATGCGTTTTTTCCTGAATATATGCAGGAAAAAACGCATACGCCCTTTTTGGCCAACCAAGCAAGCCGGAAAGGCAAATCGGCGCTACAAAGAAGTCTCGCTTGCCAGCGGTCAAAAGGGCCATGCTGAAAAAAGTGTAAAAACCAGAAATGCAGGACAGGCCATGGAGACACGGGAGCCTTGCTACGCTGATGGGCGGGATGGAAATTGCCAACAGCCACTCTGGAGAAGTGTACGCTGCGTCCTGAAACATGGAATAGACACAGCTGAGAGAGCATAGGGCACTTCCACTCATGGGCGTAGAAATCGGGAAACCTAAAAATCAACAAGACACAGGCACCCCAAACTTTAGGGCTGCTCTGTTTCCAAGAACCTCCACTTCGGTACACCTGAAATATCCCAGGAAAGAGAAAAATGGATAAAGAAGTTGTGGTACTTATGCACAATGAAATATCACTCAGCCATGAAATCAGTGTCATAAGGCTAGTAGCAGCATGATGAGTGGATTTAGGGACGATGACTCTAAGTGAAGTAAGTCACACAGAAAAGGACACTTATCCCAAGATATCACTTACAGAGGCAATGTCAACATCGCTACACCTGAACTGAATTCCAAAACAGAACAGAGTCACACATTTAGAAAACACACTATGGCTGCTTAACGGGAAAGTTGAGGCGGGGTGATACATAAAACAAGGGTTTGAAATTAGCTCAGATACCGTTCCACAAGCCAAATATGTAATAGACAAGACCTACTCCCTGCTAGGTGAACTGGACTCAACACCCCCTATTCACCACCCAAGAATATATCTGACTAGTAAGAGTCTTTAAACCTATGTATTGATATCTCTCTGGAAGTGAATCAAGAGGGATTAAAGCGGCATAAACACAGCAGGGAGAAGCAGCTAAACCCCATTATAAAAATAGATTACTTAAAAAAAAAACCCCATAAAACAAAGACAGTGAAAGAGAGAGACATTCTTACAAAATCCGTTCAGGGGCTGTGATGCAACCTGGATTGACCATATCTAGACCCACAGCTGGATGAGACATAAGGCTGGACACTCTTGGGGCTGAGAGGATTGGTGAGGTTGGGTGAGCAAACGCAGACCCTTTAAAGTAATACTGCGTGGTACCCATGCCATGGGTCCCAAATCTCCAGGTTCAAGGGCATCTTCCTACATCGAAAACATGCCTGGGAACCCCAGAAGATGGTACACCGTGTGATCGGGAAAGGTTTCAAAAACGCACCTCATTTCTCCTCTCCTTGTGCTCGGGTTCGCCATTCCAGCCGCTTCACTAACAATCTCCCTACTTGGAGAATCAGCACCGTTGACCTCCTGTTTCGTACAGGTCGCAATTTGTCCTGAGGATGAACGGGAAGAGGGGGAACCAATGAGAGACTAGCTCTAGGTGTTGGGACAGGCACAGGTCACTCTATTTTCCCATCAGGAAGAAGAATGAACCACAGGCTCAGCCTGCCCCCCGGAACCAGAATAGGGCCTGAAGCAATCCTGCGCTTTTGCGGCCAGCTCCCAAAAAAGCGAGTTGACAAATGGAGCTCAGGGGCACTGCAATTCACAAACCTGCAGAGCTATATATGATAACTCTCGTCCCCAAATATATTGAGGGAAGGCAACGAAGAGGATTTGAAAGCAAGGCAGAATTGCAGGAAACAGATTTCAGGAGGTCGATTCGACTCGCCTTGAAAGCACATGAAAAGCGGCAAAGCGTTGACAATGATGCCCTTGGCCAAAAAGGGCGTATGCGTTTTTTCCTGAATATATGCAGGAAAAAACGCATACGCCCTTTTTGGCCAACCAAGCAAGCCGGAAAGGCAAATCGGCGCTACAAAGAAGTCTCGCTTGCCAGCGGTCAAAAGGGCCATGCTGAAAAAAGTGTAAAAACCAGAAATGCAGGACAGGCCATGGAGACACGGGAGCCTTGCTACGCTGATGGGCGGGATGGAAATTGCCAACAGCCACTCTGGAGAAGTGTACGCTGCGTCCTGAAACATGGAATAGACACAGCTGAGAGAGCATAGGGCACTTCCACTCTTGGGCGTAGAAATCGGGAAACCTAAAAACCAACACGACACAGGCACCCCAAAGTTTAGGGCGGCTCTGTTTCCAAGAACCTCCACTTCGGTACACCTTAAATATCCCAGAAAAGAGAAAAATGGATAAAGAAGTTGTGGTACTTATGCACAATGGAATATCACTCAGCCATGAAATCAGTGTCATAAGGCTAGTAGCAGCATGATGAGTGGATTTAGGGACGATGACTCTAAGTGAAGTAAGTCACACAGAAAAGGACACTTATCCTAAGATATCACTTATAGAGGGAATGTCAACATCGCTACACCTGAACTGAATTCCAAAACAGAACAGAGTCGCACATTTACAAAACACACTATGGCTGCTTAACGGGAAAGGTGAGGCGGGGTGATGCATAAAACAAGGGTTTGAAATTAGCTCACATACCGTTCCACAAGCCAAATATGTAATAGACAAGACCTACTCCCTGCTCAGTGAACTGGACTCAACACCCCCTATTCACCGCCCAAGAATATATCTGACTAGGAAGAGTCTTAAAACCTATGTATTGATATCTCTCTGGAAGTGAATCAAGAGGCTGTAAAGCGGCATAAACACAGCAGGCAAAAGCAGCTAAACCCCATTTGAAAAATAGATTACTTAAAAAAAAAAAGCCCATAAAACAAAGACAGTGAAAGAGAGAGAAATTCTTCCAAAATCCGTTCAGGGGCTCTGATGCAACCTGGATTGACCATATCTAGACCCACAGCTGGATGAGACATAAGGCTGGACACTCTTGGGGCTGAGAGGATTGGTGAGGTTGGGTGAGCAAACGCACACCCTTTAAAGTAATAGTGCGTGGTACCCATGCCGTGGGTCCCAAATCTCCAGGTTCAAGGGCATCTTCCTACATCGAAAACATGCCTGGGAAACCCGGAAGATGGTACACCGTGTGATCGGGAAAGGTTTCAAAAACGCACCTCATTTCTCCTCTCCTTGTGCTCGGGTTCGCCATTCCAGCCGCTTCACTAACAATCTCCCTACTTGGAGAATCAGCACCGTTGACCTCCTGTTTCGTACAGGTCGCAATTTGTCCTGAGGATGAACGGGAAGAGGGGGAACCAATGAGAGACTAGCTCTAGGTGTTGGGACAGGCACAGGTCACTCTATTTTCCCATCAGGAAGAAGAATGAACCACAGGCTCAGCCTGCCCCCCGGAACCAGAATAGGGCCTGAAGCAATCCTGCGCTTTTGCGGCCAGCTCCCAAAAAAGCGAGTTGACAAATGGAGCTCAGGGGCACTGCAATTCACAAACCTGCAGAGCTATATATGATAACTCTCGTCCCCAAATATATTGAGGGAAGGCAACGAAGAGGATTTGAAAGCAAGGCAGAATTGCAGGAAACAGATTTCAGGAGGTCGATTCGACTCGCCTTGAAAGCACATGAAAAGCGGCAAAGCGTTGACAATGATGCCCTTGGCCAAAAAGGGCGTATGCGTTTTTTCCTGAATATATGCAGGAAAAAACGCATACGCCCTTTTTGGCCAACCAAGCAAGCCGGAAAGGCAAATCGGCGCTACAAAGAAGTCTCGCTTGCCAGCGGTCAAAAGGGCCATGCTGAAAAAAGTGTAAAAACCAGAAATGCAGGACAGGCCATGGAGACACGGGAGCCTTGCTACGCTGATGGGCGGGATGGAAATTGCCAACAGCCACTCTGGAGAAGTGTACGCTGCGTCCTGAAACATGGAATAGACACAGCTGAGAGAGCATAGGGCACTTCCACTCATGGGCGTAGAAATCGGGAAACCTAAAAATCAACACGACACAGGCACCCCAAAGTTTAGGGCGGCTCTGTTTCCAAGAACCTCCACTTCGGTACACCTTAAATATCCCAGAAAAGAGAAAAATGGATAAAGAAGTTGTGGTACTTATGCACAATGGAATATCACTCAGCCATGAAATCAGTGTCATAAGGCTAGTAGCAGCATGATGAGTGGATTTAGGGACGATGACTCTAAGTGAAGTAAGTCACACAGAAAAGGACACTTATCCTAAGATATCACTTATAGAGGGAATGTCAACATCGCTACACCTGAACTGAATTCCAAAACAGAACAGAGTCACACATTTAGAAAACACACTATGGCTGCTTAACGGGAAAGGTGAGGCGGGGTGATGCATAAAACAAGGGTTTGAAATTAGCTCACATACCGTTCCACAAGCCAAATATGTAATAGACAAGACCTACTCCCTGCTCAGTGAACTGGACTCAACACCCCCTATTCACCGCCCAAGAATATATCTGACTAGTAAGAGTCTTTAAACCTATGTATTGATATCTCTCTGGAAGTGAATCAAGAGGGTATAAAGCGGCATAAACACAGCAGGGAAAAGCAGCTAAAACCCATTATAAAAATAGATTACTTAAAAAAAAACCCCATAAAACAAAGACAGTGAAAGAGAGAGAAATTCTTCCAAAATCCGTTGAGGGGCTCTGATGCAACCTGGATTGACCATATCTAGACCCACAGCTGGATGAGACATAAGGCTGGACACTCTTGGGGCTGAGAGGATTGGTGAGGTTGGGTGAGCAAACGCAGACCCTTTAAAGTAATAGTGCGTGGTACCCATGCCATGGGTCCCAAATCTCCAGGTTCAAGGGCATCTTCCTACATCGAAAACATGCCTGGGAAACCCAGAAGATGGTACACCGTGTGATCGGGAAAGGTTTCTAAAACGCACCTCATTTCTCCTCTCCTTGTGCTAGGGTTCGCCATTCCAGCCGCTTCACTAACAATCTCCCTACTTGGAGAATCAGCACCGTTGACCTCCTGTTTCGTACAGGTCGCAATTTGTCCTGAGGATGAACGGGAAGAGGGGGAACCAATGAGAGACTAGCTCTAGGTGTTGGGACAGGCACAGGTAACTCTATTTTCCCATCAGGAAGAAGAATGAACCACAGGCTCAGCCTGCCCCCCGGAACCAGAATAGGGCCTGAAGCAATCCTGCGCTTTTGCGGCCAGCTCCCAAAAAAGCGAGTTGACAAATGGAGCTCAGGGGCACTGCAATTCACAAACCTGCAGAGCTATATATGATAACTCTCGTCCCCAAATATATTGAGGGAAGGCAACGAAGAGGATTTGAAAGCAAGGCAGAATTGCAGGAAACAGATTTCAGGAGGTCGATTCGACTCGCCTTGAAAGCACATGAAAAGCGGCGAAGCGTTGACAATGATGCCCTTGGCCAAAAAGGGCGTATGCGTTTTTTCCTGAATATATTCAGGAAAAAACGCATACGCCCTTTTTGGCCAACCAAGCAAGCCGGAAAGGCAAATCGGCGCTACAAAGAAGTCTCGCTTGCCAGCGGTCAAAAGGGCCATGCTGAAAAAAGTGTAAAAACCAGAAATGCAGGACAGGCCATGGAGACATGGGAGCCTTGCTACGCTGATGGGCGGGATGGAAATTGCCAACAGCCACTCTGGAGAAGTGTACGCTGCGTCCTGAAACATGGAATAGACACAGCTGAGAGAGCATAGGGCACTTCCACTCAGGGGCGTAGAAATCGGGAAACCTAAAAATCAACAAGACACAGGCACCCCAAAGTTTAGGGCTGCTCTGTTTCCAAGAACCTCCACTTCGGTACACCTGAAATATCCCAGGAAAGAGAAAAATGGATAAAGAAGTTGTGGTACTTATGCACAATGGAATATCACTCAGCCATGAAATCAGTGTCATAAGGCTAGTAGCAGCATGATGAGTGGATTTAGGGACGATGACTCTAAGTGAAGTAAGTCACACAGAAAAGGACACTTATCCTAAGATATCACTTATAGAGGGAATGTCAACATCGCTACACCTGAACTGAATTCCAAAACAGAACAGAGTCACACATTTAGAAAACACACTATGGCTGCTTAACGGGAAAGGTGAGGCGGGGCGATGCATAAAACAAGGGTTTGAAATTAGCTCACATACCGTTCCACAAGCCAAATATGTAATAGACAAGACCTACTCCCTGCTCAGTGAACTGGACTCAACACCCCCTATTCACCGCCCAAGAATGTATCTGACTAGGAAGAGTCTTAAAACCTATGTATTGATATCTCTCTGGAAGTGAATCAAGAGGGTGTAAAGCGGCATAAACACAGCAGGGAAAAGCAGCTAAACCCCATTATAAAAATAGATCACTTAAAAAAAAAAACCCAGAAAACAAAGACAGTGAAAGAGAGAGACATTCTTACAAAATCCGTTCAGGGGCTCCGATGCAACCTGGATTGACCATATCTAGACCCACAGCTGGATGAGACATAAGGCTGGACACTCTTGGGGCTGAGAGGATTGGTGAGGTTGGGTGAGCAAACGCAGACCCTTTAAAGTAATACTGCGTGGTACCCATGCCATGGGTCCCAAATCTCCAGGTTCAAGGGCATCTTCCTACATCGAAAACATGCCTGGGAAACCCAGAAGATGGTACACCGTGTGATCGGGAAAGGTTTCTAAAACGCACCTCATTTCTCCTCTCCTTGTGCTCGGGTTCGCCGTTCGAGCCTCTTCACTAACAATCTCCCTACTTGGAGAATCAGCACCGTTGACCTCCTGTTTCGTACAGGTCGCAATTTGTCCTGAGGATGAACGGGAAGAGGGGGAACCAATGAGAGACTAGCTCTAGGTGTTGGGACAGGCACAGGTCACTCTATTTTCCCATCAGGAAGAAGAATGAACCACAGGCTCAGCCTGCCCCCCGGAACCAGAATAGGGCCTGAAGCAATCCTGCGCTTTTGCGGCCAGCTCCCAAAAAAGCGAGTTGACAAATGGAGCTCAGGGGCACTGCAATTCACAAACCTGCAGAGCTATATATGATAACTCTCGTCCCCAAATATATTGAGGGAAGGCAACGAAGAGGATTTGAAAGCAAGGCAGAATTGCAGGAAACAGATTTCAGGAGGTCGATTCGACTCGCCTTGAAAGCACATGAAAAGCGGCGAAGCGTTGACAATGATGCCCTTGGCCAAAAAGGGCGTATGCGTTTTTTCCTGAATATATTCAGGAAAAAACGCATACGCCCTTTTTGGCCAACCAAGCAAGCCGGAAAGGCAAATCGGCGCTACAAAGAAGTCTCGCTTGCCAGCGGTCAAAAGGGCCATGCTGAAAAAAGTGTAAAAACCAGAAATGCAGGACAGGCCATGGAGACATGGGAGCCTTGCTACGCTGATGGGCGGGATGGAAATTGCCAACAGCCACTCTGGAGAAGTGTACGCTGCGTCCTGAAACATGGAATAGACACAGCTGAGAGAGCATAGGGCACTTCCACTCAGGGGCGTAGAAATCGGGAAACCTAAAAATCAACAAGACACAGGCACCCCAAAGTTTAGGGCTGCTCTGTTTCCAAGAACCTCCACTTCGGTACACCTGAAATATCCCAGGAAAGAGAAAAATGGATAAAGAAGTTGTGGTACTTATGCACAATGGAATATCACTCAGCCATGAAATCAGTGTCATAAGGCTAGTAGCAGCATGATGAGTGGATTTAGGGACGATGACTCTAAGTGAAGTAAGTCACACAGAAAAGGACACTTATCCTAAGATATCACTTATAGAGGGAATGTCAACATCGCTACACCTGAACTGAATTCCAAAACAGAACAGAGTCACACATTTAGAAAACACACTATGGCTGCTTAACGGGAAAGGTGAGGCGGGGCGATGCATAAAACAAGGGTTTGAAATTAGCTCACATACCGTTCCACAAGCCAAATATGTAATAGACAAGACCTACTCCCTGCTCAGTGAACTGGACTCAACACCCCCTATTCACCGCCCAAGAATGTATCTGACTAGGAAGAGTCTTAAAACCTATGTATTGATATCTCTCTGGAAGTGAATCAAGAGGGTGTAAAGCGGCATAAACACAGCAGGGAAAAGCAGCTAAACCCCATTATAAAAATAGATCACTTAAAAAAAAAAACCCAGAAAACAAAGACAGTGAAAGAGAGAGACATTCTTACAAAATCCGTTCAGGGGCTCCGATGCAACCTGGATTGACCATATCTAGACCCACAGCTGGATGAGACATAAGGCTGGACACTCTTGGGGCTGAGAGGATTGGTGAGGTTGGGTGAGCAAACGCAGACCCTTTAAAGTAATACTGCGTGGTACCCATGCCATGGGTCCCAAATCTCCAGGTTCAAGGGCATCTTCCTACATCGAAAACATGCCTGGGAAACCCAGAAGATGGTACACCGTGTGATCGGGAAAGGTTTCTAAAACGCACCTCATTTCTCCTCTCCTTGTGCTCGGGTTCGCCGTTCGAGCCTCTTCACTAACAATCTCCCTACTTGGAGAATCAGCACCGTTGACCTCCTGTTTCGTACAGGTCGCAATTTGTCCTGAGGATGAACGGGAAGAGGGGGAACCAATGAGAGACTAGCTCTAGGTGTTGGGACAGGCACAGGTCACTCTATTTTCCCATCAGGAAGAAGAATGAACCACAGGCTCAGCCTGCCCCCCGGAACCAGAATAGGGCCTGAAGCAATCCTGCGCTTTTGCGGCCAGCTCCCAAAAAAGCGAGTTGACAAATGGAGCTCAGGGGCACTGCAATTCACAAACCTGCAGAGCTATATATGAAAACTCTCGTCCCCAAATATATTGAGGGAAGGCAACGAAGAGGATTTGAAAGCAAGGCAGAATTGCAGGAAACAGATTTCAGGAGGTCGATTCGACTCGCCTTGAAAGCACATGAAAAGCGGCAAAGCGTTGACAATGATGCCCTTGGCCAAAAAGGGCGTATGCGTTTTTTCCTGAATATATGCAGGAAAAAACGCATACGCCCTTTTTGGCCAACCAAGCAAGCCGGAAAGGCAAATCGGCGCTACAAAGAAGTCTCGCTTGCCAGCGGTCAAAAGGGCCATGCTGAAAAAAGTGTAAAAACCAGAAATGCAGGACAGGCCATGGAGACACGGGAGCCTTGCTACGCTGATGGGCGGGATGGAAATTGCCAACAGCCACTCTGGAGAAGTGTACGCTGCATCCTGAAACATGGAATAGACACAGCTGAGAGAGCATAGGGCACTTCCACTCATGGGCGTAGAAATCGGGAAACCTAAAAATCAACACGACACAGGCACCCCAAAGTTTAGGGCGGCTCTGTTTCCAAGAACCTCCACTTCGGTACACCTTAAATATCCCAGAAAAGAGAAAAATGGATAAAGAAGTTGTGGTACTTATGCACAATGGAATATCACTCAGCCATGAAATCAGTGTCATAAGGCTAGTAGCAGCATGATGAGTGGATTTAGGGACGATGACTCTAAGTGAAGTAAGTCACACAGAAAAGGACACTTATCCTAAGATATCACTTATAGAGGGAATGTCAACATCGCTACACCTGAACTGAATTCCAAAACAGAACAGAGTCACACATTTAGAAAACACACTATGGCTGCTTAACGGGAAAGGTGAGGCGGGGCGATGCATAAAACAAGGGTTTGAAATTAGCTCACATACCGTTCCACAAGCCAAATATGTAATAGACAAGACCTACTCCCTGCTCAGTGAACTGGACTCAACACCCCCTATTCACCGCCCAAGAATGTATCTGACTAGGAAGAGTCTTAAAACCTATGTATTGATATCTCTCTGGAAGTGAATCAAGAGGGTGTAAAGCGGCATAAACACAGCAGGGAAAAGCAGCTAAACCCCATTATAAAAATAGATCACTTAAAAAAAAAAACCCAGAAAACAAAGACAGTGAAAGAGAGAGACATTCTTACAAAATCCGTTCAGGGGCTCCGATGCAACCTGGATTGACCATATCTAGACCCACAGCTGGATGAGACATAAGGCTGGACACTCTTGGGGCTGAGAGGATTGGTGAGGTTGGGTGAGCAAACGCAGACCCTTTAAAGTAATACTGCGTGGTACCCATGCCATGGGTCCCAAATCTCCAGGTTCAAGGGCATCTTCCTACATCGAAAACATGCCTGGGAAACCCAGAAGATGGTACACCGTGTGATCGGGAAAGGTTTCTAAAACGCACCTCATTTCTCCTCTCCTTGTGCTCGGGTTCGCCGTTCGAGCCTCTTCACTAACAATCTCCCTACTTGGAGAATCAGCACCGTTGACCTCCTGTTTCGTACAGGTCGCAATTTGTCCTGAGGATGAACGGGAAGAGGGGGAACCAATGAGAGACTAGCTCTAGGTGTTGGGACAGGCACAGGTAACTCTATTTTCCCATCAGGAAGAAGAATGAACCACAGGCTCAGCCTGCCCCCCGGAACCAGAATAGGGCCTGAAGCAATCCTGCGCTTTTGCGGCCAGCTCCCAAAAAAGCGAGTTGACAAATGGAGCTCAGGGGCACTGCAATTCACAAACCTGCAGAGCTATATATGAAAACTCTCGTCCCCAAATATATTGAGGGAAGGCAACGAAGAGGATTTGAAAGCAAGGCAGAATTGCAGGAAACAGATTTCAGGAGGTCGATTCGACTCGCCTTGAAAGCACATGAAAAGCGGCAAAGCGTTGACAATGATGCCCTTGGCCAAAAAGGGCGTATGCGTTTTTTCCTGAATATATTCAGGAAAAAACGCATACGCCCTTTTTGGCCAACCAAGCAAGCCGGAAAGGCAAATCGGCGCTACAAAGAAGTCTCGCTTGCCAGCGGTCCAAAGGGCCATGCTGAAAAAAGTGTAAAAACCAGAAATGCAGGACAGGCCATGGAGACATGGGAGCCTTGCTACGCTGATGGGCGGGATGGAAATTGCCAACAGCCACTCTGGAGAAGTGTACGCTGCGTCCTGAAACATGGAATAGACACAGCTGAGAGAGCATAGGGCACTTCCACTCTTGGGCGTAGAAATCGGGAAACCTAAAAACCAACACGACACAGGCACCCCAAAGTTTAGGGCGGCTCTGTTTCCAAGAACCTCCACTTCGGTACACCTTAAATATCCCAGAAAAGAGAAAAATGGATAAAGAAGTTGTGGTACTTATGCACAATGGAATATCACTCAGCCATGAAATCAGTGTCATAAGGCTAGTAGCAGCATGATGAGTGGATTTAGGGACGATGACTCTAAGTGAAGTAAGTCACACAGAAAAGGACACTTATCCTAAGATATCACTTATAGAGGGAATGTCAACATCGCTACACCTGAACTGAATTCCAAAACAGAACAGAGTCACACATTTAGAAAACACACTATGGCTGCTTAACGGGAAAGGTGAGGCGGGGTGATGCATAAAACAAGGGTTTGAAATTAGCTCACATACCGTTCCACAAGCCAAATATGTAATAGACAAGACCTACTCCCTGCTCAGTGAACTGGACTCAACACCCCCTATTCACCGCCCAAGAATATATCTGACTAGGAAGAGTCTTAAAACCTATGTATTGATATCTCTCTGGAAGTGAATCAAGAGGCTGTAAAGCGGCATAAACACAGCAGGCAAAAGCAGCTAAACCCCATTTGAAAAATAGATTACTTAAAAAAAAAAAGCCCATAAAACAAAGACAGTGAAAGAGAGAGAAATTCTTCCAAAATCCGTTGAGGGGCTCTGATGCAACCTGGATTGACCATATCTAGACCCACAGCTGGATGAGACATAAGGCTGGACACTCTTGGGGCTGAGAGGATTGGTGAGGTTGGGTGAGCAAACGCAGACCCTTTAAAGTAATAGTGCGTGGTACCCATGCCGTGGGTCCCAAATCTCCAGGTTCAAGGGCATCTTCCTACATCGAAAACATGCCTGGGAAACCCAGAAGATGGTACACCGTGTGATCGGGAAAGGTTTCAAAAACGCACCTCATTTCTCCTCTCCTTGTGCTCGGGTTCGCCATTCCAGCCGCTTCACTAACAATCTCCCTACTTGGAGAATCAGCACCGTTGACCTCCTGTTTCGTACAGGTCGCAATTTGTCCTGAGGATGAACGGGAAGAGGGGGAACCAATGAGAGACTAGCTCTAGGTGTTGGGACAGGCACAGGTCACTCTATTTTCCCATCAGGAAGAAGAATGAACCACAGGCTCAGCCTGCCCCCCGGAACCAGAATAGGGCCTGAAGCAATCCTGCGCTTTTGCGGCCAGCTCCCAAAAAAGCGAGTTGACAAATGGAGCTCAGGGGCACTGCAATTCACAAACCTGCAGAGCTATATATGATAACTCTCGTCCCCAAATATATTGAGGGAAGGCAACGAAGAGGATTTGAAAGCAAGGCAGAATTGCAGGAAACAGATTTCAGGAGGTCGATTCGACTCGCCTTGAAAGCACATGAAAAGCGGCAAAGCGTTGACAATGATGCCCTTGGCCAAAAAGGGCGTATGCGTTTTTTCCTGAATATATGCAGGAAAAAACGCATACGCCCTTTTTGGCCAACCAAGCAAGCCGGAAAGGCAAATCGGCGCTACAAAGAAGTCTCGCTTGCCAGCGGTCAAAAGGGCCATGCTGAAAAAAGTGTAAAAACCAGAAATGCAGGACAGGCCATGGAGACACGGGAGCCTTGCTACGCTGATGGGCGGGATGGAAATTGCCAACAGCCACTCTGGAGAAGTGTACGCTGCGTCCTGAAACATGGAATAGACACAGCTGAGAGAGCATAGGGCACTTCCACTCTTGGGCGTAGAAATCGGGAAACCTAAAAACCAACACGACACAGGCACCCCAAAGTTTAGGGCGGCTCTGTTTCCAAGAACCTCCACTTCGGTACACCTTAAATATCCCAGAAAAGAGAAAAATGGATAAAGAAGTTGTGGTACTTATGCACAATGGAATATCACTCAGCCATGAAATCAGTGTCATAAGGCTAGTAGCAGCATGATGAGTGGATTTAGGGACGATGACTCTAAGTGAAGTAAGTCACACAGAAAAGGACACTTATCCTAAGATATCACTTATAGAGGGAATGTCAACATCGCTACACCTGAACTGAATTCCAAAACAGAACAGAGTCGCACATTTACAAAACACACTATGGCTGCTTAACGGGAAAGGTGAGGCGGGGTGATGCATAAAACAAGGGTTTGAAATTAGCTCACATACCGTTCCACAAGCCAAATATGTAATAGACAAGACCTACTCCCTGCTCAGTGAACTGGACTCAACACCCCCTATTCACCGCCCAAGAATATATCTGACTAGGAAGAGTCTTAAAACCTATGTATTGATATCTCTCTGGAAGTGAATCAAGAGGCTGTAAAGCGGCATAAACACAGCAGGCAAAAGCAGCTAAACCCCATTTGAAAAATAGATTACTTAAAAAAAAAAAGCCCATAAAACAAAGACAGTGAAAGAGAGAGAAATTCTTCCAAAATCCGTTCAGGGGCTCTGATGCAACCTGGATTGACCATATCTAGACCCACAGCTGGATGAGACATAAGGCTGGACACTCTTGGGGCTGAGAGGATTGGTGAGGTTGGGTGAGCAAACGCAGACCCTTTAAAGTAATAGTGCGTGGTACCCATGCCGTGGGTCCCAAATCTCCAGGTTCAAGGGCATCTTCCTACATCGAAAACATGCCTGGGAAACCCAGAAGATGGTACACCGTGTGATCGGGAAAGGTTTCAAAAACGCACCTCATTTCTCCTCTCCTTGTGCTCGGGTTCGCCATTCCAGCCGCTTCACTAACAATCTCCCTACTTGGAGAATCAGCACCGTTGACCTCCTGTTTCGTACAGGTCGCAATTTGTCCTGAGGATGAACGGGAAGAGGGGGAACCAATGAGAGACTAGCTCTAGGTGTTGGGACAGGCACAGGTCACTCTATTTTCCCATCAGGAAGAAGAATGAACCACAGGCTCAGCCTGCCCCCCGGAACCAGAATAGGGCCTGAAGCAATCCTGCGCTTTTGCGGCCAGCTCCCAAAAAAGCGAGTTGACAAATGGAGCTCAGGGGCACTGCAATTCACAAACCTGCAGAGCTATATATGATAACTCTCGTCCCCAAATATATTGAGGGAAGGCAACGAAGAGGATTTGAAAGCAAGGCAGAATTGCAGGAAACAGATTTCAGGAGGTCGATTCGACTCGCCTTGAAAGCACATGAAAAGCGGCAAAGCGTTGACAATGATGCCCTTGGCCAAAAAGGGCGTATGCGTTTTTTCCTGAATATATGCAGGAAAAAACGCATACGCCCTTTTTGGCCAACCAAGCAAGCCGGAAAGGCAAATCGGCGCTACAAAGAAGTCTCGCTTGCCAGCGGTCAAAAGGGCCATGCTGAAAAAAGTGTAAAAACCAGAAATGCAGGACAGGCCATGGAGACACGGGAGCCTTGCTACGCTGATGGGCGGGATGGAAATTGCCAACAGCCACTCTGGAGAAGTGTACGCTGCGTCCTGAAACATGGAATAGACACAGCTGAGAGAGCATAGGGCACTTCCACTCATGGGCGTAGAAATCGGGAAACCTAAAAATCAACAAGACACAGGCACCCCAAAGTTTAGGGCTGCTCTGTTTCCAAGAACCTCCACTTCGGTACACCTGAAATATCCCAGGAAAGAGAAAAATGGATAAAGAAGTTGTGGTACTTATGCACAATGAAATATCACTCAGCCATGAAATCAGTGTCATAAGGCTAGTAGCAGCATGATGAGTGGATTTAGGGACGATGACTCTAAGTGAAGTAAGTCACACAGAAAAGGACACTTATCCCAAGATATCACTTACAGAGGCAATGTCAACATCGCTACACCTGAACTGAATTCCAAAACAGAACAGAGTCACACATTTAGAAAACACACTATGGCTGCTTAACGGGAAAGGTGAGGCGGGGTGATGCATAAAACAAGGGTTTGAAATTAGCTCACATACCGTTCCACAAGCCAAATATGTAATAGACAAGACCTACTCCCTGCTCAGTGAACTGGACTCAACACCCCCTATTCACCGCCCAAGAATATATCTGACTAGGAAGAGTCTTAAAACCTATGTATTGATATCTCTCTGGAAGTGAATCAAGAGGCTGTAAAGCGGCATAAACACAGCAGGCAAAAGCAGCTAAACCCCATTTGAAAAATAGATTACTTAAAAAAAAAAAGCCCATAAAACAAAGACAGTGAAAGAGAGAGAAATTCTTCCAAAATCCGTTCAGGGGCTCTGATGCAACCTGGATTGACCATATCTAGACCCACAGCTGGATGAGACATAAGGCTGGACACTCTTGGGGCTGAGAGGATTGGTGAGGTTGGGTGAGCAAACGCAGACCCTTTAAAGTAATAGTGCGTGGTACCCATGCCGTGGGTCCCAAATCTCCAGGTTCAAGGGCATCTTCCTACATCGAAAACATGCCTGGGAAACCCAGAAGATGGTACACCGTGTGATCGGGAAAGGTTTCAAAAACGCACCTCATTTCTCCTCTCCTTGTGCTCGGGTTCGCCATTCCAGCCGCTTCACTAACAATCTCCCTACTTGGAGAATCAGCACCGTTGACCTCCTGTTTCGTACAGGTCGCAATTTGTCCTGAGGATGAACGGGAAGAGGGGGAACCAATGAGAGACTAGCTCTAGGTGTTGGGACAGGCACAGGTCACTCTATTTTCCCATCAGGAAGAAGAATGAACCACAGGCTCAGCCTGCCCCCCGGAACCAGAATAGGGCCTGAAGCAATCCTGCGCTTTTGCGGCCAGCTCCCAAAAAAGCGAGTTGACAAATGGAGCTCAGGGGCACTGCAATTCACAAACCTGCAGAGCTATATATGATAACTCTCGTCCCCAAATATATTGAGGGAAGGCAACGAAGAGGATTTGAAAGCAAGGCAGAATTGCAGGAAACAGATTTCAGGAGGTCGATTCGACTCGCCTTGAAAGCACATGAAAAGCGGCAAAGCGTTGACAATGATGCCCTTGGCCAAAAAGGGCGTATGCGTTTTTTCCTGAATATATGCAGGAAAAAACGCATACGCCCTTTTTGGCCAACCAAGCAAGCCGGAAAGGCAAATCGGCGCTACAAAGAAGTCTCGCTTGCCAGCGGTCAAAAGGGCCATGCTGAAAAAAGTGTAAAAACCAGAAATGCAGGACAGGCCATGGAGACACGGGAGCCTTGCTACGCTGATGGGCGGGATGGAAATTGCCAACAGCCACTCTGGAGAAGTGTACGCTGCGTCCTGAAACATGGAATAGACACAGCTGAGAGAGCATAGGGCACTTCCACTCTTGGGCGTAGAAATCGGGAAACCTAAAAACCAACACGACACAGGCACCCCAAAGTTTAGGGCGGCTCTGTTTCCAAGAACCTCCACTTCGGTACACCTTAAATATCCCAGAAAAGAGAAAAATGGATAAAGAAGTTGTGGTACTTATGCACAATGGAATATCACTCAGCCATGAAATCAGTGTCATAAGGCTAGTAGCAGCATGATGAGTGGATTTAGGGACGATGACTCTAAGTGAAGTAAGTCACACAGAAAAGGACACTTATCCTAAGATATCACTTATAGAGGGAATGTCAACATCGCTACACCTGAACTGAATTCCAAAACAGAACAGAGTCGCACATTTACAAAACACACTATGGCTGCTTAACGGGAAAGGTGAGGCGGGGTGATGCATAAAACAAGGGTTTGAAATTAGCTCACATACCGTTCCACAAGCCAAATATGTAATAGACAAGACCTACTCCGTGCTCAGTGAACTGGACTCAACACCCCCTATTCACCGCCCAAGAATATATCTGACTAGGAAGAGTCTTAAAACCTATGTATTGATATCTCTCTGGAAGTGAAACAAGAGGCTGTAAAGCGGCATAAACACAGCAGGCAAAAGCAGCTAAACCCCATTTGAAAAATAGATTACTTAAAAAAAAAAAGCCCATAAAACAAAGACAGTGAAAGAGAGAGAAATTCTTCCAAAATCCGTTCAGGGGCTCTGATGCAACCTGGATTGACCATATCTAGACCCACAGCTGGATGAGACATAAGGCTGGACACTCTTGGGGCTGAGAGGATTGGTGAGGTTGGGTGAGCAAACGCAGACCCTTTAAAGTAATAGTGCGTGGTACCCATGCCATGGGTCCCAAATCTCCAGGTTCAAGGGCATCTTCCTACATCGAAAACATGCCTGGGAAACCCAGAAGATGGTACACCGTGTGATCGGGAAAGGTTTCTAAAACGCACCTCATTTCTCCTCTCCTTGTGCTCGGGTTCGCCATTCCAGCCGCTTCACTAACAATCTCCCTACTTGGAGAATCAGCACCGTTGACCTCCTGTTTCGTACAGGTCGCAATTTGTCCTGAGGATGAACGGGAAGAGGGGGAACCAATGAGAGACTAGCTCTAGGTGTTGGGACAGGCACAGGTCACTCTATTTTCCCATCAGGAAGAAGAATGAACCACAGGCTCAGCCTGCCCCCCGGAACCAGAATAGGGCCTGAAGCAATCCTGCGCTTTTGCGGCCAGCTCCCAAAAAAGCGAGTTGACAAATGGAGCTCAGGGGCACTGCAATTCACAAACCTGCAGAGCTATATATGATAACTCTCGTCCCTAAATATATTGAGGGAAGGCAACGAAGAGGATTTGAAAGCAAGGCAGAATTGCAGGAAACAGATTTCAGGAGGTCGATTCGACTCGCCTTGAAAGCACATGAAAAGCGGCAAAGCGTTGACAATGATGCCCTTGGCCAAAAAGGGCGTATGCGTTTTTTCCTGAATATATGCAGGAAAAAACGCATACGCCCTTTTTGGCCAACCAAGCAAGCCGGAAAGGCAAATCGGCGCTACAAAGAAGTCTCGCTTGCCAGCGGTCAAAAGGGCCATGCTGAAAAAAGTGTAAAAACCAGAAATGCAGGACAGGCCATGGAGACACGGGAGCCTTGCTACGCTGATGGGCGGGATGGAAATTGCCAACAGCCACTCTGGAGAAGTGTACGCTGCGTCCTGAAACATGGAATAGACACAGCTGAGAGAGCATAGGGCACTTCCACTCATGGGCGTAGAAATCGGGAAACCTAAAAATCAACACGACACAGGCACCCCAAAGTTTAGGGCGGCTCTGTTTCCAAGAACCTCCACTTCGGTACACCTTAAATATCCCAGAAAAGAGAAAAATGGATAAAGAAGTTGTGGTACTTATGCACAATGGAATATCACTCAGCCATGAAATCAGTGTCATAAGGCTAGTAGCAGCATGATGAGTGGATTTAGGGACGATGACTCTAAGTGAAGTAAGTCACACAGAAAAGGACACTTATCCTAAGATATCACTTATAGAGGGAATGTCAACATCGCTACACCTGAACTGAATTCCAAAACAGAACAGAGTCACACATTTAGAAAACACACTATGGCTGCTTAACGGGAAAGGTGAGGCAGGGTGATGCATAAAACAAGGGTTTGAAATTAGCTCACATACCGTTCCACAAGCCAAATATGTAATAGACAAGACCTACTCCCTGCTCAGTGAACTGGACTCAACACCCCCTATTCACCGCCCAAGAATATATCTGACTAGTAAGAGTCTTTAAACCTATGTATTGATATCTCTCTGGAAGTGAATCAAGAGGGTATAAAGCGGCATAAACACAGCAGGGAAAAGCAGCTAAAACCCATTATAAAAATAGATTACTTAAAAAAAAACCCCATAAAACAAAGACAGTGAAAGAGAGAGAAATTCTTCCAAAATCCGTTGAGGGGCTCTGATGCAACCTGGATTGACCATATCTAGACCCACAGCTGGATGAGACATAAGGCTGGACACTCTTGGGGCTGAGAGGATTGGTGAGGTTGGGTGAGCAAACGCAGACCCTTTAAAGTAATAGTGCGTGGTACCCATGCCATGGGTCCCAAATCTCCAGGTTCAAGGGCATCTTCCTACATCGAAAACATGCCTGGGAAACCCAGAAGATGGTACACCGTGTGATCGGGAAAGGTTTCTAAAACGCACCTCATTTCTCCTCTCCTTGTGCTCGGGTTCGCCATTCCAGCCGCTTCACTAACAATCTCCCTACTTGGAGAATCAGCACCGTTGACCTCCTGTTTCGTACAGGTCGCAATTTGTCCTGAGGATGAACGGGAAGAGGGGGAACCAATGAGAGACTAGCTCTAGGTGTTGGGACAGGCACAGGTCACTCTATTTTCCCATCAGGAAGAAGAATGAACCACAGGCTCAGCCTGCCCCCCGGAACCAGAATAGGGCCTGAAGCAATCCTGCGCTTTTGCGGCCAGCTCCCAAAAAAGCGAGTTGACAAATGGAGCTCAGGGGCACTGCAATTCACAAACCTGCAGAGCTATATATGATAACTCTCGTCCCCAAATATATTGAGGGAAGGCAACGAAGAGGATTTGAAAGCAAGGCAGAATTGCAGGAAACAGATTTCAGGAGGTCGATTCGACTCGCCTTGAAAGCACATGAAAAGCGGCGAAGCGTTGACAATGATGCCCTTGGCCAAAAAGGGCGTATGCGTTTTTTCCTGAATATATTCAGGAAAAAACGCATACGCCCTTTTTGGCCAACCAAGCAAGCCGGAAAGGCAAATCGGCGCTACAAAGAAGTCTCGCTTGCCAGCGGTCAAAAGGGCCATGCTGAAAAAAGTGTAAAAACCAGAAATGCAGGACAGGCCATGGAGACATGGGAGCCTTGCTACGCTGATGGGCGGGATGGAAATTGCCAACAGCCACTCTGGAGAAGTGTACGCTGCGTCCTGAAACATGGAATAGACACAGCTGAGAGAGCATAGGGCACTTCCACTCATGGGCGTAGAAATCGGGAAACCTAAAAATCAACACGACACAGGCACCCCAAAGTTTAGGGCGGCTCTGTTTCCAAGAACCTCCACTTCGGTACACCTTAAATATCCCAGAAAAGAGAAAAATGGATAAAGAAGTTGTGGTACTTATGCACAATGGAATATCACTCAGCCATGAAATCAGTGTCATAAGGCTAGTAGCAGCATGATGAGTGGATTTAGGGACGATGACTCTAAGTGAAGTAAGTCACACAGAAAAGGACACTTATCCTAAGATATCACTTATAGAGGGAATGTCAACATCGCTACACCTGAACTGAATTCCAAAACAGAACAGAGTCACACATTTAGAAAACACACTATGGCTGCTTAACGGGAAAGGTGAGGCGGGGTGATGCATAAAACAAGGGTTTGAAATTAGCTCACATACCGTTCCACAAGCCAAATATGTAATAGACAAGACCTACTCCCTGCTCAGTGAACTGGACTCAACACCCCCTATTCACCGCCCAAGAATATATCTGACTAGGAAGAGTCTTAAAACCTATGTATTGATATCTCTCTGGAAGTGAATCAAGAGGCTGTAAAGCGGCATAAACACAGCAGGCAAAAGCAGCTAAACCCCATTTGAAAAATAGATTACTTAAAAAAAAAAAGCCCATAAAACAAAGACAGTGAAAGAGAGAGAAATTCTTCCAAAATCCGTTCAGGGGCTCTGATGCAACCTGGATTGACCATATCTAGACCCACAGCTGGATGAGACATAAGGCTGGACACTCTTGGGGCTGAGAGGATTGGTGAGGTTGGGTGAGCAAACGCAGACCCTTTAAAGTAATAGTGCGTGGTACCCATGCCATGGGTCCCAAATCTCCAGGTTCAAGGGCATCTTCCTACATCGAAAACATGCCTGGGAAACCCAGAAGATGGTACACCGTGTGATCGGGAAAGGTTTCTAAAACGCACCTCATTTCTCCTCTCCTTGTGCTCGGGTTCGCCATTCCAGCCGCTTCACTAACAATCTCCCTACTTGGAGAATCAGCACCGTTGACCTCCTGTTTCGTACAGGTCGCAATTTGTCCTGAGGATGAACGGGAAGAGGGGGAACCAATGAGAGACTAGCTCTAGGTGTTGGGACAGGCACAGGTCACTCTATTTTCCCATCAGGAAGAAGAATGAACCACAGGCTCAGCCTGCCCCCCGGAACCAGAATAGGGCCTGAAGCAATCCTGCGCTTTTGCGGCCAGCTCCCAAAAAAGCGAGTTGACAAATGGAGCTCAGGGGCACTGCAATTCACAAACCTGCAGAGCTATATATGATAACTCTCGTCCCCAAATATATTGAGGGAAGGCAACGAAGAGGATTTGAAAGCAAGGCAGAATTGCAGGAAACAGATTTCAGGAGGTCGATTCGACTCGCCTTGAAAGCACATGAAAAGCGGCGAAGCGTTGACAATGATGCCCTTGGCCAAAAAGGGCGTATGCGTTTTTTCCTGAATATATTCAGGAAAAAACGCATACGCCCTTTTTGGCCAACCAAGCAAGCCGGAAAGGCAAATCGGCGCTACAAAGAAGTCTCGCTTGCCAGCGGTCAAAAGGGCCATGCTGAAAAAAGTGTAAAAACCAGAAATGCAGGACAGGCCATGGAGACATGGGAGCCTTGCTACGCTGATGGGCGGGATGGAAATTGCCAACAGCCACTCTGGAGAAGTGTACGCTGCGTCCTGAAACATGGAATAGACACAGCTGAGAGAGCATAGGGCACTTCCACTCATGGGCGTAGAAATCGGGAAACCTAAAAATCAACACGACACAGGCACCCCAAAGTTTAGGGCGGCTCTGTTTCCAAGAACCTCCACTTCGGTACACCTTAAATATCCCAGAAAAGAGAAAAATGGATAAAGAAGTTGTGGTACTTATGCACAATGGAATATCACTCAGCCATGAAATCAGTGTCATAAGGCTAGTAGCAGCATGATGAGTGGATTTAGGGACGATGACTCTAAGTGAAGTAAGTCACACAGAAAAGGACACTTATCCTAAGATATCACTTATAGAGGGAATGTCAACATCGCTACACCTGAACTGAATTCCAAAACAGAACAGAGTCACACATTTAGAAAACACACTATGGCTGCTTAACGGGAAAGGTGAGGCGGGGTGATGCATAAAACAAGGGTTTGAAATTAGCTCACATACCGTTCCACAAGCCAAATATGTAATAGACAAGACCTACTCCCTGCTCAGTGAACTGGACTCAACACCCCCTATTCACCGCCCAAGAATATATCTGACTAGGAAGAGTCTTAAAACCTATGTATTGATATCTCTCTGGAAGTGAATCAAGAGGCTGTAAAGCGGCATAAACACAGCAGGCAAAAGCAGCTAAACCCCATTTGAAAAATAGATTACTTAAAAAAAAAAAGCCCATAAAACAAAGACAGTGAAAGAGAGAGAAATTCTTCCAAAATCCGTTCAGGGGCTCTGATGCAACCTGGATTGACCATATCTAGACCCACAGCTGGATGAGACATAAGGCTGGACACTCTTGGGGCTGAGAGGATTGGTGAGGTTGGGTGAGCAAACGCAGACCCTTTAAAGTAATAGTGCGTGGTACCCATGCCGTGGGTCCCAAATCTCCAGGTTCAAGGGCATCTTCCTACATCGAAAACATGCCTGGGAAACCCAGAAGATGGTACACCGTGTGATCGGGAAAGGTTTCTAAAACGCACCTCATTTCTCCTCTCCTTGTGCTCGGGTTCGCCATTCCAGCCGCTTCACTAACAATCTCCCTACTTGGAGAATCAGCACCGTTGACCTCCTGTTTCGTACAGGTCGCAATTTGTCCTGAGGATGAACGGGAAGAGGGGGAACCAATGAGAGACTAGCTCTAGGTGTTGGGACAGGCACAGGTCACTCTATTTTCCCATCAGGAAGAAGAATGAACCACAGGCTCAGCCTGCCCCCCGGAACCAGAATAGGGCCTGAAGCAATCCTGCGCTTTTGCGGCCAGCTCCCAAAAAAGCGAGTTGACAAATGGAGCTCAGGGGCACTGCAATTCACAAACCTGCAGAGCTATATATGATAACTCTCGTCCCCAAATATATTGAGGGAAGGCAACGAAGAGGATTTGAAAGCAAGGCAGAATTGCAGGAAACAGATTTCAGGAGGTCGATTCGACTCGCCTTGAAAGCACATGAAAAGCGGCGAAGCGATGACAATGATGCCCTTGGCCAAAAAGGGCGTATGCGTTTTTTCCTGAATATATTCAGGAAAAAACGCATACGCCCTTTTTGGCCAACCAAGCAAGCCGGAAAGGCAAATCGGCGCTACAAAGAAGTCTCGCTTGCCAGCGGTCAAAAGGGCCATGCTGAAAAAAGTGTAAAAACCAGAAATGCAGGACAGGCCATGGAGACATGGGAGCCTTGCTACGCTGATGGGCGGGATGGAAATTGCCAACAGCCACTCTGGAGAAGTGTACGCTGCGTCCTGAAACATGGAATAGACACAGCTGAGAGAGCATAGGGCACTTCCACTCAGGGGCGTAGAAATCGGGAAACCTAAAAATCAACAAGACACAGGCACCCCAAAGTTTAGGGCTGCTCTGTTTCCAAGAACCTCCACTTCGGTACACCTGAAATATCCCAGGAAAGAGAAAAATGGATAAAGAAGTTGTGGTACTTATGCACAATGGAATATCACTCAGCCATGAAATCAGTGTCATAAGGCTAGTAGCAGCATGATGAGTGGATTTAGGGACGATGACTCTAAGTGAAGTAAGTCACACAGAAAAGGACACTTATCCTAAGATATCACTTATAGAGGGAATGTCAACATCGCTACACCTGAACTGAATTCCAAAACAGAACAGAGTCACACATTTAGAAAACACACTATGGCTGCTTAACGGGAAAGGTGAGGCGGGGCGATGCATAAAACAAGGGTTTGAAATTAGCTCACATACCGTTCCACAAGCCAAATATGTAATAGACAAGACCTACTCCCTGCTCAGTGAACTGGACTCAACACCCCCTATTCACCGCCCAAGAATGTATCTGACTAGGAAGAGTCTTAAAACCTATGTATTGATATCTCTCTGGAAGTGAATCAAGAGGGTGTAAAGCGGCATAAACACAGCAGGGAAAAGCAGCTAAACCCCATTATAAAAATAGATCACTTAAAAAAAAAAACCCAGAAAACAAAGACAGTGAAAGAGAGAGACATTCTTACAAAATCCGTTCAGGGGCTCCGATGCAACCTGGATTGACCATATCTAGACCCACAGCTGGATGAGACATAAGGCTGGACACTCTTGGGGCTGAGAGGATTGGTGAGGTTGGGTGAGCAAACGCAGACCCTTTAAAGTAATACTGCGTGGTACCCATGCCATGGGTCCCAAATCTCCAGGTTCAAGGGCATCTTCCTACATCGAAAACATGCCTGGGAAACCCAGAAGATGGTACACCGTGTGATCGGGAAAGGTTTCTAAAACGCACCTCATTTCTCCTCTCCTTGTGCTCGGGTTCGCCGTTCGAGCCTCTTCACTAACAATCTCCCTACTTGGAGAATCAGCACCGTTGACCTCCTGTTTCGTACAGGTCGCAATTTGTCCTGAGGATGAACGGGAAGAGGGGGAACCAATGAGAGACTAGCTCTAGGTGTTGGGACAGGCACAGGTCACTCTATTTTCCCATCAGGAAGAAGAATGAACCACAGGCTCAGCCTGCCCCCCGGAACCAGAATAGGGCCTGAAGCAATCCTGCGCTTTTGCGGCCAGCTCCCAAAAAAGCGAGTTGACAAATGGAGCTCAGGGGCACTGCAATTCACAAACCTGCAGAGCTATATATGAAAACTCTCGTCCCCAAATATATTGAGGGAAGGCAACGAAGAGGATTTGAAAGCAAGGCAGAATTGCAGGAAACAGATTTCAGGAGGTCGATTCGACTCGCCTTGAAAGCACATGAAAAGCGGCAAAGCGTTGACAATGATGCCCTTGGCCAAAAAGGGCGTATGCGTTTTTTCCTGAATATATGCAGGAAAAAACGCATACGCCCTTTTTGGCCAACCAAGCAAGCCGGAAAGGCAAATCGGCGCTACAAAGAAGTCTCGCTTGCCAGCGGTCAAAAGGGCCATGCTGAAAAAAGTGTAAAAACCAGAAATGCAGGACAGGCCATGGAGACACGGGAGCCTTGCTACGCTGATGGGCGGGATGGAAATTGCCAACAGCCACTCTGGAGAAGTGTACGCTGCGTCCTGAAACATGGAATAGACACAGCTGAGAGAGCATAGGGCACTTCCACTCATGGGCGTAGAAATCGGGAAACCTAAAAATCAACACGACACAGGCACCCCAAAGTTTAGGGCGGCTCTGTTTCCAAGAACCTCCACTTCGGTACACCTTAAATATCCCAGAAAAGAGAAAAATGGATAAAGAAGTTGTGGTACTTATGCACAATGGAATATCACTCAGCCATGAAATCAGTGTCATAAGGCTAGTAGCAGCATGATGAGTGGATTTAGGGACGATGACTCTAAGTGAAGTAAGTCACACAGAAAAGGACACTTATCCTAAGATATCACTTATAGAGGGAATGTCAACATCGCTACACCTGAACTGAATTCCAAAACAGAACAGAGTCACACATTTAGAAAACACACTATGGCTGCTTAACGGGAAAGGTGAGGCGGGGTGATGCATAAAACAAGGGTTTGAAATTAGCTCACATACCGTTCCACAAGCCAAATATGTAATAGACAAGACCTACTCCCTGCTCAGTGAACTGGACTCAACACCCCCTATTCACCGCCCAAGAATATATCTGACTAGGAAGAGTCTTAAAACCTATGTATTGATATCTCTCTGGAAGTGAATCAAGAGGCTGTAAAGCGGCATAAACACAGCAGGCAAAAGCAGCTAAACCCCATTTGAAAAATAGATTACTTAAAAAAAAAAAGCCCATAAAACAAAGACAGTGAAAGAGAGAGAAATTCTTCCAAAATCCGTTCAGGGGCTCTGATGCAACCTGGATTGACCATATCTAGACCCACAGCTGGATGAGACATAAGGCTGGACACTCTTGGGGCTGAGAGGATTGGTGAGGTTGGGTGAGCAAACGCAGACCCTTTAAAGTAATAGTGCGTGGTACCCATGCCGTGGGTCCCAAATCTCCAGGTTCAAGGGCATCTTCCTACATCGAAAACATGCCTGGGAAACCCAGAAGATGGTACACCGTGTGATCGGGAAAGGTTTCTAAAACGCACCTCATTTCTCCTCTCCTTGTGCTCGGGTTCGCCATTCCAGCCGCTTCACTAACAATCTCCCTACTTGGAGAATCAGCACCGTTGACCTCCTGTTTCGTACAGGTCGCAATTTGTCCTGAGGATGAACGGGAAGAGGGGGAACCAATGAGAGACTAGCTCTAGGTGTTGGGACAGGCACAGGTCACTCTATTTTCCCATCAGGAAGAAGAATGAACCACAGGCTCAGCCTGCCCCCCGGAACCAGAATAGGGCCTGAAGCAATCCTGCGCTTTTGCGGCCAGCTCCCAAAAAAGCGAGTTGACAAATGGAGCTCAGGGGCACTGCAATTCACAAACCTGCAGAGCTATATATGATAACTCTCGTCCCCAAATATATTGAGGGAAGGCAACGAAGAGGATTTGAAAGCAAGGCAGAATTGCAGGAAACAGATTTCAGGAGGTCGATTCGACTCGCCTTGAAAGCACATGAAAAGCGGCGAAGCGATGACAATGATGCCCTTGGCCAAAAAGGGCGTATGCGTTTTTTCCTGAATATATTCAGGAAAAAACGCATACGCCCTTTTTGGCCAACCAAGCAAGCCGGAAAGGCAAATCGGCGCTACAAAGAAGTCTCGCTTGCCAGCGGTCAAAAGGGCCATGCTGAAAAAAGTGTAAAAACCAGAAATGCAGGACAGGCCATGGAGACATGGGAGCCTTGCTACGCTGATGGGCGGGATGGAAATTGCCAACAGCCACTCTGGAGAAGTGTACGCTGCGTCCTGAAACATGGAATAGACACAGCTGAGAGAGCATAGGGCACTTCCACTCAGGGGCGTAGAAATCGGGAAACCTAAAAATCAACAAGACACAGGCACCCCAAAGTTTAGGGCTGCTCTGTTTCCAAGAACCTCCACTTCGGTACACCTGAAATATCCCAGGAAAGAGAAAAATGGATAAAGAAGTTGTGGTACTTATGCACAATGGAATATCACTCAGCCATGAAATCAGTGTCATAAGGCTAGTAGCAGCATGATGAGTGGATTTAGGGACGATGACTCTAAGTGAAGTAAGTCACACAGAAAAGGACACTTATCCTAAGATATCACTTATAGAGGGAATGTCAACATCGCTACACCTGAACTGAATTCCAAAACAGAACAGAGTCACACATTTAGAAAACACACTATGGCTGCTTAACGGGAAAGGTGAGGCGGGGCGATGCATAAAACAAGGGTTTGAAATTAGCTCACATACCGTTCCACAAGCCAAATATGTAATAGACAAGACCTACTCCCTGCTCAGTGAACTGGACTCAACACCCCCTATTCACCGCCCAAGAATGTATCTGACTAGGAAGAGTCTTAAAACCTATGTATTGATATCTCTCTGGAAGTGAATCAAGAGGGTGTAAAGCGGCATAAACACAGCAGGGAAAAGCAGCTAAACCCCATTATAAAAATAGATCACTTAAAAAAAAAAACCCAGAAAACAAAGACAGTGAAAGAGAGAGACATTCTTACAAAATCCGTTCAGGGGCTCCGATGCAACCTGGATTGACCATATCTAGACCCACAGCTGGATGAGACATAAGGCTGGACACTCTTGGGGCTGAGAGGATTGGTGAGGTTGGGTGAGCAAACGCAGACCCTTTAAAGTAATACTGCGTGGTACCCATGCCATGGGTCCCAAATCTCCAGGTTCAAGGGCATCTTCCTACATCGAAAACATGCCTGGGAAACCCAGAAGATGGTACACCGTGTGATCGGGAAAGGTTTCTAAAACGCACCTCATTTCTCCTCTCCTTGTGCTCGGGTTCGCCGTTCGAGCCTCTTCACTAACAATCTCCCTACTTGGAGAATCAGCACCGTTGACCTCCTGTTTCGTACAGGTCGCAATTTGTCCTGAGGATGAACGGGAAGAGGGGGAACCAATGAGAGACTAGCTCTAGGTGTTGGGACAGGCACAGGTCACTCTATTTTCCCATCAGGAAGAAGAATGAACCACAGGCTCAGCCTGCCCCCCGGAACCAGAATAGGGCCTGAAGCAATCCTGCGCTTTTGCGGCCAGCTCCCAAAAAAGCGAGTTGACAAATGGAGCTCAGGGGCACTGCAATTCACAAACCTGCAGAGCTATATATGATAACTCTCGTCCCCAAATATATTGAGGGAAGGCAACGAAGAGGATTTGAAAGCAAGGCAGAATTGCAGGAAACAGATTTCAGGAGGTCGATTCGACTCGCCTTGAAAGCACATGAAAAGCGGCAAAGCGTTGACAATGATGCCCTTGGCCAAAAAGGGCGTATGCGTTTTTTCCTGAATATATGCAGGAAAAAACGCATACGCCCTTTTTGGCCAACCAAGCAAGCCGGAAAGGCAAATCGGCGCTACAAAGAAGTCTCGCTTGCCAGCGGTCAAAAGGGCCATGCTGAAAAAAGTGTAAAAACCAGAAATGCAGGACAGGCCATGGAGACACGGGAGCCTTGCTACGCTGATGGGCGGGATGGAAATTGCCAACAGCCACTCTGGAGAAGTGTACGCTGCGTCCTGAAACATGGAATAGACACAGCTGAGAGAGCATAGGGCACTTCCACTCATGGGCGTAGAAATCGGGAAACCTAAAAATCAACACGACACAGGCACCCCAAAGTTTAGGGCGGCTCTGTTTCCAAGAACCTCCACTTCGGTACACCTTAAATATCCCAGAAAAGAGAAAAATGGATAAAGAAGTTGTGGTACTTATGCACAATGGAATATCACTCAGCCATGAAATCAGTGTCATAAGGCTAGTAGCAGCATGATGAGTGGATTTAGGGACGATGACTCTAAGTGAAGTAAGTCACACAGAAAAGGACACTTATCCTAAGATATCACTTATAGAGGGAATGTCAACATCGCTACACCTGAACTGAATTCCAAAACAGAACAGAGTCACACATTTAGAAAACACACTATGGCTGCTTAACGGGAAAGGTGAGGCGGGGTGATGCCTAAAACAAGGGTTTGAAATTAGCTCACATACCGTTCCACAAGCCAAATATGTAATAGACAAGACCTACTCCCTGCTCAGTGAACTGGACTCAACACCCCCTATTCACCGCCCAAGAATATATCTGACTAGGAAGAGTCTTTAAACCTATGTATTGATATCTCTCTGGAAGTGAATCAAGAGGGTGTAAAGCGGCATAAACACAGCAGGGAAAAGCAGCTAAAACCCATTATAAAAATAGATTACTTAAAAAAAAACCCCATAAAACAAAGACAGTGAAAGAGAGAGAAATTCTTCCAAAATCCGTTGAGGGGCTCTGATGCAACCTGGATTGACCATATCTAGACCCACAGCTGGATGAGACATAAGGCTGGACACTCTTGGGGCTGAGAGGATTGGTGAGGTTGGGTGAGCAAACGCAGACCCTTTAAAGTAATAGTGCGTGGTACCCATGCCATGGGTCCCAAATCTCCAGGTTCAAGGGCATCTTCCTACATCGAAAACATGCCTGGGAAACCCAGAAGATGGTACACCGTGTGATCGGGAAAGGTTTCTAAAACGCACCTCATTTCTCCTCTCCTTGTGCTCGGGTTCGCCGTTCGAGCCTCTTCACTAACAATCTCCCTACTTGGAGAATCAGCACCGTTGACCTCCTGTTTCGTACAGGTCGCAATTTGTCCTGAGGATGAACGGGAAGAGGGGGAACCAATGAGAGACTAGCTCTAGGTGTTGGGACAGGCACAGGTCACTCTATTTTCCCATCAGGAAGAAGAATGAACCACAGGCTCAGCCTGCCCCCCGGAACCAGAATAGGGCCTGAAGCAATCCTGCGCTTTTGCGGCCAGCTCCCAAAAAAGCGAGTTGACAAATGGAGCTCAGGGGCACTGCAATTCACAAACCTGCAGAGCTATATATGATAACTCTCGTCCCCAAATATATTGAGGGAAGGCAACGAAGAGGATTTGAAAGCAAGGCAGAATTGCAGGAAACAGATTTCAGGAGGTCGATTCGACTCGCCTTGAAAGCACATGAAAAGCGGCGAAGCGTTGACAATGATGCCCTTGGCCAAAAAGGGCGTATGCGTTTTTTCCTGAATATATTCAGGAAAAAACGCATACGCCCTTTTTGGCCAACCAAGCAAGCCGGAAAGGCAAATCGTCGCTACAAAGAAGTCTCGCTTGCCAGCGGTCCAAAGGGCCATGCTGAAAAAAGTGTAAAAACCAGAAATGCAGGACAGGCCATGGAGACATGGGAGCCTTGCTACGTTGATGGGCGGGATGGAAATTGCCAACAGCCACTCTGGAGAAGTGTACGCTGCGTCCTGAAACATGGAATAGACACAGCTGAGAGAGCATAGGGCACTTCCACTCAGGGGCGTAGAAATCGGGAAACCTAAAAATCAACAAGACACAGGCACCCCAAAGTTTAGGGCTGCTCTGTTTCCAAGAACCTCCACTTCGGTACACCTGAAATATCCCAGGAAAGAGAAAAATGGATAAAGAAGTTGTGGTACTTATGCACAATGGAATATCACTCAGCCATGAAATCAGTGTCATAAGGCTAGTAGCAGCATGATGAGTGGATTTAGGGACGATGACTCTAAGTGAAGTAAGTCACACAGAAAAGGACACTTATCCTAAGATATCACTTATAGAGGGAATGTCAACATCGCTACACCTGAACTGAATTCCAAAACAGAACAGAGTGACACATTTACAAAACACACTATGGCTGCTTAACGGGAAAGTTGAGGCGGTGCGATGCATAAAACAAGGGTTTGAAATTAGCTCACATACCGTTCCACAAGCCAAATATGTAATAGACAAGACCTACTCCCTGCTCAGTGAACTGGACTCAACACCCCCTATTCACCGCCCAAGAATATATCTGACTAGGAAGAGTCTTAAAACCTATGTATTGATATCTCTTTGGAAGTGAATCAAGAGGGTGTAAAGCGGCATAAACACAGCAGGGAAAAGCAGCTAAACCCCATTATAAAAATAGATTACTTAAAAAAAAAAAACCCCATAAAACAAAGACAGTGAAAGAGAGAGACATTCTTACAAAATCCGTTCAGGGGCTCTGATGCAACCTGGATTGACCATATCTAGACCCACAGCTGGATGAGACATAAGGCTGGACACTCTTGGGGCTGAGAGGATTGGTGAGGTTGGGTGAGCAAACGCAGACCCTTTAAAGTAATACTGCGTGGTACCCATGCCGTGGGTCCCAAATCTCCAGGTTCAAGGGCATCTTCCTACATCGAAAACATGCCTGGGAAACCCAGAAGATGGTACACCGTGTGATCGGGAAAGGTTTCTAAAACGCACCTCATTTCTCCGCTCCTTGTGCTCGGGTTCGCCATTCCAGCCGCTTCACTAACAATCTCCCTACTTGGAGAATCAGCACCGTTGACCTCCTGTTTCGTACAGGTCGCAATTTGTCCTGAGGATGAACGGGAAGAGGGGGAACCAATGAGAGACTAGCTCTAGGTGTTGGGACAGGCACAGGTCACTCTATTTTCCCATCAGGAAGAAGAATGAACCACAGGCTCAGCCTGCCCCCCGGAACCAGAATAGGGCCTGAAGCAATCCTGCGCTTTTGCGGCCAGCTCCCAAAAAAGCGAGTTGACAAATGGAGCTCAGGGGCACTGCAATTCACAAACCTGCAGAGTTAGAAATGATGACTCTCGTCCACAAATATATTGAGGGAAGGCAACGAAGAGGATTTGAAAGCAAGGCAGAATTGCAGGAAACAGATTTCAGGAGGTAGATTCGACTCGCCTTGAAAGCACATGAAAAGCGGCAAAGCGTTGACAATGATGCCCTTGGCCAAAAAGGGCGTATGCGTTTTTTCCTGATTCAGGAAAAAACGCATACGCCCTTTTTGGCCAACCAAGCAAGCCGGAAAGGCAAATCGGCGCTACAAAGAAGTCTCGCTTGCCAGCGGTCAAAAGGGTCCTGCTGAAAAAAGTGTAAAAACCAGAAATGCAAGACAGGCCATGGAGAAAAGGGAGCCTGGGTACGCTGATGGGCGCGGTGGAAATTGCCAACAGCCACTCTGGAGAAGTGTACGCTGCGTCCTGAAACATGTAATAGACACAGCTGAGAGAGCATAGGGCACTTCCACTCATGGGCGTAGAAATCGGGAAACCTAAAAATCAACAAGACACAGGCACGCCAAAGTTTAGGGCTGCTCTGTTTCCAAGAACCTCCACTTCGGTACACCTTAAATATGCCAGGAAAGAGAAAACTGGATAAAGAAGTTGTGGTACTTATGCACAATGGAATATCACTCAGCCATGAAATCAGTGTCATAAGGCTAGTAGCAGCATGATGTGTGGATTTAGGGACGATGACTCTAAGTGAAGTAAGTCACACAGAAAAGGACACTTATCCTAAGATATCACTTATAGAGGGAATGTCAAAATCGCTACACCTGAACTGAATTACAAAACAGAACAGTGTCACACATTTAGAAAACACACTATGGCTGCTTAACGGGAAATGTGTGGTGGGGTGATGCATAAAACAAGTGTTTGAAATTAGCTCAGATACCGTTCCAGAAGCCACATATGTAATAGACAAGACCTACTCCCGGCTCAGTGAACTGGACTCAACACCCCCTATTCACCGCCCAAGAATGTATCTGACTAGTAAGAGTCTTAAAACCTATGTATTGATATCTCTCTGGAAGTGAATCAAGAGGGTGTAAAGCGGCATAAACACAGCAGGGAAAAGCAGCTAAACCCCATTATCAAAATAGATTACTTAAAAAAAAACCCATAAAACAAAGACAGTGAAAGAGAGAGAAATTCTTACAAAATCCGTTCAGGGGCTCTGATGCAACCTGGATTGACCATATCTAGACCCACAACTGGATGAGACATAAGGCTGGACACTCTTGGGGCTGAGACGATTGGTGAGGTTGGGTGAGCAAACGCAGACCCTTTAAAGTAATAGTGCGTGGTACCCATGCCATGGGTCCCAAATCTCCAGGTTCAAGGGCATCTTCCTACATCGAAAACATGCATGGGAAACCCAGAAGATGGCACGCCGTTTGATCGGGAAAGGTTTCTAAACGCACCTCATTTCTCCTCTCCCTGTGCTCAGGTTTGCCATTCCAGCCGCTTTCCTAACCATCTCCTTATTTGGAAATTCAGCACCTTTAACCTCCTGTTTCGTACCGGTTGCAATTTGTCCTGAGGATGAACGGGAAGAGGGGGAACCAACGAGAGACTAGCTCTAGGTGTTGGGACAGGCACAGGTCACTCTATTTTCCCATCAGGAAGAAGAATGAACCACAGGCTCAGCCCGCCCCCCGGAACCAGAATAGGGCCTGAAGCAATCCTGCGCTTTTGCGGCCAGCTCCCAAAAAAACTAGTTGACAAATGGAGCTCAGGGGCACTGCAATTCACAAACCTGCAGAGTTCTAAATGATGACTCTCGTCCACCAATATATTGAGGGAAGGCAAGGAAGAGGATTTGAAAGTAAGGTAGAATTGCAGGAAATTCATATAGTTTATATGTTATATGTTTTTATACATTTAACATACATTAGTATATGTATGTTAGCCCCATAATCCTAATTTATCCATCCTCCCACATTTCATTTTGGTTAACCGTTAGTTTGTTTTTTAAGTCTGTGAGTGTCTTTTTCTGTGGAAATATGTTCATTTGTAGCTATCTTAGGATAACTTGTATAAATGATATCATAGGATATTTGTCGTTCCCTTTTGACTTACTTAACCTAATATGATTATTTCTAGGCTCATCTGTAGTCCTGAAAATGGCACTGTTCATTTTTTTCCCGAGGCTACTATTCCATTCTGTACATATACCACTTCTTCGTTGTCCATTCATCTGTTTATGGACCTTTGTTTTGCTTCCATGTCTTGGTTATTTCAATATTGCTACAGTGCACATTTGCCTGCCTCTGTCTTTCTGATGCTGGTGGTCTTAGGTTATAGGGCCAAAAGGTGCCCTGCCACATCATCTGGTAGCTCAATTTTCACCTTTTACAGCAGCTCCATTCAGTTTCGTTAGTGATGTTACCACTTTACATCCCACCAGCAGCTAGAAGGTACACAGTTCTCTAAAACCCCTTCAGCATTTATAGTTTGTAGACTTTTTGCTGATGGTCATTTGACTGGTGTGAGCTGAAACCTTTTTGGAGGTTGGATTTGCATGTGGCTAATAATTCCTTATACTGTGCTTTAGGTATATCCTTTTTTTTCTTTTCCTTTTTTTTTAAAGAGTGAGTACAACTTCCCTCTTCATATTGACTTCTTGAAAAATTTGTCATGTGTTGAATTTTTTTGCCTATTCCCTACCCCAGGGCATTTTTTGAGGGCAGGTGTCATTTTCAGCCCTGCAGTCCTTGTGACTATTAAGCAACCATTAGCACTGGATTTAAAGCTGCTGTTGTGGGAAAAAGCCACATGGCGGCAGCATTATTACGTTCTCAACTCTTGTTACTAGGGCAACAGAGTCTTCCTGAAGGTAGTGTTACGAGGTTGTAAATTAGAGTGGAATGTGCTGGGACAAGCCCCCAGATTTCAGGAGGAAGATTTGAATCGCCTTTAAAGCACATGAAAAGCGGCAAAACGTCGACAATGATGCAACTTGGCCAAAAAGGGCGTATGCGTTTTTTCCTGAATATGTTCAGGAAAAAACGCATACGCCCTTTTTGGCCAACCAAGCAAGCCGGAAATGCAAATCAGCACTACAAACAAGTCTCATTTCCCATTGGTCAAAAGGGCCATCCTAAAAAATGTAAAAAACAGAAATGCAGGACAGGCAAGGGAGAAAAGGGAGCCTTGTTACACGGATGGGCGGGATGTAAATAGACAACGGTCACTCTGGAGAAGTGTATGGTGTTTCCTAAAACATCTAAAAAACACAGCTAGAGAGCATAGGGCACTTCCACTCATGGGCGTATAAATTAGGAAAACTAAAAATCAACAATACACAGGCACCCCAAAGTTTAGGGCTGCTCTGTTTACAAGAACCTCCACTTCGGTACACCTTAAATATGCCAGGAAAGAGAAAAATGGATAAAGAAGTTGTGGTACTTATGTAGAATGGAATATCACTCAGCCATGAAATCAATGTCATAAGGTTAGTACCAGCATGATGAGTGGATTTAGGTACGATGTTTCTAAGTGAAATAAGTCACACAGAAAAAGACACTTATCCTAAGATATCACTCATAGAGGGAATGTAAAAATCGCTACACATGACCTGAATTACAAAACAGAACAGAGTCGCACATTTAGAAAACACACTATGGCTTCTTAACAGGAAAGGTGAGGTGGGGTGAGGCAAAAAACAAGGGTTTGATATTAGCAGACACCGTTCCATAAACCAAATATGTAACCGACAAGACCTACTCCCTGCTCAGTGAACTGGACTCAACACCCCCTATTCACCGCACAAGAATATATCTGACTAGTAAGAATCTTAAAACCTATGTATTGATATCTCTCTGTAAGTGAATCAAGTGGGTGAAAAACGGCATAAACACAGTAGTGAAAATCAGCTATACCCCATTATAAAAATACATTCCAAAAAAAAAAAACAACAAGGACATTGAAAGAAAGAGAAATTCTTACAAAGTTCGTTCAGTGGCTGTGAAGCAACCTGGATTGACCATATCGAGTCCCACAGCTGGATGAGACATAATGCTGGACACTCTTAGGGCTGAGAGGATTGGTGAGTTTGGGTGAGCAAACGCAGACCCTTTAAAGTAATACTGCGTGGTACCCATTCCATGGGTCCCAAATCTCCAGTTTAAGGGCATCTTCCTACAGTGAAAACATGCATGGGAAACCCAGAAGATGGTACACCGTGTGATCGGGAAAGGTTTCTAAAACGCACCTCATTTCTCATCTCCTGGTGCTTGGTTTTGCCTTTCCAGCCGCTTTACTAACAATCTCCCCCTTGGAGAATCAGCACCTTTAGCCTCCTGTTTCGAACTGTTTGCAATTTGTCCGGAGAATTAACGGGAAGAGGGGGAACCAATGAGAGACTAGCTCTAGATGTTGGGACATGCACATGTCACTCTAATTTCCCATCAGGAAAAAGAATGAACCACAGGCTCAGCCTGCCCCCCGGAACCAGAATAGGGCCTGAAGCAATCCTGCGCTTTTGCGGCCAGCTCCCAAAAAAGCGACTTGGAACATGGAGCTCAGGAGCACGGCAATTCACAAATCTGCCGAGTTATAAATGATAACTCTCGTCTAAAAATGTATTGAGGTAAGGCAACCAAGAGGATTTCAAAGCAAGACAGAATTGCAGGAAACAGTTTTTAACAGGTAGATTGGACTCGCCTTTAAAGCACATGAAAATCCGCAGAACTTCGACAATGATGCAGTTGGCCAAAAAGGGCGTCTGCGTTTTTTCCTGAATATATTCCGGAAAAAACGCAGACGCCCTTTTTGGCCAACTAAACAAGAAGACAATGCAAATCAGCAATACAAAAATGTCTCACTTCGCATTGGTCAAAAGGCCCATCCTGAAAAAGTGTAAAAAGCAGAAATGCAGGACAGGCCATGGAGAAAAGGGAGACTTGTTACGCTGATGGGTGGGATGTAAATTGCCACCGGCCACTCTTGAGAAGTGTATGCTGTATCCTAAAACATCTAAAAAACAGAGCTACAGAGCATACAGCACTTCCCCTCATTGGCGTATATCTTGGGAAAACCAACAAATCGACAGGACACAGGCACCCCAAAGTTTAGGGCTGCTTTGTTTAGAAATGCCTCGATTTGGGTACAACTTACATGTCCTTGGAAGGAAAAAATGGATAAAGAAGATGTGGTACTTATGTACAATGGGATATTACTCAGCAATTACATCAATGAAATAAGGCCAGTGGCAGCAACTCGTCAAGACTGAGGTACGATCATTCTAAGTGCCATAAGTCAGACATAAAAAGAGACTTATCATAAGGTATCACTTAGAGATAGTATCTAAAAATGTCTACACATGAACGCAATTACAAAACAGAAACGGAGTCACACATTTAGAAAACACACTTATGGCTGCTAAAGGAGAAAGGTGGGGTGGGGTGATGCGTAAACCAGGAGGTTGAAATTAGCATAGATACGGTTCCATAAACAAAATAGGTATTCGACAGGACCTACTCTATAGCTCAAAGAGCTGGACTCAGCACACTGCTGTCACCGGAAAAGGATATATAAGACTGGTAAGAATCTGTAAAAGAATTTATTGATGTCTCTCTTTAAGTGAATCAAGTGGATAGATGTAGAGCAGGAAGAAACACAGTATTGAAAATCAGCTATACCCCATTATAAAATTAAATAACAAGAACAAAATAAAGACAGTGAGAGAGAGAGAAATTCTTACAAAATTTGTTCAAGGGCTGTGATGCAACCTGGACTGACCACATGTAGACACAGAGCTGGATGGGACCTAAGGCTCTACACTCGTTGGTCTGAGAGGCTTCGTGAGGATGGGACAGCAAATGCAGCACTTTTAGAGTAATACTGCCTGGCCCCCATTCCATGGGTCCCATATCTCCAGGTGCAGGGGATCCTTCCTACAGCTAAAACATGCATGGCACATCCAGAGGATGGTACACCGTCTGATCGGGAAGAGTTTGGAAAAGTCACCTCATCTCCATGTCTCCTGGTATTCGGGTTCCCCAGCTCCTTTCCTTAGAGTCTCCCCACTTTGGGAAGGCAGCACACTCAACAGCCTGTTTTGCATGGCTTGGAATTTTCCGGTGAAGAAGGGGAATGGGGGGATGGAATGAGACACAAGCCTTAGATGTTTGGACAGGCATATGCCACTCTAGTTTCCTACCTGGAAGAAGAATTTCCCTATCCTTCAGGTGCCCCAGTAACTGGAATGGGTCTGTAGAAATCCTGCCCCTTTGTGTCTGCTTCCCTAAACAAGTTGAAAACCGGTGCTCAGGGGCACTGCAATTCACAAACATGCAGGGTTGTAATTGACACCTCTAATGGAGTCATTTCTTGAGCCAAGTATTCGTAAAGGCCTTGTAAGCAAGGCAGAATTGCAGGAAAGGGATTTCAAGAGGTAGTTTGCACTCGTCATTAAAGCACAGGCAAAGCTGCTGAACATCGCCAATGATGCAGTTTGCCAAAAAGGCCGTATGCGTTATTCCTTAATATATTCAGGAAAAACCCTTACTCCATTTTTGGCCAACAAAACAGGCGGGCAATGTAAATTAATACTACAAAGAGCTGTCGCTTCGCACCAGTCGGAATGGCCAACCTCACAAACTGTAAAACGTGAAATGCAGGACAGGGCGTGGAGAAAAGGGAACCCTGACAAGCTGATGGTGGGAATGTAAATTGCTAACAGCCACTCTGGAGAAGTGGGTGGTGATTCCTTAAAAATCTAAAAACCAGAGCTTCAGAGCATATGGCGCTTCCACTCCTGGGCCTGTATCTTGGAATAAACGTAAATTGACAGGACCCAGGCACTCTAAAATTTATGCAGCCCTGTTTACAAGAGCCTCTACTCGGAAGCTACCTAAAAGTCCTTGGAAGGAAGAATGGATAAAGAAATTGTGGTAGATATGTACAATGGAATATTACTCAGCCATGAAATGAATGAAATAAGGCCATTTAGGGCCACTCAGAAGGACCTACATACATTCATACTAAGTGTCATAAATCAGACAATGAAAAATATCATATGATATTACTTATCGGTGGAATCTAAAAATTGATAGAAAAGTACTATCTTACAACACAGAAACAGAGTCCCAGACTTAGAACACAAACTTATGGTTACCAAACTGGAAAGGTGTGTTGGAGGCATAAATCATGAGGTTGGAGTTAGTATATACATATTTACAGAGAGAAAACTTGTAATCAACATGGACCTGCTGTAGAGCACTTGGAACTCTTCTCAACACCCTTTGGTAACCTCAATGGGAAAATAATTCTAAAAAGAATATATAGTCATCTCTGTATAAATGAATCATGTTGGTGTATGTCAAAAATGAACACATGATAAATCAACTATATACTCCATTATAAATTTAAAATTAAATTAAAGAAAAGAAAAATGATCACTAAATTTGTTTAGTCGCAGTGAACGTACTAGTGTCACATCCCTGGACACAGACAAAATTTGGTCCCAAGGCTGGACTGTTGTGGGCCTGAGGACCTCGGGAGGATATGCCAGCTAATTCGCCCCCCTTGAACATGTAGTACCTGGTCCCCTCTGCATGGGATCACTATCTCCAGATCTAAGCGTGCCCTCATACTACTAAACCAACCCTCTGACACCCAAAGGATGGTGGACTCTCTGCGCTGGATGACATTTGGAAAATCACCTGCTCTCAACATATCCTGGTGTTTGGGTTCCGACCTCCCGACTCCTTCATAAGGGTCATCCCACTCTACAAGACAGCACCCTCAACAGGTGATTTTGCAGGGGTTTGTATTTGTTCGGGGGATGAAGGGTAAGGGGGAAGAAGGAATGGGACAGAAGCCCTTACATGTTTGGTCAGGCACATTCCACTCTAATTTAAAACCCAAGAACAGGACTTGCCCTACATCTAAGGTTGTGTCAGTAACCAGAGAGGGACAGTAGAAATCCTGCCGCCTTCTGTTTCCCATAACAACAATTCTAAAACTGGACTTTATACGCACTTCATATTTACAATGCCTGGGGAGCTGTAAATGACAACAGCCCTCAAAAAATGTCTTGGGGTAGGTAATCGAAATAGACTTCAAAACAAGGCAACTTTTCAATAACCCTTTTTCAAGGGGTAAATTTTACTGACACTGTTCAAAAAAAAAAAGCACATATGAAGATGCTCACCATTGCTTTATGTTAGACAAATGCAAATCAGATGTACAAAGAAGTATCACCTGGAACCACTCAGAATAGTCATCATCACAATGTCTACAAACAAGAAATGCTTCAAAGGGTGTGGAAAAATGAGAAACCTACTACTTATTTTTTTTTTAATCTGCGTTGGGTCTTCGTTGCTGCGCGTGGCTTTTCTATAGTTGCAGCAAGCGGGGGCTACTCATCGTTGTGGTACGAAGCCTTCTCTTTGTGGTGGCTTCTCTTGTTGTGGAGCACAGGCTCTAGGCACACAGGCTTCAGTAGTTGTGGCTCGTGGGCTCTAGAGTGCAGACTGAGTAGTTGTGGTGCACGGGCTTACTTGTTCTGTGGCATGTGAGATCTTCCCAGGCCAGGGCTCGAACCTGTGTCCCCTGAACTGGCAGGCAGATTCTTAACCACTGGGCCACCAATTCTATGCTATCGGTGGCAATGTCAAGTGGTAACAGGCACTATGGAGCACAGAATGGAGGTTACCAGAGTAAGGGGAGGTGGGAGGGATAAATTGGAAATTGGGATTGACATATACACACCACTGTATATAAAAGAGACAACAAATAAGGGCTTACTGTATAGCACAGGGAACTCTACTCAATACTCTGTAATGACCTGTATGGGAAAGGAATCCGAAAAGGATTGGATATATGCATAACTGCTTCACTGTGCTGTGCAGCAGAAAGTAACACAACATTGTAAATCAACTATACTCCAAAAAAATTGAAATTGAAATGAAATGAAATAAAATAAACTAAAATAGAGCTACCAGATGATCCAGCAAGTTCACTCCTGTGCGCATATCTGGAGGAAAGCATAAATCGAAAAGACACATCTTCCCCAATGTTCACTGCAACACTCTTTACAATAGTGAATACATCGAAGCAACCAAAATGTCCATCAACATATGAATATAGGTAAAGAATATGTGATACATATATATAATGGAATATGACTCAGCCATAAAACAGAAGAAAATAATGCCAATTGCAGTAACATGGATGGACCTAGAGATGATTGTACTAAGTGAAGTAAGTCAGACAGAGTAAGACAAATATTGTATGATATCACTTCTAGGTGGAAGCTAAAAATTGATACAAATGAACTAACTTACAAAACAGAGGCAGACTCACAGACTTGGAAAACAAACTTATGGTTACCAAAGGGGAAAGGTGGGGGGTAGGGATAAATCAGGAACTTGGGGTAAACATACGAATACTACTATATACAACAGATAAGCAACAAGGACCTACTGTATACCACAGGGAGCTCTACTCAGTATTCTGGGAATACCTTTATCAGAAAAGAATCTGAAAAAGAATGAATATATGCATATGTGTAACTGAATCACTTGCTGTGCAGCTGAAATGAACACAACATTGTAAATCAACTATACTCCAATAAAATTTAAATTACAAAATAAAGAAAATCACCTATATTTCAAAAGAAAAAATAAGAATTCCCATCTATTTATACGGCTTGATAGCTTACTTTTTTAGTGCTCAATATTATCCCATTCCCAGAATATATTAATACTATATCATTTCATTCACCTATTGGAGGACACCTTAGTTTCATTCACATTTTGGCAATATTGAATTAGGTGCTATAAATATCCATATGCAGGTTTTCCTCTGGAAGTATGTTTTAAACTACTTTCAGTAAATATCCATGAGAACACATGCCGGATTGTACAGTAAGGGAATGTTCAATATTATAGCAAGTGTCAATCAGACTACCAAAGTAGCTGTATTATTTTTCATTTCCACCAATGACAAATGACATTTCCTATTGTTCCACATCTCCTACAGAATTTGTTCTTGTCATTGTTCACATTTTAGCCATTCTAAGTGTTACATAGTGGTATGTAATTGTATTTTTAATTTGCTTTTTCATGGCAGCATGTAATCTGGATTATTCTTCTGTATACTTATATGCATATTTTCTTTGGTGAGGTGTCCATAAAGTATGTTGGTCCACATTTTATTTAGGTTGCTTTCATTTTTTTCTACCCAATCTGTATTTGTTTTATTTATTTTCGTGCCTTATTGCATTAGCAAGGACTTGGAGTAAAATATGGAAAAGGAGTCATGAAAGGGGACGTCCTTGCTTTTACCTGAACTTAGTGGAAAAGCTTCATGTTTTTGACCATTAATCATGATGTAAGATAAAAGTTTCCTGTAAATCTTTGTTATCAACTTGAGAAAGCTCCAGTCTATTTCTTTAACTGAGAGTTTTTATGAAGAATGGGTGTTAGATTTTTTCAAAGGTCTTCTGAATCTACTGATATGCTAATGATTGTCTTTAAGGTGTTGATATGATGGATATAATTATTTGATTTTAGAATGTTGAACCAGCCTTTCATACCTGGGATTATTCCCTCTCATTCATGATATAAAATTCTCTCAAAATATTGTTGGATTCGATTTGGTAACATTTTGTTGAGGATTTTTGCATTGATGTTCCTGAGAGATATTGGTCAGTTTCCTTTACTATTCATATGTTCTTCTAAGTTTGGATGTTGTGGATTTAGTGTCAGACATTCAACTGGGGAGATTCTCAGTCATTTTTAAAAACTATTTTCTGTTCTTTGTTATCTTTATTCTCCTCCTGCTATACCCATTACGTATAGGTCACAGCATTTTTCATTGTTCCACAATTATTGATTACTCTCTTCTGTTGATTTCTTTCCTGCCCATTTTCTCTTTTCTTTTGAGATTTAAAGGTTTCTCTTGATATGTCTTCAAGCTCACAGATATTTCTCCTCAGCCAGCTCTTTGACTGCTAAAACAAAATACGAGAGACTTGGTATTTTATAAACAACAGAATATTTTTGTTTTCTCATAATTGCTGAGGCTGAAAAGTTCAAGAACAAGTAACCAGGGGCTTCCCTGGAGGTGCAGTGGTTAAGAATCTGCCTACCAATAAAGGGGACAAGGGTTCGAGCCCTGGTCTGGGAAGATCCCACATGCCATGGAACAACTAAGCCCGTGCACCACAAATACTGAGCCTGTGCTCTAGAGTCCACAGGCCACAACTACTGAGCCCGTGAGCCACAACTACTGAAACCCACACGCCTAGAGCCCGTGCTCCGCAACAAGAGAAGCCACCCAATGAGAAGCCCGCGCACCGCACCAAAGACCCAACACAGCCAAAACTTAATTAATTAATTATCTAATTAATTAAAAAAAAAAAAGAACAAGTTGCCAGCTGACTTAGTGTCTGGCGAGGGACCAATTTCTGGTTCATAATGTGGGTCTTCTCGCTCGGCAATGAAATCATGGAATGGGCATAAGATCTTCTGTGTGCTACATTTATTAGGTCACTAATCCCATGTTTGAGGTCTCTGGCCTCATGACCTAATCACCTCCCAAAAGCCCCACCTCCTAATACCATCAACATGGGAGCTGGGTTTCAAAATTTTAAAATTAGAGGTACAAAATATTTACAACATAACAGGGACCACAGAGTTAACTGATTTTTCCTTTCATGTTAAAGGTTTGCACACTTATATTTATTATATAATCCCAAAACCCTTGTTCTTTTTTTAAGATTCTTTTTCCGTATACGCCAGTACAGACCATTGAGTAGACTTCCCTGTGCTATAAAGCAGGTCTTTATCAATACTTACCTATTTTATATATAGTAGTGTGTATAAGTCAGTCCCAACCTCCCAATTTATCCTTTCCCCACTTATCCCCTGGTAACCATAAGTTTGTTTTCTATATCCATGACTCTATTTCTGTTGTGTAAATAACTTCATTTGTACCTTTTTTTTCTTTTTTAGATTCCTCATATAAGCAATATCATATGATATCTGTCTTTCTGTGTCTGACTTGCTTCACTCAGTATAACAATCTCTAGGTCCATCCATGTTGCTACAAAACCCTTAATTGTTAAGGATAACTCTCAATTTCTTCCAGTATCATCAGCAATTCTTTCTGGCAGACACTTATTAAACAGGGATATGGAGACCAAGGCTCCTGACCTGCAAACAAACAAAACATCATTCATATAGTGAAAACTTTGCAAATCAAAGGATGAAAGCACTTGGTCTAAATCCCTTTGCACCCACTGCTGACAGAGGGCAGAGGAGTTTGACTCACTAATCTTCCTTACGTGCACTTCTTCCTAATGGGGTATTCCATCTAAAACTTGTAAGAAGCGGGAATGCATCATGGAACACACCAATCTCTACTACAGATTCTGAAGCAGCAAAAAAAAAAAAAAAAAAAAACATGATGAATCCCTCCAAACGGTTCTGTCCACATTGTTACAATAGTTTCCCTCGCACTGTGAACCCTTTTCTAACCCTATCACTTGAACCTATTTTTATTTTTTTCAACAAAAATAATGTTAATCTGCAGTCACACACTCCAGTAATATTACACTATCCCTTGTGCAAGTATGTAGGGATTTGAGGAGCTATGGGAGGCCATCATGAGAGGTTGCCTAGAGTAATTAGGACATTTCATTTAATGTTGGCTCTTCTCCCTAAGATGTCTGCTATCCTCTTCTTTTTGTAGCTACTAGCATTGAGAAAGTGACCAAGATAAGGCCCTTCTCTTTTACTGCCAATGAATGCAGCTGTGATAAACCCCACAGAACTTGGTGCTTCCAGAATCCCCTGAACCTACTGATCCTCCATGCATGGCATGACATAGATAAGGATGGTGACCTGTATCCTTGTATAGAGCATGTTATAAAATTTTTGACTCTTCCCTTCCTCATAATTCCAAAGAATAGATTTCTTTGGATTTCTGCTTAATGCTGCTGGAGTTGGTACATAAGTTGAGGGAGGTATCAGGGCACACCAAAACAGAGGGTAACTGCACAGAAAATACAAGCAGGTACATTTCTGTGTAGTTTCAAGCAGCTTATTTGCTATATCAACCATGGTGACATGTTGACCCTTCCTCTTTCTACTAGTAGTACAACAAACATAAAGGATATTTAGGCTGCTTGTTTTATCCCCACCTCTCACAATTGATCTGCATTAACATATAGGACAATGAAGGGCCCTTTCTACCATCTTAACCAATATTTGAGAACTAGAAAATGTCCAGATTTTTCTGGGGATTATTTTCATATTCCCCAATCAGGCCTATGAAGAAATCTTACCTATTGTGTTTAATGAAGTCATATCTCTGACGGCATCCCATCATCAACAAAACTGGAATGAAATTTGAAGTGTCTTCGATTTTACCATATTTGAAATAACAATATTTTAGCCTGACACGTTTTTGGATTTTAGAAAAAAATATTTTAAATGAGACAAAAAATCATTTTTATGACACAAAAAGACAGCAATAGTTTTATATTTTTATCTGTTCCACTTGCACACAAGTGTCTCATGGGGTTATGTAAAGCACTCCTGTTGGCTGCTGTGCATGGTGCAAGTATGGATTAAAGCTTAGGAATTTTAAGCTTCAGTCACCTGAAACATTTAAATTAGGATGCAAGCAATCCTGTCCAACATTTGAAAAGAGCAAGACACTCTCTTTATTTTATTTGTTAGGTAATTAATCTGTCTTTTCCCCAAGGAGAGAAACAACTGGCATCTTCCATCAATGTGTTGTACAAAAATCTTTGAACAGAGAGTGCAAGCAGAGGCTGATACAGGATGTGAAAAAAAAAAAATGAGAGACCCTTGTGGCATTTTCTCCTAACTTATTGCAATCTCCCATTTAAAATGTGGGAATAATCAATCTTCTGAGGAAAAAGGCCCAAGGAAGGTTTTTGCTTCTGTGGAATAATGGGATTGCTAAAGATTTCAGGAGGCAAGATGAATTAGTGAGAATGACCATGAGAAATCAGAGAAAAGTCAGATCCATGGATGAAGTGATGTTTACCACTGTGAATCAATGAGAAGTAGGAGCAAATGAAAAGAAAGCTGATACAACATTTTCTGAATAAATGTAACCTTTCAGCTGTCATAGAAAAATTAATACTCACTACGATACAACATATTTAGTTTAGAAAGTTAACTTAAATTTAAAGCTTAATAATTACATTTATTGAAGAAACAAAAACATATTTGTGGTTTAGAATAAATAATGTGTTCTGCTACAGATAAGAAGACTACATAAATAAATAGAAATAAGACTAAATAAATAAATAAATAAAGAGGAAAATAACAAATTAGATGTTATTAACATTAAAAACTGACACTCATCTAAAGAAAGAGAAGGAGAGACAGAAAGAGAGAAGAACTCATATCAAGCATGTATTAAAAACTCCTAAATAAGAAGTCTTCAGATGTTAAAAAAAAAAGAGGAAGTCTTCAATAAGAAGACAATGGAATAGCAAAATGGGGAAAATATACCAAAAGATATTTCAAAAAAGAGTACAGAATGTTAAGTAAACATATCAAAAGATGCTTGGCTTCTTAGTAGTCAATTAAATGCAAAAACGTGATACCTGGAATTATCACTCACCAACCAGAAAGTTCAAATGAAAATGACAGGTATTATCAAGTTTGACAAGAATGTGTATAATCCTGGAATCTCATTCACTGCTGCTGAAGATGAAAAAATCATACAAATGTTTTGAAAATATTTAGAAATATCTAAAAAGATAAACACAAGAAAGCTATGACTCGAAAATTTTACTACTACAAGTATACTGAACAATAATTTATACACACACCACCAAAGCTCAAGTTCTAGAATTTATATACCAGTGCTGTTCTCAATAGACACAAACTGAAAATCACTCATATTGTAATACACATTGGAATAAATTAATTAATAGTTAAATATTTACACTATGGAATCCTATGCAACAGTGGCAATGCATGATCACAACAACAGGCAACCATATAGGCATATTCACAAACAACATAAAATAAAAAAGCCCAATCCAAAAGTGATTTTACTGTGCCATAACATTTATATAAAATACAAAATACAGGTAAAGTTATCTTTTTGTTAGATACCAGCACAATATTAAACCTTAAGGGGAGTCACTAGAATGGGACCAGGGGGCCTCTGAGTATCCGACAATTTTCTGTGTCTTTATCTAGAAGCTATGTATAGAGTGTATTCAGATGCTGAATTTTCTGAAATTTGTCATTTCCTTACAGACCATGCATGTTTTTCGTTGTTTTTTATACATAACAAAAACTAAAAAAGATAGACTAGGGAAGGTAATTGTATTAGCACTTTAATACCCATGCTTTTCAAGGTGGAAGTGAAAAGTATTAAATACTTGACATTGTGATTACTATTTGAAAGTAAGGTGAAAATTTGAGGTTAATAAATGAGACATACTTCTTCATACATAATCCTCAAAGAGGAGGGGTAGAAAGGAGTATTATTTTTTTTTTCTTTAATACAGAATCGTTAAGATAGAAAATAATGAAAACAGACTAGGTTTAAAAAAGAGCACACTGGACTTCCCTGGTGGCACAGTGGGTAAGAATTTGCCTGCCAATGCAGGGAACAGGGGTTCAATCCCTGGTCTGGGAAGATCCCACATGCCACAGAGCAACTAAGCCCATGTGCCACAACTACTGAGCCTGTGCTTTAGAGCCTGCAAGAAACAACTATTGAGCCTGCATGACACAACTACTGAAGCCCATGCACCTAGAGCCCATACTCCACAACAAGAGAAACCACTGCAAGGGGAAGCCCGTGCACCACAACGATGAGTAACCCCTGCTTGACACAACTAGAGAAACCCTGTGCAGCAACGAAGACCCAATGCAACCAAAAATAAATAAAATTAAATCTTTTGACTTCTGAGATGACTCACTCACGTGGCTGTAGGTAAGAGGCCTCAGTTCCTTGCCACATAGATCTCTCCTTACGGCTGCTTGAGTGTCCTCATGACATGGCAGCTGGCTTACCCCAGGATGAGTGATCTAGTAGAAACCAAAGCAGAAGCTGCAATGTCTTTTATAACTTTGGAAGCTGCACTTTCTCATTTCTGTAATTTCTTATTAGTTAAACAGTCAACCCTTTTCAAGTGCGAGGAGCCACACAGGTACATGAAAACTGGGAGACAATTAGGGGATAATTAGGGCCATCTTGGAAGCTGGCTACCAAAGTGGCTGACTAGCCGAAATCTGAATTTTGTTTTCTTCACTTCTGGAGAGAAAATGGTCAGTGAATCTCATTGGTGGTCTTTGAGATGTACCAAAGCTACCTCTTGCTCTCACCCCCAGCCGTGTGTCTGACAGGGTCTTGGTGCTGCAGCCGGGTGTCAAGCCTGTGCCTCTGAGGTAGGAGAGCCGAGTTCAGGACATTGGTCTACCAGAGACCTCCGGCACCTTGTAATATCAAACGGCGAAAGCTCTCCCAGAGATATCCGTCTCAACGCTAAGACCCAGCTCCACTCAGAGACCAGCAAGATCCAGTGCTGGACATCCCATGCCAAACAACTAGCAAGACAGGAATGCAGGCCCACCCATTAGCAGATAGGTTGCCTAAAATCATAATAAGATCACAGACATCCCAAAACACACCACCAGATGTGGACCTGTCCACCAGAAAGATCCAGACACACTCACCAGAACACAGGCACCAGTCCCCTCTGCCAGAAAGCTTACACAACCCACTGAACCAACCTTAGCCACTGGAGGCAGACACCAAAAACAACGGGAACTACGAATCTGCAGCCTCCGAAAAGGAGACCCCAAACACAGTCCCCAAAGCCAAATGAGAAGGCACAGAAACACACAGCAGATGAAGGAGCAAGGTAAAAACCCACCAGACCAAACAAATGTAGAGGAACTAGGCAGTCTACATGAAAAAGAATTCAGAGTAATGATAATAAAAATGATCCCAAATCCTGGAACTGGAATGGAGAATAGACAAGAAACGTTTAGCAAGTACCTAGAAGAACTAAAGAGCAAACAAACAATGATGAACAACACAATAAATGTAATTAAAAATTCTCTACAAGGAAACAATAGCAGAATAACTGAGGCAGAAGAATGGATAAATGATCGGGAAGATAAAATAGTGGAAATAACTACTGCAGAGCAGAATAAAGAAAAAAGAATGAAAAGAATTGAGGACAATCTGAGACACCTCTGGGACAACATTAAATGCACCAACATTCGAATATAGAGGTCCCAGAAGTAGAAGAGAAAAAGAAAGACACTGAGAAAATATTTAAAGAGATTATAGTTGAAAACTTCCCTAATATGGGAAAGGAAATCGTTAATCAAGTCCAGGAAGCGCAGAGAGTCCCATACAAGATAAACCCAAGGAGAAACATGCCAAAACATATACTAATCAAACTATCAAAAATTAAATACAAAGAAAAAATATTAAAAGCAACAAGGGAAAAACAACAAATAACATACAAGGGAATCCCCATAAGGTTAACAGCTGATCTTTCAGCAGAAACTCTGCAAGCCAGAAGGGACTGGCAGGACATATTTAAAGTGATGAAAGGGGAAAAGCTGCAACCAAGATTACTCGACCCACCAAGGATCTCGTTCAGATTCGACAGAGAAATTAAAACCTTTACAGACAAGCAAAAGCTAACAGAATTCAGCACCACCAAACCCGCTTTACAACAAATGCTAAAAGAACTTCTCTAGGCAGGAAACACAAGAGAAGGAAAAGACTTACAATAACAAACCCAAAACAATTAAGAAAATGGTAATAAGAACATACATATCAATAATTACCTTAAATGTAAATGGATTAAATGCTCCAACCAAAAGACATAGACTGGCTGAATGGATCCGAAAACACGACCGGTATATATGTGGTCTACAAGAGACCCATTTCAGACCTAGGGACACATACAGACGGAAAGTGAGGGGATGGAATAAGATATTCCATGCAAATGGAAATCAAAAGGAAGCTAGAGTAGCAATTCCCATATCAGACAAAAAAGACTTTAAAATAAAGACTATTACAGGAGACAAAGAAGGACACTACATAATGATCAAGGGATCAATCCAAGAAGAAGATATAACAATTGTACATATTTATGCACCCAACATAGGAGCACCTCAATACATAAGGCAAATACTAACAGCCATAAAAGGGGAAATCGACAGTAACACAATCATAGTAGGGGACTTTAGCACCCCTCTTTCACCAATGAACAGATCATCAACAATGAAAATAAATAAGGAAACACAAGCTTTAAATGATACATTAAACAAGATGGACTTAATTGATATTTATAGGACATTCCATCCAAAAACAACAGAATACACTTATTCTCAAGTGCTCATGGAACATTCTCCAGGATAGATCATATCTTGGGTCACAAATCAAGCCTTGGTAAATTTAATAAAATTAAAATCGTATCAAGTATCTTTTCCAATCACAACGCTATCAGACTAGATATCAATTACAGGAAAATATCATTAAAAAAAATACAAACACATGGACGCTAAACAATACACTATTAATAAGCAAGACATCACTGAAGAAATCAAAGAGGAAATAAAAAAATACCTAGAAACAAATGACAATGAAAACATGAAGACCCAAAACCTATGGGATGCAGCAAAAGCAGTTCTAAGAGGGAAGTTTATAGCAATACAATCCTACCTCAAGAAACAAGAAACATCTCAAATAAACAAGTTAACCTTACACCTAAAGCAATTAGAGAAAGAAAGAAAAAAAAAAACCCCAAAGTCAGCAGAAGAAAGAAATCATAAAGATCAGATCAGAAATAAATTAAAAAGAAATGAAGGAAACAAAAGCAAAGATCAAAAAAACTAAAAGCTGGGTCTTTGAGAAGATAAACAAAATTGACAAACCATTAGCCAGACTCATCAAGAAAAAAAGGGAGACGACTCAAATCAATAGAATTACAAATGAAAAAGGAGAAATAACAACTGACACTGCAGAAATACAAAGGATCATGAGAGATTACTGCAAGCAACTATATGCCAATAAAATGGACAACCTGGAAGAAATGGACAAATTCTTAGAAAAGCACAACCTTCCAAGACTGAACCAGGAAGAAATAGAAACTACAAACAAACCAATCCCAAGCACTGAAATTGAGACTGTGATTAAAAATCTTCCAACAAACAAAAACCCAGGACCAGATGGCTTCACAGGCAAATTCTATCAAACATTTAGAGAAGAGTTAACACCTATCCTTCTCAAACTCTTCCAAAATATAGCAGAGGGAGGAACCCTCCCAAACTTATTCTATGAGACCACCATCTCCCTGACACCAAAACCAGACAAAGATGTCACAAAGAGAGAAAACTACAGGCCAATATCACTGATGAACATAGCTGCAAAAATCCACTGCACAATACTAGCAAACAGAATCCAACAGTGCCTTAAAAGGATCATACACCATGATCAAGTGGGGTTTATCCCAGGGATGCAAGGATTCTTCAATACATGTAAATCAATGTGATACACCATATTAAAAAAAGGAAGGATAAAAACCGTATGGTCATCTCAATACATGCAGAAAATGCTTTTGACAATATTAAACACCCATTTATGATAAAAACCCTCCAGAAAGTAGGCATAGAGGGAACTTTACTCAACATAATAAAGGCCATATATGACAAACCCACAGCCAGCATCATTCTCAATGGTGAAAAAGTGAAACCATTTCCACCAAGATCAGGAACAAGACAAGGTTGCCCACTCTCACCACTATCATTCCACACACTTTTGGAATTTTTAGCTACGGCAATCAGAGAAGAAAAAGAAATACAAGGAATCCAAATCGGAAAAGAAGTTAAGCTCTCACTGTTTGCAGATGACATGATACTATACATAGAGAATCCTAAAGATGCTACCAGAAACCTACTAGAGTTAATCAATGAATCTGGTAAGTTTGCAGGATACAAAATTAATGTACAGATATCTCTTTCATTCCTATACACTAAAGATGAAAAATCTGAAAGAGAAATTAAGGAAACACTCCCATTTACCACTGCAATAAATAGAATAAAATACCTAGGAATAAACCTACCTAAGGAGACAAAAGACGTTTACTCAACAAACTATAAGACACTGATGAAAGAAATCAAACATGACACAAACAGATACAGAGATATACCATGTTCTTGGATTGGAAGAATCAACATTGTGAAAATGACTCTACTACCCAAAGCAATCTACAGATTCAATGCAATCCCTATCAAACTACCAATGGAATTTTTCAGAGAACTAGAACAAAAAAATTTCACAATTTGTATGGAAACACAAAAGACCCCGAACAGCCAAAGCAATCATGAGAAGAAACACAGAGCTGGAGGAAGCAGGCTCCCTGACTTCAGACAATACTACAAAGCTACAGTAGTCAAGACAGTATGGTACTGGCACAAAAACAGAAATATAGATCAATGGAACAGGAGACAAAGCCCAGACATAAACCCATACACATATGGTCACCTTATCTTTGATAAAGGAGGCAAGAATATACAATGGAGAAATCACAGCCTCTTCAATAAGTGGTGCTGGGAAAACTGGACAGCTAAAGGTAAAAGAATGAAATTAGAAGACTCCCTAACACCATACACAAAAATAAACTCAAAATGGATTAAAGACCTAAATGTAAGGCCAGACACTATAAAACTCTTAGAGGAAAACATAGGCAGAACACTCTATGACATCAATCACAGCAAGATCCTTTTTGACCCACCTCCTAGAGAAATGGAAATTAAAAAAAAATAAACAAATGAGACCTAAGGAGACTTAAAAGCTTTTGCACAGCAAAGGAAAACGTAAACAAGACGAAAAGGCAACCCTCAGAATGGGAGAAAATATTTGCCAACGAAGCAACTGACAAAGGATTAATCTCCAAACTTTACAAGCAGCCCATGCAGCTCAATATCAAAAAAACAAACAACCCAATCCATAAATGGGCAGAAGACCTAAATAGACATTTCTCCAAAGAAGATATACAGATTGCCAATAAACACATGAAAGAATGTTCAACATCACTGATCATTAGAGAAATGCAAATCGAAATTACAATGAGGTATCACCACACACAGGTAAGAATGGCCATCATCAAAAAAATCTACAAACAATAAATGCTGCAGAGGTGTGGAAAAAAAGGAACCCTCTTGCACCGTTGGTGGGAGTGTAAATTGATACAGCCACTATCAAGAACAGTATGGAGGTTCCTTTAAAAACTAAAAATAGAACTACCATATGACACAGCAATCCCACTACTGGGCATAAACCTGGAGAAAACCATAATTCAAAAAGAGTCATGTTCCACAATGTTCATTGCAGCTCTATTTGCAATAGCCAGGACATGGAAGCAACCTAAGTGTCCATCAACTGATGAATGGGTAAAAAATATGTTGCACACCTTCAATATGAAATGGAATATTACTCAGCCATAAAAAGAAATGAAATTGAGTTATTTGTAGTGAGATGGATGGACCTAGGGTCTGTCATACAGAGTGAAGTAAGTCAGAAAGAGAAAAACAAATACTGTATGCTAACACATATATGTGGAATCTAAAAAAAAAAGAAAAAAAATGGTTGGGAAGAACCTAGGGACAGGACAGGAATAAAGATGCATACATAGAGAATGGACTTGAGGACACGGGGAGGGGGAAGGGTAAGCTGGGACGAAGTGAGAGAGTGGCATGGACTTATATATACTACCAAATGTAAAATAGCTAGCTAGTAGGAAACAGCTGCATAGCACAGGGAGATCAACTCAGTGCTTTGTGACCACTTAGAGGGGTGGGATAAGGAGGGCGGGAGGGAGATGCAACAGGGAGGAGATATGGGGATATATGGATATGTATAGCTGCTTCACTTTGTTATAAAGCAGAGACTAACACACCATTGTAAAGCAATTATAGTCCAATAAAGATGTTAAAAATAAATAAATAAATAAATAATTTATGCCCCCCCCCAAATTAAATCTTTTTTAAAAATAAATAAATAAAAAAGAGCACTCAATGACATGGAACTCTAAACGTAAGTATTTTCAGTACTATAGTAAATGTAAATGGATTAATATCTCCTATTAAATTGTAATTTTTTATATTATGTGCAACTAAATTTTTTTCACAATATACAGGTAAACTAAAAGAATTACATTAGAAAGGAGAAAACATTCCATGTATTTAAAAACAGTAAAACAATAAGCATGTAATATGCATCTTAGATATAAGATGTCTTTAAGTTCAGAACAATTTGTCATTATTGTAATTAGTATTATTATACCAATTTCTTAAAAACATTTCAATACTTTTTGTATTTGAAAAAATATTTTAATATTTTTTTCTTCGCTCTTTTGTGGTCTAATACATGGTAAGTATTTAGGTGCTAACATAACCTAAAAATATATTTTGTTTTTTTACAGCCGAATAAAACTGAATCAAGGAGAAATAGATAACTTGAACATACGGATCACTAAAAGCAAAATAGAGGGCTTCCCTGGTGGCGCAGTGGTTGAGAATCTGCCTGCCAATGCAGGGGACATGGGTTCGAGCCCTGGTCGGGGAGGATCCCACATGCCGCGGAGCAACTGGTCCCGTGAGACACAACTACTGAGCCTGCGCGTCTGGAGCCCGTACTCCGCAACAAGAGAGGTCGCGATAGTGAGAGGCCCACGCACCGCGATGAAGAGTGGCCCCCGCCCGCTGCAACTACAGAAAGCCCTCGCACAGAACGAAGACCCAACACAGCCAAAAACTAAATAAATAAATAAATAAAATTTTTTAAAAAATAGAATCTGTAATTTTAAAAAACTCCCTACCAACAGAAGTCCAGGATCAGATGGTTTCACAGGCAAATTCTACCAAATATACAAAGCAGAACTTACACTGATTCTTCTCAAACTCTTCGAAAAGATTGAAGAGTAAGGAATACCTCCAAAGACATTCTATGAAGCCACTATCACGCTGATATCAAAAACAGATGGAGGAGGGACTTCCCTGGTGGCACAGTGGTTAAGAATCTGTCTGCCAATGCAGGGGACATAGGTTCGAGACCTGGTCTGGAAAGATCCCACATGCCACGGAGCAAATAAGCCTGTGTGCCACAACTACTGAGCCTGCGCTCTACAGCCCACGAGCCACAACTACTGAGCCTGATAGCCACAACTGCTGAAGCCCACGCACCTAGAGCCCATGATCTGCAACAAAAGAAGCCACCACAATGAACAGCCTGCAAACCACAACGAAGAGTAGCCCCCGCTCGCCACAACTAGAGAGAGCCCGAGCACAGCAACGAATGCCCAATGCACCCAAAAATAAATAAAGAAAGAAATTTGCCTTAAAAAAAACAAAATAAAACAGATGGGGACTTTTCTCGTGGTCCAGCATTTAAGATTTCGCCTTCCAGTGCAGGGGGTGCGGGTTTGATCCCTGGTTTTGGAGCTAAGATCCCACATGCCTCACAAACAAGAAACCAAAACATAAAACAGAAGCAATATTGGAACAAATTCAATAAAGACTTTAAAAAAAAAACCCACAGAGAAAGACACTACCAAAAAAGAAAACTGCAGGCCAATATCTTTGATAAATATAGATGCAAAAATTCTCAACTGAATATTAGAAAACCGAATCCGACAACACATAAGAGGATCATACACCATGACCAAATTTGATTCACCCCAGTGTCGCAAAGTTGTTTCAACATATGCAAATCAATCAACATGATACACCCCATCAACAAAGGAAAAACACAAAACAATCGATCATCTCAATAGATGGTGAAAAAGCATTTGAAAAACTTCAACATCCATTCATGATAAAAACACTTACCAAAGTGGGTATAGAGGAAACATATCTCAACATAATAAAAGCTATTTATGACAAACCCACAGCCAATATAATACTCAATGTTCATAAGCTGAAAGCCTTCCCGCTAAAATCTGGAACAAGACAAGGATGCCCCCTCTCACCTCTTCTCTTCAACATAGTATTGGAAGTCCTAGCCACAACAATCAGAAAAGAAAAAGAAATAAAATCTAACCAAATTGGAAGGGAAGAGGTAAAGTTGTCATTATATGCGATGACATGATAATATATATAAAGGAAACCCTAAAAATTCCACGCAAACATTACTAGAGCTGATAAACAAATTCAGCAAAGTAGCAGGATACAAGATTTACATACATAAATTGGGTGCATTTCTTGGTTTTTCTTTCTTTTTTTTAAAATTTATTTTGGCTGCATTGGGTCTTCATTGGTGTGCACGGGCTTTCTCTAGTTGTGGCCAGTGGGGACTAGTCTTTCTTGTGGTGCACAGGCTTCTCATTGCAGTGGCTTTTCTTGTTGTGGAGCACGGGCTCTAGGCATGCAGGCTTAAGTAGTTGTGGCACATGGGCTCAGTAGTGTTGGCTCACTGGCTCTAGAGTGCAGGCTAAGTAATTGTGGCACACAGGTTTAGTTGCTCCACGGCATGTGAGATCTTCCTGCATCAAGGCTCATACCCGTGTCCCCTGTATTGGCAGGTGGATTCTCAACCACGGAGCCACCAGGGAAGTCCCTGGTTGCATTTCTTGACACTAACAATGAAATATCAGAAAGGAAATGTAAACAAGCAATCCTTTTTTAAATGGCATCAAAAAAATAAAATGCTTAGGAATAAACCTCGCCAAGGAGGTGAAAGACTTATATGCTGAGAACTACAAAACATTAGTAAAGGAAACTGAAGATGATTCAAAGAAATGGAAAGACATCCCACGTTCTTGGATGGGAAGAATTAATACTGTTAAATAGCTATACTACCCAAAGCAATCTACAGATTTAATGTGATCCCTATCAAATTACCCATGAAATTTTCCCCAGAACTAGAACAAATAATCCTAAAATGTATCTGGAACCATAAAAAGTCAGAACTGTCAACACAATCCCTAGGAAAAAGAACAAAGCAGGAGGCATAACCCTCTTAAACTTCAGACAATACTAGAAAGCTACAGTAATCAAAGCCGCATGGTATTGGCACAGAAAGAGATACATGGATTTATGGAATGAAATAGAGAGCTAAGAAATAAACCCACACACCTATGGTCAATTAACCTTCGACAAAGGAGGCAAGAATATACAATGGGGAAAAGATAGTCTCTTCAGCAAGTGGTGTTTTGAAAGTTGGAGAGCCGTATGCAAATCAGCGAAGTCAGAACATACCCTCACACCATACACAAAAATAAACTCAAAACGGTTTATATGCTTAAATATAAGATAGGACACCTTATAACTCCTAGAAGAGAACATAAGCAAAACATTCTCTGACATAAGTCATACCAAGTTTTCCTAGGTAGTTCTCCTTAGGCAGTACAAATACAGTAAGTCACCTACATACGAACCTTCAAGATGCAAACTTTCAAAGATGCAAACGTCCATTCGAATGTCCAATCATGTAAGTTAGTTCACGTGTCTGGCATACATTGTCACGTGCATGCTTCCTCTATATGTGGTTGTGCTTTTGTGTACTTTACAGTACTGTATAGAGTACAGTAGTACATTACCTTTATTTCAAGCCCAAGATATCTGGAAGCAACCGTAAAAGCAGAGGTAATGTAGCTGGTACTGTTAAGAAGCGCCAAGCGATAATGATGGAAACAAAAGTGAAAGTAATTGAGAGAGTGGAGCGAGGCAAAAAGATGTTAGACATCACTCATTCTTATAACATGAATCATTCAATCATTGGCACGAATCTAAAGAACAAGGACAAGATCATGGAACATGTGAAGTCTGCTGTGCCGATGATGTTGACAAAATATCCAAGAAGCATGGAAAAGTGATGGAGGAGATGGAGAAACTTCTCAGTGTGCGGATGCAGGATCAACATCAGCGCTGAGTCCTGCTCAACTTAACGCTGATTCAAGAGAAAGCTAAAAGCCTTTATAAAGACTTGAAGAAGAAACACGGCAAAGAATCAGAGGGCACATCTTTTAATGCCAGCCATGGCTGGTTTCATCGGTTCAAGGCTAGAGCCAACCTTCACAATGTAAAAGTAAGTGGAGAGACAGCAAGTGCAGATAGGGTAGCTGTCCAGGAACTTCCAGAAACACTTGGAGAAATTATTGATGATGGTGTGTATTTACCCAACCAGGTTTTTAATGTGGATGAGACACAACTGTACTGGAAGAGGATGCCAGACCAAAGTTACATCAGTAAGGAGGAAAAGTTGATGCCGGGCTGTAAAGCAGCAAAGGATAGGCTAACTGTTGTTTGGTGGCAATGCTTCCGGTGAATTGAAGCTGAAACTTCTCTTAGTTTATCATTCACAGAACCCAAGAACCCTTAAAAACATAGCCAAGGGCTCTCTTCCTGTTGTGTGGAAGCGTAACCCCAAATCCTGGATTACACAGGCCACGTTCCAGGACTGGTTTTGCCACCACTTTATCCCAGATGTAGAGAAATATTGCTTGGAGAAGGACGTTCCAGCAAAACATTCTATTGCTGCTCGACTATGCTCTGGGCCACCCCCCATTCATGGATGACTTTCATCCCAACGTCAAAGTACTGCATCTGTCACCGAATACTACATTGCTCATCCAACCTATGGACCAGGGAGTTAGAGCGACTTTCAAGAAATATTATTTATGTCACACTTTTTGTCAGGCAGTAAAGGTAGGTGACAAATCAGGAACAACCTAGGGACAACTTTGGGAGGACTATAACATCTACAAGACCATAAAAAACATTGACTTTGCATGGTGTGAGGGTATGGTGGTCACCATGAATGGGGTTTGGAAGAACCTTTGCCCACAGTTTGTTCATGAGTTTTGTGGATTTGAGAAGGTAGATCAGAAGTCCAAAGAGGTGTTCAGCAACGTAGTGACCCTCAGCGAGAAGCTGGAGCTAGATCTGCAAGAGGACGATTTCATTGAACTCCTTGCTGTGCAACATGAGGAGCTTACTGACGGAATTGGAGGCCCAGAGAAAGGATGAAGAGGGACAGGAGGAAGAAGAAGTAACTGAAGAACTGAAGAGATTCACGACACAGAAAATGGCAAGGGAATCTTCGTTATTTGAGGAAGCACTGTTAGCTTTTGAGGCATAGGACCTGAACCTAGAATGGGACCCAAAGGTGGCAGCAGCCATTCAGAATGCAATCCAGTGCTACCTTGTCATCTATGATGAGAAAAAAAGAGCTACTACCCAGACATCAATGGATCATTCTTTCAAGAGGGTAGATAGAATTAAATCCAGCAAGGAACCAGAACCTTTGCCATCAACGTCAGGTACGAGTGAAATTGCAGCTTGCCCTCTGTCTCCTACTGCTGATAATCCTTCACCTCTACCATCTCCCACCTCCTCTCCCTCCTCCAATCAGTAACTCTTCTCGCCTGTTCCCTCGATGCCAGCCCGAGTATCCCAGCTGTTGTACTGTATTACTGTACTTTTCAAGTTACTGTACTGTAAGATTAAAAATGTTTTCTTTGTTTTTGTGCTTGTTTTTTATGTATTGTTTGCGTGAAAAGTATTATAAACCTATTACGGTACAATACCATATAGCCGACTGTGTAAGTTGGGTACCTAGGCGAACTTTGCTGGACTTACAAACAAATTGGACTTACAAACGCACTCTTGGAACAGAACTTGTTCATATGTAGGGGACTTACTGTAGAAGCAAAAAAGAAATAGGAACTAATCAAACTTATAAGCTTTTGCACAACGAAGGAAACAATAATCAAAATGAAAATACAACCTATGGACTGGGAGAAAATATTAGCAAATGATGAGACTGACAAGGGCTTAATTTCCAAACTATACAAACAGCTCATACAACTCAATAACAAAATAACAAATAACTCAATGGAAAAATGGGTAGAAGACCTAAATAAACATTTCTCCAAAGAAGACATACAGATAGCCAATAGGCACATGAGAAGATGCTCATCATCACTAATTATTAGAGAAACGCAAATCCAAATTACAATGAGGTATCACTTCACACTGATCAGAATGGCCTTCATTTAAAAAATCTACAATTAACAAATGCTGGAGGGGGTATAGAGAAAAGGGAACCCTTCTACAATGTCAGTGGCCATGTAAGTTGGTGCAGCCACTATGGAAAACCGTATGGAGGTTCCTCAAAGAAACTATAAAGAGAGTTGCCATATGATCTAGCAATCCCACTTGTGGACATATATCTAGACAAAACTATAATTCAAAAAGATACATGAAACCCTATGTTCATAGCAGCACTATTTATAATAGCCAAGACATGGAAACAACCTAAATGTTCATTGAAAAATGAATGTATAAAGAAGGTGTGGTATACGTATACAATAGATATTACTCAGACATAAAAAAGAATGAAATAATGCCATTTGCAGCAACATGGATGGACCTAGAGATAATGATACTAAGTGAAGTAAGTCAGAGAGAGAAAGACAAATACCATATAATATCACTTATATGTGGAATCGAAAACAGGACACAAATGAACATGTCAGCGAAACAGAAACAAACACACAGATATAGAAAACAGAGTTGTGGTTGCCAAGGAGAGAGTGAAGGAAAGATTGGGAGTTTTGGAATAACAGAAGCAAACTATTCTACATAGGATGGACAACCCACAAAGACCTACTGTATAGCACAGGAAACTATATTCAATATCCTGTGATAAACCATAATAGAAAAGAATATATATAGATATATAGAGAGAGATAGATAGATATAGATATATATCTATATATCTATATATATATAAAACTGAATCACTTTGCTGCACAGCAGAAATTAATACAACAATGTATAAAGGCTGCAGAGGGTGTGGAGAAAAGGGAACCCTCCTGAACTGTTGGTGGGAATGTAAACTGATACAGCCACTATGGAGAACAGTATGAAGATTCCTTAAAAGCTAAAAATAGAACTACCATATGACCCAGCAATTCCACTACTGGGCATATACCCGGAGAAAACCATAATTCGAAAAGATACGTATACCACAATGTTCACTGTAGCACTATTTACAATAGCCAGGACATAGAAGCAACCTAAATGTCCATCGACAGATGAATATATAAAGAAGATGTGGCACATCTATACAATGGACAATTACTCAGCCATAAAAAGGAACAAAATTGAGTTATTTGTAATGAGGTGGTTGGACCTAGAGTCTGTCATACAGAGTGAAGTAAGTCAGAAAGAGGAAATCAAATACCGTACGCTAACACATATATATGGAATCTAGAAAAATGGTACTGACGAACCTAGTGACAGGGCAGGAATAAAGACACAGATGTAGAAAACGGACTTAAGGACACAGGGGGGAAGGGGAGACAGGGACGTAGTGAGAGAGTAGCACTGACATATATACACTACTCAATGTAAAATAGCTAGTGGTAAGCTGGCTCATAGAACAGGGAGATCAGCTCGGTGCTTTATGTCCCCCAGAGGGGTGGGATAGGGAGTGTGGGAGGGAGGCTCAAGAGGGGGGGATATGGGGAATATATGTATACATATAGCTGATTCACTTTGTTGTAAAAGCAGAAACTAATACAATGTTATAAAGCAATTATACCCTAATAAACACGTATTTTAAAAACCCACAACTTTGTAAATCAACTACACTTGAAAATATTTCTTAAGTGCAAAAAATTTTCTGAATGTAAGTTTTATTGTGTGTGTGTACCACAGGTTCAATATATATGAGTTATGTCAAATTGATTACATTGTTTTTCAAAATAAAGACTTTTTGATATTTTACATCAGCTTCATATTATAAATGCAGAAAAACTGTATTATTTTTTTCTAAAGTTCAGAAATAGCCATTTTGCTCATTCAGTATACTATAAGCCACTAACTTTATTAAAAAGGGATTCGTGACCGACCTCTTCCTTCCAAAGAAATATTTCTTCACTCACACAAGTTTAATAGAATGTTCCAACGTGAACTGACTTCCCACCTTAGAGACACGAGATTTGCATCCTGAAATCTCGTTCTTGCAAAAATGTCCAATTAGCATCCTAGAATTACAGAAAAGAAATGCTTTTTTCCAGATCTCAAATTCCATACAGCTTTAGTCAAGACATCATGTATGTTTTTTTCACACACACAGACTGTATTTTATTTTTACAAGAGATAAATCAACTGACACCAAGCATTGTAAATGGATGAACACAACAAAAGCAACAATGATTGCAATTACCAAACACGAAACACACTCATACTATGTCATAATATTGACATTCAGTCCAGTAATCCTCCACTGTGACAGCTCCTTTACTTTGCAGTGAAAGACATCATGTATTTTTAAATTATCAGCACTCACCTGAGGTCTTTAAAAATCAACAAAAACATAATTTTGTGTTCTCTTTCATTTATTCTGGTTCTAAGTGGTCATTTCTAAATGAAAGTATTTAAGTATGTTAACGTCATCTTATAACATCATATTTCCAATGACTACCATGTCTCCAAAGATGAAATATGAAGAACTCACAATTAGGCTCTACAAAGTTTTACTCTCTGAATCTGTATGACCCTTCTGCTGAACTCCACACTGTTCATTATTCTCTGAGAATATTCTTTTTCTTGTAGGGCCATCTCACATGCTCTTTCATTTCATGAAGTTTTTTCCTACAATAATATGCCTAGTTTATTTCTGAGAATATGCATTATTTCAGAATGATATTTATAGACACAAAGACATCTCTATAATTCCCTGAGAGTTTCAAGAACTCCTTCTTCTTTTAATACCTAGATTCTGAAGCTCTCCACAAAGCATTACTAAACTTGCATTTACGTAAGTACCTAAATATTAATCACACATTAATGCATTTACAATTGTATTATGATTTATTGCTAATTTTGGAGCATAAATGTAGCTGTCTTATTTACCACCCTCTTGGAAATCACTTTAATATTTGCACTTACGACTTGAAAGAGAATGGATAAATAAAAACCTGAAGAATATGCAGTTCCAATTTATATATTTCTCATAAAATTAGGTGATTATCTAAACTTTATCCAGGAAAAAGAAGAGCCCAGATACTCTGCAGGCATGATACTCGAGAATGTGTGGTCTTCCAGCAGGAAAACATGCAGTAATCCATGTGGCAGAGTTTACCTGTGACCAGCTGGGATTAGTGACCTATGCATTCCTTACATGCAACATATCAGGAGTGGAAAAAGGGAATTTGTCCGTTGTGGCAATAAGTACAATGAAGATTTGTAGCAGGTCATGCTCATATATTCAACACAGGTACAATCAAAAGTTTGCTCAATTCTGGTAGATCTAAGTCTGTATCTGTTACCTTGTCTTTAACGAGGAAATCTCAGAACTGACTTACAAAAAAAAATGTTTTGTTTGTTTGTTTGTTTTAATTAGAGTCATGGTGAGTAAGACAGAGCTCAGAACAGCTAATATGACTTAGTGATTCTCTCATCAGGAAATACAGTTTCTACTTCCTTGTTTATTCTCCACATCCTGTAGTAAGTAAAGTTTCAATGAAAGATAAATCTACAGCGTGAAAAGAAAAGAAAACTTACATGTGTTGATAAGATCATTTTGACAGGTTGTACCACGCATGTCAGTGTTTCTGGGGATGGACACAAGCCAGAGCTCCCTACTCTGACATTTTCACTGATGTCATTCCCCTTGATCCTCAATTTGAAAGTGGATAGAAATGTTTTCTATGTTTTCTTCTTTAAGAAATTAAATAAAGAATGCTTTCTAGACATGATCCTCTAATGATTTTCAGTCAGTGGGCATCAACAGAGGAAAAGCACAGAATCTCATCCCCACAGAAGGGTGACATTCAGTCAGGTAAGAAAATTCTCCCCGAAATCAGAGCTTCATCTTTAACATGCAATCAAAGGCTTTCACAGGTTCTTCATCACTCTGCACTCAGCCGTACCATATGGGATTGGCTCTGAGAATCTCACATCAGATGACTGACAAACATGTCATAGTACACTGATCTGGTACCAGATCCTGCCTCTCTTAATGATCTCCTGCAGGGACATTGGAATATTCTAGGATATTTCCTGGAGCCCTCTACTCTATACAGGTACACTTCCAAGTAGAAACAGAAGCTTTGATTTTCACTGGGACCCCTGCTCTGTCCAACCAACCTCTCTAGAAATATGATGTTCTAATCTCTCCTGATTAGAACATTTCAAGGTCTCTCCCTGTGCTAATTTAGTAAAGGTAAAAGAGAAACAAGAAAGAGCAAACTATGCAGGGAGCAATATATAAGATTTCTTTACTTAATGTATTTACCTGATATACCCAAATATTGAGAAATATAGATTCATTTCATAATGGTCAAGAAAAGAGGAGGAGGAACCTCCATGCCAACAGTATATATAAAATGGAATCAATATTGCATAAGCGCCAGCTTAAGCTTAGCTACAAGGTACTAACTCTTCTCATAAAGAAGCAATAGTTCTCCATCATTTGAAGCACACTGAGGACTCAGACAGCTGGACACTGAGGGTGTAGTCTCCTCACTCGAATTCTGTACCTGCATCACAGAGCCATGAAATATTCCCAAAGAATTATTAAGGCTGAGGGGGAGAGCCGAAATAAAAAAGATGAATCCATAGTTTGCCCTACCATCTGTTCTGTTGGATATTACCACCATCTTGGCCCAATATGACCATCCCACTTTTCTCTGGGCCTCCCTACTTTCCACCTCCATCCTCTCATTATATCTTACCTACACTTGGAAACGACTCTAGTTGTTCCACTTATCTTTATCAACAAGTAATCCAAATAGCAACTGTGTATATAACTCCTTAGAAACATCAGGTCTTACTCGGTAATAATACATGACCTTCGAAGTCCAAAGATTTCCTAATTCCCTTTATTTTTTTTTTTTCTAATTTCCATGTACTTACACCCTTAAGACCTCCACTGTTCTCAGGTTCGTCTTCCCTGCAAAATCTGTCAACCTAGACATAGACTTAAGTAGCACCCTCTAATTATCTCCTAGGGAATCCAGTTTTTAAAAAAGCCTCAGCAAGCCTTATGGAATTTATTAAAGACTCTTTAAGATAACCCATGGGAGATAGCAGTACACCCACAGATATCTATCTAATACACCCTCAGAGTAATTTTTTTTTCTTTTTTATAAAGTCTCTTCTGGCCAGTGAAGACTCTCAGCTCTTCTTCTTCAACATATGCAGTGTCTCACCCTTCTGATTACTCTCTGCTCTATCCCAGGTCCACTCCCTTTCCTGATATTACATTCTTTCCCAATTTTGTATGTTGGTAAAATCAAATAACATAAAATATAACATGTTAATTATTATAAAGTGCACCATTCAGTGATATTAAATACATTCATATTATTGGGCGATCAACATCACCATTTATCTTTCTAATACTTTTCTACGTTTTAAAACTGTAACTCTGTATCCTTTAAACATAACTTTCCTTTTTGTTCCATAACCACCTGAAAAGCATCATTACCCTCCCAATTTCTATGGTTTTGACTACACTAAGTACCCCATATAATTGAAAAAAGTAGTTGTATTGTTATGACTCACTAAAAGTCACAAAAATGGCATTTTGGGTAGCTAAATTTCCTCAAGACTCATCCATGTTGTAGCATATTCCTAGATCTTTTCCTTCTTAAGACTGAATAATATTGTATTATATGGGTATACCACACTTTGCTTATCCAGGAACTAGTGGATGAACACTTAGGTTCCTTTCATATTTTAGCTACTGTGATTATTACTGCTCTAAACACTGGAGTACAAATATTTCTTTAAGACCCTGATTTCAATTCCTTTGGGTATACCTCAGAGTAAAATTCCTGGATCATGTAGTAATTCTATTTTTCAATATCTGAAAAATTGCCATACTCTTTTGCAAAGCAGCTGTATCATTCTGCATTCCCTCTGACATAGCACAATGGTCCCAACTCCCTCACATCCTCACCAATAGTTGTTTTCTGCTTGTGTATGTGTGTGTGTGCTTGTGTGTGTATGCATGCCCACAAATATATAAACATGCATTTAGTGATATGGAGCATCTATTCAAGTGCTTAGTCATTTGTACATCTTTTTGAAGAACCATCTATTCAAGTCTTTTATCCATTTTTGAATCAGGGTGTTCGCTTTTTGTTCAGTTGTAGGAGTTCTCTGTATATTCTGAATAGAAATCTCTTGTCAGATAGATGGCTTTGAAATATTTTCTCCCATCTTGTGGGTTGCCATTTTATTCTGTTTACATTTCTTTGATACACATTTTTTTTAAATTATGTACTGCAAATTGTTTATTTTTTTGTTAGCTGTACCTTTGTTGTTCCTTCGTTTCATATTGAGGAAAACACTGCCAAATCCAATATCATGAAGCTCTTGTCCCGTATCTTCTTCTAAGACTTTTTATTTTATTAGGTCTTATATGTAGTTTCTTGATACGTTTTCATTAATTTTTGCATATGATGTTAGGTAAGGGTCCATCTTCCTTCTTTTGCATGTTGACCACAAGACTTCTCAGCACCATTTGTTGAAAATACTATCCTTTCTACTTTGAAAAGTCTTGGCAACTTGTCAAAAATCATTTGGCCATATATCAGGGTTTATTTCTGGGTGTTCTATTCTATTCTATTGGTCTTGAATAAGGGAGAAAATAGTATAACCTATCCAGGTTGATGAAGAACATAAAGAAAGACCAGGACTGAGAATTAGGAGGGCAATATAAAACAGCAGGGAGTAAAAGACAGTGTGAGAGAAGATCTTGTATTTGTGAGTTCATGGAAATAGGATCATGCTAAAACCACTAAACGCCTGACTTTGAACAATACGGTAAATGTGCCAGCAAGAAACATAACACTTACCCATCTCTGGGAAATATAGTATGGGCATAAAGATAAACTACACACAAATATATTAAAAAGGGAAGGGTTTTCATGGTGTGAGAATATTGTGGCATTTGAAATACAATTTACTTCCGTTCTACCATTGTCTCTAAAATTTATCAAAGTGTATATACAAGCAATTCCAATTCTGGTAATGTGCTTGACAGGTTTACATATGAACTTCAGTAGAGCAGTAAATGTACATTCATAGTAGGACTGTTCCCTAAACCAAAAAACAAAACACAAAAACTGCAAAGACTAGAGTTCACTTTGTCAACACACATACAGATGCAATGATGGTTAACGGTCCGAAAACAGAAGGTGAGCATGGGTGCAAGAGGTTAATCCCCAGGCTGGGGTGGGGTGCAGAGTTTGAGGGTAACACAGGTAGAAAAGGCTTTTGTCCTATCCTTGATTATTGAGGTATGGAAATTCGCAGGTCACTACCTTCGTTTCAAACTGAATGAATGCACTATTCAATTTTTTTAAACAGGCGAAGTAAACATGAGTGACAATAAATTTCAAACTGTCGCTAATCAAATAAGATACTAAGAAAACTTAAATGATATGATTTAAGAATGAAGTAGAGAGATTGTCCAACATGGTAGCATTCAGAGACCCAGAGCTTGATGCCTCTCATGGGCACACCAAAGTCACAACTGTTTACGGAACAGCAATTGATGAAAAAGGCCGGGACCTACCATAGAAGATGTTTTACAGCTAAAGATACAAGGAAGGCACCTCGACAAGACAGAAAGGAAGGGCAAAATCTCAATAGAGTCAAGACCCATACCACCAAGTGGGTGGCCCACAAATGGGAGAATAACTACAATTTCAGAGGTGCTCCCAAGTAGCAAGGGGTATGAAGCCAACATCAGGCTCCCAAGCCCAGGGATCCTGTTCTGGAAAGAAGTGTTCCTAGAAAGTTGGGCTTTGAAGACCAGTAGTGCTTATTTTCCAGAGAGCCAGAGGGTTGTGGGAAATAGAGATTCCACTCTTAAAAGATGCTCACAAAACCCCACATGATCTGAGAATCAGAACAGAAGCAGTCATTTGAAAGGATCCCGGGTCACACCTACCTCCTGATCTTGGAGAGTCTCCCAGAGAGGCAAGAGGCAACTACAGCACAGCCTCAGGGACAGAGGCACTGGCAGCAGCCATTCGGGGGAGCTCCTTCTACCTCGTGGACGCTGGTGCCGGCAAGCATAATTTCAGAATCCTCCCTCTAGCTTATCAGCCTCAGGACTGAGCCCTACCCATTTCCACCAGACTATAGACACAAGTACTAGGATGCTGCAGGCCAAGCAACTAACTGAGCAGGGGCATAGCCCCATCCACCAGCAAACAGGCTGCCTTCAGATCATCTCAAGGCACAGCTGCCCCTGGACATGGGCCCAGCCACCAAAAGCCCCAGGACCAGCCTCCACACCTCAGTGGACAGGCACCAGCCCCAGAGTCCCCGGCCCCTCTGACAAGTGAGCCTGCTCTGGCCTTGGAGTCAGCCTCACCATCGGCAGGTGATAACTGCACAGGGACTGGATGGAGCTTGGACCTACCCAACAGCAAACCTGCTCTAGCAGTGGGATCAGCCTCATACACCAACAGGCACACACCAGCTCCAGGAATACCACAGCCCAGCAGCCTGTGTAACCAGGCCACTTAACTGCAGGCCAGACACAGCCATGGACTCAGCTGGGTCCTGACCCTGCCCATCAGAATGCCAACACAAGCTTAGAGATACCCCCGACCCTGCAGAGAGCTGTGTCAGGAACAGTGATCCAACACCAACTCTGTGATTCCTGGGCCCTGCAGCCAGAACGCAGGACCTGTCTCTTCCTCCCAGTAGCCAGCATAGCCCCAGAACCAGTGACTGGGCACTAGCCCTGATATCACCTGGACTGCAATTCTACCCATAAGTGAACCAGCACCAGATTTGGTGTCCCTCAGAGTTGTGCAGCCAGCTGCCTTATGATTTAGTCTCACCAAGCAGCACAGACAGCCTCCATACAAGGCAGAGCCTGGCAAATAAGCAGTCTGGGGGCAGCCAAGCCTACCAGACCACCCACAGTAGTCAGCCCACCACAGCAGAAGAGCCCAAGCAGCCCACATAGGGGGTACACCTAGAATAAATAGCTCTAGTGACCAGGGGAGAGGGGGCTGCTGGGACCCATAGGACATCTCCTACAAAAGGCCACTTCCCCAAGGTCAGGAAATGTAACAAACCTACTACATACATAGCAATAAAATCAGGAAGTTAAGAAAAATGAGGTGACACAGAAACACGATCCAAATGAAGGACCAAGATAAGAATTCAGAAGAAGATCTAAGTGAAGTGGATATAGCCAATCTCCTCAACAAAGGGTTCAAGGTAATGACTGTAAAGATGATCAAAGAACCCAGGAGAAGAATGGACGACCAGAGCAAGAAGTTAGAATTTTTTTAAAAAGAGTTAGACCATTAAAGAACAACAAAACAGAGATGAGGAATACAATAACTGAAATGAAAAATACATTAAAGGAACCTACTGTAGACTAAATGATACAGAGGAATGAATCAGAAAACTGAAGGACAGAGTACTGGCAATCACTGAAGATGAACGGTAAAACAATAGATTAAAATGAAATGAGGAAAGTTGAACAGACTTGTGAAACAACATCAAGTGTACTAACATTTGCATTATACTGGTCCCAGAAGCAAAAAGGAAAGAGAAAGCAGTGTAGAACATACCTGAAGACATAAGAGCTGAAAACTTCCCTAACCTGGGAAGGAAAACAGACATCCAAGTCCAGTAAACACAGTAAGGCCAAAACAGGATCAACCCCAAAGAGGACCACACCAAGACTCATTGTAATTAAAATGGAAAAAAAATAAAGATAAAAAGACACTATTAAAAGGAGCAAAGGAAAAGCAACAAGTTACAAACATGGGAAATTGCATAAAGTTATCTGCTGACTTTTCAGGATAACCTCTGCAAGCCAGAAGGGAGTGGCATGGTATATTTAAAGTCATGAAAGGGAAAAGCCTATAAGCAAAAATACTCTACCCAGCAAGGCTCTCCTTCAGATTTGATGGTGAGATCTAAAGTTTTACAGAGAAGCAAAACTAAAAGAGCTCAGCATCACCAAACCAGCTTTATGAGAAATCTTAAAGGGGCTTTTCTAAGTGAAAAAGAAAAGGTCACGATTGAAACATAAAAATTAGGAAAGGAAACTTACTAAAGGAAAAACCTCATTGGTTAACGCAAATATTCAGCAAAGGTAGTAAATCAACCATGGACACAGCTAATAGGAAGGATGAAAGAAAACAATAATAACATCATCTATATTCACAATAAGAAGTTAAGGGACACACAAAACAAGTAGATGTAAAATATAAGGTCAAATTCAGTAACTGTGGGGGAGCAGAGTAACAATGCAGGGTTGTTAGTGTCCATGTGAAATTAAGAGCTCAGCAACTTAAATAATCACACACACACACACACACACACACACACACACGCACACACGCACATACACAAAACTGAAAGAAATCCAAACATAATATTAAAGATAGTCCTCACATCACAGATGAAGGGAATAAAAGGGGAAGAAAGGAACACTGAAGAAATTAAAGAGGGATTCTAAAAATACCCAAGACAAATAAAAATGAACGCACAATGATCCAAAATCTATGGGACACAGCCAGCGCAGTTCACAGGGGGAAGTTATAGTGATACAAGCTTATTCTTAAGAATCAAGAAAAATATCAAATAAACAACCTAACATTACACCTGAAGGAATTAGAAAAAGAAGAAAAAACAAAACTGAAAGCTGTCAGAAAGAAAAATTAAGAAAACTATACCATATGCAATCACATCAAAAAGAATAAGATACCTAGGAATAAACACACCTAAGCAGGTAAAAGACATGTGCTCAGAAATCTATCAGCCATTGGTGAAAGAAGTTGAAGACAACACAAAAAGATGGAAAAATATAGCATGTGCATGGACTGGAAGAATTAATACTGTTAAAATAACCATACTACCAAAGACAATCTACAGATTTAATGCAATCCCTATCAGAATACCAAAGCATTTTCGCAGAACTTGAAAAAGTAATTTTAAAATTTGTATAGAAACACAAAGACCCCAAATAGCCAAACAATCTTGAGAAAGAACACAGCTGGAGGCATCACGCACCTTGACTTCAGACTATACTGCAAAGCGACAGTAATCAGAGAGAAAGGTACCAGAGCAAAAACAGACACAAAGATCACTGGAATAGAATAGAGATCCCAGAAATAAGCCCACACACTTATATTTAATTGATTTATGACAAAGCAGGCAATATGGAGAAAAAACTGTCTCTTCAATAAGTGGTACTGGGAAAACTGGTCAGTTACATGGAAAAGAATAAAATTAGATTATTTTAGCACACCATATATAAAATAAATGCAAAACTGAATAAAGACCTAAGTGTAGGACCAGAAACCATAAAACCCCTAGAGGAAAATATAGAACATTCTTCAACATAAATGATAGCAACAGTTTTAGGTTCAGTCTACTAAGGCAAATGAAACAAAAGCAAAAATAAACAAATGGGACTTCACTAAACTTAAAAGATTTTGCACAGCAAAGGAAACCAAAGACAAAATGAAAAGGCAACCTGCTGAAGGAGAGACAATATTTGCACATGATAAGAGGTTAACATCAAAAAAGATGACCAAGCAAGGGTTCATATCTAAACTACAGAAACAGCACATACAACTCAATATCCAAAAAACACCCACAATCTTTTTTAAAAAAATGAGAAGACCTAAATAGACATTTTTTCCAAGGAAAAACTACATATAGACAGCCAGAACTCACAAAGATGCTAAACATAGGTAATCGGCAGTAAAATGCAAATCAAAACTATGAGATATATCACCTCAGTCTTGTCAGAATGGCTGTCATCAAAAAGATCACAAATAACAAAGGTTAGTGAGGATGTGGAGAAAGGGAAACTCTTGTACACTCTTGATGTGAATGTGAAGTAGTGCAGCTACTGTGGAAAGCAGAATGGAGGTTCCACAAAAAACTAAAAATAGAACTACCATAATATCCAGCAATTTCACTGTTGGGTATATCAGAAGAAAACAAAAACACTATTTCAAAAGAAATAACTGCACACCAATGTTCCTAACAGTGTTATTTGCCATAGCCAAGATATAGAGTCAAACTAAGTGTTCATCAATAGCTTAGTGGATAAAAAAGATTTTTTATGATGACTTCAGCAAAAAATGAAATTTTGCCATTTGCAAGAACATGGATGGATTTGGAGGGTATTATGCTTAGTAAAATAAGCCGCAGAGAAAACAAGCATGGCATGTTATGAGAAAAAAAGCATGGTATGTTATGAGAAAACAAGCATGGTATGTTATCACTTACACGTGGCATCTAAAAAATTGAATACAACAACAACAAAAAAACAGACTCACAGATTAAAGAACAGACTAGTGGTTACCAGCAGGGGGAGATAGGGTGGAGGAGCAAAATAGTGGTAGGAGATTTTGAGGTACAATCCACTATGTATAAAATCAATAATCTACAGTGATGTACTGTATAGCATGGGGAATATAGCCACTCTTTTATAATAACTATAAACGGAGAAGAACCTAAACATTTATGAATCACTATGTTGTACCTCTGAAACTAATATAATAATGTAAATTAACTATAGATCAATAAAATATAAAGTAAGAAACAATAAAGGGGAGACACAGATTATTAGATAGAAATCAATTAAATAAACACAAGTTTTGGAAATCAAGGAATTAAAAAACAACACGTAAGACACAACATTGGCATTTAAAGTGTACAATCTATTCATTTAAAAGAAATCATTTAAGTGGTAAAAAATGGTACTCATTCTCACAATTTTGTATATCTAGGATAAATTATTATCTACAAAAATATGTTACAAATATTCACTCAAAAAGAAAGAGAAAATTGGGATAAACCCATTTTAGTATACAAATTTAATATCAAAGTCTCTATGTAAAACTGATTTGAATAAGTTCTGTTAGCCACTTCTAGTTTCTTTGTGATGTAAAATCTTTTAAAGCATAAAAATCAGCCTTTCTACATTATTCCATTAGACATACATAGAAGTTAAAAGAAATGAGAAGACAGAACAATTAACCAGGAAGGTGAATTTACTGAGAAACAGTCATTCGTTCTCCCTCCTTTTCTTTTCCTCCTTTTCCAGGTCTCTTTCGGTTCCGATCAAGAGAAGTCTTGAGAGTTCTGAGAATATTTCTTTGAGGGCTTCAAATCACCATACCTACATCCTCTGCCACAACTACACACACGGGAACAAAAATAAACCTCTGCTATCTACTCATGTAGGAGGGATTCATGCAAAATAAACTCCTACATGGAGACCAACAGGTGAGTTTTCTACCTGTTCTTTATAATGTCCTTCCATTATAGTAAATCCCACACATTATGAGGAAGAAACGGTTATGTGAGCTTTTCCTTGAAGTCAAAAAACTTGCATTCATTTCAAGTACCTGCTGATCATAGGGTACAGCCAGGGAAGGTGCCATCCCCCTTGGGGGGAGGGGCGGTGAATGGGCTCCCGCACCCATGCACCTCCTGATGTACAGATTCTGGAGAAACAAAGGGCGGTCACACCGCAGTCAGCCCGTCAGGCTGTCGGGCCACTGGGCAACCCGACCAGCCTGGAAGTGCCCCATCAGTTTGCTGAAAGCAAAACTCTGTCCCCCCTGTGAAGCCAGGCAATTTGCGTCAGAGAGTCAGAGGAGACCGGTAATCAACTCCTCCTCTCTGCTCACCTCCTTGGGGTTACAGCAACCCCATCTCCAAACCCAAATCTGACCCTGGAGTGCCAAACTGGGAGTGGCAGGCGGGCTCTGCCGGTGCTTCAGCGCCCTCTGGAGGTTGTCTGCTCTAATGGCAACTCTCAGCCCTTCCTCCTCCTCCTTCCCTAGTCCTGGGGGCTGCCTTGGCCCCCTGCAGCTGCTGGCCTGAATTCATTCTTCTTTTTTCTCCAATTACAATGAAGTGTCTTACAGAGGTTTGGAATCTCTTGAAGAAGGAAGATCTTTTAGTCAATACACCTTAACCGTGAGAAGTTGGTTTCACGAATGAACCTGAAATACTGTATTTTTCTCCTGATGATTCCAAGGAGAGACAGCTCAAGTTTCCTAAGTCATAAGAAAAACCAAGGTAAATATGATATTCTGAGCCAGAGATGAAAAAGCAGTTTTTAGCACCCTCTCCTCATGTCATATGACCGGGATTTAAATCAATCAACTGCCACTGGTTTTTAAATCACATGACCCAACTTTAAATCAATCAGCTGCTTCCCTGTAACTCGCGTGACTTGGCTTTGAATAGTAAGAAATGCAGAGGTATAAAAATGATGTTCTGAACAATAAATGGAAAAACAACATTTTAGAAAGTTTTTTTCTTTTCGAATGGACCATTCATTGCCTACAGAATAAAGGATTCCCTTGTGGATTTCTTGAACTGTAAACACATACATTGTCTCCGTTGGCTTGATTGACTTAGATTTTGGGTTTTTTTTGTTGTTGTTGTCAACATCTTTATTGGAGTATAATTGCTTTACCTTGTTGTGTTAGCTTCTGCTGTATAACAAAGTGAATCACCTATTCGTATACATATATCCCCATATCCTCTCCCTCTTGTGTCTCCCTCCCACCTTCCCTATTCCACCCCTCTAGGTGGTCACAAAGCACTGAGCTGATCTCCCTGTGCTATATGCAGCTGCTTCCCAATAGCTATCTATTTCACCTTTGGTAGTGTATATATGTCCATGCCACTCTCGCACTTCATCCCAGCTTACCCTTCCCCCTCCCTGTGTCCTCAAGTCCGTTCTCTACAGCTACGTCTTTATTCCTCTGCAGCGACTCCTGCTAGGGACGGATACTTCCTTTTATGCTCAGGGAAATCCCCTAGTTTGAATATGATTTGAGTTTGATCCTGTGAAACCATCAGAACTTCCCACCAGAGATAAATGAGGAGATTCTGGCCTTTATTAGTATGCATGATGAACACGGGTGTCCTGGCTGTACTTGCCAACCCTCCTGTTTTACCCACCTATTTTTATCCACCTTCCTCCCTGTGAGTACCTTTGACCAACCCTGAGTTCAGACTCCTGACCTATTACAGTGACTTTGTCAGTCTTTCTTTAAAAATGGACAGGTAATAAAATGAATTTAACCTAGAAGCAGCAGCTCAGTAAGGGAAATAAAATCATCAGAAGTTATCTAATCACAGCCACAGCCATCCAGGGCTCTGTCTTACCTGCTGGGTCATAAGAATGGGACCTTCCTAAACTTGAAGGGCATCCAATCAAATAAGCAAAGGTTTGCTCACCTCTGGCTCTTGGAGGGATTGCTAGGCAGTCTACCCAGTGTATACTAACTGCAAAACACTGTCATGGTTGTGAAACACCTATGTTCCAGGAAAGCTTTTTGGGGTGCATGGGGAAGGTTTCTTTTTGACATCAAGCAAAAAATAAATCACCAAGCTCTTTGAGCACAGGGGTTCTTAAGAGGGCAGTAGAAGGAAGGAATGGGAAGAAAAGACGATCTCCAATGAAGTGAAGGCCGTTTTTCCAAAAGAGTAGGATCTAGTCTCAGTTTAAGGAGAACACTTTTAAATAGCTGGGACAGCTCCAAACTGCAGTTTAGGGAACGAGTGCTTCAAAAGAACAGTGCTTTAAAAGTCCTGGCAAGGCAGCAAGAGAATGAAGAGTTGGTTTTGCATAGTTTTGAACACAGGAGTAAAGAAGCAGAGGCATCTCTGACTAAAAGGCCCTGAGATCCTATGGCATCAATGGGTCAGTTGCAGGGGCAGGGGGTGTGGGGGGCGATATTTCTCTCTCAACGTCTCCCAGGGCAGCCACCCCTCCCGACCCCACCCCCCCACTCCCTTCACCCTTCCTCCCTCCACTGTTGGGTCCCCAGGGACAGCACTTCTCAAGCTGGAGCGCTCAGGCACCGTCTCTGCAGTCTGGATTCTTCCTGGAGCCTGGCAAGTTCTGGGACAGGAAGGCGGGTCTGCAAGGCCGCTGCGGTGCAGTCGGACCTGGAGGCCTGGAGGGGAACTGGAGCCCTGAAGCCCACCCACGTCCTTGAAGCCGAGGGAGGAACACATCCTCCTAACAGTACTTCTCAGGGGTCAGCGTGCTCCCCACCCGACGGTGATCCATACTCACTTGAGGCAGCAAGGACTGCCTCTAACTGGCCCCCTCGATTCCGCCTTAAGGGTCCTCGCACATGTGTGATAGCGCAGGCCCCGGATCTCTTTAGTCAGCTGAGGCCAGTGCTGCCGGCATCCCTCCAGTCCCATCCCCCAGCCCCTCCCTCTGGGACTGTATCTAATAGAAGAAAGAGCACAGAGGAATTGGCTGAATCAAGGGACCTGGGAGCCTGGGTATGAGTTTGAAGACCGAGAACCTAAGGCGCAATTACATATTATTGGAAACTCTTGTGGAGTGTGTGGGGGGAGGTTAGGAGGCTGAGAGGCTGAGTCGACCTGGTGAGTCCAGCCCCAGGACACCACACAGCCCCGTCCCCCTTTCCCTGCCATCAGACAAGGGGTGCCGCAACTCCAGCCGGGACTCTGCACTTCCCCCTCCCTGATTCTCCAGAAGAGCAGGTGGCCCCCCTCTGAGGGCAGGGGCAAGAAAACGGACCAAGTCCCCCTGCACTAAGGCGCTACAGGAAGCTCTTCCTGAACAGCAGTGCTGGCTTGGAGCGAACCCGTGCACCGCCAAAGTTGGTCTCGTCCTGCAGCTGAGGGACGCAGGCTTTAAGTCAGCTGCCTTGGCTTTAAATCAATCAGTCCCCCCTTTAAGTCAGGTGACCCGACTTTAAATCACTGTGTGCCCCTCAAGCCTGCAACTTCAAAAGTTGGGAACTTCACTTTGATCCCAGCACCTCACACAGCTGAATGCACACTGTAGTCATCCCCAAGCCTGGCTTAGAGGCAGGATATAAGGTAAGGGGATGGGCTGCACACATGGTGAGGAGGGTGCACTTCATGTACCAGAAGGGTCCAGGTACTCTGGGTACAGCAAGCAGTGCACGATGCAGCAGCTCCCTGGCAAAGCTGGTGATGCACAGGGGCAGCAGGCACACCCAGGCACGCAGAGGTTCCAGGCCGGGAGCTGGGGCACAGCCAGCCGGGAGGGTGTGAAAGCCGAGGATCTGAGCCTTCTTGAGAAAGGCAGACACAGAGGATGGATGAGAAACAAAGACCAGATGAAACATGGATTTGGAAAACACACCCTGATCTTGAAATTGGGGTGGGGGGCACCCCAGATTTGAGTCTTCTTACTCCCCAGTACCTAGTGCTTTGGCATTTGCCCAATTACTTATAAAATGTGACTGATAATATCTAACCCATAGAATACAGCATTTGCAGTGGTTTTGCGTGTTTATGTTTCTATAGTGGAATAATCTTTTCTACAAGAAAAATGTACACAATCTGAAATAAATTAAAACCCCTCTTTAAAAAGTACTATATCGGACTTCCCTGGTGGCGCAGTGGTTAAGAATCTGCCTGCCAAGGCAGGGGACATGGGTTCGAGCCCTGGTCAGGGAAGATCCCACATGCCGCGGAGCAGCTAAGCCCATGCGCCACAACTACTGAGCCTGCAGGCCACAACTACTGAAGCCCGCGCGCCTAGAACCGGTGCTCCACAACAAGCGCAGCAAGAGAAGCCACCGCAATGAGAAGCCCGCGCACCGCAACAAAGAGTAGCCCCCGCTTGCCGCAACTAGAGAAAGCCTGCGCATAGCAACGAAGACCCAACGCAGCCAAAAACAAATTAATTAATTAATTAGTTAACTATTTTTAAAAAAGTACTATATCCTTCTGTACAGCTTCTCTGGGAAGAACAGAGAGATGGCGTAGGAGAGTGAGAAAGACCAATATTTAGTGCACATCTCTCATGCAGGTGCTCTGCTGGCTCAGATAGATTTATCCCCACTTTACAAAGGAGGAAGTAATCTCAGAGAGGTTTATTAATTTTCCCAAAGCCAAACAGCTATTGAGTGGCAGAACCAAGATCTGAACCAAGTCTGTTACCTTCAAAGCCTAAGTCCTCATCACAACAAAACTCAATTAATATTTACATTTATCGAATTACATTGCAACCTGGGGAGTTCTTGGCACAATCTTCAATAAGAGTGAGAAAGAAAGAAATAGCATTGTTCCTACAGTCAACCAAAATTTTTGGAGCAGCTGCTAGATGCCTGGCCCTTTTTGAGGTTCAGCAGTGATCAAGACAGGAAGAGTCCTGCTTTCATGAACCACGTAGTGGGGAGGAGAGACGGGTGCAACTTGGGTGAGGGATTTCACCTTGCTGGACCTCTGTTTTCTCATCTGGAAAATGGGATGGGTGTTCCTCATTTTCTGGGATTGTCCAGCCCTCACATTCTCTGATTCCATAAGAAGCATTTGTTTTCCTGTTTCTTTAAAATTCATGTGATGAATGTTGTTAGCTGCTCCCCAAATCACTCTATTCCCACCCTTTTCCTGTGATCAGGTCTTTCCCGAAACATGACTCACAGTCAGTCAAGTCACGGAACCTAAGGGGCACCCAGCAGAGAAATTCCAACCCTTGCTTCCCAGGAGCTCTGCGGTCTACCTGCCAGGTAAACTTAACTCACCTGGCACAAGGTGGCCATCCCTGGTTTCACATCAACATGATCTCAGGCACAAACCTCCTTGTTTTTCCATTTTGTCTTCAAGTTACTTGTTGAAACAACTGCACAAATATGACAAAGAAATGAAATCAGGCATCTTCTGCCCCCAGTGCCTACTAATAAATGATTTTCTGCCACTTTAATGATAAAGATAGAACATTTCAACATTCTGCTACCCTTATTATTTGTCATTTTTGTTGATATTTCTATTGAATACATCTTTCAATATTTTAACAATGGAACATTTATTTAGGTTGTTCCAGACCCAGCCGTTAGTGGTAAAGGTTTTGTTGTTATATTTCTATTATGTTTCCTTTAAAAATCATTATCCTATTTAAATGGATTAAGTCAATTCTATAGGCATTTATCTTATGATATTGATGAAATTGATACATAGAGGGCAGTAGTACAAGTTGATTGGACTTGAGAACCTCTATTAGCACAGTTAAGTATAAATATTATCTATATGTAAACCAAAGTACATGCCGAGTGAGAGTCTCCGACTCTTTTTCACTGTCTGCCTCTCAAGCCTGTGAGAAATGGAATGTTTCTTGCCATATCAGTAAACAAAGAATGTCACAGTCTTCAGCACTTGCAGCCCTCCACTGTGAGCCGGCGGGCCCTGAGGCACTCAGGATATGCAAATACAGAATGCAGGCCCCAGAGAGCTGAGGTGCATATCAAAGGAAGGATGTCAGTGAGCCCAGACTCTTGCATCTTCCCATATGAAGAAAAGCGTTCCATTCCTCACCTTGGGAGAGCTGGTTTTCCTTAGTTAACAATCACCTTTTGATGTTCCCCATTACCTGCGCCAGTCCCCTGCCCTGTCCCCTCCCCCCGGTACTTTAGCTCAGGGAGGAGGAAGCGCAGAGGGACTCGGCTGAATAAGGGGCCTGCGCGCCTCGGGAGGAGTTTTCAGCCGCTTTCCCCGCAGTCGGGAGGAGGGGCGCTGACGCTGCAGCCGGACCCTGCGCCTCCCTTGCCCCGTTTCCCCTCAGGACGTTCAGGCCGACCCCCTCCCCACGCCCACCAGGCCCCGCGAGCCAGGCCGAGGGCAGGGGCGAGAGGAGGGACCGAAGTTCCCCGGGACCAGAGGCCGGGGGCCGCTCTTTCTGCACAGCAGCGGCGGGTGGCAGCGAACCCCTGCCCCTCAGAAGCTGGTCTTGCGCTGCCGCCCGGGCACAGGACCAGGCGGAGGGTCGGCGCCCACTTACCCGGCCCGCCGTCCCCACGACTGTCGCGGCTTCGGCCGCCGGGGCACCTCCAGAGCCGGCAGCCTCAGTGAGGTCGCCCTCCCCTCGGGCTCCGGGGCAGTTCCGTGACGGCAGAGGGAAGAGACCCCGAGCCAGGAGTTCCAGCTCTGCGGAAACGCGGGCTCTGTTCAGCGCGCAGGGGGTGGGACCGCTCTGCCCCGAGGCCTTCCGGGAGGGAGCGGGGCGGCGGGGGAGGGAGCCGCCAGGAGCGCAGGGCCCCGTCGGGGGTCCTGGAGGGGCGGCCCGGCCTGGGGGCCACGCCCACTGTGGCCGCAGCCCAGGCCTTTTTCCTGGAATCCTACACAAAAAAGTTAGAAAGATACACAGTCTATAGTAAATATTCACAAATGATTGTTGCTGCTGTGCTCACTATTCTATTAAAGGTGTAAAATCCATAAAACACTTTAAGTTCAAAATTAAATATGAATTTTTACCTTTCTAATTTTGTCTCTGATATTCACAGTTGTGGTTAATGAATCAGAGACTGTGGCATCACTAGTTAAAAATGAGCTTGTTAAAAAAATAGAACTCAGGCCCGCCAGACCTACTGAATCACAATCTGCACTTTTACAATCTCCCCAGTGTACTTGTGTACCCATGAATAGTTGAAAGGTACGTTTCTACCTCGACATGTCTTTTCTGTATGAGAAATACACACATTTTATCCAGTTTGATATAAATAAAACACTCAAAAATGCATATGCCTGTGTTGAAACCATCATTTTATCATTTCTTTTCCAGACAAGTATAGACTCTATACTGGTTTTGTGGATCACATGCCATACTCTTTTCCTGTAGTTAGAAATAAGGTAGAGAAAGTTACTTTGTAAAAAAAAAAAAAGAAAAAAAAATATATATATATATTAGTGGATAATTGAAGACACTCTTCTAAATTAAAACCAGTTCTCTTAACTTGCTGTTTTCTTCTTGGGTCACATTATGAACTCTTCCCGTGGCCACATGGCATGTGTACTTTTAATTTCAGGGACTGCTGCCATTCCAGGAGGTGGCCATAGATTTCTCTCAAGAGGAGTGAGAATGCCTGGACCAAGATCAATGGGAATTGTACAGGGATGTGATGTGAGAGAAGTATAGGAACCTGCTCTCCTTGGGTGAGGATACCTTCCTTCCAGAATTCCTTATCCAACCACAGGGTTTGGAGTCCTTCATTTGTAGAATGTCTCCTGGAATCTTCTGCTTCCTACAATAGGGTTTCAGATTGCAACGTTTCAGGAAAGATTGGGAGTTTGTGGGTATAATTTTTCTTATTCTTTTAAAATTGCAGCCTCCCTTTTAATATACTTTGTAACTGCTTGGGATGTGTCTATATGAACTGTGTACTATATGCTTCTGTTATAGTCCTTACAATATTTTATTATCTTATTTTCTGTAACAATTTTCCATGGATTCTTTGGGCTTAAGGTATATTAAAAGGGAGACTGCGATTCTGGGACTTCCCTGGTGATGCGGTGATTAAGAATTCGTCTGCCAATGCAGGGGACCCGGTTCGATCCCCGGTCCGGGAAGATCTCACGTGCCACCGAACAACTAAGCCAGTGGGCCACAACTACTGAGTCTGCACGCCACAACTACTGAAGCCGGTGTGTCTTGAGCCCGTGCGCCATTTATTTTTTGGAGAATAAAACCACGTCTGAGTGATTAAAATTTAGGCCAGCTAGTCAAAATGCTTTATCACCTGTTCTTCTAAAACACTGATCAATGGAACAAGTTTTACTAGGGATAACAGTGTAATTGTATTCTGGAGTTCATATGGGCAATATGGTTTATGACCTTGATGCTGGATCACGACATTTCAATGGTATAACTGCCATTAATTGTCTGTTCAACGATTAAAGTCTCACGTGATCTGAGTTCAGACTGGAGTCATCCTGGTTGGTTTCTGTCTATTGCAGATTTCTTCCAGTATGAAAGGACAAGAGCAATACGGCTTACTTTACAAAATGTCTTCAAACTAAATGATGATATAATCTATATTCAATTAATTTATACATACCCTACTGTAGAACAGGGCTCGTTACGGTGGCAGAGCCCGGTAATTATGTAAAACTGAAACTTTTTCTGCACTGGTTCAAGTCCTCTTCCTAAGAATATGTTTATAATCAACATTCTTTCACAAATTACCCAATTTAATTCACCGTAGCATTCCTCATATTAACTAAATGGAAAATCCTAGGCTATATACAAATCCAGAAAGGGCCAAAAATCATCAGCCCCCATGGATTATTACAACCCATTGCTGAGGCATTCAAATTACTTATTAAAGAACCACTATGTCCATCAACATCATCAATTTATATATTATTGCCCCAATGCTAGCCTTAACCCTGGCTCTCACAACATGAATTCCTCTTCCCATATCTTATCCACTAATTAATATAAATGTAGGCATATTATTTATATTAGCCATATCACACCTAGCCATTTATTCCATCCTCAGATCTGGATGAACTTCACATTCAAAATACTCACTCACTGGAGCTCTAGGGACAATAGCACAGACAATCATCTCATATGAAGTAATGTAGCAGTTATTCTATTCTCAGTCTTACTGATAAATGGATCATTTACACTTTCAACAGTAATTATTACACAAGAACACCTATGACTAACTTTCTCCTGACCCCTACCCAGAATTTGATTATCTCCGCAGTAGCAGAAATCCAATGAAGCCCCACTTGATTTAACAGAAGTAGAATCAAAACCTGTATATGTCTTCAATGTAGAAAATGTAGCAGGCCCATTCACCCCGTCCTTCCTAGAGAATATGTCAATTTCCCTATAATAAACATTTCCACAGCAATCTATTTTTAGGAGCATTCCACAATCCCTAGGTGCCAGAATTATAGATTCTTTCATCTTGTAAATATAGTTTTTTTTAAAATAATTTTTATACTTTTACTACCTTTAAACAAAATGTACTCCATTGCTGTGGAATATTCCTTCATAGGAGCGTGCATGGTTCATTTCTGCATCCGCCTGTGATGGCCTTCAGTTTCTTTCAGGTTTGGCTTCTGTGGCTGCAGAGTCCATGTCCGTGTGTCCTGGTGCAGGGCTGGTGGGCTTGTGTTCAACTGGGAGGAGCACTGTAGGTCTCTGTGCACGGACTTCGCTATCTGAGGCCCGATTGTTTCAGAAGTGGTTGCATCCCCCCGTTGCGTACCAGGCTTTCCATTGCTCCACATCCTGCTGATATTTGATACTATGTCTTTCATGTCTGCCATTCTGGTAGGTGTATGCACAGTATTTTTCTTATGGCTTTAACCCCTCGGTTGTTAGTGAAGTTGTGCATCTTGTGGTATTCATGGACTATTTCCTGTTGTTTTTTTAAAAGTTTTAAAAATTGTGGTCAGATACACATAACATAAAATATACTATCTTAACCATTTTTAAGTGCACATTTCAGGGTCAAGAAGTAATTCACACTGTTGTGCAAACCTGACCACCATCATCCTCCAGAACTTTTTCATCTTGCAAAATTGAAACAGTCCCCATTAAACACTCACTCCCCATTGTCCCTCCCTCAGCCCCTGGCACTCAACATCCTACTTTATGTCTCTATGTTTCCGACTGCTCTAGGGGCCTTGTATGAGAAGATCAAGCACTGTTTGTTTTTTTGTGTCTAGCTTACATCACTGAGCATAATGCCCTCAAGGTTCATCCCTGCTGCAGCCTGTGTCAGAATTGCCTTCCTTTTTAGGCTGAATAGCATTCCCTTGTATTGATGGACCGTGTTTTTCTTCTCCATTCATCCATTAGTGGACACATGTAATATCTACATTCATTTCTCCTGTCATAATATTTGTGGAATAACATCAGAAAGTCCTATGAATCAAAAGTCATTTGCCATTAACTTTTTTCTTAAACTTTTTATTGTGAAAAACATCAAGGCTAAGAAAAGGGAAAAATACATGTCAGCTTCACTTGTGTTCAGGAATTAATGCTTTATGGATTCACTTTATTCCCTGTGTGTGTGCTATGCGTGTGCATGTGCCTGTTTGCCTACATATGCTGTGCATGTGCATAGGTATGTGCACTTGCACACATTAGTGTGTGCATGGGCATATGCGTGCATGTGTGTTCACATGCTAGTGTGTGAATATATTTGTGCTGGGCACGTGTATGTTTGTGTGTGTGCTGTGCCTGCCTGTGCGCACACCTGTGTGTTTGCTGGAAACACTTGCAAGTGGGCTGCAGACTGAATTGTGCCCCAGATATATCCGCACGCAGCTGCTCCAACAATCCTGCGTAGCCACGTAAAGGTCACAGATCTCAGGGATTTAAATGGATGGAGCAGGATATCCTGACACAGAGTCTGTCTTCCGATGACTGTCACTGTCTCAGTAACATCCTTCACACCTTCTTTAAGCCCCATTCAGGGTCCAGTTTAGACTCCCATTACATTCAGTCACCTGCCCCAGGTCCCCTAAAGCAACAATGTCACCGTTGGAGAGCCCGGCCAAGGATGGGGGTGCCCCTCCTGTTGGCCTGGCCTCCAGGCCCTGCACTTGGCTCCTGTGTTCCCATCTCTCAGCCAGGCCCCGACTTGGATGGGGCCGCCACCTCTTTCCTCACAGGGTCCCATCGCCCAGTCAAGGGGGTTCATTCTCCCCAAACACAGCATCAGGAGTGGGGGGGGGTGACAGTCCCCACTGGGTCTCCTTCATGTGAGACCCTGTGCTGTTGAAAGAGCAGGCACCCTGCCCTCGGGGGTGGGGGGCTGGGGGGTGACATGCGGCCCACAGTGGACAGGCGGGTCTCCGGGTGGGGCGAGCCAGTGTGCAAGGAGTTCCGCGGTGGGTTCTCCTCTCCAACGGCTTCTGTGCCCCTTCCTCTCCCCGTGCCTCCCCTCGAAGACAGCGCGGTGCCCGGGACGGGAGCCATGGGAGCCGTCAGCCACCGCCCCCTCTACACACACACACGCACACGCACACGCACACACACACGCACACGCTGCAGGGAAGCAGGACCTGAGTGCAGGGCTCTCAGCGGCCCTGAGCGCCCCGCCCGGAATCGGCCAGCGGAATGGACAGACCGGATCTCCTGGCCCGGACCATGCAGGACTCTCCTGCCTGGGCTTCCAGTGTGGCCGCCTCCTTCTGGAAGCCTGGGAGGCTGGAATCAGGCCACTTCTTGTCTGTCCTGGCAGCAGACTGGGCTGCACTCTAAGAAGTTCGTGGCTCACCTGTGGATCCTGACCATCAGGTGGCCAGAGAAATTGGGAACATTTCTGTTTTGCCTGTTGAAATGTTTAATGACAAAGATTTTGTTCAGTTTCCTGATGTGGGTGTCCAAAGATGAGACACCCATGTGTGTGATCTGTACCTCCTATGAGATCAGCCCTAAGCTAGTTTAAACATGATCAAGTTCTGTCTACACGGTAGATTTAGACCTCTGCATGTCCTGTCTACTGATTATGTTTAGAGCTGACCATGTGTTGTCTATAATAAGAAGATTTAGACCTGACCATGTTCTGTGTACGCTAGGACTATGCAGACCTGGGTAGAGACCTGGCCTGGCCTCAGTACTGGGAAGCTCCGTGCCTGCATCTGAATGTCAGTGTTTAGATGTCTGGGGTCTGGAGCTGAGGTGGGCTTGTCTACGTAACAGCCTCTCTTCTGAGTGTGGTGACCTGGTCCTCCCAAGGGTCAGTGCTATGGTCGGGGCCTTAGTGTTAATCCCTGCAAGGTTCACCTTCCCTGGGGCTCATGGAGAATCCTCAGGGGGGCTACCTGGCAATAATTCCAATTTACCAACACGTGCATGGTGCATAGGGAGGCAGGTTTAGCTGGTGAATTGATTGCAGGGCACGCAGATCGGGCAAAAGGCTGATGGGTAACAGCTGAGGCTGCTGCTGAGCTCTCCTTCCAGTCTACCGTCCCTACTCAGCAGAGTCCAGAGCTGCCCCTCAGCTTTCAGCCCTGCTGTCCTGTGAGTTTTCTCAACATGTAAGTGAGACGAGAAAGGACTGAGCCTGCCAGCACAAAGGTCGTGTGTTCAACTCTAGCATGAAAGCTTTAAAAACAGTTAAAATCACACAGAACCGAAGTGAGAAGAGGAGGACTCCTCTGGGACAAGTGTGGGGAAAGGAGACCCACCTGACACTTTTTCCCATCCCAGGAGGTCCCAGGGACCCAGCTTGTTTCCACATTGGGGGAGCCCCCTGCAGAGCCATGGTGTCCTGACCAAGGGGACGTGTGACCCCAGGTGCAGGGTCTGGGAAGGTGAGGTCACCCTGGGACTGTGGACATGTGACCCAGGTGGAGGGGTCTGGGGAGGTGGGTCACCCTGGTGAGTGTGGATGTGTGACCCCAGGTATAGGGTGCAGGGACTGTGTGGGTCTCACCACACCTGCATGGGTCAGGATCACATGTATGGGGAGACCACATATGCGCTCTTTGCCTACAGTGTGTCCTGTCCCCTTTGAGATTTCCAACTTCTGCGTTAAGGGTGTTGTCCTGATTAACCTGTGGTTCCTTTTCTTCTCTTAATCTTGTCACAATCATATGAGGTCAGGCATGTTTGAGTGGGTTGCTGCTCTGTGTTCTGGTGAGTGACAACACTTGGTGGTATCATATTAATATCATAGCATATCATATGTCTAATCTATGGGGGTCACCACTGCCTGGGTCCCCCTGGACAGAGGTCAGGTGAGCACAGACTAGCCCCCCTTAAGAATGGTCTCCCCCGTGCTCTGTGAGGGTACCGTGATGACCCCTAAGGTAGGGAACTGTGTCTGGGCCTCCGACATTTGTGATGAAGGGGAGTCGAAATGGAATCTCAATTAACAAGACATTATTTTAAGAATTTATTGTAAGTGAAATAAAACACACGTCACATACCCTTTACCATCATCACCATTTTAAGTGCACGTTTCTGAGGCATCAGATATATTCACTTTCTCGTGGAGCCATCACCACCATCCCTAGAACTTTTCATCTTGCAAAACCAAAATTCCACAACCATGAAAGTCTCATTCCCCATTCCCTCCCACTGCCCCTGGCACCGATATCCACTTCAGTCCCTGAGTTGTCGACTCCAGGGCACCCACTGGAGTGGAATCCTGCAGTGTTTGCTGACGGGTCATTTTGGAAGAGCTGACTTTCAGTCTGAAGCTCTGCCTGTTTGCATCTGAAGAATCTGCATTTAAGGAGAGGGTGTATGAGGAAGGGGGTGTATGAGGGACAAAGGTGTCCGGGGTGCAGATGAGCCAGGACCTGACCAGCTGCCTTTTGGGTCCTCTGGTCCCATCTCTTGGTCTGTGCCTCATCTGCATCATCACTCTCCCCGCTGGCACCCCTGGGGTGTTGTTGTCTGAGTGAGATTCCCCTGGTGCCCCTGCTCTCCTCCCCTCCTCCTGCTGGTTGGGGAGGGAACTGCTTGCTGTGTGGTCTCTACTCCTGAGGCACGAAGGACCCTGTAGCATGGACCTGCAGAGTGTGGGGTGTGGTCCCAAGAGCATGGGGCCCACATAGGACACAACATCGGGGCGTGACAAGTGCTAGGGCTGCTTCATCACTGACAGGGAATGTTGCCCAGATCCTGCTCGAGAGGGCGTGGTGGGTGGCCTGGGACCCTAGAGGCCCCATTCCTATCCTGGAGCTTGGAGAGTGCATCCCCATGGGCTCCAGATTCACCCCATATCTCAGCCATATCCCTCTGTCCTGTCTTTGAACTCAGGAAAACGAGCTCTCTTGTCCACAACATAGGCCTGGTCCTGTTGATATTAGAATTCTTTAAGTTAGGTGTCCTGGGATAGCAGCTCTTTTTAGGCCTGAGAAGGAACAACTCAGGAGTGTACAACAATTTCAGATGAAACTAATATTCAATGACTATCTCTAACTACTCGGTTGTTGACTTCTATTAGTCATTATTCTCCTGGTTTTAGCTCTGATGTGGGGATTACAGAGGAGTCAATATTTAAGTCTTCATAATCTGTGTATTTGTAGCTTCAGTTTCATTACTGACCCATAGTTTTTTATGGTTTGGGAAGAGTTATTGATTTCATGTATCATGTAAAGGATTCACAATGATGATAGGGCAATTAAGATTACAATAATGGCTAGTAAATTGTTCACATTTTCTCTACCTGTGCATCTATTCTATGCATATGAGTTAGTTTAGATGTCAATATTAGTGAAATGATACAGAGGACTAGCGAACTTATTTTAAAAATCACTATTAATGTGTGATGATGAAAATGTAAAAGTTCTTCCATAATCGGTGATGTTGTATCTTGAGAGCCTAGATGAAATTGATATGCCTTAGTGATATACAGGATTTTAGCCTATGATTTAACTTTGACAAAGCTACATCACTTTTTATTTTTATCTCATTTATTGAGAAAGACATAATTGTTATGGTGTTGGCTTGAAACTGGTTGAAAAGGACTTGAGTCCTTCCTTATTTTACATTTACATAGGTAGGACCTTGAAGCATAGGATATGGTGGAGGGCATCCGTGTAACCATTCTAGGTTAGGAGTAGCAATTTCCACTGCTAAGACTTCTTGTTTAGACGCAAATGCTTTTCAAAGTATGAAGATTATTAGCATTACTGCTGCTACTGAGATGAATGAGCCTAAAGGCAAAATATTCCATGTTGTGTGTGCCTCAGGGTACTCAGACTAACGTAGTGACATCCCTGAGAGGCCAAGGAAGTGCTGCAGGAAGTCATATTTACTACTACAGATATACTTGTGAAGTGAATTTTTGCTCATGCTGAGTTAACTGTATAACCTGAGAATAGTGGGAATCAGTGTAGGAAGCCTCCTATAATAGTGAAGACTGCTCCCATGGACATTAGGTCATGGAAGTGTGCTACTACATAGTATGTATCCTGGAGAACAATGTCTGGGGATGAGTTGGCTAAGATGATTCCTGTCAAACCACCTACTGTAAAAAGAAAAACTAAAGCCTAAAACTCATAATATAGTGGGAGGTCATATAATATTACCTCCGTGAACAGTTGCTAACCAGGGACTTCCCTGGTGACGCAGTGGTTAAGAATTTGCCTGCCAATGCAGGGGACATGGGTTCGAGCCCTCGTCTGGGAAGATTCCACATGCCCCGGAGCAAAAAGCCCGTGCGCCACAACTACTGAGCCTGCCCTCTAGAGCCCGCAAGCCACAACTACTGAAGCCCACGCGCCTAGAGGCCGTGCTCTGCAACAAGAGAAGCCACTGCAATGAAAGGGCCGCACACCGCAACGAAGAGTAGCTGCCGCTCACCGCAACCAGAGAAAGCCCACGCACAGCAACCAAGACCCAACGCAGCCAAAAAAAAAAAATGAAAAGAAAAAGAAAAATTAAATAAAGAGTTACTAATCAGCTAGACACTTTTACTCCTGTAGGGATAGAAGTAATTACGGTAGCTGATGCAAAGTATGCTCCTGAGTCGACAGCTATCCCTATGGTAAACATGTGATGGGCCCACAAGAGAAATCCTAAAAAGCCAGTGGACATGACTCATACTATTCCCAAATAGCTGAAAGGCACTTTTTGTCCTAAATAGTATGTAATGATATGTGAGTTTATAACAAACCCTGGTAGGCCATGAATACAGACTTCAGGGTGAGCAACGAATCAAAATAGGTGTTAGTGTAGGATTTGGTCTCCTCCTGCAGGGTCAAAGAAAGTAGTGTTTAGATTTCTATCTCTTAACAGTATGGCAATTCTGGCTGCTCGGACTGAGATTGGTAATTATAGTAATATGGCTATAGTTGGGGAAGATTAAACAAATAATGGTGTTTGGTATTGGGATATGACTGCTGGTTTTGTATTAAAGACTATAGTAATAAAAGTAATAATACCAAGAATTGAAGAGACACCTGCTAAATGTAAGGAGAAAACAGTTAGGTCGACAGAGGCTCCTGCATGGGCCAGGTTGCAGGCTAGAGCTGAATACACGGTTCCACTGGTACCAGAACCAGCTTCTACTATTGGTGATATGAGTAGGAGTAAGAATGATGGGGGAAGTAGTCAAAAGTTTATATGACTTATTTGGGGAAATGCTACTTCAGGTGTCCGAGTTATTAGTGGCCCACGTCAGTTTTGAAAGCCTGCAATCATAACGGGTACAACTATAAAGAAAATTATTACAAGTGCAGGGACTGTTATGACTACTTTACAGATTTGGGCATCTCCAAGTAGCGCTCCAGGTCAGCATAGCTCAGCCTGGATTAATATAATTAAGGTGCTGCCTGCTACTCCAGCTCAAGCACCAAATAATAAATATAAAACGCCGATCTCTTTGTGATTTGTTGAAAATAATCAGCAGTGTATGAACAGAGGTAAAATGACTGAGTTAGCATTAGACTGTAAATCTAAAGACAGAGATTGAGCCCTCTTTCTGGCAAACCCTGTGGTGAATCAACAAATTGAATTGTAACTTCAGAGAAGCAGCTTCAATTCTGCCGGTGATTTTCCTGCCTTTTTTTTTTCTTTTTTTCTTTCTCAAATGAAGGAGAAGTAGACTGAAGCCAGTTGACTAGAGGATTTGCCTGTTAACTAAAGTTTCCTGGGGTTAAAACTCATCAATCTCGTAAAGATTTGGCTTAAATACAGTGTTTGCTTTACATTCAATTGATGTAGGATAAAGTCTTGCAATCCTTATTTTTAGGAATTAAGTAAATTTTACTTGTTTAGGGTTTTGAAAGCTCTTGGTCTGAACTAACCTAAATTCCTAGTCCAGCACTGATAGAATGGGTGTTGTGTGTAGTAATCGTGTGGGTATTATGATTGGTAATGATAGGAAGGTTATTTCTTTGTATGTTCAAATTGTTTTGTGTCTGTGTTGTTTAATGAAGGGAATATAGTTAGTGATGTGGAGTATGTTAGCTGCAAGTAGAAATATATGCTGAGGACTGCTATGATGGCTATTAGTGTTGGTAGAATGATGTCATTTTTGTTATCTCTTGGATAATTATTCATTTGGGTAAAAACCCTGATAGTGATGGGCGATGTCCTAATGATACTATAATGGTGAGGAAAATGATTGTGATGGGAGGTGTTTTATCTCATGTGTGTGATAATGATACTCTTGTAGTACATGATCTGGGCATAAATAAGAAGAAGATAGTGTTGTTATGATATAAATTAGTATGTTTAGGATTGTTATAATCTGAATATACATTATAATAGCTGTTATTCATCCTATATGGGCAATTGATGAGGAGGGTGTAGTATGGCGAAGTCTGCCTCAGCCTCCAGCTATGATTTATAATATCACTATGATTAATAGTATATTTAGGTTGATGGATGGTGACATGTGGTATAAAACTGATAGGGGTGCAATTTTGTCATGTTGATAGCATCAGGTCTGCTGTTCATGGGATGCCTTGTGTGACTTCAGGCACTCAGAAGTGAAATGGGGAAAGTCCTACTTTGTGACAAGGGCGATTGTCATGAGGGTGGATGCTGCTGGATTAAAGATTTTTGTTATTCATTGTGTTCTTTGACCAGAGTATATTAGATTAATGATAATAGCCATTATAAGTATTGATGTGGTGGATTGTTTTAGGAAATATTTGTTGGATGCTTCCGTAGCTTATGGGTTCATGTTTTTTATTAGAATGGGGATACCATTAACCAATGTGAGCTTGTTATACAATTATATTTCCTGAGAAAATGGTCAGTAGAATGATGGTAAAACAATGAGAGTTTATTAGCACAGGAAGGATATACAAAAACATTTTGGGGGTATGGGCCTGAAGCTTACTTAGAGAACCTTACTATAGAGCATGTGGTGTAATGTGGTAGGTAGCATGGAGAATGTAAAATTATTAGGAAGAATTCAATTCCAGGAATAAGAGCGTTGAAACCTTTATGATTTACTCTATCAAAGTAACTCTTTTGTCAGACATATTTCTTAAGTTTGTGGTGGGTTGCCTGGTATGATGACAAGTAGTGAAAACTCTCATATACATAGGGTTAATGTTAGTAGTAAAAAAACTTTTTATAAGAGATGTATGCGTTGATCATATCAAAATTGTGGGTAGGATGCTCAAATTCATAGAAAGGAGATTGTTAGATGTGTTTTAATGATGACTTGGGCTGTATATAATTCTGGCACCTAGGGATTGTTGAATGCTCCTAAAAATAGATTGCTGTGGAAATGTTTATTATAGGGAAATTGACATATTCTCTAGGAAGGACGGGGTGAATGGGCCTGCTACATTTTCTACATTGAAGACATATACAGGTTTTGATTCTACTTCTGTTAAATCAAGTGGGGCTTCATTGGATTTCTGCTACTGCGGAGATAATCAAATTCTGGGTAGGGGTCAGGAGAAAGTTAGTCATAGGTGTTCTTGTGTAATAATTACTGTTGAAAGTGTAAATGATCCATTTATCAGTAAGACTGAGAATAGAATAACTGCTACATTACTTCATATGAGATGATTGTCTGTGCTATTGTCCCTAGAGCTCCAGTGAGTGAGTATTTTGAATGTGAAGTTCATCCAGATCTGAGGATGGAATAAATGGCTAGGTGTGATATGGCTAATATAAATAATATGCCTACATTTATATTAATTAGTGGATAAGATATGGGAAGAGGAATTCATGTTGTGAGAGCCAGGGTTAAGGCTAGCATTGGGGCAATAATATATAAATTGATGATGTTGATGGACATAGTGGTTCTTTAATAAGTAATTTGAATGCCTCAGCAATGGGTTGTAATAATCCATGGGGGCTGATGATTTTTGGCCCTTTCTGGATTTGTATATAGCCTAGGATTTTCCATTTAGTTAATATGAGGAATGCTACGGTGAATTAAATTGGGTAATTTGTGAAAGAATGTTGATTATAAACATATTCTTAGGAAGAGGACTTGAACCAGTGCAGAAAAAGTTTCAGTTTTACATAATTACCGGGCTCTGCCACCGTAACGAGCCCTGTTCTACAGTAGGGTATGTATAAATTAATTGAATATAGATTATATCATCATTTAGTTTGAAGACATTTTGTAAAGTAAGCCGTATTGCTCTTGTCCTTTCATACTGGAAGAAATCTGCAATAGACAGAAACCAACCAGGATGACTCCAGTCTGAACTCAGATCACGTGAGACTTTAATCGTTGAACAGACAATTAATGGCAGTTATACCATTGAAATGTCGTGATCCAGCATCAAGGTCATAAACCATATTGCCCATATGAACTCCAGAATACAATTACACTGTTATCCCTAGTAAAACTTGTTCCATTGATCAGTGTTTTAGAAGAACAGGTGATAAAGCATTTTGACTAGCTGGCCTAAATTTTAATCACTCAGACGTGGTTTTATTCTCCAAAAAATAAATGGCGCACGGGCTCAAGACACACCGGCTTCAGTAGTTGTGGCGTGCAGACTCAGTAGTTGTGGCCCACTGGCTTAGTTGTTCGGTGGCACGTGAGATCTTCCCGGACCGGGGATCGAACCGGGTCCCCTGCATTGGCAGACGAATTCTTAATCACCGCATCACCAGGGAAGTCCCAGAATCGCAGTCTCCCTTTTAATATACCTTAAGCCCAAAGAATCCATGGAAAATTGTTACAGAAAATAAGATAATAAAATATTGTAAGGACTATAACAGAAGCATATAGTACACAGTTCATATAGACACATCCCAAGCAGTTACAAAGTATATTAAAAGGGAGGCTGCAATTTTAAAAGAATAAGAAAAATTATACCCACAAACTCCCAATCTTTCCTGAAACGTTGCAATCTGAAACCCTATTGTAGGAAGCAGAAGATTCCAGGAGACATTCTACAAATGAAGGACTCCAAACCCTGTGGTTGGATAAGGAATTCTGGAAGGAAGGTATCCTCACCCAAGGAGAGCAGGTTCCTATACTTCTCTCACATCACATCCCTGTACAATTCCCATTGATCTTGGTCCAGGCATTCTCACTCCTCTTGAGAGAAATCTATGGCCACCTCCTGGAATGGCAGCAGTCCCTGAAATTAAAAGTACACATGCCATGTGGCCACGGGAAGAGTTCATAATGTGACCCAAGAAGAAAACAGCAAGTTAAGAGAACTGGTTTTAATTTAGAAGAGTGTCTTCAATTATCCACTAATATATATATATATTTTTTTTTTCTTTTTTTTTTTTTACAAAGTAACTTTCTCTACCTTATTTCTAACTACAGGAAAAGAGTATGGCATGTGATCCACAAAACCAGTATAGAGTCTATACTTGTCTGGAAAAGAAATGATAAAATGATGGTTTCAACACAGGCATATGCATTTTTGAGTGTTTTATTTATATCAAACTGGATAAAATGTGTGTATTTCTCATACAGAAAAGACATGTCGAGGTAGAAACGTACCTTTCAACTATTCATGGGTACACAAGTACACTGGGGAGATTGTAAAAGTGCAGATTGTGATTCAGTAGGTCTGGCGGGCCTGAGTTCTATTTTTTTAACAAGCTCATTTTTAACTAGTGATGCCACAGTCTCTGATTCATTAACCACAACTGTGAATATCAGAGACAAAATTAGAAAGGTAAAAATTCATATTTAATTTTGAACTTAAAGTGTTTTATGGATTTTACACCTTTAATAGAATAGTGAGCACAGCAGCAACAATCATTTGTGAATATTTACTATAGACTGTGTATCTTTCTAACTTTTTTGTGTAGGATTCCAGGAAAAAGGCCTGGGCTGCGGCCACAGTGGGCGTGGCCCCCAGGCCGGGCCGCCCCTCCAGGACCCCCGACGGGGCCCTGCGCTCCTGGCGGCTCCCTCCCCCGCCGCCCCGCTCCCTCCCGGAAGGCCTCGGGGCAGAGCGGTCCCACCCCCTGCGCGCTGAACAGAGCCCGCGTTTCCGCAGAGCTGGAACTCCTGGCTCGGGGTCTCTTCCCTCCGCCGTCACGGAACTGCCCCGGAGCCCGAGGGGAGGGCGACCTCACTGAGGCTGCCGGCTCTGGAGGTGCCCCGGCGGCCGAAGCCGCGACAGTCGTGGGGACGGCGGGCCGGGTAAGTGGGCGCCGACCCTCCGCCTGGTCCTGTGCCCGGGCGGCAGCGCAAGACCAGCTTCTGAGGGGCAGGGGTTCGCTGCCACCCGCCGCTGCTGTGCAGAAAGAGCGGCCCCCGGCCTCTGGTCCCGGGGAACTTCGGTCCCTCCTCTCGCCCCTGCCCTCGGCCTGGCTCGCGGGGCCTGGTGGGCGTGGGGAGGGGGTCGGCCTGAACGTCCTGAGGGGAAACGGGGCAAGGGAGGCGCAGGGTCCGGCTGCAGCGTCAGCGCCCCTCCTCCCGACTGCGGGGAAAGCGGCTGAAAACTCCTCCCGAGGCGCGCAGGCCCCTTATTCAGCCGAGTCCCTCTGCGCTTCCTCCTCCCTGAGCTAAAGTACCGGGGGGAGGGGACAGGGCAGGGGACTGGCGCAGGTAATGGGGAACATCAAAAGGTGATTGTTAACTAAGGAAAACCAGCTCTCCCAAGGTGAGGAATGGAACGCTTTTCTTCATATGGGAAGATGCAAGAGTCTGGGCTCACTGACATCCTTCCTTTGATATGCACCTCAGCTCTCTGGGGCCTGCATTCTGTATTTGCATATCCTGAGTGCCTCAGGGCCCGCCGGCTCACAGTGGAGGGCTGCAAGTGCTGAAGACTGTGACATTCTTTGTTTACTGATATGGCAAGAAACATTCCATTTCTCACAGGCTTGAGAGGCAGACAGTGAAAAAGAGTCGGAGACTCTCACTCGGCATGTACTTTGGTTTACATATAGATAATATTTATACTTAACTGTGCTAATAGAGGTTCTCAAGTCCAATCAACTTGTACTACTGCCCTCTATGTATCAATTTCATCAATATCATAAGATAAATGCCTATAGAATTGACTTAATCCATTTAAATAGGATAATGATTTTTAAAGGAAACATAATAGAAATATAACAACAAAACCTTTACCACTAACGGCTGGGTCTGGAACAACCTAAATAAATGTTCCATTGTTAAAATATTGAAAGATGTATTCAATAGAAATATCAACAAAAATGACAAATAATAAGGGTAGCAGAATGTTGAAATGTTCTATCTTTATCATTAAAGTGGCAGAAAATCATTTATTAGTAGGCACTGGGGGCAGAAGATGCCTGATTTCATTTCTTTGTCATATTTGTGCAGTTGTTTCAACAAGTAACTTGAAGACAAAATGGAAAAACAAGGAGGTTTGTGCCTGAGATCATGTTGATGTGAAACCAGGGATGGCCACCTTGTGCCAGGTGAGTTAAGTTTACCTGGCAGGTAGACCGCAGAGCTCCTGGGAAGCAAGGGTTGGAATTTCTCTGCTGGGTGCCCCTTAGGTTCCGTGACTTGACTGACTGTGAGTCATGTTTCGGGAAAGACCTGATCACAGGAAAAGGGTGGGAATAGAGTGATTTGGGGAGCAGCTAACAACATTCATCACATGAATTTTAAAGAAACAGGAAAACAAATGCTTCTTATGGAATCAGAGAATGTGAGGGCTGGACAATCCCAGAAAATGAGGAACACCCATCCCATTTTCCAGATGAGAAAACAGAGGTCCAGCAAGGTGAAATCCCTCACCCAAGTTGCACCCGTCTCTCCTCCCCACTACGTGGTTCATGAAAGCAGGACTCTTCCTGTCTTGATCACTGCTGAACCTCAAAAAGGGCCAGGCATCTAGCAGCTGCTCCAAAAATTTTGGTTGACTGTAGGAACAATGCTATTTCTTTCTTTCTCACTCTTATTGAAGATTGTGCCAAGAACTCCCCAGGTTGCAATGTAATTCGATAAATGTAAATATTAATTGAGTTTTGTTGTGATGAGGACTTAGGCTTTGAAGGTAACAGACTTGGTTCAGATCTTGGTTCTGCCACTCAATAGCTGTTTGGCTTTGGGAAAATTAATAAACCTCTCTGAGATTACTTCCTCCTTTGTAAAGTGGGGATAAATCTATCTGAGCCAGCAGAGCACCTGCATGAGAGATGTGCACTAAATATTGGTCTTTCTCACTCTCCTACGCCATCTCTCTGTTCTTCCCAGAGAAGCTGTACAGAAGGATATAGTACTTTTTTAAAAATAGTTAACTAATTAATTAATTAATTTGTTTTTGGCTGCGTTGGGTCTTCGTTGCTATGCGCAGGCTTTCTCTAGTTGCGGCAAGCGGGGGCTACTCTTTGTTGCGGTGCGCGGGCTTCTCATTGCGGTGGCTTCTCTTGCTGCGCTTGTTGTGGAGCACCGGTTCTAGGCGCGCGGGCTTCAGTAGTTGTGGCCTGCAGGCTCAGTAGTTGTGGCGCATGGGCTTAGCTGCTCCGCGGCATGTGGGATCTTCCCTGACCAGGGCTCGAACCCATGTCCCCTGCCTTGGCAGGCAGATTCTTAACCACTGCGCCACCAGGGAAGTCCGATATAGTACTTTTTAAAGAGGGGTTTTAATTTATTTCAGATTGTGTACATTTTTCTTGTAGAAAAGATTATTCCACTATAGAAACATAAACACGCAAAACCACTGCAAATGCTGTATTCTATGGGTTAGATATTATCAGTCACATTTTATAAGTAATTGGGCAAATGCCAAAGCACTAGGTACTGGGGAGTAAGAAGACTCAAATCTGGGGTGCCCCCCACCCCAATTTCAAGATCAGGGTGTGTTTTCCAAATCCATGTTTCATCTGGTCTTTGTTTCTCATCCATCCTCTGTGTCTGCCTTTCTCAAGAAGGCTCAGATCCTCGGCTTTCACACCCTCCCGGCTGGCTGTGCCCCAGCTCCCGGCCTGGAACCTCTGCGTGCCTGGGTGTGCCTGCTGCCCCTGTGCATCACCAGCTTTGCCAGGGAGCTGCTGCATCGTGCACTGCTTGCTGTACCCAGAGTACCTGGACCCTTCTGGTACATGAAGTGCACCCTCCTCACCATGTGTGCAGCCCATCCCCTTACCTTATATCCTGCCTCTAAGCCAGGCTTGGGGATGACTACAGTGTGCATTCAGCTGTGTGAGGTGCTGGGATCAAAGTGAAGTTCCCAACTTTTGAAGTTGCAGGCTTGAGGGGCACACAGTGATTTAAAGTCGGGTCACCTGACTTAAAGGGGGGACTGATTGATTTAAAGCCAAGGCAGCTGACTTAAAGCCTGCGTCCCTCAGCTGCAGGACGAGACCAACTTTGGCGGTGCACGGGTTCGCTCCAAGCCAGCACTGCTGTTCAGGAAGAGCTTCCTGTAGCGCCTTAGTGCAGGGGGACTTGGTCCGTTTTCTTGCCCCTGCCCTCAGAGGGGGGCCACCTGCTCTTCTGGAGAATCAGGGAGGGGGAAGTGCAGAGTCCCGGCTGGAGTTGCGGCACCCCTTGTCTGATGGCAGGGAAAGGGGGACGGGGCTGTGTGGTGTCCTGGGGCTGGACTCACCAGGTCGACTCAGCCTCTCAGCCTCCTAACCTCCCCCCACACACTCCACAAGAGTTTCCAATAATATGTAATTGCGCCTTAGGTTCTCGGTCTTCAAACTCATACCCAGGCTCCCAGGTCCCTTGATTCAGCCAATTCCTCTGTGCTCTTTCTTCTATTAGATACAGTCCCAGAGGGAGGGGCTGGGGGATGGGACTGGAGGGATGCCGGCAGCACTGGCCTCAGCTGACTAAAGAGATCCGGGGCCTGCGCTATCACACATGTGCGAGGACCCTTAAGGCGGAATCGAGGGGGCCAGTTAGAGGCAGTCCTTGCTGCCTCAAGTGAGTATGGATCACCGTCGGGTGGGGAGCACGCTGACCCCTGAGAAGTACTGTTAGGAGGATGTGTTCCTCCCTCGGCTTCAAGGACGTAGGTGGGCTTCAGGGCTCCAGTTCCCCTCCAGGCCTCCAGGTCCGACTGCACCGCAGCGGCCTTGCAGACCCGCCTTCCTGTCCCAGAACTTGCCAGGCTCCAGGAAGAATCCAGACTGCAGAGACGGTGCCTGAGCGCTCCAGCTTGAGAAGTGCTGTCCCTGGGGACCCAACAGTGGAGGGAGGAAGGGTGAAGGGAGTGGGGGGGTGGGGTCGGGAGGGGTGGCTGCCCTGGGAGACGTTGAGAGAGAAATATCGCCCCCCACACCCCCTGCCCCTGCAACTGACCCATTGATGCCATAGGATCTCAGGGCCTTTTAGTCAGAGATGCCTCTGCTTCTTTACTCCTGTGTTCAAAACTATGCAAAACCAACTCTTCATTCTCTTGCTGCCTTGCCAGGACTTTTAAAGCACTGTTCTTTTGAAGCACTCGTTCCCTAAACTGCAGTTTGGAGCTGTCCCAGCTATTTAAAAGTGTTCTCCTTAAACTGAGACTAGATCCTACTCTTTTGGAAAAACGGCCTTCACTTCATTGGAGATCGTCTTTTCTTCCCATTCCTTCCTTCTACTGCCCTCTTAAGAACCCCTGTGCTCAAAGAGCTTGGTGATTTATTTTTTGCTTGATGTCAAAAAGAAACCTTCCCCATGCACCCCAAAAAGCTTTCCTGGAACATAGGTGTTTCACAACCATGACAGTGTTTTGCAGTTAGTATACACTGGGTAGACTGCCTAGCAATCCCTCCAAGAGCCAGAGGTGAGCAAACCTTTGCTTATTTGATTGGATGCCCTTCAAGTTTAGGAAGGTCCCATTCTTATGACCCAGCAGGTAAGACAGAGCCCTGGATGGCTGTGGCTGTGATTAGATAACTTCTGATGATTTTATTTCCCTTACTGAGCTGCTGCTTCTAGGTTAAATTCATTTTATTACCTGTCCATTTTTAAAGAAAGACTGACAAAGTCACTGTAATAGGTCAGGAGTCTGAACTCAGGGTTGGTCAAAGGTACTCACAGGGAGGAAGGTGGATAAAAATAGGTGGGTAAAACAGGAGGGTTGGCAAGTACAGCCAGGACACCCGTGTTCATCATGCATACTAATAAAGGCCAGAATCTCCTCATTTATCTCTGGTGGGAAGTTCTGATGGTTTCACAGGATCAAACTCAAATCATATTCAAACTAGGGGATTTCCCTGAGCATAAAAGGAAGTATCCGTCCCTAGCAGGAGTCGCTGCAGAGGAATAAAGACGTAGCTGTAGAGAACGGACTTGAGGACACAGGGAGGGGGAAGGGTAAGCTGGGATGAAGTGCGAGAGTGGCATGGACATATATACACTACCAAAGGTGAAATAGATAGCTATTGGGAAGCAGCTGCATATAGCACAGGGAGATCAGCTCAGTGCTTTGTGACCACCTAGAGGGGTGGAATAGGGAAGGTGGGAGGGAGACACAAGAGGGAGAGGATATGGGGATATATGTATACGAATAGGTGATTCACTTTGTTATACAGCAGAAGCTAACACAACAAGGTAAAGCAATTATACTCCAATAAAGATGTTGACAACAACAACAAAAAAAACCCAAAATCTAAGTCAATCAAGCCAACGGAGACAATGTATGTGTTTACAGTTCAAGAAATCCACAAGGGAATCCTTTATTCTGTAGGCAATGAATGGTCCATTCGAAAAGAAAAAAACTTTCTAAAATGTTGTTTTTCCATTTATTGTTCAGAACATCATTTTTATACCTCTGCATTTCTTACTATTCAAAGCCAAGTCACGCGAGTTACAGGGAAGCAGCTGATTGATTTAAAGTTGGGTCATGTGATTTAAAAACCAGTGGCAGTTGATTGATTTAAATCCCGGTCATATGACATGAGGAGAGGGTGCTAAAAACTGCTTTTTCATCTCTGGCTCAGAATATCATATTTACCTTGGTTTTTCTTATGACTTAGGAAACTTGAGCTGTCTCTCCTTGGAATCATCAGGAGAAAAATACAGTATTTCAGGTTCATTCGTGAAACCAACTTCTCACGGTTAAGGTGTATTGACTAAAAGATCTTCCTTCTTCAAGAGATTCCAAACCTCTGTAAGACACTTCATTGTAATTGGAGAAAAAAGAAGAATGAATTCAGGCCAGCAGCTGCAGGGGGCCAAGGCAGCCCCCAGGACTAGGGAAGGAGGAGGAGGAAGGGCTGAGAGTTGCCATTAGAGCAGACAACCTCCAGAGGGCGCTGAAGCACCGGCAGAGCCCGCCTGCCACTCCCAGTTTGGCACTCCAGGGTCAGATTTGGGTTTGGAGATGGGGTTGCTGTAACCCCAAGGAGGTGAGCAGAGAGGAGGAGTTGATTACTGGTCTCCTCTGACTCTCTGACGCAAATTGCCTGGCTTCACAGGGGGGACAGAGTTTTGCTTTCAGCAAACTGATGGGGCACTTCCAGGCTGGTCGGGTTGCCCAGTGGCCCGACAGCCTGACGGGCTGACTGCGGTGTGACCGCCCTTTGTTTCTCCAGAATCTGTACATCAGGAGGTGCATGGGTGCGGGAGCCCATTCACCGCCCCTCCCCCCAAGGGGGATGGCACCTTCCCTGGCTGTACCCTATGATCAGCAGGTACTTGAAATGAATGCAAGTTTTTTGACTTCAAGGAAAAGCTCACATAACCGTTTCTTCCTCATAATGTGTGGGATTTACTATAATGGAAGGACATTATAAAGAACAGGTAGAAAACTCACCTGTTGGTCTCCATGTAGGAGTTTATTTTGCATGAATCCCTCCTACATGAGTAGATAGCAGAGGTTTATTTTTGTTCCCGTGTGTGTAGTTGTGGCAGAGGATGTAGGTATGGTGATTTGAAGCCCTCAAAGAAATATTCTCAGAACTCTCAAGACTTCTCTTGATCGGAACCGAAAGAGACCTGGAAAAGGAGGAAAAGAAAAGGAGGGAGAACGAATGACTGTTTCTCAGTAAATTCACCTTCCTGGTTAATTGTTCTGTCTTCTCATTTCTTTTAACTTCTATGTATGTCTAATGGAATAATGTAGAAAGGCTGATTTTTATGCTTTAAAAGATTTTACATCACAAAGAAACTAGAAGTGGCTAACAGAACTTATTCAAATCAGTTTTACATAGAGACTTTGATATTAAATTTGTATACTAAAATGGGTTTATCCCAATTTTCTCTTTCTTTTTGAGTGAATATTTGTAACATATTTTTGTAGATAATAATTTATCCTAGATATACAAAATTGTGAGAATGAGTACCATTTTTTACCACTTAAATGATTTCTTTTAAATGAATAGATTGTACACTTTAAATGCCAATGTTGTGTCTTACGTGTTGTTTTTTAATTCCTTGATTTCCAAAACTTGTGTTTATTTAATTGATTTCTATCTAATAATCTGTGTCTCCCCTTTATTGTTTCTTACTTTATATTTTATTGATCTATAGTTAATTTACATTATTATATTAGTTTCAGAGGTACAACATAGTGATTCATAAATGTTTAGGTTCTTCTCCGTTTATAGTTATTATAAAAGAGTGGCTATATTCCCCATGCTATACAGTACATCACTGTAGATTATTGATTTTATACATAGTGGATTGTACCTCAAAATCTCCTACCACTATTTTGCTCCTCCACCCTATCTCCCCCTGCTGGTAACCACTAGTCTGTTCTTTAATCTGTGAGTCTGTTTTTTTGTTGTTGTTGTATTCAATTTTTTAGATGCCACGTGTAAGTGATAACATACCATGCTTGTTTTCTCATAACATACCATGCTTTTTTTCTCATAACATGCCATGCTTGTTTTCTCTGCGGCTTATTTTACTAAGCATAATACCCTCCAAATCCATCCATGTTCTTGCAAATGGCAAAATTTCATTTTTTGCTGAAGTCATCATAAAAAATCTTTTTTATCCACTAAGCTATTGATGAACACTTAGTTTGACTCTATATCTTGGCTATGGCAAATAACACTGTTAGGAACATTGGTGTGCAGTTATTTCTTTTGAAATAGTGTTTTTGTTTTCTTCTGATATACCCAACAGTGAAATTGCTGGATATTATGGTAGTTCTATTTTTAGTTTTTTGTGGAACCTCCATTCTGCTTTCCACAGTAGCTGCACTACTTCACATTCACATCAAGAGTGTACAAGAGTTTCCCTTTCTCCACATCCTCACTAACCTTTGTTATTTGTGATCTTTTTGATGACAGCCATTCTGACAAGACTGAGGTGATATATCTCATAGTTTTGATTTGCATTTTACTGCCGATTACCTATGTTTAGCATCTTTGTGAGTTCTGGCTGTCTATATGTAGTTTTTCCTTGGAAAAAATGTCTATTTAGGTCTTCTCATTTTTTTAAAAAAGATTGTGGGTGTTTTTTGGATATTGAGTTGTATGTGCTGTTTCTGTAGTTTAGATATGAACCCTTGCTTGGTCATCTTTTTTGATGTTAACCTCTTATCATGTGCAAATATTGTCTCTCCTTCAGCAGGTTGCCTTTTCATTTTGTCTTTGGTTTCCTTTGCTGTGCAAAATCTTTTAAGTTTAGTGAAGTCCCATTTGTTTATTTTTGCTTTTGTTTCATTTGCCTTAGTAGACTGAACCTAAAACTGTTGCTATCATTTATGTTGAAGAATGTTCTATATTTTCCTCTAGGGGTTTTATGGTTTCTGGTCCTACACTTAGGTCTTTATTCAGTTTTGCATTTATTTTATATATGGTGTGCTAAAATAATCTAATTTTATTCTTTTCCATGTAACTGACCAGTTTTCCCAGTACCACTTATTGAAGAGACAGTTTTTTCTCCATATTGCCTGCTTTGTCATAAATCAATTAAATATAAGTGTGTGGGCTTATTTCTGGGATCTCTATTCTATTCCAGTGATCTTTGTGTCTGTTTTTGCTCTGGTACCTTTCTCTCTGATTACTGTCGCTTTGCAGTATAGTCTGAAGTCAAGGTGCGTGATGCCTCCAGCTGTGTTCTTTCTCAAGATTGTTTGGCTATTTGGGGTCTTTGTGTTTCTATACAAATTTTAAAATTACTTTTTCAAGTTCTGCGAAAATGCTTTGGTATTCTGATAGGGATTGCATTAAATCTGTAGATTGTCTTTGGTAGTATGGTTATTTTAACAGTATTAATTCTTCCAGTCCATGCACATGCTATATTTTTCCATCTTTTTGTGTTGTCTTCAACTTCTTTCACCAATGGCTGATAGATTTCTGAGCACATGTCTTTTACCTGCTTAGGTGTGTTTATTCCTAGGTATCTTATTCTTTTTGATGTGATTGCATATGGTATAGTTTTCTTAATTTTTCTTTCTGACAGCTTTCAGTTTTGTTTTTTCTTCTTTTTCTAATTCCTTCAGGTGTAATGTTAGGTTGTTTATTTGATATTTTTCTTGATTCTTAAGAATAAGCTTGTATCACTATAACTTCCCCCTGTGAACTGCGCTGGCTGTGTCCCATAGATTTTGGATCATTGTGCGTTCATTTTTATTTGTCTTGGGTATTTTTAGAATCCCTCTTTAATTTCTTCAGTGTTCCTTTCTTCCCCTTTTATTCCCTTCATCTGTGATGTGAGGACTATCTTTAATATTATGTTTGGATTTCTTTCAGTTTTGTGTATGTGCGTGTGTGCGTGTGTGTGTGTGTGTGTGTGTGTGTGTGTGATTATTTAAGTTGCTGAGCTCTTAATTTCACATGGACACTAACAACCCTGCATTGTTACTCTGCTCCCCCACAGTTACTGAATTTGACCTTATATTTTACATCTACTTGTTTTGTGTGTCCCTTAACTTCTTATTGTGAATATAGATGATGTTATTATTGTTTTCTTTCATCCTTCCTATTAGCTGTGTCCATGGTTGATTTACTACCTTTGCTGAATATTTGCGTTAACCAATGAGGTTTTTCCTTTAGTAAGTTTCCTTTCCTAATTTTTATGTTTCAATCGTGACCTTTTCTTTTTCACTTAGAAAAGCCCCTTTAAGATTTCTCATAAAGCTGGTTTGGTGATGCTGAGCTCTTTTAGTTTTGCTTCTCTGTAAAACTTTAGATCTCACCATCAAATCTGAAGGAGAGCCTTGCTGGGTAGAGTATTTTTGCTTATAGGCTTTTCCCTTTCATGACTTTAAATATACCATGCCACTCCCTTCTGGCTTGCAGAGGTTATCCTGAAAAGTCAGCAGATAACTTTATGCAATTTCCCATGTTTGTAACTTGTTGCTTTTCCTTTGCTCCTTTTAATAGTGTCTTTTTATCTTTATTTTTTTTCCATTTTAATTACAATGAGTCTTGGTGTGGTCCTCTTTGGGGTTGATCCTGTTTTGGCCTTACTGTGTTTACTGGACTTGGATGTCTGTTTTCCTTCCCAGGTTAGGGAAGTTTTCAGCTCTTATGTCTTCAGGTATGTTCTACACTGCTTTCTCTTTCCTTTTTGCTTCTGGGACCAGTATAATGCAAATGTTAGTACACTTGATGTTGTTTCACAAGTCTGTTCAACTTTCCTCATTTCATTTTAATCTATTGTTTTACCGTTCATCTTCAGTGATTGCCAGTACTCTGTCCTTCAGTTTTCTGATTCATTCCTCTGTATCATTTAGTCTACAGTAGGTTCCTTTAATGTATTTTTCATTTCAGTTATTGTATTCCTCATCTCTGTTTTGTTGTTCTTTAATGGTCTAACTCTTTTTAAAAAAATTCTAACTTCTTGCTCTGGTCGTCCATTCTTCTCCTGGGTTCTTTGATCATCTTTACAGTCATTACCTTGAACCCTTTGTTGAGGAGATTGGCTATATCCACTTCACTTAGATCTTTTTCTGAATTCTTATCTTGGTCCTTCATTTGGATCGTGTTTCTGTGTCACCTCATTTTTCTTAACTTCCTGATTTTATTGCTATGTATGTAGTAGGTTTGTTACATTTCCTGACCTTGGGGAAGTGGCCTTTTGTAGGAGATGTCCTATGGGTCCCAGCAGCCCCCTCTCCCCTGGTCACTAGAGCTATTTATTCTAGGTGTACCCCCTATGTGGGCTGCTTGGGCTCTTCTGCTGTGGTGGGCTGACTACTGTGGGTGGTCTGGTAGGCTTGGCTGCCCCCAGACTGCTTATTTGCCAGGCTCTGCCTTGTATGGAGGCTGTCTGTGCTGCTTGGTGAGACTAAATCATAAGGCAGCTGGCTGCACAACTCTGAGGGACACCAAATCTGGTGCTGGTTCACTTATGGGTAGAATTGCAGTCCAGGTGATATCAGGGCTAGTGCCCAGTCACTGGTTCTGGGGCTATGCTGGCTACTGGGAGGAAGAGACAGGTCCTGCGTTCTGGCTGCAGGGCCCAGGAATCACAGAGTTGGTGTTGGATCACTGTTCCTGACACAGCTCTCTGCAGGGTCGGGGGTATCTCTAAGCTTGTGTTGGCATTCTGATGGGCAGGGTCAGGACCCAGCTGAGTCCATGGCTGTGTCTGGCCTGCAGTTAAGTGGCCTGGTTACACAGGCTGCTGGGCTGTGGTATTCCTGGAGCTGGTGTGTGCCTGTTGGTGTATGAGGCTGATCCCACTGCTAGAGCAGGTTTGCTGTTGGGTAGGTCCAAGCTCCATCCAGTCCCTGTGCAGTTATCACCTGCCGATGGTGAGGCTGACTCCAAGGCCAGAGCAGGCTCACTTGTCAGAGGGGCCGGGGACTCTGGGGCTGGTGCCTGTCCACTGAGGTGTGGAGGCTGGTCCTGGGGCTTTTGGTGGCTGGGCCCATGTCCAGGGGCAGCTGTGCCTTGAGATGATCTGAAGGCAGCCTGTTTGCTGGTGGATGGGGCTATGCCCCTGCTCAGTTAGTTGCTTGGCCTGCAGCATCCTAGTACTTGTGTCTATAGTCTGGTGGAAATGGGTAGGGCTCAGTCCTGAGGCTGATAAGCTAGAGGGAGGATTCTGAAATTATGCTTGCCGGCACCAGCGTCCACGAGGTAGAAGGAGCTCCCCCGAATGGCTGCTGCCAGTGCCTCTGTCCCTGAGGCTGTGCTGTAGTTGCCTCTTGCCTCTCTGGGAGACTCTCCAAGATCAGGAGGTAGGTGTGACCCGGGATCCTTTCAAATGACTGCTTCTGTTCTGATTCTCAGATCATGTGGGGTTTTGTGAGCATCTTTTAAGAGTGGAATCTCTATTTCCCACAACCCTCTGGCTCTCTGGAAAATAAGCACTACTGGTCTTCAAAGCCCAACTTTCTAGGAACACTTCTTTCCAGAACAGGATCCCTGGGCTTGGGAGCCTGATGTTGGCTTCATACCCCTTGCTACTTGGGAGCACCTCTGAAATTGTAGTTATTCTCCCATTTGTGGGCCACCCACTTGGTGGTATGGGTCTTGACTCTATTGAGATTTTGCCCTTCCTTTCTGTCTTGTCGAGGTGCCTTCCTTGTATCTTTAGCTGTAAAACATCTTCTATGGTAGGTCCCGGCCTTTTTCATCAATTGCTGTTCCGTAAACAGTTGTGACTTTGGTGTGCCCATGAGAGGCATCAAGCTCTGGGTCTCTGAATGCTACCATGTTGGACAATCTCTCTACTTCATTCTTAAATCATATCATTTAAGTTTTCTTAGTATCTTATTTGATTAGCGACAGTTTGAAATTTATTGTCACTCATGTTTACTTCGCCTGTTTAAAAAAATTGAATAGTGCATTCATTCAGTTTGAAACGAAGGTAGTGACCTGCGAATTTCCATACCTCAATAATCAAGGATAGGACAAAAGCCTTTTCTACCTGTGTTACCCTCAAACTCTGCACCCCACCCCAGCCTGGGGATTAACCTCTTGCACCCATGCTCACCTTCTGTTTTCGGACCGTTAACCATCATTGCATCTGTATGTGTGTTGACAAAGTGAACTCTAGTCTTTGCAGTTTTTGTGTTTTGTTTTTTGGTTTAGGGAACAGTCCTACTATGAATGTACATTTACTGCTCTACTGAAGTTCATATGTAAACCTGTCAAGCACATTACCAGAATTGGAATTGCTTGTATATACACTTTGATAAATTTTAGAGACAATGGTAGAACGGAAGTAAATTGTATTTCAAATGCCACAATATTCTCACACCATGAAAACCCTTCCCTTTTTAATATATTTGTGTGTAGTTTATCTTTATGCCCATACTATATTTCCCAGAGATGGGTAAGTGTTATGTTTCTTGCTGGCACATTTACCGTATTGTTCAAAGTCAGGCGTTTAGTGGTTTTAGCATGATCCTATTTCCATGAACTCACAAATACAAGATCTTCTCTCACACTGTCTTTTACTCCCTGCTGTTTTATATTGCCCTCCTAATTCTCAGTCCTGGTCTTTCTTTATGTTCTTCATCAACCTGGATAGGTTATACTATTTTCTCCCTTATTCAAGACCAATAGAATAGAATAGAACACCCAGAAATAAACCCTGATATATGGCCAAATGATTTTTGACAAGTTGCCAAGACTTTTCAAAGTAGAAAGGATAGTATTTTCAACAAATGGTGCTGAGAAGTCTTGTGGTCAACATGCAAAAGAAGGAAGATGGACCCTTACCTAACATCATATGCAAAAATTAATGAAAACGTATCAAGAAACTACATATAAGACCTAATAAAATAAAAAGTCTTAGAAGAAGATACGGGACAAGAGCTTCATGATATTGGATTTGGCAGTGTTTTCCTCAATATGAAACGAAGGAACAACAAAGGTACAGCTAACAAAAAAATAAACAATTTGCAGTACATAATTTAAAAAAAATGTGTATCAAAGAAATGTAAACAGAATAAAATGGCAACCCACAAGATGGGAGAAAATATTTCAAAGCCATCTATCTGACAAGAGATTTCTATTCAGAATATACAGAGAACTCCTACAACTGAACAAAAAGCGAACACCCTGATTCAAAAATGGATAAAAGACTTGAATAGATGGTTCTTCAAAAAGATGTACAAATGACTAAGCACTTGAATAGATGCTCCATATCACTAAATGCATGTTTATATATTTGTGGGCATGCATACACACACAAGCACACACACACATACACAAGCAGAAAACAACTATTGGTGAGGATGTGAGGGAGTTGGGACCATTGTGCTATGTCAGAGGGAATGCAGAATGATACAGCTGCTTTGCAAAAGAGTATGGCAATTTTTCAGATATTGAAAAATAGAATTACTACATGATCCAGGAATTTTACTCTGAGGTATACCCAAAGGAATTGAAATCAGGGTCTTAAAGAAATATTTGTACTCCAGTGTTTAGAGCAGTAATAATCACAGTAGCTAAAATATGAAAGGAACCTAAGTGTTCATCCACTAGTTCCTGGATAAGCAAAGTGTGGTATACCCATATAATACAATATTATTCAGTCTTAAGAAGGAAAAGATCTAGGAATATGCTACAACATGGATGAGTCTTGAGGAAATTTAGCTACCCAAAATGCCATTTTTGTGACTTTTAGTGAGTCATAACAATACAACTACTTTTTTCAATTATATGGGGTACTTAGTGTAGTCAAAACCATAGAAATTGGGAGGGTAATGATGCTTTTCAGGTGGTTATGGAACAAAAAGGAAAGTTATGTTTAAAGGATACAGAGTTACAGTTTTAAAACGTAGAAAAGTATTAGAAAGATAAATGGTGATGTTGATCGCCCAATAATATGAATGTATTTAATATCACTGAATGGTGCACTTTATAATAATTAACATGTTATATTTTATGTTATTTGATTTTACCAACATACAAAATTGGGAAAGAATGTAATATCAGGAAAGGGAGTGGACCTGGGATAGAGCAGAGAGTAATCAGAAGGGTGAGACACTGCATATGTTGAAGAAGAAGAGCTGAGAGTCTTCACTGGCCAGAAGAGACTTTATAAAAAAGAAAAAAAAATTACTCTGAGGGTGTATTAGATAGATATCTGTGGGTGTACTGCTATCTCCCATGGGTTATCTTAAAGAGTCTTTAATAAATTCCATAAGGCTTGCTGAGGCTTTTTTAAAAACTGGATTCCCTAGGAGATAATTAGAGGGTGCTACTTAAGTCTATGTCTAGGTTGACAGATTTTGCAGGGAAGACGAACCTGAGAACAGTGGAGGTCTTAAGGGTGTAAGTACATGGAAATTAGAAAAAAAAAAAATAAAGGGAATTAGGAAATCTTTGGACTTCGAAGGTCATGTATTATTACCGAGTAAGACCTGATGTTTCTAAGGAGTTATATACACAGTTGCTATTTGGATTACTTGTTGATAAAGATAAGTGGAACAACTAGAGTCGTTTCCAAGTGTAGGTAAGATATAATGAGAGGATGGAGGTGGAAAGTAGGGAGGCCCAGAGAAAAGTGGGATGGTCATATTGGGCCAAGATGGTGGTAATATCCAACAGAACAGATGGTAGGGCAAACTATGGATTCATCTTTTTTATTTCGGCTCTCCCCCTCAGCCTTAATAATTCTTTGGGAATATTTCATGGCTCTGTGATGCAGGTACAGAATTCGAGTGAGGAGACTACACCCTCAGTGTCCAGCTGTCTGAGTCCTCAGTGTGCTTCAAATGATGGAGAACTATTGCTTCTTTATGAGAAGAGTTAGTACCTTGTAGCTAAGCTTAAGCTGGCGCTTATGCAATATTGATTCCATTTTATATATACTGTTGGCATGGAGGTTCCTCCTCTTCTTTTCTTGACCATTATGAAATGAATCTATATTTCTCAATATTTGGGTATATCAGGTAAATACATTAAGTAAAGAAATCTTATATATTGCTCCCTGCATAGTTTGCTCTTTCTTGTTTCTCTTTTACCTTTACTAAATTAGCACAGGGAGAGACCTTGAAATGTTCTAATCAGGAGAGATTAGAACATCATATTTCTAGAGAGGTTGGTTGGACAGAGCAGGGGTCCCAGTGAAAATCAAAGCTTCTGTTTCTACTTGGAAGTGTACCTGTATAGAGTAGAGGGCTCCAGGAAATATCCTAGAATATTCCAATGTCCCTGCAGGAGATCATTAAGAGAGGCAGGATCTGGTACCAGATCAGTGTACTATGACATGTTTGTCAGTCATCTGATGTGAGATTCTCAGAGCCAATCCCATATGGTACGGCTGAGTGCAGAGTGATGAAGAACCTGTGAAAGCCTTTGATTGCATGTTAAAGATGAAGCTCTGATTTCGGGGAGAATTTTCTTACCTGACTGAATGTCACCCTTCTGTGGGGATGAGATTCTGTGCTTTTCCTCTGTTGATGCCCACTGACTGAAAATCATTAGAGGATCATGTCTAGAAAGCATTCTTTATTTAATTTCTTAAAGAAGAAAACATAGAAAACATTTCTATCCACTTTCAAATTGAGGATCAAGGGGAATGACATCAGTGAAAATGTCAGAGTAGGGAGCTCTGGCTTGTGTCCATCCCCAGAAACACTGACATGCGTGGTACAACCTGTCAAAATGATCTTATCAACACATGTAAGTTTTCTTTTCTTTTCACGCTGTAGATTTATCTTTCATTGAAACTTTACTTACTACAGGATGTGGAGAATAAACAAGGAAGTAGAAACTGTATTTCCTGATGAGAGAATCACTAAGTCATATTAGCTGTTCTGAGCTCTGTCTTACTCACCATGACTCTAATTAAAACAAACAAACAAACAAAACATTTTTTTTTGTAAGTCAGTTCTGAGATTTCCTCGTTAAAGACAAGGTAACAGATACAGACTTAGATCTACCAGAATTGAGCAAACTTTTGATTGTACCTGTGTTGAATATATGAGCATGACCTGCTACAAATCTTCATTGTACTTATTGCCACAACGGACAAATTCCCTTTTTCCACTCCTGATATGTTGCATGTAAGGAATGCATAGGTCACTAATCCCAGCTGGTCACAGGTAAACTCTGCCACATGGATTACTGCATGTTTTCCTGCTGGAAGACCACACATTCTCGAGTATCATGCCTGCAGAGTATCTGGGCTCTTCTTTTTCCTGGATAAAGTTTAGATAATCACCTAATTTTATGAGAAATATATAAATTGGAACTGCATATTCTTCAGGTTTTTATTTATCCATTCTCTTTCAAGTCGTAAGTGCAAATATTAAAGTGATTTCCAAGAGGGTGGTAAATAAGACAGCTACATTTATGCTCCAAAATTAGCAATAAATCATAATACAATTGTAAATGCATTAATGTGTGATTAATATTTAGGTACTTACGTAAATGCAAGTTTAGTAATGCTTTGTGGAGAGCTTCAGAATCTAGGTATTAAAAGAAGAAGGAGTTCTTGAAACTCTCAGGGAATTATAGAGATGTCTTTGTGTCTATAAATATCATTCTGAAATAATGCATATTCTCAGAAATAAACTAGGCATATTATTGTAGGAAAAAACTTCATGAAATGAAAGAGCATGTGAGATGGCCCTACAAGAAAAAGAATATTCTCAGAGAATAATGAACAGTGTGGAGTTCAGCAGAAGGGTCATACAGATTCAGAGAGTAAAACTTTGTAGAGCCTAATTGTGAGTTCTTCATATTTCATCTTTGGAGACATGGTAGTCATTGGAAATATGATGTTATAAGATGACGTTAACATACTTAAATACTTTCATTTAGAAATGACCACTTAGAACCAGAATAAATGAAAGAGAACACAAAATTATGTTTTTGTTGATTTTTAAAGACCTCAGGTGAGTGCTGATAATTTAAAAATACATGATGTCTTTCACTGCAAAGTAAAGGAGCTGTCACAGTGGAGGATTACTGGACTGAATGTCAATATTATGACATAGTATGAGTGTGTTTCGTGTTTGGTAATTGCAATCATTGTTGCTTTTGTTGTGTTCATCCATTTACAATGCTTGGTGTCAGTTGATTTATCTCTTGTAAAAATAAAATACAGTCTGTGTGTGTGAAAAAAACATACATGATGTCTTGACTAAAGCTGTATGGAATTTGAGATCTGGAAAAAAGCATTTCTTTTCTGTAATTCTAGGATGCTAATTGGACATTTTTGCAAGAACGAGATTTCAGGATGCAAATCTCGTGTCTCTAAGGTGGGAAGTCAGTTCACGTTGGAACATTCTATTAAACTTGTGTGAGTGAAGAAATATTTCTTTGGAAGGAAGAGGTCGGTCACGAATCCCTTTTTAATAAAGTTAGTGGCTTATAGTATACTGAATGAGCAAAATGGCTATTTCTGAACTTTAGAAAAAAATAATACAGTTTTTCTGCATTTATAATATGAAGCTGATGTAAAATATCAAAAAGTCTTTATTTTGAAAAACAATGTAATCAATTTGACATAACTCATATATATTGAACCTGTGGTACACACACACAATAAAACTTACATTCAGAAAATTTTTTGCACTTAAGAAATATTTTCAAGTGTAGTTGATTTACAAAGTTGTGGGTTTTTAAAATACGTGTTTATTAGGGTATAATTGCTTTATAACATTGTATTAGTTTCTGCTTTTACAACAAAGTGAATCAGCTATATGTATACATATATTCCCCATATCCCCCCCTCTTGAGCCTCCCTCCCACACTCCCTATCCCACCCCTCTGGGGGACATAAAGCACCGAGCTGATCTCCCTGTTCTATGAGCCAGCTTACCACTAGCTATTTTACATTGAGTAGTGTATATATGTCAGTGCTACTCTCTCACTACGTCCCTGTCTCCCCTTCCCCCCTGTGTCCTTAAGTCCGTTTTCTACATCTGTGTCTTTATTCCTGCCCTGTCACTAGGTTCGTCAGTACCATTTTTCTAGATTCCATATATATGTGTTAGCGTACGGTATTTGATTTCCTCTTTCTGACTTACTTCACTCTGTATGACAGACTCTAGGTCCAACCACCTCATTACAAATAACTCAATTTTGTTCCTTTTTATGGCTGAGTAATTGTCCATTGTATAGATGTGCCACATCTTCTTTATATATTCATCTGTCGATGGACATTTAGGTTGCTTCTATGTCCTGGCTATTGTAAATAGTGCTACAGTGAACATTGTGGTATACGTATCTTTTCGAATTATGGTTTTCTCCGGGTATATGCCCAGTAGTGGAATTGCTGGGTCATATGGTAGTTCTATTTTTAGCTTTTAAGGAATCTTCATACTGTTCTCCATAGTGGCTGTATCAGTTTACATTCCCACCAACAGTTCAGGAGGGTTCCCTTTTCTCCACACCCTCTGCAGCCTTTATACATTGTTGTATTAATTTCTGCTGTGCAGCAAAGTGATTCAGTTTTATATATATATAGATATATAGATATATATCTATATCTATCTATCTCTCTCTATATATCTATATATATTCTTTTCTATTATGGTTTATCACAGGATATTGAATATAGTTTCCTGTGCTATACAGTAGGTCTTTGTGGGTTGTCCATCCTATGTAGAATAGTTTGCTTCTGTTATTCCAAAACTCCCAATCTTTCCTTCACTCTCTCCTTGGCAACCACAACTCTGTTTTCTATATCTGTGTGTTTGTTTCTGTTTCGCTGACATGTTCATTTGTGTCCTGTTTTCGATTCCACATATAAGTGATATTATATGGTATTTGTCTTTCTCTCTCTGACTTACTTCACTTAGTATCATTATCTCTAGGTCCATCCATGTTGCTGCAAATGGCATTATTTCATTCTTTTTTATGTCTGAGTAATATCTATTGTATACGTATACCACACCTTCTTTATACATTCATTTTTCAATGAACATTTAGGTTGTTTCCATGTCTTGGCTATTATAAATAGTGCTGCTATGAACATAGGGTTTCATGTATCTTTTTGAATTATAGTTTTGTCTAGATATATGTCCACAAGTGGGATTGCTAGATCATATGGCAACTCTCTTTATAGTTTCTTTGAGGAACCTCCATACGGTTTTCCATAGTGGCTGCACCAACTTACATGGCCACTGACATTGTAGAAGGGTTCCCTTTTCTCTATACCCCCTCCAGCATTTGTTAATTGTAGATTTTTTAAATGAAGGCCATTCTGATCAGTGTGAAGTGATACCTCATTGTAATTTGGATTTGCGTTTCTCTAATAATTAGTGATGATGAGCATCTTCTCATGTGCCTATTGGCTATCTGTATGTCTTCTTTGGAGAAATGTTTATTTAGGTCTTCTACCCATTTTTCCATTGAGTTATTTGTTATTTTGTTATTGAGTTGTATGAGCTGTTTGTATAGTTTGGAAATTAAGCCCTTGTCAGTCTCATCATTTGCTAATATTTTCTCCCAGTCCATAGGTTGTATTTTCATTTTGATTATTGTTTCCTTCGTTGTGCAAAAGCTTATAAGTTTGATTAGTTCCTATTTCTTTTTTGCTTCTACAGTAAGTCCCCTACATATGAACAAGTTCTGTTCCAAGAGTGCGTTTGTAAGTCCAATTTGTTTGTAAGTCCAGCAAAGTTCGCCTAGGTACCCAACTTACACAGTCGGCTATATGGTATTGTACCGTAATAGGTTTATAATACTTTTCACGCAAACAATACATAAAAAACAAGCACAAAAACAAAGAAAACATTTTTAATCTTACAGTACAGTAACTTGAAAAGTACAGTAATACAGTACAACAGCTGGGATACTCGGGCTGGCATCGAGGGAACAGGCGAGAAGAGTTACTGATTGGAGGAGGGAGAGGAGGTGGGAGATGGTAGAGGTGAAGGATTATCAGCAGTAGGAGACAGAGGGCAAGCTGCAATTTCACTCGTACCTGACGTTGATGGCAAAGGTTCTGGTTCCTTGCTGGATTTAATTCCATCTACCCTCTTGAAAGAATGATCCATTGATGTCTGGGTAGTAGCTCTTTTTTTCTCATCATAGATGACAAGGTAGCACTGGATTGCATTCTGAATGGCTGCTGCCACCTTTGGGTCCCATTCTAGGTTCAGGTCCTATGCCTCAAAAGCTAACAGTGCTTCCTCAAATAACGAAGATTCCCTTGCCATTTTCTGTGTCGTGAATCTCTTCAGTTCTTCAGTTACTTCTTCTTCCTCCTGTCCCTCTTCATCCTTTCTCTGGGCCTCCAATTCCGTCAGTAAGCTCCTCATGTTGCACAGCAAGGAGTTCAATGAAATCGTCCTCTTGCAGATCTAGCTCCAGCTTCTCGCTGAGGGTCACTACGTTGCTGAACACCTCTTTGGACTTCTGATCTACCTTCTCAAATCCACAAAACTCATGAACAAACTGTGGGCAAAGGTTCTTCCAAACCCCATTCATGGTGACCACCATACGCTCACACCATGCAAAGTCAATGTTTTTTATGGTCTTGTAGATGTTATAGTCCTCCCAAAGTTGTCCCTAGGTTGTTCCTGATTTGTCACCTACCTTTACTGCCTGACAAAAAGTGTGACATAAATAATATTTCTTGAAAGTCGCTCTAACTCCCTGGTCCATAGGTTGGATGAGCAATGTAGTATTCGGTGACAGATGCAGTACTTTGACGTTGGGATGAAAGTCATCCATGAATGGGGGGTGGCCCAGAGCATAGTCGAGCAGCAATAGAATGTTTTGCTGGAACGTCCTTCTCCAAGCAATATTTCTCTACATCTGGGATAAAGTGGTGGCAAAACCAGTCCTGGAACGTGGCCTGTGTAATCCAGGATTTGGGGTTACGCTTCCACACAACAGGAAGAGAGCCCTTGGCTATGTTTTTAAGGGTTCTTGGGTTCTGTGAATGATAAACTAAGAGAAGTTTCAGCTTCAATTCACCGGAAGCATTGCCACCAAACAACAGTTAGCCTATCCTTTGCTGCTTTACAGCCCGGCATCAACTTTTCCTCCTTACTGATGTAACTTTGGTCTGGCATCCTCTTCCAGTACAGTTGTGTCTCATCCACATTAAAAACCTGGTTGGGTAAATACACACCATCATCAATAATTTCTCCAAGTGTTTCTGGAAGTTCCTGGACAGCTACCCTATCTGCACTTGCTGTCTCTCCACTTACTTTTACATTGTGAAGGTTGGCTCTAGCCTTGAACCGATGAAACCAGCCATGGCTGGCATTAAAAGATGTGCCCTCTGATTCTTTGCCGTGTTTCTTCTTCAAGTCTTTATAAAGGCTTTTAGCTTTCTCTTGAATCAGCGTTAAGTTGAGCAGGACTCAGCGCTGATGTTGATCCTGCATCCGCACACTGAGAAGTTTCTCCATCTCCTCCATCACTTTTCCATGCTTCTTGGATATTTTGTCAACATCATCGGCACAGCAGACTTCACATGTTCCATGATCTTGTCCTTGTTCTTTAGATTCGTGCCAATGATTGAATGATTCATGTTATAAGAATGAGTGATGTCTAACATCTTTTTGCCTCGCTCCACTCTCTCAATTACTTTCACTTTTGTTTCCATCATTATCGCTTGGCGCTTCTTAACAGTACCAGCTACATTACCTCTGCTTTTACGGTTGCTTCCAGATATCTTGGGCTTGAAATAAAGGTAATGTACTACTGTACTCTATACAGTACTGTAAAGTACACAAAAGCACAACCACATATAGAGGAAGCATGCACGTGACAATGTATGCCAGACACGTGAACTAACTTACATGATTGGACATTCGAATGGACGTTTGCATCTTTGAAAGTTTGCATCTTGAAGGTTCGTATGTAGGTGACTTACTGTATTTGTACTGCCTAAGGAGAACTACCTAGGAAAACTTGGTATGACTTATGTCAGAGAATGTTTTGCTTATGTTCTCTTCTAGGAGTTATAAGGTGTCCTATCTTATATTTAAGCATATAAACCGTTTTGAGTTTATTTTTGTGTATGGTGTGAGGGTATGTTCTGACTTCGCTGATTTGCATACGGCTCTCCAACTTTCAAAACACCACTTGCTGAAGAGACTATCTTTTCCCCATTGTATATTCTTGCCTCCTTTGTCGAAGGTTAATTGACCATAGGTGTGTGGGTTTATTTCTTAGCTCTCTATTTCATTCCATAAATCCATGTATCTCTTTCTGTGCCAATACCATGCGGCTTTGATTACTGTAGCTTTCTAGTATTGTCTGAAGTTTAAGAGGGTTATGCCTCCTGCTTTGTTCTTTTTCCTAGGGATTGTGTTGACAGTTCTGACTTTTTATGGTTCCAGATACATTTTAGGATTATTTGTTCTAGTTCTGGGGAAAATTTCATGGGTAATTTGATAGGGATCACATTAAATCTGTAGATTGCTTTGGGTAGTATAGCTATTTAACAGTATTAATTCTTCCCATCCAAGAACGTGGGATGTCTTTCCATTTCTTTGAATCATCTTCAGTTTCCTTTACTAATGTTTTGTAGTTCTCAGCATATAAGTCTTTCACCTCCTTGGCGAGGTTTATTCCTAAGCATTTTATTTTTTTGATGCCATTTAAAAAAGGATTGCTTGTTTACATTTCCTTTCTGATATTTCATTGTTAGTGTCAAGAAATGCAACCAGGGACTTCCCTGGTGGCTCCGTGGTTGAGAATCCACCTGCCAATACAGGGGACACGGGTATGAGCCTTGATGCAGGAAGATCTCACATGCCGTGGAGCAACTAAACCTGTGTGCCACAATTACTTAGCCTGCACTCTAGAGCCAGTGAGCCAACACTACTGAGCCCATGTGCCACAACTACTTAAGCCTGCATGCCTAGAGCCCGTGCTCCACAACAAGAAAAGCCACTGCAATGAGAAGCCTGTGCACCACAAGAAAGACTAGTCCCCACTGGCCACAACTAGAGAAAGCCCGTGCACACCAATGAAGACCCAATGCAGCCAAAATAAATTTTAAAAAAAAGAAAGAAAAACCAAGAAATGCACCCAATTTATGTATGTAAATCTTGTATCCTGCTACTTTGCTGAATTTGTTTATCAGCTCTAGTAATGTTTGCATGGAATTTTTAGGGTTTCCTTTATATATATTATCATGTCATCGCATATAATGACAACTTTACCTCTTCCCTTCCAATTTGGTTAGATTTTATTTCTTTTTCTTTTCTGATTGTTGTGGCTAGGACTTCCAATACTATGTTGAAGAGAAGAGGTGAGAGGGGGCATCCTTGTCTTGTTCCAGATTTTAGCGGGAAGGCTTTCAGCTTATGAACATTGAGTATTATATTGGCTGTGGGTTTGTCATAAATAGCTTTTATTATGTTGAGATATGTTTCCTCTATACCCACTTTGGTAAGTGTTTTTATCATGAATGGATGTTGAAGTTTTTCAAATGCTTTTTCACCATCTATTGAGATGATCGATTGTTTTGTGTTTTTCCTTTGTTGATGGGGTGTATCATGTTGATTGATTTGCATATGTTGAAACAACTTTGCGACACTGGGGTGAATCAAATTTGGTCATGGTGTATGATCCTCTTATGTGTTGTCGGATTCGGTTTTCTAATATTCAGTTGAGAATTTTTGCATCTATATTTATCAAAGATATTGGCCTGCAGTTTTCTTTTTTGGTAGTGTCTTTCTCTGTGGGTTTTTTTTTAAAGTCTTTATTGAATTTGTTCCAATATTGCTTCTGTTTTATGTTTTGGTTTCTTGTTTGTGAGGCATGTGGGATCTTAGCTCCAAAACCAGGGATCAAACCCGCACCCCCTGCACTGGAAGGCGAAATCTTAAATGCTGGACCACGAGAAAAGTCCCCATCTGTTTTATTTTGTTTTTTTTAAGGCAAATTTCTTTCTTTATTTATTTTTGGGTGCATTGGGCATTCGTTGCTGTGCTCGGGCTCTCTCTAGTTGTGGCGAGCGGGGGCTACTCTTCGTTGTGGTTTGCAGGCTGTTCATTGTGGTGGCTTCTTTTGTTGCAGATCATGGGCTCTAGGTGCGTGGGCTTCAGCAGTTGTGGCTATCAGGCTCAGTAGTTGTGGCTCGTGGGCTGTAGAGCGCAGGCTCAGTAGTTGTGGCACACAGGCTTATTTGCTCCGTGGCATGTGGGATCTTTCCAGACCAGGTCTCGAACCTATGTCCCCTGCATTGGCAGACTGATTCTTAACCACTGTGCCACCAGGGAAGTCCCTCCTCCATCTGTTTTTGATATCAGCGTGATAGTGGCTTCATAGAATGTCTTTGGAGGTATTCCTTACTCTTCAATCTTTTCGAAGAGTTTGAGAAGAATCAGTGTAAGTTCTGCTTTGTATATTTGGTAGAATTTGCCTGTGAAACCATCTGATCCTGGACTTCTGTTGGTAGGGAGTTTTTTAAAATTACAGATTCTATTTTTTAAAAAATTTTATTTATTTATTTATTTAGTTTTTGGCTGTGTTGGGTCTTCGTTCTGTGCGAGGGCTTTCTGTAGTTGCAGCGGGCGGGGGCCACTCTTCATCGCGGTGCGTGGGCCTCTCACTATCGCGACCTCTCTTGTTGCGGAGTACGGGCTCCAGACGCGCAGGCTCAGTAGTTGTGTCTCACGGGACCAGTTGCTCCGCGGCATGTGGGATCCTCCCCGACCAGGGCTCGAACCCATGTCCCCTGCATTGGCAGGCAGATTCTCAACCACTGCGCCACCAGGGAAGCCCTCTATTTTGCTTTTAGTGATCCGTATGTTCAAGTTATCTATTTCTCCTTGATTCAGTTTTATTCAAAATATATTTTTAGGTTATGTTAGCACCTAAATACTTACCATGTATTAGACCACAAAAGAGCGAAGAAAAAAATATTAAAATATTTTTTCAAATACAAAAAGTATTGAAATGTTTTTAAGAAATTGGTATAATAATACTAATTACAATAATGACAAATTGTTCTGAACTTAAAGACATCTTATATCTAAGATGCATATTACATGCTTATTGTTTTACTGTTTTTAAATACATGGAATGTTTTCTCCTTTCTAATGTAATTCTTTTAGTTTACCTGTATATTGTGAAAAAAATTTAGTTGCACATAATATAAAAAATTACAATTTAATAGGAGATATTAATCCATTTACATTTACTATAGTACTGAAAATACTTACGTTTAGAGTTCCATGTCATTGAGTGCTCTTTTTTATTTATTTATTTTTAAAAAAGATTTAATTTGGGGGGGGCATAAATTATTTATTTATTTATTTATTTTTAACATCTTTATTGGACTATAATTGCTTTACAATGGTGTGTTAGTCTCTGCTTTATAACAAAGTGAAGCAGCTATACATATCCATATATCCCCATATCTCCTCCCTGTTGCATCTCCCTCCCGCCCTCCTTATCCCACCCCTCTAAGTGGTCACAAAGCACTGAGTTGATCTCCCTGTGCTATGCAGCTGTTTCCTACTAGCTAGCTATTTTACATTTGGTAGTATATATAAGTCCATGCCACTCTCTCACTTCGTCCCAGCTTACCCTTCCCCCTCCCCGTGTCCTCAAGTCCATTCTCTATGTATGCATCTTTATTCCTGTCCTGTCCCTAGGTTCTTCCCAACCATTTTTTTTCTTTTTTTTTTAGATTCCACATATATGTGTTAGCATACAGTATTTGTTTTTCTCTTTCTGACTTACTTCACTCTGTATGACAGACCCTAGGTCCATCCATCTCACTACAAATAACTCAATTTCATTTCTTTTTATGGCTGAGTAATATTCCATTTCATATTGAAGGTGTGCAACATATTTTTTACCCATTCATCAGTTGATGGACACTTAGGTTGCTTCCATGTCCTGGCTATTGCAAATAGAGCTGCAATGAACATTGTGGAACATGACTCTTTTTGAATTATGGTTTTCTCCAGGTTTATGCCCAGTAGTGGGATTGCTGTGTCATATGGTAGTTCTATTTTTAGTTTTTAAAGGAACCTCCATACTGTTCTTGATAGTGGCTGTATCAATTTACACTCCCACCAACGGTGCAAGAGGGTTCCTTTTTTTCCACACCTCTGCAGCATTTATTGTTTGTAGATTTTTTTGATGATGGCCATTCTTACCTGTGTGTGGTGATACCTCATTGTAATTTCGATTTGCATTTCTCTAATGATCAGTGATGTTGAACATTCTTTCATGTGTTTATTGGCAATCTGTATATCTTCTTTGGAGAAATGTCTATTTAGGTCTTCTGCCCATTTATGGATTGGGTTGTTTGTTTTTTTGATATTGAGCTGCATGGGCTGCTTGTAAAGTTTGGAGATTAATCCTTTGTCAGTTGCTTCGTTGGCAAATATTTTCTCCCATTCTGAGGGTTGCCTTTTCGTCTTGTTTACGTTTTCCTTTGCTGTGCAAAAGCTTTTAAGTCTCCTTAGGTCTCATTTGTTTATTTTTTTTTAATTTCCATTTCTCTAGGAGGTGGGTCAAAAAGGATCTTGCTGTGATTGATGTCATAGAGTGTTCTGCCTATGTTTTCCTCTAAGAGTTTTATAGTGTCTGGCCTTACATTTAGGTCTTTAATCCATTTTGAGTTTATTTTTGTGTATGGTGTTAGGGAGTCTTCTAATTTCATTCTTTTACCTTTAGCTGTCCAGTTTTCCCAGCACCACTTATTGAAGAGGCTGTGATTTCTCCATTGTATATTCTTGCCTCCTTTATCAAAGATAAGGTGACCATATGTGTATGGGTTTATGTCTGGGCTTTGTCTCCTGTTCCATTGATCTATATTTCTGTTTTTGTGCCAGTACCATACTGTCTTGACTACTGTAGCTTTGTAGTATTGTCTGAAGTCAGGGAGCCTGCTTCCTCCAGCTCTGTGTTTCTTCTCATGATTGCTTTGGCTGTTCAGGGTCTTTTGTGTTTCCATACAAATTGTGAAATTTTTTTGTTCTAGTTCTCTGAAAAATTCCATTGGTAGTTTGATAGGGATTGCATTGAATCTGTAGATTGCTTTGGGTAGTAGAGTCATTTTCACAATGTTGATTCTTCCAATCCAAGAACATGGTATATCTCTGTATCTGTTTGTGTCATGTTTGATTTCTTTCATCAGTGTCTTATAGTTTGTTGAGTAAACGTCTTTTGTCTCCTTAGGTAGGTTTATTCCTAGGTATTTTATTCTATTTGTTGCAGTGGTAAATGGGAGTGTTTCCTTAATTTCTCTTTCAGATTTTTCATCTTTAGTGTATAGGAATGAAAGAGATATCTGTACATTAATTTTGTATCCTGCAAACTTACCAGATTCATTGATTAACTCTAGTAGGTTTCTGGTAGCATCTTTAGGATTCTCTATGTATAGTATCATGTCATCTGCAAACAGTGAGAGCTTAACTTCTTTTCCGATTTGGATTCCTTTTATTTCTTTTTCTTCTCGGATTGCCATAGCTAAAAATTCCAAAAGTGTGTGGAATGATAGTGGTGAGAGTGGGCAACCTTGTCTTGTTCCTGATCTTGGTGGAAATGGTTTCACTTTTTCACCATTGAGAACGATGCTGGCTGTGGGTTTGTCATATATGGCCTTTATTATGTTGAGGAAAGTTCCCTCTATGCCTACTTTCTGGAGGGTTTTTATGATAAATGGGTGTTTAATATCGTCAAAAGCATTTTCTGCATGTATTGAGATGACCATACGGTTTTTATCCTTCCTTTTTTTAATATGGTGTATCACATTGATTTACATGTATTGAATAATCCTTGCATCCCTGGGATAAACCCCACTTGATCATGGTGTATGATCCTTTTAAGGCGCTGTTGGATTCTGTTTGCTAGTATTGTGCAGTGGATTTTTGCAGCTATGTTCATCAGTGATATTGGCCTGTAGTTTTCTCTCTTTGTGACATCTTTGTCTGGTTTTGGTGTCAGGGAGATGGTGGTCTCATAGAATAAGTTTGGGAGAGTTCCTCCCTCTGCTATATTTTGGAAGAGTTTGAGAAGGATAGGTGTTAACTCTTCTCTAAATGTTTGATAGAATTTACCTGTGAAGCCATCTGGTCCTGGGCTTTTGTTTGTTGGAAGATTTTTAATCACAGTCTCAAGTTCAGCGCTTGGGATTGGTTTGTTTGTAGTTTCTATTTCTTCCTGGTTCAGTCTTGGAAGGTTGTGCTTTTCTAAGAATTTGTCCATTTCTTCCAGGTTGTCCATTTTATTGGCATATAGTTGCTTGCAGTAATCTCTCATGATCCTTTGTATTTCTGCAGTGTCAGTTGTTATTTCTCCTTTTTCACTTGTAATTCTATTGATTTGAGTCGTCTCCCTTTTTTTCTTGATGAGTCTGGCTTATGGTTTATCAATTTTGTTTATCGTCTCAAAGAACCAGCTTTTAGTTTTTTTGATCTTTGCTGTTGTTTCCTTCATTTCTTTTTCATTTATTTCTGATCTGATCTTTATGATTTCTTTCCTCTGCTGACTTTGGGTTTTTTTTTCTTTCTTTCTTAATTGCTTTAGGTGTAAGGTTAACTTGTTTATTTGAGATGTTTCTTGTTTCTTGAGGTAGGATTGTATTGCTATAAACTTCCCTCTTAGAACTGCTTTTGCTGCATCCCATAGGTTTTGGGTCTTCATGTTTTCATTGTCATTTGTTTCTAGGTATTTTTTTATTTCCTCTTTGATTTCTTCAGTGATGTCTTGGTTATTAAGTAGTGTATTGTTTAGCGTCCATGTGTTTGTATTTTTTTAAATGATTTTTTCCTGTAATTGATATCTAGTCTGATAGCGTTGTGATTGGAAAAGATACTTGATACGATTTCAATTTTCTTAAATTTACCAAGGTTTGATTTGTGACCCAAGATATGATCTATCCTGGAGAATGTTCCATGAGCACTTGAGAATAAGTGCATTCTGTTGTTTTTGGATGGAATGTCCTATAAATATCAATTAAGTCCATCTTGTTTAATGTATCATTTAAAGCTTGTGTTTCCTTATTTATTTTCATTTTGGATGATCTGTTCATTGGTGAAAGAGGGGTGCTAAAGTCCCCTACTATGATTGTGTTAATGTCGATTTCCCCTTTTATGGCTGTTAACATTTGCCTTATGTATTGAGGTGCTCCTATGTTGGGTGCATATATATGTACAATTGTTATATCTTCTTCTTGGATTGATCCCTTGATCATTATGTAGTGTCCTTCTTTGTCTCCTGTAATAGTCTTTATTTTAAAGTCTTTTTTGTCTGATATGAGAATTGCTACTCTAGCTTTCTTTTGATTTCCATTTGCATGGAATATCTTATTCCATCCCCTCACTTTCCGTCTGTATGTGTCCCTAGGTCAGAAATGGGTCTCTTGTAGACCACATATATACCGGTCGTGTTTTCGGATCCATTCAGCCAGTCTATGTCTTTTGGTTGGAGCATTTAATCCATTTACATTTAAGGTAATTATTGATATGTATGTTCTTATTACCATTTTCTTAATTGTTTTGGGTTTGTTATTGTAAGTCTTTTCCTTCTCTTGTGTTTCCTGCCTAGAGAAGTTCCTTTAGCATTTGTTGTAAAGCGGGTTTGGTGGTGCTGAATTCTGTTAGCTTTTGCTTGTCTGTAAAGGTTTTAATTTCTCTGTCGAATCTGAACGAGATCCTTGGTGGGTCGAGTAATCTTGGTTGCAGCTTTTCCCCTTTCATCACTTTAAATATGTCCTGCCAGTCCCTTCTGGCTTGCAGAGTTTCTGCTGAAAGATCAGCTGTTAACCTTATGGGGATTCCCTTGTATGTTATTTGTTGTTTTTCCCTTGTTGCTTTTAATATTTTTTCTTTGTATTTAATTTTTGATAGTTTGATTAGTATATGTTTTGGCATGTTTCTCCTTGGGTTTATCCTGTATGGGACTCTCTGCGCTTCCTGGACTTGATTAACGATTTCCTTTCCCATATTAGGGAAGTTTTCAACTATAATCTCTTTAAATATTTTCTCAGTGTCTTTCTTTTTCTCTTCTACTTCTGGGACCTCTATATTCGAATGTTGGTGCATTTAATGTTGTCCCAGAGGTGTCTCAGATTGTCCTCAATTCTTTTCATTCTTTTTTCTTTATTCTGCTCTGCAGTAGTTATTTCCACTATTTTATCTTCCCGATCATTTATCCATTCTTCTGCCTCAGTTATTCTGCTATTGTTTCCTTGTAGAGAATTTTTAATTACATTTATTGTGTTGTTCATCATTGTTTGTTTGCTCTTTAGTTCTTCTAGGTACTTGCTAAACGTTTCTTGTCTATTCTCCATTCCAGTTCCAGGATTTGGGATCATTTTTATTATCATTACTCTGAATTCTTTTTCAGGTAGACTGCCTAGTTCCTCTACATTTGTTTGGTCTGGTGGGTTTTTACCTTGCTCCTTCATCTGCTGTGTGTTTCTGTGTCTTCTCATTTGGCTTTGGGGACTGTGTTTGGGGTCTCCTTTTCGGAGGCTGCAGATTCGTAGTTCCCGTTGTTTTTGGTGTCTGCCTCCAGTGGCTAAGGTTGGTTCAGTGGGTTGTGTAGGCTTTCTGGCAGAGGGGACTGGTGCCTGTGTTCTGGTGGGTGTGTTTGGATCTTGTCTTTCTGGTGGACAGGTCCACATCTGGTGGTGTGTTTTGGGATGTCTGTGATCTTATTATGATTTTAGGCAACCTATCTGCTAATGGGTGGGCCTGCATTCCTGTCTTGCTAGTTGTTTGGCATGGGATGTCCAGCACTGGATCTTGCTGGTCTCTGAGTAGAGCTGGGTCTTAGCGTTGAGACGCATATCTCTGGGAGAGCTTTTGCCGTTTAATATTACAAGGTGCCGGAGGTCTCTGGTAGACCAATGTCCTGAACTCGGCTCTCCCACCTCAGAGGCACAGGCTTGACACCCGGCTGGAGCACCAAGACCCTGTCAGCCACACAGCTGGGGGTGAGAGCAAGAGGTAGCTTTAGTACATCTCAAAGACCACCAATGAGATTCACTGACCATTTTCTCTCCAGAAGTGAAGAAAACAAAATTCAGATTTCGGCTAGTCAGCCACTTTGGTAGCCAGCTTCCAAGATGGCCCTAATTATCCCCTAATTGTCTCCCAGTTTTCATGTACCTGTGTGGCTCCTCGCACTTGAAAAGGGTTGACTGTTTAACTAATAAGAAATTGCAGAAATGAGAAAGTGCAGCTTCCAAAGTTATAAAAGACATTGCTGCTTCTGCTTTGGTTTCTACTAGATCACTCATCCTGGGGTAAGCCAGCTGCCATGTCATGAGGACACTCAAGCAGCCGTAAGGAGAGATCCATGTGGCAAGGAACTGAGGCCTCTTACCTACAGCCACGTGAGTGAGTCATCTCAGAAGTCAAAAGATTTAATTTTTTTTATTTTTGGTTGCATTGGGTCTTCGTTGCTGCACAGGGTTTCTCTAGTTGTGTCAAGCAGGGGTTACTCATCATTGTGGTGCACGGGCTTCCCCTTGCGGTGGTGTCTCTTGTTGTGGAGTATGGGCTCTAGGTGCATGGGCTTCAGTAGTTGTGTCATGCAGGCTCAATAGTTGTTGCTTGCAGGCTCTAGAGCACAGGCTCAGTAGTTGTGGCACATGGGCTTAATTGCTCTGTGGCATGTGGGATCTTCCCAGACCAGGGATTGAACCCCTGTTCCCTGCATTGGCAGGCAAATTCTTACCCACTGTGCCACCAGGGAAGTCCAGTGTGTTCTTTTTTAAACCTAGTCTGTTTTCATTATTTTCTATCTTAACGATTCTGTATTAAAGAAAAAAAATAATACTCATTTCTACCTCTCCTCTTTGAGGATTATGTATGAAGAAGTATGTCTCATTTATTAACCTCAAATTTTCACCTTACTTTTAAGAAGTAATCACAATGTCAAGTATTTAATACCTTTCACTTCCACCTTGAAAAGCATGGATATTAAAGTGGTAATATAATTACCTTCCCTAGTCTATCAGTTTTACTTTTTGTTATGTATAAAAAACAACTAAAACATGCATGATCTGTAAGGAAATGACAAATTTCAGAAAATTCAGCATCTGAATACACTCTATACATAGCTTCTAGATAAAGACACAGAAAATTGCCGGATACTCAGTGGCCCCCTGGTCCCATTCTAGTGACTCCCCTTAAGGTTTAATATTGTCCTGGTATCTAACAAAAAGATAACTTTACCTGTATTTTGTATTTTATATAAATGTTATGGCACAGTAAAATCACTTTTGGATTGAGCTTTTTTATTTTATGTTGTTTGTGAATATGCCTATATTGTTGCCTGTTGTTGTGATCATGCATTGCCACTGTTGCATAGGATTCCATAGTGTAAATATTTAACTATTAATTAATTTATTCCAATGTGTATTACAATATGAGTGATTTTCAGTTTGTGTCTATTGAGAACAGCACTGGTATATAAATTCTAGAACTTGAGCTTTGGTGGTGTGTGTATAAATTATTGTTCAGTATACATGTAGTAGTAAAATTTTCGAGTCGTAGCTTTCTTGTGTTTATCTTTTTAGATATTTCTAAATATTTTCAAAACATTTGTATGATTTTTCATCCTCAGCAGCAGTGAATGAGATTCAAGGATTATACACATTCTTGTCAAACTTGATAATATCTGTCATTTTCATTTGAACTTTCTGGTTGGTGAGTGATAATTCCAGGTATCACGTTTTTGCATTTAATTGACTACTAAGAAGCCAAGCATCTTTTGATATGTTTACTTAACATTCTGTACTCTCTTTTTTGAAATATCTTTTGGTATATTTTCCCCATTTGCTATTCCATTATCTTCTTATTGAAGACTTCTTTTTTTTTTTTTTAACATCTGAAGATTTCTTATTTAGGAGTTTTTAATATATGCTTGATATGAGTTCTTCTCTCTTTCTGTCTCTCCTTCTCTTTCTTTAGATGAGTGTCAGTTTTTAATGTTAATGACATCTAATTTGTTATTTTCCTCTTTATTTATTTATTTATTTAGTCTTATTTCTATTTATTTATGTAGTCTTCTTATCTGTAGCAGAACACATTATTTATTCTAAACCACAAATATGTTTTCATTTCTTCAATAAATGTAATTATTAATCTTTAAATTTAAGTTAACCTTCTAAACTAAATATGTTGTATCATAGTGAGTATTAATTTTTCTATGACAGCTGAAAGGTTACATTTATTCAGAAAATGTTGTATTCAGCTTTCTTTTCATTTGCTCCTACTTCTCATTGATTCACAGTGGTAAACATCACTTCATCCTTGGATCTGACTTTTCTCTGATTTCTCATGGTCATTCTCACTAATTCGTCTTGCCTCCTGAAATCTTTAGCAATCCCATTATTCCACAGAAGCAAAAACCTTCCTTGGGCCTTTTTCCTCAGAAGATTGATTATTCCCACATTTTAAATGGGAGATTGCAATAAGTTAGGAGAAAATGCCACAAGGGTCTCTCATTTTTTTTTCACATCTTGTATCAGCCTCTGCTTGCACTCTGTTCAAAGATTTTTGTACAACACATTGATGGAAGATGCCAGTTGTTTCTCTCCTTGGGGAAAAGACAGATTAATTACCTGACAAATAAAATAAAGAGAGTGTCTTGCTCTGTTCAAATGTTGGACAGGATTGCTTGCATCCTAATTTAAATGTTTCAGTTGACTGAAGCTTAAGATTCCTAATCTTTAATCCATACTTGCACCATGCACAGCAGCCAACAGGAGTGCTTTACATAACCCCATGAGACAGTTGTGTGCAAGTGGAACAGATAAAAATATAAAACTGTTGCTGTCTTTTTGTGTCATAAAAATGATTTTTTGTCTCATTTAAAATATTTTTTTCTAAAATCCAAAAACGTGGCAGGCTAAAATATTGTTATTTCAAATATGGTAAAATCGAAGACCCTTCAAATTTCTTTCCAGTTTTGTTGATGATGGAATGCCGTCAGAGATATGACTTCATTAAACACAATAGGTAAGATTCCTTCATAGGCCTGATTGGGGAATATGAAAATAATCCCCAGAAAAATCTGGACATTTTGTAGTTCTCAAATATTGGTTAAGATGGTAGAAAGGGCCCTTCATTGTCCTATATGTTAATGCAGATCAATTGTGAGATGTGGGGATAAAACAAGCAGCCTAAATGTCCTTTATGTTTGTTGTACTACTAGTAGAAAGAGGAAGGGTCAACATGTCACCATGGTTGATATAGCAAATAAGCTGCTTGAAACTACACAGAAATGTACCTGCTTGTATTTTCTGTGCAGTTACCCTCTCTTTTGGTGTGCCCTGATACCTCCCTCAACTTATGTACCAACTCCAGCAGCATTAAGCAGAAATCCAAAGAAATCTATTCTTTGGAATTATGAGGAAGGGAAGAGTCAAAAATTTTATAGCATGCTCTATACAAGGATACACGTCACCATCCTTATCTATGTCATGCCATGCATGGAGGATCAGTAGGTTCAGGGGCTTCTGGAAGCACCAAGTTCTGTGGGGATAATCACAGCTGCATTCATGGGCAGTAAAAGAGAAGGGCCTTATCTTGGTCACTTTCTCAATGCTAGTAGCTACAAAAAGAAGAGGACAGCAGACATCTTAGGGAGAAGAGCCAACATTAAATGAAATGTCCTAATTACTCTAGGCAACCTCTCATGATAACCTCCCATAGCTCCTCAAATCCCTACATACTTGCACAAGGGATAGTGTAATATTACTGGAGTGTCTGACTGCAGATTAACGTTATTTTTGTTGAAAAAAATAAAAATAGGTTCAAGTGATAGGGTTTGAAAAGGGTTCACAGTGCGAGGGAAACAGTTGTAACAATGTGGACAGAACCCTTTGGATGGATTCATCATGTTTTTGTTTTTTTTTTTGCTGCTTCAGAATCTGTAGTAGAGATTGGTGTGATCCATGATGGATTCCCGCTTCTTATATGTTTTAGATGGAATACCCCATTAGGAAGAAGTGCACGTAAGGAAGATTAGTGAGTCAAACTCCTCTGCCCTCTGTCAACAGTGGGTGCAAAGGCATTTAGACCAAGTGCTTTCATCCTTCGATGTGCAAAGTTTTCATTATATGAATGATGTTTTGTTTGTTTGCAGGTCAGGAGCCTTGGTCTCAATATCCCTGTTTAAAAAGTGTTATCATGTGTCTGCCAGAAAGAATTGCTGATGATACTGGAAAAAATTGAGAGTTATCCTTAACAGTTAAGGGTTTTGTAGCAACATGGATGGACCTAGAGATTGTTATACTGAGTGAAGAAAGTCAGACACAGAAAGACAGATATCATATGATATTGCTTATATGAAAAATCTAAAAAAGAAATAAAAGGTACAAATGAACTTATTTACACAACAGAAATAGAGTCATGGATATAGAAAACAAACTTATGGTTACCAGGGGATAAGTGGGGAAGGGATAAATTGGGAGATTGTGACTGACATATACACACTACTATATATAAAATAGATAAGTATTGATAAAGACCTGCTTTATAGCACAGGGAACTCTATTCAGTGGTCTGTACTGGCGTATATGGAAAAAGAATCTTAAAATAAAACAAGGTTTTTGGGATCATATAATAAATGTAAATGTGCAAACCTTTAACATGAAAGAAAAAATCAGTTAACTCTGTTGTCCCTGTTATGGTGTAAATATTTTGTACCTCTAATTTTAAAATTTTGAAACCCAGCTCCCATATTGGTGGTATTAGGAGGTGGGGCTTTTGGGAGGTGATTAGGTCATGAGGCCAGAGACCTCAAACATGGGATTAGTGACCTAATAAATGTAGCACACAGAAGATCTTATGCCCATTCCATGATTTCATTGCCGAGCGAGAAGACCCTCATTATGAACCAGAAATTGGTCCCTCGCCAGACACTAAGTCAGCTGGCAACTTGTTCTATTTTTTAAAAAAATTAATTAGATAATTAATTAATTTTTTGGCTGTGTTGGGTCTTTGTTGCAGTGTGCAGGCTTCTCATTGAGTGGCTTCTCTTGTTGCAGAGCATGGGTTCTAGGCGTGCGGGTTTCAGTAGTTGTGGCTCATGGCCTCAGTAGTTGTGGCCTGTGGGCTCTAGAGCACAGGTTCAGTATTTGTGGTGCACGGGCTTAGTTGTTCCATGGCATGTGGGATCTTCCCAGACCAGGGCTCGAACCCTTGTCCCCTTTATTGGTAGGCAGATTCTTAACCACTGCACCACCAGGGAAGCCCCTGGTAACTTGTTCTTGAACTTTTCAGCCTCAGCAATTATGAGAAAACAAAAATATTCTGTTGTTTATAAAATACCAAGTCTCTCGTATTTTGTTTTAGCAGTCAAAGAGCTGGCTGAGGAGAAATATCTGTGAGCTTGAAGACATATCAAGAGAAACCTTTAAATCTCAAAAGAAAAGAGAAAATGAGCAGGAAAGAAATCAACAGAACAGAGTAATCAATAATTGTGGAACAATGAAAAATGCTGTGACCTATACATAACGGGTATAGCAGGAGGAGAATAAAGATAACAAAGAACAGAAAAATATTTTTACAAAATGACTGAGAATCTCCCCAAATGAATGTCTGTCACTAAATCCACAACATCCAAACTTAGAGGAACATATGAATAGTAAAGAAAACTGACCAATATCTCTCAGGAACATCAATGCAAAAATCCTCAACAAAATATTACCAAATTGAATCCAACAATATTTTGAGAGAATTTTATATCATGAATGAGAGGGAATAATCCCAGGTATGCAAGGCTGGTTCAACATTCTAAAATCAAATAATTATATCCATCATATCAACACCCTAAAGACAATCATTAGCATATCAATAGATTCAGAAGACCTTTGAAAAAATCTAACACCCATTCTTCATAAAAACTCTCAGTTAAAGAAATAGACTGGAGCTTTCTCAAGTTGATAACAAAGATGTACAGGAAACTTTTATCTTACATCATGATTAATGGTCAAAAACATGAAGGTTTTCCACTAAGTTCAGGTAAAAGCAAGGATGTCCCCTTTCATGACTCCTTTTCCATATTTTACTGCAAGTCCTTGCTAATGCAATAAGGCACGAAAATAAATAAAACAAATACATATTGGGTAGAAAAAAATGAAAGCAACCTAAATAAAATGTGGACCAATATACTTTATGGACACCTCGCCAAAGAAAATAGACATATGCATATAAGTATACAGAAGAATAATCCAGATTACATGCTGCCATGAAAAAGCAAATTAAAAATACAATTACATACCACTATGTAACACTTAGAATGGCTAAAATGTGAACAATGACGAGAACAAATTCTGTAGGAGATGTGGAACAATAGGAAATGTCATTTGTTATTGGTGGAAATGAAAAATAATACAGCTACTTTGGTAGTCTGATTGACACTTGCTATAATATTGAACATTCCCTTACTGTACAATCTGGCAAGTGTTTTCATGGATATTTACTGAAAGTAGTTTAAAACATACTTCCAGATGAAAACCTGCGTATGGATATTTATAGCACCTAATTCAATATTGCCAAAATGTGAATGAAACTAAGGTGTCCTCCAATAGGTGAATGAAATGATATAGTATTAATATATTCTGGGAATGGGATAATATTGAGCACTAAAAAAGTAAGCTATCAAGCCATAAAAATAGATGGGAATTCTTTTTTTTCTTTTGAAATATAGCTGATTTTCTTTACTTTGTAATTTAAATTTTATTGGAGTATAGTTGATTTACAATGTTGTGTTCATTTCAGCTGCACAGCAAGTGATTCAGTTACACATATGCATATATTCATTCTTTTTCAGATTCTTTTCTGATAAAGGTATTCCCAGAATATTGAGTAGAGTTCCCTGTGCTATACAGTAGGTCCTTGTTGCTTATCTATGTTATATATAGTAGTATTCGTATGTTTACCCCAAGTTCCTGATTTATCCCTACCCCCCACCTTTCCCCTTTGGTAACCATAAGTTTGTTTTCCAAGTCTGTGAGTCTGCCTCTGTTTTGTAAGTTAGTTCATTTGTATCAATTTTTAGCTTCCACCTAGAAGTGATATCATACAATATTTGTCTGACTTACTTCACTTAGTACAATCATCTCTAGGTCCATCCATGTTACTGCAATTGGCATTATTTTCTTCTATTTTATGGCTGAGTCATATTCCATTATATATATATGTATCACATATTCTTTACCTATATTCATGTTGATGGACATTTTGGTTGCTTCCATGTCTTCGCTATTGTAAAGAGTGTTGCAGTGAACATTGGGGAAGATGTGTCTTTTCGATTTATGCTTTCCTCCAGATATGCGCACAGGAGTGAACTTGCTGGATCATCTGGTAGCTCTATTTTATTTTATTTTATTTCATTTCATTTCAATTCCAATTTTTTTGGAGTATACTTGATTTACAATGTTGTGTTACTTTCTGCTGCACAGCAGAGTGAAGCAGTTATGCATATATCCAATCCTTTTTGGATTCCTTTCCCATACAGGTCATTACAGAGTATTGAGTAGAGTTCCCTGTGCTATACAGTAAGCCCTTATTTGTTATCTCTTTTATATATAGTAGTGTGTATATGTCAATCCCAATTTCCAATTTATCCCTCCCGCCTCCCCTTACTCTGGTAACCTCCATTCTGTGCTCCATAGTGCCTTTTACCAATTGACATTGCCACCGATAGCATAGTATTGGTGGTGCAGTGGTTAAGAATCTGCCTGCCAGTTCAGGGAACACAGGTTCGAGCCCTGGCCCGGGGAGATCTCACATGCCACAGAGCAAGTAAGCCTGTGCACCATAACTACTGAGTCTGTGATCTAGAACCCACAAGCCACAACTACTGAAGCCTGTGTACCTAGAGCCTGTGCTCCACAGCAAGAGAAGCCACCGCAAAGAGAAGGCTTCGTACCACAATGATGAATAGCCCCTGCTTGCTGTAGCTAGAGAAAAGCCACGTGCAGCAATGAACACCCAACGCAGATTAAAAATAATAATAATAAGTAGTAGGTTTCTCTTTTTCTCACACCATCTGAAGCATTTCGTGTTTGTAGACATTGTGATGATGGCTATTCTGAGTGGTTCCAGGTGATACTTCTTTGTACATCTGATTTGCATTTGTCTAACACAAAGCAATGGTGAGCATCTTCATATGTGCTTTTTTTTTTTTGAACAGTGTGAGTAAAATTTACCCCTTGAAAAAGGGTTATTGAAAGGTTGCCTTGTTTTGAAGTCTACTTCGATTACCTACCCCAAGACATTTTTTGGGGGCTGTTGTCATTTACAGCTCCCCAGGCATTGTGAATATGAAGTGCCTATAAGGTCCAGTTTTTAGAGTTGTTGTTATGGGAAACAGAAGGCGGCAGGATTTCTACCGTCCCTGTCTGGTTACTGACACAACCTTAGATGTAGGGCAAGTCCTGTTCCTGTGTTTTAAATTAGAGTGGAATGTGCCTGACCAAACATGTAAGGGCTTCTGTCCCATTCCTTCTTCCCCCTTACCCTTCATCCCCCGAACAAATACAAACCCCTGCAAAATCACCTGTTGAGGGTGCTGTCTTGCAGAGTGGGATGACCCTAATGAAGAAGTCTGGAGGTCGGAACCCAAACACCAGGATATGTTGAGAGCAGGTGATTTTCCAAATGTCATCCGGCCCAGAGAGTCCAGCATCCTTTGGGTGTCAGAGGGTTGGTTTAGTAGTATGAGGGCACACTTAGATCTGGAGATTGTGATCCCATGCAGAGGGGACCAGGTATTACAGGTTCAAGGGGGGCGAATTAGCTGGCATATTCTCCCGAGGACCTCAGGCCCACAACTGTCCAGCCTTGGGACCAAATTGGGTCTGTGTCCAGGGATGTGACACTAGCACGTTCACTGCGACTAAACAAATTTAGTGATCATTTTTCTTTTCTGTAATTTAATTTTCAGTTTATAATGGAGTATATAGTTGATTTACCATTTTGTGTTCGTTTTTGATATACACCAACATGATTCATTTATACAGAGATGACTATATATTCTTTTTAGAATTATTTTCCCATTGAGGTTACTAAAGGGTGTTGAGAAGAGTTCCAAGTGCTCTACAGCAGGTCCACGCTGATTACAAGTTTTCTCTCTGTAATTATGTATATACTAACTCCAACCTCATGATTTATGCCTCCAACACACCTTTCCAGTTTGATAACCATAAGTTTGTGTTCTAAGTCTGGGACTCTGTTTCTGTGTTGTAGGATAGTACCTTTGTATCAATTTTTAGATTCCACCAATAAGTAATATCATATGATAGTTATCATTGTCTGATTTATAACACTTAGTATGAATGTATAAAGGTCCTTCCAAGTGGCTGCAAATGGCCTTATTTCATTCATTTCATGGCTGAGTAATATTCCCTGGTACATATGCACCATAATTTCTTTATCCAGTTTTCCTTCCAAGGACTTTTAGGTAGCTTCCAAGTAGAAGCTCTTGTAAACAGGGCTGCATAAAGGTTGGAGTGCCTGGGTTCTGTCAGTGTATGTTTTTTCCAAGATACAGGCCCAGGAGTGGAAGCGCCATATGCTATGAAGCTCTGTTTTTTAGATTTTTAAGGAATCACCATCCACTTCTCCAGAGTGGCTGTTAGCAATTTACATTCCCACCATCAGCTTGTCAGGGTTCCCTTTTCTCCACGGCCTGTCCTGCATTTCAGGTTTTAAACTTTGTGAGGTTGGCCATTCTGACTGGTGCGAAGTGATACCTCTTTGTAGTACTGATTTGCATTGCCTGCCTGTTTTGTTGGCCAAAAAGTGAGTAAGGCTTTTTCCTGAATATATTAAGGAATAACGCATATGGCCTTTTTGGCCAACTGCATCTTTGGCGATGTTCAGCAGCTTTGCATGTGCTTTAATGGCGAGTGCAAACTACCTCTTGAAATCCCTTTCTTGCAATTCTGCCTTGCTTACAAGCCCTTTAGGAATACTGGGCTGAAAAAATGACTCCATTAGAGGTGTCAATTAGAACCCTGCATGTCTGTGAATTGCAGTGCCCCTGAGCACCGGTTTTCACCTTGTTGTTTAGGGAAGCAGCCACAAAGGGGCAGGATTTCTACAGACCCATTCCGGTTACTGGGGCACCTGAAGGATAGGGAAATTCTTCTTCCAGATTGGGAAACTAGAGTGGCATATGCCTGTCCAAACATCTAGGGCTTGTGTCTCATTCCATCCCCCCATTCCCCTTCTTCACCTGGAAAATTCCAAGCTGTGCAAAACTGGCTGTTGAGTGTGCTGCCTTCCCAAAGTGGGGAGACTCTAAGGAAAGGAGTTGGAGGGGGGACCAGAATACCAGGAGACGTGGAGATGAGGTGACTTTTCCAAACTCTTCCCGATCAGATGGTGTACCATCCTCTGGATGTTCCATGCATGTTTTAGCTGTAGGAAGGGTCCCCTGCACCTGGAGATATGGAACCCATGGAATGGGGGCCAGGCAGTATTACTCTAAAAGGGCTGCATTTGCTGTCGCATGCTCACCAAGCCTCTCAGACCGAAGAGTGTAGAGCCTTAGGTCCCATCCAGCTGTATGTCTAGATGTGGTCAGTCCAGGTTGCATCACAGCCACTGAACAAATTTTGTAAGAATTTCTCTCTCTCACTGTCTTTTTTTTTGTTCTTGTTATTTAATTTTATAATGGGGTATAGCTGATTTTCAATACTGTGTTTCTTGCTGCTCTACATTTATTCAGTTGACTCACTTAAAGAGAGACATCAATAAATTCTTTTACAGATTCTTACCAGTCTTATATATCCTTTTCCATTGAGAAAAGTGTGCTGAGCCCAGCACTTTGAGCTATACAGTAGGTCCTGTCGATCACTTATTTTGTTTATGGAACAGAATCTGTGCTAATTTCAACCTCCTGGTTTTTGCATCACTCCACCACACCTTTCTCCTTTACCAGACATAACTTTGTTTTTTAAATGTGTGACACTGTTTCTGTTTTGTAATTCAGTTTATGTGTTGCGATTTTTACATTCCCTCTATAAGTGATATGTTATAAGTTTCTTTTTCTGTGTGACTTACTTCACTTAGAGTCATCGTCCCTAAATCCACTCATCATGCTGCTACTAGCCTTATGACACTGATTTCATGGCTGAGTGATATTCCATTGTGCATAAGTACCACAACTTCTTTATCCATTTTTCTCTTTCCTGGGATATTTAAGGTGTACCGAAGTGGAGGCTCTTGGAAACAGAGGAGCCCTAAACTTTGGGGTGCCTGTGTCTTGTTGATTTTTAGGTTTCCCGATTTCTACGCCCATGAGTGGAAGTGCCCTATGCTCTCTAAGCTGTGTTTATTACATGTTTCAGGACGCAGCGTACACTTCTCCAGAGTGGCTGTTGGCAATTTCCACCCCGCCCATCAGTGTAGCAAGGCTCCCATGTCTCCATGGCCTGTCCTGCATTTCTGGTTTTTACACTTTTTTCAGCATGGCCCTTTTGACAGCTGGCAAGCGAGACTTCTTCGTATTGCTGATTTGCCTTTCCGGCTTTCTTGGTTGGCCAAAAAGTGCGTATGCGTTTTTTCCTAAATATATTCAGGAAAAAACGCATACGCCCTTTTTGCCCAAGGGCATCATTGTCAACGCTTTGCCGCTTTTCATGTGCTTTCAAGGCGAGTCGAATCTACCTCCTGAAATCTGTTTCCTGCAATTCTGCCTTGCTTTCAAATCCTCTTCGTTGCCTTCCCTCAATATATTTGTGGACGAGAGTCATCATTTCTAACTCTGCAGGTTTGTGAATTGCAGTGCCCCTGAGCTCCATTTGTCAACTCGCTTTTTTGGGAGCTGGCCGCAAAAGCGCAGGATTGCTTCAGGCCCTATTCTGGTTCCGGGGGGCAGGCTGAGCCTGTGGTTCATTCTTCTTCCTGATGGGAAAATAGAGTGACCTGTGCCTGTCCCAACACCTAGAGCTAGTCTCTCATTGCTTCCCCCTCTTCCCGTTCATCCTCAGGACAAATTGCGACCTGTACGAAACAGGAGGTCAACGGTGCTGATTCTCCAAGTAGGGAGATTGTTAGTGAAGCGGCTGGAATGGCGAACCCGAGCACAAGGAGAGGAGAAATGAGGTGCGTTTTAGAAACCTTTCCCGATCACACGGTGTACCATCTTCTGGGTTTCCCAGGCATGTTTTCGATGTAGGAAGATGCCCTTGAACCTGGAGATTTGGGACCCATGGAATGGGTACCACGCAGTATTACTTTAAAGGGTCTGCGTTTGCTCACCCAACCTCACCAATCCTCTCAGCCCCAAGAGTGTCCAGCCTTATGTCTCATCCAGCTGTGGGTCTAGATATGGTCAATCCAGGTTGCATCAGAGCCCCTGAACGGATTTTGTAAGAATGTCTCTCTCTTTCACTGTCTTTTTTTTCTGGTGTTTTTTTTTTTTAAGTAATCTATTTTTATAATGGGGTTTAGCTGCTTTTCCCTGCTGTGTTTATGCCGCTTTACACCCTCTTGATTCACTTCCAGAGAGATATCAATACATAGGTTTAAAGACTCTTCCTAGTCAGATATATTCTTGGGCGGTGAATAGGGGGTGTTGAGTCCAGTTCACTGAGCAGGGAGTAGGTCTTGTCTATTACATATTTGGCTTGTGGAACGGTATGTGAGCTAATTTCAAACCCTTGTTTTATGCATCGCCCCGCCTCACCTTTCCCGTTAAGCAGCCATAGTGTGTTTTGTAAATGTGTGACTCTGTTCTGTTTTGGAATTCAGTTCAGGTGTAGCGATGTTGACATTCTCTCTATAAGTGATATCTTAGGATAAGTGTCCTTTTCTGTGTGACTTACTTCACTTAGAGTCATCGTCCCTAAATCCACTCATCATGCTGCTACTAGCCTTATGACACTGATTTCATGGCTGAGTGATATTCCATTGTGCATAAGTACCACAACTTCTTTATCCATTTTTCTCTTTCCTGGGATATTTAAGGTGTACCGAAGTGGAGGTTCTTGGAAACAGAGCAGCCCTAAACTTTGGGGTGCCTGTGTCGTGTTGATTTTTAGGTTTCCCGATTTTTACGCCCATGAGTGGTAGTGCCCTATGCTCTCTCAGCTGTGTCTATTCCATGTTTCAGGACGCAGCGTACACTCCTCCAGAGTGGCTGTTGGCAATTTCCATCCCGCCCATCAGCGTAGCAAGGCTCCCGTGTCTCCATGGCCTGTCCTGCATTTCTGGTTTTTACACTTTTTTCAGCATGGCCCTTTTGACCGCTGGCAAGCGAGACTTCTTTGTAGCGCCGATTTGCCTTTCCGGCTTGCTTGGTTGGCCAAAAAGGGCGTATGCGTTTTTTCCTGAATATATTCAGGAAAAAACGCATACGCCCTTTTTGGCCAAGGGCATCATTGTCAACGCTTTGCCGCTTTTCATGTGCTTTCAAGGCGAGTCGAATCTACCTCCTGAAATCTGTTTCCTGCAATTCTGCCTTGCTTTCAAATCCTCTTCGTTGCCTTCCCTCAATATATTTGTGGACGAGAGTCATCATTTCTAACTCTGCAGGTTTGTGAATTGCAGTGCCCCTGAGCTCCATTTGTCAACTCGCTTTTTTGGGAGCTGGCCGCAAAAGCGCAGGATTGCTTCAGGCCCTATTCTGGTTCCGGGCGGCAGGCTGAGCCTGTGGTTCATTCTTCTTCCTGATGGGAAAATAGAGTGACCTGTGCCTGTCCCAACACCTAGAGCTAGTCTCTCATTGGTTCCCCCTCTTCCCGTTCATCCTCAGGACAAATTGCGACCTGTACGAAACAGGAGGTCAACGGTGCTGATTCTCCAAGTAGGGAGATTGTTAGTGAAGCGGCTGGAATGGCGAACCCGAGCACAAGGAGAGGAGAAATGAGGTGCGTTTTAGAAACCTTTCCCGATCACACGGTGTACCATCTTCTGGGTTTTCCAGGCATGTTTTCGATGTAGGAAGATGCCCTTGAACCTGGAGATTTGGGACCCATGGCATGGGTACCACGCAGTATTACTTTAAAGGGTCTGCATTTGCTCACCCAACCTCACCAATCCTCTCAGCCCCAAGAGTGTCCAGCCTTATGTCTCATCCAGCTGTGGGTCTAGATATGGTCAATCCAGGTTGCATCAGAGCCCCTGAACGGATTTTGTAAGAATGTCTCTTTCTTTCACTGTCTTTGTTTTCTGGGTTTTTTTTTTTTTAAGTAATCTATTTTTATAATGGGGTTTAGCTGCTTTTCCCTGCTGTGTTTATGCCGCTTTACACCCTCTTGATTCACTTCCAGAGAGATATCAATACATAGGTTTTAAGACTCTTCCTAGTCAGATATATTCTTGGGCGGTGAATAGGGGGTGTTGAGTCCAGTTCACTGAGCAGGGAGTAGGTCTTGTCTATTACATATTTGGCTTGTGGAACGGTATGTGAGCTAATTTCAAACCCTTGTTTTATACATCGCCCCGCCTCACCTTTCCCGTTAAGCAGCCATAGTGTGTTTTGTAAATGTGTGACTCTGTTCTGTTTTGGAATTCAGTTCAGGTGTAGCGATGTTGACATTCCCTCTATAAGTGATATCTTAGGATAAGTGTCCTTTTCTGTGTGACTTACTTCACTTAGAGTCATCGTCCCTAAATCCACTCATCATGCTGCTACTAGCCTTATGACACTGATTTCATGGCTGAGTGATATTCCATTGTGCATAAGTACCACAACTTCTTTATCCATTTTTCTCTTTCCTGGGATATTTAAGGTGTACCGAAGTGGAGGTTCTTGGAAAGAGAGCAGCCCTAAACTTTGGGGTGCCTGTGTCGTGTTGATTTTTAGGTTTCCCGATTTCTACGCCCATGAGTGGAAGTGCCCTATGCTCTCTCAGCTGTGTCTATTCCATGTTTCAGGACGCAGCGTACACTCCTCCAGAGTGGCTGTTGGCAATTTCCATCCCGCCCATCAGCGTAGCAAGGCTCCCGTGTCTCCATGGCCTGTCCTGCATTTCTGGTTTTTACACTTTTTTCAGCATGGCCCTTTTGACCGCTGGCAAGCGAGACTTCTTTGTAGCGCCGATTTGCCTTTCCGGCTTGCTTGGTTGGCCAAAAAGGGCGTATGCGTTTTTTCCTGAATATATTCAGGAAAAAACGCATACGCCCTTTTTGGCCAAGGGCATCATTGTCAACGCTTTGCCGCTTTTCATGTGCTTTCAAGGCGAGTCGAATCTACCTCCTGAAATCTGTTTCCTGCAATTCTGCCTTGCTTTCAAATCCTCTTCGTTGCCTTCCCTCAATATATTTGTGGACGAGAGTCATCATTTCTAACTCTGCAGGTTTGTGAATTGCAGTGCCCCTGAGCTCCATTTGTCAACTCGCTTTTTTGGGAGCTGGCCGCAAAAGCGCAGGATTGCTTCAGGCCCTATTCTGGTTCCGGGGGGCAGGCTGAGCCTGTGGTTCATTCTTCTTCCTGATGGGAAAATAGAGTGACCTGTGCCTGTCCCAACACCTAGAGCTAGTCTCTCATTGCTTCCCCCTCTTCCCGTTCATCCTCAGGACAAATTGCGACCTGTACGAAACAGGAGGTCAACGGTGCTGATTCTCCAAGTAGGGAGATTGTTAGTGAAGCGGCTGGAATGGCGAACCCGAGCACAAGGAGAGGAGAAATGAGGTGCGTTTTAGAAACCTTTCCCGATCACACGGTGTACCATCTTCTGGGTTTCCCAGGCATGTTTTCGATGTAGGAAGATGCCCTTGAACCTGGAGATTTGGGACCCATGGAATGGGTACCACGCAGTATTACTTTAAAGGGTCTGCGTTTGCTCACCCAACCTCACCAATCCTCTCAGCCCCAAGAGTGTCCAGCCTTATGTCTCATCCAGCTGTGGGTCTAGATATGGTCAATCCAGGTTGCATCAGAGCCCCTGAACGGATTTTGTAAGAATGTCTCTCTCTTTCACTGTCTTTTTTTTCTGGGGTTTTTTTTTTTTTAAGTAATCTATTTTTATAATGGGGTTTAGCTGCTTTTCCCTGCTGTGTTTATGCCGCTTTACACCCTCTTGATTCACTTCCAGAGAGATATCAATACATAGGTTTAAAGACTCTTCCTAGTCAGATATATTCTTGGGCGGTGAATAGGGGGTGTTGAGTCCAGTTCACTGAGCAGGGAGTAGGTCTTGTCTATTACATATTTGGCTTGTGGAACGGTATGTGAGCTAATTTCAAACCCTTGTTTTATGCATCGCCCCGCCTCACCTTTCCCGTTAAGCAGCCATAGTGTGTTTTCTAAATGTGTGACTCTGTTCTGTTTTGGAATTCAGTTCAGGTGTAGCGATGTTGACATTCTCTCTATAAGTGATATCTTAGGATAAGTGTCCTTTTCTGTGTGACTTACTTCACTTAGAGTCATCGTCCCTAAATCCACTCATCATGCTGCTACTAGCCTTATGACACTGATTTCATGGCTGAGTGATATTCCATTGTGCATAAGTACCACAACTTCTTTATCCATTTTTCTCTTTCCTGGGATATTTAAGGTGTACCGAAGTGGAGGTTCTTGGAAACAGAGCAGCCCTAAACTTTGGGGTGCCTGTGTCGTGTTGATTTTTAGGTTTCCCGATTTTTACGCCCATGAGTGGTAGTGCCCTATGCTCTCTCAGCTGTGTCTATTCCATGTTTCAGGACGCAGCGTACACTCCTCCAGAGTGGCTGTTGGCAATTTCCATCCCGCCCATCAGCGTAGCAAGGCTCCCGTGTCTCCATGGCCTGTCCTGCATTTCTGGTTTTTACACTTTTTTCAGCATGGCCCTTTTGACCGCTGGCAAGCGAGACTTCTTTGTAGCGCCGATTTGCCTTTCCGGCTTGCTTGGTTGGCCAAAAAGGGCGTATGCGTTTTTTCCTGAATATATTCAGGAAAAAACGCATACGCCCTTTTTGGCCAAGGGCATCATTGTCAACGCTTTGCCGCTTTTCATGTGCTTTCAAGGCGAGTCGAATCTACCTCCTGAAATCTGTTTCCTGCAATTCTGCCTTGCTTTCAAATCCTCTTCGTTGCCTTCCCTCAATATATTTGTGGACGAGAGTCATCATTTCTAACTCTGCAGGTTTGTGAATTGCAGTGCCCCTGAGCTCCATTTGTCAACTCGCTTTTTTGGGAGCTGGCCGCAAAAGCGCAGGATTGCTTCAGGCCCTATTCTGGTTCCGGGCGGCAGGCTGAGCCTGTGGTTCATTCTTCTTCCTGATGGGAAAATAGAGTGACCTGTGCCTGTCCCAACACCTAGAGCTAGTCTCTCATTGGTTCCCCCTCTTCCCGTTCATCCTCAGGACAAATTGCGAACTGTACGAAACAGGAGGTCAACGGTGCTGATTCTCCAAGTAGGGAGATTGTTAGTGAAGCGGCTGGAATGGCGAACCCGAGCACAAGGAGAGGAGAAATGAGGTGCGTTTTAGAAACCTTTCCCGATCACACGGTGTACCATCTTCTGGGTTTCCCAGGCATGTTTTCGATGTAGGAAGATGCCCTTGAACCTGGAGATTTGGGACCCATGGCATGGGTACCACGCAGTATTACTTTAAAGGGTCTGCGTTTGCTCACCCAACCTCACCAATCCTCTCAGCCCCAAGAGTGTCCAGCCTTATGTCTCATCCAGCTGTGGGTCTAGATATGGTCAATCCAGGTTGCATCACAGCCCCTGAACGGATTTTGTAAGAATGTCTCTCTCTTTCACTGTCTTTGTTTTCTGGGGTTTTTTTTTTTTAAGTAATCTATTTTTATAATGGGGTTTAGCTGCTTTTCCCTGCTGTGTTTATGCCGCTTTACACCCTCTTGATTCACTTCCAGAGAGATATCAATACATAGGTTTTAAGACTCTTCCTAGTCAGATATATTCTTGGGCGGTGAATAGGGGGTGTTGAGTCCAGTTCACTGAGCAGGGAGTAGGTCTTGTCTATTACATATTTGGCTTGTGGAACGGTATGTGAGCTAATTTCAAACCCTTGTTTTATGCATCGCCCCGCCTCACCTTTCCCGTTAAGCAGCCATAGTGTGTTTTGTAAATGTGTGACTCTGTTCTGTTTTGGAATTCAGTTCAGGTGTAGCGATGTTGACATTCCCTCTATAAGTGATATCTTAGGATAAGTGTCCTTTTCTGTGTGACTTACTTCACTTAGAGTCATCGTCCCTAAATCCACTCATCATGCTGCTACTAGCCTTATGACACTGATTTCATGGCTGAGTGATATTCCATTGTGCATAAGTACCACAACTTCTTTATCCATTTTTCTCTTTCCTGGGATATTTAAGGTGTACCGAAGTGGAGGTTCTTGGAAAGAGAGCAGCCCTAAACTTTGGGGTGCCTGTGTCGTGTTGATTTTTAGGTTTCCCGATTTCTACGCCCATGAGTGGAAGTGCCCTATGCTCTCTCAGCTGTGTCTATTCCATGTTTCAGGACGCAGCGTACACTCCTCCAGAGTGGCTGTTGGCAATTTCCATCCCGCCCATCAGCGTAGCAAGGCTCCCGTGTCTCCATGGCCTGTCCTGCATTTCTGGTTTTTACACTTTTTTCAGCATGGCCCTTTTGACCGCTGGCAAGCGAGACTTCTTTGTAGCGCCGATTTGCCTTTCCGGCTTGCTTGGTTGGCCAAAAAGGGCGTACGCGTTTTTTCCTGAATATATTCAGGAAAAAACGCGTACGCCCTTTTTGGCCAAGGGCATCATTGTCAACGCTTTGCCGCTTTTCATGTGCTTTCAAGGCGAGTCGAATCTACCTCCTGAAATCTGTTTCCTGCAATTCTGCCTTGCTTTCAAATCCTCTTCGTTGCCTTCCCTCAATATATTTGTGGACGAGAGTCATCATTTCTAACTCTGCAGGTTTGTGAATTGCAGTGCCCCTGAGCTCCATTTGTCAACTCGCTTTTTTGGGAGCTGGCCGCAAAAGCGCAGGATTGCTTCAGGCCCTATTCTGGTTCCGGGGGGCAGGCTGAGCCTGTGGTTCATTCTTCTTCCTGATGGGAAAATAGAGTGACCTGTGCCTGTCCCAACACCTAGAGCTAGTCTCTCATTGCTTCCCCCTCTTCCCGTTCATCCTCAGGACAAATTGCGACCTGTATGAAACAGGAGGTCAACGGTGCTGATTCTCCAAGTAGGGAGATTGTTAGTGAAGCGGCTGGAATGGCGAACCCGAGCACAAGGAGAGGAGAAATGAGGTGCGTTTTAGAAACCTTTCCCGATCACACGGTGTACCATCTTCTGGGTTTCCCAGGCATGTTTTCGATGTAGGAAGATGCCCTTGAACCTGGAGATTTGGGACCCATGGCATGGGTACCACGCAGTATTACTTTAAAGGGTCTGCGTTTGCTCACCCAACCTCACCAATCCTCTCAGCCCCAAGAGTGTCCAGCCTTATGTCTCATCCAGCTGTGGGTCTAGATATGGTCAATCCAGGTTGCATCAGAGCCCCTGAACGGATTTTGTAAGAATGTCTCTCTCTTTCACTGTCTTTGTTTTATGGGTTTTTTTTTTAAGTAATCTAGTTTTATAATGGGGTTTAGCTGCTTTTCCCTGCTGTGTTTATGCCGCTTTACACCCTCTTGATTCACTTCCAGAGAGATATCTATACATAGGTTTTAAGACTCTTCCTAGTCAGATATATTCTTGGGCGGTGAATAGGGGGTGTTGAGTCCAGTTCACTGAGCAGGGAGTAGGTCTTGTCTATTACATATTTGGCTTGTGGAACGGTATGTGAGCTAATTTCAAACCCTTGTTTTATACATCGCCCCGCCTCACCTTTCCCGTTAAGCAGCCATTGTGTGTTTTGCAAATGTGTGACTCTGTTCTGTTTTGGAATTCAGTTCAGGTGTAGCGATGTTGACATTCCCTCTATAAGTGATATCTTAGGATAAGTGTCCTTTTCTGTGTGACTTACTTCACTTAGAGTCATCGTCCCTAAATCCACTCATCATGCTGCTACTAGCCTTATGACACTGATTTCATGGCTGAGTGATATTCCATTGTGCATAAGTACCACAACTTCTTTATCCATTTTTCTCTTTCCTGGGATATTTAAGGTGTACCGAAGTGGAGGTTCTTGGAAACAGAGCAGCCCTAAACTTTGGGGTGCCTGTGTCGTGTTGATTTTTAGGTTTCCCGATTTCTACGCCCATGAGTGGTAGTGCCCTATGCTCTCTCAGCTGTGTCTATTCCATGTTTCAGGACGCAGCGTACACTCCTCCAGAGTGGCTGTTGGCAATTTCCATCCCGCCCATCAGCGTAGCAAGGCTCCCGTGTCTCCATGGCCTGTCCTGCATTTCTGGTTTTTACACTTTTTTCAGCATGGCCCTTTTGACCGCTGGCAAGCGAGACTTCTTTGTAGCGCCGATTTGCCTTTCCGGCTTGCTTGGTTGGCCAAAAAGGGCGTATGCGTTTTTTCCTGAATATATTCAGGAAAAAACGCATACGCCCTTTTTGGCCAAGGGCATCATTGTCAACGCTTTGCCGCTTTTCATGTGCTTTCAAGGCGAGTCGAATCGACCTCCGGAAATCTGTTTCCTGCAATTCTGCCTTGCTTTCAAATCCTCTTCGTTGCCTTCCCTCAATATATTTGTGGACGAGAGTCATCATTTCTAACTCTGCAGGTTTGTGAATTGCAGTGCCCCTGAGCTCCATTTGTCAACTCGCTTTTTTGGGAGCTGGCCGCAAAAGCGCAGGATTGCTTCAGGCCCTATTCTGGTTCCGGGCGGCAGGCTGAGCCTGTGGTTCATTCTTCTTCCTGATGGGAAAATAGAGTGACCTGTGCCTGTCCCAACACCTAGAGCTAGTCTCTCATTGGTTCCCCCTCTTCCCGTTCATCCTCAGGACAAATTGCGACCTGTACGAAACAGGAGGTCAACGGTGCTGATTCTCCAAGTAGGGAGATTGTTAGTGAAGCGGCTGGAATGGCGAACCCGAGCACAAGGAGAGGAGAAATGAGGTGCGTTTTAGAAACCTTTCCCGATCACACGGTGTACCATCTTCTGGGTTTCCCAGGCATGTTTTCGAAGTAGGAAGATGCCCTTGAACCTGGAGATTTGGGACCCATGGCATGGGTACCACGCAGTATTACTTTAAAGGGTCTGCGTTTGCTCACCCAACCTCACCAATCCTCTCAGCCCCAAGAGTGTCCAGCCTTATGTCTCATCCAGCTGTGGGTCTAGATATGGTTAATCCAGGTTGCATCACAGCCCCTGAACGGATTTTGTAAGAATGTCTCTCTCTTTCACTGTCTTTGTTTTCTGGGGTTTTTTTTTTTTAAGTAATCTATTTTTATAATGGGGTTTAGCTGCTTTTCCCTGCTGTGTTTATGCCGCTTTACACCCTCTTGATTCACTTCCAGAGAGATATCAATACATAGGTTTTAAGACTCTTCCTAGTCAGATATATTCTTGGGCGGTGAATAGGGGGTGTTGAGTCCAGTTCACTGAGCAGGGAGTAGGTCTTGTCTATTACATATTTGGCTTGTGGAACGGTATGTGAGCTAATTTCAAACCCTTGTTTTATGCATCGCCCCGCCTCACCTTTCCCGTTAAGCAGCCATAGTGTGTTTTCTAAATGTGTGACTCTGTTCTGTTTTGGAATTCAGTTCAGGTGTAGCGATGTTGACATTCCCTCTATAAGTGATATCTTAGGATAAGTGTCCTTTTCTGTGTGACTTACTTCACTTAGAGTCATCGTCCCTAAATCCACTCATCATGCTGCTACTAGCCTTATGACACTGATTTCATGGCTGAGTGATATTCCATTGTGCATAAGTACCACAACTTCTTTATCCATTTTGCTCTTTCCTGGGATATTTAAGGTGTACCGAAGTGGAGGTTCTTGGAAACAGAGCAGCCCTAAACTTTGGGGTGCCTGTGTCGTGTTGATTTTTAGGTTTCCCGATTTCTACGCCCATGAGTGGAAGTGCCCTATGCTCTCTCAGCTGTGTCTATTCCATGTTTCAGGACGCAGCGTACACTCCTCCAGAGTGGCTGTTGGCAATTTCCATCCCGCCCATCAGCGTAGCAAGGCTCCCGTGTCTCCATGGCCTGTCCTGCATTTCTGGTTTTTACACTTTTTTCAGCATGGCCCTTTTGACCGCTGGCAAGCGAGACTTCTTTGTAGCGCCGATTTGCCTTTCCGGCTTGCTTGGTTGGCCAAAAAGGGCGTATGCGTTTTTTCCTGAATATATTCAGGAAAAAACGCATACGCCCTTTTTGGCCAAGGGCATCATTGTCAACGCTTTGCCGCTTTTCATGTGCTTTCAAGGCGAGTCGAATCTACCTCCTGAAATCTGTTTCCTGCAATTCTGCCTTGCTTTCAAATCCTCTTCGTTGCCTTCCCTCAATATATTTGTGGACGAGAGTCATCATTTCTAACTCTGCAGGTTTGTGAATTGCAGTGCCCCTGAGCTCCATTTGTCAACTCGCTTTTTTGGGAGCTGGCCGCAAAAGCGCAGGATTGCTTCAGACCCTATTCTGGTTCCGGGGGGCAGGCTGAGCCTGTGGTTCATTCTTCTTCCTGATGGGAAAATAGAGTGACCTGTGCCTGTCCCAACACCTAGAGCTAGTCTCTCATTGCTTCCCCCTCTTCCCGTTCATCCTCAGGACAAATTGCGACCTGTACGAAACAGGAGGTCAACGGTGCTGATTCTCCAAGTAGGGAGATTGTTAGTGAAGCGGCTGGAATGGCGAACCCGAGCACAAGGAGAGGAGAAATGAGGTGCGTTTTAGAAACCTTTCCCGATCACACGGTGTACCATCTTCTGGGTTTCCCAGGCATGTTTTCGATGTAGGAAGATGCCCTTGAACCTGGAGATTTGGGACCCATGGAATGGGTACCACGCAGTATTACTTTAAAGGGTCTGCGTTTGCTCACCCAACCTCACCAATCCTCTCAGCCCCAAGAGTGTCCAGCCTTATGTCTCATCCAGCTGTGGGTCTAGATATGGTCAATCCAGGTTGCATCAGAGCCCCTGAACGGATTTTGTAAGAATGTCTCTCTCTTTCACTGTCTTTTTTTTCTGGGGTTTTTTTTTTTTTAAGTAATCTATTTTTATAATGGGGTTTAGCTGCTTTTCCCTGCTGTGTTTATGCCGCTTTACACCCTCTTGATTCACTTCCAGAGAGATATCAATACATAGGTTTAAAGACTCTTCCTAGTCAGATATATTCTTGGGCGGTGAATAGGGGGTGTTGAGTCCAGTTCACTGAGCAGGGAGTAGGTCTTGTCTATTACATATTTGGCTTGTGGAACGGTATGTGAGCTAATTTCAAACCCTTGTTTTATGCATCGCCCCGCCTCACCTTTCCCGTTAAGCAGCCATAGTGTGTTTTGTAAATGTGTGACTCTGTTCTGTTTTGGAATTCAGTTCAGGTGTAGCGATGTTGACATTCTCTCTATAAGTGATATCTTAGGATAAGTGTCCTTTTCTGTGTGACTTACTTCACTTAGAGTCATCGTCCCTAAATCCACTCATCATGCTGCTACTAGCCTTATGACACTGATTTCATGGCTGAGTGATATTCCATTGTGCATAAGTACCACAACTTCTTTATCCATTTTTCTCTTTCCTGGGATATTTAAGGTGTACCGAAGTGGAGGTTCTTGGAAACAGAGCAGCCCTAAACTTTGGGGTGCCTGTGTCGTGTTGATTTTTAGGTTTCCCGATTTTTACGCCCATGAGTGGTAGTGCCCTATGCTCTCTCAGCTGTGTCTATTCCATGTTTCAGGACGCAGCGTACACTCCTCCAGAGTGGCTGTTGGCAATTTCCATCCCGCCCATCAGCGTAGCAAGGCTCCCGTGTCTCCATGGCCTGTCCTGCATTTCTGGTTTTTACACTTTTTTCAGCATGGCCCTTTTGACCGCTGGCAAGCGAGACTTCTTTGTAGCGCCGATTTGCCTTTCCGGCTTGCTTGGTTGGCCAAAAAGGGCGTATGCGTTTTTTCCTGAATATATTCAGGAAAAAACGCATACGCCCTTTTTGGCCAAGGGCATCATTGTCAACGCTTTGCCGCTTTTCATGTGCTTTCAAGGCGAGTCGAATCTACCTCCTGAAATCTGTTTCCTGCAATTCTGCCTTGCTTTCAAATCCTCTTCGTTGCCTTCCCTCAATATATTTGTGGACGAGAGTCATCATTTCTAACTCTGCAGGTTTGTGAATTGCAGTGCCCCTGAGCTCCATTTGTCAACTCGCTTTTTTGGGAGCTGGCCGCAAAAGCGCAGGATTGCTTCAGGCCCTATTCTGGTTCCGGGCGGCAGGCTGAGCCTGTGGTTCATTCTTCTTCCTGATGGGAAAATAGAGTGACCTGTGCCTGTCCTAACACCTAGAGCTAGTCTCTCATTGGTTCCCCCTCTTCCCGTTCATCCTCAGGACAAATTGCGACCTGTACGAAACAGGAGGTCAACGGTGCTGATTCTCCAAGTAGGGAGATTGTTAGTGAAGCGGCTGGAATGGCGAACCCGAGCACAAGGAGAGGAGAAATGAGGTGCGTTTTAGAAACCTTTCCCGATCACACGGTGTACCATCTTCTGGGTTTCCCAGGCATGTTTTCGATGTAGGAAGATGCCCTTGAACCTGGAGATTTGGGACCCATGGCATGGGTACCACGCAGTATTACTTTAAAGGGTCTGCGTTTGCTCACCCAACCTCACCAATCCTCTCAGCCCCAAGAGTGTCCAGCCTTATGTCTCATCCAGCTGTGGGTCTAGATATGGTCAATCCAGGTTGCATCACAGCCCCTGAACGGATTTTGTAAGAATGTCTCTCTCTTTCACTGTCTTTGTTTTCTGGGGTTTTTTTTTTTTAAGTAATCTATTTTTATAATGGGGTTTAGCTGCTTTTCCCTGCTGTGTTTATGCCGCTTTACACCCTCTTGATTCACTTCCAGAGAGATATCAATACATAGGTTTTAAGACTCTTCCTAGTCAGATATATTCTTGGGCGGTGAATAGGGGGTGTTGAGTCCAGTTCACTGAGCAGGGAGTAGGTCTTGTCTATTACATATTTGGCTTGTGGAACGGTATCTGAGCTAATTTCAAACCCTTGTTTTATGCATCGCCCCGCCTCACCTTTCCCGTTAAGCAGCCATAGTTTGTTTTGTAAATGTGTGACTCTTTTCTGTTTTGGAATTCAGTTCAGGTGTAGCGATGTTGACATTCCCTCTATAAGTGATATCTTAGGATAAGTGTCCTTTTCTGTGTGACTTACTTCACTTAGAGTCATCGTCCCTAAATCCACTCATCATGCTGCTACTAGCCTTATGACACTGATTTCATGGCTGAGTGATATTCCATTGTGCATAAGTACCACAACTTCTTTATCCATTTTTCTCTTTCCTGGGATATTTAAGGTGTACCGAAGTGGAGGTTCTTGGAAACAGAGCAGCCCTAAACTTTGGGGTGCCTGTGTCGTGTTGATTTTTAGGTCTCCCGATTCCTACGCCCATGAGTGGTAGTGCCCTATGCTCTCTCAGCTGTGTCTATTCCATGTTTCAGGACGCAGCGTACACTCCTCCAGAGTGGCTGTTGGCAATTTCCATCCCGCCCATCAGCGTAGCAAGGCTCCCGTGTCTCCATGGCCTGTCCTGCATTTCTGGTTTTTACACTTTTTTCAGCATGGCCCTTTTGACCGCTGGCAAGCGAGACTTCTTTGTAGCGCCGATTTGCCTTTCCGGCTTTCTTGGTTGGCCAAAAAGGGCGTATGCGTTCTTTCCTGAATATATTCAGGAAAAAACGCATACGCCCTTTTTGGCCAAGGGCATCATTGTCAACGCTTTGCCGCTTTTCATGTGCTTTCAAGGCGAGTCGAATCTACCTCCTGAAATCTGTTTCCTGCAATTCTGCCTTGCTTTCAAATCCTCTTCGTTGCCTTCCCTCAATATATTTGTGGACGAGAGTCATCATTTGTAACTCTGCAGGTATGTGAATTGCAGTGCCCCTGAGCTCCATTTGCCAACTCGCTTTTTTGGGAGCTGGCCGCAAAAGCGCAGGATTGCTTCAGGCCCTATTCTGGTTCCGGGGGGCAGGCTGAGCCTGTGGTTCATTCTTCTTCCTGATGGGAAAATAGAGTGACCTGTGCCTGTCCCAACACCTAGAGCTAGTCTCTCATTGGTTCCCCCTCTTCCCGTTCATCCTCAGGACAAATTGCGACCTGTACGAAACAGGAGGTCAACGGTGCTGATTCTCCAAGTCGGGAGATTGTTAGTGAAGCGGCTGGAATGGCGAACCCGAGCACAAGGAGAGGAGAAATGAGGTGCGTTTTAGAAACCTTTCCCGATCACACGGGGTACCATCTTCTGGGTTTCCCAGGCATGTTTTCGATGTAGGAAGATGCCCTTGAACCTGGAGATTTGGGACCCATGCAATGGGTACCACGCAGTATTACTTTAAAGGGTCTGCGTTTGCTCACCCAACCTCACCAATCCTCTCAGCCCCAAGAGTGTCCAGCCTTATGTCTCATCCAGCTGTGGGTCTAGAAATGGTCAATCCAGGTTGCATCAGAGCCCCTGAACGGATTTTGTAAGAATTTCTCTCTCTTTCACTGTCTTTGTTTTATGGGGTTTTTTTTTAAGTAATCTATTTTTATAATGGGGCTTAGCTGCTTTTCCCTGCTGTGTTTATGCCGCTTTACACCCTCTTGATTCACTTCCAGAGAGATATCAATACATAGGTTTTAAGACTCTTCCTAGTCAGATATATTCTTGGGCGGTGAATAGGGGGTGTTGAGTCCAGTTCACTGAGCAGGGAGTAGGTCTTGTCTATTACATATTTGGCTTGTGGAACGGTATGTGACCTAATTTCAAACCCTTGTTTTATGCATCGCCCCACCTCACCTTTCCCGTTAAGCAGCCATAGTGTGTTTTCTAAATGTGCGACTCTCTTCTGTTTTGGAATTCAGTTCAGGTGTAGCGATGTTGACATTCCCTCTATAAGTGATATCTTAGGATAAGTGTCCTTTTCTTTGTGACTTACTTCACTTAGAGTCATCGTCCCTAAATCCACTCATCATGCTGCTACTAGCCTTATGACACTGATTTCATGGCTGAGTGATATTCCATTGTGCATAAGTACCACAACTTCTTTATCCATTTTTCTCTTTCCTGGGATATTTAAGGTGTACCGAAGTGGAGGTTCTTGGAAACAGAGCAGCCCTAAACTTTGGGGTGCCTGTGTCGTGTTGATTTTTAGGTTTCCCGATTTCTACGCCCATGAGTGGAAGTGCCCTATGCTCTCTCAGCTGTGTCTATTCCATGTTTCAGGACGCAGCGTACACTTCTCCAGAGTGGCTGTTGGCAATTTCCATCCCGCCCATCAGCGTAGCAAGGCTCCCGTGTCTCCATGGCCTGTCCTGCATTTCTGGTTTTTACACTTTTTTCAGCATGGCCCTTTTGACCGCTGGCAAGCGAGACTTCTTTGTAGCGCCGATTTGCCTTTCCGGCTTGCTTGGTTGGCCAAAAAGGGCGTACGCGTTTTTTCCTGAATATATTCAGGAAAAAACGCGTACGCCCTTTTTGGCCAAGGGCATCATTGTCAACGCTTTGCCGCTTTTCATGTGCTTTCAAGGCGAGTCGAATCTACCTCCTGAAATCTGTTTCCTGCAATTCTGCCTTGCTTTCAAATCCTCTTCGTTGCCTTCCCTCAATATATTTGTGGACGAGAGTCATCATTTCTAACTCTGCAGGTTTGTGAATTGCAGTGCCCCTGAGCTCCATTTGTCAACTCGCTTTTTTGGGAGCTGGCCGCAAAAGCGCAGGATTGCTTCAGGCCCTATTCTGGTTCCGGGGGGCAGGCTGAGCCTGTGGTTCATTCTTCTTCCTGATGGGAAAATAGAGTGACCTGTGCCTGTCCCAACACCTAGAGCTAGTCTCTCATTGGTTCCCCCTCTTCCCGTTCATCCTCAGGACAAATTGCGACCTGTACGAAACAGGAAGTCAACGGTGCTGATTCTCCAAGTAGGGAGATTGTTAGTGAAGCGGCTGGAATGGCGAACCCGAGCACAAGGAGAGGAGAAATGAGGTGCGTTTTAGAAACCTTTCCCGATCACACGGTGTACCATCTTCTGGGTTTCCCAGGCATGTTTTCGATGTAGGAAGATGCCCTTGACCCTGGAGATTTGGGACCCATGGCATGGGTACCACGCAGTATTACTTTAAAGGGTCTGCGTTTGCTCACCCAACCTCACCAATCCTCTCAGCCCCAAGAGTGTCCAGCCTTATGTCTCATCCAGCTGTGGGTCTAGATATGGTCAATCCAGGTTGCATCAGAGCCCCTGAACGGATTTTGTAAGAATGTCTCTCTCTTTCACTGTCTTTGTTTTATGGGGTTTTTTTTTAAGTAATCTATTTTTATAATGGGGTTTAGCTGCTTTTCGCTGCTGGTTTATGCCGCTTTACACCCTCTTGATTCACTTCCAGAGAGATATCAATACATAGGTTTAAAGACTCTTACTAGTCAGATATATTCTTGGGCGGTGAATAGGGGGTGTTGAGTCCAGTTCACTGAGCAGGGAGTAGGTCTTGTCTATTATATATTTGGCTTGTGGAACGGTATGTGAGCTAATTTCAAACCCTTGTTTTATGCATCACCCCGCCTCAACTTTCCCGTTAAGCAGCCATAGTGTGTTTTCTAAATGTGTGACTCTGTTCTGTTTTGGAATTCAGTTCAGGTGTAGCGATGTTGACATTCCCTCTATAAGTGATATCTTAGGATAAGTGTCCTTTTCTGTGTGACTTACTTCACTTAGAGTCATCGTCCCTAAATCCACTCATCATGCTGCTACTAGTCTTATGACACTGATTTCATGGCTGAGTGATATTCCATTGTGCATAAGTACCACAACTTCTTTGTCCATTTTTCTCTTTCCTGGGATATTTAAGGTGTACCGAAGTGGAGGTTCTTGGAAACAGAGCAGCCCTAAACTTTGGGGTGCCTGTGTCATGTTGATTTTTAGGTTTCCCGATTTTTACGCCCATGAGTGGAAGTGCCCTATGCTCTCTCAGCTGTGTCTATTCCATGTTTCAGGACGCAGCGTACACTTCTCCAGAGTGGCTGTTGGCAATTTCCATCCCGCCCATCAGCATAGCAAGGCTCCCGTGTCTCCATGGCCTGTCCTGCATTTCTGGTTTTTACACTTTTTTCAGCATGGCCCTTTTGACCGCTGGCAAGCGAGACTTCTTTGTAGCGCCGATTTGCCTTTCCGGCTTGCTTGGTTGGCAAAAAAGGGCGTACGCGTTTTTTCCTGAATATATTCAGGAAAAAACGCGTACGCCCTTTTTGGCCAATTGCATCATTGTCAACGCTTTGCCGCTTTTCATGTGCTTTCAAGGCGAGTCGAATCTACCTCCTGAAATCTGTTTCCTGCAATTCTGCCTTGCTTTCAAATCCTCTTCGTTGCCTTCCCTCAATATATTTGTGGACGAGAGTCATCATTTCTAACTCTGCAGGTTTGTGAATTGCAGTGCCCCTGAGCTCCATTTGTCAACTCGCTTTTTTGGGAGCTGGCCGCAAAAGCGCAGGATTGCTTCAGGCCCTATTCTGGTTCCGGGGGGCAGGCTGAGCCTGTGGTTCATTCTTCTTCCTGATGGGAAAATAGAGTGACCTGTGCCTGTCCCAACACCTAGAGCTAGTCTCTCATTGGTTCCCCCTCTTCCCGTTCATCCTCAGGACAAATTGCGACCTGTACGAAACAGGAGGTCAACGGTGCTGATTCTCCAAGTCGGGAGATTGTTAGTGAAGCGGCTGGAATGGCGAACCCGAGCACAAGGAGAGGAGAAATGAGGTGCGTTTTAGAAACCTTTCCCGATCACACGGTGTACCATCTTCTGGGTTTCCCAGGCATGTTTTCGATGTAGGAAGATGCCCTTGACCCTGGAGATTTGGGACCCATGGCATGGGTACCACGCAGTATTACTTTAAAGGGTCTGCGTTTGCTCACCCAACCTCACCAATCCTCTCAGCCCCAAGAGTGCCCAGCCTTATGTCTCATCCAGCTGTGGGTCTAGATATGGTCAATCCAGGTTGCATCAGAGCCCCTGAACGGATTTTGGAAGAATTTCTCTCTCTTTCACTGTCTTTGTTTTATGGGGTTTTTTTTTAAGTAATCTATTTTTATAATGGGGCTTAGCTGCTTTTCCCTGCTGTGTTTATGCCGCTTTACACCCTCTTGATTCACTTCCAGAGAGATATCAATACATAGGTTTTAAGACTCTTCCTAGTCAGATATATTCTTGGGCGGTGAATAGGGGGTGTTGAGTCCAGTTCACTGAGCAGGGAGTAGGTCTTGTCTATTACATATTTGGCTTGTGGAACGGTATGTGAGCTAATTTCAAACCCTTGTTTTATGCATCGCCCCACCTCACCTTTCCCGTTAAGCAGCCATAGTGTGTTTTCTAAATGTGTGACTCTGTTCTGTTTTGGAATTCAGTTCAGGTGTAGCGATGTTGACATTCCCTCTATAAGTGATATCTTAGGATAAGTGTCCTTTTCTGTGTGACTTACTTCACTTAGAGTCATCGTCCCTAAATCCACTCATCATGCTGCTACTAGCCTTATGACACTGATTTCATGGCTGAGTGATATTCCATTGTGCATAAGTACCACAACTTCTTTATCCATTTTTCTCTTTCCTGGGATATTTCAGGTGTACCGAAGTGGAGGTTCTTGGAAACAGAGCAGCCCTAAACTTTGGGGTGCCTGTGTCGTGTTGATTTTTAGGTGTCCCGATTTCTACGCCCATGAGTGGTAGTGCCCTATGCTCTCTCAGCTGTGTCTATTCCATGTTTCAGGACGCAGCGTACACTTCTCCAGAGTGGCTGTTGGCAATTTCCATCCCGCCCATCAGCGTAGCAAGGCTCCCGTGTCTCCATGGCCTGTCCTGCATTTCTGGTTTTTACACTTTTTTCAGCATGGCCCTTTTGACCGCTGGCAAGCGAGACTTCTTTGTAGCGCCGATTTGCCTTTCCGGCTTGCTTGGTTGGCCAAAAAGGGCGTATGCGTTTTTTCCTGAATATATTCAGGAAAAAACGCATACGCCCTTTTTGGCCAAGGGCATCATTGTCAACGCTTTGCCGCTTTTCATGTGCTTTCAAGGCGAGTCGAATCTACCTCCTGAAATCTGTTTCCTGCAATTCTGCCTTGCTTTCAAATCCTCTTCGTTGCCTTCCCTCAATATATTTGAGGACGAGAGTCATCATTTAGAACTCTGCAGGTTTGTGAATTGCAGTGCCCCTGAGCTCCATTTGTCAACTCGCTTTTTTGGGAGCTGGCCGCAAAAGCGCAGGAAAGCTTCAGGCCCTATTCTGGTTCCGGGGGGCAGGCTGAGCCTGTGGTTCATTCTTCTTCCTGATGGGAAAATAGAGTGACCTGTGCCTGTCCCAACACCTAGAGCTAGTCTCTCATTGGTTCCCCCTCTTCCCGTTCATCCTCAGGACAAATTGCGACCTGTACGAAACAGGAGGTCAACGGTGCTGATTCTCCAAGTCGGGAGATTGTTAGTGAAGCGGCTGGAATGGCGAACCCGAGCACAAGGAGAGGAGAAATGAGGTGCGTTTTAGAAACCTTTCCCGATCACACGGGGTACCATCTTCTGGGTTTCCCAGGCATGTTTTCGATGTAGGAAGATGCCCTTGAACCTGGAGATTTGGGACCCATGCAATGGGTACCACGCAGTATTACTTTAAAGGGTCTGCGTTTGCTCACCCAACCTCACCAATCCTCTCAGCCCCAAGAGTGTCCAGCCTTATGTCTCATCCAGCTGTGGGTCTAGAAATGGTCAATCCAGGTTGCATCAGAGCCCCTGAACGGATTTTGTAAGAATTTCTCTCTCTTTCACTGTCTTTGTTTTATGGGGTTTTTTTTTAAGTAATCTATTTTTATAATGGGGCTTAGCTGCTTTTCCCTGCTGTGTTTATGCCGCTTTACACCCTCTTGATTCACTTCCAGAGAGATATCAATACATAGGTTTTAAGACTCTTCCTAGTCAGATATATTCTTGGGCGGTGAATAGGGGGTGTTGAGTCCAGTTCACTGAGCAGGGAGTAGGTCTTGTGTATTACATATTTGGCTTGTGGAACGGTATGTGAGCTAATTTCAAACCCTTGTTTTATGCATCGCCCCACCTCACCTTTCCCGTTAAGCAGCCATAGTGTGTTTTCTAAATGTGCGACTCTCTTCTGTTTTGGAATTCAGTTCAGGTGTAGCGATGTTGACATTCCCTCTATAAGTGATATCTTAGGATAAGTGTCCTTTTCTTTGTGACTTACTTCACTTAGAGTCATCGTCCCTAAATCCACTCATCATGCTGCTACTAGCCTTATGACACTGATTTCATGGCTGAGTGATATTCCATTGTGCATAAGTACCACAACTTCTTTATCCATTTTTCTCTTTCCTGGGATATTTAAGGTGTACCGAAGTGGAGGTTCTTGGAAACAGAGCAGCCCTAAACTTTGGGGTGCCTGTGTCGTGTTGATTTTTAGGTTTCCCGATTTCTACGCCCATGAGTGGAAGTGCCCTATGCTCTCTCAGCTGTGTCTATTCCATGTTTCAGGACGCAGCGTACACTTCTCCAGAGTGGCTGTTGGCAATTTCCATCCCGCCCATCAGCGTAGCAAGGCTCCCGTGTCTCCATGGCCTGTCCTGCATTTCTGGTTTTTACACTTTTTTCAGCATGGCCCTTTTGACCGCTGGCAAGCGAGACTTCTTTGTAGCGCCGATTTGCCTTTCCGGCTTGCTTGGTTGGCCAAAAAGGGCGTACGCGTTTTTTCCTGAATATATTCAGGAAAAAACGCGTACGCCCTTTTTGGCCAAGGGCATCATTGTCAACGCTTTGCCGCTTTTCATGTGCTTTCAAGGCGAGTCGAATCTACCTCCTGAAATCTGTTTCCTGCAATTCTGCCTTGCTTTCAAATCCTCTTCGTTGCCTTCCCTCAATATATTTGTGGACGAGAGTCATCATTTCTAACTCTGCAGGTTTGTGAATTGCAGTGCCCCTGAGCTCCATTTGTCAACTCGCTTTTTTGGGAGCTGGCCGCAAAAGCGCAGGATTGCTTCAGGCCCTATTCTGGTTCCGGGGGGCAGGCTGAGCCTGTGGTTCATTCTTCTTCCTGATGGGAAAATAGAGTGACCTGTGCCTGTCCCAACACCTAGAGCTAGTCTCTCATTGGTTCCCCCTCTTCCCGTTCATCCTCAGGACAAATTGCGACCTGTACGAAACAGGAAGTCAACGCTGCTGATTCTCCAAGTAGGGAGATTGTTAGTGAAGCGGCTGGAATGGCGAACCCGAGCACAAGGAGAGGAGAAATGAGGTGCGTTTTAGAAACCTTTCCCGATCACACGGTGTACCATCTTCTGGGTTTCCCAGGCATGTTTTCGATGTAGGAAGATGCCCTTGACCCTGGAGATTTGGGACCCATGGCATGGGTACCACGCAGTATTACTTTAAAGGGTCTGTGTTTGCTCACCCAACCTCACCAATCCTCTCAGCCCCAAGAGTGTCCAGCCTTATGTCTCATCCAGCTGTGGGTCTAGATATGGTCAATCCAGGTTGCATCAGAGCCCCTGAACGGATTTTGTAAGAATGTCTCTCTCTTTCACTGTCTTTGTTTTATGGGGTTTTTTTTTAAGTAATCTATTTTTATAATGGGGTTTAGCTGCTTTTCGCTGCTGGTTTATGCCGCTTTACACCCTCTTGATTCACTTCCAGAGAGATATCAATACATAGGTTTAAAGACTCTTACTAGTCAGATATATTCTTGGGCGGTGAATAGGGGGTGTTGAGTCCAGTTCACTGAGCAGGGAGTAGGTCTTGTCTATTATATATTTGGCTTGTGGAACGGTATGTGAGCTAATTTCAAACCCTTGTTTTATGCATCACCCCGCCTCAACTTTCCCGTTAAGCAGCCATAGTGTGTTTTCTAAATGTGTGACTCTGTTCTGTTTTGGAATTCAGTTCAGGTGTAGCGATGTTGACATTCCCTCTATAAGTGATATCTTAGGATAAGTGTCCTTTTCTGTGTGACTTACTTCACTTAGAGTCATCGTCCCTAAATCCACTCATCATGCTGCTACTAGTCTTATGACACTGATTTCATGGCTGAGTGATATTCCATTGTGCATAAGTACCACAACTTCTTTGTCCATTTTTCTCTTTCCTGGGATATTTAAGGTGTACCGAAGTGGAGGTTCTTGGAAACAGAGCAGCCCTAAACTTTGGGGTGCCTGTGTCATGTTGATTTTTAGGTTTCCCGATTTCTACGCCCATGAGTGGAAGTGCCCTATGCTCTCTCAGCTGTGTCTATTCCATGTTTCAGGACGCAGCGTACACTTCTCCAGAGTGGCTGTTGGCAATTTCCATCCCGCCCATCAGCATAGCAAGGCTCCCGTGTCTCCATGGCCTGTCCTGCATTTCTGGTTTTTACACTTTTTTCAGCATGGCCCTTTTGACCGCTGGCAAGCGAGACTTCTTTGTAGCGCCGATTTGCCTTTCCGGCTTGCTTGGTTGGCAAAAAAGGGCGTACGCGTTTTTTCCTGAATATATTCAGGAAAAAACGCGTACGCCCTTTTTGGCCAATTGCATCATTGTCAACGCTTTGCCGCTTTTCATGTGCTTTCAAGGCGAGTCGAATCTACCTCCTGAAATCTGTTTCCTGCAATTCTGCCTTGCTTTCAAATCCTCTTCGTTGCCTTCCCTCAATATATTTGTGGACGAGAGTCATCATTTCTAACTCTGCAGGTTTGTGAATTGCAGTGCCCCTGAGCTCCATTTGTCAACTCGCTTTTTTGGGAGCTGGCCGCAAAAGCGCAGGATTGCTTCAGGCCCTATTCTGGTTCCAGGGGGCAGGCTGAGCCTGTGGTTCATTCTTCTTCCTGATGGGAAAATAGAGTGACCTGTGCCTGTCCCAACACCTAGAGCTAGTCTCTCATTGGTTCCCCCTCTTCCCGTTCATCCTCAGGACAAATTGCGACCTGTACGAAACAGGAGGTCAACGGTGCTGATTCTCCAAGTCGGGAGATTGTTAGTGAAGCGGCTGGAATGGCGAACCCGAGCACAAGGAGAGGAGAAATGAGGTGCGTTTTAGAAACCTTTCCCGATCACACGGGGTACCATCTTCTGGGTTTCCCAGGCATGTTTTCGATGTAGGAAGATGCCCTTGAACCTGGAGATTTGGGACCCATGCAATGGGTACCACGCAGTATTACTTTAAAGGGTCTGCGTTTGCTCACCCAACCTCACCAATCCTCTCAGCCCCAAGAGTGTCCAGCCTTATGTCTCATCCAGCTGTGGGTCTAGAAATGGTCAATCCAGGTTGCATCAGAGCCCCTGAACGGATTTTGTAAGAATTTCTCTCTCTTTCACTGTCTTTGTTTTATGGGGTTTTTTTTTAAGTAATCTATTTTTATAATGGGGCTTAGCTGCTTTTCCCTGCTGTGTTTATGCCGCTTTACACCCTCTTGATTCACTTCCAGAGAGATATCAATACATAGGTTTTAAGACTCTTCCTAGTCAGATATATTCTTGGGCGGTGAAGAGGGGGTGTTGAGTCCAGTTCACTGAGCAGGGAGTAGGTCTTGTGTATTACATATTTGGCTTGTGGAACGGTATGTGAGCTAATTTCAAACCCTTGTTTTATGCATCGCCCCACCTCACCTTTCCCGTTAAGCAGCCATAGTGTGTTTTCTAAATGTGCGACTCTCTTCTGTTTTGTAATTCAGTTCAGGTGTAGCGATGTTGACATTCCCTCTATAAGTGATATCTTAGGATAAGTGTCCTTTTCTTTGTGACTTACTTCACTTAGAGTCATCGTCCCTAAATCCACTCATCATGCTGCTACTAGCCTTATGACACTGATTTCATGGCTGAGTGATATTCCATTGTGCATAAGTACCACAACTTCTTTATCCATTTTTCTCTTTCCTGGGATATTTAAGGTGTACCGAAGTGGAGGTTCTTGGAAACAGAGCAGCCCTAAACTTTGGGGTGCCTGTGTCGTGTTGATTTTTAGGTTTCCCGATTTCTACGCCCATGAGTGGAAGTGCCCTATGCTCTCTCAGCTGTGTCTATTCCATGTTTCAGGACGCAGCGTACACTTCTCCAGAGTGGCTGTTGGCAATTTCCATCCCGCCCATCAGCGTAGCAAGGCTCCCGTGTCTCCATGGCCTGTCCTGCATTTCTGGTTTTTACACTTTTTTCAGCATGGCCCTTTTGACCGCTGGCAAGCGAGACTTCTTTGTAGCGCCGATTTGCCTTTCCGGCTTGCTTGGTTGGCCAAAAAGGGCGTACGCGTTTTTTCCTGAATATATTCAGGAAAAAACGCGTACGCCCTTTTTGGCCAAGGGCATCATTGTCAACGCTTTGCCGCTTTTCATGTGCTTTCAAGGCGAGTCGAATCTACCTCCTGAAATCTGTTTCCTGCAATTCTGCCTTGCTTTCAAATCCTCTTCGTTGCCTTCCCTCAATATATTTGTGGACGAGAGTCATCATTTCTAACTCTGCAGGTTTGTGAATTGCAGTGCCCCTGAGCTCCATTTGTCAACTCGCTTTTTTGGGAGCTGGCCGCAAAAGCGCAGGATTGCTTCAGGCCCTATTCTGGTTCCGGGGGGCAGGCTGAGCCTGTGGTTCATTCTTCTTCCTGATGGGAAAATAGAGTGACCTGTGCCTGTCCCAAAACCTAGAGCTAGTCTCTCATTGGTTCCCCCTCTTCCCGTTCATCCTCAGGACAAATTGCGACCTGTACGAAACAGGAGGTCAACGGTGCTGATTCTCCAAGTCGGGAGATTGTTAGTGAAGCGGCTGGAATGGCGAACCCGAGCACAAGGAGAGGAGAAATGAGGTGCGTTTTAGAAACCTTTCCCGATCACACGGTGTACCATCTTCTGGGTTTCCCAGGCATGTTTTCGATGTAGGAAGATGCCCTTGACCCTGGAGATTTGGGACCCATGGCATGGGTACCACGCAGTATTACTTTAAAGGGTCTGCGTTTGCTCACCCAACCTCACCAATCCTCTCAGCCCCAAGAGTGTCCAGCCTTATGTCTCATCCAGCTGTGGGTCTAGATATGGTCAATCCAGGTTGCATCAGAGCCCCTGAACGGATTTTGTAAGAATGTCTCTCTCTTTCACTGTCTTTGTTTTATGGGGTTTTTTTTTAAGTAATCTATTTTTATAATGGGGTTTAGCTGCTTTTCGCTGCTGGTTTATGCCGCTTTACACCCTCTTGATTCACTTCCAGAGAGATATCAATACATAGGTTTAAAGACTCTTACTAGTCAGATATATTCTTGGGCGGTGAATAGGGGGTGTTGAGTCCAGTTCACTGAGCAGGGAGTAGGTCTTGTCTATTATATATTTGGCTTGTGGAACGGTATGTGAGCTAATTTCAAACCCTTGTTTTATGCATCACCCCGCCTCAACTTTCCCGTTAAGCAGCCATAGTGTGTTTTCTAAATGTGTGACTCTGTTCTGTTTTGGAATTCAGTTCAGGTGTAGCGATGTTGACATTCCCTCTATAAGTGATATCTTAGGATAAGTGTCCTTTTCTGTGTGACTTACTTCACTTAGAGTCATCGTCCCTAAATCCACTCATCATGCTGCTACTAGTCTTATGACACTGATTTCATGGCTGAGTGATATTCCATTGTGCATAAGTACCACAACTTCTTTGTCCATTTTTCTCTTTCCTGGGATATTTAAGGTGTACCGAAGTGGAGGTTCTTGGAAACAGAGCAGCCCTAAACTTTGGGGTGCCTGTGTCATGTTGATTTTTAGGTTTCCCGATTTCTACGCCCATGAGTGGAAGTGCCCTATGCTCTCTCAGCTGTGTCTATTCCATGTTTCAGGACGCAGCGTACACTTCTCCAGAGTGGCTGTTGGCAATTTCCATCCCGCCCATCAGCATAGCAAGGCTCCCGTGTCTCCATGGCCTGTCCTGCATTTCTGGTTTTTACACTTTTTTCAGCATGGCCCTTTTGACCGCTGGCAAGCGAGACTTCTTTGTAGCGCCGATTTGCCTTTCCGGCTTGCTTGGTTGGCAAAAAAGGGCGTACGCGTTTTTTCCTGAATATATTCAGGAAAAAACGCGTACGCCCTTTTTGGCCAATTGCATCATTGTCAACGCTTTGCCGCTTTTCATGTGCTTTCAAGGCGAGTCGAATCTACCTCCTGAAATCTGTTTCCTGCAATTCTGCCTTGCTTTCAAATCCTCTTCGTTGCCTTCCCTCAATATATTTGTGGACGAGAGTCATCATTTCTAACTCTGCAGGTTTGTGAATTGCAGTGCCCCTGAGCTCCATTTGTCAACTCGCTTTTTTGGGAGCTGGCCGCAAAAGCGCAGGATTGCTTCAGGCCCTATTCTGGTTCCGGGGGGCAGGCTGAGCCTGTGGTTCATTCTTCTTCCTGATGGGAAAATAGAGTGACCTGTGCCTGTCCCAACACCTAGAGCTAGTCTCTCATTGGTTCCCCCTCTTCCCGTTCATCCTCAGGACAAATTGCGACCTGTACGAAACAGGAGGTCAACGGTGCTGATTCTCCAAGTCGGGAGATTGTTAGTGAAGCGGCTGGAATGGCGAACCCGAGCACAAGGAGAGGAGAAATGAGGTGCGTTTTAGAAACCTTTCCCGATCACACGGGGTACCATCTTCTGGGTTTCCCAGGCATGTTTTCGATGTAGGAAGATGCCCTTGAACCTGGAGATTTGGGACCCATGCAATGGGTACCACGCAGTATTACTTTAAAGGGTCTGCGTTTGCTCACCCAACCTCACCAATCCTCTCAGCCCCAAGAGTGTCCAGCCTTATGTCTCATCCAGCTGTGGGTCTAGAAATGGTCAATCCAGGTTGCATCAGAGCCCCTGAACGGATTTTGTAAGAATTTCTCTCTCTTTCACTGTCTTTGTTTTATGGGGTTTTTTTTTAAGTAATCTATTTTTATAATGGGGCTTAGCTGCTTTTCCCTGCTGTGTTTATGCCGCTTTACACCCTCTTGATTCACTTCCAGAGAGATATCAATACATAGGTTTTAAGACTCTTCCTAGTCAGATATATTCTTGGGCGGTGAATAGGGGGTGTTGAGTCCAGTTCACTGAGCAGGGAGTAGGTCTTGTGTATTACATATTTGGCTTGTGGAACGGTATGTGAGCTAATTTCAAACCCTTGTTTTATGCATCGCCCCACCTCACCTTTCCCGTTAAGCAGCCATAGTGTGTTTTCTAAATGTGCGACTCTCTTCTGTTTTGGAATTCAGTTCAGGTGTAGCGATGTTGACATTCCCTCTATAAGTGATATCTTAGGATAAGTGTCCTTTTCTTTGTGACTTACTTCACTTAGAGTCATCGTCCCTAAATCCACTCATCATGCTGCTACTAGCCTTATGACACTGATTTCATGGCTGAGTGATATTCCATTGTGCATAAGTACCACAACTTCTTTATCCATTTTTCTCTTTCCTGGGATATTTAAGGTGTACCGAAGTGGAGGTTCTTGGAAACAGAGCAGCCCTAAACTTTGGGGTGCCTGTGTCGTGTTGATTTTTAGGTTTCCCGATTTCTACGCCCATGAGTGGAAGTGCCCTATGCTCTCTCAGCTGTGTCTATTCCATGTTTCAGGACGCAGCGTACACTTCTCCAGAGTGGCTGTTGGCAATTTCCATCCCGCCCATCAGCGTAGCAAGGCTCCCGTGTCTCCATGGCCTGTCCTGCATTTCTGGTTTTTACACTTTTTTCAGCATGGCCCTTTTGACCGCTGGCAAGCGAGACTTCTTTGTAGCGCCGATTTGCCTTTCCGGCTTGCTTGGTTGGCCAAAAAGGGCGTACGCGTTTTTTCCTGAATATATTCAGGAAAAAACGCGTACGCCCTTTTTGGCCAAGGGCATCATTGTCAACGCTTTGCCGCTTTTCATGTGCTTTCAAGGCGAGTCGAATCTACCTCCTGAAATCTGTTTCCTGCAATTCTGCCTTGCTTTCAAATCCTCTTCGTTGCCTTCCCTCAATATATTTGTGGACGAGAGTCATCATTTCTAACTCTGCAGGTTTGTGAATTGCAGTGCCCCTGAGCTCCATTTGTCAACTCGCTTTTTTGGGAGCTGGCCGCAAAAGCGCAGGATTGCTTCAGGCCCTATTCTGGTTCCGGGGGGCAGGCTGAGCCTGTGGTTCATTCTTCTTCCTGATGGGAAAATAGAGTGACCTGTGCCTGTCCCAACACCTAGAGCTAGTCTCTCATTGGTTCCCCCTCTTCCCGTTCATCCTCAGGACAAATTGCGACCTGTACGAAACAGGAGGTCAACGGTGCTGATTCTCCAAGTAGGGAGATTGTTAGTGAAGCGGCTGGAATGGCGAACCCGAGCACAAGGAGAGGAGAAATGAGGTGCGTTTTAGAAACCTTTCCCGATCACACGGTGTACCATCTTCTGGGTTTCCCAGGCATGTTTTCGATGTAGGAAGATGCCCTTGACCCTGGAGATTTGGGACCCATGGCATGGGTACCACGCAGTATTACTTTAAAGGGTCTGCGTTTGCTCACCCAACCTCACCAATCCTCTCAGCCCCAAGAGTGTCCAGCCTTATGTCTCATCCAGCTGTGGGTCTAGATATGGTCAATCCAGGTTGCATCAGAGCCCCTGAACGGATTTTGTAAGAATGTCTCTCTCTTTCACTGTCTTTGTTTTATGGGGTTTTTTTTTAAGTAATCTATTTTTATAATGGGGTTTAGCTGCTTTTCGCTGCTGGTTTATGCCGCTTTACACCCTCTTGATTCACTTCCAGAGAGATATCAATACATAGGTTTAAAGACTCTTACTAGTCAGATATATTCTTGGGCGGTGAATAGGGGGTGTTGAGTCCAGTTCACTGAGCAGGGAGTAGGTCTTGTCTATTATATATTTGGCTTGTGGAACGGTATGTGAGCTAATTTCAAACCCTTGTTTTATGCATCACCCCGCCTCAACTTTCCCGTTAAGCAGCCATAGTGTGTTTTCTAAATGTGTGACTCTGTTCTGTTTTGGAATTCAGTTCAGGTGTAGCGATGTTGACATTCCCTCTATAAGTGATATCTTAGGATAAGTGTCCTTTTCTGTGTGACTTACTTCACTTAGAGTCATCGTCCCTAAATCCACTCATCATGCTGCTACTAGTCTTATGACACTGATTTCATGGCTGAGTGATATTCCATTGTGCATAAGTACCACAACTTCTTTGTCCATTTTTCTCTTTCCTGGGATATTTAAGGTGTACCGAAGTGGAGGTTCTTGGAAACAGAGCAGCCCTAAACTTTGGGGTGCCTGTGTCATGTTGATTTTTAGGTTTCCCGATTTCTACGCCCATGAGTGGAAGTGCCCTATGCTCTCTCAGCTGTGTCTATTCCATGTTTCAGGACGCAGCGTACACTTCTCCAGAGTGGCTGTTGGCAATTTCCATCCCGCCCATCAGCATAGCAAGGCTCCCGTGTCTCCATGGCCTGTCCTGCATTTCTGGTTTTTACACTTTTTTCAGCATGGCCCTTTTGACCGCTGGCAAGCGAGACTTCTTTGTAGCGCCGATTTGCCTTTCCGGCTTGCTTGGTTGGCAAAAAAGGGCGTACGCTTTTTTTCCTGAATATATTCAGGAAAAAACGCGTACGCCCTTTTTGGCCAATTGCATCATTGTCAACGCTTTGCCGCTTTTCATGTGCTTTCAAGGCGAGTCGAATCTACCTCCTGAAATCTGTTTCCTGCAATTCTGCCTTGCTTTCAAATCCTCTTCGTTGCCTTCCCTCAATATATTTGTGGACGAGAGTCATCATTTCTAACTCTGCAGGTTTGTGAATTGCAGTGCCCCTGAGCTCCATTTGTCAACTCGCTTTTTTGGGAGCTGGCCGCAAAAGCGCAGGATTGCTTCAGGCCCTATTCTGGTTCCGGGGGGCAGGCTGAGCCTGTGGTTCATTCTTCTTCCTGATGGGAAAATAGAGTGACCTGTGCCTGTCCCAACACCTAGAGCTAGTCTCTCATTGGTTCCCCCTCTTCCCGTTCATCCTCAGGACAAATTGCGACCTGTACGAAACAGGAGGTCAACGGTGCTGATTCTCCAAGTAGGGAGATTGTTAGTGAAGCGGCTGGAATGGGGAACCCGAGCACAAGGAGAGGAGAAATGAGGTGCGTTTTAGAAACCTTTCCCGATCACACGGTGTACCATCTTCTGGGTTTCCCAGGCATGTTTTCGATGTAGGAAGATGCCCTTGACCCTGGAGATTTGGGACCCATGGCATGGGTACCACGCAGTATTACTTTAAAGGGTCTGCGTTTGCTCACCCAACCTCACCAATCCTCTCAGCCCCAAGAGTGTCCAGCCTTATGTCTCATCCAGCTGTGGGTCTAGAAATGGTCAATCCAGGTTGCATCAGAGCCCCTGAACGGATTTTGTAAGAATTTCTCTCTCTTTCACTGTCTTTGTTTTATGGGGTTTTTTTTTAAGTAATCTATTTTTATAATGGGGCTTAGCTGCTTTTCCCTGCTGTGTTTATGCCGCTTTACACCCTCTTGATTCACTTCCAGAGAGATATCAATACATAGGTTTTAAGACTCTTCCTAGTCAGATATATTCTTGGGCGGTGAATAGGGGGTGTTGAGTCCAGTTCACTGAGCAGGGAGTAGGTCTTGTCTATTACATATTTGGCTTGTGGAACGGTATGTGAGCTAATTTCAAACCCTTGTTTTATGCATCGCCCCACCTCACCTTTCCCGTTAAGCAGCCATAGTGTGTTTTCTAAATGTGTGACTCTGTTCTGTTTTGGAATTCAGTTCAGGTGTAGTGATGTTGACATTCCCTCTATAAGTGATATCTTAGGATAAGTGTCCTTTTCTGTGTGACTTACTTCACTTAGAGTCATCGTCCCTAAATCCACTCATCATGCTGCTACTAGCCTTATGACACTGATTTCATGGCTGAGTGATATTCCATTGTGCATAAGTACCACAACTTCTTTATCCATTTTTCTCTTTCCTGGGATATTTCAGGTGTACCGAAGTGGAGGTTCTTGGAAACAGAGCAGCCCTAAACTTTGGGGTGCCTGTGTCGTGTTGATTTTTAGGTGTCCCGATTTCTACGCCCATGAGTGGTAGTGCCCTATGCTCTCTCAGCTGTGTCTATTCCATGTTTCAGGACGCAGCGTACACTTCTCCAGAGTGGCTGTTGGCAATTTCCATCCCGCCCATCAGCGTAGCAAGGCTCCCGTGTCTCCATGGCCTGTCCTGCATTTCTGGTTTTTACACTTTTTTCAGCATGGCCCTTTTGACCGCTGGCAAGCGAGACTTCTTTGTAGCGCCGATTTGCCTTTCCGGCTTGCTTGGTTGGCCAAAAAGGGCGTATGCGTTTTTTCCTGAATATATTCAGGAAAAAACGCATACGCCCTTTTTGGCCAAGGGCATCATTGTCAACGCTTTGCCGCTTTTCATGTGCTTTCAAGGCGAGTCGAATCTACCTCCTGAAATCTGTTTCCTGCAATTCTGCCTTGCTTTCAAATCCTCTTCGTTGCCTTCCCTCAATATATTTGAGGACGAGAGTCATCATTTAGAACTCTGCAGGTTTGTGAATTGCAGTGCCCCTGAGCTCCATTTGTCAACTCGCTTTTTTGGGAGCTGGCCGCAAAAGCGCAGGATTGCTTCAGGCCCTATTCTGGTTCCGGGGGGCAGGCTGAGCCTGTGGTTCATTCTTCTTCCTGATGGGAAAATAGAGTGACCTGTGCCTGTCCCAACACCTAGAGCTAGTCTCTCATTGGTTCCCCCTCTTCCCGTTCATCCTCAGGACAAATTGCGACCTGTACGAAACAGGAGGTCAACGGTGCTGATTCTCCAAGTCGGGAGATTGTTAGTGAAGCGGCTGGAATGGCGAACCCGAGCACAAGGAGAGGAGAAATGAGGTGCGTTTTAGAAACCTTTCCCGATCACACGGGGTACCATCTTCTGGGTTTCCCAGGCATGTTTTCGATGTAGGAAGATGCCCTTGAACCTGGAGATTTGGGACCCATGCAATGGGTACCACGCAGTATTACTTTAAAGGGTCTGCGTTTGCTCACCCAACCTCACCAATCCTCTCAGCCCCAAGAGTGTCCAGCCTTATGTCTCATCCAGCTGTGGGTCTAGAAATGGTCAATCCAGGTTGCATCAGAGCCCCTGAACAGATTTTGTAAGAATGTCTCTCTCTTTCACTGTCTTTATTTTATCGGGTTTTTTTTTTAAGTAATCTATTTTTATAATGGGGTTTAGCTGCTTTTCGCTGCTGTGTTTATGCCGCTTTACACCCTCTTGATTCACTTCCAGAGGGATAGCAATACATAGGTTTTAAGACTCTTCCTAGTCAGATATATTGTTGGGCGGTGAATAGGGGGTGTTGAGTCCAGTTCACTGAGCAGGGAGTAGGTCTTGTCTATTACATATTTGGCTTGTGGAACGGTATGTGAGCTAATTTCAAACCCTTGTTTTATACATCGCCCCGCCTCACCTTTCCCGTTAAGCAGCCATAGTGTGTTTTCTACATGTGCGACTCTGTTCTGTTTTGGAATTCAGTTCAGGTGTAGCGATGTTGACATTCCCTCTATAAGTGATATCTTAGGATAAGTGTCCTTTCTGTGTGACTTACTTCACTTAGAGTCATCGTCCCTAAATCCACTCATCATGCTGCTACTAGCCTTATGACACTGATTTCATGGCTGAGTGATATTCCATTGTGCATAAGTACCACAACTTCTTTATCCATTTTTCTCTTTCCTGGGATATTTCAGGTGTACCGAAGTGGAGGTTCTTGGAAACAGAGCAGCCCTATACTTTGGGGTGCCTGTGTCGTGTTGATTTTTACGTTTCCCGATTTCTATGCCCATGAGTGGAAGTGCCCTATGCTCTCTCAGCTGTGTCTATTCCATGTTTCAGGACGCAGCGTACACTTCTCCAGAGTGGCTGTTGGCAATTTCCATCCCGCCCATCAGCGTAGCAAGGCTCCCGTGTCTCCATGGCCTGTCCTGCATTTCTGGTTTTTACACTTTTTTCAGCATGGCCCTTTTGACCGCTGGCAAGCGAGACTTCTTTGTAGCGCCGATTTGCCTTTCCGGCTTGCTTGGTTGGCCAAAAAGGGCGTACGCGTTTTTTCCTGAATATATTCAGGAAAAAACGCGTACGCCCTTTTTGGCCAAGGGCATCATTGTCAACGCTTTGCCGCTTTTCATGTGCTTTCAAGGCGAGTCGAATCGACCTCCTGAAATCTGTTTCCTGCAATTCTGCCTTGCTTTCAAATCCTCTTCGTTGCCTTCCCTCAATATATTTGTGGACGAGAGTCATCATTTCTAACTCTGCAGGTTTGTGAATTGCAGTGCCCCTGAGCTCCATTTGTCAACTCGCTTTTTTGGGAGCTGGCCGCAAAAGCGCAGGATTGCTTCAGGCCCTATTCTGGTTCCGGGGGGCAGGCTGAGCCTGTGGTTCATTCTTCTTCCTGATGGGAAAATAGAGTGACCTGTGCCTGTCCCAACACCTAGAGCTAGTCTCTCATTGGTTCCCCCTCTTCCCGTTCATCCTCAGGACAAATTGCGACCTGTACGAAACAGGAGGTCAACGGTGCTGATTCTCCAAGTAGGGAGATTGTTAGTGAAGCGGCTGGAATGGCGAACCCGAGCACAAGGAGAGGAGAAATGAGGTGCGTTTTAGAAACCTTTCCCGATCACACGGTGTACCATCTTCTGGGTTTCCCAGGCATGTTTTCGATGTAGGAAGATGCCCTTGACCCTGGAGATTTGGGACCCATGGCATGGGTACCACGCAGTATTACTTTAAAGGGTCTGCGTTTGCTCACCCAACCTCACCAATCCTCTCAGCCCCAAGAGTGTCCAGCCTTATGTCTCATCCAGCTGTGGGTCTAGAAATGGTCAATGGAGGTTGCATCAGAGCCCCTGAACGGATTTTGTAAGAATGTCTCTCTCTTTCACTGTCTTTGTTTTATGGGTTTTTTTTTTAAGTAATCTATTTTTATAATGGGGTTTAGCTGCTTTTCGCTGCTGGTTTATGCCGCTTTACACCCTCTTGATTCACTTCCAGAGAGATATCAATACATAGGTTTAAAGACTCTTACTAGTCAGATATATTCTGGGGCGGTGAATAGGGGGTGTTGAGTCCAGTTCACTGAGCAGGGAGTAGGTCTTGTCTATTATATATTTGGCTTGTGGAACGGTATGTGAGCTAATTTCAAACCCTTGTTTTATGCATCACCCCGCCTCAACTTTCCCGTTAAGCAGCCATAGTGTGTTTTCTAAATGTGTGACTCTGTTCTGTTTTGGAATTCAGTTCAGGTGTAGCGATGTTGACATTCCCTCTATAAGTGATATCTTAGGATAAGTGTCCTTTTCTGTGTGACTTACTTCACTTAGAGTCATCGTCCCTAAATCCACTCATCATGCTGCTACTAGTCTTATGACACTGATTTCATGGCTGAGTGATATTCCATTGTGCATAAGTACCACAACTTCTTTGTCCATTTTTCTCTTTCCTGGGATATTTCAGGTGTACCGAAGTGGAGGTTCTTGGAAACAGAGCAGCCCTAAACTTTGGGGTGCCTGTGTCATGTTGATTTTTAGGTTTCCCGATTTCTACGCCCATGAGTGGAAGTGCCCTATGCTCTCTCAGCTGTGTCTATTCCATGTTTCAGGACGCAGCGTACACTTCTCCAGAGTGGCTGTTGGCAATTTCCATCCCGCCCATCAGCATAGCAAGGCTCCCGTGTCTCCATGGCCTGTCCTGCATTTCTGGTTTTTACACTTTTTTCAGCATGGCCCTTTTGACCGCTGGCAAGCGAGACTTCTTTGTAGCGCCGATTTGCCTTTCCGGCTTGCTTGGTTGGCCAAAAAGGGCGTATGCGTTTTTTCCTGAATATATTCAGGAAAAAACGCATACGCCCTTTTTGGCCAAGGGCATCATTGTCAACGCTTTGCCGCTTTTCATGTGCTTTCAAGGCGAGTCGAATCTACCTCCTGAAATCTGTTTCCTGCAATTCTGCCTTGCTTTCAAATCCTCTTCGTTGCCTTCCCTCAATATATTTGTGGACGAGAGTCATCATTTCTAACTCTGCAGGTTTGTGAATTGCAGTGCCCCTGAGCTCCATTTGTCAACTCGCTTTTTTGGGAGCTGGCCGCAAAAGCGCAGGATTGCTTCAGGCCCTATTCTGGTTCCGGGCGGCAGGCTGAGCCTGTGGTTCATTCTTCTTCCTGATGGGAAAATAGAGTGACCTGTGCCTGTCCCAACACCTAGAGCTAGTCTCTCATTGGTTCCCCCTCTTCCCGTTCATCCTCAGGACAAATTGCGACCTGTACGAAACAGGAGGTCAACGGTGCTGATTCTCCAAGTCGGGAGATTGTTAGTGAAGCGGCTGGAATGGCGAACCCGAGCACAAGGAGAGGAGAAATGAGGTGCGTTTTAGAAACCTTTCCCGATCACACGGTGTACCATCTTCTGGGTTTCCCAGGCATGTTTTCGATGTAGGAAGATGCCCTTGAACCTGGAGATTTGGGACCCATGCAATGGGTACCACGCAGTATTACTTTAAAGGGTCTGCGTTTGCTCACCCAACCTCACCAATCCTCTCAGCCCCAAGAGTGTCCAGCCTTATGTCTCATCCAGCTGTGCGTCTAGAAATGGTCAATGGAGGTTGCATCAGAGCCCCTGAACGGATTTTGTAAGAATTTCTCTCTCTTTCACTGTCTTTGTTTTATGGGGTTTTTTTTTAAGTAATCTATTTTTATAATGGGGCTTAGCTGCTTTTCCCTGCTGTGTTTATGCCGCTTTACACCCTCTTGATTCACTTACAGAGAGATATCAATACATAGGTTTTAAGACTCTTCCTAGTCAGATATATTCTTGGGCGGTGTATAGGGGGTGTTGAGTCCAGTTCACTGAGCAGGGAGTAGGTCTTGTCTATTACATATTTGGCTTGTGGAACGGTATGTGAGCTAATTTCAAACCCTTGTTTTATGCATCGCCCCACCTCACCTTTCCCGTTAAGCAGCCATAGTGTGTTTTTTAAATGTGCGACTCTCTTCTGTTTTGGAATTCAGTTCAGGTTTAGCGATGTTGACATTCCCTCTATAAGTGATATCTTAGAATAAGTGTCCTTTTCTGTGTGACTTACTTCACTTAGAGTCATCGTCCCTAAATCCACTCATCATGCTGCTACTAGCCTTATGACACTGATTTCATGGCTGAGTGATATTCCATTGTGCATAAGTACCACAACTTCTTTATCCATTTTTCTCTTTCCTGGGATATTTCAGGTGTACCGAAGTGGAGGTTCTTGGAAACAGAGCAGCCCTATACTTTGGGGTGCCTGTGTCGTGTTGATTTTTAGGTTTCCCGATTTCTATGCCCATGAGTGGAAGTGCCCTATGCTCTCTCAGCTGTGTCTATTCCATGTTTCAGGACGCAGCGTACACTTCTCCAGAGTGGCTGTTGGCAATTTCCATCCCGCCCATCAGCGTAGCAAGGCTCCCGTGTCTCCATGGCCTGTCCTGCATTTCTGGTTTTTACACTTTTTTCAGCATGGCCCTTTGGACCGCTGGCAAGCGAGACTTCTTTGTAGCGCCGATTTGCCTTTCCGGCTTGCTTGGTTGGCCAAAAAGGGCGTATGCGTTTTTTCCTGAATATATTCAGGAAAAAACGCATACGCCCTTTTTGGCCAAGGGCATCATTGTCAACGCTTTGCCGCTTTTCATGTGCTTTCAAGGCGAGTCGAATCTACCTCCTGAAATCTGTTTCCTGCAATTCTGCCTTGCTTTCAAATCCTCTTCGTTGCCTTCCCTCAATATATTTGTGGACGAGAGTCATCATTTAGAACTCTGCAGGTTTGTGAATTGCAGTGCCCCTGAGCTCCATTTGTCAACTCGCTTTTTTGGGAGCTGGCCGCAAAAGCGCAGGATTGCTTCAGGCCCTATTCTGGTTCCGGGGGGCAGGCTGAGCCTGTGGTTCATTCTTCTTCCTGATGGGAAAATAGAGTGACCTGTGCCTGTCCCAACACCTAGAGCTAGTCTCTCATTGGTTCCCCCTCTTCCCGTTCATCCTCAGGACAAATTGCGACCTGTACGAAACAGGAGGTCAACGGTGCTGATTCTCCAAGTCGGGAGATTGTTAGTGAAGCGGCTGGAATGGCGAACCCGAGCACAAGGAGAGGAGAAATGAGGTGCGTTTTAGAAACCTTTCCCGATCACACGGTGTACCATCTTCTGGGTTTCCCAGGCATGTTTTCGATGTAGGAAGATGCCCTTGAACCTGGAGATTTGGGACCCATGCAATGGGTACCACGCAGTATTACTTTAAAGGGTCTGCGTTTGCTCACCCAACCTCACCAATCCTCTCAGCCCCAAGAGTGTCCAGCCTTATGTCTCATCCAGCTGTGGGTCTAGAAATGGTCAATCCAGGTTGCATCAGAGCCCCTGAACGGATTTTGTAAGAATTTCTCTCTCTTTCACTGTCTTTGTTTTATGGGGTTTTTTTTTAAGTAATCTATTTTTATAATGGGGCTTAGCTGCTTTTCCCTGCTGTGTTTATGCCGCTTTACACCCTCTTGATTCACTTCCAGAGAGATATCAATACATAGGTTTTAAGACTCTTCCTAGTCAGATATATTCTTGGGCGGTGAATAGGGGGTGTTGAGTCCAGTTCACTGAGCAGGGAGTAGGTCTTGTCTATTACATATTTGGCTTGTGGAACGGTATGTGAGCTAATTTCAAACCCTTGTTTTATGCATCGCCCCACCTCTCCTTTCCCGTTAAGCAGCCATAGTGTGTTTTCTAAATGTGCGACTCTCTTCTGTTTTGGAATTCAGTTCAGGTGTAGCGATGTTGACATTCCCTCTATAAGTGATATCTTAGAATAAGTGTCCTTTTCTGTGTGACTTACTTCACTTAGAGTCATCGTCCCTAAATCCACTCATCATGCTGCTACTAGTCTTATGACACTGATTTCATGGCTGAGTGATATTCCATTGTGCATAAGTACCACAACTTCTTTGTCCATTTTTCTCTTTCCTGGGATATTTAAGGTGTACCGAAGTGGAGGTTCTTGGAAACAGAGCAGCCCTAAACTTTGGGGTGCCTGTGTCATGTTGATTTTTAGGTTTCCCGATTTCTACGCCCATGAGTGGAAGTGCCCTATGCTCTCTCAGCTGTGTCTATTCCATGTTTCAGGACGCAGCGTACACTTCTCCAGAGTGGCTGTTGGCAATTTCCATCCCGCCCATCAGCGTAGCAAGGCTCCCGTGTCTCCATGGCCTGTCCTGCATTTCTGGTTTTTACACTTTTTTCAGCATGGCCCTTTTGACCGCTGGCAAGCGAGACTTCTTTGTAGCGCCGATTTGCCTTTCCGGCTTGCTTGGTTGGCAAAAAAGGGCGTACGCTTTTTTTCCTGAATATATTCAGGAAAAAACGCGTACGCCCTTTTTGGCCAATTGCATCATTGTCAACGCTTTGCCGCTTTTCATGTGCTTTCAAGGCGAGTCGAATCTACCTCCTGAAATCTGTTTCCTGCAATTCTGCCTTGCTTTCAAATCCTCTTCGTTGCCTTCCCTCAATATATTTGTGGACGAGAGTCATCATTTCTAACTCTGCAGGTTTGTGAATTGCAGTGCCCCTGAGCTCCATTTGTCAACTCGCTTTTTTGGGAGCTGGCCGCAAAAGCGCAGGATTGCTTCAGGCCCTATTCTGGTTCCGGGGGGCAGGCTGAGCCTGTGGTTCATTCTTCTTCCTGATGGGAAAATAGAGTGACCTGTGCCTGTCCCAACACCTAGAGCTAGTCTCTCATTGGTTCCCCCTCTTCCCGTTCATCCTCAGGACAAATTGCGACCTGTACGAAACAGGAGGTCAACGGTGCTGATTCTCCAAGTAGGGAGATTGTTAGTGAAGCGGCTGGAATGGGGAACCCGAGCACAAGGAGAGGAGAAATGAGGTGCGTTTTAGAAACCTTTCCCGATCACACGGTGTACCATCTTCTGGGTTTCCCAGGCATGTTTTCGATGTAGGAAGATGCCCTTGACCCTGGAGATTTGGGACCCATGGCATGGGTACCACGCAGTATTACTTTAAAGGGTCTGCGTTTGCTCACCCAACCTCACCAATCCTCTCAGCCCCAAGAGTGTCCAGCCTTATGTCTCATCCAGCTGTGGGTCTAGAAATGGTCAATCCAGGTTGCATCAGAGCCCCTGAACGGATTTTGTAAGAATTTCTCTCTCTTTCACTGTCTTTGTTTTATGGGGTTTTTTTTTAAGTAATCTATTTTTATAATGGGGCTTAGCTGCTTTTCCCTGCTGTGTTTATGCCGCTTTACACCCTCTTGATTCACTTCCAGAGAGATATCAATACATAGGTTTTAAGACTCTTCCTAGTCAGATATATTCTTGGGCGGTGAATAGGGGGTGTTGAGTCCAGTTCACTGAGCAGGGAGTAGGTCTTGTCTATTACATATTTGGCTTGTGGAACGGTATGTGAGCTAATTTCAAACCCTTGTTTTATGCATCGCCCCACCTCACCTTTCCCGTTAAGCAGCCATAGTGTGTTTTCTAAATGTGTGACTCTGTTCTGTTTTGGAATTCAGTTCAGGTGTAGCGATGTTGACATTCCCTCTATAAGTGATATCTTAGGATAAGTGTCCTTTTCTGTGTGACTTACTTCACTTAGAGTCATCGTCCCTAAATCCACTCATCATGCTGCTACTAGCCTTATGACACTGATTTCATGGCTGAGTGATATTCCATTGTGCATAAGTACCACAACTTCTTTATCCATTTTTCTCTTTCCTGGGATATTTCAGGTGTACCGAAGTGGAGGTTCTTGGAAACAGAGCAGCCCTAAACTTTGGGGTGCCTGTGTCGTGTTGATTTTTAGGTGTCCCGATTTCTACGCCCATGAGTGGTAGTGCCCTATGCTCTCTCAGCTGTGTCTATTCCATGTTTCAGGACGCAGCGTACACTTCTCCAGAGTGGCTGTTGGCAATTTCCATCCCGCCCATCAGCGTAGCAAGGCTCCCGTGTCTCCATGGCCTGTCCTGCATTTCTGGTTTTTACACTTTTTTCAGCATGGCCCTTTTGACCGCTGGCAAGCGAGACTTCTTTGTAGCGCCGATTTGCCTTTCCGGCTTGCTTGGTTGGCCAAAAAGGGCGTATGCGTTTTTTCCTGAATATATTCAGGAAAAAACGCATACGCCCTTTTTGGCCAAGGGCATCATTGTCAACGCTTTGCCGCTTTTCATGTGCTTTCAAGGCGAGTCGAATCTACCTCCTGAAATCTGTTTCCTGCAATTCTGCCTTGCTTTCAAATCCTCTTCGTTGCCTTCCCTCAATATATTTGAGGACGAGAGTCATCATTTAGAACTCTGCAGGTTTGTGAATTGCAGTGCCCCTGAGCTCCATTTGTCAACTCGCTTTTTTGGGAGCTGGCCGCAAAAGCGCAGGATTGCTTCAGGCCCTATTCTGGTTCCGGGGGGCAGGCTGAGCCTGTGGTTCATTCTTCTTCCTGATGGGAAAATAGAGTGACCTGTGCCTGTCCCAACACCTAGAGCTAGTCTCTCATTGGTTCCCCCTCTTCCCGTTCATCCTCAGGACAAATTGCGACCTGTACGAAACAGGAGGTCAACGGTGCTGATTCTCCAAGTCGGGAGATTGTTAGTGAAGCGGCTGGAATGGCGAACCCGAGCACAAGGAGAGGAGAAATGAGGTGCGTTTTAGAAACCTTTCCCGATCACACGGGGTACCATCTTCTGGGTTTCCCAGGCATGTTTTCGATGTAGGAAGATGCCCTTGAACCTGGAGATTTGGGACCCATGCAATGGGTACCACGCAGTATTACTTTAAAGGGTCTGCGTTTGCTCACCCAACCTCACCAATCCTCTCAGCCCCAAGAGTGTCCAGCCTTATGTCTCATCCAGCTGTGGGTCTAGAAATGGTCAATCCAGGTTGCATCAGAGCCCCTGAACAGTTTTTGTAAGAATGTCTCTCTCTTTCACTGTCTTTATTTTATCGGGTTTTTTTTTTAAGTAATCTATTTTTATAATGGGGTTTAGCTGCTTTTCGCTGCTGTGTTTATGCCGCTTTACACCCTCTTGATTCACTTCCAGAGGGATAGCAATACATAGGTTTTAAGACTCTTCCTAGTCAGATATATTGTTGGGCGGTGAATAGGGGGTGTTGAGTCCAGTTCACTGAGCAGGGAGTAGGTCTTGTCTATTACATATTTGGCTTGTGGAACGGTATGTGAGCTAATTTCAAACCCTTGTTTTATACATCGCCCCGCCTCACCTTTCCCGTTAAGCAGCCATAGTGTGTTTTCTACATGTGCGACTCTGTTCTGTTTTGGAATTCAGTTCAGGTGTAGCGATGTTGACATTCCCTCTATAAGTGATATCTTAGGATAAGTGTCCTTTCTGTGTGACTTACTTCACTTAGAGTCATCGTCCCTAAATCCACTCATCATGCTGCTACTAGCCTTATGACACTGATTTCATGGCTGAGTGATATTCCATTGTGCATAAGTACCACAACTTCTTTATCCATTTTTCTCTTTCCTGGGATATTTCAGGTGTACCGAAGTGGAGGTTCTTGGAAACAGAGCAGCCCTATACTTTGGGGTGCCTGTGTCGTGTTGATTTTTACGTTTCCCGATTTCTATGCCCATGAGTGGAAGTGCCCTATGCTCTCTCAGCTGTGTCTATTCCATGTTTCAGGACGCAGCGTACACTTCTCCAGAGTGGCTGTTGGCAATTTCCATCCCGCCCATCAGCGTAGCAAGGCTCCCGTGTCTCCATGGCCTGTCCTGCATTTCTGGTTTTTACACTTTTTTCAGCATGGCCCTTTTGACCGCTGGCAAGCGAGACTTCTTTGTAGCGCCGATTTGCCTTTCCGGCTTGCTTGGTTGGCCAAAAAGGGCGTACGCGTTTTTTCCTGAATATATTCAGGAAAAAACGCGTACGCCCTTTTTGGCCAAGGGCATCATTGTCAACGCTTTGCCGCTTTTCATGTGCTTTCAAGGCGAGTCGAATCGACCTCCTGAAATCTGTTTCCTGCAATTCTGCCTTGCTTTCAAATCCTCTTCGTTGCCTTCCCTCAATATATTTGTGGACGAGAGTCATCATTTCTAACTCTGCAGGTTTGTGAATTGCAGTGCCCCTGAGCTCCATTTGTCAACTCGCTTTTTTGGGAGCTGGCCGCAAAAGCGCAGGATTGCTTCAGGCCCTATTCTGGTTCCGGGGGGCAGGCTGAGCCTGTGGTTCATTCTTCTTCCTGATGGGAAAATAGAGTGACCTGTGCCTGTCCCAACACCTAGAGCTAGTCTCTCATTGGTTCCCCCTCTTCCCGTTCATCCTCAGGACAAATTGCGACCTGTACGAAACAGGAGGTCAACGGTGCTGATTCTCCAAGTAGGGAGATTGTTAGTGAAGCGGCTGGAATGGCGAACCCGAGCACAAGGAGAGGAGAAATGAGGTGCGTTTTAGAAACCTTTCCCGATCACACGGTGTACCATCTTCTGGGTTTCCCAGGCATGTTTTCGATGTAGGAAGATGCCCTTGACCCTGGAGATTTGGGACCCATGGCATGGGTACCACGCAGTATTACTTTAAAGGGTCTGCGTTTGCTCACCCAACCTCACCAATCCTCTCAGCCCCAAGAGTGTCCAGCCTTATGTCTCATCCAGCTGTGGGTCTAGAAATGGTCAATGGAGGTTGCATCAGAGCCCCTGAACGGATTTTGTAAGAATGTCTCTCTCTTTCACTGTCTTTGTTTTATGGGTTTTTTTTTTAAGTAATCTATTTTTATAATGGGGTTTAGCTGCTTTTCGCTGCTGGTTTATGCCGCTTTACACCCTCTTGATTCACTTCCAGAGAGATATCAATACATAGGTTTAAAGACTCTTACTAGTCAGATATATTCTGGGGCGGTGAATAGGGGGTGTTGAGTCCAGTTCACTGAGCAGGGAGTAGGTCTTGTCTATTATATATTTGGCTTGTGGAACGGTATGTGAGCTAATTTCAAACCCTTGTTTTATGCATCACCCCGCCTCAACTTTCCCGTTAAGCAGCCATAGTGTGTTTTCTAAATGTGTGACTCTGTTCTGTTTTGGAATTCAGTTCAGGTGTAGCGATGTTGACATTCCCTCTATAAGTGATATCTTAGGATAAGTGTCCTTTTCTGTGTGACTTACTTCACTTAGAGTCATCGTCCCTAAATCCACTCATCATGCTGCTATTAGTCTTATGACACTGATTTCATGGCTGAGTGATATTCCATTGTGCATAAGTACCACAACTTCTTTGTCCATTTTTCTCTTTCCTGGGATATTTCAGGTGTACCGAAGTGGAGGTTCTTGGAAACAGAGCAGCCCTAAACTTTGGGGTGCCTGTGTCATGTTGATTTTTAGGTTTCCCGATTTCTACGCCCATGAGTGGAAGTGCCCTATGCTCTCTCAGCTGTGTCTATTCCATGTTTCAGGACGCAGCGTACACTTCTCCAGAGTGGCTGTTGGCAATTTCCATCCCGCCCATCAGCATAGCAAGGCTCCCGTGTCTCCATGGCCTGTCCTGCATTTCTGGTTTTTACACTTTTTTCAGCATGGCCCTTTTGACCGCTGGCAAGCGAGACTTCTTTGTAGCGCCGATTTGCCTTTCCGGCTTGCTTGGTTGGCCAAAAAGGGCGTATGCGTTTTTTCCTGAATATATTCAGGAAAAAACGCATACGCCCTTTTTGGCCAAGGGCATCATTGTCAACGCTTTGCCGCTTTTCATGTGCTTTCAAGGCGAGTCGAATCTACCTCCTGAAATCTGTTTCCTGCAATTCTGCCTTGCTTTCAAATCCTCTTCGTTGCCTTCCCTCAATATATTTGTGGACGAGAGTCATCATTTCTAACTCTGCAGGTTTGTGAATTGCAGTGCCCCTGAGCTCCATTTGTCAACTCGCTTTTTTGGGAGCTGGCCGCAAAAGCGCAGGATTGCTTCAGGCCCTATTCTGGTTCCGGGCGGCAGGCTGAGCCTGTGGTTCATTCTTCTTCCTGATGGGAAAATAGAGTGACCTGTGCCTGTCCCAACACCTAGAGCTAGTCTCTCATTGGTTCCCCCTCTTCCCGTTCATCCTCAGGACAAATTGCGACCTGTACGAAACAGGAGGTCAACGGTGCTGATTCTCCAAGTCGGGAGATTGTTAGTGAAGCGGCTGGAATGGCGAACCCGAGCACAAGGAGAGGAGAAATGAGGTGCGTTTTAGAAACCTTTCCCGATCACACGGTGTACCATCTTCTGGGTTTCCCAGGCATGTTTTCGATGTAGGAAGATGCCCTTGAACCTGGAGATTTGGGACCCATGCAATGGGTACCACGCAGTATTACTTTAAAGGGTCTGCGTTTGCTCACCCAACCTCACCAATCCTCTCAGCCCCAAGAGTGTCCAGCCTTATGTCTCATCCAGCTGTGCGTCTAGAAATGGTCAATGGAGGTTGCATCAGAGCCCCTGAACGGATTTTGTAAGAATTTCTCTCTCTTTCACTGTCTTTGTTTTATGGGGTTTTTTTTTAAGTAATCTATTTTTATAATGGGGCTTAGCTGCTTTTCCCTGCTGTGTTTATGCCGCTTTACACCCTCTTGATTCACTTACAGAGAGATATCAATACATAGGTTTTAAGACTCTTCCTAGTCAGATATATTCTTGGGCGGTGTATAGGGGGTGTTGAGTCCAGTTCACTGAGCAGGGAGTAGGTCTTGTCTATTACATATTTGGCTTGTGGAACGGTATGTGAGCTAATTTCAAACCCTTGTTTTATGCATCGCCCCACCTCACCTTTCCCGTTAAGCAGCCATAGTGTGTTTTTTAAATGTGCGACTCTCTTCTGTTTTGGAATTCAGTTCAGGTTTAGCGATGTTGACATTCCCTCTATAAGTGATATCTTAGAATAAGTGTCCTTTTCTGTGTGACTTACTTCACTTAGAGTCATCGTCCCTAAATCCACTCATCATGCTGCTACTAGCCTTATGACACTGATTTCATGGCTGAGTGATATTCCATTGTGCATAAGTACCACAACTTCTTTATCCATTTTTCTCTTTCCTGGGATATTTCAGGTGTACCGAAGTGGAGGTTCTTGGAAACAGAGCAGCCCTATACTTTGGGGTGCCTGTGTCGTGTTGATTTTTAGGTTTCCCGATTTCTATGCCCATGAGTGGAAGTGCCCTATGCTCTCTCAGCTGTGTCTATTCCATGTTTCAGGACGCAGCGTACACTTCTCCAGAGTGGCTGTTGGCAATTTCCATCCCGCCCATCAGCGTAGCAAGGCTCCCGTGTCTCCATGGCCTGTCCTGCATTTCTGGTTTTTACACTTTTTTCAGCATGGCCCTTTGGACCGCTGGCAAGCGAGACTTCTTTGTAGCGCCGATTTGCCTTTCCGGCTTGCTTGGTTGGCCAAAAAGGGCGTATGCGTTTTTTCCTGAATATATTCAGGAAAAAACGCATACGCCCTTTTTGGCCAAGGGCATCATTGTCAACGCTTTGCCGCTTTTCATGTGCTTTCAAGGCGAGTCGAATCTACCTCCTGAAATCTGTTTCCTGCAATTCTGCCTTGCTTTCAAATCCTCTTCGTTGCCTTCCCTCAATATATTTGTGGACGAGAGTCATCATTTAGAACTCTGCAGGTTTGTGAATTGCAGTGCCCCTGAGCTCCATTTGTCAACTCGCTTTTTTGGGAGCTGGCCGCAAAAGCGCAGGATTGCTTCAGGCCCTATTCTGGTTCCGGGGGGCAGGCTGAGCCTGTGGTTCATTCTTCTTCCTGATGGGAAAATAGAGTGACCTGTGCCTGTCCCAACACCTAGAGCTAGTCTCTCATTGGTTCCCCCTCTTCCCGTTCATCCTCAGGACAAATTGCGACCTGTACGAAACAGGAGGTCAACGGTGCTGATTCTCCAAGTCGGGAGATTGTTAGTGAAGCGGCTGGAATGGCGAACCCGAGCACAAGGAGAGGAGAAATGAGGTGCGTTTTAGAAACCTTTCCCGATCACACGGTGTACCATCTTCTGGGTTTCCCAGGCATGTTTTCGATGTAGGAAGATGCCCTTGAACCTGGAGATTTGGGACCCATGCAATGGGTACCACGCAGTATTACTTTAAAGGGTCTGCGTTTGCTCACCCAACCTCACCAATCCTCTCAGCCCCAAGAGTGTCCAGCCTTATGTCTCATCCAGCTGTGGGTCTAGAAATGGTCAATCCAGGTTGCATCAGAGCCCCTGAACGGATTTTGTAAGAATTTCTCTCTCTTTCACTGTCTTTGTTTTATGGGGTTTTTTTTTAAGTAATCTATTTTTATAATGGGGCTTAGCTGCTTTTCCCTGCTGTGTTTATGCCGCTTTACACCCTCTTGATTCACTTCCAGAGAGATATCAATACATAGGTTTTAAGACTCTTCCTAGTCAGATATATTCTTGGGCGGTGAATAGGGGGTGTTGAGTCCAGTTCACTGAGCAGGGAGTAGGTCTTGTCTATTACATATTTGGCTTGTGGAACGGTATGTGAGCTAATTTCAAACCCTTGTTTTATGCATCGCCCCACCTCTCCTTTCCCGTTAAGCAGCCATAGTGTGTTTTCTAAATGTGCGACTCTCTTCTGTTTTGGAATTCAGTTCAGGTGTAGCGATGTTGACATTCCCTCTATAAGTGATATCTTAGAATAAGTGTCCTTTTCTGTGTGACTTACTTCACTTAGAGTCATCGTCCCTAAATCCACTCATCATGCTGCTACTAGTCTTATGACACTGATTTCATGGCTGAGTGATATTCCATTGTGCATAAGTACCACAACTTCTTTGTCCATTTTTCTCTTTCCTGGGATATTTAAGGTGTACCGAAGTGGAGGTTCTTGGAAACAGAGCAGCCCTAAACTTTGGGGTGCCTGTGTCATGTTGATTTTTAGGTTTCCCGATTTCTACGCCCATGAGTGGAAGTGCCCTATGCTCTCTCAGCTGTGTCTATTCCATGTTTCAGGACGCAGCGTACACTTCTCCAGAGTGGCTGTTGGCAATTTCCATCCCGCCCATCAGCATAGCAAGGCTCCCGTGTCTCCATGGCCTGTCCTGCATTTCTGGTTTTTACACTTTTTTCAGCATGGCCCTTTTGACCGCTGGCAAGCGAGACTTCTTTGTAGCGCCGATTTGCCTTTCCGGCTTGCTTGGTTGGCCAAAAAGGGCGTATGCGTTTTTTCCTGAATATATTCAGGAAAAAACGCATACGCCCTTTTTGGCCAAGGGCATCATTGTCAACGCTTTGCCGCTTTTCATGTGCTTTCAAGGCGAGTCGAATCTACCTCCTGAAATCTGTTTCCTGCAATTCTGCCTTGCTTTCAAATCCTCTTCGTTGCCTTCCCTCAATATATTTGTGGACGAGAGTCATCATTTCTAACTCTGCAGGTTTGTGAATTGCAGTGCCCCTGAGCTCCATTTGTCAACTCGCTTTTTTGGGAGCTGGCCGCAAAAGCGCAGGATTGCTTCAGGCCCTATTCTGGTTCCGGGCGGCAGGCTGAGCCTGTGGTTCATTCTTCTTCCTGATGGGAAAATAGAGTGACCTGTGCCTGTCCCAACACCTAGAGCTAGTCTCTCATTGGTTCCCCCTCTTCCCGTTCATCCTCAGGACAAATTGCGACCTGTACGAAACAGGAGGTCAACGGTGCTGATTCTCCAAGTCGGGAGATTGTTAGTGAAGCGGCTGGAATGGCGAACCCGAGCACAAGGAGAGGAGAAATGAGGTGCGTTTTAGAAACCTTTCCCGATCACACGGTGTACCATCTTCTGGGTTTCCCAGGCATGTTTTCGATGTAGGAAGATGCCCTTGAACCTGGAGATTTGGGACCCATGCAATGGGTACCACGCAGTATTACTTTAAAGGGTCTGCGTTTGCTCACCCAACCTCACCAATCCTCTCAGCCCCAAGAGTGTCCAGCCTTATGTCTCATCCAGCTGTGCGTCTAGAAATGGTCAATGGAGGTTGCATCAGAGCCCCTGAACGGATTTTGTAAGAATTTCTCTCTCTTTCACTGTCTTTGTTTTATGGGGTTTTTTTTTAAGTAATCTATTTTTATAATGGGGCTTAGCTGCTTTTCCCTGCTGTGTTTATGCCGCTTTACACCCTCTTGATTCACTTACAGAGAGATATCAATACATAGGTTTTAAGACTCTTCCTAGTCAGATATATTCTTGGGCGGTGTATAGGGGGTGTTGAGTCCAGTTCACTGAGCAGGGAGTAGGTCTTGTCTATTACATATTTGGCTTGTGGAACGGTATGTGAGCTAATTTCAAACCCTTGTTTTATGCATCGCCCCACCTCACCTTTCCCGTTAAGCAGCCATAGTGTGTTTTTTAAATGTGCGACTCTCTTCTGTTTTGGAATTCAGTTCAGGTTTAGCGATGTTGACATTCCCTCTATAAGTGATATCTTAGAATAAGTGTCCTTTTCTGTGTGACTTACTTCACTTAGAGTCATCGTCCCTAAATCCACTCATCATGCTGCTACTAGCCTTATGACACTGATTTCATGGCTGAGTGATATTCCATTGTGCATAAGTACCACAACTTCTTTATCCATTTTTCTCTTTCCTGGGATATTTCAGGTGTACCGAAGTGGAGGTTCTTGGAAACAGAGCAGCCCTATACTTTGGGGTGCCTGTGTCGTGTTGATTTTTAGGTTTCCCGATTTCTATGCCCATGAGTGGAAGTGCCCTATGCTCTCTCAGCTGTGTCTATTCCATGTTTCAGGACGCAGCGTACACTTCTCCAGAGTGGCTGTTGGCAATTTCCATCCCGCCCATCAGCGTAGCAAGGCTCCCGTGTCTCCATGGCCTGTCCTGCATTTCTGGTTTTTACACTTTTTTCAGCATGGCCCTTTGGACCGCTGGCAAGCGAGACTTCTTTGTAGCGCCGATTTGCCTTTCCGGCTTGCTTGGTTGGCCAAAAAGGGCGTATGCGTTTTTTCCTGAATATATTCAGGAAAAAACGCATACGCCCTTTTTGGCCAAGGGCATCATTGTCAACGCTTTGCCGCTTTTCATGTGCTTTCAAGGCGAGTCGAATCTACCTCCTGAAATCTGTTTCCTGCAATTCTGCCTTGCTTTCAAATCCTCTTCGTTGCCTTCCCTCAATATATTTGTGGACGAGAGTCATCATTTAGAACTCTGCAGGTTTGTGAATTGCAGTGCCCCTGAGCTCCATTTGTCAACTCGCTTTTTTGGGAGCTGGCCGCAAAAGCGCAGGATTGCTTCAGGCCCTATTCTGGTTCCGGGGGGCAGGCTGAGCCTGTGGTTCATTCTTCTTCCTGATGGGAAAATAGAGTGACCTGTGCCTGTCCCAACACCTAGAGCTAGTCTCTCATTGGTTCCCCCTCTTCCCGTTCATCCTCAGGACAAATTGCGACCTGTACGAAACAGGAGGTCAACGGTGCTGATTCTCCAAGTCGGGAGATTGTTAGTGAAGCGGCTGGAATGGCGAACCCGAGCACAAGGAGAGGAGAAATGAGGTGCGTTTTAGAAACCTTTCCCGATCACACGGTGTACCATCTTCTGGGTTTCCCAGGCATGTTTTCGATGTAGGAAGATGCCCTTGAACCTGGAGATTTGGGACCCATGCAATGGGTACCACGCAGTATTACTTTAAAGGGTCTGCGTTTGCTCACCCAACCTCACCAATCCTCTCAGCCCCAAGAGTGTCCAGCCTTATGTCTCATCCAGCTGTGGGTCTAGAAATGGTCAATCCAGGTTGCATCAGAGCCCCTGAACGGATTTTGTAAGAATTTCTCTCTCTTTCACTGTCTTTGTTTTATGGGGTTTTTTTTTAAGTAATCTATTTTTATAATGGGGCTTAGCTGCTTTTCCCTGCTGTGTTTATGCCGCTTTACACCCTCTTGATTCACTTCCAGAGAGATATCAATACATAGGTTTTAAGACTCTTCCTAGTCAGATATATTCTTGGGCGGTGAATAGGGGGTGTTGAGTCCAGTTCACTGAGCAGGGAGTAGGTCTTGTCTATTACATATTTGGCTTGTGGAACGGTATGTGAGCTAATTTCAAACCCTTGTTTTATGCATCGCCCCACCTCTCCTTTCCCGTTAAGCAGCCATAGTGTGTTTTCTAAATGTGCGACTCTCTTCTGTTTTGGAATTCAGTTCAGGTGTAGCGATGTTGACATTCCCTCTATAAGTGATATCTTAGAATAAGTGTCCTTTTCTGTGTGACTTACTTCACTTAGAGTCATCGTCCCTAAATCCACTCATCATGCTGCTACTAGTCTTATGACACTGATTTCATGGCTGAGTGATATTCCATTGTGCATAAGTACCACAACTTCTTTGTCCATTTTTCTCTTTCCTGGGATATTTAAGGTGTACCGAAGTGGAGGTTCTTGGAAACAGAGCAGCCCTAAACTTTGGGGTGCCTGTGTCATGTTGATTTTTAGGTTTCCCGATTTCTACGCCCATGAGTGGAAGTGCCCTATGCTCTCTCAGCTGTGTCTATTCCATGTTTCAGGACGCAGCGTACACTTCTCCAGAGTGGCTGTTGGCAATTTCCATCCCGCCCATCAGCATAGCAAGGCTCCCGTGTCTCCATGGCCTGTCCTGCATTTCTGGTTTTTACACTTTTTTCAGCATGGCCCTTTTGACCGCTGGCAAGCGAGACTTCTTTGTAGCGCCGATTTGCCTTTCCGGCTTGCTTGGTTGGCAAAAAAGGGCGTACGCGTTTTTTCCTGAATATATTCAGGAAAAAACGCGTACGCCCTTTTTGGCCAAGGGCATCATTGTCAACGCTTTGCCGCTTTTCATGTGCTTTCAAGGCGAGTCGAATCTACCTCCTGAAATCTGTTTCCTGCAATTCTGCCTTGCTTTCAAATCCTCTTCGTTGCCTTCCCTCAATATATTTGAGGACGAGAGTCATCATTTAGAACTCTGCAGGTTTGTGAATTGCAGTGCCCCTGAGCTCCATTTGTCAACTCGCTTTTTTGGGAGCTGGCCGCAAAAGCGCAGGATTGCTTCAGGCCCTATTCTGGTTCCGGGGGGCAGGCTGAGCCTGTGGTTCATTCTTCTTCCTGATGGGAAAATAGAGTGACCTGTGCCTGTCCCAACACCTAGAGCTAGTCTCTCATTGGTTCCCCCTCTTCCCGTTCATCCTCAGGACAAATTGCGACCTGTACGAAACAGGAGGTCAACGGTGCTGATTCTCCAAGTCGGGAGATTGTTAGTGAAGCGGCTGGAATGGCGAACCCGAGCACAAGGAGAGGAGAAATGAGGTGCGTTTTAGAAACCTTTCCCGATCACACGGGGTACCATCTTCTGGGTTTCCCAGGCATGTTTTCGATGTAGGAAGATGCCCTTGAACCTGGAAATTTGGGACCCATGGCATGGGTACCACGCAGTATTACTTTAAAGGGTCTGCGTTTGCTCACCCAACCTCACCAATCCTCTCAGCCCCAAGAGTGTCCAGCCTTATGTCTCATCCAGCTGTGGGTCTAGATATGGTCAATCCAGGTTGCATCAGAGCCCCTGAACAGATTTTGTAAGAATGTCTCTCTCTTTCACTGTCTTTATTTTATCGGGTTTTTTTTTTAAGTAATCTATTTTTATAATGGGGTTTAGCTGCTTTTCGCTGCTGTGTTTATGCCGCTTTACACCCTCTTGATTCACTTCCAGAGGGATAGCAATACATAGGTTTTAAGACTCTTCCTAGTCAGATATATTCTTGGGCGGTGAATAGGGGGTGTTGAGTCCAGTTCACTGAGCAGGGAGTAGGTCTTGTCTATTACATATTTGGCTTGTGGAACGGTATGTGAGCTAATTTCAAACCCTTGTTTTATACATCGCCCCGCCTCACCTTTCCCGTTAAGCAGCCATAGTGTGTTTTCTACATGTGCGACTCTGTTCTGTTTTGGAATTCAGTTCAGGTGTAGCGATGTTGACATTCCCTCTATAAGTGATATCTTAGGATAAGTGTCCTTTTCTGTGTGACTTACTTCACTTAGAGTCATCGTCCCTAAATCCACTCATCATGCTGCTACTAGCCTTATGACACTGATTTCATGGCTGAGTGATATTCCATTGTGCATAAGTACCACAACTTCTTTATCCATTTTTCTCTTTCCTGGGATATTTCAGGTGTACCGAAGTGGAGGTTCTTGGAAACAGAGCAGCCCTATACTTTGGGGTGCCTGTGTCGTGTTGATTTTTAGGTTTCCCGATTTCTATGCCCATGAGTGGAAGTGCCCTATGCTCTCTCAGCTGTGTCTATTCCATGTTTCAGGACGCAGCGTACACTTCTCCAGAGTGGCTGTTGGCAATTTCCATCCCGCCCATCAGCGTAGCAAGGCTCCCGTGTCTCCATGGCCTGTCCTGCATTTCTGGTTTTTACACTTTTTTCAGCATGGCCCTTTTGACCGCTGGCAAGCGAGACTTCTTTGTAGCGCCGATTTGCCTTTCCGGCTTGCTTGGTTGGCCAAAAAGGGCGTACGCGTTTTTTCCTGAATATATTCAGGAAAAAACGCGTACGCCCTTTTTGGCCAAGGGCATCATTGTCAACGCTTTGCCGCTTTTCATGTGCTTTCAAGGCGAGTCGAATCTACCTCCTGAAATCTGTTTCCTGCAATTCTGCCTTGCTTTCAAATCCTCTTCGTTGCCTTCCCTCAATATATTTGTGGACGAGAGTCATCATTTCTAACTCTGCAGGTTTGTGAATTGCAGTGCCCCTGAGCTCCATTTGTCAACTCGCTTTTTTGGAAGCTGGCCGCAAAAGCGCAGGATTGCTTCAGGCCCTATTCTGGTTCCGGGGGGCAGGCTGAGCCTGTGGTTCATTCTTCTTCCTGATGGGAAAATAGAGTGACCTGTGCCTGTCCCAACACCTAGAGCTAGTCTCTCATTGGTTCCCCCTCTTCCCGTTCATCCTCAGGACAAATTGCGACCTGTACGAAACAGGAGGTCAACGGTGCTGATTCTCCAAGTAGGGAGATTGTTAGTGAAGCGGCTGGAATGGCGAACCCGAGCACAAGGAGAGGAGAAATGAGGTGCGTTTTAGAAACCTTTCCCGATCACACGGTGTACCATCTTCTGGGTTTCCCAGGCATGTTTTCGATGTAGGAAGATGCCCTTGACCCTGGAGATTTGGGACCCATGGCATGGGTACCACGCAGTATTACTTTAAAGGGTCTGCGTTTGCTCACCCAACCTCACCAATCCTCTCAGCCCCAAGAGTGTCCAGCCTTATGTCTCATCCAGCTGTGGGTCTAGAAATGGTCAATCCAGGTTGCATCAGAGCCCCTGAACGGATTTTGTAAGAATTTCTCTCTCTTTCACTGTCTTTGTTTTATGGGGTTTTTTTTTAAGTAATCTATTTTTATAATGGGGCTTAGCTGCTTTTCCCTGCTGTGTTTATGCCGCTTTACACCCTCTTGATTCACTTCCAGAGAGATATCAATACATAGGTTTTAAGACTCTTCCTAGTCAGATATATTCTTGGGCGGTGAATAGGGGGTGTTGAGTCCAGTTCACTGAGCAGGGAGTAGGTCTTGTCTATTACATATTTGGCTTGTGGAACGGTATGTGAGCTAATTTCAAACCCTTGTTTTATGCATCGCCCCACCTCTCCTTTCCCGTTAAGCAGCCATAGTGTGTTTTCTAAATGTGCGACTCTCTTCTGTTTTGGAATTCAGTTCAGGTGTAGCGATGTTGACATTCCCTCTATAAGTGATATCTTAGAATAAGTGTCCTTTTCTGTGTGACTTACTTCACTTAGAGTCATCGTCCCTAAATCCACTCATCATGCTGCTACTAGTCTTATGACACTGATTTCATGGCTGAGTGATATTCCATTGTGCATAAGTACCACAACTTCTTTGTCCATTTTTCTCTTTCCTGGGATATTTAAGGTGTACCGAAGTGGAGGTTCTTGGAAACAGAGCAGCCCTAAACTTTGGGGTGCCTGTGTCATGTTGATTTTTAGGTTTCCCGATTTCTACGCCCATGAGTGGAAGTGCCCTATGCTCTCTCAGCTGTGTCTATTCCATGTTTCAGGACGCAGCGTACACTTCTCCAGAGTGGCTGTTGGCAATTTCCATCCCGCCCATCAGCGTAGCAAGGCTCCCGTGTCTCCATGGCCTGTCCTGCATTTCTGGTTTTTACACTTTTTTCAGCATGGCCCTTTTGACCGCTGGCAAGCGAGACTTCTTTGTAGCGCCGATTTGCCTTTCCGGCTTGCTTGGTTGGCAAAAAAGGGCGTACGCTTTTTTTCCTGAATATATTCAGGAAAAAACGCGTACGCCCTTTTTGGCCAATTGCATCATTGTCAACGCTTTGCCGCTTTTCATGTGCTTTCAAGGCGAGTCGAATCTACCTCCTGAAATCTGTTTCCTGCAATTCTGCCTTGCTTTCAAATCCTCTTCGTTGCCTTCCCTCAATATATTTGTGGACGAGAGTCATCATTTCTAACTCTGCAGGTTTGTGAATTGCAGTGCCCCTGAGCTCCATTTGTCAACTCGCTTTTTTGGGAGCTGGCCGCAAAAGCGCAGGATTGCTTCAGGCCCTATTCTGGTTCCGGGGGGCAGGCTGAGCCTGTGGTTCATTCTTCTTCCTGATGGGAAAATAGAGTGACCTGTGCCTGTCCCAACACCTAGAGCTAGTCTCTCATTGGTTCCCCCTCTTCCCGTTCATCCTCAGGACAAATTGCGACCTGTACGAAACAGGAGGTCAACGGTGCTGATTCTCCAAGTAGGGAGATTGTTAGTGAAGCGGCTGGAATGGGGAACCCGAGCACAAGGAGAGGAGAAATGAGGTGCGTTTTAGAAACCTTTCCCGATCACACGGTGTACCATCTTCTGGGTTTCCCAGGCATGTTTTCGATGTAGGAAGATGCCCTTGACCCTGGAGATTTGGGACCCATGGCATGGGTACCACGCAGTATTACTTTAAAGGGTCTGCGTTTGCTCACCCAACCTCACCAATCCTCTCAGCCCCAAGAGTGTCCAGCCTTATGTCTCATCCAGCTGTGGGTCTAGAAATGGTCAATCCAGGTTGCATCAGAGCCCCTGAACGGATTTTGTAAGAATTTCTCTCTCTTTCACTGTCTTTGTTTTATGGGGTTTTTTTTTAAGTAATCTATTTTTATAATGGGGCTTAGCTGCTTTTCCCTGCTGTGTTTATGCCGCTTTACACCCTCTTGATTCACTTCCAGAGAGATATCAATACATAGGTTTTAAGACTCTTCCTAGTCAGATATATTCTTGGGCGGTGAATAGGGGGTGTTGAGTCCAGTTCACTGAGCAGGGAGTAGGTCTTGTCTATTACATATTTGGCTTGTGGAACGGTATGTGAGCTAATTTCAAACCCTTGTTTTATGCATCGCCCCACCTCACCTTTCCCGTTAAGCAGCCATAGTGTGTTTTCTAAATGTGTGACTCTGTTCTGTTTTGGAATTCAGTTCAGGTGTAGCGATGTTGACATTCCCTCTATAAGTGATATCTTAGGATAAGTGTCCTTTTCTGTGTGACTTACTTCACTTAGAGTCATCGTCCCTAAATCCACTCATCATGCTGCTACTAGCCTTATGACACTGATTTCATGGCTGAGTGATATTCCATTGTGCATAAGTACCACAACTTCTTTATCCATTTTTCTCTTTCCTGGGATATTTCAGGTGTACCGAAGTGGAGGTTCTTGGAAACAGAGCAGCCCTAAACTTTGGGGTGCCTGTGTCGTGTTGATTTTTAGGTGTCCCGATTTCTACGCCCATGAGTGGTAGTGCCCTATGCTCTCTCAGCTGTGTCTATTCCATGTTTCAGGACGCAGCGTACACTTCTCCAGAGTGGCTGTTGGCAATTTCCATCCCGCCCATCAGCGTAGCAAGGCTCCCGTGTCTCCATGGCCTGTCCTGCATTTCTGGTTTTTACACTTTTTTCAGCATGGCCCTTTTGACCGCTGGCAAGCGAGACTTCTTTGTAGCGCCGATTTGCCTTTCCGGCTTGCTTGGTTGGCCAAAAAGGGCGTATGCGTTTTTTCCTGAATATATTCAGGAAAAAACGCATACGCCCTTTTTGGCCAAGGGCATCATTGTCAACGCTTTGCCGCTTTTCATGTGCTTTCAAGGCGAGTCGAATCTACCTCCTGAAATCTGTTTCCTGCAATTCTGCCTTGCTTTCAAATCCTCTTCGTTGCCTTCCCTCAATATATTTGAGGACGAGAGTCATCATTTAGAACTCTGCAGGTTTGTGAATTGCAGTGCCCCTGAGCTCCATTTGTCAACTCGCTTTTTTGGGAGCTGGCCGCAAAAGCGCAGGATTGCTTCAGGCCCTATTCTGGTTCCGGGGGGCAGGCTGAGCCTGTGGTTCATTCTTCTTCCTGATGGGAAAATAGAGTGACCTGTGCCTGTCCCAACACCTAGAGCTAGTCTCTCATTGGTTCCCCCTCTTCCCGTTCATCCTCAGGACAAATTGCGACCTGTACGAAACAGGAGGTCAACGGTGCTGATTCTCCAAGTCGGGAGATTGTTAGTGAAGCGGCTGGAATGGCGAACCCGAGCACAAGGAGAGGAGAAATGAGGTGCGTTTTAGAAACCTTTCCCGATCACACGGGGTACCATCTTCTGGGTTTCCCAGGCATGTTTTCGATGTAGGAAGATGCCCTTGAACCTGGAGATTTGGGACCCATGCAATGGGTACCACGCAGTATTACTTTAAAGGGTCTGCGTTTGCTCACCCAACCTCACCAATCCTCTCAGCCCCAAGAGTGTCCAGCCTTATGTCTCATCCAGCTGTGGGTCTAGAAATGGTCAATCCAGGTTGCATCAGAGCCCCTGAACAGATTTTGTAAGAATGTCTCTCTCTTTCACTGTCTTTATTTTATCGGGTTTTTTTTTTAAGTAATCTATTTTTATAATGGGGTTTAGCTGCTTTTCGCTGCTGTGTTTATGCCGCTTTACACCCTCTTGATTCACTTCCAGAGGGATAGCAATACATAGGTTTTAAGACTCTTCCTAGTCAGATATATTGTTGGGCGGTGAATAGGGGGTGTTGAGTCCAGTTCACTGAGCAGGGAGTAGGTCTTGTCTATTACATATTTGGCTTGTGGAACGGTATGTGAGCTAATTTCAAACCCTTGTTTTATACATCGCCCCGCCTCACCTTTCCCGTTAAGCAGCCATAGTGTGTTTTCTACATGTGCGACTCTGTTCTGTTTTGGAATTCAGTTCAGGTGTAGCGATGTTGACATTCCCTCTATAAGTGATATCTTAGGATAAGTGTCCTTTCTGTGTGACTTACTTCACTTAGAGTCATCGTCCCTAAATCCACTCATCATGCTGCTACTAGCCTTATGACACTGATTTCATGGCTGAGTGATATTCCATTGTGCATAAGTACCACAACTTCTTTATCCATTTTTCTCTTTCCTGGGATATTTCAGGTGTACCGAAGTGGAGGTTCTTGGAAACAGAGCAGCCCTATACTTTGGGGTGCCTGTGTCGTGTTGATTTTTACGTTTCCCGATTTCTATGCCCATGAGTGGAAGTGCCCTATGCTCTCTCAGCTGTGTCTATTCCATGTTTCAGGACGCAGCGTACACTTCTCCAGAGTGGCTGTTGGCAATTTCCATCCCGCCCATCAGCGTAGCAAGGCTCCCGTGTCTCCATGGCCTGTCCTGCATTTCTGGTTTTTACACTTTTTTCAGCATGGCCCTTTTGACCGCTGGCAAGCGAGACTTCTTTGTAGCGCCGATTTGCCTTTCCGGCTTGCTTGGTTGGCCAAAAAGGGCGTACGCGTTTTTTCCTGAATATATTCAGGAAAAAACGCGTACGCCCTTTTTGGCCAAGGGCATCATTGTCAACGCTTTGCCGCTTTTCATGTGCTTTCAAGGCGAGTCGAATCGACCTCCTGAAATCTGTTTCCTGCAATTCTGCCTTGCTTTCAAATCCTCTTCGTTGCCTTCCCTCAATATATTTGTGGACGAGAGTCATCATTTCTAACTCTGCAGGTTTGTGAATTGCAGTGCCCCTGAGCTCCATTTGTCAACTCGCTTTTTTGGGAGCTGGCCGCAAAAGCGCAGGATTGCTTCAGGCCCTATTCTGGTTCCGGGGGGCAGGCTGAGCCTGTGGTTCATTCTTCTTCCTGATGGGAAAATAGAGTGACCTGTGCCTGTCCCAACACCTAGAGCTAGTCTCTCATTGGTTCCCCCTCTTCCCGTTCATCCTCAGGACAAATTGCGACCTGTACGAAACAGGAGGTCAACGGTGCTGATTCTCCAAGTAGGGAGATTGTTAGTGAAGCGGCTGGAATGGCGAACCCGAGCACAAGGAGAGGAGAAATGAGGTGCGTTTTAGAAACCTTTCCCGATCACACGGTGTACCATCTTCTGGGTTTCCCAGGCATGTTTTCGATGTAGGAAGATGCCCTTGACCCTGGAGATTTGGGACCCATGGCATGGGTACCACGCAGTATTACTTTAAAGGGTCTGCGTTTGCTCACCCAACCTCACCAATCCTCTCAGCCCCAAGAGTGTCCAGCCTTATGTCTCATCCAGCTGTGGGTCTAGAAATGGTCAATCCAGGTTGCATCAGAGCCCCTGAACGGATTTTGTAAGAATTTCTCTCTCTTTCACTGTCTTTGTTTTATGGGGTTTTTTTTTAAGTAATCTATTTTTATAATGGGGCTTAGCTGCTTTTCCCTGCTGTGTTTATGCCGCTTTACACCCTCTTGATTCACTTCCAGAGAGATATCAATACATAGGTTTTAAGACTCTTCCTAGTCAGATATATTCTTGGGCGGTGAATAGGGGGTGTTGAGTCCAGTTCACTGAGCAGGGAGTAGGTCTTGTCTATTACATATTTGGCTTGTGGAACGGTATGTGAGCTAATTTCAAACCCTTGTTTTATGCATCGCCCCACCTCTCCTTTCCCGTTAAGCAGCCATAGTGTGTTTTCTAAATGTGCGACTCTCTTCTGTTTTGGAATTCAGTTCAGGTGTAGCGATGTTGACATTCCCTCTATAAGTGATATCTTAGAATAAGTGTCCTTTTCTGTGTGACTTACTTCACTTAGAGTCATCGTCCCTAAATCCACTCATCATGCTGCTACTAGTCTTATGACACTGATTTCATGGCTGAGTGATATTCCATTGTGCATAAGTACCACAACTTCTTTGTCCATTTTTCTCTTTCCTGGGATATTTAAGGTGTACCGAAGTGGAGGTTCTTGGAAACAGAGCAGCCCTAAACTTTGGGGTGCCTGTGTCATGTTGATTTTTAGGTTTCCCGATTTCTACGCCCATGAGTGGAAGTGCCCTATGCTCTCTCAGCTGTGTCTATTCCATGTTTCAGGACGCAGCGTACACTTCTCCAGAGTGGCTGTTGGCAATTTCCATCCCGCCCATCAGCGTAGCAAGGCTCCCGTGTCTCCATGGCCTGTCCTGCATTTCTGGTTTTTACACTTTTTTCAGCATGGCCCTTTTGACCGCTGGCAAGCGAGACTTCTTTGTAGCGCCGATTTGCCTTTCCGGCTTGCTTGGTTGGCAAAAAAGGGCGTACGCTTTTTTTCCTGAATATATTCAGGAAAAAACGCGTACGCCCTTTTTGGCCAATTGCATCATTGTCAACGCTTTGCCGCTTTTCATGTGCTTTCAAGGCGAGTCGAATCTACCTCCTGAAATCTGTTTCCTGCAATTCTGCCTTGCTTTCAAATCCTCTTCGTTGCCTTCCCTCAATATATTTGTGGACGAGAGTCATCATTTCTAACTCTGCAGGTTTGTGAATTGCAGTGCCCCTGAGCTCCATTTGTCAACTCGCTTTTTTGGGAGCTGGCCGCAAAAGCGCAGGATTGCTTCAGGCCCTATTCTGGTTCCGGGGGGCAGGCTGAGCCTGTGGTTCATTCTTCTTCCTGATGGGAAAATAGAGTGACCTGTGCCTGTCCCAACACCTAGAGCTAGTCTCTCATTGGTTCCCCCTCTTCCCGTTCATCCTCAGGACAAATTGCGACCTGTACGAAACAGGAGGTCAACGGTGCTGATTCTCCAAGTAGGGAGATTGTTAGTGAAGCGGCTGGAATGGGGAACCCGAGCACAAGGAGAGGAGAAATGAGGTGCGTTTTAGAAACCTTTCCCGATCACACGGTGTACCATCTTCTGGGTTTCCCAGGCATGTTTTCGATGTAGGAAGATGCCCTTGACCCTGGAGATTTGGGACCCATGGCATGGGTACCACGCAGTATTACTTTAAAGGGTCTGCGTTTGCTCACCCAACCTCACCAATCCTCTCAGCCCCAAGAGTGTCCAGCCTTATGTCTCATCCAGCTGTGGGTCTAGAAATGGTCAATCCAGGTTGCATCAGAGCCCCTGAACGGATTTTGTAAGAATTTCTCTCTCTTTCACTGTCTTTGTTTTATGGGGTTTTTTTTTAAGTAATCTATTTTTATAATGGGGCTTAGCTGCTTTTCCCTGCTGTGTTTATGCCGCTTTACACCCTCTTGATTCACTTCCAGAGAGATATCAATACATAGGTTTTAAGACTCTTCCTAGTCAGATATATTCTTGGGCGGTGAATAGGGGGTGTTGAGTCCAGTTCACTGAGCAGGGAGTAGGTCTTGTCTATTACATATTTGGCTTGTGGAACGGTATGTGAGCTAATTTCAAACCCTTGTTTTATGCATCGCCCCACCTCACCTTTCCCGTTAAGCAGCCATAGTGTGTTTTCTAAATGTGTGACTCTGTTCTGTTTTGGAATTCAGTTCAGGTGTAGCGATGTTGACATTCCCTCTATAAGTGATATCTTAGGATAAGTGTCCTTTTCTGTGTGACTTACTTCACTTAGAGTCATCGTCCCTAAATCCACTCATCATGCTGCTACTAGCCTTATGACACTGATTTCATGGCTGAGTGATATTCCATTGTGCATAAGTACCACAACTTCTTTATCCATTTTTCTCTTTCCTGGGATATTTCAGGTGTACCGAAGTGGAGGTTCTTGGAAACAGAGCAGCCCTAAACTTTGGGGTGCCTGTGTCGTGTTGATTTTTAGGTGTCCCGATTTCTACGCCCATGAGTGGTAGTGCCCTATGCTCTCTCAGCTGTGTCTATTCCATGTTTCAGGACGCAGCGTACACTTCTCCAGAGTGGCTGTTGGCAATTTCCATCCCGCCCATCAGCGTAGCAAGGCTCCCGTGTCTCCATGGCCTGTCCTGCATTTCTGGTTTTTACACTTTTTTCAGCATGGCCCTTTTGACCGCTGGCAAGCGAGACTTCTTTGTAGCGCCGATTTGCCTTTCCGGCTTGCTTGGTTGGCCAAAAAGGGCGTACGCGTTTTTTCCTGAATATATTCAGGAAAAAACGCGTACGCCCTTTTTGGCCAAGGGCATCATTGTCAACGCTTTGCCGCTTTTCATGTGCTTTCAAGGCGAGTCGAATCTACCTCCTGAAATCTGTTTCCTGCAATTCTGCCTTGCTTTCAAATCCTCTTCGTTGCCTTCCCTCAATATATTTGTGGACGAGAGTCATCATTTCTAACTCTGCAGGTTTGTGAATTGCAGTGCCCCTGAGCTCCATTTGTCAACTCGCTTTTTTGGGAGCTGGCCGCAAAAGCGCAGGATTGCTTCAGGCCCTATTCTGGTTCCGGGGGGCAGGCTGAGCCTGTGGTTCATTCTTCTTCCTGATGGGAAAATAGAGTGACCTGTGCCTGTCCCAACACCTAGAGCTAGTCTCTCATTGGTTCCCCCTCTTCCCGTTCATCCTCAGGACAAATTGCGACCTGTACGAAACAGGAGGTCAACGGTGCTGATTCTCCAAGTAGGGAGATTGTTAGTGAAGCGGCTGGAATGGCGAACCCGAGCACAAGGAGAGGAGAAATGAGGTGCGTTTTAGAAACCTTTCCCGATCACACGGTGTACCATCTTCTGGGTTTCCCAGGCATGTTTTCGATGTAGGAAGATGCCCTTGACCCTGGAGATTTGGGACCCATGGCATGGGTACCACGCAGTATTACTTTAAAGGGTCTGCGTTTGCTCACCCAACCTCACCAATCCTCTCAGCCCCAAGAGTGTCCAGCCTTATGTCTCATCCAGCTGTGGGTCTAGATATGGTCAATCCAGGTTGCATCAGAGCCCCTGAACAGATTTTGTAAGAATTTCTCTCTCTTTCACTGTCTTTATTTTATCGGGTTTTTTTTTTAAGTAATCTATTTTTATAATGGGGTTTAGCTGCTTTTCGCTGCTGTGTTTATGCCGCTTTACACCCTCTTGATTCACTTCCAGAGGGATAGCAATACATAGGTTTTAAGACTCTTCCTAGTCAGATATATTCTTGGGCGGTGAATAGGGGGTGTTGAGTCCAGTTCACTGAGCAGGGAGTAGGTCTTGTCTATTACATATTTGGCTTGTGGAACGGTATGTGAGCTAATTTCAAACCCTTGTTTTATACATCGCCCCACCTCACCTTTCCCGTTAAGCAGCCATAGTGTGTTTTCTACATGTGCGACTCTGTTCTGTTTTGGAATTCAGTTCAGGTGTAGCGATGTTGACATTCCCTCTATAAGTGATATCTTAGGATAAGTGTCCTTTTCTGTGTGACTTACTTCACTTAGAGTCATCGTCCCTAAATCCACTCATCATGCTGCTACTAGCCTTATGACACTGATTTCATGGCTGAGTGATATTCCATTGTGCATAAGTACCACAACTTCTTTATCCATTTTTCTCTTTCCTGGGATATTTCAGGTGTACCGAAGTGGAGGTTCTTGGAAACAGAGCAGCCCTAAACTTTGGGGTGCCTGTGTCGTGTTGATTTTTAGGTGTCCCGATTTCTACGCCCATGAGTGGAAGTGCCCTATGCTCTCTCAGCTGTGTCTATTCCATGTTTCAGGACGCAGCGTACACTTCTCCAGAGTGGCTGTTGGCAATTTCCATCCCGCCCATCAGCGTAGCAAGGCTCCCGTGTCTCCATGGCCTGTCCTGCATTTCTGGTTTTTACACTTTTTTCAGCATGGCCCTTTTGACCGCTGGCAAGCGAGACTTCTTTGTAGCGCCGATTTGCCTTTCCGGCTTGCTTGGTTGGCCAAAAAGGGCGTATGCGTTTTTTCCTGAATATATTCAGGAAAAAACGCATACGCCCTTTTTGGCCAAGGGCATCATTGTCAACGCTTTGCCGCTTTTCATGTGCTTTCAAGGCGAGTCGAATCTACCTCCTGAAATCTGTTTCCTGCAATTCTGCCTTGCTTTCAAATCCTCTTCGTTGCCTTCCCTCAATATATTTGTGGACGAGAGTCACCATTTCTAACTCTGCAGGTTTGTGAATTGCAGTGCCCCTGAGCTCCATTTGTCAACTCGCTTTTTTGGGAGCTGGCCGCAAAAGCGCAGGATTGCTTCAGGCCCTATTCTGGTTCCGGGGGGCAGGCTGAGCCTGTGGTTCATTCTTCTTCCTGATGGCAAAATAGAGTGACGTATGCCTGTCCCAACACCTAGAGCTAGTCTCTCATTGGTTCCCCCTCTTCCCGTTCATCCTCAGGACAAATTGCGACCTGTACGAAACAGGAGGTCAACGGTGCTGATTCTCCAAGTAGGGAGATTGTTAGTGAAGCGGCTGGAATGGCGAACCCGAGCACAAGGAGAGGAGAAATGAGGTGCGTTTTAGAAACCTTTCCCGATCACACGGTGTACCATCTTCTGGGTTTCCCAGGCATGTTTTCGATGTAGGAAGATGCCCTTGACCCTGGAGATTTGGGACCCATGGCATGGGTACCACGCAGTATTACTTTAAAGGGTCTGCGTTTGCTCACCCAACCTCACCAATCCTCTCAGCCCCAAGAGTGTCCAGCCTTATGTCTCATCCAGCTGTGGGTCTAGATATGGTCAATCCAGGTTGCATCAGAGCCCCTGAACAGATTTTGTAAGAATTTCTCTCTCTTTCACTGTCTTTATTTTATCGGGTTTTTTTTTTAAGTAATCTATTTTTATAATGGGGTTTAGCTGCTTTTCGCTGCTGTGTTTATGCCGCTTTACACCCTCTTGATTCACTTCCAGAGGGATAGCAATACATAGGTTTTAAGACTCTTCCTAGTCAGATATATTCTTGGGCGGTGAATAGGGGGTGTTGAGTCCAGTTCACTGAGCAGGGAGTAGGTCTTGTCTATTACATATTTGGCTTGTGGAACGGTATGTGAGCTAATTTCAAACCCTTGTTTTATACATCGCCCCACCTCACCTTTCCCGTTAAGCAGCCATAGTGTGTTTTCTACATGTGCGACTCTGTTCTGTTTTGGAATTCAGTTCAGGTGTAGCGATGTTGACATTCCCTCTATAAGTGATATCTTAGGATAAGTGTCCTTTTCTGTGTGACTTACTTCACTTAGAGTCATCGTCCCTAAATCCACTCATCATGCTGCTACTAGCCTTATGACACTGATTTCATGGCTGAGTGATATTCCATTGTGCATAAGTACCACAACTTCTTTATCCATTTTTCTCTTTCCTGGGATATTTCAGGTGTACCGAAGTGGAGGTTCTTGGAAACAGAGCAGCCCTATACTTTGGGGTGCCTGTGTCGTGTTGATTTTTAGGTTTCCCGATTTCTATGCCCATGAGTGGAAGTGCCCTATGCTCTCTCAGCTGTGTCTATTCCATGTTTCAGGACGCAGCGTACACTTCTCCAGAGTGGCTGTTGGCAATTTCCATCCCGCCCATCAGCGTAGCAAGGCTCCCGTGTCTCCATGGCCTGTCCTGCATTTCTGGTTTTTACACTTTTTTCAGCATGGCCCTTTTGACCGCTGGCAAGCGAGACTTCTTTGTAGCGCCGATTTGCCTTTCCGGCTTGCTTGGTTGGCCAAAAAGGGCGTACGCGTTTTTTCCTGAATATATTCAGGAAAAAACGCGTACGCCCTTTTTGGCCAAGGGCATCATTGTCAACGCTTTGCCGCTTTTCATGTGCTTTCAAGGCGAGTCGAATCTACCTCCTGAAATCTGTTTCCTGCAATTCTGCCTTGCTTTCAAATCCTCTTCGTTGCCTTCCCTCAATATATTTGTGGACGAGAGTCACCATTTCTAACTCTGCAGGTTTGTGAATTGCAGTGCCCCTGAGCTCCATTTGTCAACTCGCTTTTTTGGGAGCTGGCCGCAAAAGCGCAGGATTGCTTCAGGCCCTATTCTGGTTCCGGGGGGCAGGCTGAGCCTGTGGTTCATTCTTCTTCCTGATGGGAAAATAGAGTGACCTGTGCCTGTCCCAACACCTAGAGCTAGTCTCTCATTGGTTCCCCCTCTTCCCGTTCATCCTCAGGACAAATTGCGACCTGTACGAAACAGGAGGTCAACGGTGCTGATTCTCCAAGTAGGGAGATTGTTAGTGAAGCGGCTGGAATGGCGAACCCGAGCACAAGGAGAGGAGAAATGAGGTGCGTTTTAGAAACCTTTCCCGATCACACGGTGTACCATCTTCTGGGTTTCCCAGGCATGTTTTCGATGTAGGAAGATGCCCTTGAACCTGGAAATTTGGGACCCATGGCATGGGTACCACGCAGTATTAATTTAAAGGGTCTGCGTTTGCTCACCCAACCTCACCAATCCTCTCAGCCCCAAGAGTGTCCAGCCTTATGTCTCATCCAGCTGTGGGTCTAGAAATGGTCAATCCAGGTTGCATCAGAGCCCCTGAACGGATTTTGTAAGAATTTCTCTCTCTTTCACTGTCTTTGTTTTATGGGGTTTTTTTTTAAGTAATCTATTTTTATAATGGGGCTTAGCTGCTTTTCCCTGCTGTGTTTATGCCGCTTTACACCCTCTTGATTCACTTCCAGAGAGATATCAATACATAGGTTTTAAGACTCTTCCTAGTCAGATATATTCTTGGGCGGTGAATAGGTGGTGTTGAGTCCAGTTCACTGAGCAGGGAGTAGGTCTTGTCTATTACATATTTGGCTTGTGGAACGGTATGTGAGCTAATTTCAAACCCTTGTTTTATGCATCGCCCCACCTCTCCTTTCCCGTTAAGCAGCCATAGTGTGTTTTCTAAATGTGCGACTCTGTTCTGTTTTGGAATTCAGTTCAGGTGTAGCGATGTTGACATTCCCTCTATAAGTGATATCTTAGGATAAGTGTCCTTTTCTTTGTGACTTACTTCACTTAGAGTCATCGTCCCTAAATCCACTCATCATGCTGCTACTAGCCTTATGACACTGATTTCATGGCTGAGTGATATTCCATTGTGCATAAGTACCACAACTTCTTTATCCATTTTTCTCTTTCCTGGGATATTTCAGGTGTACCGAAGTGGAGGTTCTTGGAAACAGAGCAGCCCTAAACTTTGGGGTGCCTGTGTCGTGTTGATTTTTAGGTGTCCCGATTTCTACGCCCATGAGTGGAAGTGCCCTATGCTCTCTCAGCTGTGTCTATTCCATGTTTCAGGACGCAGCGTACACTTCTCCAGAGTGGCTGTTGGCAATTTCCATCCCGCCCATCAGCGTAGCAAGGCTCCCGTGTCTCCATGGCCTGTCCTGCATTTCTGGTTTTTACACTTTTTTCAGCATGGCCCTTTTGACCGCTGGCAAGCGAGACTTCTTTGTAGCGCCGATTTGCCTTTCCGGCTTGCTTGGTTGGCCAAAAAGGGCGTATGCGTTTTTTCCTGAATATATTCAGGAAAAAACGCATACGCCCTTTTTGGCCAAGGGCATCATTGTCAACGCTTTGCCGCTTTTCATGTGCTTTCAAGGCGAGTCGAATCTACCTCCTGAAATCTGTTTCCTGCAATTCTGCCTTGCTTTCAAATCCTCTTCGTTGCCTTCCCTCAATATATTTGTGGACGAGAGTCACCATTTCTAACTCTGCAGGTTTGTGAATTGCAGTGCCCCTGAGCTCCATTTGTCAACTCGCTTTCTTGGGAGCTGGCCGCAAAAGCGCAGGATTGCTTCAGGCCCTATTCTGGTTCCGGGGGGCAGGCTGAGCCTGTGGTTCATTCTTCTTCCTGATGGGAAAATAGAGTGACCTGTGCCTGTCCCAACACCTAGAGCTAGTCTCTCATTGGTTCCCCCTCTTCCCGTTCATCCTCAGGACAAATTGCGACCTGTACGAAACAGGAGGTCAACGGTGCTGATTCTCCAAGTAGGGAGATTGTTAGTGAAGCGGCTGGAATGGCGAACCCGAGCACAAGGAGAGGAGAAATGAGGTGCGTTTTAGAAACCTTTCCCGATCACACGGTGTACCATCTTCTGGGTTTCCCAGGCATGTTTTCGATGTAGGAAGATGCCCTTGAACCTGGAAATTTGGGACCCATGGCATGGGTACCACGCAGTATTACTTTAAAGGGTCTGCGTTTGCTCACCCACCTCACCAATCCTCTCAGCCCCAAGAGTGTCCAGCCTTATGTCTCATCCAGCTGTGGGTCTAGATATGGTCAATCCAGGTTGCATCAGAGCCCCTGAACAGATTTTGTAAGAATGTCTCTCTCTTTCACTGTCTTTATTTTATCGGGTTTTTTTTAAGTAATCTATTTTTATAATGGGGTTTAGCTGCTTTTCGCTGCTGTGTTTATGCCGCTTTACACCCTCTTGATTCACTTCCAGAGGGATAGCAATACATAGGTTTTAAGACTCTTCCTAGTCAGATATATTCTTGGGCGGTGAATAGGGGGTGTTGAGTCCAGTTCACTGAGCAGGGAGTAGGACTTGTCTATTACATATTTGGCTTGTTGAACGGTATGTGAGCTAATTTCAAACCCTTGTTTTATACATCGCCCCACCTCACCTTTCCCGTTAAGCAGCCATAGTGTGTTTTCTACATGTGCGACTCTGTTCTGTTTTGGAATTCAGTTCAGGTGTAGCGATGTTGACATTCCCTCTATAAGTGATATCTTAGGATAAGTGTCCTTTTCTGTGTGACTTACTTCACTTAGAGTCATCGTCCCTAAATCCACTCATCATGCTGCTACTAGCCTTATGACACTGATTTCATGGCTGAGTGATATTCCATTGTGCATAAGTACCACAACTTCTTTATCCATTTTTCTCTTTCCTGGGATATTTCAGGTGTACCGAAGTGGAGGTTCTTGGAAACAGAGCAGCCCTAAACTTTGGGGTGCCTGTGTCGTGTTGATTTTTAGGTGTCCCGATTTCTACGCCCATGAGTGGAAGTGCCCTATGCTCTCTCAGCTGTGTCTATTCCATGTTTCAGGACGCAGCGTACACTTCTCCAGAGTGGCTGTTGGCAATTTCCATCCCGCCCATCAGCGTAGCAAGGCTCCCGTGTCTCCATGGCCTGTCCTGCATTTCTGGTTTTTACACTTTTTTCAGCATGGCCCTTTTGACCGCTGGCAAGCGAGACTTCTTTGTAGCGCCGATTTGCCTTTCCGGCTTGCTTGGTTGGCCAAAAAGGGCGTATGCGTTTTTTCCTGAATATATTCAGGAAAAAACGCATACGCCCTTTTTGGCCAAGGGCATCATTGTCAACGCTTTGCCGCTTTTCATGTGCTTTCAAGGCGAGTCGAATCGACCTCCTGAAATCTGTTTCCTGCAATTCTGCCTTGCTTTCAAATCCTCTTCGTTGCCTTCCCTCAATATATTTGTGGACGAGAGTCACCATTTCTAACTCTGCAGGTTTGTGAATTGCAGTGCCCCTGAGCTCCATTTGTCAACTCGCTTTTTTGGGAGCTGGCCGCAAAAGCGCAGGATTGCTTCAGGCCCTATTCTGGTTCCGGGGGGCAGGCTGAGCCTGTGGTTCATTCTTCTTCCTGATGGGAAAATAGAGTGACCTGTGCCTGTCCCAACACCTAGAGCTAGTCTCTCATTGGTTCCCCCTCTTCCCGTTCATCCTCAGGACAAATTGCGACCTGTACGAAACAGGAGGTCAACGGTGCTGATTCTCCAAGTAGGGAGATTGTTAGTGAAGCGGCTGGAATGGCGAACCCGAGCACAAGGAGAGGAGAAATGAGGTGCGTTTTAGAAACCTTTCCCGATCACACGGTGTACCATCTTCTGGGTTTCCCAGGCATGTTTTCGATGTAGGAAGATGCCCTTGACCCTGGAGATTTGGGACCCATGGCATGGGTACCACGCAGTATTACTTTAAAGGGTCTGCGTTTGCTCACCCAACCTCACCAATCCTCTCAGCCCCAAGAGTGTCCAGCCTTATGTCTCATCCAGCTGTGGGTCTAGATATGGTCAATCCAGGTTGCATCAGAGCCCCTGAACAGATTTTGTAAGAATTTCTCTCTCTTTCACTGTCTTTATTTTATCGGGTTTTTTTTTTAAGTAATCTATTTTTATAATGGGGTTTAGCTGCTTTTCGCTGCTGTGTTTATGCCGCTTTACACCCTCTTGATTCACTTCCAGAGGGATAGCAATACATAGGTTTTAAGACTCTTCCTAGTCAGATATATTCTTGGGCGGTGAATAGGGGGTGTTGAGTCCAGTTCACTGAGCAGGGAGTAGGTCTTGTCTATTACATATTTGGCTTGTGGAACAGTATGTGAGCTAATTTCAAACCCTTGTTTTATACATCGCCCCACCTCACCTTTCCCGTTAAGCAGCCATAGTGTGTTTTCTACATGTGCGACTCTGTTCTGTTTTGGAATTCAGTTCAGGTGTAGCGATGTTGACATTCCCTCTATAAGTGATATCTTAGGATAAGTGTCCTTTTCTGTGTGACTTACTTCACTTAGAGTCATCGTCCCTAAATCCACTCATCATGCTGCTACTAGCCTTATGACACTGATTTCATGGCTGAGTGATATTCCATTGTGCATAAGTACCACAACTTCTTTATCCATTTTTCTCTTTCCTGGGATATTTCAGGTGTACCGAAGTGGAGGTTCTTGGAAACAGAGCAGCCCTAAACTTTGGGGTGCCTGTGTCGTGTTGATTTTTAGGTGTCCCGATTTCTACGCCCATGAGTGGAAGTGCCCTATGCTCTCTCAGCTGTGTCTATTCCATGTTTCAGGACGCAGCGTACACTTCTCCAGAGTGGCTGTTGGCAATTTCCATCCCGCCCATCAGCGTAGCAAGGCTCCCGTGTCTCCATGGCCTGTCCTGCATTTCTGGTTTTTACACTTTTTTCAGCATGGCCCTTTTGACCGCTGGCAAGCGAGACTTCTTTGTAGCGCCGATTTGCCTTTCCGGCTTGCTTGGTTGGCCAAAAAGGGCGTATGCGTTTTTTCCTGAATATATTCAGGAAAAAACGCATACGCCCTTTTTGGCCAAGGGCATCATTGTCAACGCTTTGCCGCTTTTCATGTGCTTTCAAGGCGAGTCGAATCTACCTCCTGAAATCTGTTTCCTGCAATTCTGCCTTGCTTTCAAATCCTCTTCGTTGCCTTCCCTCAATATATTTGTGGACGAGAGTCACCATTTCTAACTCTGCAGGTTTGTGAATTGCAGTGCCCCTGAGCTCCATTTGTCAACTCGCTTTTTTGGGAGCTGGCCGCAAAAGCGCAGGATTGCTTCAGGCCCTATTCTGGTTCCGGGGGGCAGGCTGAGCCTGTGGTTCATTCTTCTTCCTGATGGGAAAATAGAGTGACCTGTGCCTGTCCCAACACCTAAAGCTAGTCTCTCATTGGTTCCGCCTCTTCCCGTTCATCCTCAGGACAAATTGCGACCTGTACGAAACAGGAGGTCAACGGTGCTGATTCTCCAAGTAGGGAGATTGTTAGTGAAGCGGCTGGAATGGCGAACCCGAGCACAAGGAGAGGAGAAGTGAGGTGCGTTTTAGAAACCTTTCCCGATCACACGGTGTACAATCTTCTGGGTTTCCCAGGCATGTTTTCGATGTAGGAAGATGCCCTTGAACCTGGAAATTTGGGACCCATGCAATGGGTACCACGCAGTATTACTTTAAAGGGTCTGCGTTTGCTCACCCACCTCACCAATCCTCTCAGCCCCAAGAGTGTCCAGCCTTATGTCTCATCCAGCTGTGGGTCTAGATATGGTCAATCCAGGTTGCATCAGAGCCCCTGAACAGATTTTGTAAGAATTTCTCTCTCTTTCACTGTCTTTATTTTATCGGGTTTTTTTTTAAGTAATCTATTTTTATAATGGGGTTTAGCTGCTTTTTGCTGCTGTGTTTATGCCGCTTTACACCCTCTTGATTCACTTCCAGAGGGATAGCAATACATAGGTTTTAAGACTCTTCCTAGTCAGATATATTCTTGGGCGGTGAATAGGGGGTGTTGAGTCCAGTTCACTGAGCAGGGAGTAGGTGTTGTCTATTACATATTTGGCTTGTGGAACGGTATGTGAGCTAATTTCAAACCCTTGTTTTATACATCGCCCCACCTCACCTTTCCCGTTAAGCAGCCATAGTGTGTTTTCTACATGTGCGACTCTGTTCTGTTTTGGAATTCAGTTCAGGTGTAGCGATGTTGACATTCCCTCTATAAGTGATATCTTAGGATAAGTGTCCTTTTCTGTGTGACTTACTTCACTTAGAGTCATCGTCCCTAAATCCACTCATCATGCTGCTACTAGCCTTATGACACTGATTTCATGGCTGAGTGATATTCCATTGTGCATAAGTACCACAACTTCTTTATCCATTTTTCTCTTTCCTGGGATATTTCAGGTGTACCGAAGTGGAGGTTCTTGGAAACAGAGCAGCCCTAAACTTTGGGGTGCCTGTGTCGTGTTGATTTTTAGGTGTCCCGATTTCTACGCCCATGAGTGGAAGTGCTCTATGCTCTCTCAGCTGTGTCTATTCCATGTTTCAGGACGCAGCGTACACTTCTCCAGAGTGGCTGTTGGCAATTTCCATCCCGCCCATCAGCGTAGCAAGGCTCCCGTGTCTCCATGGCCTGTCCTGCATTTCTGGTTTTTACACTTTTTTCAGCATGGCCCTTTTGACCGCTGGCAAGCGAGACTTCTTTGTAGCGCCGATTTGCCTTTCCGGCTTGCTTGGTTGGCCAAAAAGGGCGTATGCGTTTTTTCCTGAATATATTCAGGAAAAAACGCATACGCCCTTTTTGGCCAAGGGCATCATTGTCAACGCTTTGCCGCTTTTCATGTGCTTTCAAGGCGAGTCGAATCTACCTCCTGAAATCTGTTTCCTGCAATTCTGCCTTGCTTTCAAATCCTCTTCGTTGCCTTCCCTCAATATATTTGTGGACGAGAGTCACCATTTCTAACTCTGCAGGTTTGTGAATTGCAGTGCCCCTGAGCTCCATTTGTCAACTCGCTTTTTTGGGAGCTGGCCGCAAAAGCGCAGGATTGCTTCAGGCCCTATTCTGGTTCCGGGGGGCAGGCTGAGCCTGTGGTTCATTCTTCTTCCTGATGGGAAAATAGAGTGACCTGTGCCTGTCCCAACACCTAGAGCTAGTCTCTCATTGGTTCCTCCTCTTCCCGTTCATCCTCAGGACAAATTGCGACCTGTACGAAACAGGAGGTCAACGGTGCTGATTCTCCAAGTAGGGAGATTGTTAGTGAAGCGGCTGGAATGGCGAACCCGAGCACAAGGAGAGGAGAAATGAGGTGCGTTTTAGAAACCTTTCCCGATCACACGGTGTACCATCTTCTGGGTTTCCCAGGCATGTTTTCGATGTAGGAAGATGCCCTTGAACCTGGAGATTTGGGACCCATGGCATGGGTACCACGCAGTATTACTTTAAAGGGTCTAGGTTTGCTCACCCAACCTCACCAATCCTCTCAGCCCCAAGAGTGTCCAGCCTTATGTCTCATCCAGCTGTGGGTCTAGATATGGTCAATCCAGGTTGCATCAGAGCCCCTGAACAGATTTTGTAAGAATTTCTCTCTCTTTCACTGCCTTTATTTTATCGGGTTTTTTTTTTAAGTAATCTATTTTTATAATGGGGTTTAGCTGCTTTTCGCTGCTGTGTTTATGCCGCTTTACACCCTCTTGATTCACTTCCAGAGGGATAGCAATACATAGGTTTTAAGACTCTTCCTAGTCAGATATATTCTTGGGCGGTGAATAGGGGGTGTTGAGTCCAGTTCACTGAGCAGGGAGTAGGTCTTGTCTATTACATATTTGGCTTGTGGAACGGTATGTGAGCTAATTTCAAACCCTTGTTTTATGCATCGCCCCACCTCACCTTTCCCGTTAAGCAGCCATAGTGTGTTTTCTAAATGTGCGAATCTCTTCTGTTTTGGAATTCAGTTCAGGTGTAGCGATGTTGACATTCCCTCTATAAGTGATATCTTAGAATAAGTGTCCTTTTCTGTGTGACTTACTTCACTTAGAGTCATCGTCCCTAAATCCACTCATCATGCTGCTACTAGCCTTATGACACTGATTTCATGGCTGAGTGATATTCCATTGTGCATAAGTACCACAACTTCTTTATCCATTTTTCTCTTTCCTGGGATATTTCAGGTGTACCGAAGTGGAGGTTCTTGGAAACAGAGCAGCCCTATACTTTGGGGTGCCTGTGTCGTGTTGATTTTTAGGTTTCCCGATTTCTATGCCCATGAGTGGAAGTGCCCTATGCTCTCTCAGCTGTGTCTATTCCATGTTTCAGGACGCAGCGTACACTTCTCCAGAGTGGCTGTTGGCAATTTCCATCCCGCCCATCAGCGTAGCAAGGCTCCCGTGTCTCCATGGCCTGTCCTGCATTTCTGGTTTTTACACTTTTTTCAGCATGGCCCTTTTGACCGCTGGCAAGCGAGACTTCTTTGTAGCGCCGATTTGCCTTTCCGGCTTGCTTGGTTGGCCAAAAAGGGCGTACGCGTTTTTTCCTGAATATATTCAGGAAAAAACGCGTACGCCCTTTTTGGCCAAGGGCATCATTGTCAACGCTTTGCCGCTTTTCATGTGCTTTGAAGGCGAGTCGAATCTACCTCCTGAAATCTGTTTCCTGCAATTCTGCCTTGCTTTCAAATCCTCTTCGTTGCCTTCCCTCAATATATTTGTGGACGAGAGTCATCATTTCTAACTCTGCAGGTTTGTGAATTGCAGTGCCCCTGAGCTCCATTTGTCAACTCGCTTTTTTGGGAGCTGGCCGCAAAAGCGCAGGATTGCTTCAGGCCCTATTCTGGTTCCGGGGGGCAGGCTGAGCCTGTGGTTCATTCTTCTTCCTGATGGGAAAATAGAGTGACCTGTGCCTGTCCCAACACCTAGAGCTAGTCTCTCATTGGTTCCCCCTCTTCCCGTTCATCCTCAGGACAAATTGCGACCTGTACGAAACAGGAGGTCAACGGTGCTGATTCTCCAAGTAGGGAGATTGTTAGTGAAGCGGCTGGAATGGCGAACCCGAGCACAAGGAGAGGAGAAATGAGGTGCGTTTTAGAAACCTTTCCCGATCACACGGTGTACCATCTTCTGGGTTTCCCAGGCATGTTTTCGATGTAGGAAGATGCCCTTGACCCTGGAGATTTGGGACCCATGGCATGGGTACCACGCAGTATTACTTTAAAGGGTCTGCGTTTGCTCACCCAACCTCACCAATCCTCTCAGCCCCAAGAGTGTCCAGCCTTATGTCTCATCCAGCTGTGGGTCTAGATATGGTCAATCCAGGTTGCATCAGAGCCCCTGAACAGATTTTGTAAGAATTTCTCTCTCTTTCACTGTCTTTATTTTATCGGGTTTTTTTTTTAAGTAATCTATTTTTATAATGGGGTTTAGCTGCTTTTCGCTGCTGTGTTTATGCCGCTTTACACCCTCTTGATTCACTTCCAGAGGGATAGCAATACATAGGTTTTAAGACTCTTCCTAGTCAGATATATTCTTGGGCGGTGAATAGGGGGTGTTGAGTCCAGTTCACTGAGCAGGGAGTAGGTCTTGTCTATTACATATTTGGCTTGTGGAACGGTATGTGAGCTAATTTCAAACCCTTGTTTTATACATCGCCCCACCTCACCTTTCCCGTTAAGCAGCCATAGTGTGTTTTCTACATGTGCGACTCTGTTCTGTTTTGGAATTCAGTTCAGGTGTAGCGATGTTGACATTCCCTCTATAAGTGATATCTTAGGATAAGTGTCCTTTTCTGTGTGACTTACTTCACTTAGAGTCATCGTCCCTAAATCCACTCATCATGCTGCTACTAGCCTTATGACACTGATTTCATGGCTGAGTGATATTCCATTGTGCATAAGTACCACAACTTCTTTATCCATTTTTCTCTTTCCTGGGATATTTCAGGTGTACCGAAGTGGAGGTTCTTGGAAACAGAGCAGCCCTAAACTTTGGGGTGCCTGTGTCGTGTTGATTTTTAGGTGTCCCGATTTCTACGCCCATGAGTGGAAGTGCCCTATGCTCTCTCAGCTGTGTCTATTCCATGTTTCAGGACGCAGCGTACACTTCTCCAGAGTGGCTGTTGGCAATTTCCATCCCGCCCATCAGCGTAGCAAGGCTCCCGTGTCTCCATGGCCTGTCCTGCATTTCTGGTTTTTACACTTTTTTCAGCATGGCCCTTTTGACCGCTGGCAAGCGAGACTTCTTTGTAGCGCCGATTTGCCTTTCCGGCTTGCTTGGTTGGCCAAAAAGGGCGTATGCGTTTTTTCCTGAATATATTCAGGAAAAAACGCATACGCCCTTTTTGGCCAAGGGCATCATTGTCAACGCTTTGCCGCTTTTCATGTGCTTTCAAGGCGAGTCGAATCTACCTCCTGAAATCTGTTTCCTGCAATTCTGCCTTGCTTTCAAATCCTCTTCGTTGCCTTCCCTCAATATATTTGTGGACGAGAGTCACCATTTCTAACTCTGCAGGTTTGTGAATTGCAGTGCCCCTGAGCTCCATTTGTCAACTCGCTTTTTTGGGAGCTGGCCGCAAAAGCGCAGGATTGCTTCAGGCCCTATTCTGGTTCCGGGGGGCAGGCTGAGCCTGTGGTTCATTCTTCTTCCTGATGGCAAAATAGAGTGACCTATGCCTGTCCCAACACCTAGAGCTAGTCTCTCATTGGTTCCCCCTCTTCCCGTTCATCCTCAGGACAAATTGCGACCTGTACGAAACAGGAGGTCAACGGTGCTGATTCTCCAAGTAGGGAGATTGTTAGTGAAGCGGCTGGAATGGCGAACCCGAGCACAAGGAGAGGAGAAATGAGGTGCGTTTTAGAAACCTTTCCCGATCACACGGTGTACCATCTTCTGGGTTTCCCAGGCATGTTTTCGATGTAGGAAGATGCCCTTGAACCTGGAGATTTGGGACCCATGGCATGGGTACCACGCAGTATTACTTTAAAGGGTCTGCGTTTGCTCACCCAACCTCACCAATCCTCTCAGCCCCAAGAGTGTCCAGCCTTATGTCTCATCCAGCTGTGGGTCTAGATATGGTCAATCCAGGTTGCATCAGAGCCCCTGAACGGATTTTGTAAGAATTTCTCTCTCTTTCACTGTCTTTATTTTATCGGGTTTTTTTTTTAAGTAATCTATTTTTATAATGGGGTTTAGCTGCTTTTCGCTGCTGTGTTTATGCCGCTTTACACCCTCTTGATTCACTTCCAGAGGGATAGCAATACATAGGTTTTAAGACTCTTCCTAGTCAGATATATTCTTGGGCGGTGAATAGGGGGTGTTGAGTCCAGTTCACTGAGCAGGGAGTAGGTGTTGTCTATTACATATTTGGCTTGTGGAACGGTATGTGAGCTAATTTCAAACCCTTGTTTTATACATCGCCCCACCTCACCTTTCCCGTTAAGCAGCCATAGTGTGTTTTCTACATGTGCGACTCTGTTCTGTTTTGGAATTCAGTTCAGGTGTAGCGATGTTGACATTCCCTCTATAAGTGATATCTTAGGATAAGTGTCCTTTTCTGTGTGACTTACTTCACTTAGAGTCATCGTCCCTAAATCCACTCATCATGCTGCTACTAGCCTTATGACACTGATTTCATGGCTGAGTGATATTCCATTGTGCATAAGTACCACAACTTCTTTATCCATTTTTCTCTTTCCTGGGATATTTCAGGTGTACCGAAGTGGAGGTTCTTGGAAACAGAGCAGCCCTATACTTTGGGGTGCCTGTGTCGTGTTGATTTTTAGGTTTCCCGATTTCTATGCCCATGAGTGGAAGTGCCCTATGCTCTCTCAGCTGTGTCTATTCCATGTTTCAGGACGCAGCGTACACTTCTCCAGAGTGGCTGTTGGCAATTTCCATCCCGCCCATCAGCGTAGCAAGGCTCCCGTGTCTCCATGGCCTGTCCTGCATTTCTGGTTTTTACACTTTTTTCAGCATGGCCCTTTTGACCGCTGGCAAGCGAGACTTCTTTGTAGCGCCGATTTGCCTTTCCGGCTTGCTTGGTTGGCCAAAAAGGGCGTACGCGTTTTTTCCTGAATATATTCAGGAAAAAACGCGTACGCCCTTTTTGGCCAAGGGCATCATTGTCAACGCTTTGCCGCTTTTCATGTGCTTTCAAGGCGAGTCGAATCTACCTCCTGAAATCTGTTTCCTGCAATTCTGCCTTGCTTTCAAATCCTCTTCGTTGCCTTCCCTCAATATATTTGTGGACGAGAGTCACCATTTCTAACTCTGCAGGTTTGTGAATTGCAGTGCCCCTGAGCTCCATTTGTCAACTCGCTTTTTTGGGAGCTGGCCGCAAAAGCGCAGGATTGCTTCAGGCCCTATTCTGGTTCCGGGGGGCAGGCTGAGCCTGTGGTTCATTCTTCTTCCTGATGGGAAAATAGAGTGACCTGTGCCTGTCCCAACACCTAGAGCTAGTCTCTCATTGGTTCCCCCTCTTCCCGTTCATCCTCAGGACAAATTGCGACCTGTACGAAACAGGAGGTCAACGGTGCTGATTCTCCAAGTAGGGAGATTGTTAGTGAAGCGGCTGGAATGGCGAACCCGAGCACAAGGAGAGGAGAAATGAGGTGCGTTTTAGAAACCTTTCCCGATCACACGGTGTACCATCTTCTGGGTTTCCCAGGCATGTTTTCGATGTAGGAAGATGCCCTTGAACCTGGAAATTTGGGACCCATGGCATGGGTACCACGCAGTATTAATTTAAAGGGTCTGCGTTTGCTCACCCAACCTCACCAATCCTCTCAGCCCCAAGAGTGTCCAGCCTTATGTCTCATCCAGCTGTGGGTCTAGAAATGGTCAATCCAGGTTGCATCAGAGCCCCTGAACGGATTTTGTAAGAATTTCTCTCTCTTTCACTGTCTTTGTTTTATGGGGTTTTTTTTTAAGTAATCTATTTTTATAATGGGGCTTAGCTGCTTTTCCCTGCTGTGTTTATGCCGCTTTACACCCTCTTGATTCACTTCCAGAGGGATAGCAATACATAGGTTTTAAGACTCTTCCTAGTCAGATATATTCTTGGGCGGTGAATAGGGGGTGTTGAGTCCAGTTCACTGAGCAGGGAGTAGGACTTGTCTATTACATATTTGGCTTGTTGAACGGTATGTGAGCTAATTTCAAACCCTTGTTTTATACATCGCCCCGCCTCACCTTTCCCGTTAAGCAGCCATAGTGTGTTTTCTACATGTGCGACTCTGTTCTGTTTTGGAATTCAGTTCAGGTGTAGCGATGTTGACATTCCCTCTATAAGTGATATCTTAGGATAAGTGTCCTTTTCTGTGTGACTTACTTCACTTAGAGTCATCGTCCCTAAATCCACTCATCATGCTGCTACTAGCCTTATGACACTGATTTCATGGCTGAGTGATATTCCATTGTGCATAAGTACCACAACTTCTTTATCCATTTTTCTCTTTCCTGGGATATTTCAGGTGTACCGAAGTGGAGGTTCTTGGAAACAGAGCAGCCCTAAACTTTGGGGTGCCTGTGTCGTGTTGATTTTTAGGTGTCCCGATTTCTACGCCCATGAGTGGAAGTGCCCTATGCTCTCTCAGCTGTGTCTATTCCATGTTTCAGGACGCAGCGTACACTTCTCCAGAGTGGCTGTTGGCAATTTCCATCCCGCCCATCAGCGTAGCAAGGCTCCCGTGTCTCCATGGCCTGTCCTGCATTTCTGGTTTTTACACTTTTTTCAGCATGGCCCTTTTGACCGCTGGCAAGCGAGACTTCTTTGTAGCGCCGATTTGCCTTTCCGGCTTGCTTGGTTGGCCAAAAAGGGCGTATGCGTTTTTTCCTGAATATATTCAGGAAAAAACGCATACGCCCTTTTTGGCCAAGGGCATCATTGTCAACGCTTTGCCGCTTTTCATGTGCTTTCAAGGCGAGTCGAATTGACCTACTGAAATCTGTTTCCTGCAATTCTGCCTTGCTTTCAAATCCTCTTCGTTGCCTTCCCTCAATATATTTGTGGACGAGAGTCATCATTTAGAACTCTGCAGGTTTGTGAATTGCAGTGCCCCTGAGCTCCATTTGTCAACTCGCTTTTTTGGGAGCTGGCCGCAAAAGCGCAGGATTGCTTCAGGCCCTATTCTGGTTCCGGGGGGCAGGCTGAGCCTGTGGTTCATTCTTCTTCCTGATGGGAAAATAGAGTGACCTGTGCCTGTCCCAACACCTAGAGCTAGTCTCTCATTGGTTCCCCCTCTTCCCGTTCATCCTCAGAACTAATTGCGACCTGTACGAAACAGGAGGTCAACGGTGCTGATTCTCCAAGTAGGGAGATTGTTAGTGAAGCGGCTGGAATGGCGAACCCGAGCACAAGGAGAGGAGAAATGAGGTGCGTTTTAGAAACCTTTCCCGATCACACGGTGTACCATCTTCTGGGTTTCCCAGGCATGTTTTCGATGTAGGAAGATGCCCTTGACCCTGGAAATTTGGGACCCATGGCATGGGTACCACGCAGTATTACTTTAAAGGGTCTGCGTTTGCTCACCCAACCTCACCAATCCTCTCAGCCCCAAGAGTGTCCAGCCTTATGTCTCATCCAGCTGTGGGTCTAGATATGGTCAATCCAGGTTGCATCAGAGCCCCTGAACAGATTTTGTAAGAATTTCTCTCTCTTTCACTGTCTTTATTTTATCGGGTTTTTTTTTTAAGTAATCTATTTTTATAATGGGATTTAGCTGCTTTTCGCTGCTGGTTTATGCCGCTTTACACCCTCTTGATTCACTTCCAGAGAGATATCAATACATAGGTTTTAAGACTCTTCCTAGTCAGATATATTCTTGGGCGGTGAATAGGGGGTGTTGAGTCCAGTTCACTGAGCAGGGAGTAGGTCTTGTCTATTACATATTTGGCTTGTGGAACGGTATGTGAGCTAATTTCAAACCCTTGTTTTATGCATCGCCCCACCTCACCTTTCCCGTTAAGCAGCCATAGTGTGTTTTCTAAATGTGCGACTCTGTTCTGTTTTGGAATTCAGTTCAGGTGTAGCGATGTTGACATTCCCTCTATAAGTGATATCTTAGGATAAGTGTCCTTTTCTTTGTGACTTACTTCACTTAGAGTGATCGTCCCTAAATCCACTCATCATGCTGCTACTAGCCTTATGACACTGATTTCATGGCTGAGTGATATTCCATTGTGCATAAGTACCACAACTTCTTTATCCATTTTTCTCTTTCCTGGGATATTTCAGGTGTACCGAAGTGGAGGTTCTTGGAAATAGAGCAGCCCTAAACTTTGGGGTGCCTGTGTCGTGTTGATTTTTAGGTGTCCCGATTTCTACGCCCATGAGTGGAAGTGCCCTATGCTCTCTGAGCTGTGTCTATTCCATGTTTCAGGACGCAGCGTACACTTCTCCAGAGTGGCTGTTGGCAATTTCCATCCCGCCCATCAGCGTAGCAAGGCTCCCGTGTCTCCATGGCCTGTCCTGCATTTCTGGTTTTTACACTTTTTTCAGCATGGCCCTTTTGACCGCTGGCAAGCGAGACTTCTTTGTAGCGCCGATTTGCCTTTCCGGCTTGCTTGGTTGGCCAAAAAGGGCGTATGCGTTTTTTCCTGAATATATTCAGGAAAAAACGCATACGCCCTTTTTGGCCAAGGGCATCATTGTCAACGCTTTGCCGCTTTTCATGTGCTTTCAAGGCGAGTCGAATCTACCTCCTGAAATCTGTTTCCTGCAATTCTGCCTTGCTTTCAAATCCTCTTCGTTGCCTTCCCTCAATATATTTGTGGACGAGAGTCACCATTTCTAACTCTGCAGGTTTGTGAATTGCAGTGCCCCTGAGCTCCATTTGTCAACTCGCTTTTTTGGGAGCTGGCCGCAAAAGCGCAGGATTGCTTCAGGCCCTATTCTGGTTCCGGGGGGCAGGCTGAGCCTGTGGTTCATTCTTCTTCCTGATGGGAAAATAGAGTGACCTGTGCCTGTCCCAACACCTAGAGCTAGTCTCTCATTGGTTCCCCCTCTTCCCGTTCATCCTCAGGACAAATTGCGACCTGTACGAAACAGGAGGTCAACGGTGCTGATTCTCCAAGTAGGGAGATTGTTAGTGAAGCGGCTGGAATGGCGAACCCGAGCACAAGGAGAGGAGAAGTGAGGTGCGTTTTAGAAACCTTTCCCGATCACACGGTGTACAATCTTCTGGGTTTCCCAGGCATGTTTTCGATGTAGGAAGATGCCCTTGAACCTGGAAATTTGGGACCCATGCAATGGGTACCACGCAGTATTACTTTAAAGGGTCTGCGTTTGCTCACCCAACCTCACCAATCCTCTCAGCCCCAAGAGTGTCCAGCCTTATGTCTCATCCAGCTGTGGGTCTAGATATGGTCAATCCAGGTTGCATCAGAGCCCCTGAACGGATTTTGTAAGAATGTCTCTCTCTTTCACTGTCTTTGTTTTATGGGTTTTTTTTTTAAGTAATCTATTTTTATAATGGGGCTTAGCTGCTTTTCCCTGCTGTGTTTATGCCGCTTTACACCCTCTTGATTCACTTCCAGAGAGATATCAATACATAGGTTTTAAGACTCTTCCTAGTCAGATATATTCTTGGGCGGTGAATAGGGGGTGTTGAGTCCAGTTCACTGAGCAGGGAGTAGGTCTTGTCTATTACATATTTGGCTTGTGGAACGGTATGTGAGCTAATTTCAAACCCTTGTTTTATGCATCGCCCCACCTCACCTTTCCCGTTAAGCAGCCATAGTGTGTTTTCTAAATGTGCGACTCTCTTCTGTTTTGGAATTCAGTTCAGGTGTAGCGATGTTGACATTCCCTTTATAAGTGATATCTTAGAATAAGTGTCCTTTTCTGTGTGACTTACTTCACTTAGAGTCTTCGTCCCTAAATCCACTCATCATGCTGCTACTAGCCTTATGACACTGATTTCATGGCTGAGTGATATTCCATTGTGCATAAGTACCACAACTTCTTTATCCATTTTTCTCTTTCCTGGGATATTTCAGGTGTACCGAAGTGGAGGTTCTTGGAAACAGAGCAGCCCTATACTTTGGGGTGCCTGTGTCGTGTTGATTTTTAGGTGTCCCGATTTCTATGCCCATGAGTGGAAGTGCCCTATGCTCTCTCAGCTGTGTCTATTCCATGTTTCAGGACGCAGCGTACACTTCTCCAGAGTGGCTGTTGGCAATTTCCATCCCGCCCATCAGCGTAGCAAGGCTCCCGTGTCTCCATGGCCTGTCCTGCATTTCTGGTTTTAACACTTTTTTCAGCATGGCCCTTTTGACCGCTGGCAAGCGAGACTTCTTTGTAGCGCCGATTTGCCTTTCCGGCTTGCTTGGTTGGCCAAAAAGGGCGTACGCGTTTTTTCCTGAATATATTCAGGAAAAAACGCGTACGCCCTTTTTGGCCAAGGGCATCATTGTCAACGCTTTGCCGCTTTTCATGTGCTTTGAAGGCGAGTCGAATCTACCTCCTGAAATCTGTTTCCTGCAATTCTGCCTTGCTTTCAAATCCTCTTCGTTGCCTTCCCTCAATATATTTGTGGACGAGAGTCATCATTTCTAACTCTGCAGGTTTGTGAATTGCAGTGCCCCTGAGCTCCATTTGTCAACTCGCTTTTTTGGGAGCTGGCCGCAAAAGCGCAGGATTGCTTCAGGCCCTATTCTGGTTCCGGGCGGCAGGCTGAGCCTGTGGTTCATTCTTCTTCCTGATGGGAAAATAGAGTGACCTGTGCCTGTCCCAACACCTAGAGCTAGTCTCTCATTGGTTCCCCCTCTTCCCGTTCATCCTCAGGACAAATTGCGACCTGTACGAAACAGGAGGTCAACGGTGCTGATTCTCCAAGTAGGGAGATTGTTAGTGAAGCGGCTGGAATGGCGAACCCGAGCACAAGGAGAGGAGAAATGAGGTGCGTTTTAGAAACCTTTCCCGATCACACGGTGTACCATCTTCTGGGTTTCCCAGGCATGTTTTCGATGTAGGAAGATGCCCTTGACCCTGGAGATTTGGGACCCATGGCATGGGTACCACGCAGTATTACTTTAAAGGGTCTGCGTTTGCTCACCCAACCTCACCAATCCTCTCAGCCCCAAGAGTATCCAGCCTTATGTCTCATCCAGCTGTGGGTCTAGATATGGTCAATCCAGGTTGCATCAGAGCCCCTGAACGGATTTTGTAAGAATGTCTCTCTCTTTCACTGTCTTTGTTTTATGGGGTTTTTTTTAAGTAATCTATTTTTATAATGGGGTTTAGCTGCTTTTCGCTGCTGGTTTATGCCGCTTTACACCCTCTTGATTCACTTCCAGAGAGATATCAATACATAGGTTTAAAGACTCTTCCTAGTCAGATATATTCTTGGGCGGTGAATAGGGGGTGTTGAGTCCAGTTCACTGAGCAGGGAGTAGGTCTTGTCTATTATATATTTGGCTTGTGGAACGGTATGTGAGCTAATTTCAAACCCTTGTTTTATGCATCACCCCGCCTCAACTTTCCCGTTAAGCAGCCATAGTGTGTTTTCTAAATGTGTGACTCTGTTCTGTTTTGGAATTCAGTTCAGGTGTAGCGATGTTGACATTCCCTCTATAAGTGATATCTTAGGATAAGTGTCCTTTTCTGTGTGACTTACTTCACTTAGAGTCATCGTCCCTAAATCCACTCATCATGCTGCTACTAGTCTTATGACACTGATTTCATGGCTGAGTGATATTCCATTGTGCATAAGTACCACAACTTCTTTGTCCATTTTTCTCTTTCCTGGGATATTTAAGGTGTACCGAAGTGGAGGTTCTTGGAAACAGAGCAGCCCTAAACTTTGGGGTGCCTGTGTCGTGTTGATTTTTAGGTTTCCCGATTTCTACGCCCATGAGTGGAAGTGCCCTATGCTCTCTCAGCTGTGTCTATTCCATGTTTCAGGACGCAGCGTACACTTCTCCAGAGTGGCTGTTGGCAATTTCCATCCCGCCCATCAGCGTAGCAAGGCTCCCGTGTCTCCATGGCCTGTCCTGCATTTCTGGTTTTTACACTTTTTTCAGCATGGCCCTTTTGACCGCTGGCAAGCGAGACTTCTTTGTAGCGCCGATTTGCCTTTCCGGCTTGCTTGGTTGGCCAAAAAGGGCGTATGCGTTTTTTCCTGAATATATTCAGGAAAAAACGCATACGCCCTTTTTGGCCAAGGGCATCATTGTCAACGCTTTGCCGCTTTTCATGTGCTTTCAAGGCGAGTCGAATCTACCTCTTGAAATCTGTTTCCTGCAATTCTGCCTTGCTTTCAAATCCTCTTCGTTGCCTTCCCTCAATATATTTGTGGACGAGAGTCATCATTTCTAACTCTGCAGGTTTGTGAATTGCAGTGCCCCTGAGCTCCATTTGTCAACTCGCTTTTTTGGGAGCTGGCCGCAAAAGCGCAGGATTGCTTCAGGCCCTATTCTGGTTCCGGGGGGCAGGCTGAGCCTGTGGTTCATTCTTCTTCCTGATGGGAAAATAGAGTGACCTGTGCCTGTCCCAACACCTAGAGCTAGTCTCTCATTGGTTCCCCCTCTTCCCGTTCATCCTCAGGACAAATTGCGACCTGTACGAAACAGGAGGTCAACGGTGCTGATTCTCCAAGTCGGGAGATTGTTAGTGAAGCGGCTGGAATGGCGAACCCGAGCACAAGGAGAGGAGAAATGAGGTGCGTTTTAGAAACCTTTCCCGATCACACGGGGTACCATCTTCTGGGTTTCCCAGGCATGTTTTCGATGTAGGAAGATGCCCTTGAACCTGGAGATTTGGGACCCATGCAATGGGTACCACGCAGTATTACTTTAAAGGGTCTGCGTTTGCTCACCCAACCTCACCAATCCTCTCAGCCCCAAGAGTGTCCAGCCTTATGTCTCATCCAGCTGTGGGTCTAGAAATGGTCAATCCAGGTTGCATCAGAGCCCCTGAACGGATTTTGTAAGAATTTCTCTCTCTTTCACTGTCTTTGTTTTATGGGGTTTTTTTTTAAGTAATCTATTTTTATAATGGGGCTTAGCTGCTTTTCCCTGCTGTGTTTATGCCGCTTTACACCCTCTTGATTCACTTCCAGAGAGATATCAATACATAGGTTTTAAGAATCTTCCTAGTCAGATATATTCTTGGGCGGTGAATAGGGGGTGTTGAGTCCAGTTCACTGAGCAGGGAGTAGGTCTTGTCTATTACATATTTGGCTTGTGGAACGGTATGTGAGCTAATTTCAAACCCTTGTTTTATGCATCGCCCCACCTCACCTTTCCCGTTAAGCAGCCATAGTGTGTTTTCTACATGTGCGACTCTGTTCTGTTTTGGAATTCAGTTCAGGTGTAGCGATGTTGACATTCCCTCTATAAGTGATATCTTAGGATAAGTGTCCTTTTCTTTGTGACTTACTTCACTTAGAGTCATCGTCCCTAAATCCACTCATCATGCTGCTACTAGCCTTATGACACTGATTTCATGGCTGAGTGATATTCCATTGTGCATAAGTACCACAACTTCTTTATCCATTTTTCTCTTTCCTGGGATATTTCAGGTGTACCGAAGTGGAGGTTCTTGGAAACAGAGCAGCCCTAAACTTTGGGGTGCCTGTGTCGTGTTGATTTTTAGGTGTCCCGATTTCTACGCCCATGAGTGGAAGTGCCCTATGCTCTCTCAGCTGTGTCTATTCCATGTTTCAGGACGCAGCGTACACTTCTCCAGAGTGGCTGTTGGCAATTTCCATCCCGCCCATCAGCGTAGCAAGGCTCCCGTGTCTCCATGGCCTGTCCTGCATTTCTGGTTTTAACACTTTTTTCAGCATGGCCCTTTTGACCGCTGGCAAGCGAGACTTCTTTGTAGCGCCGATTTGCCTTTCCGGCTTGCTTGGTTGGCCAAAAAGGGCGTACGCGTTTTTTCCTGAATATATTCAGGAAAAAACGCGTACGCCCTTTTTGGCCAAGGGCATCATTGTCAACGCTTTGCCGCTTTTCATGTGCTTTGAAGGCGAGTCGAATCTACCTCCTGAAATCTGTTTCCTGCAATTCTGCCTTGCTTTCAAATCCTCTTCGTTGCCTTCCCTCAATATATTTGTGGACGAGAGTCATCATTTCTAACTCTGCAGGTTTGTGAATTGCAGTGCCCCTGAGCTCCATTTGTCAACTCGCTTTTTTGGGAGCTGGCCGCAAAAGCGCAGGATTGCTTCAGGCCCTATTCTGGTTCCGGGGGGCAGGCTGAGCCTGTGGTTCATTCTTCTTCCTGATGGGAAAATAGAGTGACCTGTGCCTGTCCCAACACCTAGAGCTAGTCTCTCATTGGTTCCCCCTCTTCCCGTTCATCCTCAGGACAAATTGCGACCTGTATGAAACAGGAGGTCAACGGTGCTGATTCTCCAAGTAGGGAGATTGTTAGTGAAGCGGCTGGAATGGCGAACCCGAGCACAAGGAGAGGAGAAATGAGGTGCGTTTTAGAAACCTTTCCCGATCACACGGTGTACCATCTTCTGGGTTTCCCAGGCATGTTTTCGATGTAGGAAGATGCCCTTGAACCTGGAGATTTGGGACCCATGGCATGGGTACCACGCAGTATTACTTTAAAGGGTCTGCGTTTGCTCACCCAACCTCACCAATCCTCTCAGCCCCAAGAGTGTCCAGCCTTATGTCTCATCCAGCTGTGGGTCTAGATATGGTCAATCCAGGTTGCATCAGAGCCCCTGAACGGATTTTGTAAGAATGTCTCTCTCTTTCACTGTCTTTGTTTTATGAGGTTTTTTTTAAGTAATCTATTTTTATAATGGGGTTTAGCTGCTTTTCGCTGCTGGTTTATGCCGCTTTACACCCTCTTGATTCACTTCCAGAGAGATATCAATACATAGGTTTAAAGACTCTTCCTAGTCAGATATATTCTTGGGCGGTGAATAGGGGGTGTTGAGTCCAGTTCACTGAGCAGGGAGTAGGTCTTGTCTATTACATATTTGGCTTGTGGAACGGTATGTGAGCTAATTTCAAACCCTTGTTTTATGCATCGCCCCACCTCACCTTTCCCGTTAAGCAGCCATAGTGTGTTTTCTACATGTGCGACTCTGTTCTGTTTTGGAATTCAGTTCAGGTGTAGCGATGTTGACATTCCCTCTATAAGTGATATCTTAGGATAAGTGTCCTTTTCTGTGTGACTTACTTCACTTAGAGTCATTGTCCCTAAATCCACTCATCATGCTGCTACTATCCTTATGACACTGATTTCATGGCTGAGTGATATTCCATTGTGCATAAGTACCACAACTTCTTTATCCATTTTTCTCTTTCCTGGGATATTTCAGGTGTACCGAAGTGGAGGTTCTTGGAAACAGAGCAGCCCTAAACTTTGGGGTGCCTGTGTCGTGTTGATTTATAGGTGTCCCGATTTCTATGCCCATGAGTGGAAGTGCCCTATGCTCTCTCAGCTGTGTCTATTCCATGTTTCAGGACGCAGCGTACACTTCTCCAGAGTGGCTGTTGGCAATTTCCATCCCGCCCATCAGCGTAGCAAGGCTCCCGTGTCTCCATGGCCTGTCCTGCATTTCTGGTTTTTACACTTTTTTCAGCATGGCCCTTTTGACCGCTGGCAAGCGAGACTTCTTTGTAGCGCCGATTTGCCTTTCCGGCTTGCTTGGTTGGCCAAAAAGGGCGTACGCGTTTTTTCCTGAATATATTCAGGAAAAAACGCGTACGCCCTTTTTGGCCAAGGGCATCATTGTCAACGCTTTGCCGCTTTTCATGTGCTTTCAAGGCGAGTCGAATCTACCTCCTGAAATCTGTTTCCTGCAATTCTGCCTTGCTTTCAAATCCTCTTCGTTGCCTTCCCTCAATATATTTGTGGACGAGAGTCACCATTTCTAACTCTGCAGGTTTGTGAATTGCAGTGCCCCTGAGCTCCATTTGTCAACTCGCTTTTTTGGGAGCTGGCCGCAAAAGCGCAGGATTGCTTCAGGCCCTATTCTGGTTCCGGGGGGCAGGCTGAGCCTGTGGTTCATTCTTCTTCCTGATGGGAAAATAGAGTGACCTGTGCCTGTCCCAACACCTAGAGCTAGTCTCTCATTGGTTCCCCCTCTTCCCGTTCATCCTCAGGACAAATTGCGACCTGTACGAAACAGGAGGTCAACGGTGCTGATTCTCCAAGTAGGGAGATTGTTAGTGAAGCGGCTGGAATGGCGAACCCGAGCACAAGGAGAGGAGAAATGAGGTGCGTTTTAGAAACCTTTCCCGATCACACGGTGTACCATCTTCTGGGTTTCCCAGGCATGTTTTCGATGTAGGAAGATGCCCTTGAACCTGGAAATTTGGGCCCCATGGCATGGGTACCACGCAGTATTACTTTAAAGGGTCTGCGTTTGCTCACCCAACCTCACCAATCCTCTCAGCCCCAAGAGTGTCCAGCCTTATGTCTCATCCAGCTGTGGGTCTAGATATGGTCAATCCAGGTTGCATCAGAGCCCCTGAACAGATTTTGTAAGAATTTCTCTCTCTTTCACTGTCTTTATTTTATCGGGTTTTTTTTTTAAGTAATCTATTTTTATAATGGGGTTTAGCTGCTTTTCGCTGCTGTGTTTATGCCGCTTTACACCCTCTTGATTCACTTCCAGAGGGATAGCAATACATAGGTTTTAAGACTCTTCCTAGTCAGATATATTCTTGGGCGGTGAATAGGGGGTGTTGAGTCCAGTTCACTGAGCAGGGAGTAGGTCTTGTCTATTACATATTTGGCTTGTGGAACGGTATGTGAGCTAATTTCAAACCCTTGTTTTATACATCGCCCCACCTCACCTTTCCCGTTAAGCAGCCATAGTGTGTTTTCTACATGTGCGACTCTGTTCTGTTTTGGAATTCAGTTCAGGTGTAGCGATGTTGACATTCCCTCTATAAGTGATATCTTAGGATAAGTGTCCTTTTCTGTGTGACTTACTTCACTTAGAGTCATCGTCCCTAAATCCACTCATCATGCTGCTACTAGCCTTATGACACTGATTTCATGGCTGAGTGATATTCCATTGTGCATAAGTACCACAACTTCTTTATCCATTTTTCTCTTTCCTGGGATATTTCAGGTGTACCGAAGTGGAGGTTCTTGGAAACAGAGCAGCCCTAAACTTTGGGGTGCCTGTGTCGTGTTGATTTTTAGGTGTCCCGATTTCTACGCCCATGAGTGGAAGTGCCCTATGCTCTCTCAGCTGTGTCTATTCCATGTTTCAGGACGCAGCGTACACTTCTCCAGAGTGGCTGTTGGCAATTTCCATCCCGCCCATCAGCGTAGCAAGGCTCCCGTGTCTCCATGGCCTGTCCTGCATTTCTGGTTTTTACACTTTTTTCAGCATGGCCCTTTTGACCGCTGGCAAGCGAGACTTCTTTGTAGCGCCGATTTGCCTTTCCGGCTTGCTTGGTTGGCCAAAAAGGGCGTATGCGTTTTTTCCTGAATATATTCAGGAAAAAACGCATACGCCCTTTTTGGCCAAGGGCATCATTGTCAACGCTTTGCCGCTTTTCATGTGCTTTCAAGGCGAGTCGAATCGACCTCCTGAAATCTGTTTCCTGCAATTCTGCCTTGCTTTCCAATCCTCTTCGTTGCCTTCCCTCAATATATTTGTGGACGAGAGTCATCATTTAGAACTCTGCAGGTTTGTGAATTGCAGTGCCCCTGAGCTCCATTTGTCAACTCGCTTTTTTGGGAGCTGGCCGCAAAAGCGCAGGATTGCTTCAGGCCCTATTCTGGTTCCGGGGGGCAGGCTGAGCCTGTGGTTCATTCTTCTTCCTGATGGGAAAATAGAGTGACCTGTGCCTGTCCCAACACCTAGAGCTAGTCTCTCATTGGTTCCCCCTCTTCCCGTTCATCCTCAGGACAAATTGCGACCTGTACGAAACAGGAGGTCAACGGTGCTGATTCTCCAAGTAGGGAGATTGTTAGTGAAGCGGCTGGAATGGCGAACCCGAGCACAAGGAGAGGAGAAATGAGGTGCGTTTTAGAAACCTTTCCCGATCACACGGTGTACCATCTTCTGGGTTTCCCAGGCATGTTTTCGATGTAGGAAGATGCCCTTGAACCTGGAAATTTGGGACCCATGGCATGGGTACCACGCAGTATTACTTTAAAGGGTCTGCGTTTGCTCACCCAACCTCACCAATCCTCTCAGCCCCAAGAGTGTCCAGCCTTATGTCTCATCCAGCTGTGGGTCTAGATATGGTCAATCCAGGTTGCATCAGAGCCCCTGAACAGATTTTGTAAGAATTTCTCTCTCTTTCACTGTCTTTATTTTATCGGGTTTTTTTTTTAAGTAATCTATTTTTATAATGGGGTTTAGCTGCTTTTCGCTGCTGTGTTTATGCCGCTTTACACCCTCTTGATTCACTTCCAGAGGGATAGCAATACATAGGTTTTAAGACTCTTCCTAGTCAGATATATTCTTGGGCGGTGAATAGGGGGTGTTGAGTCCAGTTCACTGAGCAGGGAGTAGGTCTTGTCTATTAAATATTTGGCTTGTGGAACGGTATGTGAGCTAATTTCAAACCCTTGTTTTATGCATCGCCCCACCTCACCTTTCCCGTTAAGCAGCCATAGTGTGTTTTCTAAATGTGCGACTCTGTTCTGTTTTGGAATTCAGTTCAGGTGTAGCGATGTTGACATTCCCTCTATAAGTGATATCTTAGGATAAGTGTCCTTTTCTGTGTGACTTACTTCACTTAGAGTCATCGTCCCTAAATCCACTCATCATGCTGCTACTAGCCTTATGACACTGATTTCATGGCTGAGTGATATTCCATTGTGCATAAGTACCACAACTTCTTTATCCATTTTTCTCTTTCCTGGGATATTTCAGGTGTACCGAAGTGGAGGTTCTTGGAAACAGAGCAGCCCTAAACTTTGGGGTGCCTGTGTCGTGTTGATTTTTAGGTGTCCCGATTTCTACGCCCATGAGTGGAAGTGCCCTATGCTCTCTCAGCTGTGTCTATTCCATGTTTCAGGACGCAGCGTACACTTCTCCAGAGTGGCTGTTGGCAATTTCCATCCCGCCCATCAGCGTAGCAAGGCTCCCGTGTCTCCATGGCCTGTCCTGCATTTCTGGTTTTTACACTTTTTTCAGCATGGCCCTTTTGACCGCTGGCAAGCGAGACTTCTTTGTAGCGCCGATTTGCCTTTCCGGCTTGCTTGGTTGGCCAAAAAGGGCGTATGCGTTTTTTCCTGAATATATTCAGGAAAAAACGCATACGCCCTTTTTGGCCAAGGGCATCATTGTCAACGCTTTGCCGCTTTTCATGTGCTTTCAAGGCGAGTCGAATCGACCTCCTGAAATCTGTTTCCTGCAATTCTGCCTTGCTTTCAAATCCTCTTCGTTGCCTTCCCTCAATATATTTGTGGACGAGAGTCATCATTTCTAACTCTGCAGGTTTGTGAATTGCAGTGCCCCTGAGCTCCATTTGTCAACTCGCTTTTTTGGGAGCTGGCCGCAAAAGCGCAGGATTGCTTCAGGCCCTATTCTGGTTCCGGGCGGCAGGCTGAGCCTGTGGTTCATTCTTCTTCCTGATGGGAAAATAGAGTGACCTGTGCCTGTCCCAACACCTAGAGCTAGTCTCTCATTGGTTCCCCCTCTTCCCGTTCATCCTCAGGACAAATTGCGACGTGTACGAAACAGGAGGTCAACGGTGCTGATTCTCCAAGTCAGGAGATTGTTAGTGAAGCGGCTGGAATGGCGAACCCGAGCACAAGGAGAGGAGAAATGAGGTGCGTTTTAGAAACCTTTCCCGATCACACGGTGTACCATCTTCTGGGTTTCCCAGGCATGTTTTCGATGTAGGAAGATGCCCTTGAACCTGGAGATTTGGGACCCATGCAATGGGTACCACGCAGTATTACTTTAAAGGGTCTGCGTTTGCTCACCCAACCTCACCAATCCTCTCAGCCCCAAGAGTGTCCAGCCTTATGTCTCATCCAGCTGTGGGTCTAGAAATGGTCAATCCAGGTTGCATCAGAGCCCCTGAACGGATTTTGTAAGAATTTCTCTCTCTTTCACTGTCTTTGTTTTATGGGGTTTTTTTTTAAGTAATCTATTTTTATAATGGGGCTTAGCTGCTTTTCCCTGCTGTGTTTATGCCGCTTTACACCCTCTTGATTCACTTCCAGAGAGATATCAATACATAGGTTTTAAGACTCTTCCTAGTCAGATATATTCTTGGGCGGTGAATAGGGGGTGTTGAGTCCAGTTCACTGAGCAGGGAGTAGGTCTTGTCTATTACATATTTGGCTTGTGGAACGGTATGTGAGCTAATTTCAAACCCTTGTTTTATGCATCGCCCCACCTCACCTTTCCCGTTAAGCAGCCATAATGTGTTTTCTAAATGTGCGACTCTGTTCTGTTTTGGAATTCAATTCAGGTGTAGCGATGTTGACATTCCCTCTATAAGTGATATCTTAGGATAAGTGTCCTTTTCTTTGTGACTTACTTCACTTAGAGTCATCGTCCCTAAATCCACTCATCATGCTGCTACTAGCCTTATGACACTGATTTCATGGCTGAGTGATATTCCATTGTGCATAAGTACCACAACTTCTTTATCCATTTTTCTCTTTCCCGGGATATTTAAGGTGTACCGAAGTGGAGGTTCTTGGAAACAGAGCAGCCCTAAACTTTGGGGTGCCTGTGTCGTGTTGATTTTTAGGTGTCCCGATTTCTACGCCCATGAGTGGAAGTGCCCTATGCTCTCTCAGCTGTGTCTATTCCATGTTTCAGGACGCAGCGTACACTTCTCCAGAGTGGCTGTTGGCAATTTCCATCCCGCCCATCAGCGTAGCAAGGCTCCCGTGTCTCCATGGCCTGTCCTGCATTTCTGGTTTTTACACTTTTTTCAGCATGGCCCTTTTGACCGCTGGCAAGCGAGACTTCTTTGTAGCGCCGATTTGCCTTTCCGGCTTGCTTGGTTGGCCAAAAAGGGCGTATGCGTTTTTTCCTGAATATATTCAGGAAAAAACGCATACGCCCTTTTTGGCCAAGGGCATCATTGTCAATGCTTTGCCGCTTTTCATGTGCTTTCAAGGCGAGTCGAATCTACCTCCTGAAATCTGTTTCCTGCAATTCTGCCTTGCTTTCAAATCCTCTTCGTTGCCTTCCCTCAATATATTTGTGGACGAGAGTCATCATTTCTAACTCTGCAGGTTTGTGAATTGCAGTGCCCCTGAGCTCCATTTGTCAACTCGCTTTTTTGGGAGCTGGCCGCAAAAGCGCAGGATTGCTTCAGGCACTATTCTGGTTCCGGGCGGCAGGCTGAGCCTGTGGTTCATTCTTCTTCCTGATGGGAAAATAGAGTGACCTGTGCCTGTCCCAACACCTAGAGCTAGTCTCTCATTGGTTCCCCCTTTTCCCGTTCTTCCTCAGGACAAATTGCGACCTGTACGAAACAGGAGGTCAACGGTGCTGATTCTCCAAGTCGGGAGATTGTCAGTGAAGCGGCTGGAATGTCGAACCCGAGCACAAGGAGAGGAGAAATGAGGTGCGTTTTAGAAACCTTTCCCGATCACACGGTGTACCATCTTCTGGGTTTCCCAGGCATGTTTTCGATGTAGGAAGATGCCCTTGACCCTGGAGATTTGGGACCGATGGCATGGGTACCACGCAGTATTACTTTAAACGGTCTGCGTTTGCTCACCCAACCTCACCAATCCTCTCAGCCCCAAGAGTGTCCAGCCTTATGTCTCATCCAGCTGTGGGTCTAGATATGGTCAATCCAGGTTGCATCAGAGCCCCTGAACGGATTTTGTAAAAATGTCTCTCTCTTTCACTGTCTTTGTTTTATGGGGTTTTTTTTAAGTAATCTATTTTTATATTGGGGTTTAGCTGCTTTTCGCTGCTGGTTTATGCCGCTTTACACCCTCTTGATTCACTTCCAGAGAGATATCAATACATAGGTTTAAAGACTCTTACTAGTCAGATATATTCTTGGGCGGTGAATAGGGGGTGTTGAGTCCAGTTCACTGAGCAGGGAGTAGGTCTTGTCTATTATATATTTGGCTTGTGGAACGGTATGTGAGCTAATTTCAAACCCTTGTTTTATGCATCACCCCGCCTCAACTTTCCCGTTAAGCAGCCATAGTGTGTTTTCTAAATGTGTGACTCTGTTCTGTTTTGGAATTCAGTTCAGGTGTAGCGATGTTGACATTCCCTCTATAAGTGATATCTTAGGATAAGTGTCCTTTTCTGTGTGACTTACTTCACTTAGAGTCATCGTCCCTAAATCCACTCATCATGCTGCTACTAGTCTTATGACACTGATTTCATGGCTGAGTGATATTCCATTGTGCATAAGTACCACAACTTCTTTGTCCATTTTTCTCTTTCCTGGGATATTTAAGGTGTACCGAAGTGGAGGTTCTTGGAAACAGAGCAGCCCTAAACTTTGGGGTGCCTGTGTCATGTTGATTTTTAGGTTTCCCGATTTCTACGCCCATGAGTGGAAGTGCCCTATGCTCTCTCAGCTGTGTCTATTCCATGTTTCAGGACGCAGCGTACACTTCTCCAGAGTGGCTGTTGGCAATTTCCATCCCGCCCATCAGCATAGCAAGGCTCCCGTGTCTCCATGGCCTGTCCTGCATTTCTGGTTTTTACACTTTTTTCAGCATGGCCCTTTTGACCGCTGGCAAGCGAGACTTCTTTGTAGCGCCGATTTGCCTTTCCGGCTTGCTTGGTTGGCCAAAAAGGGCGTATGCGTTTTTTCCTGAATATATTCAGGAAAAAACGCATACGCCCTTTTTGGCCAAGGGCATCATTGTCAACGCTTTGCCGCTTTTCATGTGCTTTCAAGGCGAGTCGAATCTACCTCCTGAAATCTGTTTCCTGCAATTCTGCCTTGCTTTCAAATCCTCTTCGTTGCCTTCCCTCAATATATTTGTGGACGAGAGTCATCATTTCTAACTCTGCAGGTTTGTGAATTGCAGTGCCCCTGAGCTCCATTTGTCAACTCGCTTTTTTGGGAGCTGGCCGCAAAAGCGCAGGATTGCTTCAGGCCCTATTCTGGTTCCGGGGGGCAGGCTGAGCCTGTGGTTCATTCTTCTTCCTGATGGGAAAATAGAGTGACCTGTGCCTGTCCCAACACCTAGAGCTAGTCTCTCATTGGTTCCCCCTCTTCCCGTTCGTCCTCAGGACAAATTGCGACGTGTACGAAACAGGAGGTCAACGGTGCTGATTCTCCAAGTCGGGAGATTGTTAGTGAAGCGGCTGGAATGGCGAACCCGAGCACAAGGAGAGGAGAAATGAGGTGCGTTTTAGAAACCTTTCCCGATCACACGGTGTACCATCTTCTGGGTTTCCCAGGCATGTTTTCGATGTAGGAAGATGCCCTTGAACCTGGAGATTTGGGACCCATGCAATGGGTACCACGCAGTATTACTTTAAAGGGTCTGCGTTTGCTCACCCAACCTCACCAATCCTCTCAGCCCCAAGAGTGTCCAGCCTTATGTCTCATCCAGCTGTGGGTCTAGAAATGGTCAATCCAGGTTGCATCAGAGCCCCTGAACGGATTTTGTAAGAATTTCTCTCTCTTTCACTGTCTTTGTTTTATGGGGTTTTTTTTTAAGTAATGTATTTTTATAATGGGGCTTAGCTGCTTTTCCCTGCTGTGTTTATGCCGCTTTACACCCTCTTGATTCACTTCCAGAGAGATATCAATACATAGGTTTTAAGACTCTTCCTAGTCAGATATATTCTTGGGCGGTGAATAGGGGGTGTTGAGTCCAGTTCACTGAGCAGGGAGTAGGTCTTGTCTATTACATATTTGGCTTGTGGAACGGTATGTGAGCTAATTTCAAACCCTTGTTTTATGCATCGCCCCGCCTCACCTTTCCCGTTAAGCAGCCATAGTGTGTTTTGCAAATGTGTGACTCTGTTCTGTTTTGGAATTCAGTTCAGGTGTAGCGATGTTGACATTCCCTCTATCAGTGATATCTTAGGATAAGTGTCCTTTTCTGTGTGACTTACTTCACTTAGAGTCATCGTCCCTAAATCCACTCATCATGCTGCTACTAGCCTTATGACACTGATTTCATGGCTGAGTGATATTCCATTGTGCATAAGTACCACAACTTTTTTATCCAGTTTTCTCTTTCCTGGGATATTTAAGGTGTACCGAAGTGGAGGTTCTTGGAAATAGAGCAGCCCTAAACTTTGGGGTGCCTGTGTCGTGTTGATTTTTAGGTTTCCCGATTTCTACGCCCATGAGTGGAAGTGCCCTATGCTCTCTCAGCTGTGTCTATTCCATGTTTCAGGACGCAGCGTACACTCCTCCAGAGTGGCTGTTGGCAATTTCCATCCCGCCCATCAGCGTAGCAAGGCTCCCGTGTCTCCATGGCCTGTCCTGCATTTCTGGTTTTTACACTTTTTTCAGCATGGCCCTTTTGACCGCTGGCAAGCGAGACTTCTTTGTAGCGCCGATTTGCCTTTCCGGCTTGCTTGGTTGGCCAAAAAGGGCGTATGCGTTTTTTCCTGAATATATTCAGGAAAAAACGCATACGCCCTTTTTGGCCAAGGGCATCATTGTCAACGCTTTGCCGCTTTTCATGTGCTTTCAAGGCGAGTCGAATCTACCTCCTGAAATCTGTTTCCTGCAATTCTGCCTTGCTTTCAAATCCTCTTCGTTGCCTTCCCTCAATATATTTGTGGACGAGAGTCATCATTTCTAACTCTGCAGGTTTGTGAATTGCAGTGCCCCTGAGCTCCATTTGTCAACTCGCTTTTTTGGGAGCTGGCCGCAAAAGCGCAGGATTGCTTCAGGCCCTATTCTGGTTCCAGGCGGCAGGTTGAGCCTGTGGTTCATTCTTCTTCCTGATGGGAAAATAGAGTGACCTGTGCCTGTCCCAACACCTAGAGCTAGTCTCTCATTGGTTCCCCCTCTTCCCGTTCATCCTCAGGACAAATTGCGACCTGTACAAAACAGGAGGTCAACGGTGCTGATTCTCCAAGTAGGGAGATTGTTAGTGAAGCGGCTGGAATGGCGAACCCGAGCACAAGGAGAGGAGAAATGAGGTGCGTTTTAGAAACCTTTCCCGATCACACGGTGTACCATCTTCTGGGTTTCCCAGGCATGTTTTCGATGTAGGAAGATGCCCTTGAACCTGGAGATTTGGGACCCATGGCATGGGTACCACGCAGTATTACTTTAAAGGGTCTGCGTTTGCTCACCCAACCTCACCAATCCTCTCAGCCCCAAGAGTGTCCAGCCTAATGTCTCATCCAGCTGTGGGTCTAGATATGGTCAATCCAGGTTGCATCAGAGCCCCTGAACGGATTTTGTAAGAATGTCTCTCTCTTTCACTGTCTTTGTTTTATGGGTTTTTTTTTTAAGTAATCTAGTTTTATAATGGGGTTTAGCTGCTTTTCCCTGCTGTGTTTATGCCGCTTTACACCCTCTTGATTCACTTCCAGAGAGATATCAATACATAGGTTTAAAGACTCTTCCTAGTCAGATATATTCTTGGGCGGTGAATAGGGGGTGTTGAGTCCAGTTCACTGAGAAGGGAGTAGGTCTTGTCTATTACACATTTGGCTTGTGGAACGGTATGTGAGCTAATTTCAAACCCTTGTTTTATGCATCGCCCCGCCTCACCTTTCCCGTTAAGCAGCCATAGTGTGTTTTGCAAATGTGTGACTCTGTTCTGTTTTGGAATTCAGTTCAGGTGTAGCGATGTTGACATTCCCTCTATCAGTGATATCTTAGGATAAGCGTCGTTTTCTGTGTGACTTACTTCACTTAGAGTCATCGTCCCTAAATCCACTCATCATGCTGCTACTAGCCTTATGACACTGATTTCATGGCTGAGTGATATTCCATTGTGCATAAGTACCGCAACTTTTTTATCCAGTTTTCTCTTTCCTGGGATATTTAAGGTGTACCGAAGTGGAGGTTCTTGGAAACAGAGCAGCCCTAAACTTTGGGGTGCCTGTGTCGTGTTGATTTTTAGGTTTCCCGATTTCTACGCCCATGAGTGGTAGTGCCCTATGCTCTCTCAGCTGTGTCTATTCCATGTTTCAGGACGCAGCGTACACTCCTCCAGAGTGGCTGTTGGCAATTTCCATCCCGCCCATCAGCGTAGCAAGGCTCCCGTGTCTCCATGGCCTGTCCTGCATTTCTGGTTTTTACACTTTTTTCAGCATGGCCCTTTTGACCGCTGGCAAGCGAGACTTCTTTGTAGCGCCGATTTGCCTTTCCGGCTTGCTTGGTTGGCCAAAAAGGGCGTATGCGTTTTTTCCTGAATATATTCAGGAAAAAACGCATACGCCCTTTTTGGCCAAGGGCATCATTGTCAACGCTTTGCCGCTTTTCATGTGCTTTCAAGGCGAGTCGAATCTACCTCGTGAAATCTGTTTCCTGCAATTCTGCCTTGCTTTCAAATCCTCTTCGTTGCCTTCCCTCAATATATTTGTGGACGAGAGTCATCATTTCTAACTCTGCAGGTTTGTGAATTGCAGTGCCCCTGAGCCCCATTTGTCAACTCGCTTTTTTGGGAGCTGGCCGCAAAAGCGCAGGATTGCTTCAGGCCCTATTCTGGTTCCAGGCGGCAGGCGGAGCCTGTGGTTCATTCTTCTTCCTGATGGGAAAATAGAGTGACCTGTGCCTGTCCCAACACCTAGAGCTAGTCTCTCATTGGTTCCCCCTCTTCCCGTTCATCCTCAGGACAAATTGCGACCTGTACAAAACAGGAGGTCAACGGTGCTGATTCTCCAAGTAGGGAGATTGTTAGTGAAGCGGCTGGAATGGCGAACCCGAGCACAAGGAGAGGAGAAATGAGGTGCGTTTTAGAAACCTTTCCCGATCACACGGTGTACCATCTTCTGGGTTTCCCAGGCATGTTTTCGATGTAGGAAGATGCCCTTGAACCTGGAGATTTGGGACCCATGGCATGGGTACCACGCAGTATTACTTTAAAGGGTCTGCGTTTGCTCACCCAACCTCACCAATCCTCTCAGCCCCAAGAGTGTCCAGCCTAATGTCTCATCCAGCTGTGGGTCTAGATATGGTCAATCCAGGTTGCATCAGAGCCCCTGAACGGATTTTGTAAGAATGTCTCTCTCTTTCACTGTCTTTGTTTTATGGGTTTTTTTTTTTTAGGTAATCTAGTTTTATAATGGGGTTTAGCTGCTTTTCCCTGCTGTGTTTATGCCGCTTTACACCCTCTTGATTCACTTCCAGAGAGATATCAATACATAGGTTTAAAGACTCTTCCTAGTCAGATATATTCTTGGGCGGTGAATAGGGGGTGTTGAGTCCAGTTCACTGAGAAGGGAGTAGGTCTTGTCTATTACACATTTGGCTTGTGGAACGGTATGTGAGCTAATTTCAAACCCTTGTTTTATGCATCGCCCCGCCTCACCTTTCCCGTTAAGCAGCCATAGTGTGTTTTGCAAATGTGTGACTCTGTTCTGTTTTGGAATTCAGTTCAGGTGTAGCGATGTTGACATTCCCTCTATCAGTGATATCTTAGGATAAGCGTCGTTTTCTGTGTGACTTACTTCACTTAGAGTCATCGTCCCTAAATCCACTCATCATGCTGCTACTAGCCTTATGACACTGATTTCATGGCTGAGTGATATTCCATTGTGCATAAGTACCGCAACTTTTTTATCCAGTTTTCTCTTTCCTGGGATATTTAAGGTGTACCGAAGTGGAGGTTCTTGGAAATAGAGCAGCCCTAAACTTTGGGGTGCCTGTGTCGTGTTGATTTTTAGGTTTCCCGATTTCTACGCCCATGAGTGGAAGTGCCCTATGCTCTCTCAGCTGTGTCTATTCCATGTTTCAGGACGCAGCGTACACTCCTCCAGAGTGGCTGTTGGCAATTTCCATCCCGCCCATCAGCGTAGCAAGGCTCCCGTGTCTCCATGGCCTGTCCTGCATTTCTGGTTTTTACACTTTTTTCAGCATGGCCCTTTTGACCGCTGGCAAGCGAGACTTCTTTGTAGCGCCGATTTGCCTTTCCGGCTTGCTTGGTTGGCCAAAAAGGGCGTATGCGTTTTTTCCTGAATATATTCAGGAAAAAACGCATACGCCCTTTTTGGCCAAGGGCATCATTGTCAACGCTTTGCCGCTTTTCATGTGCTTTCAAGGCGAGTCGAATCTACCTCCTGAAATCTGTTTCCTGCAATTCTGCCTTGCTTTCAAATCCTCTTCGTTGCCTTCCCTCAATATATTTGTGGACGAGAGTCATCATTTCTAACTCTGCAGGTTTGTGAATTGCAGTGCCCCTGAGCTCCATTTGTCAACTCGCTTTTTTGGAAGCTGGCCGCAAAAGCGCAGGATTGCTTCAGGCCCTATTCTGGTTCCGGGGGGCAGGCTGAGCCTGTGGTTCATTCTTCTTCCTGATGGGAAAATAGAGTGACCTGTGCCTGTCCCAACACCTAGAGCTAGTCTCTCATTGGTTGCCCCTCTTCCCGTTCATCCTCAGGACAAATTGCGACGTGTACGAAACAGGAGGTCAACGGTGCTGATTCTCCAAGTCAGGAGATTGTTAGTGAAGCGGCTGGAATGGCGAACCCGAGCACAAGGAGAGGAGAAATGAGGTGCGTTTTAGAAACCTTTCCCGATCACACGGTGTACCATCTTCTGGGTTTCCCAGGCATGTTTTCGATGTAGGAAGATGCCCTTGAACCTGGAGATTTGGGTCCCATGCAATGGGTACCACGCAGTATTACTTTAAAGGGTCTGCGTTTGCTCACCCAACCTCACCAATCCTCTCAGCCCCAAGAGTGTCCAGCCTTATGTCTCATCCAGCTGTGGGTCTAGATATGGTCAATCCAGGTTGCATCAGAGCCCCTGAACGGATTTTGTAAGAATGTCTCTCTCTTTCACTGTCTTTGTTTTCTGGGGTTTTTTTTTTTTAAGTAATCTAGTTTTATAATGGGGTTTAGCTGCTTTTCCCTGCTGTGTTTATGCCGCTTTACACACTCTTGATTCACTTCCAGAGAGATATCAATACATAGGTTTAAAGACTCTTCCTAGTCAGATATATTCTTGGGCGGTGAATAGGGGGTGTTGAGTCCAGTTCACTGAGAAGGGAGTAGGTCTTGTCTATTACATATTTGGCTTGTGGAACGGTATGTGAGCTAATTTCAAACCCTTGTTTTATGCATCGCCCCGCCTCACCTTTCCCGTTAAGCAGCCATAGTGTGTTTTGTAAATGTGTGACTCTGTTCTGTTTTGGAATTCAGTTCAGGTGTAGCGATGTTGACATTCCCTCTATAAGTGATATCTTAGGATAAGCGTCGTTTTCTGTGTGACTTACTTCACTTAGAGTCATCGTCCCTAAATCCACTCATCATGCTGCTACTAGCCTTATGACACTGATTTCATGGCTGAGTGATATTCCATTGTGCATAAGTACCACAACTTCTTTATCCATTTTTCTCTTTCCCGGGATATTTAAGGTGTACCGAAGTGGAGGTTCTTGGAAACAGAGCAGCCCTAAACTTTGGGGTGCCTGTGTCGTGTTGATTTTTAGGTTTCCCGATTTCTACGCCCATGAGTGGTAGTGCCCTATGCTCTCTCAGCTGTGTCTATTCCATGTTTCAGGACACAGCGTACACTCCTCCAGAGTGGCTGTTGGCAATTTCCATCCCGCCCATCAGCGTAGCAAGGCTCCCGTGTCTCCATGGCCTGTCCTGCATTTCTGGTTTTTACACTTTTTTCAGCATGGCCCTTTTGACCGCTGGCAAGCGAGACTTCTTTGTAGCGCCGATTTGCCTTTCCGGCTTGCTTGGTTGGCCAAAAAGGGCGTATGCGTTTTTTCCTGAATATATTCAGGAAAAAACGCATACGCCCTTTTTGGCCAAGGGCATCATTGTCAACGCTTTGCCGCTTTTCATGTGCTTTCAAGGCGAGTCGAATCTACCTCGTGAAATCTGTTTCCTGCAATTCTGCCTTGCTTTCAAATCCTCTTCGTTGCCTTCCCTCAATATATTTGTGGACGAGAGTCATCATTTCTAACTCTGCAGGTTTGTGAATTGCAGTGCCCCTGAGCCCCATTTGTCAACTCGCTTTTTTGGGAGCTGGCCGCAAAAGCGCAGGATTGCTTCAGGCCCTATTCTGGTTCCAGGCGGCAGGCGGAGCCTGTGGTTCATTCTTCTTCCTGATGGGAAAATAGAGTGACCTGTGCCTGTCCCAACACCTAGAGCTAGTCTCTCATTGGTTCCCCCTCTTCCCGTTCATCCTCAGGACAAATTGCGACCTGTACAAAACAGGAGGTCAACGGTGCTGATTCTCCAAGTAGGGAGATTGTTAGTGAAGCGGCTGGAATGGCGAACCCGAGCACAAGGAGAGGAGAAATGAGGTGCGTTTTAGAAACCTTTCCCGATCACACGGTGTACCATCTTCTGGGTTTCCCAGGCATGTTTTCGATGTAGGAAGATGCCCTTGAACCTGGAGATTTGGGACCCATGGCATGGGTACCACGCAGGATTACTTTAAAGGGTCTGCGTTTGCTCACCCAACCTCACCAATCCTCTCAGCCCCAAGAGTGTCCAGCCTAATGTCTCATCCAGCTGTGGGTCTAGATATGGTCAATCCAGGTTGCATCAGAGCCCCTGAACGGATTTTGTAAGAATGTCTCTCTCTTTCACTGTCTTTGTTTTATGGGTTTTTTTTTTTTAGGTAATCTAGTTTTATAATGGGGTTTAGCTGCTTTTCCCTGCTGTGTTTATGCCGCTTTACACCCTCTTGATTCACTTCCAGAGAGATATCAATACATAGGTTTAAAGACTCTTCCTAGTCAGATATATTCTTGGGCGGTGAATAGGGGGTGTTGAGTCCAGTTCACTGAGCAGGGAGTAGGTCTTGTCTATTACATATTTGGCTTGTGGAACGGTATGTGAGCTAATTTCAAACCCTTGTTTTATGCACCGCCCCGCCTCACCTTTCCCGTTAAGCAGCCATAGTGTGTTTTGCAAATGTGTGACTCTCTTCTGTTTTGGAATTCAGTTCAGGTGTAGCGATGTTGACATTCCCTCTATCAGTGATATCTTAGGATAAGCGTCCTTTTCTGTGTCACTTACTTCACTTAGAGTCATCGTCCCTAAATCCACTCATCATGCTGCTACTAGCCTTATGACACTGATTTCATGGCTGAGTGATATTCCATTGTGCATAAGTACCACAACTTCTTTATCCATTTTTCTCTTTCCTGGGATATTTAAGGTGTACCGAAGTGGAGGTTCTTGGAAACAGAGCAGCCCTAAACTTTGGGGTGCCTGTGTCGTGTTGATTTTTAGGTTTCCCGATTTCTACGCCCATGAGTGGTAGTGCCCTATGCTCTCTCAGCTGTGTCTATTCCATGTTTCAGGACGCAGCGTACACTCCTCCAGAGTGGCTGTTGGCAATTTCCATCCCGCCCATCAGCGTAGCAAGGCTCCCGTGTCTCCATGGCCTGTCCTGCATTTCTGGTTTTTACACTTTTTTCAGCATGGCCCTTTTGACCGCTGGCAAGCGAGACTTCTTTGTAGCGCCGATTTGCCTTTCCGGCTTGCTTGGTTGGCCAAAAAGGGCGTATGCGTTTTTTCCTGAATATATTCAGGAAAAAACGCATACGCCCTTTTTGGCCAAGGGCATCATTGTCAACGCTTTGCCGCTTTTCATGTGCTTTCAAGGCGAGTCGAATCTACCTCCTGAAATCTGTTTCCTGCAATTTTGCCTTGCTTTCAAATCCTCTTCGTTGCCTTCCCTCAATATATTTGTGGACGAGAGTCATCATTTCTAACTCTGCAGGTTTGTGAATTGCAGTGCCCCTGAGCTCCATTTGTCAACTCGCTTTTTTGGGAGCTGGCCGCAAAAGCGGAGGATTGCTTCAGGCACTATTTTGGTTCCGGGCGGCAGGCTGAACCTGTGGTTCATTCTTCTTCCTGATGGGAAAATAGAGTGACCTGTGCCTGTCCCAACACCTAGAGCTAGTCTCTCATTGGTTCCCCCTCTTCCCGTTCATCCTCAGGACAAATTGCGACCTGTACGAAACAGGAGGTCAACGGTGCTGATTCTCCAAGTAGGGAGATTGTTAGTGAAGCGGCTGGAATGGCGAACCCGAGCACAAGGAGCGGAGAAATGAGGTGCGTTTTTGAAACCTTTCCCGATCACACGGTGTACCATCTTCTGGGTTTCCCAGGCATGTTTTCGATGTAGGAAGATGCCCTTGAACCTGGAGATTTGGGACCCATGGCATGGGTACCACGCAGTATTACTTTAAAGGGTCTGCGTTTGCTCACCCAACCTCACCAATCCTCTCAGCCCCAAGAGTGTCCAGCCTTATGTCTCATCCAGCTGTGGGTCTAGATATGGTCAATCCAGGTTGCATCAGAGCCCCTGAACGGATTTTGTAAGAATGTCTCTCTCTTTCACTGTCTTTGTTTTCTGGGGTTTTTTTTTTTTAAGGAATCTAGTTTTATAATGGGGTTTAGCTGCTTTTCCCTGCTGTGTTTATGCCGCTTTACACCCATTTGATTCACTTCCAGAGAGATATCAATACATAGGTTTTAAGACTCTTCCTAGTCAGATATATTCTTGGGCGGTGAATAGGGGGTGTTGAGTCCAGTTCACTGAGCAGGGAGTAGGTCTTGTCTATTACATATTTGGCTTGTGGAACGGTATGTGAGCTAATTTCAAACCCTTGTTTTATGCATCGCCCCGCATCACCTTTCCCGTTAAGCAGCCATAGTGTGTTTTGTAAATGTGTGACTCTGTTCTGTTTTGGAATTCAGTTCAGGTGTAGCGATGTTGACATTCCCTCTATAAGTGATATCTTAGGATAAGTGTCCTTTTCTGTGTGACTTACTTCACTTAGAGTCATCGTCCCTAAATCCACTCATCATGCTGCTACTAGCCTTATGACACTGATTTCATGGCTGAGTGATATTCCATTATGCATAAGTACCACAACTTCTTTATCCATTTTTCTCTTTCCTGGGATATTTAAGGTGTACCGAAGTGGAGGTTCTTGGAAACAGAGCAGCCCTAAACTTTGGGGTGCCTGTGTCGTGTTGATTTTTAGTTTTCCCGATTTCTACGCCCATGAGTGGAAGTGCCCTATGCTCTCTCAGCTGTGTCTATTCCATGTTTCAGGACGCAGCGTACACTTCTCCAGAGTGGCTGTTGGCAATTTCCATCCCGCCCATCAGCGTAGCAAGGCTCCCGTGTCTCCATGGCCTGTCCTGCATTTCTGGTTTTTACACTTTTTTCAGCATGGCCCTTTTGACCGCTGGCAAGCGAGACTTCTTTGTAGCGCCGATTTGCCTTTCCGGCTTGCTTGGTTGGCCAAAAAGGGCGTATGCGTTTTTTCCTGAATATATTCAGGAAAAAACGCATACGCCCTTTTTGGCCAAGGGCATCATTGTCAACGCTTTGCCGCTTTTCATGTGCTTTCAAGGCGAGTCGAATCGACCTCCTGAAATCTGTTTCCTGCAATTCTGCCTTGCTTTCAAATCCTCTTCGTTGCCTTCCCTCAATATATTTGTGGACGAGAGTCATCATTTCTAACTCTGCAGGTTTGTGAATTGCAGTGCCCCTGAGCTCCATTTGTCAACTCGCTTTTTTGGGAGCTGGCCGCAAAAGCGCAGGATTGCTTCAGGCCCTATTCTGGTTCCGGGCGGCAGGCTGAGCCTGTGGTTCATTCTTCTTCCTGATGGGAAAATAGAGTGACCTGTGCCTGTCCCAACACCTAGAGCTAGTCTCTCATTGGTTCCCCCTCTTCCCGTTCATCCTCAGAACTAATTGCGACCTGTACGAAACAGGAGGTCAACGGTGCTGATTCTCCAAGTAGGGAGATTGTTAGTGAAGCGGCTGGAATGGCGAACCCGAGCACAAGGAGAGGAGAAATGAGGTGCGTTTTAGAAACCTTTCCCGATCACACGGTGTACCATCTTCTGGGTTTCCCAGGCATGTTTTCGATGTAGGAAGATGCCCTTGAACCTGGAGATTTGGGACCCATGGCATGGGTACCACGCAGTATTACTTTAAAGGGTCTGCGTTTGCTCACCCAACCTCACCAATCCTCTCAGCCCCAAGAGTGTCCAGCCTTATGTCTCATCCAGCTGTGGGTCTAGAAATGGTCAATCCAGGTTGCATCAGAGCCCCTGAACGGATTTTGTAAGAATGTCTCTCTCTTTCACTGTCTTTGTTTTATGGGGTTTTTTTTTTTAAGTAATCTATTTTTATAATGGGGTTTAGCTGCTTTTCCCTGCTGTGTTTATGCCGCTTTACACCCTCTTGATTCACTTCCAGAGAGATATCAATACATAGGTTTTAAGACTCTTCCTTGTCAGATATATTCTTGGGCGGTGAATAGGGGGTGTTGAGTCCAGTTCACTGAGCAGGGAGTAGGTCTTGTCTATTACATATTTGGCTTGTGGAACGGTATGTGAGCTAATTTCAAACCCTTGTTTTAGGCATCGCCCCACCTCACCTTTCCCGTTAAGCAGCCATAGTATGTATTCTAAATGTGCGACTCTGTTCTGTTTCGGAATTCAGTTCAGGTGTAGCGATGTTGACATTCCCTCTATAAGTGATATTTTAGGATAAGTGTCCTTTTCTGTGTGACTTACTTCACTTAGAGTCATCGTCCCTAAATCCACTCATCATGCTGCTACTAGCCTTATGACACTGATTTCATGGCTGAGTGATATTCCATTGTGCATAAGTACCACAACTTCTTTATCCATTTTTCTCTTTCCTGGGATATTTCAGGTGTACCGAAGTGGAGGTTCTTGGAAACAGAGCAGCCCTAAACTTTGGGGTGCTTGTGTCGTGTTGATTTTTAGGTTTCCCGATTTCTACGCCCATGAGTGGAAGTGCCCTATGCTCTCTCAGCTGTGTCTATTCCATGTTTCAGGACGCAGCGTACACTCCTCCAGAGTGGCTGTTGGCAATTTCCATCCCGCCCATCAGCGTAGCAAGGCTCCCGTGTCTCCATGGCCTGTCCTGCATTTCTGGTTTTTACACTTTTTTCAGCATGGCCCTTTTGACCGCTGGCAAGCGAGACTTCTTTGTAGCGCCGATTTGCCTTTCCAGCTTGCTTGGTTGGCCAAAAAGGGCGTATGGGTTTTTTCCTGAATATATTCAGGAAAAAACGCATACGCCCTTTTTGGCCAAGGGCATCATTGTCAACGCTTTGCCGCTTTTCATGTGCTTTCAAGGCGAGTCGAATCGACCTCCTGAAATCTGTTTCCTGCAATTCTGCCTTGCTTTCAAATCCTCTTCGTTGCCTTCCCTCAATATATTTGTGGACGAGAGTCATCATTTCTAACTCTGCAGGTTTGTGAATTGCAGTGCCCCTGAGCTCCATTTGTCAACTCGCTTTTTTGGGAGCTGGCCGCAAAAGCGCAGGATTGCTTCAGGCCCTATTCTGGTTCCGGGGGGCAGGCTGAGCCTGTGGTTCAATCTTCTTCCTGATGGGAAAATAGAGTGACCTGTGCCTGTCCCAACACCTAGAGCTAGTCTCTCATTGGTTCCCCCTCTTCCCGTTCATCCTCAGGACAAATTGCGACCTGTACGAAACAGGAGGTCAACGGTGCTGATTCTCCAAGTAGGGAGATTGTTAGTGAAGCGGCTGGAATGGCGAACCCGAGCACAAGGAGCGGAGAAATGAGGTGCGTTTTAGAAACCTTTCCCAATCACACGGTGTACCATCTTCTGGGTTTCCCAGGCATGTTTTCGATGTAGGAAGATGCCCTTGAACCTGGAGATTTGGGACCCATGGCATGGGTACCACGCAGTATTACTTTAAAGGGTCTGCGTTTGCTCACCCAACCTCACCAATCCTCTCAGCCCCAAGAGTGTCCAGCCTTATGTCTCATCCAGCTGTGGGTCTAGATATGGTCAATCCAGGTTGCATCAGAGCCCCTGAACGGATTTTGTAAGAATGTCTCTCTCTTTCACTGTCTTTGTTTTATGGGTTTTTTTTTAAGTAATCTAGTTTTATAATGGGGTTTAGCTGCTTTTCCCTGCTGTGTTTATGCCGCTTTACACCCTCTTGATTCACTTCCAGAGAGATATCAATACATAGGTTTAAAGACTCTTCCTAGTCAGATATATTCTTGGGCGGTGAATAGGGGGTGTTGAGTCCAGTTCACTGAGAAGGGAGTAGGTCTTGTCTATTACATATTTGGCTTGTGGAACGGTATGTGAGCTAATTTCAAACCCTTGTTTTATGCATCGCCCCGCCTCACCTTTCCCGTTAAGCAGCCATAGTGTGTTTTGCAAATGTGTGACTCTGTTCCGTTTTGGAATTCAGTTCAGGTGTAGCGATGTTGACATTCCCTCTATCAGTGATATCTTAGGATAAGCGTCCTTTTCTGTGTGACTTACTTCACTTAGAGTCATCGTCCCTAAATCCACTCATCATGCTGCTACTAGCCTTATGACACTGATTTCATGGCTGAGTGATATTCCATTGTGCATAAGTACCACAACTTCTTTATCCATTTTTCTCTTTCCCGGGATATTTAAGGTGTACCGAAGTGGAGGTTCTTGGAAACAGAGCAGCCCTAAACTTTGGGGTGCCTGTGTCGTGTTGATTTTTAGGTTTCCCGATTTCTACGCCCATGAGTGGTAGTGCCCTATGCTCTCTCAGCTGTGTCTATTCCATGTTTCAGGACGCAGCGTACACTCCTCCAGAGTGGCTGTTGGCAATTTCCATCCCGCCCATCAGCGTAGCAAGGCTCCCGTGTCTCCATGGCCTGTCCTGCATTTCTGGTTTTTACACTTTTTTCAGCATGGCCCTTTTGACTGCTGGCAAGCGAGACTTCTTTGTAGCGCCGATTTGCCTTTCCGGCTTGCTTGGTTGGCCAAAAAGGGCGTATGCGTTTTTTCCTGAATATATTCAGGAAAAAACGCATACGCCCTTTTTGGCCAAGGGCATCATTGTCAACGCTTTGCCGCTTTTCATGTGCTTTCAAGGCGAGTCGAATCTACCTCCTGAAATCTGTTTCCTGCAATTCTGCCTTGCTTTCAAATCCTCTTCGTTGCCTTCCCTCAATATATTTGTGGACGAGAGTCATCATTTCTAACTCTGCAGGTTTGTGAATTGCAGTGCCCCTGAGCTCCATTTGTCAACTCGCTTTTTTGGGAGCTGGCCGCAAAAGCGCAGGATTGCTTCAGGCCCTATTCTGGTTCTGGGCGGCAGGCTGAGCCTGTGGTTCATTCTTCTTCCTGATGGGAAAATAGAGTGACCTGTGCCTGTCCCAACACCTAGAGCTAGTCTCTCATTGGTTCCCCCTCTTCCCGTTCATCCTCAGGACAAATTGCGACCTGTACGAAACAGGAGGTCAACGGTGCTGATTCTCCAAGTAGGGAGATTGTTAGTGAAGCGGCTGGAATGGCGAACCCGAGCACAAGGAGAGGAGAAATGAGGTGCGTTTTAGAAACCTTTCCCGATCACACGGTGTACCATCTTCTGGGTTTCCCAGGCATGTTTTCGATGTAGGAAGATGCCCTTGAACCTGGAGATTTGGGACCCATGGCATGGGTACCACGCAGTATTACTTTAAAGGGTCTGCGTTTGCTCACCCAACCTCACCAATCCTCTCAGCCCCAAGAGTGTCCAGCCTTATGTCTCATCCAGCTGTGGGTCTAGATATGGTCAATCCAGGTTGCATCAGAGCCCCTGAACGGATTTTGTAAGAATGTCTCTCTCTTTCACCGTCTTTGTTTTATGGGTTTTTTTTTAAGTAATCTAGTTTTATAATGGGGTTTAGCTGCGTTTCCCTGCTGTGTTTATGCCGCTTTACACCCTCTTGATTCACTTCCAGAGAGATATCAATACATAGGTTTAAAGACTCTTCCTAGTCAGATATATTCTTGGGCGGTGAATAGGGGGTGTTGAGTCCAGTTCAGTGAGAAGGGAGTAGGTCTTGTCTATTACATATTTGGCTTGTGGAACGGTATGTGAGCTAATTTCAAACCCTTGTTTTAGGCATCGCCCCGCCTCACCTTTCCCGTTAAGCAGCCATAGTGTGTTTTGCAAATGTGTGACTCTGTTCTGTTTTGGAATTCAGTTCAGGTGTAGCGATGTTGACATTCCCTCTATCAGTGATATCTTAGGATAAGCGTCCTTTTCTGTGTGACTTACTTCACTTAGAGTCATCGTCCCTAAATCCACTCATCATGCTGCTACTAGCCTTATGACACTGATTTCATGGCTGAGTGATATTCCATTGTGCATAAGTACCACAACTTCTTTATCCATTTTTCTCTTTCCCGGGATATTTAAGGTGTACCGAAGTGGAGGTTCTTAGAAACAGAGCAGCCCTAAACTTTGGGGTGCCTGTGTCGTGTTGATTTTTAGGTTTCCCGATTTCTACGCCCATGAGTGGTAGTGCCCTATGCTCTCTCAGCTGTGTCTATTCCATGTTTCAGGACGCAGCGTACACTCCTCCAGAGTGGCTGTTGGCAATTTCCATCCCGCCCATCAGCGTAGCAAGGCTCCCGTGTCTCCATGGCCTGTCCTGCATTTCTGGTTTTTACACTTTTTTCAGCATGGCCCTTTTGACCGCTGGCAAGCGAGACTTCTTTGTAGCGCCGATTTGCCTTTCCGGCTTGCTTGGTTGGCCAAAAAGGGCGTATGCGTTTTTTCCTGAATATATTCAGGAAAAAACGCATACGCCCTTTTTGGCCAAGGGCATCATTGTCAACGCTTTGCCGCTTTTCATGTGCTTTCAAGGCGAGTCGAATCTACCTCCTGAAATCTGTTTCCTGCAATTCTGCCTTGCTTTCCAATCCTCTTCGTTGCCTTCCCTCAATATATTTGTGGACGAGAGTCATCATTTCTAACTCTGCAGGTTTGTGAATTGCAGTGCCCCTGAGCTCCATTTGTCAACTCGTTTTTTTGGGAGCTGGCCGCAAAAGCGCAGGATTGCTTCAGGCCCTATTCTGGTTCCGGGCGGCAGGCTGAGCCTGTGGTTCATTCTTCTTCCTGATGGGAAAATAGAGTGACCTGTGCCTGTCCCAACACCTAGAGCTAGTCTCTCATTGGTTCCCCCTCTTCCCGTTCATCCTCAGGACAAATTGCGACCTGTACAAAACAGGAGGTCAACGGTGCTGATTCTCCAAGTAGGGAGATTGTTAGTGAAGCGGCTGGAATGGCGAACCCGAGCACAAGGAGAGGAGAAATGAGGTGCGTTTTAGAAACCTTTCCCGATCACACGGTGTACCATCTTCTGGGTTTCCCAGGCATGTTTTCGATGTAGGAAGATGCCCTTGAACCTGGAGATTTGGGACCCATGGCATGGGTACCACGCAGTATTACTTTAAAGGGTCTGCGTTTGCTCACCCAACCTCACCAATCCTCTCAGCCCCAAGAGTGTCCAGCCTAATGTCTCATCCAGCTGTGGGTCTAGATATGGTCAATCCAGGTTGCATCAGAGCCCCTGAACGGATTTTGTAAGAATGTCTCTCTCTTTCACTGTCTTTGTTTTATGGGTTTTTTTTTTTTAGGTAATCTAGTTTTATAATGGGGTTTAGCTGCTTTTCCCTGCTGTGTTTATGCCGCTTTACACCCTCTTGATTCACTTCCAGAGAGATATCAATACATAGGTTTAAAGACTCTTCCTAGTCAGATATATTCTTGGGCGGTGAATAGGGGGTGTTGAGTCCAGTTCACTGAGAAGGGAGTAGGTCTTGTCTATTACACATTTGGCTTGTGGAACGGTATGTGAGCTAATTTCAAACCCTTGTTTTATGCATCGCCCCGCCTCACCTTTCCCGTTAAGCAGCCATATTGTGTTTTGCAAATGTGTGACTCTGTTCTGTTTTGGAATTCAGTTCAGGTGTAGCGATGTTGACATTCCCTCTATCAGTGATATCTTAGGATAAGCGTCGTTTTCTGTGTGACTTACTTCACTTAGAGTCATCGTCCCTAAATCCACTCATCATGCTGCTACTAGCCTTATGACACTGATTTCATGGCTGAGTGATATTCCATTGTGCATAAGTACCGCAACTTTTTTATCCAGTTTTCTCTTTCCTGGGATATTTAAGGTGTACCGAAGTGGAGGTTCTTGGAAATAGAGCAGCCCTAAACTTTGGGGTGCCTGTGTCGTGTTGATTTTTAGGTTTCCCGATTTCTACGCCAATGAGTGGAAGTGCCCTATGCTCTCTCAGCTGTGTCTATTCCATGTTTCAGGACGCAGCGTACACTCCTCCAGAGTGGCTGTTGGCAATTTCCATCCCGCCCATCAGCGTAGCAAGGCTCCCGTGTCTCCATGGCCTGTCCTGCATTTCTGGTTTTTACACTTTTTTCAGCATGGCCCTTTTGACCGCTGGCAAGCGAGACTTCTTTGTAGCGCCGATTTGCCTTTCCGGCTTGCTTGGTTGGCCAAAAAGGGCGTATGCGTTTTTTCCTGAATATATTCAGGAAAAAACGCATACGCCCTTTTTGGCCAAGGGCATCATTGTCAACGCTTTGCCGCTTTTCATGTGCTTTCAAGGCGAGTCGAATCGACCTCCTGAAATCTGTTTCCTGCAATTCTGCCTTGCTTTCAAATCCTCTTCGTTGCCTTCCCTCAATATATTTGTGGACGAGAGTCATCATTTCTAACTCTGCAGGTTTGTGAATTGCAGTGCCCCTGAGCTCCATTTGTCAACTCGCTTTTTTGGGAGCTGGCAGCAAAAGCGCAGGATTGCTTCAGGCCCTATTCTGGTTCCGGGCGGCAGGCTGAGCCTGTGGTTCATTCTTCTTCCTGATGGGAAAATAGAGTGACCTGTGCCTGTCCCAACACCTAGAGCTAGTCTCTCATTGGTTCCCCCTCTTCCCGTTCATCCTCAGGACAAATTGCCACCTGTACGAAACAGGAGGTCAACGGTGCTGATTCTCCAAGTAGGGAGATTGTTAGTGAAGCGGCTGGAATGGCGAACCCGAGCACAAGGAGAGGAGAAATGAGGTGCGTTTTAGAAACCTTTCCCGATCACACGGTGTACCATCTTCTGGGTTTCCCAGGCATGTTTTCGATGTAGGAAGATGCCCTTGAACCTGGAGATTTGGGACCCATGGCATGGGTACCACGCAGTATTACTTTAAAGGGTCTGCGTTTGCTCACCCAACCTCACCAATCCTCTCAGCCCCAAGAGTGTCCAGCCTTATGTCTCATCCAGCTGTGGGTCTAGATATGGTCAATCCAGGTTGCATCAGAGCCCCTGAACGGATTTTGTAAGAATGTCTCTCTCTTTCACTGTCTTTGTTTTATGGGTTTTTTTTTTAAGTAATCTAGTTTTATAATGGGGTTTAGCTGCTTTTCCCTGCTGTGTTTATGCCGCTTTACACCCTCTTGATTCACTTCCAGAGAGATATCAATACATAGGTTTTAAGACTCTTCCTAGTCAGATATATTCTTGGGCGGTGAATAGGGGGTGTTGAGTCCAGTTCACTGAGCAGGGAGTAGGTCTTGTCTATTACATATTTGGCTTGTGGAACGGTATGTGAGCTAATTTCAAACCCTTGTTTTATGCACCGCCCCGCCTCACCTTTCCCGTTAAGCAGCCATAGTGTGTTTTGCAAATGTGTGACTCTCTTCTGTTTTGGAATTCAGTTCAGGTGTAGCGATGTTGACATTCCCTCTATCAGTGATATCTTAGGATAAGCGTCCTTTTCTGTGTCACTTACTTCACTTAGAGTCATCGTCCCTAAATCCACTCATCATGCTGCTACTAGCCTTATGACACTGATTTCATGGCTGAGTGATATTCCATTGTGCATAAGTACCACAACTTCTTTATCCATTTTTCTCTTTCCTGGGATATTTAAGGTGTACCGAAGTGGAGGTTCTTGGAAACAGAGCAGCCCTAAACTTTGGGGTGCCTGTGTCGTGTTGATTTTTAGGTTTCCCGATTTCTACGCCCATGAGTGGTAGTGCCCTATGCTCTCTCAGCTGTGTCTATTCCATGTTTCAGGACGCAGCGTACACTCCTCCAGAGTGGCTGTTGGCAATTTCCATCCCGCCCATCAGCGTAGCAAGGCTCCCGTGTCTCCATGGCCTGTCCTGCATTTCTGGTTTTTACACTTTTTTCAGCATGGCCCTTTTGACCGCTGGCAAGCGAGACTTCTTTGTAGCGCCGATTTGCCTTTCCGGCTTGCTTGGTTGGCCAAAAAGGGCGTATGCGTTTTTTCCTGAATATATTCAGGAAAAAACGCATACGCCCTTTTTGGCCAAGGGCATCATTGTCAACGCTTTGCCGCTTTTCATGTGCTTTCAAGGCGAGTCGAATCTACCTCCTGAAATCTGTTTCCTGCAATTCTGCCTTGCTTTCAAATCCTCTTCGTTGCCTTCCCTCAATATATTTGTGGACGAGAGTCATCATTTCTAACTCTGCAGGTTTGTGAATTGCAGTGCCCCTGAGCTCCATTTGTCAACTCGCTTTTTTGGGAGCTGGCCGCAAAAGCGCAGGATTGCTTCAGGCACTATTTTGGTTCCGGGCGGCAGGCTGAACCTGTGGTTCATTCTTCTTCCTGATGGGAAAATAGAGTGACCTGTGCCTGTCCCAACACCTAGAGCTAGTCTCTCATTGGTTCCCCCTCTTCCCGTTCATCCTCAGGACAAATTGCGACCTGTACGAAACAGGAGGTCAACGGTGCTGATTCTCCAAGTAGGGAGATTGTTAGTGAAGCGGCTGGAATGGCGAACCCGAGCACAAGGAGCGGAGAAATGAGGTGCGTTTTTGAAACCTTTCCCGATCACACGGTGTACCATCTTCTGGGTTTCCCAGGCATGTTTTCGATGTAGGAAGATGCCCTTGAACCTGGAGATTTGGGACCCATGGCATGGGTACCACGCAGTATTACTTTAAAGGGTCTGCGTTTGCTCACCCAACCTCACCAATCCTCTCAGCCCCAAGAGTGTCCAGCCTTATGTCTCATCCAGCTGTGGGTCTAGATATGGTCAATCCAGGTTGCATCAGAGCCCCTGAACGGATTTTGTAAGAATGTCTCTCTCTTTCACTGTCTTTGTTTTCTGGGGTTTTTTTTTTTTTAAGTAATCTAGTTTTATAATGGGGTTTAGCTGCTTTTCCCTGCTGTGTTTATGCCGCTTTACACCCATTTGATTCACTTCCAGAGAGATATCAATACATAGGTTTTAAGACTCTTCCTAGTCAGATATATTCTTGGGCGGTGAATAGGGGGTGTTGAGTCCAGTTCACTGAGCAGGGAGTAGGTCTTGTGTATTACATATTTGGCTTGTGGAACGGTATGTGAGCTAATTTCAAACCCTTGTTTTAGGCATCGCCCCACCTCACCTTTCCCGTTAAGCAGCCATAGTATGTATTCTAAATGTGCGACTCTGTTCTGTTTTGGAATTCAGTTCAGGTGTAGCGATGTTGACATTCCCTCTATAAGTGATATTTTAGGATAAGTGTCCTTTTCTGTGTGACTTACTTCACTTAGAGTCATCGTCCCTAAATCCACTCATCATGCTGCTACTAGCCTTATGACACTGATTTCATGGCTGAGTGATATTCCATTGTGCATAAGTACCACAACTTCTTTATCCATTTTTCTCTTTCCTGGGATATTTCAGGTGTACCGAAGTGGAGGTTCTTGGAAACAGAGCAGCCCTAAACTTTGGGGTGCCTGTGTCGTGTTGATTTTTAGGTTTCCCGATTTCTACGCCCAAGAGTGGAAGTGCCCTATGCTCTCTCAGCTGTGTCTATTCCATGTTTCAGGACGCAGCGTACACTCCTCCAGAGTGGCTGTTGGCAATTTCCATCCCGCCCATCAGCGTAGCAAGGCTCCCGTGTCTCCATGGCCTGTCCTGCATTTCTGGTTTTTACACTTTTTTCAGCATGGCCCTTTTGACCGCTGGCAAGCGAGACTTCTTTGTAGCGCCGATTTGCCTTTCCAGCTTGCTTGGTTGGCCAAAAAGGGCGTATGCGTTTTTTCCTGAATATATTCAGGAAAAAACGCATACGCCCTTTTTGGCCAAGGGCATCATTGTCAACGCTTTGCCGCTTTTCATGTGCTTTCAAGGCGAGTCGAATCGACCTCCTGAAATCTGTTTCCTGCAATTCTGCCTTGCTTTCAAATCCTCTTCGTTGCCTTCCCTCAATATATTTGTGGACGAGAGTCATCATTTCTAACTCTGCAGGTTTGTGAATTGCAGTGCCCCTGAGCTCCATTTGTCAACTCGCTTTTTTGGGAGCTGGCCGCAAAAGCGCAGGATTGCTTCAGGCCCTATTCTGGTTCCGGGGGGCAGGCTGAGCCTGTGGTTCAATCTTCTTCCTGATGGGAAAATAGAGTGACCTGTGCCTGTCCCAACACCTAGAGCTAGTCTCTCATTGGTTCCCCCTCTTCCCGTTCATCCTCAGGACAAATTGCGACCTGTACGAAACAGGAGGTCAACGGTGCTGATTCTCCAAGTAGGGAGATTGTTAGTGAAGCGGCTGGAATGGCGAACCCGAGCACAAGGAGCGGAGAAATGAGGTGCGTTTTAGAAACCTTTCCCGATCACACGGTGTACCATCTTCTGGGTTTCCCAGGCATGTTTTCGATGTAGGAAGATGCCCTTGAACCTGGAGATTTGGGACCCATGGCATGGGTACCACGCAGTATTACTTTAAAGGGTCTGCGTTTGCTCACCCAACCTCACCAATCCTCTCAGCCCCAAGAGTGTCCAGCCTTATGTCTCATCCAGCTGTGGGTCTAGAAATGGTCAATCCAGGTTGCATCAGAGCCCCTGAACGGATTTTGTAAGAATGTCTCTCTCTTTCACTGTCTTTGTTTTATGGGGTTTTTTTTTTTAAGTAATCTATTTTTATAATGGGGTTTAGCTGCTTTTCCCTGCTGTGTTTATGCCGCTTTACACCCTCTTGATTCACTTCCAGAGAGATATCAATACATAGGTTTTAAGACTCTTCCTTGTCAGATATATTCTTGGGCGGTGAATAGGGGGTGTTGAGTCCAGTTCACTGAGCAGGGAGTAGGTCTTGTCTATTACATATTTGGCTTGTGGAACGGTATGTGAGCTAATTTCAAACCCTTGTTTTAGGCATCGCCCCGCCTCACCTTTCCCGTTAAGCAGCCATAGTATGTATTCTAAATGTGCGACTCTGTTCTGTTTTGGAATTCAGTTCAGGTGTAGCGATGTTGACATTCCCTCTATAAGTGATATTTTAGGATAAGTGTCCTTTTCTGTGTGACTTACTTCACTTAGAGTCATCGTCCCTAAATCCACTCATCATGCTGCTACTAGCCTTATGACACTGATTTCATGGCTGAGTGATATTCCATTGTGCATAAGTACCACAACTTCTTTATCCATTTTTCTCTTTCCTGGGATATTTAAGGTGTACCGAAGTGGAGGTTCTTGGAAACAGAGCAGCCCTAAACTTTGGGGTGCCTGTGTCGTGTTGATTTTTAGGTTTCCCGATTTCTACGCCCAAGAGTGGAAGTGCCCTATGCTCTCTCAGCTGTGTCTATTCCATGTTTCAGGACGCAGCGTACACTCCTCCAGAGTGGCTGTTGGCAATTTCCATCCCGCCCATCAGCGTAGCAAGGCTCCCGTGTCTCCATGGCCTGTCCTGCATTTCTGGTTTTTACACTTTTTTCAGCATGGCCCTTTTGACCGCTGGCAAGCGAGACTTCTTTGTAGCGCCGATTTGCCTTTCCAGCTTGCTTGGTTGGCCAAAAAGGGCGTATGCGTTTTTTCCTGAATATATTCAGGAAAAAACGCATACGCCCTTTTTGGCCAAGGGCATCATTGTCAACGCTTTGCCGCTTTTCATGTGCTTTCAAGGCGAGTCGAATCGACCTCCTGAAATCTGTTTCCTGCAATTCTGCCTTGCTTTCAAATCCTCTTCGTTGCCTTCCCTCAATATATTTGTGGACGAGAGTCATCATTTCTAACTCTGCAGGTTTGTGAATTGCAGTGCCCCTGAGCTCCATTTGTCAACTCGCTTTTTTGGGAGCTGGCCGCAAAAGCGCAGGATTGCTTCAGGCCCTATTCTGGTTCCGGGGGGCAGGCTGAGCCTGTGGTTCAATCTTCTTCCTGATGGGAAAATAGAGTGACCTGTGCCTGTCCCAACACCTAGAGCTAGTCTCTCATTGGTTCCCCCTCTTCCCGTTCATCCTCAGGACAAATTGCGACCTGTACGAAACAGGAGGTCAACGGTGCTGATTCTCCAAGTAGGGAGATTGTTAGTGAAGCGGCTGGAATGGCGAACCCGAGCACAAGGAGCGGAGAAATGAGGTGCGTTTTAGAAACCTTTCCCGATCACACGGTGTACCATCTTCTGGGTTTCCCAGGCATGTTTTCGATGTAGGAAGATGCCCTTGAACCTGGAGATTTGGGACCCATGGCATGGGTACCACGCAGTATTACTTTAAAGGGTCTGCGTTTGCTCACCCAACCTCACCAATCCTCTCAGCCCCAAGAGTGTCCAGCCTTATGTCTCATCCAGCTGTGGGTCTAGAAATGGTCAATCCAGGTTGCATCAGAGCCCCTGAACGGATTTTGTAAGAATGTCTCTCTCTTTCACTGTCTTTGTTTTATGGGGTTTTTTTTTTTAAGTAATCTATTTTTATAATGGGGTTTAGCTGCTTTTCCCTGCTGTGTTTATGCCGCTTTACACCCTCTTGATTCACTTCCAGAGAGATATCAATACATAGGTTTTAAGACTCTTCCTTGTCAGATATATTCTTGGGCGGTGAATAGGGGGTGTTGAGTCCAGTTCACTGAGCAGGGAGTAGGTCTTGTCTATTACATATTTGGCTTGTGGAACGGTATGTGAGCTAATTTCAAACCCTTGTTTTAGGCATCGCCCCACCTCACCTTTCCCGTTAAGCAGCCATAGTATGTATTCTAAATGTGCGACTCTGTTCTGTTTTGGAATTCAGTTCAGGTGTAGCGATGTTGACATTCCCTCTATAAGTGATATTTTAGGATAAGTGTCCTTTTCTGTGTGACTTACTTCACTTAGAGTCATCGTCCCTAAATCCACTCATCATGCTGCTACTAGCCTTATGACACTGATTTCATGGCTGAGTGATATTCCATTGTGCATAAGTACCACAACTTCTTTATCCATTTTTCTCTTTCCTGGGATATTTAAGGTGTACCGAAGTGGAGGTTCTTGGAAACAGAGCAGCCCTAAACTTTGGGGTGCCTGTGTCGTGTTGATTTTTAGGTTTCCCGATTTCTACGCCCATGAGTGGTAGTGCCCTATGCTCTCTCAGCTGTGTCTATTCCATGTTTCAGGACGCAGCGTACACTCCTCCAGAGTGGCTGTTGGCAATTTCCATCCCGCCCATCAGCGTAGCAAGGCTCCCGTGTCTCCATGGCCTGTCCTGCATTTCTGGTTTTTACACTTTTTTCAGCATGGCCCTTTTGACCGCTGGCAAGCGAGACTTCTTTGTAGCGCCGATTTGCCTTTCCGGCTTGCTTGGTTGGCCAAAAAGGGCGTATGCGTTTTTTCCTGAATATATTCAGGAAAAAACGCATACGCCCTTTTTGGCCAAGGGCATCATTGTCAACGCTTTGCCGCTTTTCATGTGCTTTCAAGGCGAGTCGAATCTACCTCCTGAAATCTGTTTCCTGCAATTCTGCCTTGCTTTCAAATCCTCTTCGTTGCCTTCCCTCAATATATTTGTGGACGAGAGTCATCATTTCTAACTCTGCAGGTTTGTGAATTGCAGTGCCCCTGAGCTCCATTTGTCAACTCGCTTTTTTGGGAGCTGGCCGCAAAAGCGCAGGATTGCTTCAGGCACTATTTTGGTTCCGGGCGGCAGGCTGAACCTGTGGTTCATTCTTCTTCCTGATGGGAAAATAGAGTGACCTGTGCCTGTCCCAACACCTAGAGCTAGTCTCTCATTGGTTCCCCCTCTTCCCGTTCATCCTCAGGACAAATTGCGACCTGTACGAAACAGGAGGTCAACGGTGCTGATTCTCCAAGTAGGGAGATTGTTAGTGAAGCGGCTGGAATGGCGAACCCGAGCACAAGGAGCGGAGAAATGAGGTGCGTTTTTGAAACCTTTCCCGATCACACGGTGTACCATCTTCTGGGTTTCCCAGGCATGTTTTCGATGTAGGAAGATGCCCTTGAACCTGGAGATTTGGGACCCATGGCATGGGTACCACGCAGTATTACTTTAAAGGGTCTGCGTTTGCTCACCCAACCTCACCAATCCTCTCAGCCCCAAGAGTGTCCAGCCTTATGTCTCATCCAGCTGTGGGTCTAGAAATGGTCAATCCAGGTTGCATCAGAGCCCCTGAACGGATTTTGTAAGAATGTCTCTCTCTTTCACTGTCTTTGTTTTATGGGGTTTTTTTTTTTAAGTAATCTAGTTTTATAATGGGGTTTAGCTGCTTTTCCCTGCTGTGTTTATGCCGCTTTACACCCTCTTGATTCACTTCCAGAGAGATATCAATACATAGGTTTTAAAACTCTTCCTTGTCAGATATATTCTTGGGCGGTGAATAGGGGGTGTTGAGTCCAGTTCACTGAGCAGGGAGTAGGTCTTGTCTATTACATATTTGGCTTGTGGAACGGTATGTGAGCTAATTTCAAACCCTTGTTTTAGGCATCGCCCCACCTCACCTTTCCCGTTAAGCAGCCATAGTATGTATTCTAAATGTGCGACTCTGTTCTGTTTTGGAATTCAGTTCAGGTGTAGCGATGTTGACATTCCCTCTATAAGTGATATTTTAGGATAAGTGTCCTTTTCTGTGTGACTTACTTCACTTAGAGTCATCGTCCCTAAATCCACTCATCATGCTGCTACTAGCCTTATGACACTGATTTCATGGCTGAGTGATATTCCATTGTGCATAAGTACCACAACTTCTTTATCCATTTTTCTCTTTCCTGGGATATTTAAGGTGTACCGAAGTGGAGGTTCTTGGAAACAGAGCAGCCCTAAACTTTGGGGTGCCTGTGTCGTGTTGATTTTTAGGTTTCCCGATTTCTACGCCCATGAGTGGAAGTGCCCTATGCTCTCTCAGCTGTGTCTATTCCATGTTTCAGGACGCAGCGTACACTCCTCCAGAGTGGCTGTTGGCAATTTCCATCCCGCCCATCAGCGTAGCAAGGCTCCCGTGTCTCCATGGCCTGTCCTGCATTTCTGGTTTTTACACTTTTTTCAGCATGGCCCTTTTGACCGCTGGCAAGCGAGACTTCTTTGTAGCGCCGATTTGCCTTTCCAGCTTGCTTGGTTGGCCAAAAAGGGCGTATGCGTTTTTTCCTGAATATATTCAGGAATATATATATTCCTGAATATATTCAGGAAAAAACGCATACGCCCTTTTTGGCCAAGGGCATCATTGTCAACGCTTTGCCGCTTTTCATGTGCTTTCAAGGCGAGTCGAATCGACCTCCTGAAATCTGTTTCCTGCAATTCTGCCTTGCTTTCAAATCCTCTTCGTTGCCTTCCCTCAATATATTTGTGGACGAGAGTCATCATTTCTAACTCTGCAGGTTTGTGAATTGCAGTGCCCCTGAGCTCCATTTGTCAACTCGCTTTTTTGGGAGCTGGCCGCAAAAGCGCAGGATTGCTTCAGGCCCTATTCTGGTTCCGGGGGGCAGGCTGAGCCTGTGGTTCAATCTTCTTCCTGATGGGAAAATAGAGTGACCTGTGCCTGTCCCAACACCTAGAGCTAGTCTCTCATTGGTTCCCCCTCTTCCCGTTCATCCTCAGGACAAATTGCGACCTGTACGAAACAGGAGGTCAACGGTGCTGATTCTCCAAGTAGGGAGATTGTTAGTGAAGCGGCTGGAATGGCGAACCCGAGCACAAGGAGCGGAGAAATGAGGTGCGTTTTAGAAACCTTTCCCGATCACACGGTGTACCATCTTCTGGGTTTCCCAGGCATGTTTTCGATGTAGGAAGATGCCCTTGAACCTGGAGATTTGGGACCCATGGCATGGGTACCACGCAGTATTACTTTAAAGGGTCTGCGTTTGCTCACCCAACCTCACCAATCCTCTCAGCCCCAAGAGTGTCCAGCCTTATGTCTCATCCAGCTGTGGGTCTAGATATGGTCAATCCAGGTTGCATCAGAGACCCTGAACGGATTTTGTAAGAATGTCTCTCTCTTTCACTGTCTTTGTTTTATGGGTTTTTTTTTTAAGTAATCTAGTTTTATAATGGGGTTTAGCTGCTTTTCCCTGCTGTGTTTATGCCGCTTTACACCCTCTTGATTCACTTCCAGAGAGATATCAATACATAGGTTTAAAGACTCTTCCTAGTCAGATATATTCTTGGGCGGTGAATAGGGGGTGTTGAGTCCAGTTCACTGAGAAGGGAGTAGGTCTTGTCTATTACATATTTGGCTTGTGGAACGGTATGTGAGCTAATTTCAAACCCTTGTTTTATGCATCGCCCCGCCTCACCTTTCCCGTTAAGCAGCCATAGTGTGTTTTGCAAATGTGTGACTCTGTTCCGTTTTGGAATTCAGTTCAGGTGTAGCGATGTTGACATTCCCTCTATCAGTGATATCTTAGGATAAGCGTCCTTTTCTGTGTGACTTACTTCACTTAGAGTCATCGTCCCTAAATCCACTCATCATGCTGCTACTAGCCTTATGACACTGATTTCATGGCTGAGTGATATTCCATTGTGCATAAGTACCACAACTTCTTTATCCATTTTTCTCTTTCCCGGGATATTTAAGGTGTACCGAAGTGGAGGTTCTTGGAAACAGAGCAGCCCTAAACTTTGGGGTGCCTGTGTCGTGTTGATTTTTAGGTTTCCCGATTTCTACGCCCATGAGTGGTAGTGCCCTATGCTCTCTCAGCTCTGTCTATTCCATGTTTCAGGACGCAGCGTACACTCCTCCAGAGTGGCTGTTGGCAATTTCCATCCCGCCCATCAGCGTAGCAAGGCTCCCGTGTCTCCATGGCCTGTCCTGCATTTCTGGTTTTTACACTTTTTTCAGCATGGCCCTTTTGACTGCTGGCAAGCGAGACTTCTTTGTAGCGCCGATTTGCCTTTCCGGCTTGCTTGGTTGGCCAAAACGGGCGTATGCGTTTTTTCCTGAATATATTCAGGAAAAAACGCATACGCCCGTTTTGGCCAAGGGCATCATTGTCAACGCTTTGCCGCTTTTCATGTGCTTTCAAGGCGAGTCGAATCTACCTCCTGAAATCTGTTTCCTGCAATTCTGCCTTGCTTTCAAATCCTCTTCGTTGCCTTCCCTCAATATATTTGTGGACGAGAGTCATCATTTCTAACTCTGCAGGTTTGTGAATTGCAGTGCCCCTGAGCTCCATTTGTCAACTCGCTTTTTTGGGAGCTGGCCGCAAAAGCGCAGGATTGCTTCAGGCCCTATTCTGGTTCCGGGCGGCAGGCTGAGCCTGTGGTTCATTCTTCTTCCTGATGGGAAAATAGAGTGACCTGTGCCTGTCCCAACACCTAGAGCTAGTCTCTCATTGGTTCCCCCTCTTCCCGTTCATCCTCAGGACAAATTGCGACCTGTACGAAACAGGAGGTCAACGGTGCTGATTCTCCAAGTAGGGAGATTGTTAGTGAAGCGGCTGGAATGGCGAACCCGAGCACAAGGAGAGGAGAAATGAGGTGCGTTTTAGAAACCTTTCCCGATCACACGGTGTACCATCTTCTGGGTTTCCCAGGCATGTTTTCGATGTAGGAAGATGCCCTTGAACCTGGAGATTTGGGACCCATGGCATGGGTACCACGCAGTATTACTTTAAAGGGTCTGCGTTTGCTCACCCAACCTCACCAATCCTCTCAGCCCCAAGAGTGTCCAGCCTTATGTCTCATCCAGCTGTGGGTCTAGATATGGTCAATCCAGGTTGCATCAGAGCCCCTGAACGGATTTTGTAAGAATGTCTCTCTCTTTCACCGTCTTTGTTTTATGGTTTTTTTTTTAAGTAATCTAGTTTTATAATGGGGTTTAGCTGCTTTTCCCTGCTGTGTTTATGCCGCTTTACACCCTCTTGATTCACTTCCAGAGAGATATCAATACATAGGTTTAAAGACTCTTCCTAGTCAGATATATTCTTGGGCGGTGAATAGGGGGTGTTGAGTCCAGTTCAGTGAGAAGGGAGTAGGTCTTGTCTATTACATATTTGGCTTGTGGAACGGTATGTGAGCTAATTTCAAACCCTTGTTTTAGGCATCGCCCCGCCTCACCTTTCCCGTTAAGCAGCCATAGTGTGTTTTGCAAATGTGTGACTCTGTTCTGTTTTGGAATTCAGTTCAGGTGTAGCGATGTTGACATTCCCTCTATCAGTGATATCTTAGGATAAGCGTCCTTTTCTGTGTGACTTACTTCACTTAGAGTCATCGTCCCTAAATCCACTCATCATGCTGCTACTAGCCTTATGACACTGATTTCATGGCTGAGTGATATTCCATTGTGCATAAGTACCACAACTTCTTTATCCATTTTTCTCTTTCCCGGGATATTTAAGGTGTACCGAAGTGGAGGTTCTTGGAAACAGAGCAGCCCTAAACTTTGGGGTGCCTGTGTCGTGTTGATTTTTAGGTTTCCCGATTTCTACGCCCATGAGTGGTAGTGCCCTATGCTCTCTCAGCTGTGTCTATTCCATGTTTCAGGACGCAGCGTACACTCCTCCAGAGTGGCTGTTGGCAATTTCCATCCCGCCCATCAGCGTAGCAAGGCTCCCGTGTCTCCATGGCCTGTCCTGCATTTCTGGTTTTTACACTTTTTTCAGCATGGCCCTTTTGACCGCTGGCAAGCGAGACTTCTTTGTAGCGCCGATTTGCCTTTCCGGCTTGCTTGGTTGGCCAAAAAGGGCGTATGCGTTTTTTCCTGAATATATTCAGGAAAAAACGCATACGCCCTTTTTGGCCAAGGGCATCATTGTCAACGCTTTGCCGCTTTTCATGTGCTTTCAAGGCGAGTCGAATCTACCTCCTGAAATCTGTTTCCTGCAATTCTGCCTTGCTTTCCAATCCTCTTCGTTGCCTTCCCTCAATATATTTGTGGACGAGAGTCATCATTTAGAACTCTGCAGGTTTGTGAATTGCAGTGCCCCTGAGCTCCATTTGTCAACTCGTTTTTTTGGGAGCTGGCCGCAAAAGCGCAGGATTGCTTCAGGCCCTATTCTGGTTCCGGGCGGCAGGCTGAGCCTGTGGTTCATTCTTCTTCCTGATGGGAAAATAGAGTGACCTGTGCCTGTCCCAACACCTAGAGCTAGTCTCTCATTGGTTCCCCCTCTTCCCGTTCATCCTCAGGACAAATTGCGACCTGTACAAAACAGGAGGTCAACGGTGCTGATTCTCCAAGTAGGGAGATTGTTAGTGAAGCGGCTGGAATGGCGAACCCGAGCACAAGGAGAGGAGAAATGAGGTGCGTTTTAGAAACCTTTCCCGATCACACGGTGTACCATCTTCTGGGTTTCCCAGGCATGTTTTCGATGTAGGAAGATGCCCTTGAACCTGGAGATTTGGGACCCATGGCATGGGTACCACGCAGTATTACTTTAAAGGGTCTGCGTTTGCTCACCCAACCTCACCAATCCTCTCAGCCCCAAGAGTGTCCAGCCTAATGTCTCATCCAGCTGTGGGTCTAGATATGGTCAATCCAGGTTGCATCAGAGCCCCTGAACGGATTTTGTAAGAATGTCTCTCTCTTTCACTGTCTTTGTTTTATGGGTTTTTTTTTTTTAGGTAATCTAGTTTTATAATGGGGTTTAGCTGCTTTTCCCTGCTGTGTTTATGCCGCTTTACACCCTCTTGATTCACTTCCAGAGAGATATCAATACATAGGTTTAAAGACTCTTCCTAGTCAGATATATTCTTGGGCGGTGAATAGGGGGTGTTGAGTCCAGTTCACTGAGAAGGGAGTAGGTCTTGTCTATTACACATTTGGCTTGTGGAACGGTATGTGAGCTAATTTCAAACCCTTGTTTTATGCATCGCCCCGCCTCACCTTTCCCGTTAAGCAGCCATATTGTGTTTTGCAAATGTGTGACTCTGTTCTGTTTTGGAATTCAGTTCAGGTGTAGCGATGTTGACATTCCCTCTATCAGTGATATCTTAGGATAAGCGTCGTTTTCTGTGTGACTTACTTCACTTAGAGTCATCGTCCCTAAATCCACTCATCATGCTGCTACTAGCCTTATGACACTGATTTCATGGCTGAGTGATATTCCATTGTGCATAAGTACCGCAACTTTTTTATCCAGTTTTCTCTTTCCTGGGATATTTAAGGTGTACCGAAGTGGAGGTTCTTGGAAATAGAGCAGCCCTAAACTTTGGGGTGCCTGTGTCGTGTTGATTTTTAGGTTTCCCGATTTCTACGCCAATGAGTGGAAGTGCCCTATGCTCTCTCAGCTGTGTCTATTCCATGTTTCAGGACGCAGCGTACACTCCTCCAGAGTGGCTGTTGGCAATTTCCATCCCGCCCATCAGCGTAGCAAGGCTCCCGTGTCTCCATGGCCTGTCCTGCATTTCTGGTTTTTACACTTTTTTCAGCATGGCCCTTTTGACCGCTGGCAAGCGAGACTTCTTTGTAGCGCCGATTTGCCTTTCCGGCTTGCTTGGTTGGCCAAAAAGGGCGTATGCGTTTTTTCCTGAATATATTCAGGAAAAAACGCATACGCCCTTTTTGGCCAAGGGCATCATTGTCAACGCTTTGCCGCTTTTCATGTGCTTTCAAGGCGAGTCGAATCGACCTCCTGAAATCTGTTTCCTGCAATTCTGCCTTGCTTTCAAATCCTCTTCGTTGCCTTCCCTCAATATATTTGTGGACGAGAGTCATCATTTCTAACTCTGCAGGTTTGTGAATTGCAGTGCCCCTGAGCTCCATTTGTCAACTCGCTTTTTTGGGAGCTGGCCGCAAAAGCGCAGGATTGCTTCAGGCCCTATTCTTGTTCCGGGGGGCAGGCTGAGCCTGTGGTTCATTCTTCTTCCTGATGGGAAAATAGAGTGACCTGTGCCTGTCCCAACACCTAGAGCTAGTCTCTCATTGGTTCCCCCTCTTCCCGTTCATCCTCAGGACAAATTGCCACCTGTACGAAACAGGAGGTCAACGGTGCTGATTCTCCAAGTAGGGAGATTGTTAGTGAAGCGGCTGGAATGGCGAACCCGAGCACAAGGAGAGGAGAAATGAGGTGCGTTTTAGAAACCTTTCCCGATCACACGGTGTACCATCTTCTGGGTTTCCCAGGCATGTTTTCGATGTAGGAAGATGCCCTTGAACCTGGAGATTTGGGACCCATGGCATGGGTACCACGCAGTATTACTTTAAAGGGTCTGCGTTTGCTCACCCAACCTCACCAATCCTCTCAGCCCCAAGAGTGTCCAGCCTTATGTCTCATCCAGCTGTGGGTCTAGATATGGTCAATCCAGGTTGCATCAGAGCCCCTGAACGGATTTTGTAAGAATGTCTCTCTCTTTCACTGTCTTTGTTTTATGGGTTTTTTTTTTAAGTAATCTAGTTTTATAATGGGGTTTAGCTGCTTTTCCCTGCTGTGTTTATGCCGCTTTACACCCTCTTGATTCACTTCCAGAGAGATATCAATACATAGGTTTTAAGACTCTTCCTAGTCAGATATATTCTTGGGCGGTGAATAGGGGGTGTTGAGTCCAGTTCACTGAGCAGGGAGTAGGTCTTGTCTATTACATATTTGGCTTGTGGAACGGTATGTGAGCTAATTTCAAACCCTTGTTTTATGCACCGCCCCGCCTCACCTTTCCCGTTAAGCAGCCATAGTGTGTTTTGCAAATGTGTGACTCTCTTCTGTTTTGGAATTCAGTTCAGGTGTAGCGATGTTGACATTCCCTCTATCAGTGATATCTTAGGATAAGCGTCCTTTTCTGTGTGACTTACTTCACTTAGAGTCATCGTCCCTAAATCCACTCATCATGCTGCTACTAGCCTTATGACACTGATTTCATGGCTGAGTGATATTCCATTGTGCATAAGTACCACAACTTCTTTATCCATTTTTCTCTTTCCTGGGATATTTAAGGTGTACCGAAGTGGAGGTTCTTGGAAACAGAGCAGCCCTAAACTTTGGGGTGCCTGTGTCGTGTTGATTTTTAGGTTTCCCGATTTCTACGCCCATGAGTGGAAGTGCCCTATGCTCTCTCAGCTGTGTCTATTCCATGTTTCAGGACGCAGCGTACACTCCTCCAGAGTGGCTGTTGGCAATTTCCATCCCGCCCATCAGCGTAGCAAGGCTCCCGTGTCTCCATGGCCTGTCCTGCATTTCTGGTTTTTACACTTTTTTCAGCATGGCCCTTTTGACCGCTGGCAAGCGAGACTTCTTTGTAGCGCCGATTTGCCTTTCCGGCTTGCTTGGTTGGCCAAAAAGGGCGTATGCGTTTTTTCCTGAATATATTCAGGAAAAAACGCATACGCCCTTTTTGGCCAAGGGCATCATTGTCAACGCTTTGCCGCTTTTCATGTGCTTTGAAGGCGAGTCGAATCTACCTCCTGAAATCTGTTTCCTGCAATTCTGCCTTGCTTTCAAATCCTCTTCGTTGCCTTCCCTCAATATATTTGTGGACGAGAGTCATCATTTCTAACTCTGCAGGTTTGTGAATTGCAGTGCCCCTGAGCTCCATTTGTCAACTCGCTTTTTTGGGAGCTGGCCGCAAAAGCGCAGGATTGCTCCAGGCACTATTTTGGTTCCGGGCGGCAGGCTGAACCTGTGGTTCATTCTTCTTCCTGATGGGAAAATAGAGTGACCTGTGCCTGTCCCAACACCTAGAGCTAGTCTCTCATTGGTTCCCCCTCTTCCCGTTCATCCTCAGGACAAATTGCGACCTGTACGAAACAGGAGGTCAACGGTGCTGATTCTCCAAGTAGGGAGATTGTTAGTGAAGCGGCTGGAATGGCGAACCCGAGCACAAGGAGAGGAGAAATGAGGTGCGTTTTTGAAACCTTTCCCGATCACACGGTGTACCATCTTCTGGGTTTCCCAGGCATGTTTTCGATGTAGGAAGATGCCCTTGACCCTGGAGATTTGGGACCCATGGCATGGGTACCACGCAGTATTACTTTAAAGGGTCTGCGTTTGCTCACCCAACCTCACCAATCCTCTCAGCCCCAAGAGTGTCCAGCCTTATGTCTCATCCAGCTGTGGGTCTAGATATGGTCAATCCAGGTTGCATCAGAGCCCCTGAACGGATTTTGTAAGAATGTCTCTCTCTTTCACTGTCTTTGTTTTCTGGGGTTTTTTTTTTTTAAGTAATCTAGTTTTATAATGGGGTTTAGCTGCTTTTCCCTGCTGTGTTTATGCCGCTTTACACCCATTTGATTCACTTCCAGAGAGATATCAATACATAGGTTTTAAGACTCTTCCTAGTCAGATATATTCTTGGGCGGTGAATAGGGGGTGTTGAGTCCAGTTCACTGAGCAGGGAGTAGGTCTTGTCTATTACATATTTGGCTTGTGGAACGGTATGTGAGCTAATTTCAAACCCTTGTTTTATGCATCGCCCCGCATCACCTTTCCCGTTAAGCAGCCATAGTGTGTTTTGTAAATGTGTGACTCTGTTCTGTTTTGGAATTCAGTTCAGGTGTAGCGATGTTGACATTCCCTCTATAAGTGATATCTTAGGATAAGTGTCCTTTTCTGTGTGACTTACTTCACTTAGAGTCATCGTCCCTAAATCCACTCATCATGCTGCTACTAGCCTTATGACACTGATTTCATGGCTGAGTGATATTCCATTATGCATAAGTACCACAACTTCTTTATCCATTTTTCTCTTTCCTGGGATATTTAAGGTGTACCGAAGTGGAGGTTCTTGGAAACAGAGCAGCCCTAAACTTTGGGGTGCCTGTGTCGTGTTGATTTTTAGTTTTCCCGATATCTACGCCCATGAGTGGAAGTGCCCTATGCTCTCTCAGCTGTGTCTATTCCATGTTTCAGGACGCAGCGTACACTTCTCCAGAGTGGCTGTTGGCAATTTCCATCCCGCCCATCAGCGTAGCAAGGTTCCCGTGTCTCCATGGCCTGTCCTGCATTTCTGGTTTTTACACATTTTTCAGCATGGCACTTTTGACCGCTGGCAAGCGAGACTTCTTTGTAGCGCCGATTTGCCTTTCCGGCTTGCTTGGTTGGCCAAAAAGGGCGTATGCGTTTTTTCCTGAATATATTCAGGAAAAAACGCATACGCCCTTTTTGGCCAAGGGCATCATTGTCAACGCTTTGCCGCTTTTCATGTGCTTTCAAGGCGAGTCGAATCGACCTCCTGAAATCTGTTTCCTGCAATTCTGCCTTGCTTTCAAATCCTCTTCGTTGCCTTCCCTCAATATATTTGTGGACGAGAGTTATCATTTCTAACTCTGCAGGTTTGTGAATTGCAGTGCCCCTGAGCTCCATTTGTCAACTCGCTTTTTTGGGAGCTGGCCGCAAAAGCGCAGGATTGCTTCAGGCCCTATTCTGGTTCCGGGCGGCAGGCTGAGCCTGTGGTTCATTCTTCTTCCTGATGGGAAAATAGAGTGACCTGTGCCTGTCCCAACACCTAGAGCTAGTCTCTCATTGGTTCCCCCTCTTCCCGTTCATCCTCAGAACTAATTGCGACCTGTACGAAACAGGAGGTCAACGGTGCTGATTCTCCAAGTAGGGAGATTGTTAGTGAAGCGGCTGGAATGGCGAACCCGAGCACAAGGAGAGGAGAAATGAGGTGCGTTTTAGAAACCTTTCCCGATCACACGGTGTACCATCTTCTGGGTTTCCCAGGCATGTTTTCGATGTAGGAAGATGCCCTTGAACCTGGAGATTTGGGACCCATGGCATGGGTACCACGCAGTATTACTTTAAAGGGTCTGCGTTTGCTCACCCAACCTCACCAATCCTCTCAGCCCCAAGAGTGTCCAGCCTTATGTCTCATCCAGCTGTGGGTCTAGAAATGGTCAATCCAGGTTGCATCAGAGCCCCTGAACGGATTTTGTAAGAATGTCTCTCTCTTTCACTGTCTTTGTTTTATGGGGTTTTTTTTTTAAGTAATCTATTTTTATAATGGGGTTTAGCTGCTTTTCCCTGCTGTGTTTATGCCGCTTTACACCCTCTTGATTCACTTCCAGAGAGATATCAATACATAGGTTTTAAGACTCTTCCTTGTCAGATATATTCTTGGGCAGTGAATAGGGGGTGTTGAGTCCAGTTCACTGAGCAGGGAGTAGGTCTTGTCTATTACATATTTGGCTTGTGGAACGGTATGTGAGCTAATTTCAAACCCTTGTTTTATGCATCGCCCCGCCTCACCTTTCCCGTTAAGCAGCCATAGTGTGTTTTGTAAATGTGTGACTCTGTTCTGTTTTGGAATTCAGTTCAGGTGTAGCGATGTTGACATTCCCTCTATCAGTGATATCTTAGGACAAGTGTCCTTTTCTGTGTGACTTCCTTCACTTAGAGTCATCGTCCCTAAATCCACTCATCATGCTGCTACTAGCCTTATGACACTGATTTCATGGCTGAGTGATATTCCATTGTGCATAAGTACCACAACTTCTTTATCCATTTTTCTCTTTCCTGGGATATTTAAGGTGTACCGAAGTGGAGGTTCTTGGAAACAGAGCAGCCCTAAACTTTGGGGTGCCTGTGTCGTGTTGATTTTTAGGTTTCCCGATTTCTACGCCCATGAGTGGAAGTGCCCTATGCTCTCTCAGCTGTGTCTATTCCATGTTTCAGGACGCAGCGTACACTCCTCCAGAGTGGCTGTTGGCAATTTCCATCCCGCCCATCAGCGTAGCAAGGCTCCCGTGTCTCCATGGCCTGTCCTGCATTTCTGGTTTTTACACTTTTTTCAGCATGGCCCTTTTGACCGCTGGCAAGCGAGACTTCTTTGTAGCGCCGATTTGCCTTTCCGGCTTGCTTGGTTGGCCAAAAAGGGCGTATGCGTTTTTTCCTGAATATATTCAGGAAAAAACGCATACGCCCTTTTTGGCCAAGGGCATCATTGTCAACGCTTTGCCGCTTTTCATGTGCTTTCAAGGCGAGTCGAATCTACCTCCTGAAATCTGTTTCCTGCAATTCTGCCTTGCTTTCAAATCCTCTTCGTTGCCTTCCCTCAATATATTTGTGGACGAGAGTCATCATTTCTAACTCTGCAGGTTTGTGAATTGCAGTGCCCCTGAGCTCCATTTGTCAACTCGCTTTTTTGGGAGCTGGCCGCAAAAGCGCAGGATTGCTTCAGGCCCTATTCTGGTTCCGGGCGGCAGGCTGAGCCTGTGGTTCATTCTTCTTCCTGATGGGAAAATAGAGTGACCTGTGCCTGTCCCAACACCTAGAGCTAGTCTCTCATTGGTTCCCCCTCTTCCCGTTCATCCTCAGGACAAATTGCGACCTGTACGAAACAGGAGGTCAACGGTGCTGATTCTCCAAGTAGGGAGATTGTCAGTGAAGCGGCTGGAATGGCGAACCCGAGCACAAGGAGAGGAGAAATGAGGTGCGTTTTAGAAACCTTTCCCGATCACACGGTGTACCATCTTCTGGGTTTCCCAGGCATGTTTTCGATGTAGGAAGATGCCCTTGAACCTGGAGATTTGGGACCCATGGCATGGGTACCACGCAGGATTACTTTAAAGGGTCTGCGTTTGCTCACCCAACCTCACCAATCCTCTCAGCCCCAAGAGTGTCCAGCCTTATGTCTCATCCAGCTGTGGGTCTAGATATGGTCAATCCAGGTTGCATCAGAGCCCCTGAACGGATTTTGTAAGAATGTCTCTCTCTTTCACTGTCTTTGTTTTCTGGGGTTTTTTTTTTTTAAGTAATCTATTTTTATAATGGGGTTTAGCTGCTTTTCCCTGCTGTGTTTATGCCGCTTTACACCCTCTTGATTCACTTCCAGAGAGATATCAATACATAGGTTTTAAGACTCTTCCTAGTCAGATATATTCTTGGGCGGTGAATAGGGGGTGTTGAGTCCAGTTCACTGAGCAGGGAGTAGGTCTTGTCTATTACATATTTGGCTTGTGGAACGGTATGTGAGCTAATTTCAAACCCTTGTTTTATGCATCGCCCCGCCTCACCTTTCCCGTTAAGCAGCCATAGTGTGTTTTGTAAATGTGTGACTCTGTTCTGTTTTGGAATTCAGTTCAGGTGTAGCGATGTTGACATTCCCTCTATCAGTGATATCTTAGGATAAGTGTCCTTTTCTGTGTGACTTCCTTCACTTAGAGTCATCGTCCCTAAATCCACTCATCATGCTGCTACTAGCCTTATGACACTGATTTCATGGCTGAGTGATATTCCATTGTGCATAAGTACCACAACTTCTTTATCCATTTTTCTCTTTCCTGGGATATTTAAGGTGTACCGAAGTGGAGGTTCTTGGAAACAGAGCAGCCCTAAACTTTGGGGTGCCTGTGTCGTGTTGATTTTTAGGTTTCCCGATTTCTACGCCCATGAGTGGAAGTGCCCTATGCTCTCTCAGCTGTGTCTATTCCATGTTTCAGGACGCAGCGTACACTCCTCCAGAGTGGCTGTTGGCAATTTCCATCCCGCCCATCAGCGTAGCAAGGCTCCCGTGTCTCCATGGCCTGTCCTGCATTTCTGGTTTTTACACTTTTTTCAGCATGGCCCTTTTGACCGCTGGCAAGCGAGACTTCTTTGTAGCGCCGATTTGCCTTTCCGGCTTGCTTTGTTGGCCAAAAAGGGCGTATGCGTTTTTTCCTGAATATATTCAGGAAAAAACGCATACGCCCTTTTTGGCCAAGGGCATCATTGTCAACGCTTTGCCGCTTTTCATGTGCTTTCAAGGCGAGTCGAATCGACCTCCTGAAATCTGTTTCCTGCAATTCTGCCTTGCTTTCAAATCCTCTTCGTTGCCTTCCCTCAATATATTTGTGGACGAGAGTCATCATTTCTAACTCTGCAGGTTTGTGAATTGCAGTGCCCCTGAGCTCCATTTGTCAACTCGCTTTTTTGGGAGCTGGCCGCAAAAGCGCAGGATTGCTTCAGGCCCTATTCTGGTTCCGGGCGGCAGGCTGAGCCTGTGGTTCATTCTTCTTCCTGATGGGAAAATAGAGTGACCTGTGCCTGTCCCAACACCTAGAGCTAGTCTCTCATTGGTTCCCCCTCTTCCCGTTCATCCTCAGGACAAATTGCGACCTGTACGAAACAGGAGGTCAACGGTGCTGATTCTCCAAGTAGGGAGATTGTCAGTGAAGCGGCTGGAATGGCGAACCCGAGCACAAGGAGAGGAGAAATGAGGTGCGTTTTAGAAACCTTTCCCGATCACACGGTGTACCATCTTCTGGGTTTCCCAGGCATGTTTTCGATGTAGGAAGATGCCCTTGAACCTGGAGATTTGGGACCCATGGCATGGGTACCACGCAGGATTACTTTAAAGGGTCTGCGTTTGCTCACCCAACCTCACCAATCCTCTCAGCCCCAAGAGTGTCCAGCCTTATGTCTCATCCAGCTGTGGGTCTAGATATGGTCAATCCAGGTTGCATCAGAGCCCCTGAACGGATTTTGTAAGAATGTCTCTCTCTTTCACTGTCTTTGTTTTCTGGGGTTTTTTTTTTTTTAAGTAATCTATTTTTATAATGGGGTTTAGCTGCTTTTCCCTGCTGTGTTTATGCTGCTTTACACCCTCTTGATTCACTTCCAGAGAGATATCAATACATAGGTTTTAAGACTCTTCCTAGTCAGATATATTCTTGGGCGGTGAATAGGGGGTGTTGAGTCCAGTTCACTGAGCAGGGAGTAGGTCTTGTCTATTACATATTTGGCTTGTGGAACGGTATGTGAGCTAATTTCAAACCCTTGTTTTATGCATCGCCCCGCCTCACCTTTCCCGTTAAGCAGCCATAGTGTGTTTTGTAAATGTGTGACTCTGTTCTGTTTTGGAATTCAGTTCAGGTGTAGCGATGTTGACATTCCCTCTATCAGTGATATCTTAGGATAAGTGTCCTTTTCTGTGTGACTTCCTTCACTTAGAGTCATCGTCCCTAAATCCACTCATCATGCTGCTACTAGCCTTATGACACTGATTTCATGGCTGAGTGATATTCCATTGTGCATAAGTACCACAACTTCTTTATCCATTTTTCTCTTTCCTGGGATATTTAAGGTGTACCGAAGTGGAGGTTCTTGGAAACAGAGCAGCCCTAAACTTTGGGGTGCCTGTGTCGTGTTGATTTTTAGGTTTCCCGATTTCTACGCCCATGAGTGGAAGTGCCCTATGCTCTCTCAGCTGTGTCTATTCCATGTTTCAGGACGCAGCGTACACTCCTCCAGAGTGGCTGTTGGCAATTTCCATCCCGCCCATCAGCGTAGCAAGGCTCCCGTGTCTCCATGGCCTGTCCTGCATTTCTGGTTTTTACACTTTTTTCAGCATGGCCCTTTTGACCACTGGCAAGCGAGACTTCTTTGTAGCGCCGATTTGCCTTTCCGGCTTGCTTTGTTGGCCAAAAAGGGCGTATGCGTTTTTTCCTGAATATATTCAGGAAAAAACGCATACGCCCTTTTTGGCCAAGGGCATCATTGTCAACGCTTTGCCGCTTTTCATGTGCTTTCAAGGCGAGTCGAATCTACCTCCTGAAATCTGTTTCCTGCAATTCTGCCTTGCTTTCAAATCCTCTTCGTTGCCTTCCCTCAATATATTTGTGGACGAGAGTCATCATTTCTAACTCTGCAGGTTTGTGAATTGCAGTGCCCCTGAGCTCCATTTGTCAACTCGCTTTTTTGGGAGCTGGCCGCAAAAGCGCAGGATTGCTTCAGGCCCTATTCTGGTTCCGGGCGGCAGGCTGAGCCTGTGGTTCATTCTTCTTCCTGATGGGAAAATAGAGTGACCTGTGCCTGTCCCAACACCTAGAGCTAGTCTCTCATTGGTTCCCCCTCTTCCCGTTCATCCTCAGGACAAATTGCGACCTGTACGAAACAGGAGGTCAACGGTGCTGATTCTCCAAGTAGGGAGATTGTCAGTGAAGCGGCTGGAATGGCGAACCCGAGCACAAGGAGAGGAGAAATGAGGTGCGTTTTAGAAACCTTTCCCGATCACACGGTGTACCATCTTCTGGGTTTCCCAGGCATGTTTTCGATATAGGAAGATGCCCTTGAACCTGGAGATTTGGGACCCATGGCATGGGTACCACGCAGTATTACTTTAAAGGGTCTGCGTTTGCTCACCCAACCTCACCAATCCTCTCAGCCCCAAGAGTGTCCAGCCTTATGTCTCATCCAGCTGTGGGTCTAGATATGGTCAATCCAGGTTGCATCAGAGCCCCTGAACGGATTTTGTAAGAATGTCTCTCTCTTTCACTGTCTTTGTTTTCTGGGGTTTTTTTTTTTTAAGTAATCTATTTTTATAATGGGGTTTAGCTGCTTTTCCCTGCTGTGTTTATGCCGCTTTACACCCTCTTGATTCACTTCCAGAGAGATATCAATACATAGGTTTTAAGACTCTTCCTAGTCAGATATATTCTTGGGCGGTGAATAGGGGGTGTTGAGTCCAGTTCACTGAGCAGGGAGTAGGTCTTGTCTATTACATATTTGGCTTGTGGAACGGTATGTGAGCTAATTTCAAACCCTTGTTTTATGCATCGCCCCGCCTCACCTTTCCCGTTAAGCAGCCATAGTGTGTTTTGTAAATGTGTGACTCTGTTCTGTTTTGGAATTCAGTTCAGGTGTAGCGATGTTGACATTCCCTCTATCAGTGATATCTTAGGATAAGTGTCCTTTTCTGTGTGACTTCCTTCACTTAGAGTCATCGTCCCTAAATCCACTCATCATGCTGCTACTAGCCTTATGACACTGATTTCATGGCTGAGTGATATTCCATTGTGCATAAGTACCACAACTTCTTTATCCATTTTTCTCTTTCCTGGGATATTTAAGGTGTACCGAAGTGGAGGTTCTTGGAAACAGAGCAGCCCTAAACTTTGGGGTGCCTGTGTCGTGTTGATTTTTAGGTTTCCCGATTTCTACGCCCATGAGTGGAAGTGCCCTATGCTCTCTCAGCTGTGTCTATTCCATGTTTCAGGACGCAGCGTACACTCCTCCAGAGTGGCTGTTGGCAATTTCCATCCCGCCCATCAGCGTAGCAAGGCTCCCGTGTCTCCATGGCCTGTCCTGCATTTCTGGTTTTTACACTTTTTTCAGCATGGCCCTTTTGACCGCTGGCAAGCGAGACTTCTTTGTAGTGCCGATTTGCCTTTCCGGCTTGCTTGGTTGGCCAAAAAGGGCGTATGCGTTTTTTCCTGAATATATTCAGGAAAAAACGCATACGCCCTTTTTGGCCAAGGGCATCATTGTCAACGCTTTGCCGCTTTTCATGTGCTTTCAAGGCGAGTCGAATCGACCTCCTGAAATCTGTTTCCTGCAATTCTGCCTTGCTTTCAAATCCTCTTCGTTGCCTTCCCTCAATATATTTGTGGACGAGAGTCATCATTTCTAACTCTGCAGGTTTGTGAATTGCAGTGCCCCTGAGCTCCATTTGTCAACTCGCTTTTTTGGGAGCTGGCCGCAAAAGCGCAGGATTGCTTCAGGCCCTATTCTGGTTCCGGGCGGCAGGCTGAGCCTGTGGTTCATTCTTCTTCCTGATGGGAAAATAGAGTGACCTGTGCCTGTCCCAACACCTAGAGCTAGTCTCTCATTGGTTCCCCCTCTTCCCGTTCATCCTCAGGACAAATTGCGACCTGTACGAAACAGGAGGTCAACGGTGCTGATTCTCCAAGTAGGGAGATTGTCAGTGAAGCGGCTGGAATGGCGAACCCGAGCACAAGGAGAGGAGAAATGAGGTGCGTTTTAGAAACCTTTCCCGATCACACGGTGTACCATCTTCTGGGTTTCCCAGGCATGTTTTCGATGTAGGAAGATGCCCTTGAACCTGGAGATTTGGGACCCATGGCATGGGTACCACGCAGTATTACTTTAAAGGGTCTGCGTTTGCTCACCCAACCTCACCAATCCTCTCAGCCCCAAGAGTGTCCAGCCTTATGTCTCATCCAGCTGTGGGTCTAGATATGGTCAATCCAGGTTGCATCAGAGCCCCTGAACGGATTTTGTAAGAATGTCTCTCTCTTTCACTGTCTTTGTTTTCTGGGGTTTTTTTTTTTTAAGTAATCTATTTTTATAATGGGGTTTAGCTGCTTTTCCCTGCTGTGTTTATGCCGCTTTAAACCCTCTTGATTCACTTCCAGAGAGATATCAATACATAGGTTTTAAGACTCTTCCTATTCAGATATATTCTTGGGCGGTGAATAGGGGGTGTTGAGTCCAGTTCACTGAGCAGGGAGTAGGTCTTGTCTATTACATATTTGGCTTGTGGAACGGTATGTGAGCTAATTTCAAACCCTTGTTTTATGCATCGCCCCGCCTCACCTTTCCCGTTAAGCAGCCATAGTGTGTTTTGTAAATGTGTGACTCTGTTCTGTTTTGGAATTCAGTTCAGGTGTAGCGATGTTGACATTCCCTCTATCAGTGATATCTTAGGATAAGTGTCCTTTTCTGTGTGACTTCCTTCACTTAGAGTCATCGTCCCTAAATCCACTCATCATGCTGCTACTAGCCTTATGACACTGATTTCATGGCTGAGTGATATTCCATTGTGCATAAGTACCACAACTTCTTTATCCATTTTTCTCTTTCCTGGGATATTTAAGGTGTACCGAAGTGGAGGTTCTTGGAAACAGAGCAGCCCTAAACTTTGGGGTGCCTGTGTCGTGTTGATTTTTAGGTTTCCCGATTTCTACGCCCATGAGTGGAAGTGCCCTATGCTCTCTCAGCTGTGTCTATTCCATGTTTCAGGACGCAGCGTACACTCCTCCAGAGTGGCTGTTGGCAATTTCCATCCCGCCCATCAGCGTAGCAAGGCTCCCGTGTCTCCATGGCCTGTCCTGCATTTCTGGTTTTTACACTTTTTTCAGCATGGCCCTTTTGACCGCTGGCAAGCGAGACTTCTTTGTAGCGCCGATTTGCCTTTCCGGCTTGCTTGGTTGGCCAAAAAGGGCGTATGCGTTTTTTCCTGAATATATTCAGGAAAAAACGCATACGCCCTTTTTGGCCAAGGGCATCATTGTCAACGCTTTGCCGCTTTTCATGTGCTTTCAAGGCGAGTCGAATCGACCTCCTGAAATCTGTTTCCTGCAATTCTGCCTTGCTTTCAAATCCTCTTCGTTGCCTTCCCTCAATATATTTGTGGACGAGAGTCATCATTTCTAACTCTGCAGGTTTGTGAATTGCAGTGCCCCTGAGCTCCATTTGTCAACTCGCTTTTTTGGGAGCTGGCCGCAAAAGCGCAGGATTGCTTCAGGCCCTATTCTGGTTCCGGGCGGCAGGCTGAGCCTGTGGTTCATTCTTCTTCCTGATGGGAAAATAGAGTGACCTGTGCCTGTCCCAACACCTAGAGCTAGTCTCTCATTGGTTCCCCCTCTTCCCGTTCATCCTCAGGACAAATTGCGACCTGTACGAAACAGGAGGTCAACGGTGCTGATTCTCCAAGTAGGGAGATTGTCAGTGAAGCGGCTGGAATGGCGAACCCGAGCACAAGGAGAGGAGAAATGAGGTGCGTTTTAGAAACCTTTCCCGATCACACGGTGTACCATCTTCTGGGTTTCCCAGGCATGTTTTCGATGTAGGAAGATGCCCTTGAACCTGGAGATTTGGGACCCATGGCATGGGTACCACGCAGGATTACTTTAAAGGGTCTGCGTTTGCTCACCCAACCTCACCAATCCTCTCAGCCCCAAGAGTGTCCAGCCTTATGTCTCATCCAGCTGTGGGTCTAGATATGGTCAATCCAGGTTGCATCAGAGCCCCTGAACGGATTTTGTAAGAATGTCTCTCTCTTTCACTGTCTTTGTTTTCTGGGTTTTTTTTTTTTTTAAGTAATCTATTTTTATAATGGGGTTTAGCTGCTTTTCCCTGCTGTGTTTATGCCGCTTTACACCCTCTTGATTCACTTCCAGAGAGATATCAACACATAGGTTTTAAGACTCTTCCTAGTCAGATATATTCTTGGGCGGTGAATAGGGGGTGTTGAGTCCAGTTCACTGAGCAGGGAGTAGGTCTTGTCTATTACATATTTGGCTTGTGGAACGGTATGTGAGCTAATTTCAAACCCTTGTTTTATGCATCGCCCCGCCTCACCTTTCCCGTTAAGCAGCCATAGTGTGTTTTGTAAATGTGTGACTCTGTTCTGTTTTGGAATTCAGTTCAGGTGTAGCGATGTTGACATTCCCTCTATCAGTGATATCTTAGGATAAGTGTCCTTTTCTGTGTGACTTACTTCACTTAGAGTCATCGTCCCTAAATCCACTCATCATGCTGCTACTAGCCTTATGACACTGATTTCATGGCTGAGTGATATTCCATTGTGCATAAGTACCACAACTTCTTTATCCATTTTTCTCTTTCCTGGGATATTTAAGGTGTACCGAAGTGGAGGTTCTTGGAAACAGAGCAGCCCTAAACTTTGGGGTGCCTGTGTCGTGTTGATTTTTAGGTTTCCCGATTTCTACGCCCATGAGTGGAAGTGCCCTATGCTCTCTCAGCTGTGTCTATTCCATGTTTCAGGACGCAGCGTACACTCCTCCAGAGTGGCTGTTGGCAATTTCCATCCCGCCCATCAGCGTAGCAAGGCTCCCGTGTCTCCATGGCCTGTCCTGCATTTCTGGTTTTTACACTTTTTTCAGCATGGCCCTTTTGACCGCTGGCAAGCGAGACTTCTTTGTAGCGCCGATTTGCCTTTCCGGCTTGCTTGGTTGGCCAAAAAGGGCGTATGCGTTTTTTCCTGAATATATTCAGGAAAAAACGCATACGCCCTTTTTGGCCAAGGGCATCATTGTCAACGCTTTGCCGCTTTTCATGTGCTTTCAAGGCGAGTCGAATCGACCTCCTGAAATCTGTTTCCTGCAATTCTGCCTTGCTTTCAAATCCTCTTCGTTGCCTTCCCTCAATATATTTGTGGACGAGAGTCATCATTTCTAACTCTGCAGGTTTGTGAATTGCAGTGCCCCTGAGCTCCATTTGTCAACTCGCTTTTTTGGGAGCTGGCCGCAAAAGCGCAGGATTGCTTCAGGCCCTATTCTGGTTCCGGGCGGCAGGCTGAGCCTGTGGTTCATTCTTCTTCCTGATGGGAAAATAGAGTGACCTGTGCCTGTCCCAACACCTAGAGCTAGTCTCTCATTGGTTCCCCCTCTTCCCGTTCATCCTCAGGACAAATTGCGACCTGTACGAAACAGGAGGTCAACGGTGCTGATTCTCCAAGTAGGGAGATTGTCAGTGAAGCGGCTGGAATGGCGAACCCGAGCACAAGGAGAGGAGAAATGAGGTGCGTTTTAGAAACCTTTCCCGATCACACGGTGTACCATCTTCTGGGTTTCCCAGGCATGTTTTCGATGTAGGAAGATGCCCTTGAACCTGGAGATTTGGGACCCATGGCATGGGTACCACGCAGGATTACTTTAAAGGGTCTGCGTTTGCTCACCCAACCTCACCAATCCTCTCAGCCCCAAGAGTGTCCAGCCTTATGTCTCATCCAGCTGTGGGTCTAGATATGGTCAATCCAGGTTGCATCAGAGCCCCTGAACGGATTTTGTAAGAATGTCTCTCTCTTTCACTGTCTTTGTTTTCTGGGGGTTTTTTTTTTTAAGTAATCTAGTTTTATAATGGGGTTTAGCTGCTTTTCCCTGCTGTGTTTATGCCGCTTTACACCCTCTTGATTCACTTCCAGAGAGATATCAATACATAGGTTTTAAGACTCTTCCTAGTCAGATATATTCTTGGGCGGTGAATAGGGGGTGTTGAGTCCAGTTCACTGAGCAGGGAGTAGGTCTTGTCTATTACATATTTGGCTTGTGGAACGGTATGTGAGCTAATTTCAAACCCTTGTTTTATGCATCGCCCCGCCTCACCTTTCCCGTTAAGCAGCCATAGTGTGTTTTGTAAATGTGTGACTCTGTTCTGTTTTGGAATTCAGTTCAGGTGTAGCGATGTTGACATTCCCTCTATCAGTGATATCTTAGGATAAGTGTCCTTTTCTGTGTGACTTCCTTCACTTAGAGTCATCGTCCCTAAATCCACTCATCATGCTGCTACTAGCCTTATGACACTGATTTCATGGCTGAGTGATATTCCATTGTGCATAAGTACCACAACTTCTTTATCCATTTTTCTCTTTCCTGGGATATTTAAGGTGTACCGAAGTGGAGGTTCTTGGAAACAGAGCTGCCCTAAACTTTGGGGTGCCTGTGTCGTGTTGATTTTTAGGTTTCCCGATTTCTACGCCCATGAGTGGAAGTGCCCTATGCTCTCTCAGCTGTGTCTATTCCATGTTTCAGGACGCAGCGTACACTCCTCCAGAGTGGCTGTTGGCAATTTCCATCCCGCCCATCAGCGTAGCAAGGCTCCCGTGTCTCCATGGCCTGTCCTGCATTTCTGGTTTTTACACTTTTTTCAGCATGGCCCTTTTGACCGCTGGCAAGCGAGACTTCTTTGTAGCGCCGATTTGCCTTTCCGGCTTGCTTGGTTGGCCAAAAAGGGCGTATGCGTTTTTTCCTGAATATATTCAGGAAAAAACGCATACGCCCTTTTTGGCCAAGGGCATCATTGTCAACGCTTTGCCGCTTTTCATGTGCTTTCAAGGCGAGTCGAATCGACCTCCTGAAATCTGTTTCCTGCAATTCTGCCTTGCTTTCAAATCCTCTTCGTTGCCTTCCCTCAATATATTTGTGGACGAGAGTCATCATTTCTAACTCTGCAGGTTTGTGAATTGCAGTGCCCCTGAGCTCCATTTGTCAACTCGCTTTTTTGGGAGCTGGCCGCAAAAGCGCAGGATTGCTTCAGGCCCTATTCTGGTTCCGGGCGGCAGGCTGAGCCTGTGGTTCATTCTTCTTCCTGATGGGAAAATAGAGTGACCTGTGCCTGTCCCAAAACCTAGAGCTAGTCTCTCATTGGTTCCCCCTCTTCCCGTTCATCCTCAGGACAAATTGCGACCTGTACGAAACAGGAGGTCAACGGTGCTGATTCTCCAAGTAGGGAGATTGTTAGTGAAGCGGCTGGAATGGCGAACCCGAGCACAAGGAGAGGAGAAATTAGGTGCGTTTTAGAAACCTTTCCCGATCACACGGTGTACCATCTTCTGGGTTTCCCAGGAATGTTTTCGATGTAGGAAGATGCCCTTGAACCTGGAGATTTGGGACCCATGGCATGGGTACCACGCAGTATTACTTTAAAGGGTCTGCGTTTGCTCACCCAACCTCACCAATCCTCTCAGCCCCAAGAGTGTCCAGCCTTATGTCTCATCCAGCTGTGGGTCTAGATATGGTCAATCCAGGTTGCATCACAGCCCCTGAACGCATTTTGTAAGAATGTCTCTCTCTTTCACTGTCTTTGTTTTCTGGGTTTTTTTTTTTTTTAAGTAATCTATTTTTATAATGGGGTTTAGCTGCTTTTCCCTGCTGTGTTTATGCCGCTTTACACCCTCTTGATTCACTTCCAGAGAGATATCAACACATAGGTTTTAAGACTCTTCCTAGTCAGATATATTCTTGGGCGGTGAATAGGGGGTGTTGAGTCCAGTTCACTGAGCAGGGAGTAGGTCTTGTCTATTACATATTTGGCTTGTGGAACGGTATGTGAGCTAATTTCAAACCCTTGTTTTATGCATCGCCCCGCCTCACCTTTCCCGTTAAGCAGCCATAGTGTGTTTTGTAAATGTGTGACTCTGTTCTGTTTTGGAATTCAGTTCAGGTGTAGCGATGTTGACATTCCCTCTATAAGTGATATCTTAGGATAAGTGTCCTTTTCTGTGTGACTTACTTCACTTAGAGTCATCGTCCCTAAATCCACTCATCATGCTGCTACTAGCCTTATGACACTGATTTCATGGCTGAGTGATATTCCATTGTGCATAAGTACCACAACTTCTTTATCCATTTTTCTGTTTCCTGGGATATTTAAGGTGTACCGAAGTGGAGGTTCTTGGAAACAGAGCAGCCCTAAACTTTGGGGTGCCTGTGTCGTGTTGATTTTTAGGTTTCCCGATTTCTACGCCCATGAGTGGAAGTGCCCTATGCTCTCTCAGCTGTGTCTATTCCATGTTTCAGGACGCAGCGTACACTCCTCCAGAGTGGCTGTTGGCAATTTCCATCCCGCCCATCAGCGTAGCAAGGCTCCCGTGTCTCCATGGCCTGTCCTGCATTTCTGGTTTTTACACTTTTTTCAGCATGGCCCTTTTGACCGCTGGCAAGCGAGACTTCTTTGTAGCGCCAATTTGCCTTTCCGGCTTGCTTGGTTGGCCAAAAAGGGCGTATGCGTTTTTTCCTGAATATATTCAGGAAAAAACGCATACGCCCTTTTTGGCCAAGGGCATCATTGTCAACGCTTTGCCGCTTTTCATGTGCTTTCAAGGCGAGTCGAATCGACCTCCTGAAATCTGTTTCCTGCAATTCTGCCTTGCTTTCAAATCCTCTTCGTTGCCTTCCCTCAATATATTTGTGGACGAGAGTCATCATTTCTAACTCTGCAGGTTTGTGAATTGCAGTGCCCCTGAGCTCCATTTGTCAACTCGCTTTTTTGGGAGCTGGCCGCAAAAGCGCAGGATTGCTTCAGGCCCTATTCTGGTTCCGGGCGGCAGGCTGAGCCTGTGGTTCATTCTTCTTCCTGATGGGAAAATAGAGTGACCTGTGCCTGTCCCAACACCTAGAGCTAGTCTCTCATTGGTTCCCCCTCTTCCCGTTCATCCTCAGGACAAATTGCGACCTGTACGAAACAGGAGGTCAACGGTGCTGATTCTCCAAGTAGGGAGATTGTCAGTGAAGCGGCTGGAATGGCGAACCCGAGCACAAGGAGAGGAGAAATGAGGTGCGTTTTAGAAACCTTTCCCGATCACACGGTGTACCATCTTCTGGGTTTCCCAGGCATGTTTTCGATGTAGGAAGATGCCCTTGAACCTGGAGATTTGGGACCCATGGCATGGGTACCACGCAGTATTACTTTAAAGGGTCTGCGTTTGCTCACCCAACCTCACCAATCCTCTCAGCCCCAAGAGTGTCCAGCCTTATGTCTCATCCAGCTGTGGGTCTAGATATGGTCAATCCAGGTTGCATCAGAGCCCCTGAACGGATTTTGTAAGAATGTCTCTCTCTTTCACTGTCTTTGTTTTCTGGGGTTTTTTTTTTTTTAAGTAATCTATTTTTATAATGGGGTTTAGCTGCTTTTCCCTGCTGTGTTTATGCCGCTTTACACCCTCTTGATTCACTTCCAGAGAGATATCAATACATAGGTTTTAAGACTCTTCCTAGTCAGATATATTCTTGGGCGGTGAATAGGGGGTGTTGAGTCCAGTTCACTGAGCAGGGAGTAGGTCTTGTCTATTACATATTTGGCTTGTGGAACGGTATGTGAGCTAATTTCAAACCCTTGTTTTATGCATCGCCCCGCCTCACCTTTCCCGTTAAGCAGCCATAGTGTGTTTTGTAAATGTGTGACTCTGTTCTGTTTTGGAATTCAGTTCAGGTGTAGCGATGTTGACATTCCCTCTATCAGTGATATCTTAGGATAAGTGTCCTTTTCTGTGTGACTTCCTTCACTTAGAGTCATCGTCCCTAAATCCACTCATCATGCTGCTACTAGCCTTATGACACTGATTTCATGGCTGAGTGATATTCCATTGTGCATAAGTACCACAACTTCTTTATCCATTTTTCTCTTTCCTGGGATATTTAAGGTGTACCGAAGTGGAGGTTCTTGGAAACAGAGCTGCCCTAAACTTTGGGGTGCCTGTGTCGTGTTGATTTTTAGGTTTCCCGATTTCTACGCCCATGAGTGGAAGTGCCCTATGCTCTCTCAGCTGTGTCTATTCCATGTTTCAGGACGCAGCGTACACTCCTCCAGAGTGGCTGTTGGCAATTTCCATCCCGCCCATCAGCGTAGCAAGGCTCCCGTGTCTCCATGGCCTGTCCTGCATTTCTGGTTTTTACACTTTTTTCAGCATGGCCCTTTTGACCGCTGGCAAGCGAGACTTCTTTGTAGCGCCGATTTGCCTTTCCGGCTTGCTTGGTTGGCCAAAAAGGGCGTATGCGTTTTTTCCTGAATATATTCAGGAAAAAACGCATACGCCCTTTTTGGCCAAGGGCATCATTGTCAACGCTTTGCCGCTTTTCATGTGCTTTCAAGGCGAGTCGAATCTACCTCCTGAAATCTGTTTCCTGCAATTCTGCCTTGCTTTCAAATCCTCTTCGTTGCCTTCCCTCAATATATTTGTGGACGAGAGTCATCATTTCTAACTCTGCAGGTTTGTGAATTGCAGTGCCCCTGAGCTCCATTTGTCAACTCGCTTTATTGGGAGCTGGCCGCAAAAGCGCAGGATTGCTTCAGGCCCTATTCTGGTTCCGGGCGGCAGGCTGAGCCTGTGGTTCATTCTTCTTCCTGATGGGAAAATAGAGTGACCTGTGCCTGTCCCAAAACCTAGAGCTAGTCTCTCATTGGTTCCCCCTCTTCCCGTTCATCCTCAGGACAAATTGCGACCTGTACGAAACAGGAGGTCAACGGTGCTGATTCTCCAAGTAGGGAGATTGTTAGTGAAGCGGCTGGAATGGCGAACCCGAGCACAAGGAGAGGAGAAATGAGGTGCGTTTTAGAAACCTTTCCCGATCACACGGTGTACCATCTTCTGGGTTTCCCAGGAATGTTTTCGATGTAGGAAGATGCCCTTGAACCTGGAGATTTGGGACCCATGGCATGGGTACCACGCAGTATTACTTTAAAGGGTCTGCGTTTGCTCACCCAACCTCACCAATCCTCTCAGCCCCAAGAGTGTCCAGCCTTATGTCTCATCCAGCTGTGGGTCTAGATATGGTCAATCCAGGTTGCATCACAGCCCCTGAACGCATTTTGTAAGAATGTCTCTCTCTTTCACTGTCTTTGTTTTCTGGGGTTTTTTTTTTTAAGTAATCTATTTTTATAATGGGGTTTAGCTGCTTTTCCCTGCTGTGTTTATGCCGCTTTACACCCTCTTGATTCACTTCCAGAGAGATATCAATACATAGGTTTTAAGACTCTTCCTAGTCAGATATATTCTTGGGCGGTGAATAGGGGGTGTTGAGTCCAGTTCACTGAGCAGGGAGTAGGTCTTGTCTATTACATATTTGGCTTGTGGAACGGTATGTGAGCTAATTTCAAACCCTTGTTTTATGCATCGCCCCGCCTCACCTTTCCCGTTAAGCAGCCATAGTGTGTTTTGTAAATGTGTGACTCTGTTCTGTTTTGGAATTCAGTTCAGGTGTAGCGATGTTGACATTCCCTCTATCAGTGATATCTTAGGATAAGTGTCCTTTTCTGTGTGACTTACTTCACTTAGAGTCATCGTCCCTAAATCCACTCATCATGCTGCTACTAGCCTTATGACACTGATTTCATGGCTGAGTGATATTCCATTGTGCATAAGTACCACAACTTCTTTATCCATTTTTCTCTTTCCTGGGATATTTAAGGTGTACCGAAGTGGAGGTTCTTGGAAACAGAGCAGCCCTAAACTTTGGGGTGCCTGTGTCGTGTTGATTTTTAGGTTTCCCGATTTCTACGCCCATGAGTGGAAGTGCCCTATGCTCTCTCAGCTGTGTCTATTCCATGTTTCAGGACGCAGCGTACACTCCTCCAGAGTGGCTGTTGGCAATTTCCATCCCGCCCATCAGCGTAGCAAGGCTCCCGTGTCTCCATGGCCTGTCCTGCATTTCTGGTTTTTACACTTTTTTCAGCATGGCCCTTTTGACCGCTGGCAAGCGAGACTTCTTTGTAGCGCCGATTTGCCTTTCCGGCTTGCTTGGTTGGCCAAAAAGGGCGTATGCGTTATTCAGGAAAAAACGCATACGCCCTTTTTGGCCAAGGGCATCATTGTCAACGCTTTGCCGCTTTTCATGTGCTTTCAAGGCGAGTCGAATCGACCTCCTGAAATCTGTTTCCTGCAATTCTGCCTTGCTTTCAAATCCTCTTCGTTGCCTTCCCTCAATATATTTGTGGACGAGAGTCATCATTTCTAACTCTGCAGGTTTGTGAATTGCAGTGCCCCTGAGCTCCATTTGTCAGCTCGCTTTTTTGGGAGCTGGCCGCAAAAGCGCAGGATTGCTTCAGGCCCTATTCTGGTTCCGGGCGGCAGGCTGAGCCTGTGGTTCATTCTTCTTCCTGATGGGAAAATAGAGTGACCTGTGCCTGTCCCAACACCTAGAGCTAGTCTCTCATTGGTTCCCCCTCTTCCCGTTCATCCTCAGGACAAATTGCGACCTGTACGAAACAGGAGGTCAACGGTGCTGATTCTCCAAGTAGGGAGATTGTCAGTGAAGCGACTGGAATGGCGAACCCGAGCACAAGGAGAGGAGAAATGAGGTGCGTTTTAGAAACCTTTCCCGATCACACGGTGTACCATCTTCTGGGTTTCCCAGGCATGTTTTCGATGTAGGAAGATGCCCTTGAACCTGGAGATTTGGGACCCATGGCATGGGTACCACGCAGGATTACTTTAAAGGGTCTGCGTTTGCTCACCCAACCTCACCAATCCTCTCAGCCCCAAGAGTGTCCAGCCTTATGTCTCATCCAGCTGTGGGTCTAGATATGGTCAATCCAGGTTGCATCAGAGCCCCTGAACGGATTTTGTAAGAATGTCTCTCTCTTTCACTGTCTTTGTTTTCTGGGGGTTTTTTTTTTTTAAGTAATCTATTTTTATAATGGGGTTTAGCTGCTTTTCCCTGCTGTGTTTATGCCGCTTTACACCCTCTTGATTCACTTCCAGAGAGATATCAATACATAGGTTTTAAGACTCTTCCTAGTCAGATATATTCTTGGGCGGTGAATAGGGGGTGTTGAGTCCAGTTCACTGAGCAGGGAGTAGGTCTTGTCTATTACATATTTGGCTTGTGGAACGGTATGTGAGCTAATTTCAAACCCTTGTTTTATGCATCGCCCCGCCTCACCTTTCCCGTTAAGCAGCCATAGTGTGTTTTGTAAATGTGTGACTCTGTTCTGTTTTGGAATTCAGTTCAGGTGTAGCGATGTTGACATTCCCTCTATAAGTGATATCTTAGGATAAGTGTCCTTTTCTGTGTGACTTACTTCACTTAGAGTCATCGTCCCTAAATCCACTCATCATGCTGCTACTAGCCTTATGACACTGATTTCATGGCTGAGTGATATTCCATTGTGCATAAGTACCACAACTTCTTTATCCATTTTTCTCTTTCCTGGGATATTTAAGGTGTACCGAAGTGGAGGTTCTTGGAAACAGAGCAGCCCTAAACTTTGGGGTGCCTGTGTCGTGTTGATTTTTAGGTTTCCCGATTTCTACGCCCATGAGTGGAAGTGCCCTATGCTCTCTCAGCTGTGTCTATTCCATGTTTCAGGACGCAGCGTACACTCCTCCAGAGTGGCTGTTGGCAATTTCCATCCCGCCCATCAGCGTAGCAAGGCTCCCGTGTCTCCATGGCCTGTCCTGCATTTCTGGTTTTTACACTTTTTTCAGCATGGCCCTTTTGACCGCTGGCAAGCGAGACTTCTTTGTAGCGCCGATTTGCCTTTCCGGCTTGCTTGGTTGGCCAAAAAGGGCGTATGCGTTTTTTCCTGAATATATTCAGGAAAAAACGCATACGCCCTTTTTGGCCAAGGGCATCATTGTCAACGCTTTGCCGCTTTTCATGTGCTTTCAAGGCGAGTCGAATCTACCTCCTGAAATCTGTTTCCTGCAATTCTGCCTTGCTTTCAAATCCTCTTCGTTGCCTTCCCTCAATATATTTGTGGACGAGAGTCATCATTTCTAACTCTGCAGGTTTGTGAATTGCAGTGCCCCTGAGCTCCATTTGTCAACTCGCTTTTTTGGGAGCTGGCCGCAAAAGCGCAGGATTGCTTCAGGCCCTATTCTGGTTCCGGGCGGCAGGCTGAGCCTGTGGTTCATTCTTCTTCCTGATGGGAAAATAGAGTGACCTGTGCCTGTCCCAACACCTAGAGCTAGTCTCTCATTGGTTCCCCCTCTTCCCGTTCATCCTCAGGACAAATTGCGACCTGTACGAAACAGGAGGTCAACGGTGCTGATTCTCCAAGTAGGGAGATTGTTAGTGAAGCGGCTGGAATGGCGAACCCGAGCACAAGGAGAGGAGAAATGAGGTGCGTTTTAGAAACCTTTCCCGATCACACGGTGTACCATCTTCTGGGTTTCCCAAGCATGTTTTCGATGTAGGAAGATGCCCTTGAACCTGGAGATTTGGGACCCATGGCATGGGTACCACGCAGGATTACTTTAAAGGGTCTGCGTTTGCTCACCCAACCTCACCAATCCTCTCAGCCCCAAGAGTGTCCAGCCTTATGTCTCATCCAGCTGTGGGTCTAGATATGGTCAATCCAGGTTGCATCAGAGCCCCTGAACGGATTTTGTAAGAATGTCTCTCTCTTTCACTGTCTTTGTTTTCTGGGGTTTTTTTTTTTTAAGTAATCTATTTTTATAATGGGGTTTAGCTGCTTTTCCCTGCTGTGTTTATGCCGCTTTACACCCTCTTGATTCACTTCCAGAGAGATATCAATACATAGGTTTTAAGACTCTTCCTAGTCAGATATATTCTTGGGCGGTGAATAGGGGGTGTTGAGTCCAGTTCACTGAGCAGGGAGTAGGTCTTGTCTATTACATATTTGGCTTGTGGAACGGTATGTGAGCTAATTTCAAACCCTTGTTTTATGCATCGCCCCGCCTCACCTTTCCCGTTAAGCAGCCATAGTGTGTTTTGTAAATGTGTGACTCTGTTCTGTTTTGGAATTCAGTTCAGGTGTAGTGATGTTGACATTCCCTCTATCAGTGATATCTTAGGATAAGTGTCCTTTTCTGTGTGACTTCCTTCACTTAGAGTCATCGTCCCTAAATCCACTCATCATGCTGCTACTAGCCTTATGACACTGATTTCATGGCTGAGTGATATTCCATTGTGCATAAGTACCACAACTTCTTTATCCATTTTTCTCTTTCCTGGGATATTTAAGGTGTACCGAAGTGGAGGTTCTTGGAAACAGAGCAGCCCTAAACTTTGGGGTGCCTGTGTCGTGTTGATTTTTAGGTTTCCCGATTTCTACGCCCATGAGTGGAAGTGCCCTATGCTCTCTCAGCTGTGTCTATTCCATGTTTCAGGACGCAGCGTACACTCCTCCAGAGTGGCTGTTGGCAATTTCCATCCCGCCCATCAGCGTAGCAAGGCTCCCGTGTCTCCATGGCCTGTCCTGCATTTCTGGTTTTTACACTTTTTTCAGCATGGCCCTTTTGACCGCTGGCAAGCGAGACTTCTTTGTAGCGCCGATTTGCCTTTCCGGCTTGCTTGGTTGGCCAAAAAGGGCGTATGCGTTTTTTCCTGAATATATTCAGGAAAAAACGCATACGCCCTTTTTGGCCAAGGGCATCATTGTCAACGCTTTGCCGCTTTTCATGTGCTTTGAAGGCGAGTCGAATCTACCTCCTGAAATCTGTTTCCTGCAATTCTGCCTTGCTTTCAAATCCTCTTCGTTGCCTTCCCTCAATATATTTGTGGACGAGAGTCATCATTTCTAACTCTGCAGGTTTGTGAATTGCAGTGCCCCTGAGCTCCATTTGTCAACTCGCTTTTTTGGGAGCTGGCCGCAAAAGCGCAGGATTGCTTCAGGCCCTATTCTGGTTCCGGGCGGCAGGCTGAGCCTGTGGTTCATTCTTCTTCCTGATGGGAAAATAGAGTGACCTGTGCCTGTCCCAACACCTAGAGCTAGTCTCTCATTGGTTCCCCCTCTTCCCGTTCATCCTCAGGACAAATTGCGACCTGTACGAAACAGGAGGTCAACGGTGCTGATTCTCCAAGTAGGGAGATTGTTAGTGAAGCGGCTGGAATGGCGAACCCGAGCACAAGGAGAGGAGAAATGAGGTGCGTTTTAGAAACCTTTCCCGATCACACGGTGTACCATCTTCTGGGTTTCCCAGGCATGTTTTCGATGTAGGAAGATGCCCTTGAACCTGGAGATTTGGGACCCATGGCATGGGTACCACGCAGGATTACTTTAAAGGGTCTGCGTTTGCTCACCCAACCTCACCAATCCTCTCAGCCCCAAGAGTGTCCAGCCTTATGTCTCATCCAGCTGTGGGTCTAGATATGGTCAATCCAGGTTGCATCAGAGCCCCTGAACGGATTTTGTAAGAATGTCTCTCTCTTTCACTGTCTTTGTTTTCTGGGGTTTTTTTTTTTTAAGTAATCTATTTTTATAATGGGGTTTAGCTGCTTTTCCCTGCTGTGTTTATGCCGCTTTACACCCTCTTGATTCACTTCCAGAGAGATATCAATACATAGGTTTTAAGACTCTTCCTAGTCAGATATATTCTTGGGCGGTGAATAGGGGGTGTTGAGTCCAGTTCACTGAGCAGGGAGTAGGTCTTGTCTATTACATATTTGGCTTGTGGAACGGTATGTGAGCTAATTTCAAACCCTTGTTTTATGCATCGCCCCGCCTCACCTTTCCCGTTAAGCAGCCATAGTGTGTTTTGTAAATGTGTGACTCTGTTCTGTTTTGGAATTCAGTTCAGGTGTAGTGATGTTGACATTCCCTCTATCAGTGATATCTTAGGATAAGTGTCCTTTTCTGTGTGACTTACTTCACTTAGAGTCATCGTCCCTAAATCCACTCATCATGCTGCTACTAGCCTTATGACACTGATTTCATGGCTGAGTGATATTCCATTGTGCATAAGTACCACAACTTCTTTATCCATTTTTCTCTTTCCTGGGATATTTAAGGTGTACCGAAGTGGAGGTTCTTGGAAACAGAGCAGCCCTAAACTTTGGGGTGCCTGTGTCGTGTTGATTTTTAGGTTTCCCGATTTCTACGCCCATGAGTGGAAGTGCCCTATGCTCTCTCAGCTGTGTCTATTCCATGTTTCAGGACGCAGCGTACACTCCTCCAGAGTGGCTGTTGGCAATTTCCATCCCGCCCATCAGCGTAGCAAGGCTCCCGTGTCTCCATGGCCTGTCCTGCATTTCTGGTTTTTACACTTTTTTCAGCATGGCCCTTTTGACCGCTGGCAAGCGAGACTTCTTTGTAGCGCCGATTTGCCTTTCCGGCTTGCTTGGTTGGCCAAAAAGGGCGTATGCGTTTTTTCCTGAATATATTCAGGAAAAAACGCATACGCCCTTTTTGGCCAAGGGCATCATTGTCAACGCTTTGCCGCTTTTCATGTGCTTTGAAGGCGAGTCGAATCTACCTCCTGAAATCTGTTTCCTGCAATTCTGCCTTGCTTTCAAATCCTCTTCGTTGCCTTCCCTCAATATATTTGTGGACGAGAGTCATCATTTCTAACTCTGCAGGTTTGTGAATTGCAGTGCCCCTGAGCTCCATTTGTCAACTCGCTTTTTTGGGAGCTGGCCGCAAAAGCGCAGGATTGCTTCAGGCCCTATTCTGGTTCCGGGCGGCAGGCTGAGCCTGTGGTTCATTCTTCTTCCTGATGGGAAAATAGAGTGACCTGTGCCTGTCCCAACACCTAGAGCTAGTCTCTCATTGGTTCCCCCTCTTCCCGTTCATCCTCAGGACAAATTGCGACCTGTACGAAACAGGAGGTCAACGGTGCTGATTCTCCAAGTAGGGAGATTGTTAGTGAAGCGGCTGGAATGGCGAACCCGAGCACAAGGAGAGGAGAAATGAGGTGCGTTTTAGAAACCTTTCCCGATCACACGGTGTACCATCTTCTGGGTTTCCCAGGCATGTTTTCGATGTAGGAAGATGCCCTTGAACCTGGAGATTTGGGACCCATGGCATGGGTACCACGCAGGATTACTTTAAAGGGTCTGCGTTTGCTCACCCAACCTCACCAATCCTCTCAGCCCCAAGAGTGTCCAGCCTTATGTCTCATCCAGCTGTGGGTCTAGATATGGTCAATCCAGGTTGCATCACAGCCCCTGAACGGATTTTGTAAGAATGTCTCTCTCTTTCACTGTCTTTGTTTTCTGGGGTTTTTTTTTTTTAAGTAATCTATTTTTATAATGGGGTTTAGCTGCTTTTCCCTGCTGTGTTTATGCTGCTTTACACCCTCTTGATTCACTTCCAGAGAGATATCAATACATAGGTTTTAAGACTCTTCCTAGTCAGATATATTCTTGGGCGGTGAATAGGGGGTGTTGAGTCCAGTTCACTGAGCAGGGAGTAGGTCTTGTCTATTACATATTTGGCTTGTGGAACGGTATGTGAGCTAATTTCAAACCCTTGTTTTATGCATCGCCCCGCCTCACCTTTCCCGTTAAGCAGCCATAGTGTGTTTTGTAAATGTGTGACTCTGTTCTGTTTTGGAATTCAGTTCAGGTGTAGTGATGTTGACATTCCCTCTATCAGTGATATCTTAGGATAAGTGTCCTTTTCTGTGTGACTTCCTTCACTTAGAGTCATCGTCCCTAAATCCACTCATCATGCTGCTACTAGCCTTATGACACTGATTTCATGGCTGAGTGATATTCCATTGTGCATAAGTACCACAACTTCTTTATCCATTTTTCTCTTTCCTGGGATATTTAAGGTGTACCGAAGTGGAGGTTCTTGGAAACAGAGCAGCCCTAAACTTTGGGGTGCCTGTGTCGTGTTGATTTTTAGGTTTCCCGATTTCTACGCCCATGAGTGGAAGTGCCCTATGCTCTCTCAGCTGTGTCTATTCCATGTTTCAGGACGCAGCGTACACTCCTCCAGAGTGGCTGTTGGCAATTTCCATCCCGCCCATCAGCGTAGCAAGGCTCCCGTGTCTCCATGGCCTGTCCTGCATTTCTGGTTTTTACACTTTTTTCAGCATGGCCCTTTTGACCGCTGGCAAGCGAGACTTCTTTGTAGCGCCGATTTGCCTTTCCGGCTTGCTTGGTTGGCCAAAAAGGGCGTATGCGTTTTTTCCTGAATATATTCAGGAAAAAACGCATACGCCCTTTTTGGCCAAGGGCATCATTGTCAACGCTTTGCCGCTTTTCATGTGCTTTCAAGGCGAGTCGAATCTACCTCCTGAAATCTGTTTCCTGCAATTCTGCCTTGCTTTCAAATCCTCTTCGTTGCCTTCCCTCAATATATTTGTGGACGAGAGTCATCATTTCTAACTCTGCAGGTTTGTGAATTGCAGTGCCCCTGAGCTCCATTTGTCAACTCGCTTTTTTGGGAGCTGGCCGCAAAAGCGCAGGATTGCTTCAGGCCCTATTCTGGTTCCGGGCGGCAGGCTGAGCCTGTGGTTCATTCTTCTTCCTGATGGGAAAATAGAGTGACCTGTGCCTGTCCCAACACCTAGAGCTAGTCTCTCATTGGTTCCCCCTCTTCCCGTTCATCCTCAGGACAAATTGCGACCTGTACGAAACAGGAGGTCAACGGTGCTGATTCTCCAAGTAGGGAGATTGTTAGTGAAGCGGCTGGAATGGCGAACCCGAGCACAAGGAGAGGAGAAATGAGGTGCGTTTTAGAAACCTTTCCCGATCACACGGTGTACCATCTTCTGGGTTTCCCAGGCATGTTTTCGATGTAGGAAGATGCCCTTGAACCTGGAGATTTGGGACCCATGGCATGGGTACCACGCAGGATTACTTTAAAGGGTCTGCGTTTGCTCACCCAACCTCACCAATCCTCTCAGCCCCAAGAGTGTCCAGCCTTATGTCTCATCCAGCTGTGGGTCTAGATATGGTCAATCCAGGTTGCATCACAGCCCCTGAACGGATTTTGTAAGAATGTCTCTCTCTTTCACTGTCTTTGTTTTCTGGGGTTTTTTTTTTTTTAAGTAATCTATTTTTATAATGGGGTTTAGCTGCTTTTCCCTGCTGTGTTTATGCCGCTTTACACCCTCTTGATTCACTTCCAGAGAGATATCAATACATAGGTTTTAAGACTCTTCCTAGTCAGATATATTCTTGGGCGGTGAATAGGGGGTGTTGAGTCCAGTTCACTGAGCAGGGAGTAGGTCTTGTCTATTACATATTTGGCTTGTGGAACGGTATGTGAGCTAATTTCAAACCCTTGTTTTATGCATCGCCCCGCCTCACCTTTCCCGTTAAGCAGCCATAGTGTGTTTTGTAAATGTGTGACTCTGTTCTGTTTTGGAATTCAGTTCAGGTGTAGTGATGTTGACATTCCCTCTATCAGTGATATCTTAGGATAAGTGTCCTTTTCTGTGTGACTTACTTCACTTAGAGTCATCGTCCCTAAATCCACTCATCATGCTGCTACTAGCCTTATGACACTAATTTCATGGCTGAGTGATATTCCATTGTGCATAAGTACCACAACTTCTTTATCCATTTTTCTCTTTCCTGGGATATTTAAGGTGTACCGAAGTGGAGGTTCTTGGAAACAGAGCAGCCCTAAACTTTGGGGTGCCTGTGTCGTGTTGATTTTTAGGTTTCCCGATTTCTACGCCCATGAGTGGAAGTGCCCTATGCTCTCTCAGCTGTGTCTATTCCATGTTTCAGGACGCAGCGTACACTCCTCCAGAGTGGCTGTTGGCAATTTCCATCCCGCCCATCAGCGTAGCAAGGCTCCCGTGTCTCCATGGCCTGTCCTGCATTTCTGGTTTTTACACTTTTTTCAGCATGGCCCTTTTGACCGCTGGCAAGCGAGACTTCTTTGTAGCGCCGATTTGCCTTTCCGGCTTGCTTGGTTGGCCAAAAAGGGCGTATGCGTTTTTTCCTGAATATATTCAGGAAAAAACGCATACGCCCTTTTTGGCCAAGGGCATCATTGTCAACGCTTTGCCGCTTTTCATGTGCTTTCAAGGCGAGTCGAATCGACCTCCTGAAATCTGTTTCCTGCAATTCTGCCTTGCTTTCAAATCCTCTTCGTTGCCTTCCCTCAATATATTTGTGGACGAGAGTCATCATTTCTAACTCTGCAGGTTTGTGAATTGCAGTGCCCCTGAGCTCCATTTGTCAACTCGCTTTTTTGGGAGCTGGCCGCAAAAGCGCAGGATTGCTTCAGGCCCTATTCTGGTTCCGGGCGGCAGGCTGAGCCTGTGGTTCATTCTTCTTCCTGATGGGAAAATAGAGTGACCTGTGCCTGTCCCAACACCTAGAGCTAGTCTCTCATTGGTTCCCCCTCTTCCCGTTCATCCTCAGGACAAATTGCGACCTGTACGAAACAGGAGGTCAACGGTGCTGATTCTCCAAGTAGGGAGATTGTTAGTGAAGCGGCTGGAATGGCGAACCCGAGCACAAGGAGAGGAGAAATGAGGTGCGTTTTAGAAACCTTTCCCGATCACACGGTGTACCATCTTCTGGGTTTCCCAGGCATGTTTTCGATGTAGGAAGATGCCCTTGAACCTGGAGATTTGGGACCCATGGCATGGGTACCACGCAGGATTACTTTAAAGGGTCTGCGTTTGCTCACCCAACCTCACCAATCCTCTCAGCCCCAAGAGTGTCCAGCCTTATGTCTCATCCAGCTGTGGGTCTAGATATGGTCAATCCAGGTTGCATCAGAGCCCCTGAACGGATTTTGTAAGAATGTCTCTCTCTTTCACTGTCTTTGTTTTCTGGGGTTTTTTTTTTTAAGTAATCTATTTTCATAATGGGGTTTAGCTGCTTTTCCCTGCTGTGTTTATGCCGCTTTACACCCTCTTGATTCACTTCCAGAGAGATATCAATACATAGGTTTTAAGACTCTTCCTAGTCAGATATATTCTTGGGCGGTGAATAGGGGGTGTTGAGTCCAGTTCACTGAGCAGGGAGTAGGTCTTGTCTATTACATATTTGGCTTGTGGAACGGTATGTGAGCTAATTTCAAACCCTTGTTTTATGCATCGCCCCGCCTCACCTTTCCCGTTAAGCAGCCATAGTGTGTTTTGTAAATGTGTGACTCTGTTCTGTTTTGGAATTCAGTTCAGGTGTAGCGATGTTGACATTCCCTCTATCAGTGATATCTTAGGATAAGTGTCCTTTTCTGTGTGACTTACTTCACTTAGAGTCATCGTCCCTAAATCCACTCATCATGCTGCTACTAGCCTTATGACACTGATTTCATGGCTGAGTGATATTCCATTGTGCATAAGTACCACAACTTCTTTATCCATTTTTCTCTTTCCTGGGATATTTAAGGTGTACCGAAGTGGAGGTTCTTGGAAACAGAGCAGCCCTAAACTTTGGGGTGCCTGTGTCGTGTTGATTTTTAGGTTTCCCGATTTCTACGCCCATGAGTGGAAGTGCCCTATGCTCTCTCAGCTGTGTCTATTCCATGTTTCAGGACGCAGCGTACACTCCTCCAGAGTGGCTGTTGGCAATTTCCATCCCGCCCATCAGCGTAGCAAGGCTCCCGTGTCTCCATGGCCTGTCCTGCATTTCTGGTTTTTACACTTTTTTCAGCATGGCCCTTTTGACCGCTGGCAAGCGAGACTTCTTTGTAGCGCCGATTTGCCTTTCCGGCTTGCTTGGTTGGCCAAAAAGGGCGTATGCGTTTTTTCCTGAATATATTCAGGAAAAAACGCATACGCCCTTTTTGGCCAAGGGCATCATTGTCAACGCTTTGCCGCTTTTCATGTGCTTTCAAGGCGAGTCGAATCTACCTCCTGAAATCTGTTTCCTGCAATTCTGCCTTGCTTTCAAATCCTCTTCGTTGCCTTCCCTCAATATATTTGTGGACGAGAGTCATCATTTCTAACTCTGCAGGTTTGTGAATTGCAGTGCCCCTGAGCTCCATTTGTCAACTCGCTTTTTTGGGAGCTGGCCGCAAAAGCGCAGGATTGCTTCAGGCCCTATTCTGGTTCCGGGCGGCAGGCTGAGCCTGTGGTTCATTCTTCTTCCTGATGGGAAAATAGAGTGACCTGTGCCTGTCCCAACACCTAGAGCTAGTCTCTCATTGGTTCCCCCTCTTCCCGTTCATCCTCAGGACAAATTGCGACCTGTACGAAACAGGAGGTCAACGGTGCTGATTCTCCAAGTAGGGAGATTGTTAGTGAAGCGGCTGGAATGGCGAACCCGAGCACAAGGAGAGGAGAAATGAGGTGCGTTTTAGAAACCTTTCCCGATCACACGGTGTACCATCTTCTGGGTTTCCCAGGCATGTTTTCGATGTAGGAAGATGCCCTTGAACCTGGAGATTTGGGACCCATGGCATGGGTACCACGCAGGATTACTTTAAAGGGTCTGCGTTTGCTCACCCAACCTCACCAATCCTCTCAGCCCCAAGAGTGTCCAGCCTTATGTCTCATCCAGCTGTGGGTCTAGATATGGTCAATCCAGGTTGCATCAGAGCCCCTGAACGGATTTTGTAAGAATGTCTCTCTCTTTCACTGTCTTTGTTTTCTGGGGTTTTTTTTTTTTAAGTAATCTATTTTCATAATGGGGTTTAGCTGCTTTTCCCTGCTGTGTTTATGCCGCTTTACACCCTCTTGATTCACTTCCAGAGAGATATCAATACATAGGTTTTAAGACTCTTCCTAGTCAGATATATTCTTGGGCGGTGAATAGGGGGTGTTGAGTCCAGTTCACTGAGCAGGGAGTAGGTCTTGTCTATTACATATTTGGCTTGTGGAACGGTATGTGAGCTAATTTCAAACCCTTGTTTTATGCATCGCCCCGCCTCACCTTTCCCGTTAAGCAGCCATAGTGTGTTTTGTAAATGTGTGACTCTGTTCTGTTTTGGAATTCAGTTCAGGTGTAGCGATGTTGACATTCCCTCTATAAGTGATATCTTAGGATAAGTGTCCTTTTCTGTGTGACTTACTTCACTTAGAGTCATCGTCCCTAAATCCACTCATCATGCTGCTACTAGCCTTATGACACTGATTTCATGGCTGAGTGATATTCCATTGTGCATAAGTACCACAACTTCTTTATCCATTTTTCTCTTTCCTGGGATATTTAAGGTGTACCGAAGTGGAGGTTCTTGGAAACAGAGCAGCCCTAAACTTTGGGGTGCCTGTGTCGTGTTGATTTTTAGGTTTCCCGATTTCTACGCCCATGAGTGGAAGTGCCCTATGCTCTCTCAGCTGTGTCTATTCCATGTTTCAGGACGCAGCGTACACTCCTCCAGAGTGGCTGTTGGCAATTTCCATCCCGCCCATCAGCGTAGCAAGGCTCCCGTGTCTCCATGGCCTGTCCTGCATTTCTGGTTTTTACACTTTTTTCAGCATGGCCCTTTTGACCGCTGGCAAGCGAGACTTCTTTGTAGCGCCGATTTGCCTTTCCGGCTTGCTTGGTTGGCCAAAAAGGGCGTATGCGTTTTTTCCTGAATATATTCAGGAAAAAACGCATACGCCCTTTTTGGCCAAGGGCATCATTGTCAACGCTTTGCCGCTTTTCATGTGCTTTCAAGGCGAGTCGAATCTACCTCCTGAAATCTGTTTCCTGCAATTCTGCCTTGCTTTCAAATCCTCTTCGTTGCCTTCCCTCAATATATTTGTGGACGAGAGTCATCATTTCTAACTCTGCAGGTTTGTGAATTGCAGTGCCCCTGAGCTCCATTTGTCAACTCGCTTTTTTGGGGGCTGGCCGCAAAAGCGCAGGATTGCTTCAGGCCCTATTCTGGTTCCGGGCGGCAGGCTGAGCCTGTGGTTCATTCTTCTTCCTGATGGGAAAATAGAGTGACCTGTGCCTGTCCCAACACCTAGAGCTAGTCTCTCATTGGTTCCCCCTCTTCCCGTTCATCCTCAGGACAAATTGCGACCTGTACGAAACAGGAGGTCAACGGTGCTGATTCTCCAAGTAGGGAGATTGTTAGTGAAGCGGCTGGAATGGCGAACCCGAGCACAAGGAGAGGAGAAATGAGGTGCGTTTTAGAAACCTTTCCCGATCACACGGTGTACCATCTTCTGGGTTTCCCAGGCATGTTTTCGATGTAGGAAGATGCCCTTGAACCTGGAGATTTGGGACCCATGGCATGGGTACCACGCAGGATTACTTTAAAGGGTCTGCGTTTGCTCACCCAACCTCACCAATCCTCTCAGCCCCAAGAGTGTCCAGCCTTATGTCTCATCCAGCTGTGGGTCTAGATATGGTCAATCCAGGTTGCATCAGAGCCCCTGAACGGATTTTGTAAGAATGTCTCTCTCTTTCACTGTCTTTGTTTTCTGGGTTTTTTTTTTTTTAAGTAATCTATTTTCATAATGGGGTTTAGCTGCTTTTCCCTGCTGTGTTTATGCCGCTTTACACCCTCTTGATTCACTTCCAGAGAGATATCAATACATAGGTTTTAAGACTCTTCCTAGTCAGATATATTCTTGGGCGGTGAATAGGGGGTGTTGAGTCCAGTTCACTGAGCAGGGAGTAGGTCTTGTCTATTACATATTTGGCTTGTGGAACGGTATGTGAGCTAATTTCAAACCCTTGTTTTATGCATCGCCCCGCCTCACCTTTCCCGTTAAGCAGCCATAGTGTGTTTTGTAAATGTGTGACTCTGTTCTGTTTTGGAATTCAGTTCAGGTGTAGCGATGTTGACATTCCCTCTATAAGTGATATCTTAGGATAAGTGTCCTTTTCTGTGTGACTTACTTCACTTAGAGTCATCGTCCCTAAATCCACTCATCATGCTGCTACTAGCCTTATGACACTGATTTCATGGCTGAGTGATATTCCATTGTGCATAAGTACCACAACTTCTTTATCCATTTTTCTCTTTCCTGGGATATTTAAGGTGTACCGAAGTGGAGGTTCTTGGAAACAGAGCAGCCCTAAACTTTGGGGTGCCTGTGTCGTGTTGATTTTTAGGTTTCCCGATTTCTACGCCCATGAGTGGAAGTGCCCTATGCTCTCTCAGCTGTGTCTATTCCATGTTTCAGGACGCAGCGTACACTCCTCCAGAGTGGCTGTTGGCAATTTCCATCCCGCCCATCAGCGTAGCAAGGCTCCCGTGTCTCCATGGCCTGTCCTGCATTTCTGGTTTTTACACTTTTTTCAGCATGGCCCTTTTGACCGCTGGCAAGCGAGACTTCTTTGTAGCGCCGATTTGCCTTTCCGGCTTGCTTGGTTGGCCAAAAAGGGCGTATGCGTTTTTTCCTGAATATATTCAGGAAAAAACGCATACGCCCTTTTTGGCCAAGGGCATCATTGTCAACGCTTTGCCGCTTTTCATGTGCTTTCAAGGCGAGTCGAATCTACCTCCTGAAATCTGTTTCCTGCAATTCTGCCTTGCTTTCAAATCCTCTTCGTTGCCTTCCCTCAATATATTTGTGGACGAGAGTCATCATTTCTAACTCTGCAGGTTTGTGAATTGCAGTGCCCCTGAGCTCCATTTGTCAACTCGCTTTTTTGGGAGCTGGCCGCAAAAGCGCAGGATTGCTTCAGGCCCTATTCTGGTTCCGGGCGGCAGGCTGAGCCTGTGGTTCATTCTTCTTCCTGATGGGAAAATAGAGTGACCTGTGCCTGTCCCAACACCTAGAGCTAGTCTCTCATTGGTTCCCCCTCTTCCCGTTCATCCTCAGGACAAATTGCGACCTGTACGAAACAGGAGGTCAACGGTGCTGATTCTCCAAGTAGGGAGATTGTTAGTGAAGCGGCTGGAATGGCGAACCCGAGCACAAGGAGAGGAGAAATGAGGTGCGTTTTAGAAACCTTTCCCGATCACACGGTGTACCATCTTCTGGGTTTCCCAGGCATGTTTTCGATGTAGGAAGATGCCCTTGAACCTGGAGATTTGGGACCCATGGCATGGGTACCACGCAGTATTACTTTAAAGGGTCTGCGTTTGCTCACCCAACCTCACCAATCCTCTCAGCCCCAAGAGTGTCCAGCCTTATGTCTCATCCAGCTGTGGGTCTAGATATGGTCAATCCAGGTTGCATCAGAGCCCCTGAACGGATTTTGTAAGAATGTCTCTCACTTTCACTGTCTTTGTTTTCTGGGTTTTTTTTTTTTAAGTAATCTATTTTTATAATGGGGTTTAGCTGCTTTTCCCTGCTGTGTTTATGCCGCTTTACACCCTCTTGATTCACTTCCAGAGAGATATCAACACATAGGTTTTAAGACTCTTCCTAGTCAGATATATTCTTGGGCGGTGAATAGGGGGTGTTGAGTCCAGTTCACTGAGCAGGGAGTAGGTCTTGTCTATTACATATTTGGCTTGTGGAACGGTATGTGAGCTAATTTCAAACCCTTGTTTTATGCATCGCCCCGCCTCACCTTTCCCGTTAAGCAGCCATAGTGTGTTTTGTAAATGTGTGACTCTGTTCTGTTTTGGAATTCAGTTCAGGTGTAGCGATGTTGACATTCCCTCTATCAGTGATATCTTAGGATAAGTGTCCTTTTCTGTGTGACTTACTTCACTTAGAGTCATCGTCCCTAAATCCACTCATCATGCTGCTACTAGCCTTATGACACTGATTTCATGGCTGAGTGATATTCCATTGTGCATAAGTACCACAACTTCTTTATCCATTTTTCTCTTTCCTGGGATATTTAAGGTGTACCGAAGTGGAGGTTCTTGGAAACAGAGCAGCCCTAAACTTTGGGGTGCCTGTGTCGTGTTGATTTTTAGGTTTCCCGATTTCTACGCCCATGAGTGGAAGTGCCCTATGCTCTCTCAGCTGTGTCTATTCCATGTTTCAGGACGCAGCGTACACTCCTCCAGAGTGGCTGTTGGCAATTTCCATCCCGCCCATCAGCGTAGCAAGGCTCCCGTGTCTCCATGGCCTGTCCTGCATTTCTGGTTTTTACACTTTTTTCAGCATGGCCCTTTTGACCGCTGGCAAGCGAGACTTCTTTGTAGCGCCGATTTGCCTTTCCGGCTTGCTTGGTTGGCCAAAAAGGGCGTATGCGTTTTTTCCTGAATATATTCAGGAAAAAACGCATACGCCCTTTTTGGCCAAGGGCATCATTGTCAACGCTTTGCCGCTTTTCATGTGCTTTCAAGGCGAGTCGAATCGACCTCCTGAAATCTGTTTCCTGCAATTCTGCCTTGCTTTCAAATCCTCTTCGTTGCCTTCCCTCAATATATTTGTGGACGAGAGTCATCATTTCTAACTCTGCAGGTTTGTGAATTGCAGTGCCCCTGAGCTCCATTTGTCAACTCGCTTTTTTGGGAGCTGGCCGCAAAAGCGCAGGATTGCTTCAGGCCCTATTCTGGTTCCGGGCGGCAGGCTGAGCCTGTGGTTCATTCTTCTTCCTGATGGGAAAATAGAGTGACCTGTGCCTGTCCCAACACCTAGAGCTAGTCTCTCATTGGTTCCCCCTCTTCCCGTTCATCCTCAGGACAAATTGCGACCTGTACGAAACAGGAGGTCAACGGTGCTGATTCTCCAAGTAGGGAGATTGTTAGTGAAGCGGCTGGAATGGCGAACCCGAGCACAAGGAGAGGAGAAATGAGGTGCGTTTTAGAAACCTTTCCCGATCACACGGTGTACCATCTTCTGGGTTTCCCAGGCATGTTTTCGATGTAGGAAGATGCCCTTGAACCTGGAGATTTGGGACCCATGGCATGGGTACCACGCAGGATTACTTTAAAGGGTCTGCGTTTGCTCACCCAACCTCACCAATCCTCTCAGCCCCAAGAGTGTCCAGCCTTATGTCTCATCCAGCTGTGGGTCTAGATATGGTCAATCCAGGTTGCATCAGAGCCCCTGAACGGATTTTGTAAGAATGTCTCTCTCTTTCACTGTCTTTGTTTTCTGGGGTTTTTTTTTTTTAAGTAATCTATTTTCATAATGGGGTTTAGCTGCTTTTCCCTGCTGTGTTTATGCCGCTTTACACCCTCTTGATTCACTTCCAGAGAGATATCAACACATAGGTTTTAAGACTCTTCCTAGTCAGATATATTCTTGGGCGGTGAATAGGGGGTGTTGAGTCCAGTTCACTGAGCAGGGAGTAGGTCTTGTCTATTACATATTTGGCTTGTGGAACGGTATGTGAGCTAATTTCAAACCCTTGTTTTATGCATCGCCCCGCCTCACCTTTCCCGTTAAGCAGCCATAGTGTGTTTTGTAAATGTGTGACTCTGTTCTGTTTTGGAATTCAGTTCAGGTGTAGCGATGTTGACATTCCCTCTATAAGTGATATCTTAGGATAAGTGTCCTTTTCTGTGTGACTTACTTCACTTAGAGTCATCGTCCCTAAATCCACTCATCATGCTGCTACTAGCCTTATGACACTGATTTCATGGCTGAGTGATATTCCATTGTGCATAAGTACCACAACTTCTTTATCCATTTTTCTCTTTCCTGGGATATTTAAGGTGTACCGAAGTGGAGGTTCTTGGAAACAGAGCAGCCCTAAACTTTGGGGTGCCTGTGTCGTGTTGATTTTTAGGTTTCCCGATTTCTACGCCCATGAGTGGAAGTGCCCTATGCTCTCTCAGCTGTGTCTATTCCATGTTTCAGGACGCAGCGTACACTCCTCCAGAGTGGCTGTTGGCAATTTCCATCCCGCCCATCAGCGTAGCAAGGCTCCCGTGTCTCCATGGCCTGTCCTGCATTTCTGGTTTTTACACTTTTTTCAGCATGGCCCTTTTGACCGCTGGCAAGCGAGACTTCTTTGTAGCGCCGATTTGCCTTTCCGGCTTGCTTGGTTGGCCAAAAAGGGCGTATGCGTTTTTTCCTGAATATATTCAGGAAAAAACGCATACGCCCTTTTTGGCCAAGGGCATCATTGTCAACGCTTTGCCGCTTTTCATGTGCTTTCAAGGCGAGTCGAATCTACCTCCTGAAATCTGTTTCCTGCAATTCTGCCTTGCTTTCAAATCCTCTTCGTTGCCTTCCCTCAATATATTTGTGGACGAGAGTCATCATTTCTAACTCTGCAGGTTTGTGAATTGCAGTGCCCCTGAGCTCCATTTGTCAACTCGCTTTTTTGGGAGCTGGCCGCAAAAGCGCAGGATTGCTTCAGGCCCTATTCTGGTTCCGGGCGGCAGGCTGAGCCTGTGGTTCATTCTTCTTCCTGATGGGAAAATAGAGTGACCTGTGCCTGTCCCAACACCTAGAGCTAGTCTCTCATTGGTTCCCCCTCTTCCCGTTCATCCTCAGGACAAATTGCGACCTGTACGAAACAGGAGGTCAACGGTGCTGATTCTCCAAGTAGGGAGATTGTTAGTGAAGCGGCTGGAATGGCGAACCCGAGCACAAGGAGAGGAGAAATGAGGTGCGTTTTAGAAACCTTTCCCGATCACACGGTGTACCATCTTCTGGGTTTCCCAGGCATGTTTTCGATGTAGGAAGATGCCCTTGAACCTGGAGATTTGGGACCCATGGCATGGGTACCACGCAGTATTACTTTAAAGGGTCTGCGTTTGCTCACCCAACCTCACCAATCCTCTCAGCCCCAAGAGTGTCCAGCCTTATGTCTCATCCAGCTGTGGGTCTAGATATGGTCAATCCAGGTTGCATCAGAGCCCCTGAACGGATTTTGTAAGAATGTCTCTCTCTTTCACTGTCTTTGTTTTCTGGGTTTTTTTTTTTTAAGTAATCTATTTTTATAATGGGGTTTAGCTGCTTTTCCCTGCTGTGTTTATGCCGCTTTACACCCTCTTGATTCACTTCCAGAGAGATATCAACACATAGGTTTTAAGACTCTTCCTAGTCAGATATATTCTTGGGCGGTGAATAGGGGGTGTTGAGTCCAGTTCACTGAGCAGGGAGTAGGTCTTGTCTATTACATATTTGGCTTGTGGAACGGTATGTGAGCTAATTTCAAACCCTTGTTTTATGCATCGCCCCGCCTCACCTTTCCCGTTAAGCAGCCATAGTGTGTTTTGTAAATGTGTGACTCTGTTCTGTTTTGGAATTCAGTTCAGGTGTAGCGATGTTGACATTCCCTCTATAAGTGATATCTTAGGATAAGTGTCCTTTTCTGTGTGACTTACTTCACTTAGAGTCATCGTCCCTAAATCCACTCATCATGCTGCTACTAGCCTTATGACACTGATTTCATGGCTGAGTGATATTCCATTGTGCATAAGTACCACAACTTCTTTATCCATTTTTCTCTTTCCTGGGATATTTAAGGTGTACCGAAGTGGAGGTTCTTGGAAACAGAGCAGCCCTAAACTTTGGGGTGCCTGTGTCGTGTTGATTTTTAGGTTTCCCGATTTCTACGCCCATGAGTGGAAGTGCCCTATGCTCTCTCAGCTGTGTCTATTCCATGTTTCAGGACGCAGCGTACACTCCTCCAGAGTGGCTGTTGGCAATTTCCATCCCGCCCATCAGCGTAGCAAGGCTCCCGTGTCTCCATGGCCTGTCCTGCATTTCTGGTTTTTACACTTTTTTCAGCATGGCCCTTTTGACCGCTGGCAAGCGAGACTTCTTTGTAGCGCCGATTTGCCTTTCCGGCTTGCTTGGTTGGCCAAAAAGGGCGTATGCGTTTTTTCCTGAATATATTCAGGAAAAAACGCATACGCCCTTTTTGGCCAAGGGCATCATTGTCAACGCTTTGCCGCTTTTCATGTGCTTTCAAGGCGAGTCGAATCGACCTCCTGAAATCTGTTTCCTGCAATTCTGCCTTGCTTTCAAATCCTCTTCGTTGCCTTCCCTCAATATATTTGTGGACGAGAGTCATCATTTCTAACTCTGCAGGTTTGTGAATTGCAGTGCCCCTGAGCTCCATTTGTCAACTCGCTTTTTTGGGAGCTGGCCGCAAAAGCGCAGGATTGCTTCAGGCCCTATTCTGGTTCCGGGCGGCAGGCTGAGCCTGTGGTTCATTCTTCTTCCTGATGGGAAAATAGAGTGACCTGTGCCTGTCCCAACACCTAGAGCTAGTCTCTCATTGGTTCCCCCTCTTCCCGTTCATCCTCAGGACAAATTGCGACCTGTACGAAACAGGAGGTCAACGGTGCTGATTCTCCAAGTAGGGAGATTGTTAGTGAAGCGGCTGGAATGGCGAACCCGAGCACAAGGAGAGGAGAAATGAGGTGCGTTTTAGAAACCTTTCCCGATCACACGGTGTACCATCTTCTGGGTTTCCCAGGCATGTTTTCGATGTAGGAAGATGCCCTTGAACCTGGAGATTTGGGACCCATGGCATGGGTACCACGCAGTATTACTTTAAAGGGTCTGCGTTTGCTCACCCAACCTCACCAATCCTCTCAGCCCCAAGAGTGTCCAGCCTTATGTCTCATCCAGCTGTGGGTCTAGATATGGTCAATCCAGGTTGCATCAGAGCCCCTGAACGGATTTTGTAAGAATGTCTCTCTCTTTCACTGTCTTTGTTTTCTGGGTTTTTTTTTTTTAAGTAATCTATTTTTATAATGGGGTTTAGCTGCTTTTCCCTGCTGTGTTTATGCCGCTTTACACCCTCTTGATTCACTTCCAGAGAGATATCAACACATAGGTTTTAAGACTCTTCCTAGTCAGATATATTCTTGGGCGGTGAATAGGGGGTGTTGAGTCCAGTTCACTGAGCAGGGAGTAGGTCTTGTCTATTACATATTTGGCTTGTGGAACGGTATGTGAGCTAATTTCAAACCCTTGTTTTATGCATCGCCCCGCCTCACCTTTCCCGTTAAGCAGCCATAGTGTGTTTTGTAAATGTGTGACTCTGTTCTGTTTTGGAATTCAGTTCAGGTGTAGCGATGTTGACATTCCCTCTATAAGTGATATCTTAGGATAAGTGTCCTTTTCTGTGTGACTTACTTCACTTAGAGTCATCGTCCCTAAATCCACTCATCATGCTGCTACTAGCCTTATGACACTGATTTCATGGCTGAGTGATATTCCATTGTGCATAAGTACCACAACTTCTTTATCCATTTTTCTCTTTCCTGGGATATTTAAGGTGTACCGAAGTGGAGGTTCTTGGAAACAGAGCAGCCCTAAACTTTGGGGTGCCTGTGTCGTGTTGATTTTTAGGTTTCCCGATTTCTACGCCCATGAGTGGAAGTGCCCTATGCTCTCTCAGCTGTGTCTATTCCATGTTTCAGGACGCAGCGTACACTCCTCCAGAGTGGCTGTTGGCAATTTCCATCCCGCCCATCAGCGTAGCAAGGCTCCCGTGTCTCCATGGCCTGTCCTGCATTTCTGGTTTTTACACTTTTTTCAGCATGGCCCTTTTGACCGCTGGCAAGCGAGACTTCTTTGTAGCGCCGATTTGCCTTTCCGGCTTGCTTGGTTGGCCAAAAAGGGCGTATGCGTTTTTTCCTGAATATATTCAGGAAAAAACGCATACGCCCTTTTTGGCCAAGGGCATCATTGTCAACGCTTTGCCGCTTTTCATGTGCTTTCAAGGCGAGTCGAATCGACCTCCTGAAATCTGTTTCCTGCAATTCTGCCTTGCTTTCAAATCCTCTTCGTTGCCTTCCCTCAATATATTTGTGGACGAGAGTCATCATTTCTAACTCTGCAGGTTTGTGAATTGCAGTGCCCCTGAGCTCCATTTGTCAACTCGCTTTTTTGGGAGCTGGCCGCAAAAGCGCAGGATTGCTTCAGGCCCTATTCTGGTTCCGGGCGGCAGGCTGAGCCTGTGGTTCATTCTTCTTCCTGATGGGAAAATAGAGTGACCTGTGCCTGTCCCAACACCTAGAGCTAGTCTCTCATTGGTTCCCCCTCTTCCCGTTCATCCTCAGGACAAATTGCGACCTGTACGAAACAGGAGGTCAACGGTGCTGATTCTCCAAGTAGGGAGATTGTTAGTGAAGCGGCTGGAATGGCGAACCCGAGCACAAGGAGAGGAGAAATGAGGTGCGTTTTAGAAACCTTTCCCGATCACACGGTGTACCATCTTCTGGGTTTCCCAGGCATGTTTTCGATGTAGGAAGATGCCCTTGAACCTGGAGATTTGGGACCCATGGCATGGGTACCACGCAGGATTACTTTAAAGGGTCTGCGTTTGCTCACCCAACCTCACCAATCCTCTCAGCCCCAAGAGTGTCCAGCCTTATGTCTCATCCAGCTGTGGGTCTAGATATGGTCAATCCAGGTTGCATCAGAGCCCCTGAACGGATTTTGTAAGAATGTCTCTCTCTTTCACTGTCTTTGTTTTCTGGGGTTTTTTTTTTTTAAGTAATCTATTTTCATAATGGGGTTTAGCTGCTTTTCCCTGCTGTGTTTATGCCGCTTTACACCCTCTTGATTCACTTCCAGAGAGATATCAATACATAGGTTTTAAGACTCTTCCTAGTCAGATATATTCTTGGGCGGTGAATAGGGGGTGTTGAGTCCAGTTCACTGAGCAGGGAGTAGGTCTTGTCTATTACATATTTGGCTTGTGGAACGGTATGTGAGCTAATTTCAAACCCTTGTTTTATGCATCGCCCCGCCTCACCTTTCCCGTTAAGCAGCCATAGTGTGTTTTGTAAATGTGTGACTCTGTTCTGTTTTGGAATTCAGTTCAGGTGTAGCGATGTTGACATTCCCTCTATAAGTGATATCTTAGGATAAGTGTCCTTTTCTGTGTGACTTACTTCACTTAGAGTCATCGTCCCTAAATCCACTCATCATGCTGCTACTAGCCTTATGACACTGATTTCATGGCTGAGTGATATTCCATTGTGCATAAGTACCACAACTTCTTTATCCATTTTTCTCTTTCCTGGGATATTTAAGGTGTACCGAAGTGGAGGTTCTTGGAAACAGAGCAGCCCTAAACTTTGGGGTGCCTGTGTCGTGTTGATTTTTAGGTTTCCCGATTTCTACGCCCATGAGTGGAAGTGCCCTATGCTCTCTCAGCTGTGTCTATTCCATGTTTCAGGACGCAGCGTACACTCCTCCAGAGTGGCTGTTGGCAATTTCCATCCCGCCCATCAGCGTAGCAAGGCTCCCGTGTCTCCATGGCCTGTCCTGCATTTCTGGTTTTTACACTTTTTTCAGCATGGCCCTTTTGACCGCTGGCAAGCGAGACTTCTTTGTAGCGCCGATTTGCCTTTCCGGCTTGCTTGGTTGGCCAAAAAGGGCGTATGCGTTTTTTCCTGAATATATTCAGGAAAAAACGCATACGCCCTTTTTGGCCAAGGGCATCATTGTCAACGCTTTGCCGCTTTTCATGTGCTTTCAAGGCGAGTCGAATCGACCTCCTGAAATCTGTTTCCTGCAATTCTGCCTTGCTTTCAAATCCTCTTCGTTGCCTTCCCTCAATATATTTGTGGACGAGAGTCATCATTTCTAACTCTGCAGGTTTGTGAATTGCAGTGCCCCTGAGCTCCATTTGTCAACTCGCTTTTTTGGGAGCTGGCCGCAAAAGCGCAGGATTGCTTCAGGCCCTATTCTGGTTCCGGGCGGCAGGCTGAGCCTGTGGTTCATTCTTCTTCCTGATGGGAAAATAGAGTGACCTGTGCCTGTCCCAACACCTAGAGCTAGTCTCTCATTGGTTCCCCCTCTTCCCGTTCATCCTCAGGACAAATTGCGACCTGTACGAAACAGGAGGTCAACGGTGCTGATTCTCCAAGTAGGGAGATTGTTAGTGAAGCGGCTGGAATGGCGAACCCGAGCACAAGGAGAGGAGAAATGAGGTGCGTTTTAGAAACCTTTCCCGATCACACGGTGTACCATCTTCTGGGTTTCCCAGGCATGTTTTCGATGTAGGAAGATGCCCTTGAACCTGGAGATTTGGGACCCATGGCATGGGTACCACGCAGTATTACTTTAAAGGGTCTGCGTTTGCTCACCCAACCTCACCAATCCTCTCAGCCCCAAGAGTGTCCAGCCTTATGTCTCATCCAGCTGTGGGTCTAGATATGGTCAATCCAGGTTGCATCACAGCCCCTGAACGGATTTTGTAAGAATGTCTCTCTCTTTCACTGTCTTTGTTTTCTGGGTTTTTTTTTTTTAAGTAATCTATTTTTATAATGGGGTTTAGCTGCTTTTCCCTGCTGTGTTTATGCCGCTTTACACCCTCTTGATTCACTTCCAGAGAGATATCAACACATAGGTTTTAAGACTCTTCCTAGTCAGATATATTCTTGGGCGGTGAATAGGGGGTGTTGAGTCCAGTTCACTGAGCAGGGAGTAGGTCTTGTCTATTACATATTTGGCTTGTGGAACGGTATGTGAGCTAATTTCAAACCCTTGTTTTATGCATCGCCCCGCCTCACCTTTCCCGTTAAGCAGCCATAGTGTGTTTTGTAAATGTGTGACTCTGTTCTGTTTTGGAATTCAGTTCAGGTGTAGCGATGTTGACATTCCCTCTATAAGTGATATCTTAGGATAAGTGTCCTTTTCTGTGTGACTTACTTCACTTAGAGTCATCGTCCCTAAATCCACTCATCATGCTGCTACTAGCCTTATGACACTGATTTCATGGCTGAGTGATATTCCATTGTGCATAAGTACCACAACTTCTTTATCCATTTTTCTCTTTCCTGGGATATTTAAGGTGTACCGAAGTGGAGGTTCTTGGAAACAGAGCAGCCCTAAACTTTGGGGTGCCTGTGTCGTGTTGATTTTTAGGTTTCCCGATTTCTACGCCCATGAGTGGAAGTGCCCTATGCTCTCTCAGCTGTGTCTATTCCATGTTTCAGGACGCAGCGTACACTCCTCCAGAGTGGCTGTTGGCAATTTCCATCCCGCCCATCAGCGTAGCAAGGCTCCCGTGTCTCCATGGCCTGTCCTGCATTTCTGGTTTTTACACTTTTTTCAGCATGGCCCTTTTGACCGCTGGCAAGCGAGACTTCTTTGTAGCGCCGATTTGCCTTTCCGGCTTGCTTGGTTGGCCAAAAAGGGCGTATGCGTTTTTTCCTGAATATATTCAGGAAAAAACGCATACGCCCTTTTTGGCCAAGGGCATCATTGTCAACGCTTTGCCGCTTTTCATGTGCTTTCAAGGCGAGTCGAATCGACCTCCTGAAATCTGTTTCCTGCAATTCTGCCTTGCTTTCAAATCCTCTTCGTTGCCTTCCCTCAATATATTTGTGGACGAGAGTCATCATTTCTAACTCTGCAGGTTTGTGAATTGCAGTGCCCCTGAGCTCCATTTGTCAACTCGCTTTTTTGGGAGCTGGCCGCAAAAGCGCAGGATTGCTTCAGGCCCTATTCTGGTTCCGGGCGGCAGGCTGAGCCTGTGGTTCATTCTTCTTCCTGATGGGAAAATAGAGTGACCTGTGCCTGTCCCAACACCTAGAGCTAGTCTCTCATTGGTTCCCCCTCTTCCCGTTCATCCTCAGGACAAATTGCGACCTGTACGAAACAGGAGGTCAACGGTGCTGATTCTCCAAGTAGGGAGATTGTTAGTGAAGCGGCTGGAATGGCGAACCCGAGCACAAGGAGAGGAGAAATGAGGTGCGTTTTAGAAACCTTTCCCGATCACACGGTGTACCATCTTCTGGGTTTCCCAGGCATGTTTTCGATGTAGGAAGATGCCCTTGAACCTGGAGATTTGGGACCCATGGCATGGGTACCACGCAGTATTACTTTAAAGGGTCTGCGTTTGCTCACCCAACCTCACCAATCCTCTCAGCCCCAAGAGTGTCCAGCCTTATGTCTCATCCAGCTGTGGGTCTAGATATGGTCAATCCAGGTTGCATCAGAGCCCCTGAACGGATTTTGTAAGAATGTCTCTCTCTTTCACTGTCTTTGTTTTCTGGGTTTTTTTTTTTTAAGTAATCTATTTTTATAATGGGGTTTAGCTGCTTTTCCCTGCTGTGTTTATGCCGCTTTACACCCTCTTGATTCACTTCCAGAGAGATATCAACACATAGGTTTTAAGACTCTTCCTAGTCAGATATATTCTTGGGCGGTGAATAGGGGGTGTTGAGTCCAGTTCACTGAGCAGGGAGTAGGTCTTGTCTATTACATATTTGGCTTGTGGAACGGTATGTGAGCTAATTTCAAACCCTTGTTTTATGCATCGCCCCGCCTCACCTTTCCCGTTAAGCAGCCATAGTGTGTTTTGTAAATGTGTGACTCTGTTCTGTTTTGGAATTCAGTTCAGGTGTAGCGATGTTGACATTCCCTCTATAAGTGATATCTTAGGATAAGTGTCCTTTTCTGTGTGACTTACTTCACTTAGAGTCATCGTCCCTAAATCCACTCATCATGCTGCTACTAGCCTTATGACACTGATTTCATGGCTGAGTGATATTCCATTGTGCATAAGTACCACAACTTCTTTATCCATTTTTCTCTTTCCTGGGATATTTAAGGTGTACCGAAGTGGAGGTTCTTGGAAACAGAGCAGCCCTAAACTTTGGGGTGCCTGTGTCGTGTTGATTTTTAGGTTTCCCGATTTCTACGCCCATGAGTGGAAGTGCCCTATGCTCTCTCAGCTGTGTCTATTCCATGTTTCAGGACGCAGCGTACACTCCTCCAGAGTGGCTGTTGGCAATTTCCATCCCGCCCATCAGCGTAGCAAGGCTCCCGTGTCTCCATGGCCTGTCCTGCATTTCTGGTTTTTACACTTTTTTCAGCATGGCCCTTTTGACCGCTGGCAAGCGAGACTTCTTTGTAGCGCCGATTTGCCTTTCCGGCTTGCTTGGTTGGCCAAAAAGGGCGTATGCGTTTTTTCCTGAATATATTCAGGAAAAAACGCATACGCCCTTTTTGGCCAAGGGCATCATTGTCAACGCTTTGCCGCTTTTCATGTGCTTTCAAGGCGAGTCGAATCGACCTCCTGAAATCTGTTTCCTGCAATTCTGCCTTGCTTTCAAATCCTCTTCGTTGCCTTCCCTCAATATATTTGTGGACGAGAGTCATCATTTCTAACTCTGCAGGTTTGTGAATTGCAGTGCCCCTGAGCTCCATTTGTCAACTCGCTTTTTTGGGAGCTGGCCGCAAAAGCGCAGGATTGCTTCAGGCCCTATTCTGGTTCCGGGCGGCAGGCTGAGCCTGTGGTTCATTCTTCTTCCTGATGGGAAAATAGAGTGACCTGTGCCTGTCCCAACACCTAGAGCTAGTCTCTCATTGGTTCCCCCTCTTCCCGTTCATCCTCAGGACAAATTGCGACCTGTACGAAACAGGAGGTCAACGGTGCTGATTCTCCAAGTAGGGAGATTGTTAGTGAAGCGGCTGGAATGGCGAACCCGAGCACAAGGAGAGGAGAAATGAGGTGCGTTTTAGAAACCTTTCCCGATCACACGGTGTACCATCTTCTGGGTTTCCCAGGCATGTTTTCGATGTAGGAAGATGCCCTTGAACCTGGAGATTTGGGACCCATGGCATGGGTACCACGCAGTATTACTTTAAAGGGTCTGCGTTTGCTCACCCAACCTCACCAATCCTCTCAGCCCCAAGAGTGTCCAGCCTTATGTCTCATCCAGCTGTGGGTCTAGATATGGTCAATCCAGGTTGCATCACAGCCCCTGAACGGATTTTGTAAGAATGTCTCTCTCTTTCACTGTCTTTGTTTTCTGGGTTTTTTTTTTTTAAGTAATCTATTTTTATAATGGGGTTTAGCTGCTTTTCCCTGCTGTGTTTATGCCGCTTTACACCCTCTTGATTCACTTCCAGAGAGATATCAACACATAGGTTTTAAGACTCTTCCTAGTCAGATATATTCTTGGGCGGTGAATAGGGGGTGTTGAGTCCAGTTCACTGAGCAGGGAGTAGGTCTTGTCTATTACATATTTGGCTTGTGGAACGGTATCTGAGCTAATTTCAAACCCTTGTTTTATGCATCGCCCCGCCTCACCTTTCCCATTAAGCAGCCATAGTGTGTTTTGTAAATGTGTGACTCTGTTCTGTTTTGGAATTCAGTTCAGGTGTAGCGATGTTGACATTCCCTCTATAAGTGATATCTTAGGATAAGTGTCCTTTTCTGTGTGACTTACTTCACTTAGAGTCATCGTCCCTAAATCCACTCATCATGCTGCTACTAGCCTTATGACACTGATTTCATGGCTGAGTGATATTCCATTGTGCATAAGTACCACAACTTCTTTATCCATTTTTCTCTTTCCTGGGATATTTAAGGTGTACCGAAGTGGAGGTTCTTGGAAACAGAGCAGCCCTAAACTTTGGGGTGCCTGTGTCGTGTTGATTTTTAGGTTTCCCGATTTCTACGCCCATGAGTGGAAGTGCCCTATGCTCTCTCAGCTGTGTCTATTCCATGTTTCAGGACGCAGCGTACACTCCTCCAGAGTGGCTGTTGGCAATTTCCATCCCGCCCATCAGCGTAGCAAGGCTCCCGTGTCTCCATGGCCTGTCCTGCATTTCTGGTTTTTACACTTTTTTCAGCATGGCCCTTTTGACCGCTGGCAAGCGAGACTTCTTTGTAGCGCCGATTTACCTTTCCGGCTTGCTTGGTTGGCCAAAAAGGGCGTATGCGTTTTTTCCTGAATATATTCAGGAAAAAACGCATACGCCCTTTTTGGCCAAGGGCATCATTGTCAACGCTTTGCCGCTTTTCATGTGCTTTCAAGGCGAGTCGAATCGACCTCCTGAAATCTGTTTCCTGCAATTCTGCCTTGCTTTCAAATCCTCTTCGTTGCCTTCCCTCAATATATTTGTGGACGAGAGTCATCATTTCTAACTCTGCAGGTTTGTGAATTGCAGTGCCCCTGAGCTCCATTTGTCAACTCGCTTTTTTGGGAGCTGGCCGCAAAAGCGCAGGATTGCTTCAGGCCCTATTCTGGTTCCGGGCGGCAGGCTGAGCCTGTGGTTCATTCTTCTTCCTGATGGGAAAATAGAGTGACCTGTGCCTGTCCCAACACCTAGAGCTAGTCTCTCATTGGTTCCCCCTCTTCCCGTTCATCCTCAGGACAAATTGCGACCTGTACGAAACAGGAGGTCAACGGTGCTGATTCTCCAAGTAGGGAGATTGTCAGTGAAGCGGCTGGAATGGCGAACCCGAGCACAAGGAGAGGAGAAATGAGGTGCGTTTTAGAAACCTTTCCCGATCACACGGTGTACCATCTTCTGGGTTTCCCAGGCATGTTTTCGATGTAGGAAGATGCCCTTGAACCTGGAGATTTGGGACCCATGGCATGGGTACCACGCAGTATTACTTTAAAGGGTCTGCGTTCGCTCACCCAACCTCACCAATCCTCTCAGCCCCAAGAGTGTCCAGCCTTATGTCTCATCCAGCTGTGGGTCTAGATATGGTCAATCCAGGTTGCATCAGAGCCCCTGAACGGATTTTGTAAGAATGTCTCTCTCTTTCACTGTCTTTGTTTTCTGGGTTTTTTTTTTTTTAAGTAATCTATTTTTATAATGGGGTTTAGCTGCTTTTCCCTGCTGTGTTTATGCCGCTTTACACCCTCTTGATTCACTTCCAGAGAGATATCAATACATAGGTTTTAAGACTCTTCCTAGTCAGATATATTCTTGGGCGGTGAATAGGGGGTGTTGAGTCCAGTTCACTGAGCAGGGAGTAGGTCTTGTCTATTACATATTTGGCTTGTGGAACGGTATGTGAGCTAATTTCAAACCCTTGTTTTATGCATCGCCCCGCCTCACCTTTCCCGTTAAGCAGCCATAGTGTGTTTTGTAAATGTGTGACTCTGTTCTGTTTTGGAATTCAGTTCAGGTGTAGCGATGTTGACATTCCCTCTATAAGTGATATCTTAGGATAAGTGTCCTTTTCTGTGTGACTTACTTCACTTAGAGTCATCGTCCCTAAATCCACTCATCATGCTGCTACTAGCCTTATGACACTGATTTCATGGCTGAGTGATATTCCATTGTGCATAAGTACCACAACTTCTTTATCCATTTTTCTCTTTCCTGGGATATTTAAGGTGTACCGAAGTGGAGGTTCTTGGAAACAGAGCAGCCCTAAACTTTGGGGTGCCTGTGTCGTGTTGATTTTTAGGTTTCCCGATTTCTACGCCCATGAGTGGAAGTGCCCTATGCTCTCTCAGCTGTGTCTATTCCATGTTTCAGGACGCAGCGTACACTCCTCCAGAGTGGCTGTTGGCAATTTCCATCCCGCCCATCAGCGTAGCAAGGCTCCCGTGTCTCCATGGCCTGTCCTGCATTTCTGGTTTTTACACTTTTTTCAGCATGGCCCTTTTGACCGCTGGCAAGCGAGACTTCTTTGTAGCGCCGATTTGCCTTTCCGGCTTGCTTGGTTGGCCAAAAAGGGCGTATGCGTTTTTTCCTGAATATATTCAGGAAAAAACGCATACGCCCTTTTTGGCCAAGGGCATCATTGTCAACGCTTTGCCGCTTTTCATGTGCTTTCAAGGCGAGTCGAATCGACCTCCTGAAATCTGTTTCCTGCAATTCTGCCTTGCTTTCAAATCCTCTTCGTTGCCTTCCCTCAATATATTTGTGGACGAGAGTCATCATTTCTAACTCTGCAGGTTTGTGAATTGCAGTGCCCCTGAGCTCCATTTGTCAACTCGCTTTTTTGGGAGCTGGCCGCAAAAGCGCAGGATTGCTTCAGGCCCTATTCTGGTTCCGGGCGGCAGGCTGAGCCTGTGGTTCATTCTTCTTCCTGATGGGAAAATAGAGTGACCTGTGCCTGTCCCAACACCTAGAGCTAGTCTCTCATTGGTTCCCCCTCTTCCCGTTCATCCTCAGGACAAATTGCGACCTGTACGAAACAGGAGGTCAACGGTGCTGATTCTCCAAGTAGGGAGATTGTTAGTGAAGCGGCTGGAATGGCGAACCCGAGCACAAGGAGAGGAGAAGTGAGGTGCGTTTTAGAAACCTTTCCCGATCACACGGTGTACCATCTTCTGGGTTTCCCAGGCATGTTTTCGATGTAGGAAGATGCCCTTGAACCTGGAGATTTGGGACCCATGGCATGGGTACCACGCAGTATTACTTTAAAGGGTCTGCGTTTGCTCACCCAACCTCACCAATCCTCTCAGCCCCAAGAGTGTCCAGCCTTATGTCTCATCCAGCTGTGGGTCTAGATATGGTCAATCCAGGTTGCATCAGAGCCCCTGAACGGATTTTGTAAGAATGTCTCTCTCTTTCACTGTCTTTGTTTTCTGGGGTTTTTTTTTTTTAAGTAATCTATTTTTATAATGGGGTTTAGCTGCTTTTCCCTGCTGTGTTTATGCCGCTTTACACCCTCTTGATTCACTTCCAGAGAGATATCAACACATAGGTTTTAAGACTCTTCCTAGTCAGATATATTCTTGGGCGGTGAATAGGGGGTGTTGAGTCCAGTTCACTGAGCAGGGAGTAGGTCTTGTCTATTACATATTTGGCTTGTGGAACGGTATGTGAGCTAATTTCAAACCCTTGTTTTATGCATCGCCCCGCCTCACCTTTCCCGTTAAGCAGCCATAGTGTGTTTTGTAAATGTGTGACTCTGTTCTGTTTTGGAATTCAGTTCAGGTGTAGCGATGTTGACATTCCCTCTATAAGTGATATCTTAGGATAAGTGTCCTTTTCTGTGTGACTTACTTCACTTAGAGTCATCGTCCCTAAATCCACTCATCATGCTGCTACTAGCCTTATGACACTGATTTCATGGCTGAGTGATATTCCATTGTGCATAAGTACCACAACTTCTTTATCCATTTTTCTCTTTCCTGGGATATTTAAGGTGTACCGAAGTGGAGGTTCTTGGAAACAGAGCAGCCCTAAACTTTGGGGTGCCTGTGTCGTGTTGATTTTTAGGTTTCCCGATTTCTACGCCCATGAGTGGAAGTGCCCTATGCTCTCTCAGCTGTGTCTATTCCATGTTTCAGGACGCAGCGTACACTCCTCCAGAGTGGCTGTTGGCAATTTCCATCCCGCCCATCAGCGTAACAAGGCTCCCGTGTCTCCATGGCCTGTCCTGCATTTCTGGTTTTTACACTTTTTTCAGCATGGCCCTTTTGACCGCTGGCAAGCGAGACTTCTTTGTAGCGCCGATTTGCCTTTCCGGCTTGCTTGGTTGGCCAAAAAGGGCGTATGCGTTTTTTCCTGAATATATTCAGGAAAAAACGCATACGCCCTTTTTGGCCAAGGGCATCATTGTCAACGCTTTGCCGCTTTTCATGTGCTTTCAAGGCGAGTCGAATCGACCTCCTGAAATCTGTTTCCTGCAATTCTGCCTTGCTTTCAAATCCTCTTCGTTGCCTTCCCTCAATATATTTGTGGACGAGAGTCATCATTTCTAACTCTGCAGGTTTGTGAATTGCAGTGCCCCTGAGCTCCATTTGTCAACTCGCTTTTTTGGGAGCTGGCCGCAAAAGCGCAGGATTGCTTCAGGCCCTATTCTGGTTCCGGGCGGCAGGCTGAGCCTGTGGTTCATTCTTCTTCCTGATGGGAAAATAGAGTGACCTGTGCCTGTCCCAACACCTAGAGCTAGTCTCTCATTGGTTCCCCCTCTTCCCGTTCATCCTCAGGACAAATTGCGACCTGTACGAAACAGGAGGTCAACGGTGCTGATTCTCCAAGTAGGGAGATTGTTAGTGAAGCGGCTGGAATGGCGAACCCGAGCACAAGGAGAGGAGAAATGAGGTGCGTTTTAGAAACCTTTCCCGATCACACGGTGTACCATCTTCTGGGTTTCCCAGGCATGTTTTCGATGTAGGAAGATGCCCTTGAACCTGGAGATTTGGGACCCATGGCATGGGTACCACGCAGTATTACTTTAAAGGGTCTGCGTTTGCTCACCCAACCTCACCAATCCTCTCAGCCCCAAGAGTGTCCAGCCTTATGTCTCATCCAGCTGTGGGTCTAGATATGGTCAATCCAGGTTGCATCAGAGCCCCTGAACGGATTTTGTAAGAATGTCTCTCTCTTTCACTGTCTTTGTTTTCTGGGGTTTTTTTTTTTAAGTAATCTATTTTTATAATGGGGTTTAGCTGCTTTTCCCTGCTGTGTTTATGCCGCTTTACACCCTCTTGATTCACTTCCAGAGAGATATCAACACATAGGTTTTAAGACTCTTCCTAGTCAGATATATTCTTGGGCGGTGAATAGGGGGTGTTGAGTCCAGTTCACTGAGCAGGGAGTAGGTCTTGTCTATTACATATTTGGCTTGTGGAACGGTATGTGAGCTAATTTCAAACCCTTGTTTTATGCATCGCCCCGCCTCACCTTTCCCGTTAAGCAGCCATAGTGTGTTTTGTAAATGTGTGACTCTGTTCTGTTTTGGAATTCAGTTCAGGTGTAGCGATGTTGACATTCCCTCTATAAGTGATATCTTAGGATAAGTGTCCTTTTCTGTGTGACTTACTTCACTTAGAGTCATCGTCCCTAAATCCACTCATCATGCTGCTACTAGCCTTATGACACTGATTTCATGGCTGAGTGATATTCCATTGTGCATAAGTACCACAACTTCTTTATCCATTTTTCTCTTTCCTGGGATATTTCAGGTGTACCGAAGTGGAGGTTCTTGGAAACAGAGCAGCCCTAAACTTTGGGGTGCCTGTGTCGTGTTGATTTTTAGGTTTCCCGATTTCTACGCCCATGAGTGGAAGTGCCCTATGCTCTCTCAGCTGTGTCTATTCCATGTTTCAGGACGCAGCGTACACTCCTCCAGAGTGGCTGTTGGCAATTTCCATCCCGCCCATCAGCGTAGCAAGGCTCCCGTGTCTCCATGGCCTGTCCTGCATTTCTGGTTTTTACACTTTTTTCAGCATGGCCCTTTTGACCGCTGGCAAGCGAGACTTCTTTGTAGCGCCGATTTGCCTTTCCGGCTTGCTTGGTTGGCCAAAAAGGGCGTATGCGTTTTTTCCTGAATATATTCAGGAAAAAACGCATACGCCCTTTTTGGCCAAGGGCATCATTGTCAACGCTTTGCCGCTTTTCATGTGCTTTCAAGGCGAGTCGAATCGACCTCCTGAAATCTGTTTCCTGCAATTCTGCCTTGCTTTCAAATCCTCTTCGTTGCCTTCCCTCAATATATTTGTGGACGAGAGTCATCATTTCTAACTCTGCAGGTTTGTGAATTGCAGTGCCCCTGAGCTCCATTTGTCAACTCGCTTTTTTGGGAGCTGGCCGCAAAAGCGCAGGATTGCTTCAGGCCCTATTCTGGTTCCGGGCGGCAGGCTGAGCCTGTGGTTCATTCTTCTTCCTGATGGGAAAATAGAGTGACCTGTGCCTGTCCCAACACCTAGAGCTAGTCTCTCATTGGTTCCCCCTCTTCCCGTTCATCCTCAGGACAAATTGCGACCTGTACGAAACAGGAGGTCAACGGTGCTGATTCTCCAAGTAGGGAGATTGTCAGTGAAGCGGCTGGAATGGCGAACCCGAGCACAAGGAGAGGAGAAATGAGGTGCGTTTTAGAAACCTTTCCCGATCACACGGTGTACCATCTTCTGGGTTTCCCAGGCATGTTTTCGATGTAGGAAGATGCCCTTGAACCTGGAGATTTGGGACCCATGGCATGGGTACCACGCAGTATTACTTTAAAGGGTCTGCGTTTGCTCACCCAACCTCACCAATCCTCTCAGCCCCAAGAGTGTCCAGCCTTATGTCTCATCCAGCTGTGGGTCTAGATATGGTCAATCCAGGTTGCATCAGAGCCCCTGAACGGATTTTGTAAGAATGTCTCTCTCTTTCACTGTCTTTGTTTTCTGGGTTTTTTTTTTTAAGTAATCTATTTTTATAATGGGGTTTAGCTGCTTTTCCCTGCTGTGTTTATGCCGCTTTACACCCTCTTGATTCACTTCCAGAGAGATATCAACACATAGGTTTTAAGACTCTTCCTAGTCAGATATATTCTTGGGCGGTGAATAGGGGGTGTTGAGTCCAGTTCACTGAGCAGGGAGTAGGTCTTGTCTATTACATATTTGGCTTGTGGAACGGTATGTGAGCTAATTTCAAACCCTTGTTTTATGCATCGCCCCGCCTCACCTTTCCCGTTAAGCAGCCATAGTGTGTTTTGTAAATGTGTGACTCTGTTCTGTTTTGGAATTCAGTTCAGGTGTAGCGATGTTGACATTCCCTCTATAAGTGATATCTTAGGATAAGTGTCCTTTTCTGTGTGACTTACTTCACTTAGAGTCATCGTCCCTAAATCCACTCATCATGCTGCTACTAGCCTTATGACACTGATTTCATGGCTGAGTGATATTCCATTGTGCATAAGTACCACAACTTCTTTATCCATTTTTCTCTTTCCTGGGATATTTAAGGTGTACCGAAGTGGAGGTTCTTGGAAACAGAGCAGCCCTAAACTTTGGGGTGCCTGTGTCGTGTTGATTTTTAGGTTTCCCGATTTCTACGCCCATGAGTGGAAGTGCCCTATGCTCTCTCAGCTGTGTCTATTCCATGTTTCAGGACGCAGCGTACACTCCTCCAGAGTGGCTGTTGGCAATTTCCATCCCGCCCATCAGCGTAGCAAGGCTCCCGTGTCTCCATGGCCTGTCCTGCATTTCTGGTTTTTACACTTTTTTCAGCATGGCCCTTTTGACCGCTGGCAAGCGAGACTTCTTTGTAGCGCCGATTTGCCTTTCCGGCTTGCTTGGTTGGCAAAAAAGGGCGTATGCGTTTTTTCCTGAATATATTCAGGAAAAAACGCATACGCCCTTTTTGGCCAAGGGCATCATTGTCAACGCTTTGCCGCTTTTCATGTGCTTTCAAGGCGAGTCGAATCGACCTCCTGAAATCTGTTTCCTGCAATTCTGCCTTGCTTTCAAATCCTCTTCGTTGCCTTCCCTCAATATATTTGTGGACGAGAGTCATCATTTCTAACTCTGCAGGTTTGTGAATTGCAGTGCCCCTGAGCTCCATTTGTCAACTCGCTTTTTTGGGAGCTGGCCGCAAAAGCGCAGGATTGCTTCAGGCCCTATTCTGGTTCCGGGCGGCAGGCTGAGCCTGTGGTTCATTCTTCTTCCTGATGGGAAAATAGAGTGACCTGTGCCTGTCCCAACACCTAGAGCTAGTCTCTCATTGGTTCCCCCTCTTCCCGTTCATCCTCAGGACAAATTGCGACCTGTACGAAACAGGAGGTCAACGGTGCTGATTCTCCAAGTAGGGAGATTGTTAGTGAAGCGGCTGGAATGGCGAACCCGAGCACAAGGAGAGGAGAAATGAGGTGCGTTTTAGAAACCTTTCCCGATCACACGGTGTACCATCTTCTGGGTTTCCCAGGCATGTTTTCGATGTAGGAAGATGCCCTTGAACCTGGAGATTTGGGACCCATGGCATGGGTACCACGCAGTATTACTTTAAAGGGTCTGCGTTTGCTCACCCAACCTCACCAATCCTCTCAGCCCCAAGAGTGTCCAGCCTTATGTCTCATCCAGCTGTGGGTCTAGATATGGTCAATCCAGGTTGCATCAGAGCCCCTGAACGGATTTTGTAAGAATGTCTCTCTCTTTCACTGTCTTTGTTTTCTGGGTTTTTTTTTTTTAAGTAATCTATTTTTATAATGGGGTTTAGCTGCTTTTCCCTGCTGTGTTTATGCCGCTTTACACCCTCTTGATTCACTTCCAGAGAGATATCAACACATAGGTTTTAAGACTCTTCCTAGTCAGATATATTCTTGGGCGGTGAATAGGGGGTGTTGAGTCCAGTTCACTGAGCAGGGAGTAGGTCTTGTCTATTACATATTTGGCTTGTGGAACGGTATGTGAGCTAATTTCAAACCCTTGTTTTATGCATCGCCCCGCCTCACCTTTCCCGTTAAGCAGCCATAGTGTGTTTTGTAAATGTGTGACTCTGTTCTGTTTTGGAATTCAGTTCAGGTGTAGCGATGTTGACATTCCCTCTATCAGTGATATCTTAGGATAAGTGTCCTTTTCTGTGTGACTTCCTTCACTTAGAGTCATCGTCCCTAAATCCACTCATCATGCTGCTACTAGCCTTATGACACTGATTTCATGGCTGAGTGATATTCCATTGTGCATAAGTACCACAACTTCTTTATCCATTTTTCTCTTTCCTGGGATATTTAAGGTGTACCGAAGTGGAGGTTCTTGGAAACAGAGCAGCCCTAAACTTTGGGGTGCCTGTGTCGTGTTGATTTTTAGGTTTCCCGATTTCTACGCCCATGAGTGGAAGTGCCCTATGCTCTCTCAGCTGTGTCTATTCCATGTTTCAGGACGCAGCGTACACTCCTCCAGAGTGGCTGTTGGCAATTTCCATCCCGCCCATCAGCGTAGCAAGGCTCCCGTGTCTCCATGGCCTGTCCTGCATTTCTGGTTTTTACACTTTTTTCAGCATGGCCCTTTTGACCGCTGGCAAGCGAGACTTCTTTGTAGCGCCGATTTGCCTTTCCGGCTTGCTTGGTTGGCCAAAAAGGGCGTATGCGTTTTTTCCTGAATATATTCAGGAAAAAACGCATACGCCCTTTTTGGCCAAGGGCATCATTGTCAACGCTTTGCCGCTTTTCATGTGCTTTCAAGGCGAGTCGAATCGACCTCCTGAAATCTGTTTCCTGCAATTCTGCCTTGCTTTCAAATCCTCTTCGTTGCCTTCCCTCAATATATTTGTGGACGAGAGTCATCATTTCTAACTCTGCAGGTTTGTGAATTGCAGTGCCCCTGAGCTCCATTTGTCAACTCGCTTTTTTGGGAGCTGGCCGCAAAAGCGCAGGATTGCTTCAGGCCCTATTCTGGTTCCGGGCGGCAGGCTGAGCCTGTGGTTCATTCTTCTTCCTGATGGGAAAATAGAGTGACCTGTGCCTGTCCCAACACCTAGAGCTAGTCTCTCATTGGTTCCCCCTCTTCCCGTTCATCCTCAGGACAAATTGCGACCTGTACGAAACAGGAGGTCAACGGTGCTGATTCTCCAAGTAGGGAGATTGTTAGTGAAGCGGCTGGAATGGCGAACCCGAGCACAAGGAGAGGAGAAATGAGGTGCGTTTTAGAAACCTTTCCCGATCACACGGTGTACCATCTTCTGGGTTTCCCAGGCATGTTTTCGATGTAGGAAGATGCCCTTGAACCTGGAGATTTGGGACCCATGGCATGGGTACCACGCAGTATTACTTTAAAGGGTCTGCGTTTGCTCACCCAACCTCACCAATCCTCTCAGCCCCAAGAGTGTCCAGCCTTATGTCTCATCCAGCTGTGGGTCTAGATATGGTCAATCCAGGTTGCATCAGAGCCCCTGAACGGATTTTGTAAGAATGTCTCTCTCTTTCACTGTCTTTGTTTTCTGGGGTTTTTTTTTTTTAAGTAATCTATTTTTATAATGGGGTTTAGCTGCTTTTCCCTGCTGTGTTTATGCCGCTTTACACCCTCTTGATTCACTTCCAGAGAGATATCAACACATAGGTTTTAAGACTCTTCCTAGTCAGATATATTCTTGGGCGGTGAATAGGGGGTGTTGAGTCCAGTTCACTGAGCAGGGAGTAGGTCTTGTCTATTACATATTTGGCTTGTGGAACGGTATGTGAGCTAATTTCAAACCCTTGTTTTATGCATCGCCCCGCCTCACCTTTCCCGTTAAGCAGCCATAGTGTGTTTTGTAAATGTGTGACTCTGTTCTGTTTTGGAATTCAGTTCAGGTGTAGCGATGTTGACATTCCCTCTATCAGTGATATCTTAGGATAAGTGTCCTTTTCTGTGTGACTTACTTCACTTAGAGTCATCGTCCCTAAATCCACTCATCATGCTGCTACTAGCCTTATGACACTGATTTCATGGCTGAGTGATATTCCATTGTGCATAAGTACCACAACTTCTTTATCCATTTTTCTCTTTCCTGGGATATTTAAGGTGTACCGAAGTGGAGGTTCTTGGAAACAGAGCAGCCCTAAACTTTGGGGTGCCTGTGTCGTGTTGATTTTTAGGTTTCCCGATTTCTACGCCCATGAGTGGAAGTGCCCTATGCTCTCTCAGCTGTGTCTATTCCATGTTTCAGGACGCAGCGTACACTCCTCCAGAGTGGCTGTTGGCAATTTCCATCCCGCCCATCAGCGTAGCAAGGCTCCCGTGTCTCCATGGCCTGTCCTGCATTTCTGGTTTTTACACTTTTTTCAGCATGGCCCTTTTGACCGCTGGCAAGCGAGACTTCTTTGTAGCGCCGATTTACCTTTCCGGCTTGCTTGGTTGGCCAAAAAGGGCGTATGCGTTTTTTCCTGAATATATTCAGGAAAAAACGCATACGCCCTTTTTGGCCAAGGGCATCATTGTCAACGCTTTGCCGCTTTTCATGTGCTTTCAAGGCGAGTCGAATCTACCTCCTGAAATCTGTTTCCTGCAATTCTGCCTTGCTTTCAAATCCTCTTCGTTGCCTTCCCTCAATATATTTGTGGACGAGAGTCATCATTTCTAACTCTGCAGGTTTGTGAATTGCAGTGCCCCTGAGCTCCATTTGTCAACTCGCTTTTTTGGGAGCTGGCCGCAAAAGCGCAGGATTGCTTCAGGCCCTATTCTGGTTCCGGGCGGCAGGCTGAGCCTGTGGTTCATTCTTCTTCCTGATGGGAAAATAGAGTGACCTGTGCCTGTCCCAACACCTAGAGCTAGTCTCTCATTGGTTCCCCCTCTTCCCGTTCATCCTCAGGACAAATTGCGACCTGTACGAAACAGGAGGTCAACGGTGCTGATTCTCCAAGTAGGGAGATTGTCAGTGAAGCGGCTGGAATGGCGAACCCGAGCACAAGGAGAGGAGAAATGAGGTGCGTTTTAGAAACCTTTCGCGATCACACGGTGTACCATCTTCTGGGTTTCCCAGGCATGTTTTCGATGTAGGAAGATGCCCTTGAACCTGGAGATTTGGGACCCATGGCATGGGTACCACGCAGTATTACTTTAAAGGGTCTGCGTTTGCTCACCCAACCTCACCAATCCTCTCAGCCCCAAGAGTGTCCAGCCTTATGTCTCATCCAGCTGTGGGTCTAGATATGGTCAATCCAGGTTGCATCACAGCCCCTGAACGGATTTTGTAAGAATGTCTCTCTCTTTCACTGTCTTTGTTTTCTGGGGTTTTTTTTTTTTAAGTAATCTATTTTTATAATGGGGTTTAGCTGCTTTTCCCTGCAGTGTTTATGCCGCTTTACACCCTCTTGATTCACTTCCAGAGAGATATCAATACATAGGTTTTAAGACTCTTCCTAGTCAGATATATTCTTGGGCGGTGAATAGGGGGTGTTGAGTCCAGTTCACTGAGCAGGGAGTAGGTCTTGTCTATTACATATTTGGCTTGTGGAACGGTATGTGAGCTAATTTCAAACCCTTGTTTTATGCATCGCCCCGCCTCACCTTTCCCGTTAAGCAGCCATAGTGTGTTTTGTAAATGTGTGACTCTGTTCTGTTTTGGAATTCAGTTCAGGTGTAGCGATGTTGACATTCCCTCTATAAGTGATATCTTAGGATAAGTGTCCTTTTCTGTGTGACTTCCTTCACTTAGAGTCATCGTCCCTAAATCCACTCATCATGCTGCTACTAGCCTTATGACACTGATTTCATGGCTGAGTGATATTCCATTGTGCATAAGTACCACAACTTCTTTATCCATTTTTCTCTTTCCTGGGATATTTAAGGTGTACCGAAGTGGAGGTTCTTGGAAACAGAGCAGCCCTAAACTTTGGGGTGCCTGTGTCGTGTTGATTTTTAGGTTTCCCGATTTCTACGCCCATGAGTGGAAGTGCCCTATGCTCTCTCAGCTGTGTCTATTCCATGTTTCAGGACGCAGCGTACACTCCTCCAGAGTGGCTGTTGGCAATTTCCATCCCGCCCATCAGCGTAGCAAGGCTCCCGTGTCTCCATGGCCTGTCCTGCATTTCTGGTTTTTACACTTTTTTCAGCATGGCCCTTTTGACCGCTGGCAAGCGAGACTTCTTTGTAGCGCCGATTTGCCTTTCCGGCTTGCTTGGTTGGCCAAAAAGGGCGTATGCGTTTTTTCCTGAATATATTCAGGAAAAAACGCATACGCCCTTTTTGGCCAAGGGCATCATTGTCAACGCTTTGCCGCTTTTCATGTGCTTTCAAGGCGAGTCGAATCGACCTCCTGAAATCTGTTTCCTGCAATTCTGCCTTGCTTTCAAATCCTCTTCGTTGCCTTCCCTCAATATATTTGTGGACGAGAGTCATCATTTCTAACTCTGCAGGTTTGTGAATTGCAGTGCCCCTGAGCTCCATTTGTCAACTCGCTTTTTTGGGAGCTGGCCGCAAAAGCGCAGGATTGCTTCAGGCCCTATTCTGGTTCCGGGCGGCAGGCTGAGCCTGTGGTTCATTCTTCTTCCTGATGGGAAAATAGAGTGACCTGTGCCTGTCCCAACACCTAGAGCTAGTCTCTCATTGGTTCCCCCTCTTCCCGTTCATCCTCAGGACAAATTGCGACCTGTACGAAACAGGAGGTCAACGGTGCTGATTCTCCAAGTAGGGAGAATGTCAGTGAAGCGGCTGGAATGGCGAACCCGAGCACAAGGAGAGGAGAAATGAGGTGCGTTTTAGAAACCTTTCGCGATCACACGGTGTACCATCTTCTGGGTTTCCCAGGCATGTTTTCGATGTAGGAAGATGCCCTTGAACCTGGAGATTTGGGACCCATGGCATGGGTACCACGCAGTATTACTTTAAAGGGTCTGCGTTTGCTCACCCAACCTCACCAATCCTCTCAGCCCCAAGAGTGTCCAGCCTTATGTCTCATCCAGCTGTGGGTCTAGATATGGTCAATCCAGGTTGCATCAGAGCCCCTGAACGGATTTTGTAAGAATGTCTCTCTCTTTCACTGTCTTTGTTTTATGGGTTTTTTTTTTTTTAAGTAATCTATTTTTATAATGGGGTTTAGCTGCTTTTCCCTGCTGTGTTTATGCCGCTTTACACCCTCTTGATTCACTTCCAGAGAGATATCAATACATAGGTTTTAAGACTCTTCCTAGTCAGATATATTCTTGGGCGGTGAATAGGGGGTGTTGAGTCCAGTTCACTGAGCAGGGAGTAGGTCTTGTCTATTACATATTTGGCTTGTGGAACGGTATGTGAGCTAATTTCAAACCCTTGTTTTATGCATCGCCCCGCCTCACCTTTCCCGTTAAGCAGCCATAGTGTGTTTTGCAAATGTGTGACTCTGTTCTGTTTTGGAATTCAGTTCATGTGTAGCGATGTTGACATTCCCTCTATAAGTGATATCTTAGGATAAGTGTCCTTTTCTGTGTGACTTACTTCACTTAGAGTCATCGTCCCTAAATCCACTCATCATGCTGCTACTAGCCTTATGACACTGATTTCATGGCTGAGTGATATTCCATTGTGCATAAGTACCACAACTTCTTTATCCATTTTTCTCTTTCCTGGGATATTTCAGGTGTACCGAAGTGGAGGTTCTTGGAAACAGAGCAGCCCTAAACTTTGGGGTGCCTGTGTCGTGTTGATTTTTAGGTTTCCCGATTTCTACGCCCATGAGTGGAAGTGCCCTATGCTCTCTCAGCTGTGTCTATTCCATGTTTCAGGACGCAGCGTACACTCCTCCAGAGTGGCTGTTGGCAATTTCCATCCCGCCCATCAGCGTAGCAAGGCTCCCGTGTCTCCATGGCCTGTCCTGCATTTCTGGTTTTTACACTTTTTTCAGCATGGCCCTTTTGACCGCTGGCAAGCGAGACTTCTTTGTAGCGCCGATTTGCCTTTCCGGCTTGCTTGGTTGGCAAAAAAGGGCGTATGCGTTTTTTCCTGAATATATTCAGGAAAAAACGCATACGCCCTTTTTGGCCAAGGGCATCATTGTCAACGCTTTGCCGCTTTTCATGTGCTTTCAAGGCGAGTCGAATCGACCTCCTGAAATCTGTTTCCTGCAATTCTGCCTTGCTTTCAAATCCTCTTCGTTGCCTTCCCTCAATATATTTGTGGACGAGAGTCATCATTTCTAACTCTGCAGGTTTGTGAATTGCAGTGCCCCTGAGCTCCATTTGTCAACTCGCTTTTTTGGGAGCTGGCCGCAAAAGCGCAGGATTGCTTCAGGCCCTATTCTGGTTCCGGGCGGCAGGCTGAGCCTGTGGTTCATTCTTCTTCCTGATGGGAAAATAGAGTGACCTGTGCCTGTCCCAACACCTAGAGCTAGTCTCTCATTGGTTCCCCCTCTTCCCGTTCATCCTCAGGACAAATTGCGACCTGTACGAAACAGGAGGTCAACGGTGCTGATTCTCCAAGTAGGGAGATTGTCAGTGAAGCGGCTGGAATGGCGAACCCGAGCACAAGGAGAGGAGAAATGAGGTGCGTTTTAGAAACCTTTCCCGATCACACGGTGTACCATCTTCTGGGTTTCCCAGGCATGTTTTCGATGTAGGAAGATGCCCTTGAACCTGGAGATTTGGGACCCATGGCATGGGTACCACGCAGTATTACTTTAAAGGGTCTGCGTTTGCTCACCCAACCTCACCAATCCTCTCAGCCCCAAGAGTGTCCAGCCTTATGTCTCATCCAGCTGTGGGTCTAGATATGGTCAATCCAGGTTGCATCAGAGCCCCTGAACGGATTTTGTAAGAATGTCTCTCTCTTTCACTGTCTTTGTTTTCTGGTTTTTTTTTTTTTTAAGTAATCTATTTTTATAATGGGGTTTAGCTGCTTTTCCCTGCTGTGTTTATGCCGCTTTACACCCTCTTGATTCACTTCCAGAGAGATATCAATACATAGGTTTTAAGACTCTTCCTAGTCAGATATATTCTTGGGCGGTGAATAGGGGGTGTTGAGTCCAGTTCACTGAGCAGGGAGTAGGTCTTGTCTATTACATATTTGGCTTGTGGAACGGTATGTGAGCTAATTTCAAACCCTTGTTTTATGCATCGCCCCGCCTCACCTTTCCCGTTAAGCAGCCATAGTGTGTTTTGCAAATGTGTGACTCTGTTCTGTTTTGGAATTCAGTACAGGTGTAGCGATGTTGACATTCCCTCTATAAGTGATATCTTAGGATAAGTGTCCTTTTCTGTGTGACTTACTTCACTTAGAGTCATCGTCCCTAAATCCACTCATCATGCTGCTACTAGCCTTATGACACTGATTTCATGGCTGAGTGATATTCCATTGTGCATAAGTACCACAACTTCTTTATCCATTTTTCTCTTTCCTGGGATATTTAAGGTGTACCGAAGTGGAGGTTCTTGGAAACAGAGCAGCCCTAAACTTTGGGGTGCCTGTGTCGTGTTGATTTTTAGGTTTCCCGATTTCTACGCCCATGAGTGGAAGTGCCCTATGCTCTCTCAGCTGTGTCTATTCCATGTTTCAGGACGCAGCGTACACTCCTCCAGAGTGGCTGTTGGCAATTTCCATCCCGCCCATCAGCGTAGCAAGGCTCCCGTGTCTCCATGGCCTGTCCTGCATTTCTGGTTTTTACACTTTTTTCAGCATGGCCCTTTTGACCGCTGGCAAGCGAGACTTCTTTGTAGCGCCGATTTGCCTTTCCGGCTTGCTTGGTTGGCCAAAAAGGGCGTATGCGTTTTTTCCTGAATATATTCAGGAAAAAACGCATACGCCCTTTTTGGCCAAGGGCATCATTGTCAACGCTTTGCCGCTTTTCATGTGCTTTCAAGGCGAGTCGAATCGACCTCCTGAAATCTGTTTCCTGCAATTCTGCCTTGCTTTCAAATCCTCTTCGTTGCCTTCCCTCAATATATTTGTGGACGAGAGTCATCATTTCTAACTCTGCAGGTTTGTGAATTGCAGTGCCCCTGAGCTCCATTTGTCAACTCGCTGTTTTGGGAGCTGGCCGCAAAAGCGCAGGATTGCTTCAGGCCCTATTCTGGTTCCGGGCGGCAGGCTGAGCCTGTGGTTCATTCTTCTTCCTGATGGGAAAATAGAGTGACCTGTGCCTGTCCCAACACCTAGAGCTAGTCTCTCATTGGTTCCCCCTCTTCCCGTTCATCCTCAGGACAAATTGCGACCTGTACGAAACAGGAGGTCAACGGTGCTGATTCTCCAAGTAGGGAGATTGTCAGTGAAGCGGCTGGAATGGCGAACCCGAGCACAAGGAGAGGAGAAATGAGGTGCGTTTTAGAAACCTTTCCCGATCACACGGTGTACCATCTTCTGGGTTTCCCAGGCATGTTTTCGATGTAGGAAGATGCCCTTGAACCTGGAGATTTGGGACCCATGGCATGGGTACCACGCAGTATTACTTTAAAGGGTCTGCGTTTGCTCACCCAACCTCACCAATCCTCTCAGCCCCAAGAGTGTCCAGCCTTATGTCTCAACCAGCTGTGGGTCTAGATATGGTCAATCCAGGTTGCATCAGAGCCCCTGAACGGATTTTGTAAGAATGTCTCTCTCTTTCACTGTCTTTGTTTTCTGGGTTTTTTTTTTTTTAAGTAATCTATTTTTATAATGGGGTTTAGCTGCTTTTCCCTGCTGTGTTTATGCCGCTTTACACCCTCTTGATTCACTTCCAGAGAGATATCAATACATAGGTTTTAAGACTCTTCCTAGTCAGATATATTCTTGGGCGGTGAATAGGGGGTGTTGAGTCCAGTTCACTGAGTAGGGAGTAGGTCTTGTCTATTACATATTTGGCTTGTGGAACGGTATGTGAGCTAATTTCAAACCCTTGTTTTATGCATCGCCCCGCCTCACCTTTCCCGTTAAGCAGCCATAGTGTGTTTTGCAAATGTGTGACTCTGTTCTGTTTTGGAATTCAGTTCAGGTGTAGCGATGTTGACATTCCCTCTATAAGTGATATCTTAGGATAAGTGTCCTTTTCTGTGTGACTTACTTCACTTAGAGTCATCGTCCCTAAATCCACTCATCATTCTGCTACTAGCCTTATGACACTGATTTCATGGCTGAGTGATATTCCATTGTGCATAAGTACCACAACTTCTTTATCCATTTTTCTCTTTCCTGGGATATTTAAGGTGTACCGAAGTGGAGGTTCTTGGAAACAGAGCAGCCCTAAACTTTGGGGTGCCTGTGTCGTGTTGATTTTTAGGTTTCCCGATTTCTACGCCCATGAGTGGAAGTGCCCTATGCTCTCTCAGCTGTGTCTATTCCATGTTTCAGGACGCAGCGTACACTCCTCCAGAGTGGCTGTTGGCAATTTCCATCCCGCCCATCAGCGTAGCAAGGCTCCCGTGTCTCCATGGCCTGTCCTGCATTTCTGGTTTTTACACTTTTTTCAGCATGGCCCTTTTGACCGCTGGCAAGCGAGACTTCTTTGTAGCGCCGATTTGCCTTTCCGGCTTGCTTGGTTGGCCAAAAAGGGCGTATGCGTTTTTTCCTGAATATTCAGGAAAAAACGCATACGCCCTTTTTGGCCAAGGGCATCATTGTCAACGCTTTGCCGCTTTTCATGTGCTTTCAAGGCGAGTCGAATCTACCTCCTGAAATCTGTTTCCTGCAATTCTGCCTTGCTTTCAAATCCTCTTCGTTGCCTTCCCTCAATATATTTGTGGACGAGAGTCATCATTTCTAACTCTGCAGGTTTGTGAATTGCAGTGCCCCTGAGCTCCATTTGTCAACTCGCTGTTTTGGGAGCTGGCCGCAAAAGCGCAGGATTGCTTCAGGCCCTATTCTGGTTCCGGGCGGCAGGCTGAGCCTGTGGTTCATTCTTCTTCCTGATGGGAAAATAGAGTGACCTGTGCCTGTCCCAACACCTAGAGCTAGTCTCTCATTGGTTCCCCCTCTTCCCGTTCATCCTCAGGACAAATTGCGACCTGTACGAAACAGGAGGTCAACGGTGCTGATTCTCCAAGTAGGGAGATTGTCAGTGAAGCGGCTGGAATGGCGAACCCGAGCACAAGGAGAGGAGAAATGAGGTGCGTTTTAGAAACCTTTCCCGATCACACGGTGTACCATCTTCTGGGTTTCCCAGGCATGTTTTCGATGTAGGAAGATGCCCTTGAACCTGGAGATTTGGGACCCATGGCATGGGTACCACGCAGTATTACTTTAAAGGGTCTGCGTTTGCTCACCCAACCTCACCAATCCTCTCAGCCCCAAGAGTGTCCAGCCTTATGTCTCAACCAGCTGTGGGTCTAGATATGGTCAATCCAGGTTGCATCAGAGCCCCTGAACGGATTTTGTAAGAATGTCTCTCTCTTTCACTGTCTTTGTTTTCTGGGTTTTTTTTTTTTTAAGTAATCTATTTTTATAATGGGGTTTAGCTGCTTTTCCCTGCTGTGTTTATGCCGCTTTACACCCTCTTGATTCACTTCCAGAGAGATATCAATACATAGGTTTTAAGACTCTTCCTAGTCAGATATATTCTTGGGCGGTGAATAGGGGGTGTTGAGTCCAGTTCACTGAGTAGGGAGTAGGTCTTGTCTATTACATATTTGGCTTGTGGAACGGTATGTGAGCTAATTTCAAACCCTTGTTTTATGCATCGCCCCGCCTCACCTTTCCCGTTAAGCAGCCATAGTGTGTTTTGCAAATGTGTGACTCTGTTCTGTTTTGGAATTCAGTTCAGGTGTAGCGATGTTGACATTCCCTCTATAAGTGATATCTTAGGATAAGTGTCCTTTTCTGTGTGACTTACTTCACTTAGAGTCATCGTCCCTAAATCCACTCATCATTCTGCTACTAGCCTTATGACACTGATTTCATGGCTGAGTGATATTCCATTGTGCATAAGTACCACAACTTCTTTATCCATTTTTCTCTTTCCTGGGATATTTAAGGTGTACCGAAGTGGAGGTTCTTGGAAACAGAGCAGCCCTAAACTTTGGGGTGCCTGTGTCGTGTTGATTTTTAGGTTTCCCGATTTCTACGCCCATGAGTGGAAGTGCCCTATGCTCTCTCAGCTGTGTCTATTCCATGTTTCAGGACGCAGCGTACACTCCTCCAGAGTGGCTGTTGGCAATTTCCATCCCGCCCATCAGCGTAGCAAGGCTCCCGTGTCTCCATGGCCTGTCCTGCATTTCTGGTTTTTACACTTTTTTCAGCATGGCCCTTTTGACCGCTGGCAAGCGAGACTTCTTTGTAGCGCCGATTTGCCTTTCCGGCTTGCTTGGTTGGCCAAAAAGGGCGTATGCGTTTTTTCCTGAATATTCAGGAAAAAACGCATACGCCCTTTTTGGCCAAGGGCATCATTGTCAACGCTTTGCCGCTTTTCCTGTGCTTTCAAGGCGAGTCGAATCTACCTCCTGAAATCTGTTTCCTGCAATTCTGCCTTGCTTTCAAATCCTCTTCGTTGCCTTCCCTCAATATATTTGTGGACGAGAGTCATCATTTCTAACTCTGCAGGTTTGTGAATTGCAGTGCCCCTGAGCTCCATTTGTCAACTCGCTTTTTTGGGAGCTGGCCGCAAAAGCGCAGGATTGCTTCAGGCCCTATTCTGGTTCCGGGCGGCAGGCTGAGCCTGTGGTTCATTCTTCTTCCTGATGGGAAAATAGAGTGACCTGTGCCTGTCCCAACACCTAGAGCTAGTCTCTCATTGGTTCCCCCTCTTTCCGTTCATCCTCAGGACAAATTGCGACCTGTACGAAACAGGAGGTCAACGGTGCTGATTCTCCAAGTAGGGAGATTGTCAGTGAAGCGGCTGGAATGGCGAACCCGAGCACAAGGAGAGGAGAAATGAGGTGCGTTTTAGAAACCTTTCCCGATCACACGGTGTACCATCTTCTGGGTTTCCCAGGCATGTTTTCGATGTAGGAAGATGCCCTTGAACCTGGAGATTTGGGACCCATGGCATGGGTACCACGCAGTATTACTTTAAAGGGTCTGCGTTTGCTCACCCAACCTCACCAATCCTCTCAGCCCCAAGAGTGTCCAGCCTTATGTCTCATCCAGCTGTGGGTCTAGATATGGTCAATCCAGGTTGCATCAGAGCCCCTGAACGGATTTTGTAAGAATGTCTCTCTCTTTCACTGTCTTTGTTTTCTGTTTTTTTTTTTTTTTTAAGTAATCTATTTTTATAATGGGGTTTAGCTGCTTTTCCCTGCTGTGTTTATGCCGCTTTACACCCTCTTGATTCACTTCCAGAGAGATATCAACACATAGGTTTTAAGACTCTTCCTAGTCAGATATATTCTTGGGCGGTGAATAGGGGGTGTTGAGTCCAGTTCACTGAGCAGGGAGTAGGTCTTGTCTATTACATATTTGGCTTGTGGAACGGTATGTGAGCTAATTTCAAACCCTTGTTTTATGCATCGCCCCGCCTCACCTTTCCCGTTAAGCAGCCATAGTGTGTTTTGTAAATGTGTGACTCTGTTCTGTTTTGGAATTCAGTTCAGGTGTAGCGATGTTGACATTCCCTCTATAAGTGATATCTTAGGATAAGTGTCCTTTTCTGTGTGACTTACTTCACTTAGAGTCATCGTCCCTAAATCCACTCATCATGCTGCTACTAGCCTTATGACACTGATTTCATGGCTGAGTGATATTCCATTGTGCATAAGTACCACAACTTCTTTATCCATTTTTCTCTTTCCTGGGATATTTAAGGTGTACCGAAGTGGAGGTTCTTGGAAACAGAGCAGCCCTAAACTTTGGGGTGCCTGTGTCGTGTTGATTTTTAGGTTTCCCGATTTCTACGCCCATGAGTGGAAGTGCCCTATGCTCTCTCAGCTGTGTCTATTCCATGTTTCAGGACGCAGCGTACACTCCTCCAGAGTGGCTGTTGGCAATTTCCATCCCGCCCATCAGCGTAGCAAGGCTCCCGTGTCTCCATGGCCTGTCCTGCATTTCTGGTTTTTACACTTTTTTCAGCATGGCCCTTTTGACCGCTGGCAAGCGAGACTTCTTTGTAGCGCCGATTTGCCTTTCCGGCTTGCTTGGTTGGCCAAAAAGGGCGTATGCGTTTTTTCCTGAATATATTCAGGAAAAAACGCATACGCCCTTTTTGGCCAAGGGCATCATTGTCAACGCTTTGCCGCTTTTCATGTGCTTTCAAGGCGAGTCGAATCTACCTCCTGAAATCTGTTTCCTGCAATTCTGCCTTGCTTTCAAATCCTCTTCGTTGCCTTCCCTCAATATATTTGTGGACGAGAGTCATCATTTCTAACTCTGCAGGTTTGTGAATTGCAGTGCCCCTGAGCTCCATTTGTCAACTCGCTTTATTGGGAGCTGGCCGCAAAAGCGCAGGATTGCTTCAGGCCCTATTCTGGTTCCGGGCGGCAGGCTGAGCCTGTGGTTCATTCTTCTTCCTGATGGGAAAATAGAGTGACCTGTGCCTGTCCCAACACCTAGAGCTAGTCTCTCATTGGTTCCCCCTCTTCCCGTTCATCCTCAGGACAAATTGCGACCTGTACGAAACAGGAGGTCAACGGTGCTGATTCTCCAAGTAGGGAGATTGTCAGTGAAGCGGCTGGAATGGCGAACCCGAGCACAAGGAGAGGAGAAATGAGGTGCGTTTTAGAAACCTTTCCCGATCACACGGTGTACCATCTTCTGGGTTTCCCAGGCATGTTTTCGATGTAGGAAGATGCCCTTGAACCTGGAGATTTGGGACCCATGGCATGGGTACCACGCAGTATTACTTTAAAGGGTCTGCGTTTGCTCACCCAACCTCACCAATCCTCTCAGCCCCAAGAGTGTCCAGCCTTATGTCTCATCCAGCTGTGGGTCTAGATATGGTCAATCCAGGTTGCATCAGAGCCCCTGAACGGATTTTGTAAGAATGTCTCTCTCTTTCACTGTCTTTGTTTTCTGGTTTTTTTTTTTTTTAAGTAATCTATTTTTATAATGGGGTTTAGCTGCTTTTCCCTGCTGTGTTTATACCGCTTTACACCCTCTTGATTCACTTCCAGAGAGATATCAATACATAGGTTTTAAGACTCTTCCTAGTCAGATATATTCTTGGGCGGTGAATAGGGGGTGTTGAGTCCAGTTCACTGAGTAGGGAGTAGGTCTTGTCTATTACATATTTGGCTTGTGGAACGGTATGTGAGCTAATTTCAAACCCTTGTTTTATGCATCGCCCCGCCTCACCTTTCCCGTTAAGCAGCCATAGTGTGTTTTGCAAATGTGTGACTCTGTTCTGTTTTGGAATTCAGTTCAGGTGTAGCGATGTTGACATTCCCTCTATCAGTGATATCTTAGGATAAGTGTCCTTTTCTGTGTGACTTACTTCACTTAGAGTCATCGTCCCTAAATCCACTCATCATGCTGCTACTAGCCTTATGACACTGATTTCATGGCTGAGTGATATTCCATTGTGCATAAGTACCACAACTTCTTTATCCACTTTTCTCTTTCCTGGGATATTTAAGGTGTACCGAAGTGGAGGTTCTTGGAAACAGAGCAGCCCTAAACTTTGGGGTGCCTGTGTCGTGTTGATTTTTAGGTTTCCCGATTTCTACGCCCATGAGTGGAAGTGCCCTATGCTCTCTCAGCTGTGTCTATTCCATGTTTCAGGACGCAGCGTACACTCCTCCAGAGTGGCTGTTGGCAATTTCCATCCCGCCCATCAGCGTAGCAAGGCTCCCGTGTCTCCATGGCCTGTCCTGCATTTCTGGTTTTTACACTTTTTTCAGCATGGCCCTTTTGACCGCTGGCAAGCGAGACTTCTTTGTAGCGCCGATTTGCCTTTCCGGCTTGCTTGGTTGGCCAAAAAGGGCGTATGCGTTTTTTCCTGAATATATTCAGGAAAAAACGCATACGCCCTTTTTGGCCAAGGGCATCATTGTCAACGCTTTGCCGCTTTTCATGTGCTTTCAAGGCGAGTCGAATCGACCTCCTGAAATCTGTTTCCTGCAATTCTGCCTTGCTTTCAAATCCTCTTCGTTGCCTTCCCTCAATATATTTGTGGACGAGAGTCATCATTTCTAACTCTGCAGGTTTGTGAATTGCAGTGCCCCTGAGCTCCATTTGTCAACTCGCTTTTTTGGGAGCTGGCCGCAAAAGCGCAGGATTGCTTCAGGCCCTATTCTGGTTCCGGGCGGCAGGCTGAGCCTGTGGTTCATTCTTCTTCCTGATGGGAAAATAGAGTGACCTGTGCCTGTCCCAACACCTAGAGCTAGTCTCTCATTGGTTCCCCCTCTTCCCGTTCATCCTCAGGACAAATTGCGACCTGTACGAAACAGGAGGTCAACGGTGCTGATTCTCCAAGTAGGGAGATTGTCAGTGAAGCGGCTGGAATGGCGAACCCGAGCACAAGGAGAGGAGAAATGAGGTGCGTTTTAGAAACCTTTCCCGATCACACGGTGTACCATCTTCTGGGTTTCCCAGGCATGTTTTCGATGTAGGAAGATGCCCTTGAACCTGGAGATTTGGGACCCATGGCATGGGTACCACGCAGTATTACTTTAAAGGGTCTGCGTTTGCTCACCCAACCTCACCAATCCTCTCAGCCCCAAGAGTGTCCAGCCTTATGTCTCATCCAGCTGTGGGTCTAGATATGGTCAATCCAGGTTGCATCACAGCCCCTGAACGGATTTTGTAAGAATGTCTCTCTCTTTCACTGTCTTTGTTTTCTGGTTTTTTTTTTTTTTTAAGTAATCTATTTTTATAATGGGGTTTAGCTGCTTTTCCCTGCTGTGTTTATGCCGCTTTACACCCTCTTGATTCACTTCCAGAGAGATATCAACACATAGGTTTTAAGACTCTTCCTAGTCAGATATATTCTTGGGCGGTGAATAGGGGGTGTTGAGTCCAGTTCACTGAGCAGGGAGTAGGTCTTGTCTATTACATATTTGGCTTGTGGAACGGTATGTGAGCTAATTTCAAACCCTTGTTTTATGCATCGCCCCGCCTCACCTTTCCCGTTAAGCAGCCATAGTGTGTTTTGTAAATGTGTGACTCTGTTCTGTTTTGGAATTCAGTTCAGGTGTAGCGATGTTGACATTCCCTCTATAAGTGATATCTTAGGATAAGTGTCCTTTTCTGTGTGACTTACTTCACTTAGAGTCATCGTCCCTAAATCCACTCATCATGCTGCTACTAGCCTTATGACACTGATTTCATGGCTGAGTGATATTCCATTGTGCATAAGTACCACAACTTCTTTATCCATTTTTCTCTTTCCTGGGATATTTAAGGTGTACCGAAGTGGAGGTTCTTGGAAACAGAGCAGCCCTAAACTTTGGGGTGCCTGTGTCGTGTTGATTTTTAGGTTTCCCGATTTCTACGCCCATGAGTGGAAGTGCCCTATGCTCTCTCAGCTGTGTCTATTCCATGTTTCAGGACGCAGCGTACACTCCTCCAGAGTGGCTGTTGGCAATTTCCATCCCGCCCATCAGCGTAGCAAGGCTCCCGTGTCTCCATGGCCTGTCCTGCATTTCTGGTTTTTACACTTTTTTCAGCATGGCCCTTTTGACCGCTGGCAAGCGAGACTTCTTTGTAGCGCCGATTTGCCTTTCCGGCTTGCTTGGTTGGCCAAAAAGGGCGTATGCGTTTTTTCCTGAATATATTCAGGAAAAAACGCATACGCCCTTTTTGGCCAAGGGCATCATTGTCAACGCTTTGCCGCTTTTCATGTGCTTTCAAGGCGAGTCGAATCGACCTCCTGAAATCTGTTTCCTGCAATTCTGCCTTGCTTTCAAATCCTCTTCGTTGCCTTCCCTCAATATATTTGTGGACGAGAGTCATCATTTCTAACTCTGCAGGTTTGTGAATTGCAGTGCCCCTGAGCTCCATTTGTCAACTCGCTTTTTTGGGAGCTGGCCGCAAAAGCGCAGGATTGCTTCAGGTCCTATTCTGGTTCCGGGCGGCAGGCTGAGCCTGTGGTTCATTCTTCTTCCTGATGGGAAAATAGAGTGACCTGTGCCTGTCCCAACACCTAGAGCTAGTCTCTCATTGGTTCCCCCTCTTCCCGTTCATCCTCAGGACAAATTGCGACCTGTACGAAACAGGAGGTCAACGGTGCTGATTCTCCAAGTAGGGAGATTGTCAGTGAAGCGGCTGGAATGGCGAACCCGAGCACAAGGAGAGGAGAAATGAGGTGCGTTTTAGAAACCTTTCCCGATCACACGGTGTACCATCTTCTGGGTTTCCCAGGCATGTTTTCGATGTAGGAAGATGCCCTTGAACCTGGAGATTTGGGACCCATGGCATGGGTACCACGCAGTATTACTTTAAAGGGTCTGCGTTTGCTCACCCAACCTCACCAATCCTCTCAGCCCCAAGAATGTCCAGCCTTATGTCTCATCCAGCTGTGGGTCTAGATATGGTCAATCCAGGTTGCATCAGAGCCCCTGAACGGATTTTGTAAGAATGTCTCTCTCTTTCACTGTCTTTGTTTTCTGGGTTTTTTTTTTTTAAGTAATCTATTTTTATAATGGGGTTTAGCTGCTTTTCCCTGCTGTGTTTATGCCGCTTTACACCCTCTTGATTCACTTCCAGAGAGATATCAATACATAGGTTTTAAGACTCTTCCTAGTCAGATATATTCTTGGGCGGTGAATAGGGGGTGTTGAGTCCAGTTCACTGAGCAGGGAGTAGGTCTTGTCTATTACATATTTGGCTTGTGGAACGGTATGTGAGCTAATTTCAAACCCTTGTTTTATGCATCGCCCCGCCTCACCTTTCCCGTTAAGCAGCCATAGTGTGTTTTGTAAATGTGTGACTCTGTTCTGTTTTGGAATTCAGTTCAGGTGTAGCGATGTTGACATTCCCTCTATAAGTGATATCTTAGGATAAGTGTCCTTTTCTGTGTGACTTACTTCACTTAGAGTCATCGTCCCTAAATCCACTCATCATGCTGCTACTAGCCTTATGACACTGATTTCATGGCTGAGTGATATTCCATTGTGCATAAGTACCACAACTTCTTTATCCATTTTTCTCTTTCCTGGGATATTTAAGGTGTACCGAAGTGGAGGTTCTTGGAAACAGAGCAGCCCTAAACTTTGGGGTGCCTGTGTCGTGTTGATTTTTAGGTTTCCCGATTTCTACGCCCATGAGTGGAAGTGCCCTATGCTCTCTCAGCTGTGTCTATTCCATGTTTCAGGACGCAGCGTACACTCCTCCAGAGTGGCTGTTGGCAATTTCCATCCCGCCCATCAGCGTAGCAAGGCTCCCGTGTCTCCATGGCCTGTCCTGCATTTCTGGTTTTTACACTTTTTTCAGCATGGCCCTTTTGACCGCTGGCAAGCGAGACTTCTTTGTAGCGCCGATTTGCCTTTCCGGCTTGCTTGGTTGGCCAAAAAGGGCGTATGCGTTTTTTCCTGAATATATTCAGGAAAAAACGCATACGCCCTTTTTGGCCAAGGGCATCATTGTCAACGCTTTGCCGCTTTTCATGTGCTTTCAAGGCGAGTCGAATCGACCTCCTGAAATCTGTTTCCTGCAATTCTGCCTTGCTTTCAAATCCTCTTCGTTGCCTTCCCTCAATATATTTGTGGACGAGAGTCATCATTTCTAACTCTGCAGGTTTGTGAATTGCAGTGCCCCTGAGCTCCATTTGTCAACTCGCTTTTTTGGGAGCTGGCCGCAAAAGCGCAGGATTGCTTCAGGCCCTATTCTGGTTCCGGGCGGCAGGCTGAGCCTGTGGTTCATTCTTCTTCCTGATGGGAAAATAGAGTGACCTGTGCCTGTCCCAACACCTAGAGCTAGTCTCTCATTGGTTCCCCCTCTTCCCGTTCATCCTCAGGACAAATTGCGACCTGTACGAAACAGGAGGTCAACGGTGCTGATTCTCCAAGTAGGGAGATTGTCAGTGAAGCGGCTGGAATGGCGAACCCGAGCACAAGGAGAGGAGAAATGAGGTGCGTTTTAGAAACCTTTCCCGATCACACGGTGTACCATCTTCTGGGTTTCCCAGGCATGTTTTCGATGTAGGAAGATGCCCTTGACCCTGGAGATTTGGGACCCATGGCATGGGTACCACGCAGTATTACTTTAAAGGGTCTGCGTTTGCTCACCCAACCTCACCAATCCTCTCAGCCCCAAGAGTGTCCAGCCTTATGTCTCATCCAGCTGTGGGTCTAGATATGGTCAATCCAGGTTGCATCAGAGCCCCTGAACGGATTTTGTAAGAATGTCTCTCTCTTTCACTGTCTTTGTTTTCTGGTTTTTTTTTTTTTTTAAGTAATCTATTTTTATAATGGGGTTTAGCTGCTTTTCCCTGCTGTGTTTATGCCGCTTTACACCCTCTTGATTCACTTCCAGAGAGATATCAACACATAGGTTTTAAGACTCTTCCTAGTCAGATATATTCTTGGGCGGTGAATAGGGGGTGTTGAGTCCAGTTCACTGAGCAGGGAGTAGGTCTTGTCTATTACATATTTGGCTTGTGGAACGGTATGTGAGCTAATTTCAAACCCTTGTTTTATGCATCGCCCCGCCTCACCTTTCCCGTTAAGCAGCCATAGTGTGTTTTGTAAATGTGTGACTCTGTTCTGTTTTGGAATTCAGTTCAGGTGTAGCGATGTTGACATTCCCTCTATAAGTGATATCTTAGGATAAGTGTCCTTTTCTGTGTGACTTACTTCACTTAGAGTCATCGTCCCTAAATCCACTCATCATGCTGCTACTAGCCTTATGACACTGATTTCATGGCTGAGTGATATTCCATTGTGCATAAGTACCACAACTTCTTTATCCATTTTTCTCTTTCCTGGGATATTTAAGGTGTACCGAAGTGGAGGTTCTTGGAAACAGAGCAGCCCTAAACTTTGGGGTGCCTGTGTCGTGTTGATTTTTAGGTTTCCCGATTTCTACGCCCATGAGTGGAAGTGCCCTATGCTCTCTCAGCTGTGTCTATTCCATGTTTCAGGACACAGCGTACACTCCTCCAGAGTGGCTGTTGGCAATTTCCATCCCGCCCATCAGCGTAGCAAGGCTCCCGTGTCTCCATGGCCTGTCCTGCATTTCTGGTTTTTACACTTTTTTCAGCATGGCCCTTTTGACCGCTGGCAAGCGAGACTTCTTTGTAGCGCCGATTTGCCTTTCTGGCTTGCTTGGTTGGCCAAAAAGGGCGGATGCGTTTTTTCCTGAATATATTCAGGAAAAAACGCATCCGCCCTTTTTGGCCAAGGGCATCATTGTCAACGCTTTGCCGCTTTTCATGTGCTTTCAAGGCGAGTCGAATCTACCTCCTGAAATCTGTTTCCTGCAATTCTGCCTTGCTTTCAAATCCTCTTCGTTGCCTTCCCTCAATATATTTGTGGACGAGAGTCATCATTTCTAACTCTGCAGGTTTGTGAATTGCAGTGCCCCTGAGCTCCATTTGTCAACTCGCTTTTTTGGGAGCTGGCCGCAAAAGCGCAGGATTGCTTCAGGCCCTATTCTGGTTCCGGGCGGCAGGCTGAGCCTGTGGTTCATTCTTCTTCCTGATGGGAAAATAGAGTGACCTGTGCCTGTCCCAACACCTAGAGCTAGTCTCTCATTGGTTCCCCCTCTTCCCGTTCATCCTCAGGACAAATTGCGACCTGTACGAAACAGGAGGTCAACGGTGCTGATTCTCCAAGTAGGGAGATTGTCAGTGAAGCGGCTGGAATGGCGAACCCGAGCACAAGGAGAGGAGAAATGAGGTGCGTTTTAGAAACCTTTCCCGATCACACGGTGTACCATCTTCTGGGTTTCCCAGGCATGTTTTCGATGTAGGAAGATGCCCTTGAACCTGGAGATTTGGGACCCATGGCATGGGTACCACGCAGTATTACTTTAAAGGGTCTGCGTTTGCTCATCCAACCTCACCAATCCTCTCAGCCCCAAGAATGTCCAGCCTTATGTCTCATCCAGCTGTGGGTCTAGATATGGTCAATCCAGGTTGCATCAGAGCCCCTGAACGGATTTTGTAAGAATGTCTCTCTCTTTCACTGTCTTTGTTTTCTGGGTTTTTTTTTTTTAAGTAATCTATTTTTATAATGGGGTTTAGCTGCTTTTCCCTGCTGTGTTTATGCCGCTTTACACCCTCTTGATTCACTTCCAGAGAGATATCAATACATAGGTTTTAAGACTCTTCCTAGTCAGATATATTCTTGGGCGGTGAATAGGGGGTGTTGAGTCCAGTTCACTGAGCAGGGAGTAGGTCTTGTCTATTACATATTTGGCTTGTGGAACGGTATGTGAGCTAATTTCAAACCCTTGTTTTATGCATCGCCCCGCCTCACCTTTCCCGTTAAGCAGCCATAGTGTGTTTTGTAAATGTGTGACTCTGTTCTGTTTTGGAATTCAGTTCAGGTGTAGCGATGTTGACATTCCCTCTATAAGTGATATCTTAGGATAAGTGTCCTTTTCTGTGTGACTTACTTCACTTAGAGTCATCGTCCCTAAATCCACTCATCATGCTGCTACTAGCCTTATGACACTGATTTCATGGCTGAGTGATATTCCATTGTGCATAAGTACCACAACTTCTTTATCCATTTTTCTCTTTCCTGGGATATTTAAGGTGTACCGAAGTGGAGGTTCTTGGAAACAGAGCAGCCCTAAACTTTGGGGTGCCTGTGTCGTGTTGATTTTTAGGTTTCCCGATTTCTACGCCCATGAGTGGAAGTGCCCTATGCTCTCTCAGCTGTGTCTATTCCATGTTTCAGGACGCAGCGTACACTCCTCCAGAGTGGCTGTTGGCAATTTCCATCCCGCCCATCAGCGTAGCAAGGCTCCCGTGTCTCCATGGCCTGTCCTGCATTTCTGGTTTTTACACTTTTTTCAGCATGGCCCTTTTGACCGCTGGCAAGCGAGACTTCTTTGTAGCGCCGATTTGCCTTTCCGGCTTGCTTGGTTGGCCAAAAAGGGCGTATGCGTTTTTTCCTGAATATATTCAGGAAAAAACGCATACGCCCTTTTTGGCCAAGGGCATCATTGTCAACGCTTTGCCGCTTTTCATGTGCTTTCAAGGCGAGTCGAATCGACCTCCTGAAATCTGTTTCCTGCAATTCTGCCTTGCTTTCAAATCCTCTTCGTTGCCTTCCCTCAATATATTTGTGGACGAGAGTCATCATTTCTAACTCTGCAGGTTTGTGAATTGCAGTGCCCCTGAGCTCCATTTGTCAACTCGCTTTTTTGGGAGCTGGCCGCAAAAGCGCAGGATTGCTTCAGGCCCTATTCTGGTTCCGGGCGGCAGGCTGAGCCTGTGGTTCATTCTTCTTCCTGATGGGAAAATAGAGTGACCTGTGCCTGTCCCAACACCTAGAGCTAGTCTCTCATTGGTTCCCCCTCTTCCCGTTCATCCTCAGGACAAATTGCGACCTGTACGAAACAGGAGGTCAACGGTGCTGATTCTCCAAGTAGGGAGATTGTCAGTGAAGCGGCTGGAATGGCGAACCCGAGCACAAGGAGAGGAGAAATGAGGTGCGTTTTAGAAACCTTTCCCGATCACACGGTGTACCATCTTCTGGGTTTCCCAGGCATGTTTTCGATGTAGGAAGATGCCCTTGAACCTGGAGATTTGGGACCCATGGCATGGGTACCACGCAGTATTACTTTAAAGGGTCTGCGTTTGCTCACCCAACCTCACCAATCCTCTCAGCCCCAAGAGTGTCCAGCCTTATGTCTCATCCAGCTGTGGGTCTAGATATGGTCAATCCAGGTTGCATCAGAGCCCCTGAACGGATTTTGTAAGAATGTCTCTCTCTTTCACTGTCTTTGTTTTCTGGTTTTTTTTTTTTTAAGTAATCTATTTTTATAATGGGGTTTAGCTGCTTTTCCCTGCTGTGTTTATACCGCTTTACACCCTCTTGATTCACTTCCAGAGAGATATCAATACATAGGTTTTAAGACTCTTCCTAGTCAGATATATTCTTGGGCGGTGAATAGGGGGTGTTGAGTCCAGTTCACTGAGTAGGGAGTAGGTCTTGTCTATTACATATTTGGCTTGTGGAACGGTATGTGAGCTAATTTCAAACCCTTGTTTTATGCATCGCCCCGCCTCACCTTTCCCGTTAAGCAGCCATAGTGTGTTTTGCAAATGTGTGACTCTGTTCTGTTTTGGAATTCAGTTCAGGTGTAGCGATGTTGACATTCCCTCTATAAGTGATATCTTAGGATAAGTGTCCTTTTCTGTGTGACTTACTTCACTTAGAGTCATCGTCCCTAAATCCACTCATCATGCTGCTACTAGCCTTATGACACTGATTTCATGGCTGAGTGATATTCCATTGTGCATAAGTACCACAACTTCTTTATCCATTTTTCTCTTTCCTGGGATATTTAAGGTGTACCGAAGTGGAGGTTCTTGGAAACAGAGCAGCCCTAAACTTTGGGGTGCCTGTGTCGTGTTGATTTTTAGGTTTCCCGATTTCTACGCCCATGAGTGGAAGTGCCCTATGCTCTCTCAGCTGTGTCTATTCCATGTTTCAGGACGCAGCGTACACTCCTCCAGAGTGGCTGTTGGCAATTTCCATCCCGCCCATCAGCGTAGCAAGGCTCCCGTGTCTCCATGGCCTGTCCTGCATTTCTGGTTTTTACACTTTTTTCAGCATGGCCCTTTTGACCGCTGGCAAGCGAGACTTCTTTGTAGCGCCGATTTGCCTTTCCGGCTTGCTTGGTTGGCCAAAAAGGGCGTATGCGTTTTTTCCTGAATATATTCAGGAAAAAACGCATACGCCCTTTTTGGCCAAGGGCATCATTGTCAACGCTTTGCCGCTTTTCATGTGCTTTCAAGGCGAGTCCAATCTACCTCCTGAAATCTGTTTCCTGCAATTCTGCCTTGCTTTCAAATCCTCTTCGTTGCCTTCCCTCAATATATTTGTGGACGAGAGTCATCATTTCTAACTCTGCAGGTTTGTGAATTGCAGTGCCCCTGAGCTCCATTTGTCAACTCGCTTTTTTGGGAGCTGGCCGCAAAAGCGCAGGATTGCTTCAGGCCCTATTCTGGTTCCGGGCGGCAGGCTGAGCCTGTGGTTCATTCTTCTTCCTGATGGGAAAATAGAGTGACCTGTGCCTGTCCCAACACCTAGAGCTAGTCTCTCATTGGTTCCCCCTCTTCCCGTTCATCCTCAGGACAAATTGCGACCTGTACGAAACAGGAGGTCAACGGTGCTGATTCTCCAAGTAGGGAGATTGTCAGTGAAGCGGCTGGAATGGCGAACCCGAGCACAAGGAGAGGAGAAATGAGGTGCGTTTTAGAAACCTTTCCCGATCACACGGTGTACCATCTTCTGGGTTTCCCAGGCATGTTTTCGATGTAGGAAGATGCCCTTGAACCTGGAGATTTGGGACCCATGGCATGGGTACCACGCAGTATTACTTTAAAGGGTCTGCGTTTGCTCACCCAACCTCACCAATCCTCTCAGCCCCAAGAGTGTCCAGCCTTATGTCTCATCCAGCTGTGGGTCTAGATATGGTCAATCCAGGTTGCATCAGAGCCCCTGAACGGATTTTGTAAGAATGTCTCTCTCTTTCACTGTCTTTGTTTTCTGGTTTTTTTTTTTTTTAAGTAATCTATTTTTATAATGGGGTTTAGCTGCTTTTCCCTGCTGTGTTTATGCCGCTTTACACCCTCTTGATTCACTTCCAGAGAGATATCAATACATAGGTTTTAAGACTCTTCCTAGTCAGATATATTCTTGGGCGGTGAATAGGGGGTGTTGAGTCCAGTTCACTGAGTAGGGAGTAGGTCTTGTCTATTACATATTTGGCTTGTGGAACGGTATGTGAGCTAATTTCAAACCCTTGTTTTATGCATCGCCCCGCCTCACCTTTCCCGTTAAGCAGCCATAGTGTGTTTTGCAAATGTGTGACTCTGTTCTGTTTTGGAATTCAGTTCAGGTGTAGCGATGTTGACATTCCCTCTATAAGTGATATCTTAGGATAAGTGTCCTTTTCTGTGTGACTTACTTCACTTAGAGTCATCGTCCCTAAATCCACTCATCATGTTGCTACTAGCCTTATGACACTGATTTCATGGCTGAGTGATATTCCATTGTGCATAAGTACCACAACTTCTTTATCCGTTTTTCTCTTTCCTGGGATATTTAAGGTGTACCGAAGTGGAGGTTCTTGGAAACAGAGCAGCCCTAAACTTTGGGGTTCCTGTGTCGTGTTGATTTTTAGGTTTCCCGATTTCTACGCCCATGAGTGGAAGTGCCCTATGCTCTCTCAGCTGTGTCTATTCCATGTTTCAGGACGCAGCGTACACTCCTCCAGAGTGGCTGTTGGCAATTTCCATCCCGCCCATCAGCGTAGCAAGGCTCCCGTGTCTCCATGGCCTGTCCTGCATTTCTGGTTTTTACACTTTTTTCAGCATGGCCCTTTTGACCGCTGGCAAGCGAGACTTCTTTGTAGCGCCGATTTGCCTTTCCGGCTTGCTTGGTTGGCCAAAAAGGGCGTATGCGTTTTTTCCTGAATATATTCAGGAAAAAACGCATCCGCCCTTTTTGGCCAAGGGCATCATTGTCAACGCTTTGCCGCTTTTCATGTGCTTTCAAGGCGAGTCGAATCGACCTCCTGAAATCTGTTTCCTGCAATTCTGCCTTGCTTTCAAATCCTCTTCGTTGCCTTCCCTCAATATATTTGTGGACGAGAGTCATCATTTCTAACTCTGCAGGTTTGTGAATTGCAGTGCCCCTGAGCTCCATTTGTCAACTCGCTTTTTTGGGAGCTGGCCGCAAAAGCGCAGGATTGCTTCAGGCCCTATTCTGGTTCCGGGCGGCAGGCTGAGCCTGTGGTTCATTCTTCTTCCTGATGGGAAAATAGAGTGACCTGTGCCTGTCCCAACACCTAGAGCTAGTCTCTCATTGGTTCCCCCTCTTCCCGTTCATCCTCAGGACAAATTGCGACCTGTACGAAACAGGAGGTCAACGGTGCTGATTCTCCAAGTAGGGAGATTGTCAGTGAAGCGGCTGGAATGGCGAACCCGAGCACAAGGAGAGGAGAAATGAGGTGCGTTTTAGAAACCTTTCCCGATCACACGGTGTACCATCTTCTGGGTTTCCCAGGCATGTTTTCGATGTAGGAAGATGCCCTTGAACCTGGAGATTTGGGACCCATGGCATGGGTACCACGCAGTATTACTTTAAAGGGTCTGCGTTTGCTCACCCAACCTCACCAATCCTCTCAGCCCCAAGAGTGTCCAGCCTTATGTCTCATCCAGCTGTGGGTCTAGATATGGTCAATCCAGGTTGCATCAGAGCCCCTGAACGGATTTTGTAAGAATGTCTCTCTCTTTCACTGTCTTTGTTTTCTGGGTTTTTTTTTTTTAAGTAATCTATTTTTATAATGGGGTTTAGCTGCTTTTCCCTGCTGTGTTTATGCCGCTTTACACCCTCTTGATTCACTTCCAGAGAGATATCAACACATAGGTTTTAAGACTCTTCCTAGTCAGATATATTCTTGGGCGGTGAATAGGGGGTGTTGAGTCCAGTTCACTGAGCAGGGAGTAGGTCTTGTCTATTACATATTTGGCTTGTGGAACGGTATGTGAGCTAATTTCAAACCCTTGTTTTATGCATCGCCCCGCCTCACCTTTCCCGTTAAGCAGCCATAGTGTGTTTGTAAATGTGTGACTCTGTTCTGTTTTGGAATTCAGTTCAGGTGTAGCGATGTTGACATTCCCTCTATCAGTGATATCTTAGGATAAGTGTCCTTTTCTGTGTGACTTACTTCACTTAGAGTCATCGTCCCTAAATCCACTCATCATGCTGCTACTAGCCTTATGACACTGATTTCATGGCTGAGTGATATTCCATTGTGCATAAGTACCACAACTTCTTTATCCATTTTTCTCTTTCCTGGGATATTTAAGGTGTACCGAAGTGGAGGTTCTTGGAAACAGAGCAGCCCTAAACTTTGGGGTGCCTGTGTCGTGTTGATTTTTAGGTTTCCCGATTTCTACGCCCATGAGTGGAAGTGCCCTATGCTCTCTCAGCTGTGTCTATTCCATGTTTCAGGACGCAGCGTACACTCCTCCAGAGTGGCTGTTGGCAATTTCCATCCCGCCCATCAGCGTAGCAAGGCTCCCGTGTCTCCATGGCCTGTCCTGCATTTCTGGTTTTTACACTTTTTTCAGCATGGCCCTTTTGACCGCTGGCAAGCGAGACTTCTTTGTAGCGCCGATTTGCCTTTCCGGCTTGCTTGGTTGGCCAAAAAGGGCGTATGCGTTTTTTCCTGCATATATTCAGGAAAAAACGCATACGCCCTTTTTGGCCAAGGGCATCATTGTCAACGCTTTGCCGCTTTTCATGTGCTTTCAAGGCGAGTCGAATCTACCTCCTGAAATCTGTTTCCTGCAATTCTGCCTTGCTTTCAAATCCTCTTCGTTGCCTTCCCTCAATATATTTGTGGACGAGAGTCATCATTTCTAACTCTGCAGGTTTGTGAATTGCAGTGCCCCTGAGCTCCATTTGTCAACTCGCTTTTTTGGGAGCTGGCCGCAAAAGCGCAGGATTGCTTCAGGCCCTATTCTGGTTCCGGGCGGCAGGCTGAGCCTGTGGTTCATTCTTCTTCCTGATGGGAAAATAGAGTGACCTGTGCCTGTCCCAACACCTAGAGCTAGTCTCTCATTGGTTCCCCCTCTTCCCGTTCATCCTCAGGACAAATTGCGACCTGTACGAAACAGGAGGTCAACGGTGCTGATTCTCCAAGTAGGGAGATTGTCAGTGAAGCGGCTGGAATGGCGAACCCGAGCACAAGGAGAGGAGAAATGAGGTGCGTTTTAGAAACCTTTCCCGATCACACGGTGTACCATCTTCTGGGTTTCCCAGGCATGTTTTCGATGTAGGAAGATGCCCTTGAACCTGGAGATTTGGGACCCATGGCATGGGTACCACGCAGTATTACTTTAAAGGGTCTGCGTTTGCTCACCCAACCTCACCAATCCTCTCAGCCCCAAGAGTGTCCAGCCTTATGTCTCATCCAGCTGTGGGTCTAGATATGGTCAATCCAGGTTGCATCAGAGCCCCTGAACGGATTTTGTAACAATGTCTCTCTCTTTCACTGTCTTTGTTTTATGGGTTTTTTTTTTTTAAGTAATCTATTTTTATAATGGGGTTTAGCTGCTTTTCCCTGCTGTGTTTATGCCGCTTTACACCCTCTTGATTCACTTCCAGAGAGATATCAACACATAGGTTTTAAGAATCTTCCTAGTCAGATATATTCTTGGGCGGTGAATAGGGGGTGTTGAGTCCAGTTCACTGAGCAGGGAGTAGGTCTTGTCTATTACATATTTGGCTTGTGGAACGGTATGTGAGCTAATTTCAAACCCTTGTTTTATGCATCGCCCCGCCTCACCTTTCCCGTTAAGCAGCCATAGTGTGTTTTGCAAATGTGTGACTCTGTTCTGTTTTGGAATTCAGTTCAGGTGTAGCGATGTTGACATTCCCTCTATAAGTGATATCTTAGGATAAGTGTCCTTTTCTGTGTGACTTACTTCACTTAGAGTCATCGTCCCTAAATCCACTCATCATGCTGCTACTAGCCTTATGACACTGATTTCATGGCTGAGTGATATTCCATTGTGCATAAGTACCACAACTTCTTTATCCATTTTTCTCTTTCCTGGGATATTTAAGGTGTACCGAAGTGGAGGTTCTTGGAAACAGAGCAGCCCTAAACTTTGGGGTGCCTGTGTCGTGTTGATTTTTAGGTTTCCCGATTTCTACGCCCATGAGTGGAAGTGCCCTATGCTCTCTCAGCTGTGTCTATTCCATGTTTCAGGACGCAGCGTACACTCCTCCAGAGTGGCTGTTGGCAATTTCCATCCCGCCCATCAGCGTAGCAAGGCTCCCGTGTCTCCATGGCCTGTCCTGCATTTCTGGTTTTTACACTTTTTTCAGCATGGCCCTTTTGACCGCTGGCAAGCGAGACTTCTTTGTAGCGCCGATTTGCCTTTCCGGCTTGCTTGGTTGGCCAAAAAGGGCGTATGCGTTTTTTCCTGAATATATTCAGGAAAAAACGCATACGCCCTTTTTGGCCAAGGGCATCATTGTCAACGCTTTGCCGCTTTTCATGTGCTTTCAAGGCGAGTCGAATCTACCTCCTGAAATCTGTTTCCTGCAATTCTGCCTTGCTTTCAAATCCTCTTCGTTGCCTTCCCTCAATATATTTGTGGACGAGAGTCATCATTTCTAACTCTGCAGGTTTGTGAATTGCAGTGCCCCTGAGCTCCATTTGTCAACTCGCTTTTTTGGGAGCTGGCCGCAAAAGCGCAGGATTGCTTCAGGCCCTATTCTGGTTCCGGGCGGCAGGCTGAGCCTGTGGTTCATTCTTCTTCCTGATGGGAAAATAGAGTGACCTGTGCCTGTCCCAACACCTAGAGCTAGTCTCTCATTGGTTCCCCCTCTTCCCGTTCATCCTCAGGACAAATTGCGACCTGTACGAAACAGGAGGTCAACGGTGCTGATTCTCCAAGTAGGGAGATTGTCAGTGAAGCGGCTGGAATGGCGAACCCGAGCACAAGGAGAGGAGAAATGAGGTGCATTTTAGAAACCTTTCCCGATCACACGGTGTACCATCTTCTGGGTTTCCCAGGCATGTTTTCGATGTAGGAAGATGCCCTTGAACCTGGAGATTTGGGACCCATGGCATGGGTACCACGCAGTATTACTTTAAAGGGTCTGCGTTTGCTCACCCAACCTCACCAATCCTCTCAGCCCCAAGAGTGTCCAGCCTTATGTCTCATCCAGCTGTGGGTCTAGATATGGTCAATCCAGGTTGCATCAGAGCCCCTGAACGGATTTTGTAAGAATGTCTCTCTCTTTCACTGTCTTTGTTTTCTGGGTTTTTTTTTTTAAGTAATCTATTTTTATAATGGGGTTTAGCTGCTTTTCCCTGCTGTGTTTATGCCGCTTTACACCCTCTTGATTCACTTCCAGAGAGATATCAATACATAGGTTTTAAGACTCTTCCTAGTCAGATATATTCTTGGGCGGTGAATAGGGGGTGTTGAGTCCAGTTCACTGAGCAGGGAGTAGGTCTTGTCTATTACATATTTGGCTTGTGGAACGGTATGTGAGCTAATTTCAAACCCTTGTTTTATGCATCGCCCCGCCTCACCTTTCCCGTTAAGCAGCCATAGTGTGTTTTGCCAATGTGTGACTCTGTTCTGTTTTGGAATTCAGTTCAGGTGTAGCGATGTTGACATTCCCTCTATAAGTGATATCTTAGGATAAGTGTCCTTTTCTGTGTGACTTACTTCACTTAGAGTCATCGTCCCTAAATCCACTCATCATGCTGCTACTAGCCTTATGACACTGATTTCATGGCTGAGTGATATTCCATTGTGCATAAGTACCACAACTTCTTTATCCATTTTTCTCTTTCCTGGGATATTTAAGGTGTACCGAAGTGGAGGTTCTTGGAAACAGAGCAGCCCTAAACTTTGGGGTGCCTGTGTCGTGTTGATTTTTAGGTTTCCCGATTTCTACGCCCATGAGTGGAAGTGCCCTATGCTCTCTCAGCTGTGTCTATTCCATGTTTCAGGACGCAGCGTACACTCCTCCAGAGTGGCTGTTGGCAATTTCCATCCCGCCCATCAGCGTAGCAAGGCTCCCGTGTCTCCATGGCCTGTCCTGCATTTCTGGTTTTTACACTTTTTTCAGCATGGCCCTTTTGACCGCTGGCAAGCGAGACTTCTTTGTAGCGCCGATTTGCCTTTCCGGCTTGCTTGGTTGGCCAAAAAGGGCGTATGCGTTTTTTCCTGAATATATTCAGGAAAAAACGCATACGCCCTTTTTGGCCAAGGGCATCATTGTCAACGCTTTGCCGCTTTTCATGTGCTTTCAAGGCGAGTCGAATCGACCTCCTGAAATCTGTTTCCTGCAATTCTGCCTTGCTTTCAAATCCTCTTCGTTGCCTTCCCTCAATATATTTGTGGACGAGAGTCATCATTTCGAACTCTGCAGGTTTGTGAATTGCAGTGCCCCTGAGCTCCATTTGTCAACTCGCTTTTTTGGGAGCTGGCCGCAAAAGCGCAGGATTGCTTCAGGCCCTATTCTGGTTCCGGGCGGCAGGCTGAGCCTGTGGTTCATTCTTCTTCCTGATGGGAAAATAGAGTGACCTGTGCCTGTCCCAACACCTAGAGCTAGTCTCTCATTGGTTCCCCCTCTTCCCGTTCATCCTCAGGACAAATTGCGACCTGTACGAAACAGGAGGTCAACGGTGCTGATTCTCCAAGTAGGGAGATTGTCAGTGAAGCGGCTGGAATGGCGAACCCGAGCACAAGGAGAGGAGAAATGAGGTGCGTTTTAGAAACCTTTCCCGATCACACGGTGTACCATCTTCTGGGTTTCCCAGGCATGTTTTCGATGTAGGAAGATGCCCTTGAACCTGGAGATTTGGGACCCATGGCATGGGTACCACGCAGTATTACTTTAAAGGGTCTGCGTTTGCTCACCCAACCTCACCAATCCTCTCAGCCCCAAGAGTGTCCAGCCTTATGTCTCATCCAGCTGTGGGTCTAGATATGGTCAATCCAGGTTGCATCAGAGCCCCTGAACGGATTTTGTAAGAATGTCTCTCTCTTTCACTGTCTTTGTTTTATGGGTTTTTTTTTTTAAGTAATCTATTTTTATAATGGGGTTTAGCTGCTTTTCCCTGCTGTGTTTATGCCGCTTTACACCCTCTTGATTCACTTCCAGAGAGATATCAACACATAGGTTTTAAGAATCTTCCTAGTCAGATATATTCTTGGGCGGTGAATAGGGGGTGTTGAGTCCAGTTCACTGAGCAGGGAGTAGGTCTTGTCTATTACATATTTGGCTTGTGGAACGGTATGTGAGCTAATTTCAAACCCTTGTTTTATGCATCGCCCCGCCTCACCTTTCCCGTTAAGCAGCCATAGTGTGTTTTGCAAATGTGTGACTCTGTTCTGTTTTGGAATTCAGTTCAGGTGTAGCGATGTTGACATTCCCTCTATAAGTGATATCTTAGGATAAGTGTCCTTTTCTGTGTGACTTACTTCACTTAGAGTCATCGTCCCTAAATCCACTCATCATGCTGCTACTAGCCTTATGACACTGATTTCATGGCTGAGTGATATTCCATTGTGCATAAGTACCACAACTTCTTTATCCATTTTTCTCTTTCCTGGGATATTTAAGGTGTACCGAAGTGGAGGTTCTTGGAAACAGAGCAGCCCTAAACTTTGGGGTGCCTGTGTCGTGTTGATTTTTAGGTTTCCCGATTTCTACGCCCATGAGTGGAAGTGCCCTATGCTCTCTCAGCTGTGTCTATTCCATGTTTCAGGACGCAGCGTACACTCCTCCAGAGTGGCTGTTGGCAATTTCCATCCCGCCCATCAGCGTAGCAAGGCTCCCGTGTCTCCATGGCCTGTCCTGCATTTCTGGTTTTTACACTTTTTTCAGCATGGCCCTTTTGACCGCTGGCAAGCGAGACTTCTTTGTAGCGCCGATTTACCTTTCCGGCTTGCTTGGTTGGCCAAAAAGGGCGTATGCGTTTTTTCCTGAATATATTCAGGAAAAAACGCATACGCCCTTTTTGGCCAAGGGCATCATTGTCAACGCTTTGCCGCTTTTCATGTGCTTTCAAGGCGAGTCAAATCTACCTCCTGAAATCTGTTTCCTGCAATTCTGCCTTGCTTTCAAATCCTCTTCGTTGCCTTCCCTCAATATATTTGTGGATGAGAGTCATCATTTCTAACTCTGCAGGTTTGTGAATTGCAGTGCCCCTGAGCTCCATTTGTCAACTCGCTTTTTTGGGAGCTGGCCGCAAAAGCGCAGGATTGCTTCAGGCCCTATTCTGGTTCCGGGCGGCAGGCTGAGCCTGTGGTTCATTCTTCTTCCTGATGGGAAAATAGAGTGACCTGTGCCTGTCCCAACACCTAGAGCTAGTCTCTCATTGGTTCCCCCTCTTCCCGTTCATCCTCAGGACAAATTGCGACCTGTACGAAACAGGAGGTCAACGGTGCTGATTCTCCAAGTAGGGAGATTGTCAGTGAAGCGGCTGGAATGGCGAACCCGAGCACAAGGAGAGGAGAAATGAGGTGCGTTTTAGAAACCTTTCCCGATCACACGGTGTACCATCTTCTGGGTTTCCCAGGCATGTTTTCGATGTAGGAAGATGCCCTTGAACCTGGAGATTTGGGACCCATGGCATGGGTACCACGCAGTATTACTTTAAAGGGTCTGCGTTTGCTCACCCAACCTCACCAATCCTCTCAGCCCCAAGAGTGTCCAGCCTTATGTCTCATCCAGCTGTGGGTCTAGATATGGTCAATCCAGGTTGCATCACAGCCCCTGAACGGATTTCGTAAGAATGTCTCTCTCTTTCACTGTCTTTGTTTTATGGGTTTTTTTTTTAAGTAATCTATTTTTATAATGGGGTTTAGCTGCTTTTCCCTGCTGTGTTTATGCCGCTTTACACCCTCTTGATTCACTTCCAGAGAGATATCAATACATAGGTTTTAAGACTCTTCCTAGTCAGATATATTCTTGGGCGGTGAATAGGGGGTGTTGAGTCCAGTTCACTGAGTAGGGAGTAGGTCTTGTCTATTACATATTTGGCTTGTGGAACGGTATGTGAGCTAATTTCAAACCCTTGTTTTATGCATCGCCCCGCCTCACCTTTCCCGTTAAGCAGCCATAGTGTGTTTTGCAAATGTGTGACTCTGTTCTGTTTTGGAATTCAGTTCAGGTGTAGCGATGTTGACATTCCCTCTATAAGTGATATCTTAGGATAAGTGTCCTTTTCTGTGTGACTTACTTCACTTAGAGTCATCGTCCCTAAATCCACTCATCATGCTGCTACTAGCCTTATGACACTGATTTCATGGCTGAGTGATATTCCATTGTGCATAAGTACCACAACTTCTTTATCCATTTTTCTCTTTCCTGGGATATTTAAGGTGTACCGAAGTGGAGGTTCTTGGAAACAGAGCAGCCCTAAACTTTGGGGTGCCTGTGTCGTGTTGATTTTTAGGTTTCCCGATTTCTACGCCCATGAGTGGAAGTGCCCTATGCTCTCTCAGCTGTGTCTATTCCATGTTTCAGGACGCAGCGTACACTCCTCCAGAGTGGCTGTTGGCAATTTCCATCCCGCCCATCAGTGTAGCAAGGCTCCCGTGTCTCCATGGCCTGTCCTGCATTTCTGGTTTTTACACTTTTTTCAGCATGGCCCTTTTGACCGCTGGCAAGCGAGACTTCTTTGTAGCGCCGATTTGCCTTTCCGGCTTGCTTGGTTGGCCAAAAAGGGCGCATGCGTTTTTTCCTGAATATATTCAGGAAAAAACGCATGCGCCCTTTTTGGCCAAGGGCATCATTGTCAACGCTTTGCCGCTTTTCATGTGCTTTCAAGGCGAGTCGAATCTACCTCCTGAAATCTGTTTCCTGCAATTCTGCCTTGCTTTCAAATCCTCTTCGTTGCCTTCCCTCAATATATTTGTGGACGAGAGTCATCATTTCTAACTCTGCAGGTTTGTGAATTGCAGTGCCCCTGAGCTCCATTTGTCAACTCGCTTTTTTGGGAGCTGGCCGCAAAAGCGCAGGATTGCTTCAGGCCCTATTCTGGTTCCGGGCGGCAGGCTGAGCCTGTGGTTCATTCTTCTTCCTGATGGGAAAATAGAGTGACCTGTGCCTGTCCCAACACCTAGAGCTAGTCTCTCATTGGTTCCCCCTCTTCCCGTTCATCCTCAGGACAAATTGCGACCTGTACGAAACAGGAGGTCAACGGTGCTGATTCTCCAAGTAGGGAGATTGTCAGTGAAGCGGCTGGAATGGCGAACCCGAGCACAAGGAGAGGAGAAATGAGGTGCGTTTTAGAAACCTTTCCCGATCACACGGTGTACCATCTTCTGGGTTTCCCAGGCATGTTTTCGATGTAGGAAGATGCCCTTGAACCTGGAGATTTGGGACCCATGGCATGGGTACCACGCAGTATTACTTTAAAGGGTCTGCGTTTGCTCACCCAACCTCACCAATCCTCTCAGCCCCAAGAGTGTCCAGCCTTATGTCTCATCCAGCTGTGGGTCTAGATATGGTCAATCCAGGTTGCATCAGAGCCCCTGAACGGATTTTGTAAGAATGTCTCTCTCTTTCACTGTCTTTGTTTTCTGGGGTTTTTTTTTTTTAAGTAATCTATTTTCATAATGGGGTTTAGCTGCTTTTCCCTGCTGTGTTTATGCCGCTTTACACCCTCTTGATTCACTTCCAGAGAGATATCAATACATAGGTTTTAAGACTCTTCCTAGTCAGATATATTCTTGGGCGGTGAATAGGGGGTGTTGAGTCCAGTTCACTGAGTAGGGAGTAGGTCTTGTCTATTACATATTTGGCTTGTGGAACGGTATGTGAGCTAATTTCAAACCCTTGTTTTATGCATCGCCCCGCCTCACCTTTCCCGTTAAGCAGCCATAGTGTGTTTTGCCAATGTGTGACTCTGTTCTGTTTTGGAATTCAGTTCAGGTGTAGCGATGTTGACATTCCCTCTATAAGTGATATCTTAGGATAAGTGTCCTTTTCTGTGTGACTTCCTTCACTTAGAGTCATCGTCCCTAAATCCACTCATCATGCTGCTACTAGCCTTATGACACTGATTTCATGGCTGAGTGATATTCCATTGTGCATAAGTACCACAACTTCTTTATCCATTTTTCTCTTTCCTGGGATATTTAAGGTGTACCGAAGTGGAGGTTCTTGGAAACAGAGCAGCCCTAAACTTTGGGGTGCCTGTGTCGTGTTGATTTTTAGGTTTCCCGATTTCTACGCCCATGAGTGGAAGTGCCCTATGCTCTCTCAGCTGTGTCTATTCCATGTTTCAGGACGCAGCGTACACTCCTCCAGAGTGGCTGTTGGCAATTTCCATCCCGCCCATCAGCGTAGCAAGGCTCCCGTGTCTCCATGGCCTGTCCTGCATTTCTGGTTTTTACACTTTTTTCAGCATGGCCCTTTTGACCGCTGGCAAGCGAGACTTCTTTGTAGCGCCGATTTGCCTTTCCGGCTTGCTTGGTTGGCCAAAAAGGGCGTATGCGTTTTTTCCTGAATATATTCAGGAAAAAACGCATACGCCCTTTTTGGCCAAGGGCATCATTGTCAACGCTTTGCCGCTTTTCATGTGCTTTCAAGGCGAGTCGAATCGACCTCCTGAAATCTGTTTCCTGCAATTCTGCCTTGCTTTCAAATCCTCTTCGTTGCCTTCCCTCAATATATTTGTGGACGAGAGTCATCATTTCTAACTCTGCAGGTTTGTGAATTGCAGTGCCCCTGAGCTCCATTTGTCAACTCGCTTTTTTGGGAGCTGGCCGCAAAAGCGCAGGATTGCTTCAGGCCCTATTCTGGTTCCGGGCGGCAGGCTGAGCCTGTGGTTCATTCTTCTTCCTGATGGGAAAATAGAGTGACCTGTGCCTGTCCCAACACCTAGAGCTAGTCTCTCATTGGTTCCCCCTCTTCCCGTTCATCCTCAGGACAAATTGCGACCTGTACGAAACAGGAGGTCAACGGTGCTGATTCTCCAAGTAGGGAGATTGTCAGTGAAGCGGCTGGAATGGCGAACCCGAGCACAAGGAGAGGAGAAATGAGGTGCGTTTTAGAAACCTTTCCCGATCACACGGTGTACCATCTTCTGGGTTTCCCAGGCATGTTTTCGATGTAGGAAGATGCCCTTGAACCTGGAGATTTGGGACCCATGGCATGGGTACCACGCAGTATTACTTTAAAGGGTCTGCGTTTGCTCACCCAACCTCACCAATCCTCTCAGCCCCAAGAGTGTCCAGCCTTATGTCTCATCCAGCTGTGGGTCTAGATATGGTCAATCCAGGTTGCATCAGAGCCCCTGAACGGATTTTGTAAGAATGTCTCTCTCTTTCACTGTCTTTGTTTTCTGGTTTTTTTTTTTTTTAAGTAATCTATTTTTATAATGGGGTTTAGCTGCTTTTCCCTGCTGTGTTTATGCCGCTTTACACCCTCTTGATTCACTTCCAGAGAGATATCAATACATAGGTTTTAAGACTCTTCCTAGTCAGATATATTCTTGGGCGGTGAATAGGGGGTGTTGAGTCCAGTTCACTGAGTAGGGAGTAGGTCTTGTCTATTACATATTTGGCTTGTGGAACGGTATGTGAGCTAATTTCAAACCCTTGTTTTATGCATCGCCCCGCCTCACCTTTCCCGTTAAGCAGCCATAGTGTGTTTTGCAAATGTGTGACTCTGTTCTGTTTTGGAATTCAGTTCAGGTGTAGCGATGTTGACATTCCCTCTATAAGTGATATCTTAGGATAAGTGTCCTTTTCTGTGTGACTTACTTCACTTAGAGTCATCGTCCCTAAATCCACTCATCATGCTGCTACTAGCCTTATGACACTGATTTCATGGCTGAGTGATATTCCATTGTGCATAAGTACCACAACTTCTTTATCCATTTTTCTCTTTCCTGGGATATTTAAGGTGTACCGAAGTGGAGGTTCTTGGAAACAGAGCAGCCCTAAACTTTGGGGTGCCTGTGTCGTGTTGATTTTTAGGTTTCCCGATTTCTACGCCCATGAGTGGAAGTGCCCTATGCTCTCTCAGCTGTGTCTATTCCATGTTTCAGGACGCAGCGTACACTCCTCCAGAGTGGCTGTTGGCAATTTCCATCCCGCCCATCAGCGTAGCAAGGCTCCCGTGTCTCCATGGCCTGTCCTGCATTTCTGGTTTTTACACTTTTTTCAGCATGGCCCTTTTGACCGCTGGCAAGCGAGACTTCTTTGTAGCGCCGATTTGCCTTTCCGGCTTGCTTGGTTGGCCAAAAAGGGCGTATGCGTTTTTTCCTGAATATATTCAGGAAAAAACGCATACGCCCTTTTTGGCCAAGGGCATCATTGTCAACGCTTTGCCGCTTTTCATGTGCTTTCAAGGCGAGTCGAATCTACCTCCTGAAATCTGTTTCCTGCAATTCTGCCTTGCTTTCAAATCCTCTTCGTTGCCTTCCCTCAATATATTTGTGGACGAGAGTCATCATTTCGAACTCTGCAGGTTTGTGAATTGCAGTGCCCCTGAGCTCCATTTGTCAACTCGCTTTTTTGGGAGCTGGCCGCAAAAGCGCAGGATTGCTTCAGGCCCTATTCTGGTTCCGGGCGGCAGGCTGAGCCTGTGGTTCATTCTTCTTCCTGATGGGAAAATAGAGTGACCTGTGCCTGTCCCAACACCTAGAGCTACTCTCTCATTGGTTCCCCCTCTTCCCGTTCATCCTCAGGACAAATTGCGACCTGTACGAAACAGGAGGTCAACGGTGCTGATTCTCCAAGTAGGGAGATTGTCAGTGAAGCGGCTGGAATGGCGAACCCGAGCACAAGGAGAGGAGAAATGAGGTGCGTTTTAGAAACCTTTCCCGATCACACGGTGTACCATCTTCTGGGTTTCCCAGGCATGTTTTCGATGTAGGAAGATGCCCTTGAACCTGGAGATTTGGGACCCATGGCATGGGTACCACGCAGTATTACTTTAAAGGGTCTGCGTTTGCTCACCCAACCTCACCAATCCTCTCAGCCCCAAGAGTGTCCAGCCTTATGTCTCATCCAGCTGTGGGTCTAGATATGGTCAATCCAGGTTGCATCAGAGCCCCTGAACGGATTTTGTAAGAATGTCTCTCTCTTTCACTGTCTTTGTTTTCTGGTTTTTTTTTTTTTAAGTAATCTATTTTTATAATGGGGTTTAGCTGCTTTTCCCTGCTGTGTTTATGCCGCTTTACACCCTCTTGATTCACTTCCAGAGAGATATCAACACATAGGTTTTAAGACTCTTCCTAGTCAGATATATTCTTGGGCGGTGAATAGGGGGTGTTGAGTCCAGTTCACTGAGCAGGGAGTAGGTCTTGTCTATTACATATTTGGCTTGTGGAACGGTATGTGAGCTAATTTCAAACCCTTGTTTTATGCATCGCCCCGCCTCACCTTTCCCGTTAAGCAGCCATAGTGTGTTTTGTGAATGTGTGACTCTGTTCTGTTTTGGAATTCAGTTCAGGTGTAGCGATGTTGACATTCCCTCTATAAGTGATATCTTAGGATAAGTGTCCTTTTCTGTGTGACTTCCTTCACTTAGAGTCATCGTCCCTAAATCCACTCATCATGCTGCTACTAGCCTTATGACACTGATTTCATGGCTGAGTGATATTCCATTGTGCATAAGTACCACAACTTCTTTATCCATTTTTCTCTTTCCTGGGATATTTAAGGTGTACCGAAGTGGAGGTTCTTGGAAACAGAGCAGCCCTAAACTTTGGGGTGCCTGTGTCGTGTTGATTTTTAGGTTTCCCGATTTCTACGCCCATGAGTGGAAGTGCCCTATGCTCTCTCAGCTGTGTCTATTCCATGTTTCAGGACGCAGCGTACACTCCTCCAGAGTGGCTGTTGGCAATTTCCATCCCGCCCATCAGCGTAGCAAGGCTCCCGTGTCTCCATGGCCTGTCCTGCATTTCTGGTTTTTACACTTTTTTCAGCATGGCCCTTTTGACCGCTGGCAAGCGAGACTTCTTTGTAGCGCCGATTTGCCTTTCCGGCTTGCTTGGTTGGCCAAAAAGGGCGTATGCGTTTTTTCCTGAATATATTCAGGAAAAAACGCATACGCCCTTTTTGGCCAAGGGCATCATTGTCAACGCTTTGCCGCTTTTCATGTGCTTTCAAGGCGAGTCGAATCTACCTCCTGAAATCTGTTTCCTGCAATTCTGCCTTGCTTTCAAATCCTCTTCGTTGCCTTCCCTCAATATATTTGTGGACGAGAGTCATCATTTCTAACTCTGCAGGTTTGTGAATTGCAGTGCCCCTGAGCTCCATTTGTCAACTCGCTTTTTTGGGAGCTGGCCGCAAAAGCGCAGGATTGCTTCAGGCCCTATTCTGGTTCCGGGCGGCAGGCTGAGCCTGTGGTTCATTCTTCTTCCTGATGGGAAAATAGAGTGACCTGTGCCTGTCCCAACACCTAGAGCTAGTCTCTCATTGGTTCCCCCTCTTCCCGTTCATCCTCAGGACAAATTGCGACCTGTACGAAACAGGAGGTCAACGGTGCTGATTCTCCAAGTAGGGAGATTGTCAGTGAAGCGGCTGGAATGGCGAACCCGAGCACAAGGAGAGGAGAAATGAGGTGCGTTTTAGAAACCTTTCCCGATCACACGGTGTACCATCTTCTGGGTTTCCCAGGCATGTTTTCGATGTAGGAAGATGCCCTTGAACCTGGAGATTTGGGACCCATGGCATGGGTACCACGCAGTATTACTTTAAAGGGTCTGCGTTTGCTCACCCAACCTCACCAATCCTCTCAGCCCCAAGAGTGTCCAGCCTTATGTCTCATCCAGCTGTGGGTCTAGATATGGTCAATCCAGGTTGCATCAGAGCCCCTGAACGGATTTTGTAAGAATGTCTCTCTCTTTCACTGTCTTTGTTTTCTGGTTTTTTTTTTTTTTAAGTAATCTATTTTTATAATGGGGTTTAGCTGCTTTTCCCTGCTGTGTTTATGCCGCTTTACACCCTCTTGATTCACTTCCAGAGAGATATCAATACATAGGTTTTAAGACTCTTCCTAGTCAGATATATTCTTGGGCGGTGAATAGGGGGTGTTGAGTCCAGTTCACTGAGCAGGGAGTAGGTCTTGTCTATTACATATTTGGCTTGTGGAACGGTATGTGAGCTAATTTCAAACCCTTGTTTTATGCATCGCCCCGCCTCACCTTTCCCGTTAAGCAGCCATAGTGTGTTTTGTAAATGTGTGACTCTGTTCTGTTTTGGAATTCAGTTCAGGTGTAGCGATGTTGACATTCCCTCTATAAGTGATATCTTAGGATAAGTGTCCTTTTCTGTGTGACTTACTTCACTTAGAGTCATCGTCCCTAAATCCACTCATCATGCTGCTACTAGCCTTATGACACTGATTTCATGGCTGAGTGATATTCCATTGTGCATAAGTACCACAACTTCTTTATCCATTTTTCTCTTTCCTGGGATATTTAAGGTGTACCGAAGTGGAGGTTCTTGGAAACAGAGCAGCCCTAAACTTTGGGGTGCCTGTGTCGTGTTGATTTTTAGGTTTCCCGATTTCTACGCCCATGAGTGGAAATGCCCTATGCTCTCTCAGCTGTGTCTATTCCATGTTTCAGGACGCAGCGTACACTCCTCCAGAGTGGCTGTTGGCAATTTCCATCCCGCCCATCAGCGTAGCAAGGCTCCCGTGTCTCCATGGCCTGTCCTGCATTTCTGGTTTTTACACTTTTTTCAGCATGGCCCTTTTGACCGCTGGCAAGCGAGACTTCTTTGTAGCGCCGATTTGCCTTTCCGGCTTGCTTGGTTGGCCAAAAAGGGCGTATGCGTTTTTTCCTGAATATATTCAGGAAAAAACGCATACGCCCTTTTTGGCCAAGGGCATCATTGTCAACGCTTTGCCGCTTTTCATGTGCTTTCAAGGCGAGTCGAATCTACCTCCTGAAATCTGTTTCCTGCAATTCTGCCTTGCTTTCAAATCCTCTTCGTTGCCTTCCCTCAATATATTTGTGGACGAGAGTCATCATTTCTAACTCTGCAGGTTTGTGAATTGCAGTGCCCCTGAGCTCCATTTGTCAACTCGCTTTTTTGGGAGCTGGCCGCAAAAGCGCAGGATTGCTTCAGGCCCTATTCTGGTTCCGGGCGGCAGGCTGAGCCTGTGGTTCATTCTTCTTCCTGATGGGAAAATAGAGTGACCTGTGCCTGTCCCAACACCTAGAGCTAGTCTCTCATTGGTTCCCCCTCTTCCCGTTCATCCTCAGGACAAATTGCGACCTGTACGAAACAGGAGGTCAACGGTGCTGATTCTCCAAGTAGGGAGATTGTCAGTGAAGCGGCTGGAATGGCGAACCCGAGCACAAGGAGAGGAGAAATGAGGTGCGTTTTAGAAACCTTTCCCGATCACACGGTGTACCATCTTCTGGGTTTCCCAGGCATGTTTTCGATGTAGGAAGATGCCCTTGAACCTGGAGATTTGGGACCCATGGCATGGGTACCACGCAGTATTACTTTAAAGGGTCTGCGTTTGCTCACCCAACCTCACCAATCCTCTCAGCCCCAAGAGTGTCCAGCCTTATGTCTCATCCAGCTGTGGGTCTAGATATGGTCAATCCAGGTTGCATCAGAGCCCCTGAACGGATTTTGTAAGAATGTCTCTCTCTTTCACTGTCTTTGTTTTCTGGTTTTTTTTTTTTTAAGTAATCTATTTTTATAATGGGGTTTAGCTGCTTTTCCCTGCTGTGTTTATGCCGCTTTACACCCTCTTGATTCACTTCCAGAGAGATATCAATACATAGGTTTTAAGACTCTTCCTAGTCAGATATATTCTTGGGCGGTGAATAGGGGGTGTTGAGTCCAGTTCACTGAGTAGGGAGTAGGTCTTGTCTATTACATATTTGGCTTGTGGAACGGTATGTGAGCTAATTTCAAACCCTTGTTTTATGCATCGCCCCGCCTCACCTTTCCCGTTAAGCAGCCATAGTGTGTTTTGCAAATGTGTGACTCTGTTCTGTTTTGGAATTCAGTTCAGGTGTAGCGATGTTGACATTCCCTCTATAAGTGATATCTTAGGATAAGTGTCCTTTTCTGTGTGACTTACTTCACTTAGAGTCATCGTCCCTAAATCCACTCATCATGCTGCTACTAGCCTTATGACACTGATTTCATGGCTGAGTGATATTCCATTGTGCATAAGTACCACAACTTCTTTATCCATTTTTCTCTTTCCTGGGATATTTAAGGTGTACCGAAGTGGAGGTTCTTGGAAACAGAGCAGCCCTAAACTTTGGGGTGCCTGTGTCGTGTTGATTTTTAGGTTTCCCGATTTCTACGCCCATGAGTGGAAGTGCCCTATGCTCTCTCAGCTGTGTCTATTCCATGTTTCAGGACGCAGCGTACACTCCTCCAGAGTGGCTGTTGGCAATTTCCATCCCGCCCATCAGCGTAGCAAGGCTCCCGTGTCTCCATGGCCTGTCCTGCATTTCTGGTTTTTACACTTTTTTCAGCATGGCCCTTTTGACCGCTGGCAAGCGAGACTTCTTTGTAGCGCCGATTTGCCTTTCCGGCTTGCTTGGTTGGCCAAAAAGGGCGGATGCGTTTTTTCCTGAATATATTCAGGAAAAAACGCATCCGCCCTTTTTGGCCAAGGGCATCATTGTCAACGCTTTGCCGCTTTTCATGTGCTTTCAAGGCGAGTCGAATCTACCTCCTGAAATCTGTTTCCTGCAATTCTGCCTTGCTTTCAAATCCTCTTCGTTGCCTTCCCTCAATATATTTGTGGACGAGAGTCATCATTTCTAACTCTGCAGGTTTGTGAATTGCAGTGCCCCTGAGCTCCATTTGTCAACTCGCTTTTTTGGGAGCTGGCCGCAAAAGCGCAGGATTGCTTCAGGCCCTATTCTGGTTCCGGGCGGCAGGCTGAGCCTGTGGTTCATTCTTCTTCCTGATGGGAAAATAGAGTGACCTGTGCCTGTCCCAACACCTAGAGCTAGTCTCTCATTGGTTCCCCCTCTTCCCGTTCATCCTCAGGACAAATTGCGACCTGTACGAAACAGGAGGTCAACGGTGCTGATTCTCCAAGTAGGGAGATTGTCAGTGAAGCGGCTGGAATGGCGAACCCGAGCACAAGGAGAGGAGAAATGAGGTGCGTTTTAGAAACCTTTCCCGATCACACGGTGTACCATCTTCTGGGTTTCCCAGGCATGTTTTCGATGTAGGAAGATGCCCTTGAACCTGGAGATTTGGGACCCATGGCATGGGTACCACGCAGTATTACTTTAAAGGGTCTGCGTTTGCTCACCCAACCTCACCAATCCTCTCAGCCCCAAGAGTGTCCAGCCTTATGTCTCATCCAGCTGTGGGTCTAGATATGGTCAATCCAGGTTGCATCAGAGCCCCTGAACGGATTTTGTAAGAATGTCTCTCTCTTTCACTGTCTTTGTTTTCTGGTTTTTTTTTTTTTAAGTAATCTATTTTTATAATGGGGTTTAGCTGCTTTTCCCTGCTGTGTTTATGCCGCTTTACACCCTCTTGATTCACTTCCAGAGAGATATCAATACATAGGTTTTAAGACTCTTCCTAGTCAGATATATTCTTGGGCGGTGAATAGGGGGTGTTGAGTCCAGTTCACTGAGTAGGGAGTAGGTCTTGTCTATTACATATTTGGCTTGTGGAACGGTATGTGAGCTAATTTCAAACCCTTGTTTTATGCATCGCCCCGCCTCACCTTTCCCGTTAAGCAGCCATAGTGTGTTTTGCAAATGTGTGACTCTGTTCTGTTTTGGAATTCAGTTCAGGTGTAGCGATGTTGACATTCCCTCTATAAGTGATATCTTAGGATAAGTGTCCTTTTCTGTGTGACTTACTTCACTTAGAGTCATCGTCCCTAAATCCACTCATCATGCTGCTACTAGCCTTATGACACTGATTTCATGGCTGAGTGATATTCCATTGTGCATAAGTACCACAACTTCTTTATCCATTTTTCTCTTTCCTGGGATATTTAAGGTGTACCGAAGTGGAGGTTCTTGGAAACAGAGCAGCCCTAAACTTTGGGGTGCCTGTGTCGTGTTGATTTTTAGGTTTCCCGATTTCTACGCCCATGAGTGGAAGTGCCCTATGCTCTCTCAGCTGTGTCTATTCCATGTTTCAGGACGCAGCGTACACTCCTCCAGAGTGGCTGTTGGCAATTTCCATCCCGCCCATCAGCGTAGCAAGGCTCCCGTGTCTCCATGGCCTGTCCTGCATTTCTGGTTTTTACACTTTTTTCAGCATGGCCCTTTTGACCGCTGGCAAGCGAGACTTCTTTGTAACGCCGATTTGCCTTTCCGGCTTGCTTGGTTGGCCAAAAAGGGCGGATGCGTTTTTTCCTGAATATATTCAGGAAAAAACGCATCCGCCCTTTTTGGCCAAGGGCATCATTGTCAACGCTTTGCCGCTTTTCATGTGCTTTCAAGGCGAGTCGAATCTACCTCCTGAAATCTGTTTCCTGCAATTCTGCCTTGCTTTCAAATCCTCTTCGTTGCCTTCCCTCAATATATTTGTGGACGAGAGTCATCATTTCTAACTCTGCAGGTTTGTGAATTGCAGTGCCCCTGAGCTCCATTTGTCAACTCGCTTTTTTGGGAGCTGGCCGCAAAAGCGCAGGATTGCTTCAGGCCCTATTCTGGTTCCGGGCGGCAGGCTGAGCCTGTGGTTCATTCTTCTTCCTGATGGGAAAATAGAGTGACCTGTGCCTGTCCCAACACCTAGAGCTAGTCTCTCATTGGTTCCCCCTCTTCCCGTTCATCCTCAGGACAAATTGCGACCTGTACGAAACAGGAGGTCAACGGTGCTGATTCTCCAAGTAGGGAGATTGTCAGTGAAGCGGCTGGAATGGCGAACCCGAGCACAAGGAGAGGAGAAATGAGGTGCGTTTTAGAAACCTTTCCCGATCACACGGTGTACCATCTTCTGGGTTTCCCAGGCATGTTTTCGATGTAGGAAGATGCCCTTGAACCTGGAGATTTGGGACCCATGGCATGGGTACCACGCAGTATTACTTTAAAGGGTCTGCGTTTGCTCACCCAACCTCACCAATCCTCTCAGCCCCAAGAGTGTCCAGCCTTATGTCTCATCCAGCTGTGGGTCTAGATATGGTCAATCCAGGTTGCATCAGAGCCCCTGAACGGATTTTGTAAGAATGTCTCTCTCTTTCACTGTCTTTGTTTTCTGGTTTTTTTTTTTTTAAGTAATCTATTTTTATAATGGGGTTTAGCTGCTTTTCCCTGCTGTGTTTATGCCGCTTTACACCCTCTTGATTCACTTCCAGAGAGATATCAATACATAGGTTTTAAGACTCTTCCTAGTCAGATATATTCTTGGGCGGTGAATAGGGGGTGTTGAGTCCAGTTCACTGAGTAGGGAGTAGGTCTTGTCTATTACATATTTGGCTTGTGGAACGGTATGTGAGCTAATTTCAAACCCTTGTTTTATGCATCGCCCCGCCTCACCTTTCCCGTTAAGCAGCCATAGTGTGTTTTGCAAATGTGTGACTCTGTTCTGTTTTGGAATTCAGTTCAGGTGTAGCGATGTTGACATTCCCTCTATAAGTGATATCTTAGGATAAGTGTCCTTTTCTGTGTGACTTACTTCACTTAGAGTCATCGTCCCTAAATCCACTCATCATGCTGCTACTAGCCTTATGACACTGATTTCATGGCTGAGTGATATTCCATTGTGCATAAGTACCACAACTTCTTTATCCATTTTTCTCTTTCCTGGGATATTTAAGGTGTACCGAAGTGGAGGTTCTTGGAAACAGAGCAGCCCTAAACTTTGGGGTGCCTGTGTCGTGTTGATTTTTAGGTTTCCCGATTTCTACGCCCATGAGTGGAAGTGCCCTATGCTCTCTCAGCTGTGTCTATTCCATGTTTCAGGACGCAGCGTACACTCCTCCAGAGTGGCTGTTGGCAATTTCCATCCCGCCCATCAGCGTAGCAAGGCTCCCGTGTCTCCATGGCCTGTCCTGCATTTCTGGTTTTTACACTTTTTTCAGCATGGCCCTTTTGACCGCTGGCAAGCGAGACTTCTTTGTAGCGCCGATTTGCCTTTCCGGCTTGCTTGGTTGGCCAAAAAGGGCGTATGCGTTTTTTCCTGAATATATTCAGGAAAAAACGCATCCGCCCTTTTTGGCCAAGGGCATCATTGTCAACGCTTTGCCGCTTTTCATGTGCTTTCAAGGCGAGTCGAATCGACCTCCTGAAATCTGTTTCCTGCAATTCTGCCTTGCTTTCAAATCCTCTTCGTTGCCTTCCCTCAATATATTTGTGGACGAGAGTCATCATTTCTAACTCTGCAGGTTTGTGAATTGCAGTGCCCCTGAGCTCCATTTGTCAACTCGCTTTTTTGGGAGCTGGCCGCAAAAGCGCAGGATTGCTTCAGGCCCTATTCTGGTTCCGGGCGGCAGGCTGAGCCTGTGGTTCATTCTTCTTCCTGATGGGAAAATAGAGTGACCTGTGCCTGTCCCAACACCTAGAGCTAGTCTCTCATTGGTTCCCCCTCTTCCCGTTCATCCTCAGGACAAATTGCGACCTGTACGAAACAGGAGGTCAACGGTGCTGATTCTCCAAGTAGGGAGATTGTCAGTGAAGCGGCTGGAATGGCGAACCCGAGCACAAGGAGAGGAGAAATGAGGTGCGTTTTAGAAACCTTTCCCGATCACACGGTGTACCATCTTCTGGGTTTCCCAGGCATGTTTTCGATGTAGGAAGATGCCCTTGAACCTGGAGATTTGGGACCCATGGCATGGGTACCACGCAGTATTACTTTAAAGGGTCTGCGTTTGCTCACGCAACCTCACCAATCCTCTCAGCCCCAAGAGTGTCCAGCCTTATGTCTCATCCAGCTGTGGGTCTAGATATGGTCAATCCAGGTTGCATCAGAGCCCCTGAACGGATTTTGTAAGAATGTCTCTCTCTTTCACTGTCTTTGTTTTCTGGTTTTTTTTTTTTTTTAAGTAATCTATTTTTATAATGGGGTTTAGCTGCTTTTCCCTGCTGTGTTTATGCCGCTTTACACCCTCTTGATTCACTTCCAGAGAGATATCAACACATAGGTTTTAAGACTCTTCCTAGTCAGATATATTCTTGGGCGGTGAATAGGGGGTGTTGAGTCCAGTTCACTGAGCAGGGAGTAGGTCTTGTCTATTACATATTTGGCTTGTGGAACGGTATGTGAGCTAATTTCAAACCCTTGTTTTATGCATCGCCCCGCCTCACCTTTCCCGTTAAGCAGCCATAGTGTGTTTTGTAAATGTGTGACTCTGTTCTGTTTTGGAATTCAGTTCAGGTGTAGCGATGTTGACATTCCCTCTATAAGTGATATCTTAGGATAAGTGTCCTTTTCTGTGTGACTTACTTCACTTAGAGTCATCGTCCCTAAATCCACTCATCATGCTGCTACTAGCCTTATGACACTGATTTCATGGCTGAGGGATATTCCATTGTGCATAAGTACCACAACTTCTTTATCCATTTTTCTCTTTCCTGGGATATTTAAGGTGTACCGAAGTGGAGGTTCTTGGAAACAGAGCAGCCCTAAACTTTGGGATGCCTGTGTCGTGTTGATTTTTAGGTTTCCCGATTTCTACGCCCATGAGTGGAAGTGCCCTATGCTCTCTCAGCTGTGTCTATTCCATGTTTCAGGACGCAGCGTACACTCCTCCAGAGTGGCTGTTGGCAATTTCCATCCCGCCCATCAGCGTAGCAAGGCTCCCGTGTCTCCATGGCCTGTCCTGCATTTCTGGTTTTTACACTTTTTTCAGCATGGCCCTTTGGACCGCTGGCAAGCGAGACTTCTTTGTAGCGCCGATTTGCCTTTCCGGCTTGCTTGGTTGGCCAAAAAGGGCGTATGCGTTTTTTCCTGAATATATTCAGGAAAAAACGCATACGCCCTTTTTGGCCAAGGGCATCATTGTCAACGCTTTGCCGCTTTTCATGTGCTTTCAAGGCGAGTCGAATCTACCTCCTGAAATCTGTTTCCTGCAATTCTGCCTTGCTTTCAAATCCTCTTCGTTGCCTTCCCTCAATATATTTGTGGACGAGAGTCATCATTTCTAACTCTGCAGGTTTGTGAATTGCAGTGCCCCTGAGCTCCATTTGTCAACTCGCTTTATTGGGAGCTGGCCGCAAAAGCGCAGGATTGCTTCAGGCCCTATTCTGGTTCCGGGCGGCAGGCTGAGCCTGTGGTTCATTCTTCTTCCTGATGGGAAAATAGAGTGACCTGTGCCTGTCCCAACACCTAGAGCTAGTCTCTCATTGGTTCCCCCTCTTCCCGTTCATCCTCAGGACAAATTGCGACCTGTACGAAACAGGAGGTCAACGGTGCTGATTCTCCAAGTAGGGAGATTGTCAGTGAAGCGGCTGGAATGGCGAACCCGAGCACAAGGAGAGGAGAAATGAGGTGCGTTTTAGAAACCTTTCCCGATCACACGGTGTACCATCTTCTGGGTTTCCCAGGCATGTTTTCGATGTAGGAAGATGCCCTTGAACCTGGAGATTTGGGACCCATGGCATGGGTACCACGCAGTATTACTTTAAAGGGTCTGCGTTTGCTCACCCAACCTCACCAATCCTCTCAGCCCCAAGAGTGTCCAGCCTTATGTCTCATCCAGCTGTGGGTCTAGATATGGTCAATCCAGGTTGCATCAGAGCCCCTGAACGGATTTTGTAAGAATGTCTCTCTCTTTCACTGTCTTTGTTTTCTGGTTTTTTTTTTTTTTAAGTAATCTATTTTTATAATGGGGTTTAGCTGCTTTTCCCTGCTGTGTTTATGCCGCTTTACACCCTCTTGATTCACTTCCAGAGAGATATCAATACATAGGTTTTAAGACTCTTCCTAGTCAGATATATTCTTGGGCGGTGAATAGGGGGTGTTGAGTCCAGTTCACTGAGCAGGGAGTAGGTCTTGTCTATTACATATTTGGCTTGTGGAACGGTATGTGAGCTAATTTCAAACCCTTGTTTTATGCATCGCCCCGCCTCACCTTTCCCGTTAAGCAGCCATAGTGTGTTTTGTAAATGTGTGACTCTGTTCTGTTTTGGAATTCAGTTCAGGTGTAGCGATGTTGACATTCCCTCTATAAGTGATATCTTAGGATAAGTGTCCTTTTCTGTGTGACTTACTTCACTTAGAGTCATCGTCCCTAAATCCACTCATCATGCTGCTACTAGCCTTATGACACTGATTTCATGGCTGAGTGATATTCCATTGTGCATAAGTACCACAACTTCTTTATCCATTTTTCTCTTTCCTGGGATATTTAAGGTGTACCGAAGTGGAGGTTCTTGGAAACAGAGCAGCCCTAAACTTTGGGGTGCCTGTGTCGTGTTGATTTTTAGGTTTCCCGATTTCTACGCCCATGAGTGGAAGTGCCCTATGCTCTCTCAGCTGTGTCTATTCCATGTTTCAGGACGCAGCGTACACTCCTCCAGAGTGGCTGTTGGCAATTTCCATCCCGCCCATCAGCGTAGCAAGGCTCCCGTGTCTCCATGGCCTGTCCTGCATTTCTGGTTTTTACACTTTTTTCAGCATGGCCCTTTTGACCGCTGGCAAGCGAGACTTCTTTGTAGCGCCGATTTGCCTTTCCGGCTTGCTTGGTTGGCCAAAAAGGGCGGATGCGTTTTTTCCTGAATATATTCAGGAAAAAACGCATCCGCCCTTTTTGGCCAAGGGCATCATTGTCAACGCTTTGCCGCTTTTCATGTGCTTTGAAGGCGAGTCGAATCTACCTCCTGAAATCTGTTTCCTGCAATTCTGCCTTGCTTTCAAATCCTCTTCGTTGCCTTCCCTCAATATATTTGTGGACGAGAGTCATCATTTCTAACTCTGCAGGTTTGTGAATTGCAGTGCCCCTGAGCTCCATTTGTCAACTCGCTTTTTTGGGAGCTGGCCGCAAAAGCGCAGGATTGCTTCAGGCCCTATTCTGGTTCCGGGCGGCAGGCTGAGCCTGTGGTTCATTCTTCTTCCTGATGGGAAAATAGAGTGACCTGTGCCTGTCCCAACACCTAGAGCTAGTCTCTCATTGGTTCCCCCTCTTCCCGTTCATCCTCAGGACAAATTGCGACCTGTACGAAACAGGAGGTCAACGGTGCTGATTCTCCAAGTAGGGAGATTGTCAGTGAAGCGGCTGGAATGGCGAACCCGAGCACAAGGAGAGGAGAAATGAGGTGCGTTTTAGAAACCTTTCCCGATCACACGGTGTACCATCTTCTGGGTTTCCCAGGCATGTTTTCGATGTAGGAAGATGCCCTTGAACCTGGAGATTTGGGACCCATGGCATGGGTACCACGCAGTATTACTTTAAAGGGTCTGCGTTTGCTCACCCAACCTCACCAATCCTCTCAGCCCCAAGAGTGTCCAGCCTTATGTCTCATCCAGCTGTGGGTCTAGATATGGTCAATCCAGGTTGCATCAGAGCCCCTGAACGGATTTTGTAAGAATGTCTCTCTCTTTCACTGTCTTTGTTTTCTGGTTTTTTTTTTTTTTTAAGTAATCTATTTTTATAATGGGGTTTAGCTGCTTTTCCCTGCTGTGTTTATGCCGCTTTACACCCTCTTGATTCACTTCCAGAGAGATATCAATACATAGGTTTTAAGACTCTTCCTAGTCAGATATATTCTTGGGCGGTGAATAGGGGGTGTTGAGTCCAGTTCACTGAGTAGGGAGTAGGTCTTGTCTATTACATATTTGGCTTGTGGAACGGTATGTGAGCTAATTTCAAACCCTTGTTTTATGCATCGCCCCGCCTCACCTTTCCCGTTAAGCAGCCATAGTGTGTTTTGCAAATGTGTGACTCTGTTCTGTTTTGGAATTCAGTTCAGGTGTAGCGATGTTGACATTCCCTCTATCAGTGATATCTTAGGATAAGTGTCCTTTTCTGTGTGACTTACTTCACTTAGAGTCATCGTCCCTAAATCCACTCATCATGCTGCTACTAGCCTTATGACACTGATTTCATGGCTGAGTGATATTCCATTGTGCATAAGTACCACAACTTCTTTATCCATTTTTCTCTTTCCTGGGATATTTAAGGTGTACCGAAGTGGAGGTTCTTGGAAACAGAGCAGCCCTAAACTTTGGGGTGCCTGTGTCGTGTTGATTTTTAGGTTTCCCGATTTCTACGCCCATGAGTGGAAGTGCCCTATGCTCTCTCAGCTCTGTCTATTACATGTTTCAGGACGCAGCGTACACTCCTCCAGAGAGGCTGTTGGCAATTTCCATCCCGCCCATCAGCGTAGCAAGGCTCCCGTGTCTCCATGGCCTGTCCTGCATTTCTGGTTTTTACACTTTTTTCAGCATGGCCCTTTTGACCGCTGGCAAGCGAGACTTCTTTGTAGCGCCGATTTGCCTTTCCGGCTTGCTTGGTTGGCCAAAAAGGGCGGATGCGTTTTTTCCTGAATATATTCAGGAAAAAACGCATCCGCCCTTTTTGGCCAAGGGCATCATTGTCAACGCTTTGCCGCTTTTCATGTGCTTTCAAGGCGAGTCGAATCGACCTCCTGAAATCTGTTTCCTGCAATTCTGCCTTGCTTTCAAATCCTCTTCGTTGCCTTCCCTCAATATATTTGTGGACGAGAGTCATCATTTCTAACTCTGCAGGTTTGTGAATTGCAGTGCCCCTGAGCTCCATTTGTCAACTCGCTTTTTTGGGAGCTGGCCGCAAAAGCGCAGGATTGCTTCAGGCCCTATTCTGGTTCCGGGCGGCAGGCTGAGCCTGTGGTTCATTCTTCTTCCTGATGGGAAAATAGAGTGACCTGTGCCTGTCCCAACACCTAGAGCTAGTCTCTCATTGGTTCCCCCTCTTCCCGTTCATCCTCAGGACAAATTGCGACCTGTACGAAACAGGAGGTCAACGGTGCTGATTCTCCAAGTAGGGAGATTGTCAGTGAAGCGGCTGGAATGGCGAACCCGAGCACAAGGAGAGGAGAAATGAGGTGCGTTTTAGAAACCTTTCCCGATCACACGGTGTACCATCTTCTGGGTTTCCCAGGCATGTTTTCAATGTAGGAAGATGCCCTTGAACCTGGAGATTTGGGACCCATGGCATGGGTACCACGCAGTATTACTTTAAAGGGTCTGCGTTTGCTCACCCAACCTCACCAATCCTCTCAGCCCCAAGAGTGTCCAGCCTTATGTCTCATCCAGCTGTGGGTCTAGATATGGTCAATCCAGGTTGCATCAGAGCCCCTGAACGGATTTTGTAAGAATGTCTCTCTCTTTCACTGTCTTTGTTTTCTGGTTTTTTTTTTTTTAAGTAATCTATTTTTATAATGGGGTTTAGCTGCTTTTCCCTGCTGTGTTTATGCCGCTTTACACCCTCTTGATTCACTTCCAGAGAGATATCAACACATAGGTTTTAAGACTCTTCCTAGTCAGATATATTCTTGGGCGGTGAATAGGGGGTGTTGAGTCCAGTTCACTGAGCAGGGAGTAGGTCTTGTCTATTACATATTTGGCTTGTGGAACGGTATGTGAGCTAATTTCAAACCCTTGTTTTATGCATCGCCCCGCCTCACCTTTCCCGTTAAGCAGCCATAGTGTGTTTTGTAAATGTGTGACTCTGTTCTGTTTTGGAATTCAGTTCAGGTGTAGCGATGTTGACATTCCCTCTATAAGTGATATCTTAGGATAAGTGTCCTTTTCTGTGTGACTTACTTCACTTAGAGTCATCGTCCCTAAATCCACTCATCATGCTGCTACTAGCCTTATGACACTGATTTCATGGCTGAGTGATATTCCATTGTGCATAAGTACCACAACTTCTTTATCCATTTTTCTCTTTCCTGGGATATTTAAGGTGTACCGAAGTGGAGGTTCTTGGAAACAGAGCAGCCCTAAACTTTGGGGTGCCTGTGTCGTGTTGATTTTTAGGTTTCCCGATTTCTACGCCCATGAGTGGAAATGCCCTATGCTCTCTCAGCTGTGTCTATTCCATGTTTCAGGACGCAGCGTACACTCCTCCAGAGTGGCTGTTGGCAATTTCCATCCCGCCCATCAGCGTAGCAAGGCTCCCGTGTCTCCATGGCCTGTCCTGCATTTCTGGTTTTTACACTTTTTTCAGCATGGCCCTTTTGACCGCTGGCAAGCGAGACTTCTTTGTAGCGCCGATTTGCCTTTCCGGCTTGCTTGGTTGGCCAAAAAGGGCGTATGCGTTTTTTCCTGAATATATTCAGGAAAAAACGCATACGCCCTTTTTGGCCAAGGGCATCATTGTCAACGCTTTGCCGCTTTTCATGTGCTTTCAAGGCGAGTCGAATCTACCTCCTGAAATCTGTTTCCTGCAATTCTGCCTTGCTTTCAAATCCTCTTCGTTGCCTTCCCTCAATATATTTGTGGACGAGAGTCATCATTTCGAACTCTGCAGGTTTGTGAATTGCAGTGCCCCTGAGCTCCATTTGTCAACTCGCTTTTTTGGGAGCTGGCCGCAAAAGCGCAGGATTGCTTCAGGCCCTATTCTGGTTCCGGGCGGCAGGCTGAGCCTGTGGTTCATTCTTCTTCCTGATGGGAAAATAGAGTGACCTGTGCCTGTCCCAACACCTAGAGCTAGTCTCTCATTGGTTCCCCCTCTTCCCGTTCATCCTCAGGACAAATTGCGACCTGTACGAAACAGGAGGTCAACGGTGCTGATTCTCCAAGTAGGGAGATTGTCAGTGAAGCGGCTGGAATGGCGAACCCGAGCACAAGGAGAGGAGAAATGAGGTGCGTTTTAGAAACCTTTCCCGATCACACGGTGTACCATCTTCTGGGTTTCCCAGGCATGTTTTCGATGTAGGAAGATGCCCTTGAACCTGGAGATTTGGGACCCATGGCATGGGTACCACGCAGTATTACTTTAAAGGGTCTGCGTTTGCTCACCCAACCTCACCAATCCTCTCAGCCCCAAGAGTGTCCAGCCTTATGTCTCATCCAGCTGTGGGTCTAGATATGGTCAATCCAGGTTGCATCAGAGCCCCTGAACGGATTTTGTAAGAATGTCTCTCTCTTTCACTGTCTTTGTTTTCTGGTTTTTTTTTTTTTTAAGTAATCTATTTTTATAATGGGGTTTAGCTGCTTTTCCCTGCTGTGTTTATGCCGCTTTACACCCTCTTGATTCACTTCCAGAGAGATATCAACACATAGGTTTTAAGACTCTTCCTAGTCAGATATATTCTTGGGCGGTGAATAGGGGGTGTTGAGTCCAGTTCACTGAGCAGGGAGTAGGTCTTGTCTATTACATATTTGGCTTGTGGAACGGTATGTGAGCTAATTTCAAACCCTTGTTTTATGCATCGCCCCGCCTCACCTTTCCCGTTAAGCAGCCATAGTGTGTTTTGTAAATGTGTGACTCTGTTCTGTTTTGGAATTCAGTTCAGGTGTAGCGATGTTGACATTCCCTCTATAAGTGATATCTTAGGATAAGTGTCCTTTTCTGTGTGACTTACTTCACTTAGAGTCATCGTCCCTAAATCCACTCATCATGCTGCTACTAGCCTTATGACACTGATTTCATGGCTGAGTGATATTCCATTGTGCATAAGTACCACAACTTCTTTATCCATTTTTCTCTTTCCTGGGATATTTAAGGTGTACCGAAGTGGAGGTTCTTGGAAACAGAGCAGCCCTAAACTTTGGGGTGCCTGTGTCGTGTTGATTTTTAGGTTTCCCGATTTCTACGCCCATGAGTGGAAATGCCCTATGCTCTCTCAGCTGTGTCTATTCCATGTTTCAGGACGCAGCGTACACTCCTCCAGAGTGGCTGTTGGCAATTTCCATCCCGCCCATCAGCGTAGCAAGGCTCCCGTGTCTCCATGGCCTGTCCTGCATTTCTGGTTTTTACACTTTTTTCAGCATGGCCCTTTTGACCGCTGGCAAGCGAGACTTCTTTGTAGCGCCGATTTGCCTTTCCGGCTTGCTTGTTTGGCCAAAAAGGGCGGATGCGTTTTTTCCTGAATATATTCAGGAAAAAACGCATACGCCCTTTTTGGCCAAGGGCATCATTGTCAACGCTTTGCCGCTTTTCATGTGCTTTCAAGGCGAGTCGAATCTACCTCCTGAAATCTGTTTCCTGCAATTCTGCCTTGCTTTCAAATCCTCTTCGTTGCCTTCCCTCAATATATTTGTGGACGAGAGTCATCATTTCTAACTCTGCAGGTTTGTGAATTGCAGTGCCCCTGAGCTCCATTTGTCAACTCGCTTTTTTGGGAGCTGGCCGCAAAAGCGCAGGATTGCTTCAGGCCCTATTCTGGTTCCGGGCGGCAGGCTGAGCCTGTGGTTCATTCTTCTTCCTGATGGGAAAATAGAGTGACCTGTGCCTGTCCCAACACCTAGAGCTAGTCTCTCATTGGTTCCCCCTCTTCCCGTTCATCCTCAGGACAAATTGCGACCTGTACGAAACAGGAGGTCAACGGTGCTGATTCTCCAAGTAGGGAGATTGTCAGTGAAGCGGCTGGAATGGCGAACCCGAGCACAAGGAGAGGAGAAATGAGGTGCGTTTTAGAAACCTTTCCCGATCACACGGTGTACCATCTTCTGGGTTTCCCAGGCATGTTTTCGATGTAGGAAGATGCCCTTGAACCTGGAGATTTGGGACCCATGGCATGGGTACCACGCAGTATTACTTTAAAGGGTCTGCGTTTGCTCACCCAACCTCACCAATCCTCTCAGCCCCAAGAGTGTCCAGCCTTATGTCTCATCCAGCTGTGGGTCTAGATATGGTCAATCCAGGTTGCATCAGAGCCCCTGAACGGATTTTGTAAGAATGTCTCTCTCTTTCACTGTCTTTGTTTTCTGGGTTTTTTTTTTTTTAAGTAATCTATTTTTATAATGGGGTTTAGCTGCTTTTCCCTGCTGTGTTTATGCCGCTTTACACCCTCTTGATTCACTTCCAGAGAGATATCAACACATAGGTTTTAAGACTCTTCCTAGTCAGATATATTCTTGGGCGGTGAATAGGGGGTGTTGAGTCCAGTTCACTGAGCAGGGAGTAGGTCTTGTCTATTACATATTTGGCTTGTGGAACGGTATGTGAGCTAATTTCAAACCCTTGTTTTATGCATCGCCCCGCCTCACCTTTCCCGTTAAGCAGCCATAGTGTGTTTTGTAAATGTGTGACTCTGTTCTGTTTTGGAATTCAGTTCAGGTGTAGCGATGTTGACATTCCCTCTATAAGTGATATCTTAGGATAAGTGTCCTTTTCTGTGTGACTTACTTCACTTAGAGTCATCGTCCCTAAATCCACTCATCATGCTGCTACTAGCCTTATGACACTGATTTCATGGCTGAGTGATATTCCATTGTGCATAAGTACCACAACTTCTTTATCCATTTTTCTCTTTCCTGCGATATTTAAGGTGTACCGAAGTGGAGGTTCTTGGAAACAGAGCAGCCCTAAACTTTGGGGTGCCTGTGTCGTGTTGATTTTTAGGTTTCCCGATTTCTACGCCCATGAGTGGAAGTGCCCTATGCTCTCTCAGCTGTGTCTATTCCATGTTTCAGGACGCAGCGTACACTCCTCCAGAGTGGCTGTTGGCAATTTCCATCCCGCCCATCAGCGTAGCAAGGCTCCCGTGTCTCCATGGCCTGTCCTGCATTTCTGGTTTTTACACTTTTTTCAGCATGGCCCTTTTGACCGCTGGCAAGCGAGACTTCTTTGTAGCGCCGATTTGCCTTTCCGGCTTGCTTGGTTGGCCAAAAAGGGCGGATGCGTTTTTTCCTGAATATATTCAGGAAAAAACGCATCCGCCCTTTTTGGCCAAGGGCATCATTGTCAACGCTTTGCCGCTTTTCATGTGCTTTCAAGGCGAGTCGAATCTACCTCCTGAAATCTGTTTCCTGCAATTCTGCCTTGCTTTCAAATCCTCTTCGTTGCCTTCCCTCAATATATTTGTGGACGAGAGTCATCATTTCTAACTCTGCAGGTTTGTGAATTGCAGTGCCCCTGAGCTCCATTTGTCAACTCGCTTTTTTGGGAGCTGGCCGCAAAAGCGCAGGATTGCTTCAGGCCCTATTCTGGTTCCGGGCGGCAGGCTGAGCCTGTGGTTCATTCTTCTTCCTGATGGGAAAATAGAGTGACCTGTGCCTGTCCCAACACCTAGAGCTAGTCTCTCATTGGTTCCCCCTCTTCCCGTTCATCCTCAGGACAAATTGCGACCTGTACGAAACAGGAGGTCAACGGTGCTGATTCTCCAAGTAGGGAGATTGTTAGTGAAGCGGCTGGAATGGCGAACCCAAGCACAAGGAGAGGAGAAATGAGGTGCGTTTTAGAAACCTTTCCCGATCACACGGTGTACCATCTTCTGGGTTTCCCAGGCATGTTTTCGATGTAGGAAGATGCCCTTGAACCTGGAGATTTGGGACCCATGGCATGGGTACCACGCAGTATTACTTTAAAGGGTCTGCGTTTGCTCACCCAACCTCACCAATCCTCTCAGCCCCAAGAGTGTCCAGCCTTATGTCTCATCCAGCTGTGGGTCTAGATATGGTCAATCCAGGTTGCATCAGAGCCCCTGAACGGATTTTGTAAGAATGTCTCTCTCTTTCACTGTCTTTGTTTTCTGGTTTTTTTTTTTTTTTAAGTAATCTATTTTTATAATGGGGTTTAGCTGCTTTTCCCTGCTGTGTTTATGCCGCTTTACACCCTCTTGATTCACTTCCAGAGAGATATCAATACATAGGTTTTAAGACTCTTCCTAGTCAGATATATTCTTGGGCGGTGAATAGGGGGTGTTGAGTCCAGTTCACTGAGCAGGGAGTAGGTCTTGTCTATTACATATTTGGCTTGTGGAACGGTATGTGAGCTAATTTCAAACCCTTGTTTTATGCATCGCCCCGCCTCACCTTTCCCGTTAAGCAGCCATAGTGTGTTTTGTAAATGTGTGACTCTGTTCTGTTTTGGAATTCAGTTCAGGTGTAGCGATGTTGACATTCCCTCTATAAGTGATATCTTAGGATAAGTGTCCTTTTCTGTGTGACTTACTTCACTTAGAGTCATCGTCCCTAAATCCACTCATCATGCTGCTACTAGCCTTATGACACTGATTTCATGGCTGAGTGATATTCCATTGTGCATAAGTACCACAACTTCTTTATCCATTTTTCTCTTTCCTGGGATATTTAAGGTGTACCGAAGTGGAGGTTCTTGGAAACAGAGCAGCCCTAAACTTTGGGGTGCCTGTGTCGTGTTGATTTTTAGGTTTCCCGATTTCTACGCCCATGAGTGGAAATGCCCTATGCTCTCTCAGCTGTGTCTATTCCATGTTTCAGGACGCAGCGTACACTCCTCCAGAGTGGCTGTTGGCAATTTCCATCCCGCCCATCAGCGTAGCAAGGCTCCCGTGTCTCCATGGCCTGTCCTGCATTTCTGGTTTTTACACTTTTTTCAGCATGGCCCTTTTGACCGCTGGCAAGCGAGACTTCTTTGTAGCGCCGATTTGCCTTTCCGGCTTGCTTGTTTGGCCAAAAAGGGCGGATGCGTTTTTTCCTGAATATATTCAGGAAAAAACGCATACGCCCTTTTTGGCCAAGGGCATCATTGTCAACGCTTTGCCGCTTTTCATGTGCTTTGAAGGCGAGTCGAATCTACCTCCTGAAATCTGTTTCCTGCAATTCTGCCTTGCTTTCAAATCCTCTTCGTTGCCTTCCCTCAATATATTTGTGGACGAGAGTCATCATTTCTAACTCTGCAGGTTTGTGAATTGCAGTGCCCCTGAGCTCCATTTGTCAACTCGCTTTTTTGGGAGCTGGCCGCAAAAGCGCAGGATTGCTTCAGGCCCTATTCTGGTTCCGGGCGGCAGGCTGAGCCTGTGGTTCATTCTTCTTCCTGATGGGAAAATAGAGTGACCTGTGCCTGTCCCAACACCTAGAGCTAGTCTCTCATTGGTTCCCCCTCTTCCCGTTCATCCTCAGGACAAATTGCGACCTGTACGAAACAGGAGGTCAAAGGTGCTGATTCTCCAAGTAGGGAGATTGTCAGTGAAGCGGCTGGAATGGCGAACCCGAGCACAAGGAGAGGAGAAATGAGGTGCGTTTTAGAAACCTTTCCCGATCACACGGTGTACCATCTTCTGGGTTTCCCAGGCATGTTTTCGATGTAGGAAGATGCCCTTGAACCTGGAGATTTGGGACCCATGGCATGGGTACCACGCAGTATTACTTTAAAGGGTCTGCGTTTGCTCACCCAACCTCACCAATCCTCTCAGCCCCAAGAGTGTCCAGCCTTATGTCTCATCCAGCTGTGGGTCTAGATATGGTCAATCCAGGTTGCATCAGAGCCCCTGAACGGATTTTGTAAGAATGTCTCTCTCTTTCACTGTCTTTGTTTTCTGGGTTTTTTTTTTTTTAAGTAATCTATTTTTATAATGGGGTTTAGCTGCTTTTCCCTGCTGTGTTTATGCCGCTTTACACCCTCTTGATTCACTTCCAGAGAGATATCAACACATAGGTTTTAAGACTCTTCCTAGTCAGATATATTCTTGGGCGGTGAATAGGGGGTGTTGAGTCCAGTTCACTGAGCAGGGAGTAGGTCTTGTCTATTACATATTTGGCTTGTGGAACGGTATGTGAGCTAATTTCAAACCCTTGTTTTATGCATCGCCCCGCCTCACCTTTCCCGTTAAGCAGCCATAGTGTGTTTTGTAAATGTGTGACTCTGTTCTGTTTTGGAATTCAGTTCAGGTGTAGCGATGTTGACATTCCCTCTATAAGTGATATCTTAGGATAAGTGTCCTTTTCTGTGTGACTTACTTCACTTAGAGTCATCGTCCCTAAATCCACTCATCATGCTGCTACTAGCCTTATGACACTGATTTCATGGCTGAGTGATATTCCATTGTGCATAAGTACCACAACTTCTTTATCCATTTTTCTCTTTCCTGGGATATTTAAGGTGTACCGAAGTGGAGGTTCTTGGAAACAGAGCAGCCCTAAACTTTGGGGTGCCTGTGTCGTGTTGATTTTTAGGTTTCCCGATTTCTACGCCCATGAGTGGAAATGCCCTATGCTCTCTCAGCTGTGTCTATTCCATGTTTCAGGACGCAGCGTACACTCCTCCAGAGTGGCTGTTGGCAATTTCCATCCCGCCCATCAGCGTAGCAAGGCTCCCGTGTCTCCATGGCCTGTCCTGCATTTCTGGTTTTTACACTTTTTTCAGCATGGCCCTTTTGACCGCTGGCAAGCGAGACTTCTTTGTAGCGCCGATTTGCCTTTCCGGCTTGCTTGGTTGGCCAAAATGGGCGGATGCGTTTTTTCCTGAATATATTCAGGAAAAAACGCATCCGCCCATTTTGGCCAAGGGCATCATTGTCAACGCTTTGCCGCTTTTCATGTGCTTTGAAGGCGAGTCGAATCTACCTCCTGAAATCTGTTTCCTGCAATTCTGCCTTGCTTTCAAATCCTCTTCGTTGCCTTCCCTCAATATATTTGTGGACGAGAGTCATCATTTCTAACTCTGCAGGTTTGTGAATTGCAGTGCCCCTGAGCTCCATTTGTCAACTCGCTTTTTTGGGAGCTGGCCGCAAAAGCGCAGGATTGCTTCAGGCCCTATTCTGGTTCCGGGCGGCAGGCTGAGCCTGTGGTTCATTCTTCTTCCTGATGGGAAAATAGAGTGACCTGTGCCTGTCCCAACACCTAGAGCTAGTCTCTCATTGGTTCCCCCTCTTCCCGTTCATCCTCAGGACAAATTGCGACCTGTACGAAACAGGAGGTCAACGGTGCTGATTCTCCAAGTAGGGAGATTGTCAGTGAAGCGGCTGGAATGGCGAACCCGAGCACAAGGAGAGGAGAAATGAGGTGCGTTTTAGAAACCTTTCCCGATCACACGGTGTACCATCTTCTGGGTTTCCCAGGCATGTTTTCGATGTAGGAAGATGCCCTTGAACCTGGAGATTTGGGACCCATGGCATGGGTACCACGCAGTATTACTTTAAAGGGTCTGCGTTTGCTCACCCAACCTCACCAATCCTCTCAGCCCCAAGAGTGTCCAGCCTTATGTCTCATCCAGCTGTGGGTCTAGATATGGTCAATCCAGGTTGCATCAGAGCCCCTGAACGGATTTTGTAAAAATGTCTCTCTCTTTCACTGTCTTTGTTTTCTGGGTTTTTTTTTTTTTAAGTAATCTATTTTTATATTGGGGTTTAGCTGCTTTTCGCTGCTGGTTTATGCCGCTTTACACCCTCTTGATTCACTTCCAGAGAGATATCAATACATAGGTTTAAAGACTCTTACTAGTCAGATATATTCTTGGGCGGTGAATAGGGGGTGTTGAGTCCAGTTCACTGAGCAGGGAGTAGGTCTTGTCTATTACATATTTGGCTTGTGGAACGGTATGTGAGCTAATTTCAAACCCTTGTTTTATGCATCGCCCCGCCTCACCTTTCCCGTTAAGCAGCCATAGTGTGTTTTCTAAATGTGCGACTCTCTTCTGTTTTGGAATTCAGTTCAGGTGTAGCGATGTTGACATTCCGTCTATAAGTGATATCTTAGAATAAGTGTCCTTTTCTGTGTGACTTACTTCACTTAGAGTCATCGTCCCTAAATCCACTCATCATGCTGCTACTAGCCTTATGACACTGATTTCATGGCTGAGTGATATTCCATTGTGCATAAGTACCACAACTTCTTTATCCATTTTTCTCTTTCCTGGGATATTTCAGGTGTACCGAAGTGGAGGTTCTTGGAAACAGAGCAGCCCTATACTTTGGGGTGCCTGTGTCGTGTTGATTTTTAGGTTTCCCGATTTCTATGCCCATGAGTGGAAGTGCCCTATGCTCTCTCAGCTGTGTCTATTCCATGTTTCAGGACGCAGCGTACACTTCTCCAGAGTGGCTGTTGGCAATTTCCATCCCGCCCATCAGCGTAGCAAGGCTCCCGTGTCTCCATGGCCTGTCCTGCATTTCTGGTTTTAACACTTTTTTCAGCATGGCCCTTTTGACCGCTGGCAAGCGAGACTTCTTTGTAGCGCCGATTTGCCTTTCCGGCTTGCTTGGTTGGCCAAAAAGGGCGTACGCGTTTTTTCCTGAATATATTCAGGAAAAAACGCGTACGCCCTTTTTGGCCAAGGGCATCATTGTCAACGCTTTGCCGCTTTTCATGTGCTTTCAAGGCGAGTCGAATCGACCTCCTGAAATCTGTTTCCTGCAATTCTGCCTTGCTTTCAAATCCTCTTCGTTGCCTTCCCTCAATATATTTGTGGACGAGAGTCATCATTTAGAACTCTGCAGGTTTGTGAATTGCAGTGCCCCTGAGCTCCATTTGTCAACTCGCTTTTTTGGGAGCTGGCCGCAAAAGCGCAGGATTGCTTCAGGCCCTATTCTGGTTCCGGGGGGCAGGCTGAGCCTGTGGTTCATTCTTCTTCCTGATGGGAAAATAGAGTGACCTGTGCCTGTCCCAACACCTAGAGCTAGTCTCTCATTGGTTCCCCCTCTTCCCGTTCATCCTCAGGACAAATTGCGACCTGTACGAAACAGGAGGTCAACGGTGCTGATTCTCCAAGTAGGGAGATTGTTAGTGAAGCGGCTGGAATGGCGAACCCGAGCACAAGGAGAGGAGAAATGAGGTGCGTTTTAGAAACCTTTCCCGATCACACGGTGTACCATCTTCTGGGTTTCCCAGGCATGTTTTCGATGTAGGAAGATGCCCTTGAACCTGGAGATTTGGGACCCATGGCATGGGTACCACGCAGTATTACTTTAAAGGGTCTGCGTTTGCTCACCCAACCTCACCAATCCTCTCAGCCCCAAGAGTGTCCAGCCTTATGTCTCATCCAGCTGTGGGTCTAGATATGGTCAATCCAGGTTGCATCAGAGCCCCTGAACAGATTTTGTAAGAATTTCTCTCTCTTTCACTGTCTTTGTTTTATGGCGTTTTTTTTTTAAGTAATCTATTTTTATAATGGGGTTTAGCTGCTTTTCGCTGCTGTGTTTATGCCGCTTTACACCCTCTTGATTCACTTCCAGAGAGATATCAATACATAGGTTTTAAGACTCTTCCTAGTCAGATATATTCTTGGGCGGTGAATAGGGGGTGTTGAGTCCAGTTCACTGAGCAGGGAGTAGGTCTTGTCTATTACATATTTGGCTTGTGGAACGGTATGTGAGCTAATTTCAAACCCTTGTTTTATGCATCGCCCCACCTCACCTTTCCCGTTAAGCAGCCATAGTGTGTTTTCTAAATGTGCGACTCTCTTCTGTTTTGGAATTCAGTTCAGGTGTAGCGATGTTGACATTCCCTCTATAAGTGATATCTTAGGATAAGTGTCCTTTTCTGTGTGACTTACTTCACTTAGAGTCATCGTCCCTAAATCCACTCATCATGCTGCTACTAGCCTTATGACACTGATTTCATGGCTGAGTGATATTCCATTGTGCATAAGTACCACAACTTCTTTGTCCATTTTTCTCTTTCCTGGGATATTTAAGGTGTACCGAAGTGGAGGTTCTTGGAAACAGAGCAGCCCTAAACTTTGGGGTGCCTGTGTCATGTTGATTTTTAGGTTTCCCGATTTCTACGCCCATGAGTGGAAGTGCCCTATGCTCTCTCAGCTGTGTCTATTCCATGTTTCAGGACGCAGCGTACACTTCTCCAGAGTGGCTGTTGGCAATTTCCATCCCGCCCATCAGCGTAGCAAGGCTCCCGTGTCTCCATGGCCTGTCCTGCATTTCTGGTTTTAACACTTTTTTCAGCATGGCCCTTTTGACCGCTGGCAAGCGAGACTTCTTTGTAGCGCCGATTTGCCTTTCCGGCTTGCTTGGTTGGCCAAAAAGGGCGTACGCGTTTTTTCCTGAATATATTCAGGAAAAAACGCGTACGCCCTTTTTGGCCAAGGGCATCATTGTCAACGCTTTGCCGCTTTTCATGTGCTTTCAAGGCGAGTCGAATCGACCTCCTGAAATCTGTTTCCTGCAATTCTGCCTTGCTTTCAAATCCTCTTCGTTGCCTTCCCTCAATATATTTGTGGACGAGAGTCATCATTTCTAACTCTGCAGGTTTGTGAATTGCAGTGCCCCTGAGCTCCATTTGTCAACTCGCTTTTTTGGGAGCTGGCCGCAAAAGCGCAGGATTGCTTCAGGCCCTATTCTGGTTCCGGGCGGCAGGCTGAGCCTGTGGTTCATTCTTCTTCCTGATGGGAAAATAGAGTGACCTGTGCCTGTCCCAACACCTAGAGCTAGTCTCTCATTGGTTCCCCCTGTTCCCGTTCATCCTCAGGACAAATTGCGACCTGTACGAAACAGGAGGTCAACGGTGCTGATTCTCCAAGTAGGGAGATTGTTAGTGAAGCGGCTGGAATGGCGAACCCGAGCACAAGGAGAGGAGAAATGAGGTGCGTTTTAGAAACCTTTCCCGATCACACGGTGTACCATCTTCTGGGTTTCCCAGGCATGTTTTCGATGTAGGAAGATGCCCTTGAACCTGGAGATTTGGGACCCATGGCATGGGTACCACGCAGTATTACTTTAAAGGGTCTGCGTTTGCTCACCCAACCTCACCAATCCTCTCAGCCCCAAGAGTGTCCAGCCTTATGTCTCATCCAGCTGTGGGTCTAGATATGGTCAATCCAGGTTGCATCAGAGCCCCTGAACAGATTTTGTAAGAATTTCTCTCTCTTTCACTGTCTTTGTTTTATGGCGTTTTTTTTTTAAGTAATCTATTTTTATAATGGGGTTTAGCTGCTTTTCGCTGCTGTGTTTATGCCGCTTTACACCCTCTTGATTCACTTCCAGAGGGATAGCAATACATAGGTTTTAAGACTCTTCCTAGTCAGATATATTCTTGGGCGGTGAATAGGGGGTGTTGAGTCCAGTTCACTGAGCAGGGAGTAGGTCTTGTCTATTACATATTTGGCTTGTGGAACGGTATGTGAGCTAATTTCAAACCCTTGTTTTAGGCATCGCCCCACCTCACCTTTCCCGTTAAGCAGCCATAGTATGTTTTCTAAATGTGCGACTCTGTTCTGTTTTGGAATTCAGTTCAGGTGTAGCGATGTTGACATTCCCTCTATAAGTGATATCTTAGGATAAGTGTCCTTTTCTGTGTGACTTACTTCACTTAGAGTCATCGTCCCTAAATCCACTCATCATGCTGCTACTAGCCTTATGACACTGATTTCATGGCTGAGTGATATTCCATTGTGCATAAGTACCACAACTTCTTTATCCATTTTTCTCTTTCCTGGGATATTTAAGGTGTACCGAAGTGGAGGTTCTTGGAAACAGAGCAGCCCTAAACTTTGGGGTGCCTGTGTCGTGTTGATTTTTAGGTTTCCCGATTTCTACGCCCATGAGTGGAAGTGCCCTATGCTCTCTCAGCTGTGTCTATTCCATGTTTCAGGACGCAGCGTACACTTCTCCAGAGTGGCTGTTGGCAATTTCCATCCCGCCCATCAGCGTAGCAAGGCTCCCGTGTCTCCATGGCCTGTCCTGCATTTCTGGTTTTTACACTTTTTTCATCATGGCCCTTTTGACCGCTGGCAAGCGAGACTTCTTTGTAGCGCCGATTTGCCTTTCCGGCTTGCTTGGTTGGCCAAAAAGGGCGTATGCGTTTTTTCCTGAATATATTCAGGAAATTAACGCATACGCCCTTTTTGGCCAAGGGCATCATTGTCAACGCTTTGCCGCTTTTCATGTGCTTTCAAGGCGAGTCGAATCGACCTCCTGAAATCTGTTTCCTGCAATTCTGCCTTGCTTTCAAATCCTCTTCGTTGCCTTCCCTCAATATATTTGTGGACGAGAGTCATCATTTCTAACTCTGCAGGTTTGTGAATTGCAGTGCCCCTGAGCTCCATTTGTCAACTCGCTTTTTTGGGAGCTGGCCGCAAAAGCGCAGGATTGCTTCAGGCCCTATTCTGGTTCCGGGGGGCAGGCTGAGCCTGTGGTTCATTCTTCTTCCTGATGGGAAAATAGAGTGACCTGTGCCTGTCCCAACACCTAGAGCTAGTCTCTCATTGGTTCCCCCTCTTCCCGTTCATCCTCAGGACAAATTGCGACCTGTACGAAACAGGAGGTCAACGGTGCTGATTCTCCAAGTAGGGAGATTGTTAGTGAAGCGGCTGGAATGGCGAACCCGAGCACAAGGAGAGGAGAAATGAGGTGCGTCTTAGAAACCTTTCCCGATCACACGGTGTACCATCTTCTGGGTTTCCCAGGCATGTTTTCGATGTAGGAAGATGCCCTTGACCCTGGAGATTTGGGACCCATGGCATGGGTACCACGCAGTATTACTTTAAAGGGTCTGCGTTTGCTCACCCAACCTCACCAATCCTCTCAGCCCCAAGAGTGTCCAGCCTTATGTCTCATCCAGCTGTGGGTCTAGATATGGTCAATCCAGGTTGCATCAGAGCCCCTGAACGGATTTTGTAAGAATGTCTCTCTCTTTCACTGTCTTTGTTTTATGGGGTTTTTTTTTTAAGTAATCTATTTTTATAATGGGGTTTAGCTGCTTTTCGCTGCTGGTTTATGCCGCTTTACACCCTCTTGATTCACTTCCAGAGAGATATCAATACATAGGTTTAAAGACTCTTACTAGTCAGATATATTCTTGGGCGGTGAATAGGGGGTGTTGAGTCCAGTTCACTGAGCAGGGAGTAGGTCTTGTCTATTATATATTTGGCTTGTGGAACAGTATGTGAGCTAATTTCAAACCCTTGTTTTATGCATCACCCCGCCTCAACTTTCCCGTTAAGCAGCCATAGTGTGTTTTCTAAATGTGTGACTCTGTTCTGTTTTGGAATTCAGTTCAGGTGTAGTGATGTTGACATTCCCTCTATAAGTGATATCTTAGGATAAGTGTCCTTTTCTGTGTGACTTACTTCACTTAGAGTCATCGTCCCTAAATCCACTCATCATGCTGCTACTAGCCTTATGACACTGATTTCATGGCTGAGTGATATTCCATTGTGCATAAGTACCACAACTTCTTTGTCCATTTTTCTCTTTCCTGGGATATTTAAGGTGTACCGAAGTGGAGGTTCTTGGAAACAAAGCAGCCCTAAACTTTGGGGTGCCTGTGTCATGTTGATTTTTAGGTTTCCCGATTTCTACGCCCATGAGTGGAAGTGCCCTATGCTCTCTCAGCTGTGTCTATTCCATGTTTCAGGACGCAGCGTACACTTCTCCAGAGTGGCTGTTGGCAATTTCCATCCCGCCCATCAGCATAGCAAGGCTCCCGTGTCTCCATGGCCTGTCCTGCATTTCTGGTTTTTACACTTTTTTCAGCATGGCCCCTTTGACCGCTGGCAAGCGAGACTTCTTTGTAGCGCCGATTTGCCTTTCCGGCTTGCTTGGTTGGCCAAAAAGGGCGTACGCGTTTTTTCCTGAATATATTCAGGAAAAAACGCGTACGCCCTTTTTGGCCAAGGGCATCATTGTCAACGCTTTGCCGCTTTTCATGTGCTTTCAAGGCGAGTCGAATCGACCTCCTGAAATCTGTTTCCTGCAATTCTGCCTTGCTTTCAAATCCTCTTCGTTGCCTTCCCTCAATATATTTGTGGACGAGAGTCATCATTTCTAACTCTGCAGGTTTGTGAATTGCAGTGCCCCTGAGCTCCATTTGTCAACTCGCTTTTTTGGGAGCTGGCCGCAAAAGCGCAGGATTGCTTCAGGCCCTATTCTGGTTCCAGGGGGCAGGCTGAGCCTGTGGTTCTTTCTTCTTCCTGATGGGAAAATAGAGTGACCTGTGCCTGTCCCAACACCTAGAGCTAGTCTCTCATTGGTTCCCCCTCTTCCCGTTCATCCTCAGGACAAATTGCGACCTGTACGAAACAGGAGGTCAACGGTGCTGATTCTCCAAGTAGGGAGTTTGTTAGTGAAGCGGCTGGAATGGCGAACCCGAGCACAAGGAGAGGAGAAATGAGGTGCGTTTTAGAAACCTTTCCCGATCACACGGTGTACCATCTTCTGGGTTTCCCAGGCATGTTTTCGATGTAGGAAGATGCCCTTGACCCTGGAGATTTGGGACCCATGGCATGGGTACCACGCAGTATTACTTTAAAGGGTCTGCGTTTGCTCACCCAACCTCACCAATCCTCTCAGCCCCAAGAGTGTCCAGCCTTATGTCTCATCCAGCTGTGGGTCTACATATGGTCAATCCAGGTTGCATCAGAGCCCCTGAACGGATTTTGTAAGAAAGTCTCTCTCTTTCACTGTCTTTGTTTTATGGGTTTTTTTTTTAAGTAATCTATTTTTATAATGGGGTTTAGCTGCTTTTCGCTGCTGGTTTATGCCGCTTTACACCCTCTTGATTCACTTCCAGAGAGATATCAATACATAGGTTTAAAGACTCTTACTAGTCAGATATATTCTTGGGCGGTGAATAGGGGGTGTTGAGTCCAGTTCACTGAGCAGGGAGTAGGTCTTGTCTATTATATATTTGGCTTGTGGAACGGTATGTGAGCTAATTTCAAACCCTTGTTTTATGCATCACCCCGCCTCAACTTTCCCGTTAAGCAGCCATAGTGTGTTTTCTAAATGTGCGACTCTGTTCTGTTTTGGAATTCAGTTCAGGTGTAGCGATGTTGACATTCCCTCTATAAGTGATATCTTAGGATAAGTGTCCTTTTCTGTGTGACTTACTTCACTTAGAGTCATCGTCCCTAAATCCACTCATCATGCTGCTACTAGTCTTATGACACTGATTTCATGGCTGAGTGATATTCCATTGTGCATAAGTACCACAACTTCTTTGTCCATTTTTCTCTTTCCTGGGATATTTAAGGTGTACCGAAGTGGAGGTTCTTGGAAACAGAGCAGCTCTAAACTTTGGGGTGCCTGTGTCTTGTTGATTTTTAGGTTTCCCGATTTCTACGCCCATGAGTGGAAGTGCCCTATGCTCTCTCAGCTGTGTCTATTCCATGTTTCAGGACGCAGCGTACACTCCTCCAGAGTGGCTGTTGGCAATTTCCATCCCGCCCATCAGCGTAGCAAGGCTCCCGTGTCTCCATGGCCTGTCCTGCATTTCTGGTTTTTACACTTTTTTCAGCATGGCCCTTTTGACCGCTGGCAAGCGAGACTTCTTTGTAGCGCCGATTTGCCTTTCCGGCTTGCTTGGTTGGCCAAAAAGGGCGTATGCGTTTTTTCCTGAATATATTCAGGAAAAAACGCATACGCCCTTTTTGGCCAAGGGCATCATTGTCAACGCTTTGCCGCTTTTCATGTGCTTTCAAGGCGAGTCGAATCGACCTCCTGAAATCTGTTTCCTGCAATTCTGCCTTGCTTTCAAATCCTCTTCGTTGCCTTCCCTCAATATATTTGTGGACGAGAGTCATCATTTCTAACTCTGCAGGTTTGTGAATTGCAGTGCCCCTGAGCTCCATTTGTCAACTCGCTTTTTTGGGAGCTGGCCGCAAAAGCGCAGGATTGCTTCAGGCCCTATTCTGGTTCCGGGGGGCAGGCTGAGCCTGTGGTTCATTCTTCTTCCTGATGGGAAAATAGAGTGACCTGTGCCTGTCCCAACACCTAGAGCTAGTCTCTCATTGGTTCCCCCTCTTCCCGTTCATCCTCAGGACAAATTGCGACCTGTACGAAACAGGAGGTCAACGGTGCTGATTCTCCAAGTAGGGAGATTGTTAGTGAAGCGGCTGGAATGGCGAACCCGAGCACAAGGAGAGGAGAAATGAGGTGCGTTTTAGAAACCTTTCCCGATCACACGGTGTACCATCTTCTGGGTTTCCCAGGCATGTTTTCGATGTAGGAAGATGCCCTTGAACCTGGAGATTTGGGACCCATGGCATGGGTACCACGCACTATTACTTTAAAGGGTCTGCGTTTGCTCACCCAACCTCACCAATCCTCTCAGCCCCAAGAGTGTCCAGCCTTATGTCTCATCCAGCTGTGGGTCTAGATATGGTCAATCCAGGTTGCATCAGAGCCCCTGAACGGATTTTGTAAGAATGTCTCTCTCTTTCACTGTCTTTGTTTTCTGGGGTTTTTTTTTTTAAGTAATCTATTTTTATAATGGGGTTTAGCTGCTTTTCCCTGCTGTGTTTATGCCGCTTTACACCCTCTTGATTCACTTCCAGAGAGATATCAACACATAGGTTTTAAGACTCTTCCTAGTCAGATATATTCTTGGGCGGTGAATAGGGGATGTTGAGTCCAGTTCACTGAGCAGGGAGTAGGTCTTGTCTATTACATATTTGGCTTGTGGAACGGTATGTGAGCTAATTTCAAACCCTTGTTTTATGCACCGCCCCGCCTCACCTTTCCCGTTAAGCAGCCATAGTGTGTTTTGTAAATGTGTGACTCTGTTCTGTTTTGGAATTCAGTTCAGGTGTAGCGATGTTGACATTCCCTCTATAAGTGATATCTTAGGATAAGTGTCCTTTTCTGTGTGACTTACTTCACTTAGAGTCATCGTCCCTAAATCCACTCATCATGCTGCTACTAGCCTTATGACACTGATTTCATGGCTGAGTGATATTCCATTGTGCATATGTACCACAACTTCTTTATCCATTTTTCTCTTTCCTGGGATATTTAAGGTGTACCGAAGTGGAGGTTCTTGGAAACAGAGCAGCCCTAAACTTTGGGGTGCCTGTGTCGTGTTGATTTTTAGGTTTCCCGATTTCTACGCCCATGAGTGGAAGTGCCCTATGCTCTCTCAGCTGTGTCTATTCCATGTTTCAGGACGCAGCGTACACTCCTCCAGAGTGGCTGTTGGCAATTTCCATCCCGCCCATCAGCGTAGCAAAGCTCCCGTGTCTCCATGGCCTGTCCTGCATTTCTGGTTTTTACACTTTTTTCAGCATGGCCCTTTTGACCGCTGGCAAGCGAGACTTCTTTGTAGCGCCGATTTGCCTTTCCGGCTTGCTTGGTTGGCCAAAAAGGGCGTATGCGTTTTTTCCTGAATATATTCAGGAAAAAACGCATACGCCCTTTTTGGCCAAGGGCATCATTGTCAACGCTTTGCCGCTTTTCATGTGCTTTCAAGGCGAGTCGAATCTACCTCCTGAAATCTGTTTCCTGCAATTCTGCCTTGCTTTCAAATCCTCTTCGTTGCCTTCCCTCAATATATTTGTGGACGAGAGTCATCATTTCTAACTCTGCAGGTTTGTGAATTGCAGTGCCCCTGAGCTCCATTTGTCAACTCGCTTTTTTGGGAGCTGGCCGCAAAAGCGCAGGATTGCTTCAGGCCCTATTCTGGTTCCAGGCGGCAGGCTGAGCCTGTGGTTCATTCTTCTTCCTGATGGGAAAATAGAGTGACCTGTGCCTGTCCCAACACCTAGAGCTAGTCTCTCATTGGTTCCCCCTCTTCCCGTTCATCCTCAGGACAAATTGCGACCTGTACGAAACAGGAGGTCAACGGTGCTGATTCTCCAAGTCGGGAGATTGTTAGTGAAGCGGCTGGAATGGCGAACCCGAGCACAAGGAGAGGAGAAATGAGGTGCGTTTTAGAAACCTTTCCCGATCACACGGTGTACCATCTTCTGGGTTTCCCAGGCATGTTTTCGATGTAGGAAGATGCCCTTGAACCTGGAGATTTGGGACCCATGCAATGGGTACCACGCAGTATTACTTTAAAGGGTCTGCGTTTGCTCACCCAACCTCACCAATCCTCTCAGCCCCAAGAGTGTCCAGCCTTATGTCTCATCCAGCTGTGGGTCTAGATATGGTCAATCCAGGTTGCATCAGAGCCCCTGAACGGATTTTGTAAGAATGTCTCTCTCTTTCACTGTCTTTGTTTTCTGGGGTTTTTTTTTTTTTAAGTAATCTATTTTTATAATGGGGTTTAGCTGCTTTTCCCTGCTGTGTTTATGCCGCTTTACACCCTCTTGATTCACTTCCAGAGAGATATCAACACATAGGTTTTAAGACTCTTCCTAGTCAGATATATTCTTGGGCGGTGAATAGGGGGTGTTGAGTCCAGTTCACTGAGCAGGGAGTAGGTCTTGTCTATTACATATTTGGCTTGTGGAACGGTATCTGAGCTAATTTCAAACCCTTGTTTTATGCACCGCCCCGCCTCACCTTTCCCGTTAAGCAGCCATAGGGTGTTTTGTAAATGTGTGACTCTGTTCTGTTTTGGAATTCAGTTCAGGTGTAGCGATGTTTACATTCACTCTATAAGTGATATCTTAGGATAAGTGTCCTTTTCTGTGTGACTTACTTCACTTAGAGTCATCGTCCCTAAATCCACTCATCATGCTGCTACTAGCCTTATGACACTGATTTCATGGCTGAGTGATATTCCATTGTGCATAAGTACCACAACTTCTTTATCCATTTTGCTCTTTCCTTGGATATTTAAGGTGTACCGAAGTGGAGGTTCTTGGAAACAGAGCAGCCCTAAACTTTGGGGTGCCTGTGTCGTGTTGATTTTTAGGTTTCCCGATTTCTACGCCCATGAGTGGAAGTGCCCTATGCTCTCTCAGCTGTGTCTATTCCATGTTTCAGGACGCAGCGTACACTCCTCCAGAGTGGCTGTTGGCAATTTCCATCCCGCCCATCAGCGTAGCAAGGCTCCCGTGTCTCCATGGCCTGTCCTGCATTTCTGGTTTTTACACTTTTTTCAGCATGGCCCTTTTGACCGCTGGCAAGCGAGACTTCTTTGTAGCGCCGATTTGCCTTTCCGGCTTGCTTGGTTGGCCAAAAAGGGCGTATGCGTTTTTTCCTGAATATATTCAGGAAAAAACGCATACGCCCTTTTTGGCCAAGGGCATCATTGTCAACGCTTTGCCGCTTTTCATGTGCTTTCAAGGCGAGTCGAATCGACCTCCTGAAATCTGTTTCCTGCAATTCTGCCTTGCTTTCAAATCCTCTTCGTTGCCTTCCCTCAATATATTTGTGGACGAGAGTCATCATTTCTAACTCTGCAGGTTTGTGAATTGCAGTGCCCCTGAGCTCCATTTGTCAACTCGCTTTTTTGGGAGCTGGCCGCAAAAGCGCAGGATTGCTTCAGGCCCTATTCTGGTTCCGGGCGGCAGGCTGAGCCTGTGGTTCATTCTTCTTCCTGATGGGAAAATAGAGTGACCTGTGCCTGTCCCAACACCTAGAGCTAGTCTCTCATTAGTTCCCCCTCTTCCCGTTCATCCTCAGGACAAATTGCGACCTGTACGAAACAGGAGGTCAACGGTGCTGATTCTCCAAGTAGGGAGATTGTTAGTGAAGCGGCTGGAATGGCGAACCCGAGCACAAGGAGAGGAGAAATGAGGTGCGTTTTAGAAACCTTTCCCGATCACACGGTGTACCATCTTCTGGGTTTCCCAGGCATGTTTTCGATGTAGGAAGATGCCCTTGAACCTGGAGATTTGGGACCCATGGCATGGGTACCACGCAGTATTACTTTAAAGGGTCTGCGTTTGCTCACCCAACCTCACCAATCCTCTCAGCCCCAAGAGTGTCCAGCCTTATGTCTCATCCAGCTGTGGGTCTAGAAATGGTCAATCCAGGTTGCATCAGAGCCCCTGAACGGATTTTGTAAGAATGTCTCTCTCTTTCACTGTCTTTGTTTTATGGGTTTTTTTTTTAAGTAATCTATTTTTATAATGGGGTTTAGCTGCTTTTCCCTGCTGTGTTTATGCCGCTTTACACCCTCTTGATTCACTTCCAGAGAGATATCAATACATAGGTTTTAAGACTCTTCCTAGTCAGATATATTCTTGGGCGGTGAATAGGGGGTGTTGAGTCCAGTTCACTGAGCAGGGAGTAGGTCTTGTCTATTACATATTTGGCTTGTGGAATGGTATCTGAGCTAATTTCAAACCCTTGTTTTATGCATCGCCCCGCCTCACCTTTCCCGTTAAGCAGCCATAGTGTGTTTTGCAAATGTGTGACTCTGTTCTGTTTTGGAATTCAGTTCAGGTGTAGCGATGTTGACATTCCCTCTATAAGTGATATCTTAGGATAAGTGTCCTTTTCTGTGTGACTTACTTCACTTAGAGTCATCGTCCCTAAATCCACTCATCATGCTGCTACTAGCCTTATGACACTGATTTCATGGCTGAGTGATATTCCATTGTGCATAAGTACCACAACTTCTTTATCCATTTTTCTCTTTCCTGGGATATTTAAGGTGTACCGAAGTGGAGGTTCTTGGAAACAGAGCAGCCCTAAACTTTGGGGTGCCTGTGTCGTGTTGATTTTTAGGTTTCCCGATTTCTACGCCCATGAGTGGAAGTGCCCTATGCTCTCTCAGCTGTGTCTATTCCATATTTCAGGACGCAGCGTACACTCCTCCAGAGTGGCTGTTGGCAATTTCCATCCCGCCCATCAGCGTAGCAAGGCTCCCGTGTCTCCATGGCCTGTCCTGCATTTCTGGTTTTTACACTTTTTTCAGCATGGCCCTTTTGACCGCTGGCAAGCGAGACTTCTTTGTAGCGCCGATTTGCCTTTCCGGCTTGCTTGGTTGGCCAAAAAGGGCGTATGCGTTTTTTCCTGAATATATTCAGGAATATATATTGGCCAAGGGCATCATTGTCAACGCTTTGCCGCTTTTCATGTGCTTTCAAGGCGAGTCGAATCTACCTCCTGAAATCTGTTTCCTGCAATTCTGCCTTGCTTTCAAATCCTCTTCGTTGCCTTCCCTCAATATATTTGTGGACGAGAGTCATCATTTAGAACTCTGCAGGTTTGTGAATTGCAGTGCCCCTGAGCTCCATTTGTCAACTCGCTTTTTTGGGAGCTGGCCGCAAAAGCGCAGGATTGCTTCAGGCCCTATTCTGGTTCCGGGGGGCAGGCTGAGCCTGTGGTTCATTCTTCTTCCTGATGGGAAAATAGAGTGACCTGTGCCTGTCCCAACACCTAGAGCTAGTCTCTCATTGGTTCCCCCTCTTCCCGTTCATCCTCAGGACAAATTGTGACCTGTACGAAACAGGAGGTCAACGGTGCTGATTCTCCAAGTCGGGAGATTGTTAGTGAAGCGGCTGGAATGGCGAACCCGAGCACAAGGAGAGGAGAAATGAGGTGCGTTTTAGAAACCTTTCCCGATCACACGGTGTACCATCTTCTGGGTTTCCCAGGCATGTTTTCGATGTAGGAAGATGCCCTTGAACCTGGAGATTTGGGACCCATGGCATGGGTACCACGCAGGATTACTTTAAAGGGTCTGCGTTTGCTCACCCAACCTCACCAATCCTCTCAGCCCCAAGAGTGTCCAGCCTTATGTCTCATCCAGCTGTGGGTCTAGATATGGTCAATCCAGGTTGCATCAGAGCCCCTGAACGGATTTTGTAAGAATGTCTCTCTCTTTCACTGTCTTTGTTTTATGGGGTTTTTTTTAAGTAATCTATTTTTATAATGGGGTTTAGCTGCTTTTCGCTGCTGGTTTATGCCGCTTTACACCCTCTTGATTCACTTCCAGAGAGATATCAATACATAGGTTTAAAGACTCTTCCTAGTCAGATATATTCTTGGGCGGTGAATAGGGGGTGTTGAGTCCAGTTCACTGAGCAGGGAGTAGGTCTTGTCTATTACATATTTGGCTTGTGGAACGGTATCTGAGCTAATTTCAAACCCTTGTTTTATGCACCGACCCGCCTCACCTTTCCCGTTAAGCAGCCATAGTGTGTTTTGTAAATGTGTGACTCTGTTCTGTTTTGGAATTCAGTTCAGGTGTAGCGATGTTGACATTGCCTCTGTAAGTGATATCTTGGGATAAGTGTCCTTTTCTGTGTGACTTACTTCACTTAGAGTCATCGTCCCTAAATCCACTCATCATGCTGCTACTAGCCTTATGACACTGATTTCATGGCTGAGTGATATTCCATTGTGCATAAGTACCACAACTTCTTTATCCATTTTTCTCTTTCCTGGGATATTTAAGGTGTACCGAAGTGGAGGTTCTTGGAAACAGAGCAGCCCTAAACTTTGGGGTGCCTGTGTCGTGTTGATTTTTAGGTTTCCCGATTTCTACGCCCATGAGTGGAAGTGCCCTATGCTCTCTCAGCTGTGTCTATTCCATGTTTCAGGACGCAGCGTACACTTCTCCAGAGTGGCTGTTGGCAATTTCCATCCCGCCCATCAGCGTAGCAAGGCTCCCGTGTCTCCATGGCCTGTCCTGCATTTCTGGTTTTTACACTTTTTTCATCATGGCCCTTTTGACCGCTGGCAAGCGAGACTTCTTTGTAGCGCCGATTTGCCTTTCCGGCTTGCTTGGTTGGCCAAAAAGGGCGTATGCGTTTTTTCCTGAATATATTCAGGAAATAACGCATACGCCCTTTTTGGCCAAGGGCATCATTGTCAACGCTTTGCTGCTTTTCATGTGCTTTCAAGGCGAGTCGAATCTACCTCCTGAAATCTGTTTCCTGCAATTCTGCCTTGCTTTCAAATCCTCTTCGTTGCCTTCCCTCAATATATTTGTGGACGAGAGTCATCATTTCTAACTCTGCAGGTTTGTGAATTGCAGTGCCCCTGAGCTCCATTTGTCTACTCGCTTTTTTGGGAGCTGGCCGCAAAAGCGCAGGATTGCTTCAGGCCCTATTCTGGTTCCGGGGGGCAGGCTGAGCCTGTGGTTCATTCTTCTTCCTGATGGGAAAATAGAGTGACCTGTGCCTGTCCCAACACCTAGAGCTAGTCTCTCATTGGTTCCCCCTCTTCCCGTTCATCCTCAGGACAAATTGCAACCTGTACGAAACAGGAGGTCAACGGTGCTGATTCTCCAAGTAGGGAGATTGTTAGTGAAGCGGCTGGAATGGCGAACCCGAGCACAAGGAGAGGAGAAATGAGGTGCGTTTTAGAAACCTTTCCCGATCACACGGTGTACCATCTTCTGGGTTTCCCAGGCATGTTTTCGATGTAGGAAGATGCCCTTGAACCTGGAGATTTGGGACCCATGGCATGGGTACCACGCAGTATTACTTTAAAGGGTCTGCGTTTGCTCACCCAACCTCACCAATCCTCTCAGCCCCAAGAGTGTCCAGCCTTATGTCTCATCCAGCTGTGGGTCTAGATATGGTCAATCCAGGTTGCATCAGAGCCCCTGAACGGATTTTGTAAGAATTTCTCTCTCTTTCAGTGTCTTTGTTTTATGGGTTTTTTTTTTAAGTAATCTATTTTTATAATGGGGTTTAGCTGCTTTTCCCTGCTGTGTTTATGCCGCTTTACACCCTCTTGATTCACTTCCAGAGAGATATCAATACATAGGTTTTAAGACTCTTCCTAGTCAGATATATTCTTGGGCGGTGAATAGGGGGTGTTGAGTCCAGTTCACTGAGCAGGGAGTAGGTCTTGTCTATTACATATTTGGCTTGTGGAATGGTATCTGAGCTAATTTCAAACCCTTGTTTTATGCATCGCCCCGCCTCACCTTTCCCGTTAAGCAGCCATAGTGTGTTTTGCAAATGTGTGACTCTGTTCTGTTTTGGAATTCAGTTCAGGTGTAGCGATGTTGACATTCCCTCTATAAGTGATATCTTAGGATAAGTGTCCTTTTCTGTGTGACTTACTTCACTTAGAGTCATCGTCCCTAAATCCACTCATCATGCTGCTACTAGCCTTATGACACTGATTTCATGGCTGAGTGATATTCCATTGTGCATAAGTACCACAACTTCTTTATCCATTTTTCTCTTTCCTGGGATATTTAAGGTGTACCGAAGTGGAGGTTCTTGGAAACAGAGCAGCCCTAAACTTTGGGGTGCCTGTGTCGTGTTGATTTTTAGGTTTCCCGATTTCTACGCCCATGAGTGGAAGTGCCCTATGCTCTCTCAGCTGTGTCTATTCCATATTTCAGGACGCAGCGTACACTCCTCCAGAGTGGCTGTTGGCAATTTCCATCCCGCCCATCAGCGTAGCAAGGCTCCCGTGTCTCCATGGCCTGTCCTGCATTTCTGGTTTTTACACTTTTTTCAGCATGGCCTTTTTGACCGCTGGCAAGCGAGACTTCTTTGTAGCGCCGATTTGCCTTTCCGGCTTGCTTGGTTGGCCAAAAAGGGCGTATGCGTTTTTTCCTGAATATATTCAGGAAAAAACGCATACGCCCTTTTTGGCCAAGGGCATCATTGTCAACGCTTTGCCGCTTTTCATGTGCTTTCAAGGCGAGTCGAATCGACCTCCTGAAATCTGTTTCCTGCAATTCTGCCTTGCTTTCAAATCCTCTTCGTTGCCTTCCCTCAATATATTTGTGGACGAGAGTCATCATTTCTAACTCTGCAGGTTTGTGAATTGCAGTGCCCCTGAGCTCCATTTGTCAACTCGCTTTTTTGGGAGCTGGCCGCAAAAGCGCAGGATTGCTTCAGGCCCTATTCTGGTTCCGGGCGGCAGGCTGAGCCTGTGGTTCATTCTTCTTCCTGATGGGAAAATAGAGTGACCTGTGCCTGTCCCAACACCTAGAGCTAGTCTCTCATTGGTTCCCCCTCTTCCCGTTCATCCTCAGGACAAATTGCGACCTGTACGAAACAGGAGGTCAACGGTGCTGATTCTCCAAGTAGGGAGATTGTTAGTGAAGCGGCTGGAATGGCGAACCCGAGCACAAGGAGAGGAGAAATGAGGTGCGTTTTAGAAACCTTTCCCGATCACACGGTGTACCATCTTCTGGGTTTCCCAGGCATGTTTTCGATGTAGGAAGATGCCCTTGAACCTGGAGATTTGGGACCCATGGCATGGGTACCACGCAGTATTACTTTAAAGGGTCTGCGTTTGCTCACCCAACCTCACCAATCCTCTCAGCCCCAAGAGTGTCCAGCCTTATGTCTCATCCAGCTGTGGGTCTAGATATGGTCAATCCAGGTTGCATCAGAGCCCCTGAACGATTTTGTAAGAATGTCTCTCTCTTTCACTCTTTGTTTTATGGGGTTTTTTTTTTAAGTAATCTATTTTTATAATGGGGTTTAGCTGCTTTTCGCTGCTGGTTTATGCCGCTTTACACCCTCTTGATTCACTTCCAGAGAGATATCAATACATAGGTTTAAAGACTCTTACTAGTCAGATATATTCTTGGGCGGTGAATAGGGGGTGTTGAGTCCAGTTCACTGAGCAGGGAGTAGGTCTTGTCTATTACATATTTGGCTTGTGGAACGGTATCTGAGCTAATTTCAAACCCTTGTTTTATGCACCGCCCCGCCTCACCTTTCCCGTTAAGCAGCCATAGTGTGTTTTGTAAATGTGTGACTCTGTTCTGTTTTGGAATTCAGTTCAGGTGTAGCGATGTTGACATTCCCTCTATCAGTGATATCTTAGGATAAGCGTCCTTTTCTGTGTGACTTACTTCACTTAGAGTCATCGTCCCTAAATCCACTCATCATGCTGCTACTAGCCTTATGACACTGATTTCATGGCTGAGTGATATTCCATTGTGCATAAGTACCACAACTTCTTTATCCATTTTTCTCTTTCCTGGGATATTTAAGGTGTACCGAAGTGGAGGTTCTTGGAAACAGAGCAGCTCTAAACTTTGGGGTGCCTGTGTGCTGTTGATTTTTAGGTTTCCCGATTTCTACGCCCATGAGTGGAAGTGCCCTATGCTCTCTCAGCTGTGTCTATTCCATGTTTCAGGACGCAGCGTACACTCCTCCAGAGTGGCTGTTGGCAATTTCCATCCCGCCCATCAGCGTAGCAAGGCTCCCATGTCTCCATGGCCTGTCCTGCATTTCTGGTTTTTACACTTTTTTCAGCATGGCCCTTTTGACCGCTGGCAAGCGAGACTTCTTTGTAGCGCCGATTTGCCTTTCCGGCTTGCTTGGTTGGCCAAAAAGGGCGTATGCGTTTTTTCCTGAATATATTCAGGAAAAAACGCATACGCCCTTTTTGGCCAAGGGCATCATTGTCAACGCTTTGCCGCTTTTCATGTGCTTTCAAGGCGAGTCGAATCGACCTCCTGAAATCTGTTTCCTGCAATTCTGCCTTGCTTTCAAATCCTCTTCGTTGCCTTCCCTCAATATATTTGTGGACGAGAGTCATCATTTCTAACTCTGCAGGTTTGTGAATTGCAGTGCCCCTGAGCTCCATTTGTCAACTCGCTTTTTTGGGAGCTGGCCGCAAAAGCGCAGGATTGCTTCAGGCCCTATTCTGGTTCCGGGGGGCAGGCTGAGCCTGTGGTTCATTCTTCTTCCTGATGGGAAAATAGAGTGACCTGTGCCTGTCCCAACACCTAGAGCTAGTCTCTCATTGGTTCCCCCTCTTCCCGTTCATCCTCAGGACAAATTGTGACCAGTACGAAACAGGAGGTCAACGGTGCTGATTCTCCAAGTCGGGAGATTGTTAGTGAAGCGGCTGGAATGGCGAACCCGAGCACAAGGAGAGGAGAAATGAGGTGCGTTTTAGAAACCTTTCCCGATCACACGGTGTACCATCTTCTGGGTTTCCCAGGCATGTTTTCGATGTAGGAAGATGCCCTTGAACCTGGAGATTTGGGACCCATGGCATGGGTACCACGCAGTATTACTTTAAAGGGTCTGCGTTTGCTCACCCAACCTCACCAATCCTCTCAGCCCCAAGAGTGTCCAGCCTTATGTCTCATCCAGCTGTGGGTCTAGATATGGTCAATCCAGGTTGCATCAGAGCCCCTGAACGATTTTGTAAGAATGTCTCTCTCTTTCACTGTCTTTGTTTTATGGGGTTTTTTTTTTAAGTAATCTATTTTTATAATGGGGTTTAGCTGCTTTTCGCTGCTGGTTTATGCCGCTTTACACCCTCTTGATTCACTTCCAGAGAGATATCAATACATAGGTTTAAAGACTCTTACTAGTCAGATATATTCTTGGGCGGTGAATAGGGGGTGTTGAGTCCAGTTCACTGAGCAGGGAGTAGGTCTTGTCTATTACATATTTGGCTTGTGGAACGGTATCTGAGCTAATTTCAAACCCTTGTTTTATGCACCGCCCCGCCTCACCTTTCCCGTTAAGCAGCCATAGTGTGTTTTGTAAATGTGTGACTCTGTTCTGTTTTGGAATTCAGTTCAGGTGTAGCGATGTTGACATTCCCTCTATCAGTGATATCTTAGGATAAGCGTCCTTTTCTGTGTGACTTACTTCACTTAGAGTCATCGTCCCTAAATCCACTCATCATGCTGCTACTAGCCTTATGACACTGATTTCATGGCTGAGTGATATTCCATTGTGCATAAGTACCACAACTTCTTTATCCATTTTTCTCTTTCCTGGGATATTTAAGGTGTACCGAAGTGGAGGTTCTTGGAAACAGAGCAGCTCTAAACTTTGGGGTGCCTGTGTGCTGTTGATTTTTAGGTTTCCCGATTTCTACGCCCATGAGTGGAAGTGCCATATGCTCTCTCAGCTGTGTCTATTCCATGTTTCAGGACGCAGCGTACACTCCTCCAGAGTGGCTGTTGGCAATTTCCATCCCGCCCATCAGCGTAGCAAGGCTCCCGTGTCTCCATGGCCTGTCCTGCATTTCTGGTTTTTACACTTTTTTCAGCATGGCCCTTTTGACCGCTGGCAAGCGAGACTTCTTTGTAGCGCCGATTTGCCTTTCCGGCTTGCTTGGTTGGCCAAAAAGGGCGTATGCGTTTTTTCCTGAATATATTCAGGAAAAAACGCATACGCCCTTTTTGGCCAAGGGCATCATTGTCAACGCTTTGCCGCTTTTCATGTGCTTTCAAGGCGAGTCGAATCGACCTCCTGAAATCTGTTTCCTGCAATTCTGCCTTGCTTTCAAATCCTCTTCGTTGCCTTCCCTCAATATATTTGTGGACGAGAGTCATCATTTCTAACTCTGCAGGTTTGTGAATTGCAGTGCCCCTGAGCTCCATTTGTCAACTCGCTTTTTTGGGAGCTGGCCGCAAAAGCGCAGGATTGCTTCAGGCCCTATTCTGGTTCCGGGGGGCAGGCTGAGCCTGTGGTTCATTCTTCTTCCTGATGGGAAAATAGAGTGACCTGTGCCTGTCCCAACACCTAGAGCTAGTCTCTCATTGGTTCCCCCTCTTCCCGTTCATCCTCAGGACAAATTGTGACCTGTACGAAACAGGAGGTCAACGGTGCTGATTCTCCAAGTCGGGAGATTGTTAGTGAAGCGGCTGGAATGGCGAACCCGAGCACAAGGAGAGGAGAAATGAGGTGCGTTTTAGAAACCTTTCCCGATCACACGGTGTACCATCTTCTGGGTTTCCCAGGCATGTTTTCGATGTAGGAAGATGCCCTTGAACCTGGAGATTTGGGACCCATGCAATGGGTACCACGCAGTATTACTTTAAAGTGTCTGCGTTTGCTCACCCAACCTCACCAATCCTCTCAGCCCCAAGAGTGTCCAGCCTTATGTCTCATCCAGCTGTGGGTCTAGAAATGGTCAATCCAGGTTGCATCAGAGCCCCTGAACGGATTTTGTAAGAATTTCTCTCTCTTTCACTGTCTTTGTTTTATGGGGTTTTTTTTTAAGTAATCTATTTTTATAATGGGGCTTAGCTGTTTTTCGCTGCTGTGTTTATGCCGCTTTACACCCTCTTGATTCACTTCCAGAGAGATATCAATACATAGGTTTTAAGACTCTTCCTAGTCAGATATATTCTTGGGCGGTGAATAGGGGGTGTTGAGTCCAGTTCACTGAGCAGGGAGTAGGTCTTGTCTATTACATATTTGGCTTGTGGAACAGTATGTGAGCTAATTTCAAACCCTTGTTTTATGCATCGCCCCACCTCACCTTTCCCGTTAAGCAGCCATAGTGTGTTTTCTAAATGTGCGACTCTCTTCTGTTTTGGAATTCAGTTCAGGTGTAGCGATGTTGACATTCCCTCTATAAGTGATATCTTAGAATAAGTGTCCTTTTCTGTGTGACTTACTTCACTTAGAGTCATCGTCCCTAAATCCACTCATCATGCTGCTACTAGCCTTATGATACTGATTTCATGGCTGAGTGATATTCCATTGTGCATAAGTACCACAACTTCTTTATCCATTTTTCTCTTTCCTGGGATATTTCAGGTGTACCGAAGTGGAGGTTCTTGGAAACAGAGCAGCCCTATACTTTGGGGTGCCTGTGTCGTGTTGATTTTTAGGTTTCCCGATTTCTATGCCCATGAGTGGAAGTGCCCTATGCTCTCTCAGCTGTGTCTATTCCATGTTTCAGGACGCAGCGTACACTTCTCCAGAGTGGCTGTTGGCAATTTCCATCCCGCCCATCAGCGTAGCAAGGCTCCCGTGTCTCCATGGCCTGTCCTGCATTTCTGGTTTTTACACTTTTTTCAGCATGGCCCTTTTGACCGCTGGCAAGCGAGACTTCTTTGTAGCGCCGATTTGCCTTTCCGGCTTGCTTGGTTGGCCAAAAAGGGCGTACGCGTTTTTTCCTGAATATATTCAGGAAAAAACGCGTACGCCCTTTTTGGCCAAGGGCATCATTGTCAACGCTTTGCCGCTTTTCATGTGCTTTCAAGGCGAGTCGAATCTACCTCCTGAAATCTGTTTCCTGCAATTCTGCCTTGCTTTCAAATCCTCTTCGTTGCCTTCCCTCAATATATTTGTGGACGAGAGTCATCATTTCGAACTCTGCAGGTTTGTGAATTGCAGTGCCCCTGAGCTCCATTTGTCAACTCGCTTTTTTGGGAGCTGGCCGCAAAAGCGCAGGATTGCTTCAGGCCCTATTCTGGTTCCGGGGGGCAGGCTGAGCCTGTGGTTCATTCTTCTTCCTGATGGGAAAATAGAGTGACCTGTGCCTGTCCCAACACCTAGAGCTAGTCTCTCATTGGTTCCCCCTCTTCCCGTTCATCCTCAGGACAAATTGCGACCTGTACGAAACAGGAGGTCAACGGTGCTGATTCTCCAAGTAGGGAGATTGTTAGTGAAGCGGCTGGAATGGCGAACCCGAGCACAAGGAGAGGAGAAATGAGGTGCGTTTTAGAAACCTTTCCCGATCACACGGTGTACCATCTTCTGGGTTTCCCAGGCATGTTTTCGATGTAGGAAGATGCCCTTGACCCTGGAGATTTGGGACCCATGGCATGGGTACCACGCAGTATTACTTTAAAGGGTCTGCGTTTGCTCACCCAACCTCACCAATCCTCTCAGCCCCAAGAGTGTCCAGCCTTATGTCTCATCCAGCTGTGGGTCTAGATATGGTCAATCCAGGTTGCATCAGAGCCCCTGAACGGATTTTGTAAGAATGTCTCTCTCTTTCACTGTCTTTGTTTTATGGGGTTTTTTTTTAAGTAATCTATTTTTATAATGGGGTTTAGCTGCTCTTCGCTGCTGGTTTATGCCGCTTTACACCCTCTTGATTCACTTCCAGAGAGATATCAATACATAGGTTTAAAGACTCTTACTAGTCAGATATATTCTTGGGCGGTGAATAGGGGGTGTTGAGTCCAGTTCACTGAGCAGGGAGTAGGTCTTGTCTATTATATATTTGGCTTGTGGAACGGTATGTGAGCTAATTTCAAACCCTTGTTTTATGCATCACCCCGCCTCAACTTTCCCGTTAAGCAGCCATAGTGTGTTTTGTAAATGTGTGACTCTGTTCTGTTTTGGAATTCAGTTCAGGTGTAGCGATGTTGACATTCCCTCTATAAGTGATATCTTAGGATAAGTGTCCTTTTCTGTGTGACTTACTTCACTTAGAGTCATCGTCCCTAAATCCACTCATCATGCTGCTACTAGTCTTATGACACTGATTTCATGGCTGAGTGATATTCCATTGTGCATAAGTACCACAACTTCTTTGTCCATTTTTCTCTTTCCTGGGATATTTAAGGTGTACCGAAGTGGAGGTTCTTGGAAACAGAGCAGCCCTAAACTTTGGGGTGCCTGTGTCATGTTGATTTTTAGGTTTCCCGATTTCTACGCCCATGAGTGGAAGTGCCCTATGCTCTCTCAGCTGTGTCTATTCCATGTTTCAGGACGCAGCGTACACTTCTCCAGAGTGGCTGTTGGCAATTTCCATCCCGCCCATCAGCATAGCAAGGCTCCCGTGTCTCCATGGCCTGTCCTGCATTTCTGGTTTTTACACTTTTTTCAGCATGGCCCTTTTGACCGCTGGCAAGCGAGACTTCTTTGTAGCGCCGATTTGCCTTTCCGGCTTGCTTGGTTGGCCAAAAAGGGCTTATGCGTTTTTTCCTGAATATATTCAGGAAAAAACGCATACGCCCTTTTTGGCCAAGGGCATCATTGTCAACGCTTTGCCGCTTTTCATGTGCTTTCAAGGCGAGTCGAATCTACCTCCTGAAATCTGTTTCCTGCAATTCTGCCTTGCTTTCAAATCCTCTTCGTTGCCTTCCCTCAATATATTTGTGGACGAGAGTCATCATTTCTAACTCTGCAGGTTTGTGAATTGCAGTGCCCCTGAGCTCCATTTGTCAACTCGCTTTTTTGGGAGCTGGCCGCAAAAGCGCAGGATTGCTTCAGGCCCTATTCTGGTTCCGGGGGGCAGGCTGAGCCTGTGGTTCATTCTTCTTCCTGATGGGAAAATAGAGTGACCTGTGCCTGTCCCAACACCTAGAGCTAGTCTCTCATTGGTTCCCCCTCTTCCCGTTCATCCTCAGGACAAATTGCGACCTGTACGAAACAGGAGGTCAACGGTGCTGATTCTCCAAGTCGGGAGATTGTTAGTGAAGCGGCTGGAATGGCGAACCCAAGCACAAGGAGAGGAGAAATGAGGTGCGTTTTAGAAACCTTTCCCGATCACACGGTGTACCATCTTCTGGGTTTCCCAGGCATGTTTTCGATGTAGGAAGATGCCCTTGAACCTGGAGATTTGGGACCCATGGCATGGGTACCACGCAGTATTACTTTAAAGGGTCTGCGTTTGCTCACCCAACCTCACCAATCCTCTCAGCCCCAAGAGTGTCCAGCCTTATGTCTCATCCAGCTGTGGGTCTAGAAATGGTCAATCCAGGTTGCATCAGAGCCCCTGAACGGATTTTGTAAGAATTTCTCTCTCTTTCTCTGTCTTTGTTTTATGGGGTTTTTTTTTAAGTAATCTATTTTTATAATGGGGCTTAGCTGCTTTTCCCTGCTGTGTTTATGCCGCTTTACACCCTCTTGATTCACTTCCAGAGAGATATCAATACATAGGTTTTAAGACTCTTCCTAGTCAGATATATTCTTGGGCGGTGAATAGGGGGTGTTGAGTCCAGTTCACTGAGCAGGGAGTAGGTCTTGTCTATTACATATTTGGCTTGTGGAACAGTATGTGAGCTAATTTCAAACCCTTGTTTTATGCATCGCCCCACCTCACCTTTCCCGTTAAGCAGCCATAGTGTGTTTTCTAAATGTGCGACTCTCTTCTGTTTTGGAATTCAGTTCAGGTGTAGCGATGTTGACATTCCCTCTATAAGTGATATCTTAGAATAAGTGTCCTTTTCTGTGTGACTTACTTCACTTAGAGTCATCGTCCCTAAATCCACTCATCATGCTGCTACTAGCCTTATGACACTGATTTCATGGCTGAGTGATATTCCATTGTGCATAAGTACCACAACTTCTTTATCCATTTTTCTCTTTCCTGTGATATTTCAGGTGTACCGAAGTGGAGGTTCTTGGAAACAGAGCAGCCCTATACTTTGGGGTGCCTGTGTCGTGTTGATTTTTAGGTTTCCCGATTTCTATGCCCATGAGTGGAAGTGCCCTATGCTCTCTCAGCTGTGTCTATTCCATGTTTCAGGACGCAGCGTACACTTCTCCAGAGTGGCTGTTGGCAATTTCCATCCCGCCCATCAGCGTAGCAAGGCTCCCGTGTCTCCATGGCCTGTCCTGCATTTCTGGTTTTAACACTTTTTTCAGCATGGCCCTTTTGACCGCTGGCAAGCGAGACTTCTTTGTAGCGCCGATTTGCCTTTCCGGCTTGCTTGGTTGGCCAAAAAGGGCGTACGCGTTTTTTCCTGAATATATTCAGGAAAAAACGCGTACGCCCTTTTTGGCCAAGGGCATCATTGTCAACGCTTTGCCGCTTTTCATGTGCTTTCAAGGCGAGTCGAATCTACCTCCTGAAATCTGTTTCCTGCAATTCTGCCTTGCTTTCAAATCCTCTTCGTTGCCTTCCCTCAATATATTTGTGGACGAGAGTCATCATTTCTAACTCTGCAGGTTTGTGAATTGCAGTGCCCCTGAGCTCCATTTGTCAACTCGCTTTTTTGGGAGCTGGCCGCAAAAGCGCAGGATTGCTTCAGGCCCTATTCTGGTTCCGGGGGGCAGGCTGAGCCTGTGGTTCATTCTTCTTCCTGATGGGAAAATAGAGTGACCTGTGCCTGTCCCAACACCTAGAGCTAGTCTCTCATTGGTTCCCCCTCTTCCCGTTCATCCTCAGGACAAATTGCGACCTGTACGAAACAGGAGGTCAACGGTGCTGATTCTCCAAGTAGGGAGATTGTTAGTGAAGCGGCTGGAATGGCGAACCCGAGCACAAGGAGAGGAGAAATGAGGTGCGTTTTAGAAACCTTTCCCGATCACACGGTGTACCATCTTCTGGGTTTCCCAGGCATGTTTTCGATGTAGGAAGATGCCCTTGAACCTGGAGATTTGGGACCCATGGCATGGGTACCACGCAGTATTACTTTAAAGGGTCTGCGTTTGCTCACCCAACCTCACCAATCCTCTCAGCCCCAAGAGTGTCCAGCCTTATGTCTCATCCAGCTGTGGGTCTAGATATGGTCAATCCAGGTTGCATCAGAGCCCCTGAACAGATTTTGTAAGAATTTCTCTCTCTTTCACTGTCTTTGTTTTATGGGTTTTTTTTTTTAAGTAATCAATTTTTATAATGGGGTTTAGCTGCTTTTCGCTGCTGGTTTATGCCGCTTTACACCCTCTTGATTCACTTCCAGAGGGATATCAATACATAGGTTTAAAGACTCTTCCTAGTCAGATATATCCTTGGGCGGTGAATAGGGGGTGTTGAGTCCAGTTCACTGAGCAGGGAGTAGGTCTTGTCTATTATATATTTGGCTTGTGGAACGGTATGTGAGCTAATTTCAAACCCTTGTTTTATGCATCACCCCGCCTCAACTTTCCCGTTAAGCAGCCATAGTGTGTTTTGTAAATGTGTGACTCTGTTCTGTTTTGGAATTCAGTTCAGGTGTAGCGATGTTGACATTCCCTCTATAAGTGATATCTTAGGATAAGTGTCCTTTTCTGTGTGACTTACTTCACTTAGAGTCATCGTCCCTAAATCCACTCATCATGCTGCTACTAGTCTTATGACACTGATTTCATGGCTGAGTGATATTCCATTGTGCATAAGTACCACAACTTCTTTGTCCATTTTTCTCTTTCCTGGGATATTTAAGGTGTACCGAAGTGGAGGTTCTTGGAAACAGAGCAGCCCTAAACTTTGGGGTGCCTGTGTCATGTTGATTTTTAGGTTTCCCGATTTCTACGCCCATGAGTGGAAGTGCCCTATGCTCTCTCAGCTGTGTCTATTCCATGTTTCAGGACGCAGCGTACACTTCTCCAGAGTGGCTGTTGGCAATTTCCATCCCGCCCATCAGCATAGCAAGGCTCCCGTGTCTCCATGGCCTGTCCTGCATTTCTGGTTTTTACACTTTTTTCAGCATGGCCCTTTTGACCGCTGGCAAGCGAGACTTCTTTGTAGCGCCGATTTGCCTTTCCGGCTTGCTTGGTTGGCCAAAAAGGGCGTATGCGTTTTTTCCTGAATATATTCAGGAAAAAACGCATACGCCCTTTTTGGCCAAGGGCATCATTGTCAACGCTTTGCCGCTTTTCATGTGCTTTCAAGGCGAGTCGAATCTACCTCCTGAAATCTGTTTCCTGCAATTCTGCCTTGCTTTCAAATCCTCTTCGTTGCCTTCCCTCAATATATTTGTGGACGAGAGTCATCATTTCTAACTCTGCAGGTTTGTGAATTGCAGTGCCCCTGAGCTCCATTTGTCAACTCGCTTTTTTGGGAGCTGGCCGCAAAAGCGCAGGATTGCTTCAGGCCCTATTCTGGTTCCGGGGGGCAGGCTGAGCCTGTGGTTCATTCTTCTTCCTGATGGGAAAATAGAGTGACCTGTGCCTGTCCCAACACCTAGAGCTAGTCTCTCATTGGTTCCCCCTCTTCCCGTTCATCCTCAGGACAAATTGCGACCTGTACGAAACAGGAGGTCAACGGTGCTGATTCTCCAAGTCGGGAGATTGTTAGTGAAGCGGCTGGAATGGCGAACCCAAGCACAAGGAGAGGAGAAATGAGGTGCGTTTTAGAAACCTTTCCCGATCACACGGTGTACCATCTTCTGGGTTTCCCAGGCATGTTTTCGATGTAGGAAGATGCCCTTGAACCTGGAGATTTGGGACCCATGGCATGGGTACCACGCAGTATTACTTTAAAGGGTCTGCGTTTGCTCACCCAACCTCACCAATCCTCTCAGCCCCAAGAGTGTCCAGCCTTATGTCTCATCCAGCTGTGGGTCTAGAAATGGTCAATCCAGGTTGCATCAGAGCCCCTGAACGGATTTTGTAAGAATTTCTCTCTCTTTCTCTGTCTTTGTTTTATGGGGTTTTTTTTAAGTAATCTATTTTTATAATGGGGCTTAGCTGCTTTTCCCTGCTGTGTTTATGCCGCTTTACACCCTCTTGATTCACTTCCAGAGAGATATCAATACATAGGTTTTAAGACTCTTCCTAGTCAGATATATTCTTGGGCGGTGAATAGGGGGTGTTGAGTCCAGTTCACTGAGCAGGGAGTAGGTCTTGTCTATTACATATTTGGCTTGTGGAACAGTATGTGAGCTAATTTCAAACCCTTGTTTTATGCATCGCCCCACCTCACCTTTCCCGTTAAGCAGCCATAGTGTGTTTTCTAAATGTGCGACTCTCTTCTGTTTTGGAATTCAGTTCAGGTGTAGCGATGTTGACATTCCCTCTATAAGTGATATCTTAGAATAAGTGTCCTTTTCTGTGTGACTTACTTCACTTAGAGTCATCGTCCCTAAATCCACTCATCATGCTGCTACTAGCCTTATGACACTGATTTCATGGCTGAGTGATATTCCATTGTGCATAAGTACCACAACTTCTTTATCCATTTTTCTCTTTCCTGTGATATTTCAGGTGTACCGAAGTGGAGGTTCTTGGAAACAGAGCAGCCCTATACTTTGGGGTGCCTGTGTCGTGTTGATTTTTAGGTTTCCCGATTTCTATGCCCATGAGTGGAAGTGCCCTATGCTCTCTCAGCTGTGTCTATTCCATGTTTCAGGACGCAGCGTACACTTCTCCAGAGTGGCTGTTGGCAATTTCCATCCCGCCCATCAGCGTAGCAAGGCTCCCGTGTCTCCATGGCCTGTCCTGCATTTCTGGTTTTAACACTTTTTTCAGCATGGCCCTTTTGACCGCTGGCAAGCGAGACTTCTTTGTAGCGCCGATTTGCCTTTCCGGCTTGCTTGGTTGGCCAAAAAGGGCGTACGCGTTTTTTCCTGAATATATTCAGGAAAAAACGCGTACGCCCTTTTTGGCCAAGGGCATCATTGTCAACGCTTTGCCGCTTTTCATGTGCTTTCAAGGCGAGTCGAATCTACCTCCTGAAATCTGTTTCCTGCAATTCTACCTTGCTTTCAAATCCTCTTCGTTGCCTTCCCTCAATATATTTGTGGACGAGAGTCATCATTTCTAACTCTGCAGGTTTGTGAATTGCAGTGCCCCTGAGCTCCATTTGTCAACTCGCTTTTTTGGGAGCTGGCCGCAAAAGCGCAGGATTGCTTCAGGCCCTATTCTGGTTCCGGGGGGCAGGCTGAGCCTGTGGTTCATTCTTCTTCCTGATGGGAAAATAGAGTGACCTGTGCCTGTCCCAACACCTAGAGCTAGTCTCTCATTGGTTCCCCCTCTTCCCGTTCATCCTCAGGACAAATTGCGACCTGTACGAAACAGGAGGTCAACGGTGCTGATTCTCCAAGTAGGGAGATTGTTAGTGAAGCGGCTGGAATGGCGAACCCGAGCACAAGGAGAGGAGAAATGAGGTGCGTTTTAGAAACCTTTCCCGATCACACGGTGTACCATCTTCTGGGTTTCCCAGGCATGTTTTCGATGTAGGAAGATGCCCTTGAACCTGGACATTTGGGACCCATGGCATGGGTACCACGCACTATTACTTTAAAGGGTCTGCGTTTGCTCACCCAACCTCACCAATCCTCTCAGCCCCAAGAGTGTCCAGCCTTATGTCTCATCCAGCTGTGGGTCTAGATATGGTCAATCCAGGTTGCATCAGAGCCCCTGAACAGATTTTGTAAGAATTTCTCTCTCTTTCACTGTCTTTGTTTTATGGGTTTTTTTTTTTAAGTAATCAATTTTTATAATGGGGTTTAGCTGCTTTTCGCTGCTGGTTTATGCCGCTTTACACCCTCTTGATTCACTTCCAGAGGGATATCAATACATAGGTTTTAAGACTCTTCCTAGTCAGATATATCCTTGGGCGGTGAATAGGGGGTGTTGAGTCCAGTTCACTGAGCAGGGAGTAGGTCTTGTCTATTACATATTTGGCTTGTGGAATGGTATCTGAGCTAATTTCAAACCCTTGTTTTATGCATCGCCCCGCCTCACCTTTCCCGTTAAGCAGCCATAGTGTGTTTTGCAAATGTGTGACTCTGTTCTGTTTTGGAATTCAGTTCAGGTGTAGCGATGTTGACATTCCCTCTATAAGTGATATCTTAGGATAAGTGTCCTTTTCTGTGTGACTTACTTCACTTAGAGTCATCGTCCCTAAATCCACTCATCATGCTGCTACTAGCCTTATGACACTGATTTCATGGCTGAGTGATATTCCATTGTGCATAAGTACCACAACTTCTTTATCCATTTTTCTCTTTCCTGGGATATTTAAGGTGTACCGAAGTGGAGGTTCTTGGAAACAGAGCAGCTCTAAACTTTGGGGTGCCTGTGTGCTGTTGATTTTTAGGTTTCCCGATTTCTACGCCCATGAGTGGAAGTGCCCTATGCTCTCTCAGCTGTGTCTATTCCATGTTTCAGGACGCAGCGTACACTCCTCCAGAGTGGCTGTTGGCAATTTCCATCCCGCCCATCAGCGTAGCAAGGCTCCCGTGTCTCCATGGCCTGTCCTGCATTTCTGGTTTTTACACTTTTTTCAGCATGGCCCTTTTGACCGCTGGCAAGCGAGACTTCTTTGTAGCGCCGATTTGCCTTTCCGGCTTGCTTGGTTGGCCAAAAAGGGCGTATGCGTTTTTTCCTGAATATATTCAGGAAAAAACGCATACGCCCTTTTTGGCCAAGGGCATCATTGTCAACGCTTTGCCGCTTTTCATGTGCTTTCAAGGCGAGTCGAATCGACCTCCTGAAATCTGTTTCCTGCAATTCTGCCTTGCTTTCAAATCCTCTTCGTTGCCTTCCCTCAATATATTTGTGGACGAGAGTCATCATTTCTAACTCTGCAGGTTTGTGAATTGCAGTGCCCCTGAGCTCCATTTGTCAACTCGCTTTTTTGGGAGCTGGCCGCAAAAGCGCAGGATTGCTTCAGGCCCTATTCTGGTTCCGGGGGGCAGGCTGAGCCTGTGGTTCATTCTTCTTCCTGATGGGAAAATAGAGTGACCTGTGCCTGTCCCAACACCTAGAGCTAGTCTCTCATTGGTTCCCCCTCTTCCCGTTCATCCTCAGGACAAATTGTGACCTGTACGAAACAGGAGGTCAACGGTGCTGATTCTCCAAGTCGGGAGATTGTTAGTGAAGCGGCTGGAATGGCGAACCCGAGCACAAGGAGAGGAGAAATGAGGTGCGTTTTAGAAACCTTTCCCGATCACACGGTGTACCATCTTCTGGGTTTCCCAGGCATGTTTTCGATGTAGGAAGATGCCCTTGAACCTGGAGATTTGGGACCCATGCAATGGGTACCACGCAGTATTACTTTAAAGTGTCTGCGTTTGCTCACCCAACCTCACCAATCCTCTCAGCCCCAAGAGTGTCCAGCCTTATGTCTCATCCAGCTGTGGGTCTAGAAATGGTCAATCCAGGTTGCATCAGAGCCCCTGAACGGATTTTGTAAGAATTTCTCTCTCTTTCACTGTCTTTGTTTTATGGGGTTTTTTTTTAAGTAATCTATTTTTATAATGGGGCTTAGCTGTTTTTCGCTGCTGTGTTTATGCCGCTTTACACCCTCTTGATTCACTTCCAGAGAGATATCAATACATAGGTTTTAAGACTCTTCCTAGTCAGATATATTCTTGGGCGGTGAATAGGGGGTGTTGAGTCCAGTTCACTGAGCAGGGAGTAGGTCTTGTCTATTACATATTTGGCTTGTGGAACAGTATGTGAGCTAATTTCAAACCCTTGTTTTATGCATCGCCCCACCTCACCTTTCCCGTTAAGCAGCCATAGTGTGTTTTCTAAATGTGCGACTCTCTTCTGTTTTGGAATTCAGTTCAGGTGTAGCGATGTTGACATTCCCTCTATAAGTGATATCTTAGAATAAGTGTCCTTTTCTGTGTGACTTACTTCACTTAGAGTCATCGTCCCTAAATCCACTCATCATGCTGCTACTAGCCTTATGATACTGATTTCATGGCTGAGTGATATTCCATTGTGCATAAGTACCACAACTTCTTTATCCATTTTTCTCTTTCCTGGGATATTTCAGGTGTACCGAAGTGGAGGTTCTTGGAAACAGAGCAGCCCTATACTTTGGGGTGCCTGTGTCGTGTTGATTTTTAGGTTTCCCGATTTCTATGCCCATGAGTGGAAGTGCCCTATGCTCTCTCAGCTGTGTCTATTCCATGTTTCAGGACGCAGCGTACACTTCTCCAGAGTGGCTGTTGGCAATTTCCATCCCGCCCATCAGCGTAGCAAGGCTCCCGTGTCTCCATGGCCTGTCCTGCATTTCTGGTTTTTACACTTTTTTCAGCATGGCCCTTTTGACCGCTGGCAAGCGAGACTTCTTTGTAGCGCCGATTTGCCTTTCCGGCTTGCTTGGTTGGCCAAAAAGGGCGTACGCGTTTTTTCCTGAATATATTCAGGAAAAAACGCGTACGCCCTTTTTGGCCAAGGGCATCATTGTCAACGCTTTGCCGCTTTTCATGTGCTTTCAAGGCGAGTCGAATCTACCTCCTGAAATCTGTTTCCTGCAATTCTGCCTTGCTTTCAAATCCTCTTCGTTGCCTTCCCTCAATATATTTGTGGACGAGAGTCATCATTTAGAACTCTGCAGGTTTGTGAATTGCAGTGCCCCTGAGCTCCATTTGTCAACTCGCTTTTTTGGGAGCTGGCCGCAAAAGCGCAGGATTGCTTCAGGCCCTATTCTGGTTCCGGGGGGCAGGCTGAGCCTGTGGTTCATTCTTCTTCCTGATGGGAAAATAGAGTGACCTGTGCCTGTCCCAACACCTAGAGCTAGTCTCTCATTGGTTCCCCCTCTTCCCGTTCATCCTCAGGACAAATTGCGACCTGTACGAAACAGGAGGTCAACGGTGCTGATTCTCCAAGTAGGGAGATTGTTAGTGAAGCGGCTGGAATGGCGAACCCGAGCACAAGGAGAGGAGAAATGAGGTGCGTTTTAGAAACCTTTCCCGATCACACGGTGTACCATCTTCTGGGTTTCCCAGGCATGTTTTCGATGTAGGAAGATGCCCTTGACCCTGGAGATTTGGGACCCATGGCATGGGTACCACGCAGTATTACTTTAAAGGGTCTGCGTTTGCTCACCCAACCTCACCAATCCTCTCAGCCCCAAGAGTGTCCAGCCTTATGTCTCATCCAGCTGTGGGTCTAGATATGGTCAATCCAGGTTGCATCAGAGCCCCTGAACGGATTTTGTAAGAATGTCTCTCTCTTTCACTGTCTTTGTTTTATGGGGTTTTTTTTTAAGTAATCTATTTTTATAATGGGGTTTAGCTGCTCTTCGCTGCTGGTTTATGCCGCTTTACACCCTCTTGATTCACTTCCAGAGAGATATCAATACATAGGTTTAAAGACTCTTCCTAGTCAGATATATTCTTGGGCGGTGAATAGGGGGTGTTGAGTCCAGTTCACTGAGCAGGGAGTAGGTCTTGTCTATTATATATTTGGCTTGTGGAACGGTATGTGAGCTAATTTCAAACCCTTGTTTTATGCATCACCCCGCCTCAACTTTCCCGTTAAGCAGCCATAGTGTGTTTTGTAAATGTGTGACTCTGTTCTGTTTTGGAATTCAGTTCAGGTGTAGCGATGTTGACATTCCCTCTATAAGTGATATCTTAGGATAAGTGTCCTTTTCTGTGTGACTTACTTCACTTAGAGTCATCGTCCCTAAATCCACTCATCATGCTGCTACTAGTCTTATGACACTGATTTCATGGCTGAGTGATATTCCATTGTGCATAAGTACCACAACTTCTTTGTCCATTTTTCTCTTTCCTGGGATATTTAAGGTGTACCGAAGTGGAGGTTCTTGGAAACAGAGCAGCCCTAAACTTTGGGGTGCCTGTGTCATGTTGATTTTTAGGTTTCCCGATTTCTACGCCCATGAGTGGAAGTGCCCTATGCTCTCTCAGCTGTGTCTATTCCATGTTTCAGGACGCAGCGTACACTTCTCCAGAGTGGCTGTTGGCAATTTCCATCCCGCCCATCAGCATAGCAAGGCTCCCGTGTCTCCATGGCCTGTCCTGCATTTCTGGTTTTTACACTTTTTTCAGCATGGCCCTTTTGACCGCTGGCAAGCGAGACTTCTTTGTAGCGCCGATTTGCCTTTCCGGCTTGCTTGGTTGGCCAAAAAGGGCGTATGCGTTTTTTCCTGAATATATTCAGGAAAAAACGCATACGCCCTTTTTGGCCAAGGGCATCATTGTCAACGCTTTGCCGCTTTTCATGTGCTTTCAAGGCGAGTCGAATCTACCTCCTGAAATCTGTTTCCTGCAATTCTGCCTTGCTTTCAAATCCTCTTCGTTGCCTTCCCTCAATATATTTGTGGACGAGAGTCATCATTTCTAACTCTGCAGGTTTGTGAATTGCAGTGCCCCTGAGCTCCATTTGTCAACTCGCTTTTTTGGGAGCTGGCCGCAAAAGCGCAGGATTGCTTCAGGCCCTATTCTGGTTCCGGGGGGCAGGCTGAGCCTGTGGTTCATTCTTCTTCCTGATGGGAAAATAGAGTGACCTGTGCCTGTCCCAACACCTAGAGCTAGTCTCTCATTGGTTCCCCCTCTTCCCGTTCATCCTCAGGACAAATTGCGACCTGTACGAAACAGGAGGTCAACGGTGCTGATTCTCCAAGTCGGGAGATTGTTAGTGAAGCGGCTGGAATGGCGAACCCAAGCACAAGGAGAGGAGAAATGAGGTGCGTTTTAGAAACCTTTCCCGATCACACGGTGTACCATCTTCTGGGTTTCCCAGGCATGTTTTCGATGTAGGAAGATGCCCTTGAACCTGGAGATTTGGGACCCATGGCATGGGTACCACGCAGTATTACTTTAAAGGGTCTGCGTTTGCTCACCCAACCTCACCAATCCTCTCAGCCCCAAGAGTGTCCAGCCTTATGTCTCATCCAGCTGTGGGTCTAGAAATGGTCAATCCAGGTTGCATCAGAGCCCCTGAATGGATTTTGTAAGAATTTCTCTCTCTTTCTCTGTCTTTGTTTTATGGGGTTTTTTTTTAAGTAATCTATTTTTATAATGGGGCTTAGCTGCTTTTCCCTGCTGTGTTTATGCCGCTTTACACCCTCTTGATTCACTTCCAGAGAGATATCAATACATAGGTTTTAAGACTCTTCCTAGTCAGATATATTCTTGGGCGGTGAATAGGGGGTGTTGAGTCCAGTTCACTGAGCAGGGAGTAGGTCTTGTCTATTACATATTTGGCTTGTGGAACAGTATGTGAGCTAATTTCAAACCCTTGTTTTATGCATCGCCCCACCTCACCTTTCCCGTTAAGCAGCCATAGTGTGTTTTCTAAATGTGCGACTCTCTTCTGTTTTGGAATTCAGTTCAGGTGTAGCGATGTTGACATTCCCTCTATAAGTGATATCTTAGAATAAGTGTCCTTTTCTGTGTGACTTACTTCACTTAGAGTCATCGTCCCTAAATCCACTCATCATGCTGCTACTAGCCTTATGACACTGATTTCATGGCTGAGTGATATTCCATTGTGCATAAGTACCACAACTTCTTTATCCATTTTTCTCTTTCCTGTGATATTTCAGGTGTACCGAAGTGGAGGTTCTTGGAAACAGAGCAGCCCTATACTTTGGGGTGCCTGTGTCGTGTTGATTTTTAGGTTTCCCGATTTCTATGCCCATGAGTGGAAGTGCCCTATGCTCTCTCAGCTGTGTCTATTCCATGTTTCAGGACGCAGCGTACACTTCTCCAGAGTGGCTGTTGGCAATTTCCATCCCGCCCATCAGCGTAGCAAGGCTCCCGTGTCTCCATGGCCTGTCCTGCATTTCTGGTTTTAACACTTTTTTCAGCATGGCCCTTTTGACCGCTGGCAAGCGAGACTTCTTTGTAGCGCCGATTTGCCTTTCCGGCTTGCTTGGTTGGCCAAAAAGGGCGTACGCGTTTTTTCCTGAATATATTCAGGAAAAAACGCGTACGCCCTTTTTGGCCAAGGGCATCATTGTCAACGCTTTGCCGCTTTTCATGTGCTTTCAAGGCGAGTCGAATCGACCTCCTGAAATCTGTTTCCTGCAATTCTGCCTTGCTTTCAAATCCTCTTCGTTGCCTTCCCTCAATATATTTGTGGACGAGAGTCATCATTTCTAACTCTGCAGGTTTGTGAATTGCAGTGCCCCTGAGCTCCATTTGTCAACTCGCTTTTTTGGGAGCTGGCCGCAAAAGCGCAGGATTGCTTCAGGCCCTATTCTGGTTCCGGGGGGCAGGCTGAGCCTGTGGTTCATTCTTCTTCCTGATGGGAAAATAGAGTGACCTGTGCCTGTCCCAACACCTAGAGCTAGTCTCTCATTGGTTCCCCCTCTTCCCGTTCATCCTCAGGACAAATTGCGACCTGTACGAAACAGGAGGTCAACGGTGCTGATTCTCCAAGTAGGGAGATTGTTAGTGAAGCGGCTGGAATGGCGAACCCGAGCACAAGGAGAGGAGAAATGAGGTGCGTTTTAGAAACCTTTCCCGATCACACGGTGTACCATCTTCTGGGTTTCCCAGGCATGTTTTCGATGTAGGAAGATGCCCTTGAACCTGGAGATTTGGGACCCATGGCATGGGTACCACGCAGTATTACTTTAAAGGGTCTGCGTTTGCTCACCCAACCTCACCAATCCTCTCAGCCCCAAGAGTGTCCAGCCTTATGTCTCATCCAGCTGTGGGTCTAGATATGGTCAATCCAGGTTGCATCAGAGCCCCTGAACAGATTTTGTAAGAATTTCTCTCTCTTTCACTGTCTTTGTTTTATGGGTTTTTTTTTTTAAGTAATCAATTTTTATAATGGGGTTTAGCTGCTTTTCGCTGCTGGTTTATGCCGCTTTACACCCTCTTGATTCACTTCCAGAGGGATATCAATACATAGGTTTAAAGACTCTTCCTAGTCAGATATATCCTTGGGCGGTGAATAGGGGGTGTTGAGTCCAGTTCACTGAGCAGGGAGTAGGTCTTGTCTATTATATATTTGGCTTGTGGAACGGTATGTGAGCTAATTTCAAACCCTTGTTTTATGCATCACCCCGCCTCAACTTTCCCGTTAAGCAGCCATAGTGTGTTTTGTAAATGTGTGACTCTGTTCTGTTTTGGAATTCAGTTCAGGTGTAGCGATGTTGACATTCCCTCTATAAGTGATATCTTAGGATTAGTGTCCTTTTCTGTGTGACTTACTTCACTTAGAGTCATCGTCCCTAAATCCACTCATCATGCTGCTACTAGTCTTATGACACTGATTTCATGGCTGAGTGATATTCCATTGTGCATAAGTACCACAACTTCTTTGTCCATTTTTCTCTTTCCTGGGATATTTAAGGTGTACCGAAGTGGAGGTTCTTGGAAACAGAGCAGCCCTAAACTTTGGGGTGCCTGTGTCATGTTGATTTTTAGGTTTCCCGATTTCTACGCCCATGAGTGGAAGTGCCCTATGCTCTCTCAGCTGTGTCTATTCCATGTTTCAGGACGCAGCGTACACTTCTCCAGAGTGGCTGTTGGCAATTTCCATCCCGCCCATCAGCATAGCAAGGCTCCCGTGTCTCCATGGCCTGTCCTGCATTTCTGGTTTTTACACTTTTTTCAGCATGGCCCTTTTGACCGCTGGCAAGCGAGACTTCTTTGTAGCGCCGATTTGCCTTTCCGGCTTGCTTGGTTGGCCAAAAAGGGCGTATGCGTTTTTTCCTGAATATATTCAGGAAAAAACGCATACGCCCTTTTTGGCCAAGGGCATCATTGTCAACGCTTTGCCGCTTTTCATGTGCTTTCAAGGCGAGTCGAATCTACCTCCTGAAATCTGTTTCCTGCAATTCTGCCTTGCTTTCAAATCCTCTTCGTTGCCTTCCCTCAATATATTTGTGGACGAGAGTCATCATTTCTAACTCTGCAGGTTTGTGAATTGCAGTGCCCCTGAGCTCCATTTGTCAACTCGCTTTTTTGGGAGCTGGCCGCAAAAGCGCAGGATTGCTTCAGGCCCTATTCTGGTTCCGGGGGGCAGGCTGAGCCTGTGGTTCATTCTTCTTCCTGATGGGAAAATAGAGTGACCTGTGCCTGTCCCAACACCTAGAGCTAGTCTCTCATTGGTTCCCCCTCTTCCCGTTCATCCTCAGGACAAATTGCGACCTGTACGAAACAGGAGGTCAACGGTGCTGATTCTCCAAGTCGGGAGATTGTTAGTGAAGCGGCTGGAATGGCGAACCCGAGCACAAGGAGAGGAGAAATGAGGTGCGTTTTAGAAACCTTTCCCGATCACACGGTGTACCATCTTCTGGGTTTCCCAGGCATGTTTTCGATGTAGGAAGATGCCCTTGAACCTGGAGATTTGGGACCCATGGCATGGGTACCACGCAGTATTACTTTAAAGGGTCTGCGTTTGCTCACCCAACCTCACCAATCCTCTCAGCCCCAAGAGTGTCCAGCCTTATGTCTCATCCAGCTGTGGGTCTAGAAATGGTCAATCCAGGTTGCATCAGAGCCCCTGAACGGATTTTGTAAGAATTTCTCTCTCTTTCTCTGTCTTTGTTTTATGGGGTTTTTTTTTAAGTAATCTATTTTAATAATGGGGCTTAGCTGCTTTTCCCTGCTGTGTTTATGCCGCTTTACACCCTCTTGATTCACTTCCAGAGAGATATCAATACATAGGTTTTAAGACTCTTCCTAGTCAGATATATTCTTGGGCGGTGAATAGGGGGTGTTGAGTCCAGTTCACTGAGCAGGGAGTAGGTCTTGTCTATTACATATTTGGCTTGTGGAACAGTATGTGAGCTAATTTCAAACCCTTGTTTTATGCATCGCCCCACCTCACCTTTCCCGTTAAGCAGCCATAGTGTGTTTTCTAAATGTGCGACTCTCTTCTGTTTTGGAATTCAGTTCAGGTGTAGCGATGTTGACATTCCCTCTATAAGTGATATCTTAGAATAAGTGTCCTTTTCTGTGTGACTTACTTCACTTAGAGTCATCGTCCCTAAATCCACTCATCATGCTGCTACTAGCCTTATGACACTGATTTCATGGCTGAGTGATATTCCATTGTGCATAAGTACCACAACTTCTTTATCCATTTTTCTCTTTCCTGTGATATTTCAGGTGTACCGAAGTGGAGGTTCTTGGAAACAGAGCAGCCCTATACTTTGGGGTGCCTGTGTCGTGTTGATTTTTAGGTTTCCCGATTTCTATGCCCATGAGTGGAAGTGCCCTATGCTCTCTCAGCTGTGTCTATTCCATGTTTCAGGACGCAGCGTACACTTCTCCAGAGTGGCTGTTGGCAATTTCCATCCCGCCCATCAGCGTAGCAAGGCTCCCGTGTCTCCATGGCCTGTCCTGCATTTCTGGTTTTAACACTTTTTTCAGCATGGCCCTTTTGACCGCTGGCAAGCGAGACTTCTTTGTAGCGCCGATTTGCCTTTCCGGCTTGCTTGGTTGGCCAAAAAGGGCGTACGCGTTTTTTCCTGAATATATTCAGGAAAAAACGCGTACGCCCTTTTTGGCCAAGGGCATCATTGTCAACGCTTTGCCGCTTTTCATGTGCTTTCAAGGCGAGTCGAATCGACCTCCTGAAATCTGTTTCCTGCAATTCTGCCTTGCTTTCAAATCCTCTTCGTTGCCTTCCCTCAATATATTTGTGGACGAGAGTCATCATTTCTAACTCTGCAGGTTTGTGAATTGCAGTGCCCCTGAGCTCCATTTGTCAACTCGCTTTTTTGGGAGCTGGCCGCAAAAGCGCAGGATTGCTTCAGGCCCTATTCTGGTTCCGGGGGGCAGGCTGAGCCTGTGGTTCATTCTTCTTCCTGATGGGAAAATAGAGTGACCTGTGCCTGTCCCAACACCTAGAGCTAGTCTCTCATTGGTTCCCCCTCTTCCCGTTCATCCTCAGGACAAATTGCGACCTGTACGAAACAGGAGGTCAACGGTGCTGATTCTCCAAGTAGGGAGATTGTTAGTGAAGCGGCTGGAATGGCGAACCCGAGCACAAGGAGAGGAGAAATGAGGTGCGTTTTAGAAACCTTTCCCGATCACACGGTGTACCATCTTCTGGGTTTCCCAGGCATGTTTTCGATGTAGGAAGATGCCCTTGAACCTGGAGATTTGGGACCCATGGCATGGGTACCACGCAGTATTACTTTAAAGGGTCTGCGTTTGCTCACCCAACCTCACCAATCCTCTCAGCCCCAAGAGTGTCCAGCCTTATGTCTCATCCAGCTGTGGGTCTAGATATGGTCAATCCAGGTTGCATCAGAGCCCCTGAACAGATTTTGTAAGAATTTCTCTCTCTTTCACTGTCTTTGTTTTATGGGTTTTTTTTTTTAAGTAATCAATTTTTATAATGGGGTTTAGCTGCTTTTCGCTGCTGGTTTATGCCGCTTTACACCCTCTTGATTCACTTCCAGAGGGATATCAATACATAGGTTTTAAGACTCTTCCTAGTCAGATATATCCTTGGGCGGTGAATAGGGGGTGTTGAGTCCAGTTCACTGAGCAGGGAGTAGGTCTTGTCTATTACATATTTGGCTTGTGGAATGGTATCTGAGCTAATTTCAAACCCTTGTTTTATGCATCGCCCCGCCTCACCTTTCCCGTTAAGCAGCCATAGTGTGTTTTGCAAATGTGTGACTCTGTTCTGTTTTGGAATTCAGTTCAGGTGTAGCGATGTTGACATTCCCTCTATAAGTGATATCTTAGGATAAGTGTCCTTTTCTGTGTGACTTACTTCACTTAGAGTCATCGTCCCTAAATCCACTCATCATGCTGCTACTAGCCTTATGACACTGATTTCATGGCTGAGTGATATTCCATTGTGCATAAGTACCACAACTTCTTTATCCATTTTTCTCTTTCCTGGGATATTTAAGGTGTACCGAAGTGGAGGTTCTTGGAAACAGAGCAGCCCTAAACTTTGGGGTGCCTGTGTCGTGTTGATTTTTAGGTTTCCCGATTTCTACGCCCATGAGTGGAAGTGCCCTATGCTCTCTCAGCTGTGTCTATTCCATATTTCAGGACGCAGCGTACACTCCTCCAGAGTGGCTGTTGGCAATTTCCATCCCGCCCATCAGCGTAGCAAGGCTCCCGTGTCTCCATGGCCTGTCCTGCATTTCTGGTTTTTACACTTTTTTCAGCATGGCCTTTTTGACCGCTGGCAAGCGAGACTTCTTTGTAGCGCCGATTTGCCTTTCCGGCTTGCTTGGTTGGCCAAAAAGGGCGTATGCGTTTTTTCCTGAATATATTCAGGAAAAAACGCATACGCCCTTTTTGGCCAAGGGCATCATTGTCAACGCTTTGCCGCTTTTCATGTGCTTTCAAGGCGAGTCGAATCGACCTCCTGAAATCTGTTTCCTGCAATTCTGCCTTGCTTTCAAATCCTCTTCGTTGCCTTCCCTCAATATATTTGTGGACGAGAGTCATCATTTCTAACTCTGCAGGTTTGTGAATTGCAGTGCCCCTGAGCTCCATTTGTCAACTCGCTTTTTTGGGAGCTGGCCGCAAAAGCGCAGGATTGCTTCAGGCCCTATTCTGGTTCCGGGCGGCAGGCTGAGCCTGTGGTTCATTCTTCTTCCTGATGGGAAAATAGAGTGACCTGTGCCTGTCCCAACACCTAGAGCTAGTCTCTCATTGGTTCCCCCTCTTCCCGTTCATCCTCAGGACAAATTGCGACCTGTACGAAACAGGAGGTCAACGGTGCTGATTCTCCAAGTAGGGAGATTGTTAGTGAAGCGGCTGGAATGGCGAACCCGAGCACAAGGAGAGGAGAAATGAGGTGCGTTTTAGAAACCTTTCCCGATCACACGGTGTACCATCTTCTGGGTTTCCCAGGCATGTTTTCGATGTAGGAAGATGCCCTTGAACCTGGAGATTTGGGACCCATGGCATGGGTACCACGCAGTATTACTTTAAAGGGTCTGCGTTTGCTCACCCAACCTCACCAATCCTCTCAGCCCCAAGAGTGTCCAGCCTTATGTCTCATCCAGCTGTGGGTCTAGATATGGTCAATCCAGGTTGCATCAGAGCCCCTGAACGATTTTGTAAGAATGTCTCTCTCTTTCACTGTCTTTGTTTTATGGGGTTTTTTTTTTAAGTAATCTATTTTTATAATGGGGTTTAGCTGCTTTTCGCTGCTGGTTTATGCCGCTTTACACCCTCTTGATTCACTTCCAGAGAGATATCAATACATAGGTTTAAAGACTCTTACTAGTCAGATATATTCTTGGGCAGTGAATAGGGGGTGTTGAGTCCAGTTCACTGAGCAGGGAGTAGGTCTTGTCTATTACATATTTGGCTTGTGGAACGGTATCTGAGCTAATTTCAAACCCTTGTTTTATGCACCGCCCCGCCTCACCTTTCCCGTTAAGCAGCCATAGTGTGTTTTGTAAATGTGTGACTCTGTTCTGTTTTGGAATTCAGTTCAGGTGTAGCGATGTTGACATTCCCTCTATCAGTGATATCTTAGGATAAGCGTCCTTTTCTGTGTGACTTACTTCACTTAGAGTCATCGTCCCTAAATCCACTCATCATGCTGCTACTAGCCTTATGACACTGATTTCATGGCTGAGTGATATTCCATTGTGCATAAGTACCACAACTTCTTTATCCATTTTTCTCTTTCCTGGGATATTTAAGGTGTACCGAAGTGGAGGTTCTTGGAAACAGAGCAGCTCTAAACTTTGGGGTGCCTGTGTCCTGTTGATTTTTAGGTTTCCCGATTTCTACGCCCATGAGTGGAAGTGCCCTATGCTCTCTCAGCTGTGTCTATTCCATGTTTCAGGACGCAGCGTACACTCCTCCAGAGTGGCTGTTGGCAATTTCCATCCCGCCCATCAGCGTAGCAAGGCTCCCGTGTCTCCATGGCCTGTCCTGCATTTCTGGTTTTTACACTTTTTTCAGCATGGCCCTTTTGACCGCTGGCAAGCGAGACTTCTTTGTAGCGCTGATTTGCCTTTCCGGCTTGCTTGGTTGGCCAAAAAGGGCGTATGCGTTTTTTCCTGAATATATTCAGGAAAAAACGCATACGCCCTTTTTGGCCAAGGGCATCATTGTCAACGCTTTGCCGCTTTTCATGTGCTTTCAAGGCGAGTCGAATCGACCTCCTGAAATCTGTTTCCTGCAATTCTGCCTTGCTTTCAAATCCTCTTCGTTGCCTTCCCTCAATATATTTGTGGACGAGAGTCATCATTTCTAACTCTGCAGGTTTGTGAATTGCAGTGCCCCTGAGCTCCATTTGTCAACTCGCTTTTTTGGGAGCTGGCCGCAAAAGCGCAGGATTGCTTCAGACCCTATTCTGGTTCCGGGGGGCAGGCTGAGCCTGTGGTTCATTCTTCTTCCTGATGGGAAAATAGAGTGACCTGTGACTGTCCCAACACCTAGAGCTAGTCTCTCATTGGTTCCCCCTCTTCCCGTTCATCCTCAGGACAAATTGTGACCTGTACGAAACAGGAGGTCAACGGTGCTGATTCTCCAAGTCGGGAGATTGTTAGTGAAGCGGCTGGAATGGCGAACCCGAGCACAAGGATAGGAGAAATGAGGTGCGTTTTAGAAACCTTTCCCGATCACACGGTGTACCATCTTCTGGGTTTCCCAGGCATGTTTTCGATGTAGGAAGATGCCCTTGAACCTGGAGATTTGGGACCCATGCAATGGGTACCACGCAGTATTACTTTAAAGGGTCTGCGTTTGCTCACCCAACCTCACCAATCCTCTCAGCCCCAAGAGTGTCCAGCCTTATGTCTCATCCAGCTGTGGGTCTAGAAATGGTCAATCCAGGTTGCATCAGAGCCCCTGAACGGATTTTGTAAGAATTTCTCTCTCTTTCACTGTCTTTGTTTTATGGGGTTTTTTTTTAAGTAATCTATTTTTATAATGGGGCTTAGCTGTTTTTCGCTGCTGTGTTTATGCCGCTTTACACCCTCTTGATTCACTTCCAGAGAGATATCAATACATAGGTTTTAAGACTCTTCCTAGTCAGATATATTCTTGGGCGGTGAATAGGGGGTGTTGAGTCCAGTTCACTGAGCAGGGAGTAGGTCTTGTCTATTACATATTTGGCTTGTGGAACAGTATGTGAGCTAATTTCAAACCCTTGTTTTATGCATCGCCCCACCTCACCTTTCCCGTTAAGCAGCCATAGTGTGTTTTCTAAATGTGCGACTCTCTTCTGTTTTGGAATTCAGTTCAGGTGTAGCGATGTTGACATTCCCTCTATAAGTGATATCTTAGAATAAGTGTCCTTTTCTGTGTGACTTACTTCACTTAGAGTCATCGTCCCTAAATCCACTCATCATGCTGCTACTAGCCTTATGATACTGATTTCATGGCTGAGTGATATTCCATTGTGCATAAGTACCACAACTTCTTTATCCATTTTTCTCTTTCCTGGGATATTTCAGGTGTACCGAAGTGGAGGTTCTTGGAAACAGAGCAGCCCTATACTTTGGGGTGCCTGTGTCGTGTTGATTTTTAGGTTTCCCGATTTCTATGCCCATGAGTGGAAGTGCCCTATGCTCTCTCAGCTGTGTCTATTCCATGTTTCAGGACGCAGCGTACACTTCTCCAGAGTGGCTGTTGGCAATTTCCATCCCGCCCATCAGCGTAGCAAGGCTCCCGTGTCTCCATGGCCTGTCCTGCATTTCTGGTTTTAACACTTTTTTCAGCATGGCCCTTTTGACCGCTGGCAAGCGAGACTTCTTTGTAGCGCCGATTTGCCTTTCCGGCTTGCTTGGTTGGCCAAAAAGGGCGTACGCGTTTTTTCCTGAATATATTCAGGAAAAAACGCGTACGCCCTTTTTGGCCAAGGGCATCATTGTCAACGCTTTGCCGCTTTTCATGTGCTTTCAAGGCGAGTCGAATCTACCTCCTGAAATCTGTTTCCTGCAATTCTGCCTTGCTTTCAAATCCTCTTCGTTGCCTTCCCTCAATATATTTGTGGACGAGAGTCATCATTTAGAACTCTGCAGGTTTGTGAATTGCAGTGCCCCTGAGCTCCATTTGTCAACTCGCTTTTTTGGGAGCTGGCCGCAAAAGCGCAGGATTGCTTCAGGCCCTATTCTGGTTCCGGGGGGCAGGCTGAGCCTGTGGTTCATTCTTCTTCCTGATGGGAAAATAGAGTGACCTGTGCCTGTCCCAACACCTAGAGCTAGTCTCTCATTGGTTCCCCCTCTTCCCGTTCATCCTCAGGACAAATTGCGACCTGTACGAAACAGGAGGTCAACGGTGCTGATTCTCCAAGTAGGGAGATTGTTAGTGAAGCGGCTGGAATGGCGAACCCGAGCACAAGGAGAGGAGAAATGAGGTGCATTTTAGAAACCTTTCCCGATCACACGGTGTACCATCTTCTGGGTTTCCCAGGCATGTTTTCGATGTAGGAAGATGCCCTTGACCCTGGAGATTTGGGACCCATGGCATGGGTACCACGCAGTATTACTTTAAAGGGTCTGCGTTTGCTCACCCAACCTCACCAATCCTCTCAGCCCCAAGAGTGTCCAGCCTTATGTCTCATCCAGCTGTGGGTCTAGATATGGTCAATCCAGGTTGCATCAGAGCCCCTGAATGGATTTTGTAAGAATGTCTCTCTCTTTCACTGTCTTTGTTTTATGGGGTTTTTTTTTAAGTAATCTATTTTTATAATGGGGTTTAGCTGCTTTTCGCTGCTGGTTTATGCCGCTTTACACCCTCTTGATTCACTTCCAGAGAGATATCAATACATAGGTTTAAAGACTCTTACTAGTCAGATATATTCTTGGGCGGTGAATAGGGGGTGTTGAGTCCAGTTCACTGAGCAGGGAGTAGGTCTTGTCTATTATATATTTGGCTTGTGGAACGGTATGTGAGCTAATTTCAAACCCTTGTTTTATGCATCACCCCGCCTCAACTTTCCCGTTAAGCAGCCATAGTGTGTTTTGTAAATGTGTGACTCTGTTCTGTTTTGGAATTCAGTTCAGGTGTAGCGATGTTGACATTCCCTCTATAAGTGATATCTTAGGATAAGTGTCCTTTTCTGTGTGACTTACTTCACTTAGAGTCATCGTCCCTAAATCCACTCATCATGCTGCTACTAGTCTTATGACACTGATTTCATGGCTGAGTGATATTCCATTGTGCATAAGTACCACAACTTCTTTGTCCATTTTTCTCTTTCCTGGGATATTTAAGGTGTACCGAAGTGGAGGTTCTTGGAAACAGAGCAGCCCTAAACTTTGGGGTGCCTGTGTCATGTTGATTTTTAGGTTTCCCGATTTCTACGCCCATGAGTGGAAGTGCCCTATGCTCTCTCAGCTGTGTCTATTCCATGTTTCAGGACGCAGCGTACACTTCTCCAGAGTGGCTGTTGGCAATTTCCATCCCGCCCATCAGCATAGCAAGGCTCCCGTGTCTCTATGGCCTGTCCTGCATTTCTGGTTTTTACACTTTTTTCAGCATGGCCCTTTTGACCGCTGGCAAGCGAGACTTCTTTGTAGCGCCGATTTGCCTTTCCGGCTTGCTTGGTTGGCCAAAAAGGGCGTATGCGTTTTTTCCTGAATATATTCAGGAAAAAACGCATACGCCCTTTTTGGCCAAGGGCATCATTGTCAACGCTTTGCCGCTTTTCATGTGCTTTCAAGGCGAGTCGAATCTACCTCCTGAAATCTGTTTCCTGCAATTCTGCCTTGCTTTCAAATCCTCTTCGTTGCCTTCCCTCAATATATTTGTGGACGAGAGTCATCATTTCTAACTCTGCAGGTTTGTGAATTGCAGTGCCCCTGAGCTCCATTTGTCAACTCGCTTTTTTGGGAGCTGGCCGCAAAAGCGCAGGATTGCTTCAGGCCCTATTCTGGTTCCGGGGGGCAGGCTGAGCCTGTGGTTCATTCTTCTTCCTGATGGGAAAATAGAGTGACCTGTGCCTGTCCCAACACCTAGAGCTAGTCTCTCATTGGTTCCCCCTCTTCCCGTTCATCCTCAGGACAAATTGCGACCTGTACGAAACAGGAGGTCAACGGTGCTGATTCTCCAAGTCGGGAGATTGTTAGTGAAGCGGCTGGAATGGCGAACCCAAGCACAAGGAGAGGAGAAATGAGGTGCGTTTTAGAAACCTTTCCCGATCACACGGTGTACCATCTTCTGGGTTTCCCAGGCATGTTTTCGATGTAGGAAGATGCCCTTGAACCTGGAGATTTGGGACCCATGCAATGGGTACCACGCAGTATTACTTTAAAGGGTCTGCGTTTGCTCACCCAACCTCACCAATCCTCTCAGCCCCAAGAGTGTCCAGCCTTATGTCTCATCCAGCTGTGGGTCTAGAAATGGTCAATCCAGGTTGCATCAGAGCCCCTGAACGGATTTTGTAAGAATTTCTCTCTCTTTCACTGTCTTTGTTTTATGGGGTTTTTTTTTAAGTAATCTATTTTTATAATGGGGCTTAGCTGCTTTTCCCTGCTGTGTTTATGCCGCTTTACACCCTCTTGATTCACTTCCAGAGAGATATCAATACATAGGTTTTAAGACTCTTCCTAGTCAGATATATTCTTGGGCGGTGAATAGGGGGTGTTGAGTCCAGTTCACTGAGCAGGGAGTAGGTCTTGTCTATTACATATTTGGCTTGTGGAACAGTATGTGAGCTAATTTCAAACCCTTGTTTTATGCATCGCCCCACCTCACCTTTCCCGTTAAGCAGCCATAGTGTGTTTTCTAAATGTGCGACTCTCTTCTGTTTTGGAATTCAGTTCAGGTGTAGCGATGTTGACATTCCCTCTATAAGTGATATCTTAGAATAAGTGTCCTTTTCTGTGTGACTTACTTCACTTAGAGTCATCGTCCCTAAATCCACTCATCATGCTGCTACTAGCCTTATGACACTGATTTCATGGCTGAGTGATATTCCATTGTGCATAAGTACCACAACTTCTTTATCCATTTTTCTCTTTCCTGGGATATTTCAGGTGTACCGAAGTGGAGGTTCTTGGAAACAGAGCAGCCCTATACTTTGGGGTGCCTGTGTCGTGTTGATTTTTAGGTTTCCCGATTTCTATGCCCATGAGTGGAAGTGCCCTATGCTCTCTCAGCTGTGTCTATTCCATGTTTCAGGACGCAGCGTACACTTCTCCAGAGTGGCTGTTGGCAATTTCCATCCCGCCCATCAGCGTAGCAAGGCTCCCGTGTCTCCATGGCCTGTCCTGCATTTCTGGTTTTTACACTTTTTTCAGCATGGCCCTTTTGACCGCTGGCAAGCGAGACTTCTTTGTAGCGCCGATTTGCCTTTCCGGCTTGCTTGGTTGGCCAAAAAGGGCGTATGCGTTTTTTCCTGAATATATTCAGGAAAAAACGCATACGCCCTTTTTGGCCAAGGGCATCATTGTCAACGCTTTGCCGCTTTTCATGTGCTTTCAAGGCGAGTCGAATCTACCTCCTGAAATCTGTTTCCTGCAATTCTGCCTTGCTTTCAAATCCTCTTCGTTGCCTTCCCTCAATATATTTGTGGACGAGAGTCATCATTTCTAACTCTGCAGGTTTGTGAATTGCAGTGCCCCTGAGCTCCATTTGTCAACTCGCTTTTTTGGGAGCTGGCCGCAAAAGCGCAGGATTGCTTCAGGCCCTATTCTGGTTCCGGGGGGCAGGCTGAGCCTGTGGTTCATTCTTCTTCCTGATGGGAAAATAGAGTGACCTGTGCCTGTCCCAACACCTAGAGCTAGTCTCTCATTGGTTCCCCCTCTTCCCGTTCATCCTCAGGACAAATTGCGACCTGTACGAAACAGGAGGTCAACGGTGCTGATTCTCCAAGTCGGGAGATTGTTAGTGAAGCGGCTGGAATGGCGAACCCAAGCACAAGGAGAGGAGAAATGAGGTGCGTTTTAGAAACCTTTCCCGATCACACGGTGTACCATCTTCTGGGTTTCCCAGGCATGTTTTCGATGTAGGAAGATGCCCTTGAACCTGGAGATTTGGGACCCATGCAATGGGTACCACGCAGTATTACTTTAAAGGGTCTGCGTTTGCTCACCCAACCTCACCAATCCTCTCAGCCCCAAGAGTGTCCAGCCTTATGTCTCATCCAGCTGTGGGTCTAGAAATGGTCAATCCAGGTTGCATCAGAGCCCCTGAACGGATTTTGTAAGAATTTCTCTCTCTTTCACTGTCTTTGTTTTATGGGGTTTTTTTTTAAGTAATCTATTTTTATAATGGGGCTTAGCTGCTTTTCCCTGCTGTGTTTATGCCGCTTTACACCCTCTTGATTCACTTCCAGAGAGATATCAATACATAGGTTTTAAGACTCTTCCTAGTCAGATATATTCTTGGGCGGTGAATAGGGGGTGTTGAGTCCAGTTCACTGAGCAGGGAGTAGGTCTTGTCTATTACATATTTGGCTTGTGGAACAGTATGTGAGCTAATTTCAAACCCTTGTTTTATGCATCGCCCCACCTCACCTTTCCCGTTAAGCAGCCATAGTGTGTTTTCTAAATGTGCGACTCTCTTCTGTTTTGGAATTCAGTTCAGGTGTAGCGATGTTGACATTCCCTCTATAAGTGATATCTTAGAATAAGTGTCCTTTTCTGTGTGACTTACTTCACTTAGAGTCATCGTCCCTAAATCCACTCATCATGCTGCTACTAGCCTTATGACACTGATTTCATGGCTGAGTGATATTCCATTGTGCATAAGTACCACAACTTCTTTATCCATTTTTCTCTTTCCTGGGATATTTCAGGTGTACCGAAGTGGAGGTTCTTGGAAACAGAGCAGCCCTATACTTTGGGGTGCCTGTGTCGTGTTGATTTTTAGGTTTCCCGATTTCTATGCCCATGAGTGGAAGTGCCCTATGCTCTCTCAGCTGTGTCTATTCCATGTTTCAGGACGCAGCGTACACTTCTCCAGAGTGGCTGTTGGCAATTTCCATCCCGCCCATCAGCGTAGCAAGGCTCCCGTGTCTCCATGGCCTGTCCTGCATTTCTGGTTTTTACACTTTTTTCAGCATGGCCCTTTTGACCGCTGGCAAGCGAGACTTCTTTGTAGCGCCGATTTGCCTTTCCGGCTTGCTTGGTTGGCCAAAAAGGGCGTACGCGTTTTTTCCTGAATATATTCAGGAAAAAACGCGTACGCCCTTTTTGGCCAAGGGCATCATTGTCAACGCTTTGCCGCTTTTCATGTGCTTTCAAGGCGAGTCGAATCTACCTCCTGAAATCTGTTTCCTGCAATTCTGCCTTGCTTTCAAATCCTCTTCGTTGCCTTCCCTCAATATATTTGTGAACGAGAGTCATCATTTAGAACTCTGCAGGTTTGTGAATTGCAGTGCCCCTGAGCTCCATTTGTCAACTCGCTTTTTTGGGAGCTGGCCGCAAAAGCGCAGGATTGCTTCAGGCCCTATTCTGGTTCCGGGGGGCAGGCTGAGCCTGTGGTTCATTCTTCTTCCTGATGGGAAAATAGAGTGACCTGTGCCTGTCCCAACACCTAGAGCTAGTCTCTCATTGGTTCCCCCTCTTCCCGTTCATCCTCAGGACAAATTGCGACCTGTACGAAACAGGAGGTCAACGGTGCTGATTCTCCAAGTAGGGAGATTGTTAGTGAAGCGGCTGGAATGGCGAACCCGAGCACAAGGAGAGGAGAAATGAGGTGCGTTTTAGAAACCTTTCCCGATCACACGGTGTACCATCTTCTGGGTTTCCCAGGCATGTTTTCGATGTAGGAAGATGCCCTTGAACCTGGAGATTTGGGACCCATGGCATGGGTACCACGCAGTATTACTTTAAAGGGTCTGCGTTTGCTCACCCAACCTCACCAATCCTCTCAGCCCCAAGAGTGTCCAGCCTTATGTCTCATCCAGCTGTGGGTCTAGATATGGTCAATCCAGGTTGCATCAGAGCCCCTGAACAGATTTTGTAAGAATTTCTCTCTCTTTCACTGTCTTTGTTTTATGGGTTTTTTTTTTAAGTAATCTATTTTTATAATGGGGTTTAGCTGCTTTTCGCTGCTGGTTTATGCCGCTTTACACCCTCTTGATTCACTTCCAGAGGGATATCAATACATAGGTTTTAAGACTCTTCCTAGTCAGATATATCCTTGGGCGGTGAATAGGGGGTGTTGAGTCCAGTTCACTGAGCAGGGAGTAGGTCTTGTCTATTACATATTTGGCTTGTGGAACGGTATGTGAGCTAATTTCAAACCCTTGTTTTATGCATCGCCCCACCTCACCTTTCCCGTTAAGCAGCCATAGTATGTTTTCTAAATGTGCGACTCTGTTCTGTTTTGGAATTCAGTTCAGGTGTAGCGATGTTGACATTCCCTCTATAAGTGATATCTTAGGATAAGTGTCCTTTTCTGTGTGACTTACTTCACTTAGAGTCATCGTCCCTAAATCCACTCATCATGCTGCTACTAGCCTTATGACACTGATTTCATGGCTGAGTGATATTCCATTGTGCATAAGTACCACAACTTCTTTATCCATTTTTCTCTTTCCTGGGATATTTAAGGTGTACCGAAGTGGAGGTTCTTGGAAACAGAGCAGCCCTAAACTTTGGGGTGCCTGTGTCGTGTTGATTTTTAGGTTTCCCGATTTCTACGCCCATGAGTGGAAGTGCCCTATGCTCTCTCAGCTGTGTCTATTCCATGTTTCAGGACGCAGCGTACACTTCTCCAGAGTGGCTGTTGGCAATTTCCATCCCGCCCATCAGCGTAGCAAGGCTCCCGTGTCTCCATGGCCTGTCCTGCATTTCTGGTTTTTACACTTTTTTCATCATGGCCCTTTTGACCGCTGGCAAGCGAGACTTCTTTGTAGCGCCGATTTGCCTTTCCGGCTTGCTTGGTTGGCCAAAAAGGGCGTATGCGTTTTTTCCTGAATATATTCAGGAAAAACCGCATACGCCCTTTTTGGCCAAGGGCATCATTGTCAACGCTTTGCCGCTTTTCATGTGCTTTCAAGGCGAGTCGAATCTACCTCCTGAAATCTGTTTCCTGCAATTCTGCCTTGCTTTCAAATCCTCTTCGTTGCCTTCCCTCAATATATTTGTGGACGAGAGTCATCATTTCTAACTCTGCAGGTTTGTGAATTGCAGTGCCCCTGAGCTCCATTTGTCAACTCGCTTTTTTGGGAGCTGGCCGCAAAAGCGCAGGATTGCTTCAGGCCCTATTCTGGTTCCGGGGGGCAGGCTGAGCCTGTGGTTCATTCTTCTTCCTGATGGGAAAATAGAGTGACCTGTGCCTGTCCCAACACCTAGAGCTAGTCTCTCATTGGTTCCCCCTCTTCCCGTTCATCCTCAGGACAAATTGCAACCTGTACGAAACAGGAGGTCAACGGTGCTGATTCTCCAAGTAGGGAGATTGTTAGTGAAGCGGCTGGAATGGCGAACCCGAGCACAAGGAGAGGAGAAATGAGGTGCGTTTTAGAAACCTTTCCCGATCACACGGTGTACCATCTTCTGGGTTTCCCAGGCATGTTTTCGATGTAGGAAGATGCCCTTGAACCTGGAGATTTGGGACCCATGGCATGGGTACCACGCAGTATTACTTTAAAGGGTCTGCGTTTGCTCACCCAACCTCACCAATCCTCTCTGCCCCAAGAGTGTCCAGCCTTATGTCTCATCCAGCTGTGGGTCTAGATATGGTCAATCCAGGTTGCATCAGAGCCCCTGAACGGATTTTGTAAGAATTTCTCTCTCTTTCACTGTCTTTGTTTTATGGGTTTTTTTTTTTAAGTAATCTATATTTATAATGGGGTTTAGCTGCTTTTCCTTGCTGTGTTTATGCCGCTTTACACCCTCTTGATTCACTTCCAGAGAGATATCAATACATAGGTTTTAAGACTCTTCCTAGTCAGATATATTCTTGGGCGGTGAATAGGGGGTGTTGAGTTCAGTTCACTGAGCAGGGAGTAGGTCTTGTCTATTACATATTTGGCTTGTGGAACGGTATGTGAGCTAATTTCAAACCCTTGTTTTATGCATCGCCCCACCTCACCTTTCCCGTTAAGCAGCCATAGTGTGTTTTCTAAATGTGCGACTCTGTTCTGTTTTGGAATTCAGTTCAGGTGTAGCGATGTTGACATTCCCTCTATCAGTGATATCTTAGGATAAGTGTCCTTTTCTGTGTGACTTACTTCACTTAGAGTCATCGTCCCTAAATCCACTCATCATGCTGCTACTAGCCTTATGACACTGATTTCATGGCTGAGTGATATTCCATTGTGCATAAGTACCACAACTTCTTTATCCATTTTTCTCTTTCCTGGGATATTTAAGGTGTACCGAAGTGGAGGTTCTTGGAAACAGAGCAGCCCTAAACTTTGGGGTGCCTGTGTCGTGTTGATTTTTAGGTGTCCCGATTTCTACGCCCATGAGTGGAAGTGCCCTATGCTCTCTCAGCTGTGTCTATTCCGTGTTTCAGGACGCAGCGTACACTTCTCCAGAGTGGCTGTTGGCAATTTCCATCCCGCCCATCAGCGTAGCAAGGCTCCCGTGTCTCCATGGCCTGTCCTGCATTTCTGGTTTTTACACTTTTTTCAGCATGGCCCTTTTGACCGCTGGCAAGCGAGACTTCTTTGTAGCGCCGATTTGCCTTTCCGGCTTGCTTGGTTGGCCAAAAAGGGCGGATGCGTTTTTTCCTGAATATATTCAGGAAAAAACGCATACGCCCTTTTTGGCCAAGGGCATCATTGTCAACGCTTTGCCGCTTTTCATGTGCTTTCAAGGCGAGTCGAATCGACCTCCTGAAATCTGTTTCCTGCAATTCTGCCTTGCTTTCAAATCCTCTTCGTTGCCTTCCCTCAATATATTTGTGGACGAGAGTCATCATTTAGAACTCTGCAGGTTTGTGAATTGCAGTGCCCCTGAGCTCCATTTGTCAACTCGCTTTTTTGGGAGCTGGCCGCAAAAGCGCAGGATTGCTTCAGGCCCTATTCTGGTTCCGGGGGGCAGGCTGAGCCTGTGGTTCATTCTTCTTCCTGATGGGAAAATAGAGTGACCTGTGCCTGTCCCAACACCTAGAGCTAGTCTCTCATTGGTTCCCCCTCTTCCCGTTCATCCTCAGGACAAATTGCGACCTGTACGAAACAGGAGGTCAACGGTGCTGATTCTCCAAGTAGGGAGATTGTTAGTGAAGCGGCTGGAATGGCGAACCCGAGCACAAGGAGAGGAGAAATGAGGTGCGTTTTAGAAACCTTTCCCGATCACACGGTGTACCATCTTCTGGGTTTCCCAGGCATGTTTTCGATGTAGGAAGATGCCCTTGAACCTGGAGATTTGGGACCCATGGCATGGGTACCACGCAGTATTACTTTAAAGGGTCTGCGTTTGCTCACCCAACCTCACCAATCCTCTCAGCCCCAAGAGTGTCCAGCCTTATGTCTCATCCAGCTGTGGGTCTAGATATGGTTAATCCAGTTTACATCAGAGCCCCTGAACGGATTTTGTAAGAATGTCTCTCTCTTTCACTGTCTTTGTTTTATGGGTTTATTTTTTTAAGTAATCTATTTTTATAATGGGGTTTAGCTGCTTTTTGCTGCTGTGTTTATGCCGCTTTACACCCTCTTGATTCACTTCCAGAGGGATATCAATACATAGGTTTTAAGACTCTTCCTAGTCAGATATATTCTTGGGCGTTGAATAGGGGGTGTTTAGTCCAGTTCACTGAGCAGGGAGTAGGTCTTGTCTATTACATATTTGGCTTGTGGAACGGTATGTGAGCTAATTTCAAACCCTTGTTTTATGCATCGCCCCACCTCACCTTTCCCGTTAAGCAGCCATAGTGTGTTTTCTAAATGTGTGACTCTGTTCTGTTTTGGAATTCAGTTCAGGTGTAGCGATGTTGACATTCCCTCTATAAGTGATATCTTAGGATAAGTGTCCTTTTCTGTGTGACTTACTTCACTTAGAGTCATCGTCCCTAAATCCACTCATCATGCTGCTACTAGCCTTATGACACTGATTTAATGGCTGAGTGATATTCCATTGTGCATAAGTACCACAACTTCTTTATCCATTTTTCTCTTTCCTGGGATATTTTAGGTGTACCGAAGTGGAGGTTCTTGGAAACAGAGCAGCCCTAAACTTTGGGGTGCCTGTGTCTTGTTGATTTTTAGGTTTCCAGATTTCTACGCCCATGAGTGGAAGTGCCCTATGCTCTCTCAGCTGTGTCTATTCCATGTTTCAGGACGCAGCGTACACTTCTCCAGAGTGGCTGTTGGCAATTTCCATCCCGCCCATCAGCGTAGCAAGGCTCCCGTGTCTCCATGGCCTGTCCTGCATTTCTGGTTTTTACACTTTTTTCAGCATGGCCCTTTTGACCGCTGGCAAGCGAGACTTCTTTGTAGCGCCGATTTGCCTTTCCGGCTTGCTTGGTTGGCCAAAAAGGGCGTATGCGTTTTTTCCTGAATATATTCAGGAAAAAACGCATACGCCCTTTTTGGCCAAGGGCATCATTGTCAACGCTTTGCCGCTTTTCATGTGCTTTCAAGGCGAGTCGAATCGACCTCCTGAAATCTGTTTCCTGCAATTCTGCCTTGCTTTCAAATCCTCTTCGTTGCCTTCCCTCAATATATTTGTGGACGAGAGTCACCATTTCTAACTCTGCAGGTTTGTGAATTGCAGTGCCCCTGAGCTCCATTTGTCAACTCGCTTTTTTGGGAGCTGGCCGCAAAAGCGCAGGATTGCTTCAGGCCCTATTCTGGTTCCGGGGGGCAGGCTGAGCCTGTGGTTCATTCTTCTTCCTGATGGGAAAATAGAGTGACCTGTGCCTGTCCCAACACCTAGAGCTAGTCTCTCATTGGTTCCCCCTCTTCCCGTTCATCCTCAGGACAAATTGCGACCTGTACGAAACAGGAGGTCAACGGTGCTGATTCTCCAAGTAGGGAGATTGTTAGTGAAGCGGCTGGAATGGCGAACCCGAGCACAAGGAGAGGAGAAATGAGGTGCGTTTTAGAAACCTTTCCCGATCACACGGTGTACCGTCTTCTGGGTTTCCCAGGCATGTTTTCGATGTAGGAAGATGCCCTTGAACCTGGAGATTTGGGACCCATGGCATGGGTACCACGCAGTATTACTTTAAAGGGTCTGCGTTTGCTCACCCAACCTCACCAATCCTCTCAGCCCCAAGAGTGTCCAGCCTTATGTCTCATCCACCTGTGGGTCTAGATATGGTCAATCCAGGGTGCATCAGAGCCCCTCAACGGATTTTGTAAGAATTTCTCTCTCTTTCACTGTCTTTGTTTTATGGGTTTTTTTTTAAGTAATCTATTTTTATAATGGGGTTTAGCTGCTTTTCCCTGCTGTGTTTATGCCGCTTTACACCCTCTTGATTCACTTCCAGAGAGATATCAATACATAGGTTTTAAGACTCTTCCTTGTCAGATATATTCTTGGGTGGTGAATAGGGGGTGTTGAGTCCAGTTCACTGAGCAGGGAATAGGTCTTGTCTATTACATATTTGGCTTCTGGAACGGTATCTGAGCTAATTTCAAACCCTTGTTTTATGCATCGCCCCACCTCACCTTTCCCGTTAAGCAGCCATAGCGTGTTTTCTAAATGTGTGACTCTGTTCTTTTTTGGAATTCAGTTCAGGTGTAGCGATGTTGACATTCCCTCTATAAGTGATATCTTACGATAAGTATCCTTTTCTGTGTGACTTACTTCACTTAGAGTCATCGTCCCTAAATCCACTCATCATGCTGCTACTAGCCTTATGACACTGATTTCATGGCTGAGTGATATTCCATTGTGCATAAGTACCACAACTTCTTTATCCATTTTTCTCTTTCCTGGGATATTTCAGGTGTACCGAAGTGGAGGTTCTTGGAAACAGAGCAGCCCTAAACTTTGGGGTGCCTGTGTCGTGTTGATTTTTAGGTTTCCCGATTTCTACGCCCATGAGTGGAAGTGCCCTATGCTCTCTCAGCTGTGTCTATTCCATGTTTCAGGACGCAGCGTACACTTCTCCAGAGTGGCTGTTGGCAATTTCCATCCCGCCCATCAGCGTAGCAAGGCTCCCGTGTCTCCATGGCCTGTCCTGCATTTCTGGTTTTTACACTTTTTTCAGCATGGCCCTTTTGACCGCTGGCAAGCGAGACTTCTTTGTAGCGCCGATTTGCCTTTCCGGCTTGCTTGGTTGGCCAAAAAGGGCGTATGCGTTTTTTCCTGAATATATTCAGGAAAAAACGCATACGCCCTTTTTGGCCAAGGGCATCATTGTCAACGCTTTGCCGCTTTTCATGTGCTTTCAAGGCGATTCGAATCTACCTCCTGAAATCTGTTTCCTGCAATTCTGCCTTGCTTTCAAATCCTCTTCGTTGCCTTCCCTCAATATATTTGTGGACGAGAGTCACCATTTCTAACTCTGCAGGTTTGTGAATTGCAGTGCCCCTGAGCTCCATTTGTCAACTCGCTTTTTTGGGAGCTGGCCGCAAAAGCGCAGGATTGCTTCAGGCCCTATTCTGGTTCCGGGGGGCAGGCTGAGCCTGTGGTTCATTCTTCTTCCTGATGGGAAAATAGAGTGACCTGTGCCTGTCCCAACACCTAGAGCTAGTCTCTCATTGGTTCCCCCTCTTCCCGTTCATCCTCAGGACAAATTGCGACCTGTACGAAACAGGAGGTCAACGGTGCTGATTCTCCAAGTAGGGAGATTGTTAGTGAAGCGGCTGGAATGGCGAACCCGAGCACAAGGAGAGGAGAAATGAGGTGCGTTTTAGAAACCTTTCCCGATCACACGGTGTACCATCTTCTGGGTTTCCCAGGCATGTTTTCGATGTATGAAGATGCCCTTGAACCTGGAGATTTGGGACCCATGGCATGGGTACCACGCAGGATTACTTTAAAGGGTCTGCGTTTGCTCACCCAACCTCACCAATCCTCTCAGCCCCAAGAGTGTCCAGCCTTATGTCTCATCCACCTGTGGGTCTAGATATGGTCAATCCAGGGTGCATCAGAGCCCCTCAACGGATTTTGTAAGAATTTCTCTCTCTTTCACTGTCTTTGTTTTATGGGGTTTTTTTTTTAAGTAATCTATTTTTATAATGGGGTTTAGCTGCTTTTCCCTGCTGTGTTTATGCCGCTTTACACCCTCTTGATTCACTTCCAGAGAGATATCAATACATAGGTTTTAAGACTCTTCCTTGTCAGATATATTCTTGGGTGGTGAATAGGGGGTGTTGAGTCCAGTTCACTGAGCAGGGAATAGGTCTTGTCTATTACATATTTGGCTTCTGGAACGGTATCTGAGCTAATTTCAAACCCTTGTTTTATGCATCGCCCCACCTCACCTTTCCCGTTAAGCAGCCATAGTGTGTTTTCTAAATGTGCGACTCTGTTCTGTTTTGGAATTCAGTTCAGGTGTAGCGATGTTGACATTCCCTCTATAAGTGATATCTTAGGATAAGTGTCCTTTTCTGTGTGACTTACTTCACTTAGAGTCATCGTCCCTAAATCCACTCATCATGCTGCTACTAGCCTTATGACACTGATTTCATGGCTGAGTGATATTCCATTGTGCATAAGTACCACAACTTCTTTATCCATTTTTCTCTTTCCTGGGATATTTAAGGTGTACCGAAGTGGAGGTTCTTGGAAACAGAGCAGCCCTAAACTTTGGGGTGCCTGTGTCGTGTTGATTTTTAGGTGTCCCGATTTCTACGCCCATGAGTGGAAGTGCCCTATGCTCTCTCAGCTGTGTCTATTCCATGTTTCAGGACGCAGCGTACACTTCTCCAGAGTGGCTGTTGGCAATTTCCATCCCGCCCATCAGCGTAGCAAGGCTCCCGTGTCTCCATGGCCTGTCCTGCATTTCTGGTTTTTACACTTTTTTCAGCATGGCCCTTTTGACCGCTGGCAAGCGAGACTTCTTTGTAGCGCCGATTTGCCTTTCCGGCTTGCTTGGTTGGCCAAAAAGGGCGTATGCGTTTTTTCCTGAATATATTCAGGAAAAAACGCATACGCCCTTTTTGGCCAAGGGCATCATTGTCAACGCTTTGCCGCTTTTCATGTGCTTTCAAGGCGAGTCGAATCGACCTCCTGAAATCTGTTTCCTGCAATTCTGCCTTGCTTTCAAATCCTCTTCGTTGCCTTCCCTCAATATATTTGTGGACGAGAGTCATCATTTCTAACTCTGCAGGTTTGTGAATTGCAGTGCCCCTGAGCTCCATTTGTCAACTCGCTTTTTTGGGAGCTGGCCGCAAAAGCGCAGGATTGCTTCAGGCCCTATTCTGGTTCCGGGGGGCAGGCTGAGCCTGTGGTTCATTCTTCTTCCTGATGGGAAAATAGAGTGACCTGTGCCTGTCCCAACACCTAGAGCTAGTCTCTCATTGGTTCCCCCTCTTCCCGTTCATCCTCAGGACAAATTGCCACCTGTACGAAACAGGAGTTCAACGGTGCTGATTCTCCAAGTAGGGAGATTGTTAGTGAAGCGGCTGGAATGGCGAACCCGAGCACAAGGAGAGGAGAAATGAGGTGCGTTTTAGAAACCTTTCCCGATCACACGGTGTACCATCTTCTGGGTTTCCCAGGCATGTTTTCGATGTAGGAAGATGCCCTTGAACCTGGAGATTTGGGACCCATGGCATGGGTACCACGCAGTATTACTTTAAAGGGTCTGCGTTTGCTCACCCAACCTCACCAATCCTCTCAGCCCCAAGAGTGTCCAGCCTTATGTCTCATCCAGCTGTGGGTCTAGAAATGGTCAATCCAGGGTGCATCAGAGCCCCTGAACGGATTTTGTAAGAATGTCTCTCTCTTTCACTGTCTTTGTTTTATGGGGTTTGTTTTTTTTTAAGTAATCTATTTTTATAATGGGGTTTAGCTGCTTTTCGCTGCTGTGTTTATGCCGCTTTACACCCTCTTGATTCACTTCCAGAGGGATAGCAATACATAGGTTTTAAGACTCTTCCTAGTCAGATATATTCTTGGGCGGTGAATAGGGGGTGTTGAGTCCAGTTCACTGAGCAGGGAGTAGGTCTTGTCTATTACATATTTGGCTTGTGGAACGGTATGTGAGCTAATTTCAAACCCTTGTTTTATGCATCGCCCCACCTCACCTTTCCCGTTAAGCAGCCATAGTGTGTTTTCTAAATGTGCGACTCTGTTCTGTTTTGGAATTCAGTTCAGGTGTAGCGATGTTGACATTCCCTCTATAAGTGATATCTTAGGATAAGTGTCCTTTTCTGTGTGACTTACTTCACTTAGAGTCATCGTCCCTAAATCCACTCATCATGCTGCTACTAGCCTTATGACACTGATTTCATGGCTGAGTGATATTCCATTGTGCATAAGTACCACAACTTCTTTATCCATTTTTCTCTTTCCTGGGATATTTAAGGTGTACCGAAGTGGAGGTTCTTGGAAACAGAGCAGCCCTAAACTTTGGGGTGCCTGTGTCGTGTTGATTTTTAGGTGTCCCGATTTCTACGCCCATGAGTGGAAGTGCCCTATGCTCTCTCAGCTGTGTCTATTCCATGTTTCAGGACGCAGCGTACACTTCTCCAGAGTGGCTGTTGGCAATTTCCATCCCGCCCATCAGCGTAGCAAGGCTCCCGTGTCTCCATGGCCTGTCCTGCATTTCTGGTTTTTACACTTTTTTCAGCATGGCCCTTTTGACCGCTGGCAAGCGAGACTTCTTTGTAGCGCCGATTTGCCTTTCCGGCTTGCTTGGTTGGCCAAAAAGGGCGTATGCGTTTTTTCCTGAATATATTCAGGAAAAAACGCATACGCCCTTTTTGGCCAAGGGCATCATTGTCAACGCTTTGCCGCTTTTCATGTGCTTTCAAGGCGAGTCGAATCGACCTCCTGAAATCTGTTTCCTGCAATTCTGCCTTGCTTTCAAATCCTCTTCGTTGCCTTCCCTCAATATATTTGTGGACGAGAGTCATCATTTAGAACTCTGCAGGTTTGTGAATTGCAGTGCCCCTGAGCTCCATTTGTCAACTCGCTTTTTTGGGAGCTGGCCGCAAAAGCGCAGGATTGCTTCAGGCCCTATTCTGGTTCCGGGGGGCAGGCTGAGCCTGTGGTTCATTCTTCTTCCTGATGGGAAAATAGAGTGACCTGTGCCTGTCCCAACACCTAGAGCTAGTCTCTCATTGGTTCCCCCTCTTCCCGTTCATCCTCAGGACAAATTGCCACCTGTACGAAACAGGAGGTCAACGGTGCTGATTCTCCAAGTAGGGAGATTGTTAGTGAAGCGGCTGGAATGGCGAACCCGAGCACAAGGAGAGGAGAAATGAGGTGCGTTTTAGAAACCTTTCCCGATCACACGGTGTACCATCTTCTGGGTTTCCCAGGCATGTTTTCGATGTAGGAAGATGCCCTTGAACCTGGAGATTTGGGTCCCATGGCATGGGTACCACGCAGTATTACTTTAAAGGGTCTGCGTTTGCTCACCCAACCTCACCAATCCTCTCAGCCCCAAGAGTGTCCAGCCTTATGTCTCATCCAGCTGTGGGTCTAGAAATGGTCAGTCCAGGTTGCATCAGAGCCCCTGAACGGATTTTGTAAGAATTTCTCTCTCTTTCACTGTCTTTGTTTTATTGGGTTTGTTTTTTTTTAAGTAATCTATTTTTATAATGGGGTTTAGCTGCTTTTCGCTGCTGTGTTTATGCCGCTTTACACCCTCTTGATTCACTTCCAGAGGGATAGCAATACATAGGTTTTAAGACTCTTCCTAGTCAGATATATTCTTGGGCGGTGAATAGGGGGTGTTGAGTCCAGTTCACTGAGCAGGGAGTAGGTCTTGTCTATTACATATTTGGCTTGTGGAACGGTATGTGAGCTAATTTCAAACCCTTGTTTTATGCATCGCCCCACCTCACCTTTCCCGTTAAGCAGCCATAGTGTGTTTTCTAAATGTGCGACTCTGTTCTGTTTTGGAATTCAGTTCAGGTGTAGCGATGTTGACATTCCCTCTATAAGTGATATCTTAGGATAAGTGTCCTTTTCTGTGTGACTTACTTCACTTAGAGTCATCGTCCCTAAATCCACTCATCATGCTGCTACTAGCCTTATGACACTGATTTCATGGCTGAGTGATATTCCATTGTGCATAAGTACCACAACTTCTTTATCCATTTTTCTCTTTCCTGGGATATTTAAGGTGTACCGAAGTGGAGGTTCTTGGAAACAGAGCAGCCCTAAACTTTGGGGTTCCTGTGTCGTGTTGATTTTTAGGTGTCCCGATTTCTACGCCCATGAGTGGAAGTGCCCTATGCTCTCTCAGCTGTGTCTATTCCATGTTTCAGGACGCAGCGTACACTTCTCCAGAGTGGCTGTTGGCAATTTCCATCCCGCCCATCAGCGTAGCAAGGCTCCCGTGTCTCCATGGCCTGTCCTGCATTTCTGGTTTTTACACTTTTTTCAGCATGGCCCTTTTGACCGCTGGCAAGCGAGACTTCTTTGTAGCGCCGATTTGCCTTTCCGGCTTGCTTGGTTGGCCAAAAAGGGCGTATGCGTTTTTTCCTGAATATATTCAGGAAAAAACGCATACGCCCTTTTTGGCCAAGGGCATCATTGTCAACGCTTTGCCGCTTTTCATGTGCTTTCAAGGCGAGTCGAATCGACCTCCTGAAATCTGTTTCCTGCAATTCTGCCTTGCTTTCAAATCCTCTTCGTTGCCTTCCCTCAATATATTTGTGGACGAGAGTCATCATTTAGAACTCTGCAGGTTTGTGAATTGCAGTGCCCCTGAGCTCCATTTGTCAACTCGCTTTTTTGGGAGCTGGCCGCAAAAGCGCAGGATTGCTTCAGGCCCTATTCTGGTTCCGGGGGGCAGGCTGAGCCTGTGGTTCATTCTTCTTCCTGATGGGAAAATAGAGTGACCTGTGCCTGTCCCAACACCTAGAGCTAGTCTCTCATTGGTTCCCCCTCTTCCCGTTCATCCTCAGGACAAATTGCGACCTGTACGAAACAGGAGGTCAACGGTGCTGATTCTCCAAGTAGGGAGATTGTTAGTGAAGCGGCTGGAATGGCGAACACGAGCACAAGGAGAGGAGAAATGAGGTGCGTTTTAGAAACCTTTCCCGATCACACGGTGTACCATCTTCTGGGTTTCCCAGGCATGTTTTCGATGTAGGAAGATGCCCTTGAACCTGGAGATTTGGGACCCATGGCATGGGTACCACGCACTATTACTTTAAAGGGTCTGCGTTTGCTCACCCAACCTCACCAATCCTCTCAGCCCCAAGAGTGTCCAGCCTTATGTCTCATCCACCTGTGGGTCTAGATATGGTCAATCCAGGTTGCATCAGAGCCCCTGAACGGGTTTTGTAAGAATGTCTCTCTCTTTCTCTGTCTTTGTTTTCTGGGGTTTTTTTTTTTTTAAGTAATCTATTTTTATAATGGGGTTTAGCTGCTTTTCCCTGCTGTGTTTATGCCGCTTTACACCCTCTTGATTCACTTCCAGAGAGATATCAATACATAGGTTTTAAGACTCTTCCTAGTCAGATATATTCTTGGGCGGTGAATAGGGGGTGTTGAGTCCAGTTCACTGAGCAGGGAGTAGGTCTTGTCTATTACATATTTGGCTTGTGGAACGGTATGTGAGCTAATTTCAAACCCTTGTTTTATGCATCGCCCCACCTCACCTTTCCCGTTAAGCAGCCATAGCGTGTTTTCTAAATGTGTGACTCTGTTCTCTTTTGGAATTCAGTTCAGGTGTAGCGATGTTGACATTCCCTCTATAAGTGATATCTTAGGATTAGTGTCCTTTTCTGTGTGACTTACTTCACTTAGAGTCATCATCCCTAAATCCACTCATCATGCTGCTACTAGCCTTATGACACTGATTTCATGGCTGAGTGATATTCCATTGTGCATAAGTACCACAACTTCTTTATCCATTTTTCTCTTTCCTGGGATATTTAAGGTGTACCGAAGTGGAGGTTCTTGGAAACAGAGCAGCCCTAAACTTTGGGGTGCCTGTGTCTTGTTGATTTTTAGGTTTCCCGATTTCTACGCCCATGAGTGGAAGTGCCCTATGCTCTCTCAGCTGTGTCTATTCCATGTTTCAGGACGCAGCGTACACTTCTCCAGAGTGGCTGTTGGCAATTTCCATCCCGCCCATCAGCGTAGCAAGGCTCCCGTGTCTCCATGGCCTGTCCTGCATTTCTGGTTTTTACACTTTTTTCAGCATGGCCCTTTTGACCGCTGGCAAGCGAGACTTCTTTGTAGCGCTGATTCGCCTTTCCGGCTTGCTTGGTTGGCCAAAAAGGGCGTATGCGTTCTTTCCTGAATATATTCAGGAAAAAATGCATACGCCCTTTTTGGCCAAGGGCATCATTGTCAACGCTTTGCCGCTTTTCATGTGCTTTCAAGGCGAGTCGAATCGACCTCCTGAAATCTGTTTCCTGCAATTCTGCCTTGCTTTCAAATCCTCTTCGTTGCCTTCCCTCAATATATTTGTGGACGAGAGTCACCATTTCTAACTCTGCAGGTTTGTGAATTGCAGTGCCCCTGAGCTCCATTTGTCAACTCGCTTTTTTGGGAGCTGGCCGCAAAAGCGCAGGATTGCTTCAGGCCCTATTCTCGTTCCGGGGGGCAGGCTGAGCCTGTGGTTCATTCTTCTTCCTGATGGGAAAATAGAGTGACCTGTGCCTGTCCCAACACCTAGAGCTAGTCTCTCATTGGTTCCCCCTCTTCCCGTTCATCCTCAGGACAAATTGCGACCTGTACGAAACAGGAGGTCAACGGTGCTGATTCTCCAAGTAGGGAGATTGTTAGTGAAGCGGCTGGAATGGCGAACCCGAGCACAAGGAGAGGAGAAATGAGGTGCGTTTTAGAAACCTTTCCCGATCACACGGTGTACCATCTTCTGGGTTTCCCAGGCATGTTTTCGATGTAGGAAGATGCCCTTGAACCTGGAGATTTGGGACCCATGGCATGGGTACCACGCAGTATTACTTTAAAGGGTCTGCGTTTGCTCACCCAACCTCACCAATCCTCTCAGCCCCAAGAGTGTCCAGCCTTATGTCTCATCCACCTGTGGGTCTAGATATGGTTAATCCGTTTTGCATCAGAGCCCCTGAACGGATTTTGTAAGAATGTCTCTCTCTTTCACTGTCTTTGTTTTATGGGTTTATTTTTTTAAGTAATCTATTTTTATAATGGGGTTTAGCTGCTTTTCGCTGCTGTGTTTATGCCGCTTTACACCCTCTTGATTCACTTACAGAGAGATATCAATACATAGGTTTTAAGACTCTTCCTAGTCAGATATATCCTTGGGCGGTGAATAGGGGGTGTTGAGTCCAGTTCACTGAGCAGGGAGTAGGTCTTGTCTATTACATATTTGGCTTGTGGAACGGTATGTGAGCTAATTTCAAACCCTTGTTTTATGCATCGCCCCACCTCACCTTTCCCGTTAAGCAGCCATAGTGTGTTTTCTAAATGTGCGACTCTGTTCTGTTTTGGAATTCAGTTCAGGTGTAGCGATGTTGACATTCCCTCTATAAGTGATATCTTAGGATAAGTGTCCTTTTCTGTGTGACTTACTTCACTTAGAGTCATCGTCCCTAAATCCACTCATCATGCTGCTACTAGCCTTATGACACTGATTTCATGGCTGAGTGATATTCCATTGTGCATAAGTACCACAACTTCTTTATCCATTTTTCTCTTTCCTGGGATATTTCAGGTGTACCGAAGTGGAGGTTCTTGGAAACAGAGCAGCCCTAAACTTTGGGGTGCCTGTGTCGTGTTGATTTTTAGGTTTCCCGATTTCTACGCCCATGAGTGGAAGTGCCCTATGCTCTCTCAGCTGTGTCTATTCCATGTTTCAGGACGCAGCGTACACTTCTCCAGAGTGGCTGTTGGCAATTTCCATCCCGCCCATCAGCGTAGCAAGGCTCCCGTGTCTCCATGGCCTGTCCTGCATTTCTGGTTTTTACACTTTTTTCAGCATGGCCCTTTTGACCGCTGGCAAGCGAGACTTCTTTGTAGCGCCGATTTGCCTTTCCGGCTTGCTTGGTTGGCCAAAAAGGGCGTATCCGTTTTTTCCTGAATATATTCAGGAAAAAACGCATACGCCCTTTTTGGCCAAGGGCATCATTGTCAACGCTTTGCCGCTTTTCATGTGCTTTCAAGGCGAGTCGAATCGACCTCCTGAAATCTGTTTCCTGCAATTCTGCCTTGCTTTCAAATCCTCTTCGTTGCCTTCCCTCAATATATTTGTGGACGAGAGTCACCATTTCTAACTCTGCAGGTTTGTGAATTGCAGTGCCCCTGAGCTCCATTTGTCAACTCGCTTTTTTGGGAGCTGGCCGCAAAAGCGCAGGATTGCTTCAGGCCCTATTCTGGTTCCGGGGGGCAGGCTGAGCCTGTGGTTCATTCTTCTTCCTGATGGGAAAATAGAGTGACCTGTGCCTGTCCCAACACCTAGAGCTAGTCTCTCATTGGTTCCCCCTCTTCCCGTTCATCCTCAGGACAAATTGCGACCTGTACGAAACAGGAGGTCAACGGTGCTGATTCTCCAAGTAGGGAGATTGTTAGTGAAGCGGCTGGAATGGCGAACCCGAGCACAAGGAGAGGAGAAATGAGGTGCGTTTTAGAAACCTTTCCCGATCACACGGTGTAGCATCTTCTGGGTTTCCCAGGCATGTTTTCGATGTAGGAAGATGCCCTTGAACCTGGAGATTTGGAACCCATGGCATGGGTACCACGCAGTATTACTTTAAAGGGTCTGCGTTTGCTCACCCAACCTCACCAATCCTCTCAGCCCCAAGAGTGTCCAGCCTTATGTCTCATCCAGCTGTGGGTCTAGAAATGGTCAATCCAGGTTGCATCAGAGCCCCTGAACGGATTTTGTAAGAATGTCTCTCTCTTTCACTGTCTTTGTTTTATGGGGTTTGTTTTTTTTTAAGTAATCTATTTTTATAATGGGGTTTAGCTGCTTTTCGCTGCTGTGTTTATGCCGCTTTACACCCTCTTGATTCACTTCCAGAGGGATAGCAATACATAGGTTTTAAGACTCTTCCTAGTCAGATATATTCTTGGGCGGTGAATAGGGGGTGTTGAGTCCAGTTCACTGAGCAGGGAGTAGGTCTTGTCTATTACATATTTGGCTTGTGGAACGGTATGTGAGCTAATTTCAAACCCTTGTTTTATGCATCGCCCCACCTCACCTTTCCCGTTAAGCAGCCATAGTGTGTTTTCTAAATGTGCGACTCTGTTCTGTTTTGGAATTCAGTTCAGGTGTAGCGATGTTGACATTCCCTCTATAAGTGATATCTTAGGATAAGTGTCCTTTTCTGTGTGACTTACTTCACTTAGAGTCATCGTCCCTAAATCCACTCATCATGCTGCTACTAGCCTTATGACACTGATTTCATGGCTGAGTGATATTCCATTGTGCATAAGTACCACAACTTCTTTATCCATTTTTCTCTTTCCTGGGATATTTCAGGTGTACCGAAGTGGAGGTTCTTGGAAACAGAGCAGCCCTAAACTTTGGGGTGCCTGTGTCGTGTTGATTTTTAGGTGTCCCGATTTCTACGCCCATGAGTGGAAGTGCCCTATGCTCTCTCAGCTGTGTCTATTCCATGTTTCAGGACGCAGCGTACACTTCTCCAGAGTGGCTGTTGGCAATTTCCATCCCGCCCATCAGCGTAGCAAGGCTCCCGTGTCTCCATGGCCTGTCCTGCATTTCTGGTTTTTACACTTTTTTCAGCATGGCCCTTTTGACCGCTGGCAAGCGAGACTTCTTTGTAGCGCCGATTTGCCTTTCCGGCTTGCTTGGTTGGCCAAAAAGGGCGTATGCGTTTTTTCCTGAATATATTCAGGAAAAAACGCATACGCCCTTTTTGGCCAAGGGCATCATTGTCAACGCTTTGCCGCTTTTCATGTGCTTTCAAGGCGAGTCGAATCGACCTCCTGAAATCTGTTTCCTGCAATTCTGCCTTGCTTTCAAATCCTCTTCGTTGCCTTCCCTCAATATATTTGTGGACGAGAGTCATCATTTAGAACTCTGCAGGTTTGTGAATTGCAGTGCCCCTGAGCTCCATTTGTCAACTCGCTTTTTTGGGAGCTGGCCGCAAAAGCGCAGGATTGCTTCAGGCCCTATTCTGGTTCCGGGGGGCAGGCTGAGCCTGTGGTTCATTCTTCTTCCTGATGGGAAAATAGAGTGACCTGTGCCTGTCCCAACACCTAGAGCTAGTCTCTCATTGGTTCCCCCTCTTCCCGTTCATCCTCAGGACAAATTGCGACCTGTACGAAACAGGAGGTCAACGGTGCTGATTCTCCAAGTAGGGAGATTGTTAGTGAAGCGGCTGGAATGGCGAACCCGAGCACAAGGAGAGGAGAAATGAGGTGCGTTTTAGAAACCTTTCCCGATCACACGGTGTACCATCTTCTGGGTTTCCCAGGCATGTTTTCGATGTAGGAAGATGCCCTTGAACCTGGAGATTTGGGTCCCATGGCATGGGTACCACGCAGTATTACTTTAAAGGGTCTGCGTTTGCTCACCCAACCTCACCAATCCTCTCAGCCCCAAGAGTGTCCAGCCTTATGTCTCATCCAGCTGTGGGTCTAGATATGGTTAATCCAGTTTGCATCAGAGCCCCTGAACGGATTTTGTAAGAATGTCTCTCTCTTTCACTGTCTTTGTTTTATGGGTTTATTTTTTTAAGTAATCTATTTTTATAATGGGGTTTAGCTGCTTTTCGCTGCTGTGTTTATGCCGCTTTACACCCTCTTGATTCACTTCCAGAGGGATAGCAATACATAGGTTTTAAGACTCTTCCTAGTCAGATATATTCTTGGGCGCTGAATAGGGGGTGTTTAGTCCAGTTCACTGAGCAGGGAGTAGGTCTTGTCTATTACATATTTGGCTTGTGGAACGGTATGTGAGCTAATTTCAAACCCTTGTTTTATGCATCGCCCCACCTCACCTTTCCCGTTAAGCAGCCATAGTGTGTTTTCTAAATGTGTGACTCTGTTCTGTTTTGGAATTCAGTTCAGGTGTAGCGATGTTGACATTCCCTCTATAAGTGATACCTTAGGATAAGTGTCCTTTTCTGTGTGACTTACTTCACTTAGAGTCATCGTCCCTAAATCCACTCATCATGCTGCTACTAGCCTTATGACACTGATTTCATGGCTGAGTGATATTCCATTGTGCATAAGTACCACAACTTCTTTATCCATTTTTCTCTTTCCTGGGATATTTAAGGTGTACCGAAGTGGAGGTTCTTGGAAACAGAGCAGCCCTAAACTTTGGGGTGCCTGTGTCGTGTTGATTTTTAGGTTTCCCGATTTCTACGCCCATGAGTGGAAGTGCCCTATGCTCTCTCAGCTGTGTCTATTCCATGTTTCAGGACGCAGCGTACACTTCTCCAGAGTGGCTGTTGGCAATTTCCATCCCGCCCATCAGCGTAGCAAGGCTCCCGTGTCTCCATGGCCTGTCCTGCATTTCTGGTTTTTACACTTTTTTCAGCATGGCCCTTTTGACCGCTGGCAAGCGAGACTTCTTTGTAGCGCCGATTTGCCTTTCCGGCTTGCTTGGTTGGCCAAAAAGGGCGTATGCGTTTTTTCCTGAATATATTCAGGAAAAAACGCATACGCCCTTTTTGGCCAAGGGCATCATTGTCAACGCTTTGCCGCTTTTCATGTGCTTTCAAGGCGAGTCGAATCGACCTCCTGAAATCTGTTTCCTGCAATTCTGCCTTGCTTTCAAATCCTCTTCGTTGCCTTCCCTCAATATATTTGTGGACGAGAGTCACCATTTAGAACTCTGCAGGTTTGTGAATTGCAGTGCCCCTGAGCTCCATTTGTCAACTCGCTTTTTTGGGAGCTGGCCGCAAAAGCGCAGGATTGCTTCAGGCCCTATTCTGGTTCCGGGGGGCAGGCTGAGCCTGTGGTTCATTCTTCTTCCTGATGGGAAAATAGAGTGACCTGTGCCTGTCCCAACACCTAGAGCTAGTCTCTCATTGGTTCCCCCTCTTCCCGTTCATCCTCAGGACAAATTGCGACCTGTACGAAACAGGAGGTCAACGGTGCTGATTCTCCAAGTAGGGAGATTGTTAGTGAAGCGGCTGGAATGGCGAACCCGAGCACAAGGAGAGGAGAAATGAGGTGCGTTTTAGAAACCTTTCCCGATCACACGGTGTACCATCTTCTGGGTTTCCCAGGCATGTTTTCGATGTAGGAAGATGCCCTTGAACCTGGAGATTTGGGACCCATGGCATGGGTACCACGCAGTATTACTTTAAAGGGTCTGCGTTTGCTCACCCAACCTCACCAATCCTCTCAGCCCCAAGAGTGTCCAGCCTTATGTCTCATCCACCTGTGTGTCTAGATATGGTCAATCCAGGTTGCATCAGAGCCCCTCAACGGATTTTGTAAGAATTTCTCTCTCTTTCACTGTCTTTGTTTTATGGGGTTTTTTTTTAAGTAATCTATTTTTATAATGGGGTTTAGCTGCTTTTCCCTGCTGTGTTTATGCCGCTTTACACCCTCTTGATTCACTTCCAGAGAGATATCAATACATAGGTTTTAAGACTCTTCCTTGTCAGATATATTCTTGGGTGGTGAATAGGGGGTGTTGAGTCCAGTTCACTGAGCAGGGAATAGGTCTTGTCTATTACATATTTGGCTTCTGGAACGGTATCTGAGCTAATTTCAAACCCTTGTTTTATGCATCGCCCCACCTCACCTTTCCCGTTAAGCAGCCATAGCGTGTTTTCTAAATGTGTGACTCTGTTCTTTTTTGGAATTCAGTTCAGGTGTAGCGATGTTGACATTCCCTCTATAAGTGATATCTTACGATAAGTATCCTTTTCTGTGTGACTTACTTCACTTAGAGTCATCGTCCCTAAATCCACTCATCATGCTGGTACTAGCCTTATGACACTGATTTCATGGCTGAGTGATATTCCATTGTGCATAAGTACCACAACTTCTTTATCCATTTTTCTCTTTCCTGGGATATTTAAGGTGTACCGAAGTGGAGGTTCTTGGAAACAGAGCAGCCCTAAACTTTGGGGTGCCTCTGTCTTGTTGATTTTTAGGTTTCCCGATTTTTACGCCCATGAGTGGAAGTGTCCTATGCTCTCTCAGCTGTGTCTATTACATGTTTCAGGACGCAGTGTACACTTCTCCAGAGTGGCTGTTGGCAATTTCCATCCCGCCCATCAGCGTAGCAAGGCTCCCGTGTCTCCATGGCCTGTCCTGCATTTCTGGTTTTTACACTTTTTTCAGCATGGCCCTTTTGACCGCTGGCAAGCGAGACTTCTTTGTAGCGCCGATTTGCCTTTCCGGCTTGCTTGGTTGGCCAAAAAGGGCGTATGCGTTTTTTCCTGAATATATTCAGGAAAAAACGCATACGCCCTTTTTGGCCAAGGGCATCATTGTCAACGCTTTGCCGCTTTTCATGTGCTTTCAAGGCGAGTCGAATCGACCTCCTGAAATCTGTTTCCTGCAATTCTGCCTTGCTTTCAAATCCTCTTCGTTGCCTTCCCTCAATATATTTGTGGACGAGAGTCATCATTTAGAACTCTGCAGGTTTGTGAATTGCAGTGCCCCTGAGCTCCATTTGTCAACTCGCTTTTTTGGGAGCTGGCCGCAAAAGCGCAGGATTGCTTCAGGCCCTATTCTGGTTCCGGGGGGCAGGCTGAGCCTGTGGTTCATTCTTCTTCCTGATGGGAAAATAGAGTGACCTGTGCCTGTCCCAACACCTAGAGCTAGTCTCTCATTGGTTCCCCCTCTTCCCGTTCATCCTCAGGACAAATTGCGACCTGTACGAAACAGGAGTTCAACGGTGCTGATTCTCCAAGTAGGGAGATTGTTAGTGAAGCGGCTGGAATGGCGAACCCGAGCACAAGGAGCGGAGAAATGAGGTGCGTTTTAGAAACCTTTCCCGATCACACGGTGTACCATCTTCTGGGTTTCCCAGGCATGTTTTCGATGTAGGAAGATGCCCTTGAACCTGGAGATTTGGGACCCATGGCATGGGTACCACGCAGTATTACTTTAAAGGGTCTGCGTTTGCTCACCCAACCTCACCAATCCTCTCAGCCCCAAGAGTGTCCAGCCTTATGTCTCATCCAGCTGTGGGTCTAGATATGGTTAATCCAGTTTGCATCAGAGCCCCTGAACGGATTTTGTAAGAATGTCTCTCTCTTTCACTGTCTTTGTTTTATGGGTTTATTTTTTTAAGTAATCTATTTTTATAATGGGGTTTAGCTGCTTTTCGCTGCTGTGTTTATGCCGCTTTACACCCTCTTGATTCACTTCCAGAGGGATAGCAATACATAGGTTTTAAGACTCTTCCTAGTCAGATATATTCTTGGGCGGTGAATAGGGGGTGTTTAGTCCAGTTCACTGAGCAGGGAGTAGGTCTTGTCTATTACATATTTGGCTTGTGGAACGGTATGTGAGCTAATTTCAAACCCTTGTTTTATGCATCGCCCCACCTCACCTTTCCCGTTAAGCAGCCATAGTGTGTTTTCTAAATGTGTGACTCTGTTCTGTTTTGGAATTCAGTTCAGGTGTAGCGATGTTGACATTCCCTCTATAAGTGATACCATAGGATAAGTGTCCTTTTCTGTGTGACTTACTTCACTTAGAGTCATCGTCCCTAAATCCACTCATCATGCTGCTACTAGCCTTATGACACTGATTTCATGGCTGAGTGATATTCCATTGTGCATAAGTACCACAACTTCTTTATCCATTTTTCTCTTTCCTGGGATATTTAAGGTGTACCGAAGTGGAGGTTCTTGGAAACACAGCAGCCCTAAACTTTGGGGTGCCTGTGTCGTGTTGATTTTTAGGTTTCCCGATTTCTACGCCCATGAGTGGAAGTGCCCTATGCTCTCTCAGCTGTGTCTATTCCATGTTTCAGGACGCAGCGTACACTTCTCCAGAGTGGCTGTTGGCAATTTCCATCCCGCCCATCAGCGTAGCAAGGCTCCCGTGTCTCCATGGCCTGTCCTGCATTTCTGGTTTTTACACTTTTTTCAGCATGGCCCTTTTGACCGCTGGCAAGCGAGACTTCTTTGTAGCGCCGATTTGCCTTTCCGGCTTGCTTGGTTGGCCAAAAAGGGCGTATCCGTTTTTTCCTGAATATATTCAGGAAAAAACGCATACGCCCTTTTTGGCCAAGGGCATCATTGTCAACGCTTTGCCGCTTTTCATGTGCTTTCAAGGCGAGTCGAATCGACCTCCTGAAATCTGTTTCCTGCAATTCTGCCTTGCTTTCAAATCCTCTTCGTTGCCTTCCCTCAATATATTTGTGGACGAGAGTCATCATTTCTAACTCTGCAGGTTTGTGAATTGCAGTGCCCCTGAGCTCCATTTGTCAACTCGCTTTTTTGGGAGCTGGCCGCAAAAGCGCAGGATTGCTTCAGGCCCTATTCTGGTTCCGGGGGGCAGGCTGAGCCTGTGGTTCATTCTTCTTCCTGATGGGAAAATAGAGTGACCTGTGCCTGTCCCAACACCTAGAGCTAGTCTCTCATTGGTTCCCCCTCTTCCCGTTCATCCTCAGGACAAATTGCGACCTGTACGAAACAGGAGTTCAACGGTGCTGATTCTCCAAGTAGGGAGATTGTTAGTGAAGCGGCTGGAATGGCGAACCCGAGCACAAGGAGAGGAGAAATGAGGTGCGTTTTAGAAACCTTTCCCGATCACACGGTGTACCATCTTCTGGGTTTCCCAGGCATGTTTTCGATGTAGGAAGATGCCCTTGAACCTGGAGATTTGGGACCCATGGCATGGGTACCACGCAGGATTACTTTAAAGGGTCTGCGTTTGCTCACCCAACCTCACCAATCCTCTCAGCCCCAAGAGTGTCCAGCCTTATGTCTCATCCACCTGTGGGTCTAGATATGGTCAATCCAGGTTGCATCAGAGCCCCTGAACGGGTTTTGTAAGAATGTCTCTCTCTTTCACTGTCTTTCTTTTCTGGGGTTTTTTTTTTTTAAGTAATCTATTTTTATAATGGGGTTTAGCTGCTTTTCCCTGCTGTGTTTATGCCGCTTTACACCCTCTTGATTCACTTCCAGAGAGATATCAATACATAGGTTTTAAGACTCTTCCTAGTCAGATATATTCTTGGGCGGTGAATAGGGGGTGTTGAGTCCAGTTCACTGAGCAGGGAGTAGGTCTTGTCTATTACATATTTGGCTTGTGGAACGGTATGTGAGCTAATTTCAAACCCTTGTTTTATGCATCGCCCCACCTCACCTTTCCCGTTAAGCAGCCATAGCGTGTTTTCTAAATGTGTGACTCTGTTCTCTTTTGGAATTCAGTTCAGGTGTAGCGATGTTGACATTCCCTCTATAAGTGATATCTTAGGATTAGTGTCCTTTTCTGTGTGACTTACTTCACTTAGAGTCATCATCCCTAAATCCACTCATCATGCTGCTACTAGCCTTATGACACTGATTTCATGGCTGAGTGATATTCCATTGTGCATAAGTACCACAACTTCTTTATCCATTTTTCTCTTTCCTGGGATATTTAAGGTGTACCGAAGTGGAGGTTCTTGGAAACAGAGCAGCCCTAAACTTTGGGGTGCCTGTGTCTTGTTGATTTTTAGGTTTCCCGATTTCTACGCCCATGAGTGGAAGTGCCCTATGCTCTCTCAGCTGTGTCTATTCCATGTTTCAGGACGCAGCGTACACTTCTCCAGAGTGGCTGTTGGCAATTTCCATCCCGCCCATCAGCGTAGCAAGGCTCCCGTGTCTCCATGGCCTGTCCTGCATTTCTGGTTTTTACACTTTTTTCAGCATGGCCCTTTTGACCGCTGGCAAGCGAGACTTCTTTGTAGCGCTGATTCGCCTTTCCGGCTTGCTTGGTTGGCCAAAAAGGGCGTATGCGTTCTTTCCTGAATATATTCAGGAAAAAATGCATACGCCCTTTTTGGCCAAGGGCATCATTGTCAACGCTTTGCCGCTTTTCATGTGCTTTCAAGGCGAGTCGAATCGACCTCCTGAAATCTGTTTCCTGCAATTCTGCCTTGCTTTCAAATCCTCTTCGTTGCCTTCCCTCAATATATTTGTGGACGAGAGTCACCATTTCTAACTCTGCAGGTTTGTGAATTGCAGTGCCCCTGAGCTCCATTTGTCAACTCGCTTTTTTGGGAGCTGGCCGCAAAAGCGCAGGATTGCTTCAGGCCCTATTCTGGTTCCGGGGGGCAGGCTGAGCCTGTGGTTCATTCTTCTTCCTGATGGGAAAATAGAGTGACCTGTGCCTGTCCCAACACCTAGAGCTAGTCTCTCATTGGTTCCCCCTCTTCCCGTTCATCCTCAGGACAAATTGCGACCTGTACGAAACAGGAGGTCAACGGTGCTGATTCTCCAAGTAGGGAGATTGTTAGTGAAGCGGCTGGAATGGCGAACCCGAGCACAAGGAGAGGAGAAATGAGGTGCGTTTTAGAAACCTTTCCCGATCACACGGTGTACCATCTTCTGGGTTTCCCAGGCATGTTTTCGATGTAGGAAGATGCCCTTGAACCTGGAGATTTGGGACCCATGGCATGGGTACCACGCAGGATTACTTTAAAGGGTCTGCGTTTGCTCACCCAACCTCACCAATCCTCTCAGCCCCAAGAGTGTCCAGCCTTATGTCTCATCCACCTGTGGGTCTAGATATGGTCAATCCAGGTTGCATCAGAGCCCCTGAACGGGTTTTGTAAGAATGTCTCTCTCTTTCACTGTCTTTGTTTTCTGGGGTTTTTTTTTTTTAAGTAATCTATTTTTATAATGGGGTTTAGCTGCTTTTCCCTGCTGTGTTTATGCCGCTTTACACCCTCTTGATTCACTTCCAGAGAGATATCAATACATAGGTTTTAAGACTCTTCCTAGTCAGATATATTCTTGGGCGGTGAATAGGGGGTGTTGAGTCCAGTTCACTGAGCAGGGAGTAGGTCTTGTCTATTACATATTTGGCTTGTGGAACGGTATGTGAGCTAATTTCAAACCCTTGTTTTATGCATCGCCCCACCTCACCTTTCCCGTTAAGCAGCCATAGCGTGTTTTCTAAATGTGTGACTCTGTTCTCTTTTGGAATTCAGTTCAGGTGTAGCGATGTTGACATTCCCTCTATAAGTGATATCTTAGGATTAGTGTCCTTTTCTGTGTGACTTACTTCACTTAGAGTCATCATCCCTAAATCCACTCATCATGCTGCTACTAGCCTTATGACACTGATTTCATGGCTGAGTGATATTCCATTGTGCATAAGTACCACAACTTCTTTATCCATTTTTCTCTTTCCTGGGATATTTAAGGTGTACCGAAGTGGAGGTTCTTGGAAACAGAGCAGCCCTAAACTTTGGGGTGCCTGTGTCTTGTTGATTTTTAGGTTTCCCGATTTCTACGCCCATGAGTGGAAGTGCCCTATGCTCTCTCAGCTGTGTCTATTCCATGTTTCAGGACGCAGCGTACACTTCTCCAGAGTGGCTGTTGGCAATTTCCATCCCGCCCATCAGCGTAGCAAGGCTCCCGTGTCTCCATGGCCTGTCCTGCATTTCTGGTTTTTACACTTTTTTCAGCATGGCCCTTTTGACCGCTGGCAAGCGAGACTTCTTTGTAGCGCTGATTCGCCTTTCCGGCTTGCTTGGTTGGCCAAAAAGGGCGTATGCGTTCTTTCCTGAATATATTCAGGAAAAAATGCATACGCCCTTTTTGGCCAAGGGCATCATTGTCAACGCTTTGCCGCTTTTCATGTGCTTTCAAGGCGAGTCGAATCGACCTCCTGAAATCTGTTTCCTGCAATTCTGCCTTGCTTTCAAATCCTCTTCGTTGCCTTCCCTCAATATATTTGTGGACGAGAGTCACCATTTCTAACTCTGCAGGTTTGTGAATTGCAGTGCCCCTGAGCTCCATTTGTCAACTCGCTTTTTTGGGAGCTGGCCGCAAAAGCGCAGGATTGCTTCAGGCCCTATTCTGGTTCCGGGGGGCAGGCTGAGCCTGTGGTTCATTCTTCTTCCTGATGGGAAAATAGAGTGACCTGTGCCTGTCCCAACACCTAGAGCTAGTCTCTCATTGGTTCCCCCTCTTCCCGTTCATCCTCAGGACAAATTGCGACCTGTACGAAACAGGAGGTCAACGGTGCTGATTCTCCAAGTAGGGAGATTGTTAGTGAAGCGGCTGGAATGGCGAACCCGAGCACAAGGAGAGGAGAAATGAGGTGCGTTTTAGAAACCTTTCCCGATCACACGGTGTACCATCTTCTGGGTTTCCCAGGCATGTTTTCGATGTAGGAAGATGCCCTTGAACCTGGAGATTTGGGACCCATGGCATGGGTACCACGCAGTATTACTTTAAAGGGTCTGCGTTTGCTCACCCAACCTCACCAATCCTCTCAGCCCCAAGAGTGTCCAGCCTTATGTCTCATCCACCTGTGGGTCTAGATATGGTCAATCCAGGGTGCATCAGAGCCCCTCAACGGATTTTGTAAGAATTTCTCTCTCTTTCACTGTCTTTGTTTTATGGGGTTTTTTTTTAAGTAATCTATTTTTATAATGGGGTTTAGCTGCTTTTCCCTGCTGTGTTTATGCCGCTTTACACCCTCTTGATTCACTTCCAGAGAGATATCAATACATAGGTTTTAAGACTCTTCCTTGTCAGATATATTCTTGGGCGGTGAATAGGGGGTGTTGAGTCCAGTTCACTGAGCAGGGAATAGGTCTTGTCTATTACATATTTGGCTTCTGGAACGGTATCTGAGCTAATTTCAAACCCTTGTTTTATGCATCGCCCCACCTCACCTTTCCCGTTAAGCAGCCATAGCGTGTTTTCTAAATGTGTGACTCTGTTCTTTTTTGGAATTCAGTTCAGGTGTAGCGATGTTGACATTCCCTCTATAAGTGATATCTTACGATAAGTATCCTTTTCTGTGTGACTTACTTCACTTAGAGTCATCGTCCCTAAATCCACTCATCATGCTGCTACTAGCCTTATGACACTGATTTCATGGCTGAGTGATATTCCATTGTGCATAAGTACCACAACTTCTTTATCCATTTTTCTCTTTCCTGGGATATTTAAGGTGTACCGAAGTGGAGGTTCTTGGAAACAGAGCAGCCCTAAACTTTGGGGTGCCTGTGTCTTGTTGATTTTTAGGTTTCCCGATTTTTACGCCCATGAGTGGAAGTGTCCTATGCTCTCTCAGCTGTGTCTATTACATGTTTCAGGACGCAGCGTACACTTCTCCAGAGTGGCTGTTGGCAATTTCCATCCCGCCCATCAGCGTAACAAGGCTCCCGTGTCTCCATGGCCTGTCCTGCATTTCTGGTTTTCACACTTTTTTCAGCATGGCCCTTTTGACCGCTGGCAAGCGAGACTTCTTTGTAGCGCCGATTTGCCTTTCCGGCTTGCTTGGTTGGGCAAAAAGGGCGTATGCGTTTTTTCCTGAATATATTCAGGAAAAAACGCATACGCCCTTTTTGGCCAAGGGCATCATTGTCAACGCTTTGCCGCTTTTCATGTGCTTTCAAGGTGAGTCGAATCGACCTCCTGAAATCTGTTTCCTGCAATTCTGCCTTGCTTTCAAATCCTCTTCGTTGCCTTCCCTCAATATATTTGTGGACGAGAGTCATCATTTCGAACTCTGCAGGTTTGTGAATTGCAGTGCCCCTGAGCTCCATTTGTCAACTCGCTTTTTTTGAGCTGGCCGCAAAAGCGCAGGATTGCTTCAGGCCCTATTCTGGTTCCGGGGGGCAGGCTGAGCCTGTGGTTCATTCTTCTTCCTGATGGGAAAATAGAGTGACCTGTGCCTGTCCCAACACCTAGAGCTAGTCTCTCATTGGTTCCCCCTCTTCCCGTTCATCCTCAGGACAAATTGCGACCTGTACGAAACAGGAGGTCAACGGTGCTGATTCTCCAAGTAGGGAGATGGTTAGTGAAGCGGCTGGAATGGCGAACCCGAGCACAAGGAGAGGAGAAATGAGGTGCGTTTTAGAAACCTTTCCCGATCACACGGTGTACCATCTTCTGGGTTTCCCAGGCATGTTTTCGATGTAGGAAGATGCCCTTGAACCTGGAGATTTGGGACCCATGGCATGGGTACCACGCAGTATTACTTTAAAGGGTCTGCGTTTGCTCACCCAACCTCACCAATCCTCTCAGCCCCAAGAGTGTCCAGCCTTATGTCTCATCCAGCTGTGGGTCTAGAAATGGTCAATCCAGGTTGCATCAGAGCCCCTGAACGGATTTTGTAAGAATGTCTCTCTCTTTCACTGTCTTTGTTTTATGGGGTTTGTTTTTTTTTAAGTAATCTATTTTTATAATGGGGTTTAGCTGCTTTTCGCTGCTGTGTTTATGCCGCTTTACACCCTCTTGATTCACTTCCAGAGGGATAGCAATACATAGGTTTTAAGACTCTTCCTAGTCAGATATATTCTTGGGCGGTGAATAGGGGGTGTTGAGTCCAGTTCACTGAGCAGGGAGTAGGTCTTGTCTATTACATATTTGGCTTGTGGAACGGTATGTGAGCTAATTTCAAACCCTTGTTTTATGCATCGCCCCACCTCACCTTTCCCGTTAAGCAGCCATAGTGTGTTTTCTAAATGTGCGACTCTGTTCTGTTTTGGAATTCAGTTCAGGTGTAGCGATGTTGACATTCCCTCTATAAGTGATATCTTAGGATAAGTGTCCTTTTCTGTGTGACTTACTTCACTTAGAGTCATCGTCCCTAAATCCACTCATTATGCTGCTACTAGCCTTATGACACTGATTTCATGGCTGAGTGATATTCCATTGTGCATAAGTACCACAACTTCTTTATCCATTTTTCTCTTTCCTGGGATATTTAAGGTGTACCGAAGTGGAGGTTCTTGGAAACAGAGCAGCCCTAAACTTTGGGGTGCCTGTGTCGTGTTGATTTTTAGGTGTCCCGATTTCTACGCCCATGAGTGGAAGTGCCCTATGCTCTCTCAGCTGTGTCTATTCCATGTTTCAGGACGCAGCGTACACTTCTCCAGAGTGGCTGTTGGCAATTTCCATCCCGCCCATCAGCGTAGCAAGGCTCCCGTGTCTCCATGGCCTGTCCTGCATTTCTGGTTTTTACACTTTTTTCAGCATGGCCCTTTTGACCGCTGGCAAGCGAGACTTCTTTGTAGCGCCGATTTGCCTTTCCGGCTTGCTTGGTTGGCCAAAAAGGGCGTATGCGTTTTTTCCTGAATATATTCAGGAAAAAACGCATACGCCCTTTTTGGCCAAGGGCATCATTGTCAACGCTTTGCCGCTTTTCATGTGCTTTCAAGGCGAGTCGAATCGACCTCCTGAAATCTGTTTCCTGCAATTCTGCCTTGCTTTCAAATCCTCTTCGTTGCCTTCCCTCAATATATTTGTGGACGAGAGTCATCATTTCGAACTCTGCAGGTTTGTGAATTGCAGTGCCCCTGAGCTCCATTTGTCAACTCGCTTTTTTGGGAGCTGGCCGCAAAAGCGCAGGATTGCTTCAGGCCCTATTCTGGTTCCGGGGGGCAGGCTGAGCCTGTGGTTCATTCTTCTTCCTGATGGGAAAATAGAGTGACCTGTGCCTGTCCCAACACCTAGAGCTAGTCTCTCATTGGTTCCCCCTCTTCCCGTTCATCCTCAGGACAAATTGCGACCTGTACGAAACAGGAGTTCAACGGTGCTGATTCTCCAAGTAGGGAGATTGTTAGTGAAGCGGCTGGAATGGCGAACCCGAGCACAAGGAGAGGAGAAATGAGGTGCGTTTTAGAAACCTTTCCCGATCACACGGTGTACCATCTTCTGGGTTTCCCAGGCATGTTTTCGATGTAGGAAGATGCCCTTGAACCTGGAGATTTGGGACCCATGGCATGGGTACCACGCAGGATTACTTTAAAGGGTCTGCGTTTGCTCACCCAACCTCACCAATCCTCTCAGCCCCAAGAGTGTCCAGCCTTATGTCTCATCCACCTGTGGGTCTAGATATGGTCAATCCAGGTTGCATCAGAGCCCCTGAACGGGTTTTGTAAGAATGTCTCTCTCTTTCACTGTCTTTGTTTTCTGGGGTTTTTTTTTTTTTAAGTAATCTATTTTTATAATGGGGTTTAGCTGCTTTTCCCTGCTGTGTTTATGCCGCTTTACACCCTCTTGATTCACTTCCAGAGAGATATCAATACATAGGTTTTAAGACTCTTCCTAGTCAGATATATTCTTGGGCGGTGAATAGGGGGTGTTGAGTCCAGTTCACTGAGCAGGGAGTAGGTCTTGTCTATTACATATTTGGCTTGTGGAACGGTATGTGAGCTAATTTCACACCCTTGTTTTATGCATCGCCCCACCTCACCTTTCCCGTTAAGCAGCCATAGCGTGTTTTCTAAATGTGTGACTCTGTTCTCTTTTGGAATTCAGTTCAGGTGTAGCGATGTTGACATTCCCTCTATAAGTGATATCTTAGGATTAGTGTCCTTTTCTGTGTGACTTACTTCACTTAGAGTCATCATCCCTAAATCCACTCATCATGCTGCTACTAGCCTTATGACACTGATTTCATGGCTGAGTGATATTCCATTGTGCATAAGTACCACAACTTCTTTATCCATTTTTCTCTTTCCTGCGATATTTAAGGTGTACCGAAGTGGAGGTTCTTGGAAACAGAGCAGCCCTAAACTTTGGGGTGCCTGTGTCTTGTTGATTTTTAGGTTTCCCGATTTCTACGCCCATGAGTGGAAGTGCCCTATGCTCTCTCAGCTGTGTCTATTCCATGTTTCAGGACGCAGCGTACACTTCTCCAGAGTGGCTGTTTGCAATTTCCATCCCGCCCATCAGCGTAGCAAGGCTCCCGTGTCTCCATGGCCTGTCCTGCATTTCTGGTTTTTACACTTTTTTCAGCATGGCCCTTTTGACCGCTGGCAAGCGAGACTTCTTTGTAGCGCTGATTCGCCTTTCCGGCTTGCTTGGTTGGCCAAAAAGGGCGTATGCGTTCTTTCCTGAATATATTCAGGAAAAAATGCATACGCCCTTTTTGGCCAAGGGCATCATTGTCAACGCTTTGCCGCTTTTCATGTGCTTTCAAGGCGAGTCGAATCGACCTCCTGAAATCTGTTTCCTGCAATTCTGCCTTGCTTTCAAATCCTCTTCGTTGCCTTCCCTCAATATATTTGTGGACGAGAGTCACCATTTCTAACTCTGCAGGTTTGTGAATTGCAGTGCCCCTGAGCTCCATTTGTCAACTCGCTTTTTTGGGAGCTGGCCGCAAAAGCGCAGGATTGCTTCAGGCCCTATTCTGGTTCCGGGGGGCAGGCTGAGCCTGTGGTTCATTCTTCTTCCTGATGGGAAAATAGAGTGACCTGTGCCTGTCCCAACACCTAGAGCTAGTCTCTCATTGGTTCCCCCTCTTCCCGTTCATCCTCAGGACAAATTGCGACCTGTACGAAACAGGAGGTCAACGGTGCTGATTCTCCAAGTAGGGAGATTGTTAGTGAAGCGGCTGGAATGGCGAACCCGACCACAAGGAGAGGAGAAATGAGGTGCGTTTTAGAAACCTTTCCCGATCACACGGTGTACCATCTTCTGGGTTTCCCAGGCATGTTTTCGATGTAGGAAGATGCCCTTGAACCTGGAGATTTGGGACCCATGGCATGGGTACCACGCAGTATTACTTTAAAGGGTCTGCGTTTGCTCACCCAACCTCACCAATCCTCTCAGCCCCAAGAGTGTCCAGCCTTATGTCTCATCCACCTGTGGGTCTAGATATGGTTAATCCGTTTTGCATCAGAGCCCCTGAACGGATTTTGTAAGAATGTCTCTCTCTTTCACTGTCTTTGTTTTATGGGTTTATTTTTTTAAGTAATCTATTTTTATAATGGGGTTTAGCTGCTTTTCGCTGCTGTGTTTATGCCGCTTTACACCCTCTTGATTCACTTCCAGAGAGATATCAATACATAGGTTTTAAGACTCTTCCTAGTCAGATATATCCTTGGGCGGTGAATAGGGGGTGTTGAGTCCAGTTCACTGAGCAGGGAGTAGGTCTTGTCTATTACATATTTGGCTTGTGGAACGGTATGTGAGCTAATTTCAAACCCTTGTTTTATGCATCGCCCCACCTCACCTTTCCCGTTAAGCAGCCATAGTGTGTTTTCTAAATGTGCGACTCTGTTCTGTTTTGGAATTCAGTTCAGGTGTAGCGATGTTGACATTCCCTCTATAAGTGATATCTTAGGATAAGTGTCCTTTTCTGTGTGACTTACTTCACTTAGAGTCATCGTCCCTAAATCCACTCATCATGCTGCTACTAGCCTTATGACACTGATTTCATGGCTGAGTGATATTCCATTGTGCATAAGTACCACAACTTCTTTATCCATTTTTCTCTTTCCTGGGATATTTCAGGTGTACCGAAGTGGAGGTTCTTGGAAACAGAGCAGCCCTAAACTTTGGGGTGCCTGTGTCGTGTTGATTTTTAGGTTTCCCGATTTCTACGCCCATGAGTGGAAGTGCCCTATGCTCTCTCAGCTGTGTCTATTCCATGTTTCAGGACGCAGCGTACACTTCTCCAGAGTGGCTGTTGGCAATTTCCATCCCGCCCATCAGCGTAGCAAGGCTCCCGTGTCTCCATGGCCTGTCCTGCATTTCTGGTTTTTACACTTTTTTCAGCATGGCCCTTTTGACCGCTGGCAAGCGAGACTTCTTTGTAGCGCCGATTTGCCTTTCCGGCTTGCTTGGTTGGCCAAAAAGGGCGTATGCGTTTTTTCCTGAATATATTCAGGAAAAAACGCATACGCCCTTTTTGGCCAAGGGCATCATTGTCAACGCTTTGCCGCTTTTCATGTGCTTTCAAGGCGAGTCGAATCGACCTCCTGAAATCTGTTTCCTGCAATTCTGCCTTGCTTTCAAATCCTCTTCGTTGCCTTCCCTCAATATATTTGTGGACGAGAGTCACCATTTCTAACTCTGCAGGTTTGTGAATTGCAGTGCCCCTGAGCTCCATTTGTCAACTCGCTTTTTTGGGAGCTGGCCGCAAAAGCGCAGGATTGCTTCAGGCCCTATTCTGGTTCCGGGGGGCAGGCTGAGCCTGTGGTTCATTCTTCTTCCTGATGGGAAAATAGAGTGACCTGTGCCTGGCCCAACACCTAGAGCTAGTCTCTCATTGGTTCCCCCTCTTCCCGTTCATCCTCAGGACAAATTGCGACCTGTACGAAACAGGAGGTCAACGGTGCTGATTCTCCAAGTAGGGAGATTGTTAGTGAAGCGGCTGGAATGGCGAACCCGAGCACAAGGAGAGGAGAAATGAGGTGCGTTTTAGAAACCTTTCCCGATCACACGGTGTACCATCTTCTGGGTTTCCCAGGCATGTTTTCGATGTAGGAAGATGCCCTTGAACCTGGAGATTTGGGACCCATGGCATGGGTACCACGCAGTATTACTTTAAAGGGTCTGCGTTTGCTCACCCAACCTCACCAATCCTCTCAGCCCCAAGAGTGTCCAGCCTTATGTCTCATCCAGCTGTGGGTCTAGAAATGGTCAATCGAGGTTGCATCAGAGCCCCTGAACGGATTTTGTAAGAATGTCTCTCTCTTTCACTGTCTTTGTTTTATGGGGTTTGTTTTTTTTTAAGTAATCTATTTTTATAATGGGGTTTAGCTGCTTTTCGCTGCTGTGTTTATGCCGCTTTACACCCTCTTGATTCACTTCCAGAGGGATAGCAATACATAGGTTTTAAGACTCTTCCTAGTCAGATATATTCTTGGGCGGTGAATAGGGGGTGTTGAGTCCAGTTCACTGAGCAGGGAGTAGGTCTTGTCTATTACATATTTGGCTTGTGGAACGGTATGTGAGCTAATTTCAAACCCTTGTTTTATGCATCGCCCCACCTCACCTTTCCCGTTAAGCAGCCATAGTGTGTTTTCTAAATGTGCGACTCTGTTCTGTTTTGGAATTCAGTTCAGGTGTAGCGATGTTGACATTCCCTCTATAAGTGATATCTTAGGATAAGTGTCCTTTTCTGTGTGACTTACTTCACTTAGAGTCATCGTCCCTAAATCCACTCATCATGCTGCTACTAGCCTTATGACACTGATTTCATGGCTGAGTGATATTCCATTGTGCATAAGTACCACAACTTCTTTATCCATTTTTCTCTTTCCTGGGATATTTCAGGTGTACCGAAGTGGAGGTTCTTGGAAACAGAGCAGCCCTAAACTTTGGGGTGCCTGTGTCGTGTTGATTTTTAGGTGTCCCGATTTCTACGCCCATGAGTGGAAGTGCCCTATGCTCTCTCAGCTGTGTCTATTCCATGTTTCAGGACGCAGCGTACACTTCTCCAGAGTGGCTGTTGGCAATTTCCATCCCGCCCATCAGCGTAGCAAGGCTCCCGTGTCTCCATGGCCTGTCCTGCATTTCTGGTTTTTACACTTTTTTCAGCATGGCCCTTTTGACCGCTGGCAAGCGAGACTTCTTTGTAGCGCCGATTTGCCTTTCCGGCTTGCTTGGTTGGCCAAAAAGGGCGTATGCGTTTTTTCCTGAATATATTCAGGAAAAAACGCATACGCCCTTTTTGGCCAAGGGCATCATTGTCAACGCTTTGCCGCTTTTCATGTGCTTTCAAGGCGAGTCGAATCGACCTCCTGAAATCTGTTTCCTGCAATTCTGCCTTGCTTTCAAATCCTCTTCGTTGCCTTCCCTCAATATATTTGTGGACGAGAGTCATCATTTCTAACTCTGCAGGTTTGTGAATTGCAGTGCCCCTGAGCTCCATTTGTCAACTCGCTTTTTTGGGAGCTGGCCGCAAAAGCGCAGGATTGCTTCAGGCCCTATTCTGGTTCCGGGGGGCAGGCTGAGCCTGTGGTTCATTCTTCTTCCTGATGGGAAAATAGAGTGACCTGTGCCTGTCCCAACACCTAGAGCTAGTCTCTCATTGGTTCCCCCTCTTCCCGTTCATCCTCAGGACAAATTGCGACCTGTACGAAACAGGAGGTCAACGGTGCTGATTCTCCAAGTAGGGAGATTGTTAGTGAAGCGGCTGGAATGGCGAACCCGAGCACAAGGAGAGGAGAAATGAGGTGCGTTTTAGAAACCTTTCCCGATCACACGGTGTACCATCTTCTGGGTTTCCCAGGCATGTTTTCGATGTAGGAAGATGCCCTTGAACCTGGAGATTTGGGTCCCATGGCATGGGTACCACGCAGTATTACTTTAAAGGGTCTGCGTTTGCTCACCCAACCTCACCAATCCTCTCAGCCCCAAGAGTGTCCAGCCTTATGTCTCATCCAGCTGTGGGTCTAGATATGGTTAATCCAGTTTGCATCAGAGCCCCTGAACAGATTTTGTAAGAATGTCTCTCTCTTTCACTGTCTTTGTTTTATGGGTTTATTTTTTTAAGTAATCTATTTTTATAATGGGGTTTAGCTGCTTTTCGCTGCTGTGTTTATGCCGCTTTACACCCTCTTGATTCACTTCCAGAGGGATAGCAATACATAGGTTTTAAGACTCTTCCTAGTCAGATATATTCTTGGGCGGTGAATAGGGGGTGTTTAGTCCAGTTCACTGAGCAGGGAGTAGGTCTTGTCTATTACATATTTGGCTTGTGGAACGGTATGTGAGCTAATTTCAAACCCTTGTTTTATGCATCGCCCCACCTCACCTTTCCCGTTAAGCAGCCATAGTGTGTTTTCTAAATGTGTGACTCTGTTCTGTTTTGGAATTCAGTTCAGGTGTAGCGATGTTGACATTCCCTCTATAAGTGATACCTTAGGATAAGTGTCCTTTTCTGTGTGACTTACTTCACTTAGAGTCATCGTCCCTAAATCCACTCATCATGCTGCTACTAGCCTTATGACACTGATTTCATGGCTGAGTGATATTCCATTGTGCATAAGTACCACAACTTCTTTATCCATTTTTCTCTTTCCTGGGATATTTAAGGTGTACCGAAGTGGAGGTTCTTGGAAACAGAGCAGCCCTAAACTTTGGGGTGCCTGTGTCGTGTTGATTTTTAGGTTTCCCGATTTCTACGCCCATGAGTGGAAGTGCCCTATGCTCTCTCAGCTGTGTCTATTCCATGTTTCAGGACGCAGCGTACACTTCTCCAGAGTGGCTGTTGGCAATTTCCATCCCGCCCATCAGCGTAGCAAGGCTCCCGTGTCTCCATGGCCTGTCCTGCATTTCTGGTTTTTACACTTTTTTCAGCATGGCCCTTTTGACCGCTGGCAAGCGAGACTTCTTTGTAGCGCCGATTTGCCTTTCCGGCTTGCTTGGTTGGCCAAAAAGGGCGTATGCGTTTTTTCCTGAATATATTCAGGAAAAAACGCATACGCCCTTTTTGGCCAAGGGCATCATTGTCAACGCTTTGCCGCTTTTCATGTGCTTTCAAGGCGAGTCGAATCGACCTCCTGAAATCTGTTTCCTGCAATTCTGCCTTGCTTTCAAATCCTCTTCGTTGCCTTCCCTCAATATATTTGTGGACGAGAGTCATCATTTCTAACTCTGCAGGTTTGTGAATTGCAGTGCCCCTGAGCTCCATTTGTCAACTCGCTTTTTTGGGAGCTGGCCGCAAAAGCGCAGGATTGCTTCAGGCCCTATTCTGGTTCCGGGGGGCAGGCTGAGCCTGTGGTTCATTCTTCTTCCTGATGGGAAAATAGAGTGACCTGTGCCTGTCCCAACACCTAGAGCTAGTCTCTCATTGGTTCCCCCTCTTCCCGTTCATCCTCAGGACAAATTGCGACCTGTACGAAACAGGAGTTCAACGGTGCTGATTCTCCAAGTAGGGAGATTGTTAGTGAAGCGGCTGGAATGGCGAACCCGAGCACAAGGAGAGGAGAAATGAGGTGCGTTTTAGAAACCTTTCCCGATCACACGGTGTACCATCTTCTGGGTTTCCCAGGCATGTTTTCGATGTAGGAAGATGCCCTTGAACCTGGAGATTTGGGACCCATGGCATGGGTACCACGCAGGATTACTTTAAAGGGTCTGCGTTTGCTCACCCAACCTCACCAATCCTCTCAGCCCCAAGAGTGTCCAGCCTTATGTCTCATCCACCTGTGGGTCCAGATATGGTCAATCCAGGTTGCATCAGAGCCCCTGAACGGGTTTTGTAAGAATGTCTCTCTCTTTCACTGTCTTTGTTTTCTGGGGTTTTTTTTTTTTTAAGTAATCTATTTTTATAATGGGGTTTAGCTGCTTTTCCCTGCTGTGTTTATGCCGCTTTACACCCTCTTGATTCACTTCCAGAGAGATATCAATACATAGGTTTTAAGACTCTTCCTAGTCAGATATATTCTTGGGCGGTGAATAGGGGGTGTTGAGTCCAGTTCACTGAGCAGGGAGTAGGTCTTGTCTATTACATATTTGGCTTGTGGAACGGTATGTGAGCTAATTTCAAACCCTTGTTTTATGCATCGCCCCACCTCACCTTTCCCGTTAAGCAGCCATAGCGTGTTTTCTAAATGTGTGACTCTGTTCTCTTTTGGAATTCAGTTCAGGTGTAGCGATGTTGACATTCCCTCTATAAGTGATATCTTAGGATTAGTGTCCTTTTCTGTGTGACTTACTTCACTTAGAGTCATCATCCCTAAATCCACTCATCATGCTGCTACTAGCCTTATGACACTGATTTCATGGCTGAGTGATATTCCATTGTGCATAAGTACCACAACTTCTTTATCCATTTTTCTCTTTCCTGGGATATTTAAGGTGTACCGAAGTGGAGGTTCTTGGAAACAGAGCAGCCCTAAACTTTGGGGTGCCTGTGTCTTGTTGATTTTTAGGTTTCCCGATTTCTACGCCCATGAGTGGAAGTGCCCTATGCTCTCTCAGCTGTGTCTATTCCATGTTTCAGGACGCAGCGTACACTTCTCCAGAGTGGCTGTTGGCAATTTCCATCCCGCCCATCAGCGTAGCAAGGCTCCCGTGTCTCCATGGCCTGTCCTGCATTTCTGGTTTTTACACTTTTTTCAGCATGGCCCTTTTGACCGCTGGCAAGCGAGACTTCTTTGTAGCGCTGATTCGCCTTTCCGGCTTGCTTGGTTGGCCAAAAAGGGCGTATGCGTTCTTTCCTGAATATATTCAGGAAAAAATGCATACGCCCTTTTTGGCCAAGGGCATCATTGTCAACGCTTTGCCGCTTTTCATGTGCTTTCAAGGCGAGTCGAATCGACCTCCTGAAATCTGTTTCCTGCAATTCTGCCTTGCTTTCAAATCCTCTTCGTTGCCTTCCCTCAATATATTTGTGGACGAGAGTCACCATTTCTAACTCTGCAGGTTTGTGAATTGCAGTGCCCCTGAGCTCCATTTGTCAACTCGCTTTTTTGGGAGCTGGCCGCAAAAGCGCAGGATTGCTTCAGGCCCTATTCTGGTTCCGGGGGGCAGGCTGAGCCTGTGGTTCATTCTTCTTCCTGATGGGAAAATAGAGTGACCTGTGCCTGTCCCAACACCTAGAGCTAGTCTCTCATTGGTTCCCCCTCTTCCCGTTCATCCTCAGGACAAATTGCGACCTGTACGAAACAGGAGGTCAACGGTGCTGATTCTCCAAGTAGGGAGATTGTTAGTGAAGCGGCTGGAATGGCGAACCCGAGCACAAGGAGAGGAGAAATGAGGTGCGTTTTAGAAACCTTTCCCGATCACACGGTGTAGCATCTTCTGGGTTTCCCAGGCATGTTTTCGATGTAGGAAGATGCCCTTGAACCTGGAGATTTGGGACCCATGGCATGGGTACCACGCAGTATTACTTTAAAGGGTCTGCGTTTGCTCACCCAACCTCACCAATCCTCTCAGCCCCAAGAGTGTCCAGCCTTATGTCTCATCCACCTGTGGGTCTAGATATGGTCAATCCAGGGTGCATCAGAGCCCCTCAACGGATTTTGTAAGAATTTCTCTCTCTTTCACTGTCTTTGTTTTATGGGGGTTTTTTTTAAGTAATCTATTTTTATAATGGGGTTTAGCTGCTTTTCCCTGCTGTGTTTATGCCGCTTTACACCCTCTTGATTCACTTCCAGAGAGATATCAATACATAGGTTTTAAGACTCTTCCTAGTCAGATATATTCTTGGGCGGTGAATAGGGGGTGTTGAGTCCAGTTCACTGAGCAGGGAATAGGTCTTGTCTATTACATATTTGGCTTCTGGAACGGTATCTGAGCTAATTTCAAACCCTTGTTTTATGCATCGCCCCACCTCACCTTTCTCGTTAAGCAGCCATAGCGTGTTTTCTAAATGTGTGACTCTGTTCTTTTTTGGAATTCAGTTCAGGTGTAGCGATGTTGACATTCCCTCTATAAGTGATATCTTACGATAAGTATCCTTTTCTGTGTGACTTACTTCACTTAGAGTCATCGTCCCTAAATCCACTCATCATGCTGCTACTAGCCTTATGACACTGATTTCATGGCTGAGTGATATTCCATTGTGCATAAGTACCACAACTTCTTTATCCATTTTTCTCTTTCCTGGGATATTTAAGGTGTACCGAAGTGGAGGTTCTTGGAAACAGAGCAGCCCTAAACTTTGGGGTGCCTCTGTCTTGTTGATTTTTAGGTTTCCCGATTTTTACGCCCATGAGTGGAAGTGTCCTATGCTCTCTCAGCTGTGTCTATTACATGTTTCAGGACGCAGCGTACACTTCTCCAGAGTGGCTGTTGGCAATTTCCATCCCGCCCATCAGCGTAACAAGGCTCCCGTGTCTCCATGGCCTGTCCTGCATTTCTGGTTTTCACACTTTTTTCAGCATGGCCCTTTTGACCGCTGGCAAGCGAGACTTCTTTGTAGCGCCGATTTGCCTTTCCGGCTTGCTTGGTTGGCCAAAAAGGGCGTATGCGTTTTTTCCTGAATATATTCAGGAAAAAACGCATACGCCCTTTTTGGCCAAGGGCATCATTGTCAACGCTTTGCCGCTTTTCATGTGCTTTCAAGGCGAGTCGAATCGACCTCCTGAAATCTGTTTCCTGCAATTCTGCCTTGCTTTCAAATCCTCTTCGTTGCCTTCCCTCAATATATTTGTGGACGAGAGTCATCATTTCGAACTCTGCAGGTTTGTGAATTGCAGTGCCCCTGAGCTCCATTTGTCAACTCGCTTTTTTTGAGCTGGCCGCAAAAGCGCAGGATTGCTTCAGGCCCTATTCTGGTTCCGGGGGGCAGGCTGAGCCTGTGGTTCATTCTTCTTCCTGATGGGAAAATAGAGTGACCTGTGCCTGTCCCAACACCTAGAGCTAGTCTCTCATTGGTTCCCCCTCTTCCCGTTCATCCTCAGGACAAATTGCCACCTGTACGAAACAGGAGGTCAACGGTGCTGATTCTCCAAGTAGGGAGATGGTTAGTGAAGCGGCTGGAATGGCGAACCCGAGCACAAGGAGAGGAGAAATGAGGTGCGTTTTAGAAACCTTTCCCGATCACACGGTGTACCATCTTCTGGGTTTCCCAGGCATGTTTTCGATGTAGGAAGATGCCCTTGAACCTGGAGATTTGGGACCCATGCAATGGGTACCACGCAGTATTACTTTAAAGGGTCTGCGTTTGCTCACCCAACCTCACCAATCCTCTCAGCCCCAAGAGTGTCCAGCCTTATGTCTCATCCAGCTGTGGGTCTAGATATGGTCAATCCAGGTTGCATCAGAGCCCCTGAACGGATTTTGTAAGAATTTCTCTCTCTTTCACTGTCTTTGTTTTATGGGGTTTTTTTTCTTTAAGTAATCTATTTTTATAATGGGGTTTAGCTGCTTTTCCCTGCTGTGTTTATGCCGCTTTACACCCTCTTGATTCACTTCCAGGGAGATATCAATACATAGGTTTTAAGACTCTTCCTAGTCAGATATATTCTTGGGTGGTGAATAGGGGGTGTTGAGTCCAGTTCACTGAGCAGGGAGTAGGTCTTGTCTATTACATATTTGGCTTGTGGAACGGTATCTGAGCTAATTTCAAACCCTTGTTTTATGCATCGCCCCACCTCACCTTTCCCGTTAAGCAGCCATAGTGTGTTTTCTAAATGTGTGACTCTGTTCTGTTTTGGAATTCAGTTCAGGTGTAGCGATGTTGACATTCCCTCTATAAGTGATATCTTAGGATAAGCGTCCTTTTCTGTGTGACTTACTTCACTTAGAGTCATCGTCCCTAAATCCACTCATCATGCTGCTACTAGCCTTATGACACTGATTTCATGGCTGAGTGATATTCCATTGTGCATAAGTACCACAACTTCTTTATCCATTTTTCTCTTTCCTGGGATATTTCAGGTGTACCGAAGTGGAGGTTCTTGGAAACAGAGCAGCCCTAAACTTTGGGGTGCCTGTGTCTTGTTGATTTTTAGGTTTCCCGAGTTCTACCCCCATGAGTGGAAGTGCCCTATGCTCTCTCAGCTGTGTCTATTCCATGTTTCAGGACGCAGCGTACACTTCTCCAGAGTGGCTGTTGGCAATTTCCATCCCGCCCATCAGCGTAGCAAGGCTCCCGTGTCTCCATGGCCTGTCCTGCATTTCTGGTTTTTACACTTTTTTCAGCATGGCCCTTTGGACCGCTGGCAAGCGAGACTTCTTTGTAGCGCCGATTTGCCTTTCCGGCTTGCTTGGTTGGCCAAAAAGGGCGTATGCGTTTTTTCCTGAATGTATTCAGGAAAAAACGCATACGCCCTTTTTGGCCAAGGGCATCATCGTCAACGCTTTGCCGCTTTTCATGTGCTTTCAAGGCGAGTCAAATCTACCTCCTGAAATCTGTTTCCTGCAATTCTGCCTTGCTTTCGAATCCTCTTCGTTGCCTTCCCTCAATATATTTGTGGACGAGAGTTATCATTTCTAACTCTGCAGGTTTGTGAATTGCAGTGCCCCTGAGCTCCATTTGTCAACTCCCTTTTTTGGGAGCTGGCCGCAAAAGCGCAGGATTGCTTCAGGCCCTATTCTTATTCCGTGTGGCAGGCTGAGCCTGTGGTTAATTCTTCTTCCTGATGGGAAAATAGAGTGACCTGTGCCTGTCCCAACACCTAGAGCTAGTCTCTCATGGGTTCCTCCTCTTCCCATTTATCGACAGGACAAATTGCAACCTGTGTGAAACAGGAGGTTAAAGGTGCTGATTCTCCAAGTGGGGAGATTGTTAGTAAAGCGTCTGGAATGGCGCAGCCGAGCACCAGGAGATGAGAAATGAGGTGCGTTTTAGAAACCTTTCCTGATCACACGGTGTACCATCTTCTGGGTTTCCCTGGCATGTTTTCGATGTAGGAAGATGCCCTTGTACCTGGAGATTTGGGACCCATGGCATGGGTACCACGCAGTATTACTTTAAAGGGTCTGCGTTTGCTCACCCAACCTCACCAATCCTCTCAGCCCCAAGAGTGTCCAGCCTTATGTCTCATCCAGCTGTGGGTCTTGATATGATCAATCCAGGTTGCTTCACAGCCCCTGAAAGAACTTTGTACGAATGTCTCTCTCTTTCACTGTCTTTGTTGTTTTTTTTGTAATTTATTTTTATAATTGGGTTTAGCTGATTTTCACTGCTGTGTTTATGCCGCTTTACACCCTCTTGATTCACTTCCAGAAAGATATCAATACATAGGTTTTAAGATTCTTACTAGTCAGATATATTCTTGCGCGGTGAATAGGGGGTGTTGAGTCCAGTTCACTAAGCAAGGAGTAGGCCTTGTCTGTTACATATTTGATTTATGGAACGGTATCTGTGCTAATTTCAAACCCTTGTTTGCTGCCTCACCCCACCTCACCTTTCCCGTTAAGCAGCCATAGTGTTTTTTCTAAATGTGTGACTCTGTTCTGTTTTGTAATTGAGGTTATGTGTAGCGATTTTTACATTCCCTCCATAAGTGATATATTATGATAAGTGTGTTTTTCTGGGTGACTTATTTCACTTAGAAACATCGTACCTAAATCCACTCATCATGCTGCTACTAGCCTTATGATATTGATTTCATGGCTGAGTGATATTCCATTGTAAATAAGTAGCACAACTTCTTTAACCATTTTTCTCTTTCCTGGCATATTTATGGTGTACCGAAGTGGAGATTCTTGTAGACATCCCTAAACTTTGGGGTGCCTGTGTCTTGTTGATTTTTAATTATCCCATTTTATACGCCCATGAGTGGAAATGCCCTATCCTCTCTAGCTGTGTTTTTTAGATGTTTTAGGAAACACCATACACTTCTCCAGAGTGGCCGTTGGCAATTTACATCCCGCCCATCAACCTAACAAGCCTCCCTTTTCTCCCTGGCCTGGCCTGCATTTCTGGTTTTTACACTTTTTGAGGATGGCCCTTTTGACCGAGGGGAAGTGAGGCTTCTTTGTAGTGCTGATTTGCATTTCCGGCTTGCTTGGTTGGCCAAAAAGGGCGTATGCGTTTTTTCCTGAATATATTCAGGAAAAAACGCATACGCCCTTTTTGGCCAAGTGCATCATTGTCGACGTTTTGCCGCTTTTCATGTGCTTTAAAGGCGATTCGAATCTACCTCCTGAAATCTGTTTCCTGCAATTCTGCCTTGCTTTCTAATCCTCTTTGTTGCCTTCCCTGAATATATTTTTGGACGAGAGTGATCATTTATAACTCTGCAGGTCTGTGTATTGAAGTTTCCTGAGCTTCATTTGTGAACTCGCTTTTTTGGGAGCTGTCCGCAAAACCGCTCATTTGCTTCTGGCCGTACTCTGGTTCTGGGCGGTAGACTAAGCCTTTGCTTAATTCTTCTTCCTGATTGGAAATTAGAGTGGCATGTGCCTGTCTGAACATCTAGGGCTTTTCTCTCATTGTTTCTCCTCCTTCCCCTTCATCCTCTGGACAAATTCCAAACTCTGTGCAACAGGATATTGAAGGTGCTGACATCCTCAAGTGTGGAGATTATTAGGAAAGTGGCTGGAGGGGTGATCCCGACAACCAGGAGATTAGGAGATGAGGTGCCTTTTCCAAAATCTTCCTGATCCAACCGTGTACCATCTTCTGGGTATCACAGGCATGTTTCAGCTGTATGAAAGGTCCCACGTATGTAAGGAGAACACCAGGGATTTTTCCAAATCAGTGTCTCCCCGAACCCCAATCTGGGGAATTTTTAAGCTACTGGTACATGTATGTTCATTAAGGGACTTGGGCCATAGGCAGAGTCCGAACTTTAGATCATTGAAGTCTTCAAGGTCAGAAACGCTCACCATCGGCCTCCTTTAGGTTCCATTTTATCTGTAGTTGATAGATGATGTCGATATAGATATCTATTGTGTTTCAGATTATTTCCCCTTAGGGGTTATTACAAAATATTGAGTATAGTTCCCTGTGGTATACAGTAGTTCCTTGTTGATGATATATTTTATACATAGCAGTGTGTATATGTTAATCCGATACTGTTAATTTATCCCTCCTCCCACCTTTCCCCTTTGGTAATAAAAAAATATAAGATTTTATACTTCTCAGAAATCTAGGAACTGAAAGAGTGGTATCATTTTCAATGGAAAATCATTCAAAACAAGATTGAAACTTCAGCCAAGATTATTAGATGTACATCCTTGGAAAGAAATCACTGCATTTCTCTAATGTTGACCTGACAAATAAGACAAACCCCTCCACTGAACTTGCTTATAATAAAGTGATGGAAATATCAAATGGAAGTGTTAGAAACATCTTATTTTACACGAGCCTTATACACTGCTCTATGTTCATTACAGTTTGGCTCACACATCTGTTCATTGAAGTTACAATGTTCTCAAATTCTGTTACTGATCCTGCAGAGTGGGCCCCAACAAGGGTCCCCCTGCCCAGTGTCATTGGAGCCAACAGATCGAGACTGAGTTTGGTTCAGAAGCAAAGGAAAACTTTATATTTTGATCAGAGAATGGAGAGGTGAGAGCGTGCGCTCGCCCGCGGGCTGTGGGCCGGGTTGCTGTGTAGGGATCCCATCAGCGTCAGCGGGAGGGACGGGGCGGAGCTCTCGAGGGCCGGGTTGGCTGGAGCTCAGGCTCTATGTCGCGGAGTCTGCACGGGGCCCCGCGATCTGAGGTGTCCGCCCAGCCATTTTGCACTAGGAAATCGGGTCTGAAGTGCAGGGTGTGGGACCTCTGCCTGTGGAAACCTAGGAGCAAGTGAAATTATTCAAAGCACAAAGGAAAAAATGGTTAGACTTTATTATATTGCCCAGATTCTATTTTTATCTCCCAGGAATTTTTAATGGGCTTTGCCAGTGACAAACCCCTCCTCTGCCTTTTGTCCCATTCCTCATTCTTGGGGCGCTGAGGGTGCAGACACCTCTTCTGTAAATGCTTCGTGCTGAGTTGGGTGTCCTCATACCCGGGGGGAGGGGCAGGACTTCTCCCCAGCAGCCTCCAGGTGAGGTTGATTGTCCCCAGGCCTCCTCCCTCACTGCTCGTCCGCCTGAGCACCAGCATTGGAAGATTTATAGATTCTAATGACCTTTAAGGGTCCAGGAAAGAGATGCGCAGGGACGCTGGGGGCGCCGGTTTTACCCTGCTGCACATTGGTTCGGCCCCCTTAGGCTGACGCTTTCTGCCAGCCTAGATGCTCTGACCAGTAGTCTGCGCTTTCTTCAGTTAGGCCACTGAATTAACGTACAAACAGCACCAGGTGTCAGAGCCCTGCCTGCTCAACTCCCAGACAGTCCAGGGCCGGTGGTGATCCAGGACCATGACGGCCACTCAGTCAACGGCCTTTTGAAGTAGCCAGGAGTCCAGCCGGTCTCATTGGCCGCCGTCACCGCGGTGTCTGTAGGCTTTTCTATGGTGGCAGCGTTATTTACGGTTCCCCTGCCAAGTTTATTAGCTCTGCTCTGGGTGCAGTAAGTCCTGCAAGCAATAGTCTGCTCTTTTGGGGCACACTCTTGTTGTTTTCTGAGAGAAGCTCCAGGTCAAGTGATGGTCACACCAGTCGTCATGGGGGCCCGTTGCCCCAGGTTGTCTCTCTGGAGGTTGGAGTTGGAGGGCCTCCTCACTCGAGGTCATTGTGCCCACGGAGCGATCCCTGCAACTTCAGGGCATGGTGGGTGGTTAGGATCACCAAGTGGCATCCTTTTCCCTTAGGAGGGAGCTGGCTTGCGGGCTGCTCACTTCCAGGTTTTTAGATACCCCCAGTATCCTGGTCGGATGGGGTGGCTGGCCAATGCCTGGAGGGCGTTCTTGCGTTGTTCCATTTCAAGTGGTCCCAGTTTTTGCACTAATACTCCAAGGGCGATTCGCCTTGGACCAGGAATGTAAAGGTCAAAGGGTTTAGCTAAATTAGGGAGGTCCAGGGCAAGGGTCTGAATTGACTGCTCTTTCCATTCTTGAAAGGCCGCTTCTGGATTCTATTCAAAAGGATCATCATCTTTTCCTTTCAGTGTTTCATATAGAGACCCAGCTATTAGACTGTAGTTAGGGATCCAGATGCAGCAAACCCCGGTCTCCCCAAGAACCCCTAAGCTGTCTTCTAGTTTTAGGAAGGGTGAGGCTGCAAATGGCTTCTTCCCTTTCCTGGGATGGGCTTCTCCGATCTTCTGTGAGAATGAAGCCCAGGCAGGTCACCTTAGTCTGTGATATTTGAGCCTTTTTCTTGGACACCTTCTATCTTTTATTGACTAGGTAGTTCAGAGGCCTCATTAGTAGGGCTGGCGATCAGAATGTCGTCTGCATATTGAAGGAGGGTTCCCTTCTCCAGAGGTAGATCTTTTAGGGCTTTAGCTAACGTTTCCCCAAAGATGGTGTGGGAATTTTTGAACCCCTGGGGCAGGACGGCCCAGCAGTATTGTTTTTGTTGTATGTTGAGTCCTGCCACTCACAGCCAAAATTTCTTGTGACTCTGGGACTAATGGAATACAGAAGAAGGCATCATTGAAGTCTAATACAGAATAGCATGTCCTGGTGGATGGTAGAATGACCAGCAGGGTGTAGGAATTAGGAACTACTGGATGTATATCCTCTGTGGCTTCACTGACTGTCCTGGCGTCCTTTACCAGGTCCCCAGCAGCCCACGGGGCTCTCGTGGTCAAGCCCCTCACCAGATATGGAGCTCACCTGTGCAGGTAACCAGCAGCCCACGGGGCTCTCGTGGTCAGGCCCCTCCCAGGATATGGAGCTCACCTGGGCAGGTAGCCAGCAGCCCACGGGGCTCTCGTGGTCAGGCCCCTCCCAGGATATGGAGCTCACCTGGGCAGGTACCCAGCAGCTCATGGGGCTCTCATGGGCAGGCCCCTCCCTGGATATGGAGCTCCTCTGGACAGGTACCCCGGCAGGGCTGGGCACACAGGAACCGTGCACATAACCCTCATTGCAGAGCACCCCCAGCACACCTGTCGCTCAGAGCTGACACAGAGCACCTCAGAGCAGGGCTTGAACTAACAAACAGCAGCTCCGACAGGTCTGTGACCCTAGGCTTCACTCCGTGCGGCCTCCCTCCACCTGGTCTACCAGGGGCTTCCACTGCAGCCGGAGCACCAGGCCTCTGTCTCCACCCACCACCCCTCCTCTCCCTGACTCCTGGGTTCCTCTCATTAGGAGAGGGTCTTCTTGAAGTTGTCTCCCACTCATGGACCAGATAAAATGATTAGAAAACAAGTCAGGGCTGCCGCCCCTTATCTATCCTGACTCTCGGGACCCTACACCTGTTCCTTGGATCTGGCCGGTGCAGCAAGGCCCATTTTCTGCAACTCTGAGCCCCTGAGGGGCGAGGATTGGCTGACCTGGGCAGCCTGACCCGGCCAGCCAGCCCTTCCCAGGTGTGCCTGGGTTGAGGTCAATATAAACACCCCTCCAGGAAGCAAAAGCCTCTGCAGCTGTGCCTGACGCCATATTCTCTGCCCCGTCAGCAGTCTCGGGGTTGGGCTGGTGGGAGGGAGTAGGGCCCACGGCTCTATGAGTGGCCCGGTGTGAGTGGGGCTCTGCTGGACTTTCTGCAGGAGTTGCCGGGCTGCCACCTGCTAAAGAAGAGGATGTGTCACCCATACCTGCTGCTGGAATTTCTCCCCGGGCAGAGGTGAGGAAGGAAAACAGCAGTGGGGGCCGGGACAGGAGGGGTACCTCAGGCAGGGAAATGGAAAGCTTCCAGAAGAGCGCTCGGGGCCAGGACCATCCTGGCTGGCCTGCAGGCACCAGGTTGGCCTGCGTGCTGTCGCTGGTGTGACTCCAAGCCCCTTCCTCTAGGCTTTAAAGTCTTTGCACACATTCAGGTGTTTTACCTGGGAAGGGTGGGAAAAGTTCAGCAGCAGCTAGCCTGGGGCTCAGCTCACGTTTACTCAGAGACGCCTCCTCACGGTCCCCCAGCTTTGCAATGAGGACGCTCCTTGCGGGGGGGCTGCTGGCTGCATGGGAGACGATTCCCCACCTCTGACCAACTTCAGAATTGTTTACCACTGGAGCAAGTGCCCTGATAGGGTTTTCCTCTGTATGGCCAGTGGGTTCTGTTTTTTTTTTTTTTTTGGTTCAAGGTAGGTTTTATTCCTCTTTTTGTATTTATAGATATAAGCATGGAAATAATTCATTTATATAAATACGTCTATGGGAAGGACAGAACTTTTTTTCTGTTTTATTTTTTTAAATATTATTTATTTTTGAATTTTATTTTATTCATTTTTTTATACAGCAGGTTCTTATTGGTTATCTATTTTATACATATAAGTGTATATATGTCAATCCCAGGCTCGCAATTCATCCCACCACCACCACCCTGCCACTTTCCCCCCTTGGTGTCCATACATTTGTTCTCTACATCTGTGTCTCTATTTCTGCCTTGCAAACCGGTTCATCTGTACCATTTTTCTAGGTTCCACATGTATGCGTTAATATACGATATTTGTTTTTCTCTTTCTGACTTACTTCACTCTGTGTGACAGTCTCTAGATCTATCCACGTCTCTACAAATGACCCAATTTCATTCTTTTTTATGGCTGAGTAACATTCCATTTTATATATGTACCACATCTTTTCCATTTGTCTGTCTATGGGCATTTAGGTTGCTTCCATGACCTGGCTATTGTAAATAGTGCTGCAATGAACATTGTGGTGACTGTGTCTTTTTAAATTATGGTTTTCTCTGGGTGTATGACCAGTAGTGGGATTGCTGGGTCATATGGTAATTCTATTTTTAGTTTTTTAAGGAACCTCCATACTGTTCTCCATAGTGACAGTATCAGTTTACATTCCCACAAATAGTGCAAGAGGGTTCCCTTTTCTCCACACCCTCTCCAGCATTTGTTGTTTGTAGATTTTCTGATGATGCCCATTCTGACTTGTGTGAGGTGATACCTCATTGTAGTTTTGGTTTATATTTCTCTAATAATTAGTGATGTTGAGCAGCTTTTCATGTGCTTCTTGGCCATCTGTATGTCTTCCTGGGACAAATGTCTATTTACGTCATCTGCCCATTTTTGGATTGGGTTGTTTGTTTTTTTACTGTTGAGCTGCATGAGCTGTTTATATATATTGGAGATTAATCCTTTGTCCATTGATTTGTTTGCAAATATTTTCTCCCATTCTGAGGGTTGTCTTTTCGTCTTGTTTGTAGTTTCCTTTGCTTTCCAAAAGCTTTTAGGTTTCATTTGCTCCCATTTGTTTATTTGTGTTTTTTATTCCATTACTCTAGGAGGTGGATCAAAAAAGATCTTGCTGTGATTTATGTCAAAGAGTATTCTTCCTATGTTTTCCTCTAAGAGTTTTATAGTGTCCGGTCTTACATTTCGGTCTCTAATCTATTTTGAGTTTATTTTTTGTGTATGGTGTTAGGGAGTGTTCTAATTTCATTCTTTTACATGTAGCTGTCCATTTTTCCCAGCACCACTTATTGAAGAGACTGTCTTTTGTCCATTGTATATCCTTGCCTCCTTTGTCATAGATTAGTGGACCATAGGTGTGTAGGTTTATCTCTGGGCTTTCTTTTTTTTTCCTTTTACATCTTTATTGGAGTATAATTGCTTTACAATTGTGTGTTAGTTTCTGCTGTATAAAAAAGTGAATCAGCTATACGTATACATATAACACCATATCCCCTCCCTCTTGCACCTCCCTCTCACTCCCTTATCCCACCCCTTTAGGTGGTCACAAAGCACCGAGCTGATCTCCCTGTGCTATGTGGCTGCTTCCCAGTAGCTATCAATTTTACATTTGGTAGTGTATATATGTCCATACCACTCTCTCACTTTGTCCCAGCTTACCCTTCCCCCTCCCCGTGTCCTCAAGTCCTTTCTCTATGTCTGTGTCCTTAATCCTTTCCTGCCCCTAGGTTCTTCATAAACTTTTTTCTTTTAGATTCCATATATATGTGTTAGCATACGGTATTTGTTTTTCTCTTTCTGACTTACTTCACTCTGTAGGACAGACTCTAGATCCATCCACCTCACTACAAATAACTCAATTTCGTTTCTTTTTATGGCTGAATAATGTTCCATTGTATATATGTGCCACATCTTCTTTATCCAGTTATCTGTTGATGGACACTTAGGTTGCTTCCATGTCCTGGCTATTGTAAATAGAGCTACAATGAACATTGTGGTACATGACTCTTTTTGAATTATGGTTTTCTCAGGGTAAATGTCCAGTAGTGGGATTGCTGGGTTGTACGGTAGTTCTAATTTTAGTTTTTAAGGCACCCCCGTACCATTCTCCTTAGTGGCTATATCAATTTACATTCCCACCAACAGTGCAAGAGGGTTCCCTTTTCTCCAATAAATGCCTCTCCAGCATTTATTGTTTGTAGATTTTTTGATGATGGCCATTCTGACTGGTGTGAGGTGATACCTCACTGTAGTTTTGATTTGCATTTCTCTAATGATTAGTGATGTTCAGCATCCTTTCATGTGTTTGTTGGCAAACTGTATATCTTCTTTTTTTTTTTAATTTATTTATGGCTGTGTTGCATCTTCGTTTCTGTGCCAGGGCTTTCTCTAGTTGTGGCAAGTGGGGGCCTCTCTTCATCGCGTTGCGTGGGCCTCTCACTATCGTGGCCTCTCTAGTCGCGGAGCACAGGCTCCAGACACGCAGGCTCAGTAGTTGTGGCTCACGGGCCCAGCCGCTCCACGGCATGTGGGATCCTCCCAGACCAGGGCTCGAACCCGTGTCCCCTGCATTGGCAGGCAGATTCTCAACCACTGCGCCACCAGGGAAGCCCTGTATATCTTCTTTGGAGAAATGTCTATTTAGGTCTTCTGCCCATTTTTGGTTTGGGTTGTTTGGTTTTGTGATATTGAGCTACATGAGCTGCTTTTTGGAGATTAATCCTTTGCCATTTGCTTCATTTGAAAATATTTTCTCCCATTCTGATGGTTGTCTTTTCGTCTTGCTTATGTTTTCCTTTGCTGTGCAAAAGATTTTAAGTTTCATTAGGTCCCATTTTTTTATTTTTGTTTTTATTTCCATTTCTCTAGGAGGTGGGTCAAAAAGGATCTTGCTGTGATTTATGTCATAGACTGTTCTGCTTATGTTTTCCTCTAAGTGTTTTATAGTGGCTGGTCTTAGATTTAGGTCTCTAATCCATTTTGAGTTTATTTTTGTGTATGGTGTTAGGGAGTGTTCTAATTTCATTCTTTTACATGTAGCTGTCCAGTTTTCCCAGCACCACTTACTGAGGACACTGTCTTTTCTCCATTGTATACCCTTGCCTCCTTTGTCATAGATTAGTTAACCATAGGTACGTGGGTTTATCTCTGTGCTTTCTATCCTGTTCTATTGATCTATATTTCTGTGTTTGTGTCAGTACCATATTATCTTGATTACTGTAGCTTTGTAATACAGTCTGAAGTCTGGAAGTCTGATTCCTCCAGCTCTTTTTTTTCCCCCTCAAGACTGCTTTGGCTATCCGGGGTCTTTTGTGTCTCCCTACAAATTTTAAGATTTTTTTTCTAGTTCTGTAGAAAATGCCAAAGGTATTTTGATAGGGATTGCATTGAATCTGTAGATTGCTTTGGGTAGTATAGTCTTTTTCACAATATTGATTCTTCTAATCCAAGAACATGGTATATGTCTCCATCTGTTTATATCATCTTTGATTTCTTTCATCAGTGTCTTATAGTTTTCTGAGTACAGGTCTTTTACTTCCTTAGGTAGGTTTATTCCTAGGTATTTTATTCTTTTTGTTGCAGTGGTAATGGGATTGTTTCCTTAATTTCTCTTTCTGATCTTTCGTTGTTAGTGTATAGGAATGCAAGCAATTTCTGTGCATTAATTTTGTATCCTGCAACTTTACCAAATTCATTGATTAGCTCCAGTGGTTTTCTGGTGACATCTTTAGGATTCTCTATCTATGATATGATGTCATCTGCAAACAGTGACAATTTTACTTCTTCTTTACCTTTTTGTATTCCTTTTATTTCTTTTTCTTCTCTGATTGCCATGGCTAGGACTTCCAAAACTATGTTGAATAGTAGTGGTGAGAGTGGACATCCTCGTCTTGTTCCTGATCTTAGAGGAAACGCTTTCAGTTTTTCACCATTGAGAATGCTGTTTGCTGTGGGTTTGTCATATATGGCCTTTATTATGTTGAGGTAGTTTCCCTCTATTCCCAAACTCTGCAGAGTTTTTATCATAAATGGGTGTTGAATTTTCTCAAAATCTTTTCCTGCATCTATTGAGATGATCATATGGTTTTATTCTACAATTTGTTAATATGGTGTATCACATTGATTTGTGTATATTGAAGAATCCTTGCATCCCTGGGATAAACCCCACTTGATCATGGTGTATGATCCTTTTGATGTGTTGTTCGATTCTGTTTGCTACTATTTTGTTGAGGATTTTTACATCTATATTCATCAGTGATATTGGTCTATAATTTTCTTTCCTTGTAGTATCTTTGTCTGGTTTTGGTATCAGGGTGATGGTGGTCTCATAGAATGAGTTTGGGAGTGTTCCTTCCCCTGCAATTGTTTTGAAGAATTTGAGAAGGTTGGGTGTTAGCTCGTCTCTAAATATTTGATAGAATTCACCTGTGATGCCATCTGGTTCTGGACTTTTGTTTGTTGGAAGATTTTTAATCACTGTTTCAATTTCATTGTTTGTGATAGGTTTGTTCATATTTTCTATTTCTTCCTGATTCACCCTTGGAAGGTTATCCCTTTCTAAGAATTTGTCCATTTCTTCCAGGTTGTCCATTTTATTGGCATAGAGTTGCTTGTAGTAGTCTCTTAGGATGCTTTGTATTCCTGTGGTGTCTGTTGTAACTTCTCCTTTTTCACTTCTCATTTTGTTGATTTGAGTCCTCTCCCTCTTTTTCTTGAGTCTGGCTAAAGGCTTATCATTTTTGTTTATCTTCTCAAAGAACCAGCTTTTAGTTTTATTGATCTTTGCTTTCGTTTTCTTTGTTTCTATTTCATTTATTTCTGCTCTGATCTTTATGCTTCCTTTCCTTCTACTAACTTTGGGTTTTGTTCTTCTTTCTCTAGTTCCTCTAGGTGTAAGGTTAGATTGTTTATTTGAGATTTTTCTTGTTTCTTGAGGTAGGCTTGTATTGCTATAAACGTCCCTCTTAGAACTGCTTTTGCTGCATCCCATAGGTTTTGGATCATCGTGTTTTTGTTGTCATTTGTCTCTAGGTAGTTTTTGATTTCCTCTTTTATTTCTTCAGTGATCTCTTGGTTATTTAGTAACGTATTGTTTAGCCTCCATGTGTTTGTGTTTTTTACGGTTTTTTCCCTGTAATTGATTTCTAATCTCATAGCATTGTGGTCGGAACAGCTGCTTGATATGATTTCAGTTTTCTTAAATTTACTGAGGCTTTATTTGTGACCCAAGATGTGATCTATCCTGGAGAATGTTCCGTGTGCAGTTGAGAAGAACGTGTACTCTGCTGTTTTTGGATGGTGTGTCCTATAAATATCAATTAACTCTATCTGGTCTATTGTGTCATTTAAAGCTTGTGTTTCCTTATTAATTTTCTGTCTGGATGATCTCCACTGGTGTAAGTGAGCTGTTAAAGTCCCCCGCTATTATTGTGTTACTGTCGATTTCCTCTTTTATAGCTGTTAGCAGTTGCCTTATATATTGAGGTGCTCCTATGTTGGGTACATATATATTTATAATCGTTATATCTTCTTCTTGGATTGATCCCTTGACCATTATGTAGTGTCTTTCCTTGTCTCTTGTAACATTCTTTATTTTAAAGTCTATTTTATCTGATATGAGTATTGCTACTCCAGCTTTCTTTTGATTTTCATTTGCATAGAATATATTTTTCCATCGCCTCACTTTCAGTCTGTATGTGTCCCTAGGTCTGAAATGGGTCCCTTGTAGACAGCATATATATGGGTCTTGTTTTTGTATCCATTCAGCGAGCCTGTGTCTTTTGGTTGGAACATTTAGTCCATTCATGTTTAAGGTAATTATCAATATGTATGTTCCTATTACTATTTTCTTAATTGTTATGGGTTTGTCTTGGTGGGTCCTTTTCTTCTCTTGTGTTTCCCACTTAGAGAAGTTCCTTTAGCATTTGGTGTATAGCTGGTTTCATGGTGCTGAATTCTCTTAGCTTTTGCTTGTCTGTAGGACTTTTGATTTCTCTGTCAAATCTGAATGAGATCCTTGCTGGGTGGAGTACTCTTGGTTGTAGGTTCTTCCCTTTCATCACTTTAAATTTATCATGCCACTCCCTTCTGGTTTGTAGATTTTCTGCTGAGAAATCAGCTGTTATGGGAGTTCCCTTGTATGTTATTTGTCATTTTTCCCTTGTTGCTTTCAATAATTTTTCTTTGTCTTTAATTTTTGTCAATTTGGTTACTATGTGTCTTGGCATTTTTCTCCTTTGGTTTATCCTGCCTGGGACTCTCTGCGCTTCCTGGACTTGGGTGGCTATTTCTTTTCCCATGCTAGGGAAGTTTTCAACTATAATCTCTTCAAATATATTCTTGGGTCCTTTCTCTCTCTCTTCTCCTTCTGGGACCCCTATAATTTGAATGTTGTTGCGTTTAATGTTGTCCCAGAGGACTCTTAGGGTGTCTTCATTTATTTTCATTCTTTTTCTTTCTTCTGTTCCATGGCAGTGATTTCCACCTTTCTGTCTTCCAGGTCACTTATCCGTTCTTCTGCCACAGTTATTCTGCTACTGATTCCTTCTAGTGTATTCTTCATTTCAGTTATTATATTATTCACCTCTGTTTGTTTGTTCTTTAATTCTTTTAGGTCTTTGTTAAATATTTCTTGCATCTTCACGATCTTTGCCTCCATTCTTTTTACAAGGTCTTGGATCATCTTCACTATCATTATTCTGAATTCTTTTTCTGGAAGGTTCCCTATCTCCACCTCATTTCGTTTTTTTTCTGGGGTTTTATCTTGTTCCTTGATCTGGTATAAAGTCCTCTGCCTTTTCATTTTGTCTATCTTTCTGTGAATGTGGTTTTCCTTCCACAGGCTGCAGAATTGTAGTTCTTCTTGCTTCTGTTGTCTGCTCTCTGGTGGATGAGTCTATCTTAGAGGCTTGTGCAAGCTTCCTGATGGGAGAGACTGGTGGTGAGTAGAGCTGGGTGTTGCTATGTTGGGCAGAGCTTTAATCCGCTTGTCTGCGGATTAAATAAAACTTTAATAAAATGTTTAATCCACTTGTCTGCTGATGCATGGGGCTGGGTTCCCTCCCTGTTGGTTGTTTGGCCTGAGGCAACCCAGCACTGGAGCCTACCTTGCTCTTGGTGGGGCTAATGGCGGACTCTGGGAGGGCTCACACCAAGGAGTATTTCCCAGAACTTCTGCTGCCAGTGTCGTTGTCCTCACGGTGAGCCACAGCCACAGCCACCACCTGCCTCTGCAGAAGACCCTCTAAAACTAACAGGTAGTTCTGGTCATTCTCCTACGGGGTCACTGCTCCTTCCCCTGGGTCCTGATGTGCACACTACTTTGTGTGTGCCCTCCAAGAGTGGAGTGTCTGAGTGGAGTTGAGACTCTGAGACTCTGCATGGAGTCGCACAGACTCTGGGTCCTGTGAAGCTTCGATGTTTTGTGGTTCTAGAAATCCTATAGGAGACGGTCCACAGCAGGTGAAGCTAATGCTGTCAGTAGAGGTGATGAAGCCAAAGATCAGCAGTTCCGACTAGAGGTGCCAATGTACATACAGGACAAAATCATCTCGTGTGAATGTAGTTCAGGCATGTTTAAGATGAATGCAGCCATGTTAATGCCTACCATATTCTATCTTGAGCCTCTCCTCAGGGACCCCCTCTTCAGTTTCTGAGGCTCCTGTACGTCATGTACAGGGGACAGGAGAGTGGACTCTGTCCAGTCTGAGCCCTGAGTTATGCTGTGTGTATCTTAGGATACTTTGTATTTCTGTGGTGTCTGTTGTAACATCATCTCTTCATTTCAGATTTATTTGGGCCCTCTCTTTTTCAAAAAACATACTACTGTTGTCTTTTATTCTTTACAGAAGTTTAATAAGTGTTTGATCTACTATCCTTACTCTATGTATACGTTTTGCAGTGAGATTTTTACTTTACTTTGTTTTCTTGTTACTATCAATAATTAGTGAGACTTCTTTTAAGCTATCTTCAACATTGCTTATAAAGCTGCTTTATTAGTGATGAGAGAGCCTTAATGGAAGTCATGTTCTGGTTGTAAATTATGATGCAATGTGCCAGCAAAAAGCCCCGTAAGTTTATGTCTCATTACTTCTTGTTCTTTTTTAAATTTAATTTTTATTTTTTATCAGAACAAATTTGATTAAAATGTTTTGTTTCTTCTAGGTGTGCAAGATGTGGTTCTTTTAAACATATACATATATCTATTCTTCTTTGGATCATTTTACCATGTAGGGTATGACACAATGTTGAGTAATCTTCTCTTGGTATTCCGTAGGTCTTTGGTGATTACATATTTCACATGTGTTTCTATATCTATGTTAACCCCAATATCTTAATGTATCCAATCCTCACACCTTTCCATTTGGTGAACCATAAGTTTGTTTAATGAATCTGTGATTGCATTTCTCTGTGGAAATATCTTCATTGGTATCAATTTTTAGCTAAGACCTATAAGTGATATTATAGGATATGTGACTTTTGCTTTCTGACTTAGTACAATTTGCCTGATTACCTCGAGAATCATACATGGTGCTGCAAATGGCATTGTTTCCTTTTTTTCCCTGGCTAATATTCCATCTGTACGTGTACCAGTTCTTCTTTGGCCACGCACCTCTTGATGGACTTTTTGGTTGCCTCCATGTCTTGGCTATTGTAATACTGCTGCAATGCACATTTGCTTGCCTGTGTCTTTCCAGTTCTATCTTCTTATGTTATAGGCCAAGGAGTGGGCTTACTGTATCATATGGTAGCTCAGTGTGTACGTTTTAAAGACACCACCATTCAGTTCTCATTAGTGGCTCTTTCCAGGTTACGTCCCACTTAAATTTGAGGGTATGCATTTCTCCAAAACACTTTCAGTATTTATTGTTTGTAGTTTTATTGCTGATGGTTATTCTGACAGGTGCGAGCTGAGACTTCTTTGTGGTGGAATTTGCATGTGTCCCATAATCTGTTGAAATTGAGCTTTAAAGCATGTCCTTTTTATTTATCAAACTGTGATTACAGCTTAGTTCTTCCAAGTGTTTTCTTAAGTATGTGTCACATTTTGAAATATTTTGGCCATTACCTCCCTCAAGACATTTTGAGGGCAGGTTTCATTTACAGCCCTGCAGTACTTGTTCATATGAAGTGACAATTAGCACAGGCTTTAAAGCTGCTTTTGCAGGTAACGGCCAGAGGGCGGCAGCCTTTCTACATTCCCCACTCTGGTAACTAGGGAAACAGACCTTACGGCCAGTGGTGTTCCGCGGTTATAAATTAGAGTGCAATGTGCCCGGATAAACCCACAAATGCTGATGTCTCCTTACTTTTGTTTGTTTTTTTAATTTAATTTATATTTATTATTGGAGTAATATTCCATTGTGTACATGGACCACTTCTTCTTGGTGCATTCCTCTGTTGATGGACATTTTCCTTGCTTCCAAGTGTTGCCTATGGTAAATATTGCTGGAGTGCAGGATTGCCAGCCTGTGACTTTTTTACTCTCTTTTTCTCAGGTGATAGGCCAAGCAGTGAGTATGATTGATTGACTGGTAGCTCAATGTTTACCTTATCAAGGCACCTCCATTGTGCTTTTATTAGTGGCTCTCACCACGTCCCCCTTAGAAGCGAGAGTACGCATTTCTCCACAATCCCTTCAGCATGTATTGTTTGCAGCATTTTTGCTGATGGCCATTCTGACTGCTGTGAGCTGATAGGTATTTGAAATTTCCGTTTGCATATCTTTAAAAATTCCTAAACTTTATCATTTTCCCACGTCTTTTTCTTTTCACTTAAAAGAAAAAAAACGTGTGTACAATATACCTCTTGAAATTGTCTTCTTCGAAGGTTGCCCTCTTTTGAATGTTTTGGTCGATTTTTGACCTCAGAAATTTTTTGGAGGGCAGGTGTCATTTACAGAACTGCAAGTTGGTGAATGTTTAGTGACCTATCGCAGAGGGTTTAAAGCTGCGTTGTGGGAAACGGCCACAAGGAGGCAGCATTTCTCCATTCCCCAATCTGGGTACTAGGGCAGCGGAGCCTTTCTGGAAGTCGTTGTCCTAGGTTGTAAATGAGAATGGAATTTGCCAGGAGAAAGCCCCATAAGTTTATGTCTCATTACTTCTTCTTGGGTTTTTAAATTTTTTTTAATCAGAGTAAAGATTAGAATATTGTTTGTCCTAGGTGTACACAATCTGGTTCATTTGCACATTATGTATGTCTATTAATGTACAGATCCTCTTCCCATGTAAAATATTACAGTGTTCCATAGACCTCCCTTGCTATATGTTCGGTCTTTTTGATACATGTATATAATATGTATTTGTATACGTATAGTAACACTATTCTTCATTTATCAATTCCCCCCTCCTTTCCTTTTAGATGAGCATAGTTTGTTTTCTAAGCCCGTGAGTGTCTTTCTCTTTGGAAATATGTTCATTTGTGTCAGTTATTAGATAATGCCATAAGTGATATTATAGGATATAGGTCTTTTGCTTTCCGTCCTACTTCATGTTTTGTGATTATCTCCAGGCTCATGTATGGTGCCTCAAAGAGCAGTGCTTCAATGTTTTCCATGGCTAATATTCCATTGTGGACATGGACCACTTCTTCTTGGTGCATTCCTCTGTTGATGGACGTTTTCGTTGCTTCCAAGTGTTGCCTATGGTAACTATTGCTGGAGTGCAGGATTGCCAGCCTGTGACTTTTGGATTTTCATTTTCTCAGGTGATACACCCAGCAGTGGGTATGATTGATTGACTGGTATGGTAGCTCAATGTTACGTTTTCAAGGCACCTCAATTGTGCTTTCATTAGTGGCTCTTACCACGTCCCCCTTAGAATCGAGGGTACTCATTTCTCCACAATCACGTCAGCATTTATTGTTTGCAGCATTTTTGTCGAGGGCCATTCTGACTGCTGTGAGCTGATAGGTTTTTGTAATTTGGGTTGACATGTCTTTAAAAATTCCTAAAATTCATCATTTTTCCACGCCTTTTTCTTTTGTGTTAAAAGAAAAAAGAAAAAAAAAGTGTGAGTACAATCTCCCTCTTCAAATTGTCTTTTTGGAAGGTTGCACTCTTGAATTTTTTGGTCGATTTTCGACCTCAGTATTTTTTGGAGGGCAGGTGTCATTTACAGAACTGAATTGGTGAATATTTAGTGACCTTTTGCAGTGGGTTTAAAGCTGCTGTTTTGGGAAACGGCCACAAGAAGGCAGCATTTCTCCATTCCCAAATCTGGGTACTAGGGCAGCAGAGCCGTTCTGGAAGTCGTTTACCTAGGTTGTAAATTTGAATGGAATGTGCCAGGAAAACCACCCATAAGTTTATGTCTCATTACTTCTAGTTCGTTGTTTTAATTTTTTACATTGGGGTAATGGTTCGAATGTTGTTTGTCCAAGGTGTACACACTCTGGTTCATTTACACATTATATATATCTATTTATGTAGAGATCCTCTTCCCATGTAAATTTTTACAGAGTGTTCCATCAACCTCCCTTGCTATATGGTCGGTCTTTTTGATATATGTATATAATATGAATTTGTATACAGATGGTAACGCTAATCTTCATTTATCTATTCCCCCCACCTTTCCTTTTAGGTAAGCATAGTTTTTTCTTATAAGTCTGTGATTGCCTTTCCCTGTGGAAATATGTTCATTTGTGTCAGTTATTAGATAACGCCTATAAGTGATTTCATAGGATATAGGACTTTTGCTTTCCGACTTCCCTCATGTTCTGTGATTATCTCCAAGATCATCTATGGTGCCTAAAAGAGCAGTGTTTCATGGTTTTCCATGGCTAGTATTCATTGTGTACATGGACCACTTCTTCTTTATCCCTTCATCTGTTGATGGACATTTTGGTTGCTTCACTGTCTTGTCTATTGTGAATAAGGCTGCAGTGCAGCTTTTGCAGCCCGGGTCTTCTTGATTCTGGTCTTCTCAGGTGAGAGGCCCATTGGTGCGCCTGCTGGATTGAATGGTACCTCACTTTTTCCTTTTAAACGCAGCTCCTTTCTGTTCTCATTATTGGCTGTTAACCACTTTACATCTCACCAGCAGCTAGAGGGTACACAGTTCTCTAAAACCTCTTCAGCATTGATTGTTTGTAGGCTTTTTGCTGATGGTCAGTCGACTGGTGTGAGTTGAAAACTTTTTGTAGATTAGATTGCATGAGTCTAATACTTCCTGAGGTTGAGCTTTTATCCATTTTCCTTTTTTTAAAAAGAGAGTGAGTAAAACTTACCTCTTCATACTATCTTCTTGAAAATGTTGCCTGTTTTGAATTGTTTTATCCATTCCCTACCTCAGCACAATTTTGAGGGCAGGTGTCCTTTACAGGCCTGAGTCCTTGTGAATATTAAGTGACCATGAGCTGTGGGTTAAAAGCTGCTCTTGCGGGAATGGGCCACAAGGCGGCAGCATTTCTCCTTTACCAAATCTGGTTACTAGGGCAACAGAGCCTTACTGGAAGTGGTGTTCTAGGTTGTAAATTAGAATGGAATGTGCCAGGAAAAAGCCCTTTAAGTTTATGTCTCATTACTTCTTGTTCGTATTTTTAAGTTAATTTTTATTTTTTATCACAGCAAACTTGATTACAATGTTTTGTTTGTTCTAGGTGTGCAAGATGTGCTTCTTTCACACATATACATATATCTATTCTTCTTCAGATCCTTTTCCCATGTAGGTTATGACACAATGTTGAGTAGTCTTCCCTTGGTATTCCGTAGATCTTTGGTGATTATATATTTCACATGTGTTTGTATCTCTCCGTTAACCTCAATATGGTAGTGTATCCAATCCTCACACCTTTCCATTTGGCGAAGCATAAGTTTTTGTACTGAATCTGTGATTGCCTTTCTCTGTGGAAATATCTTCGTTTGTTTCAATTGTTAGGTAACACCTGTATGTGATATGATAGGATATGTGTCTTTCGCTGTCTCACTTACTACAAGTTGCGTGATTACTTGTAGACTCATCTATGGTGCTGCAAATGGCATTGTTTCATTTTTTCGCTAGCTCATATTCCATGTGTACATGTAGCAGTTCTTCTTTGTCCACCCATCTGTCGGTGGACTTTTTGGTTACTTCCATATCTTGGCTATTGTAATACCATGCAATGCAGATTTGCCTGCCTGTGCCTTTCCAATTCTGTCTTCTTAGGTTATAGTTCCAGGAATGGGTCTGTTGGATCATATGGTAGCTCAATGTTTACCTTTCAAAGGCACCTCCATTCTGTTCTCTTTAGTGGCTCTTTCCAGGTTACGTCCCACGTAAAGTTGAGGGTATGCACTTCTCCACAGCACCTTCAGCATTTATTCTTTGTAGTTTTTTGCTGATGGTTATTCTGACTGGTGTGAGCTGATACCTCTTTGTGGTTGAATTTGCATGTGTCTCATAATGTGTTGAAATTGAGCTTTAAGACATGTGCTTTTTATTTTTCCAGCTGTGATTAGAGCTTAGTTCTTCAAAGTGTTTACTTAAAGTATGTGTCACCTTTTGAAATATTTTGGCCATTACCTCCCTCAAGACATTTTGAGGGCAGGTTTCATTTACAGCCCTGCAGTACTAGTTCATATGAAGTGACCATTAGCTCAAGCTTTAAACCTGCTTTTGCAGGTAACGGCCAGAGGGCAGCAGCCTTTCTAGGTTCTCCACGCTGGTACTAGGTAAACAGACCTACCAGCCAGTGGTGATAGGGTACGGGTGAGTGTATGGCGTAGGGTATGTGTTAGGGTTAGCTTTAGGGTTAATGGTAGGTTTAGGGTACGGTTTAGGATTAGGATACGTGTTAGGGTTAGGTTATGGGTTACGGTTAAGGTACGCGTTAGGGTTAAGTTATTTATTAAACCTTTCCCACTCGCTATATACCAGTTAGCACGTAAAGGAATATTATTTGCGGTCCAGCCATGGAGAAGCATTTAGACACTAGGATAAGATAAAGAACACACACATTATAAAGAAATCACATTAGGATTTTCTTTTTAACCTGTTCCTTAAAACACTAGTGCTTAGAAAATCTACTGGAGGCAGAAGCAGTCAAGGGTAGTTTAGGGTTAGGGTTAGGGTTAGGGTACGGCTTAGGGTACGGGTTAGGGTGCAGGTGAGGCTATGGCGTAGGGTATGGCTTAGGGTTAGGGTTAGGGTTAAGGGTACGTTTAGGGTACGGTTTAGGATTTGGGTACGTGTTAGGGGTAGGTTATGGGTTAGGGTTAGGGTACGTGTTAGGGTTAAGTTATTTATTAAACCTATCCCACTCGCTACATAGCACTTAGCACGTAAAGTAGTATTATTTGGAGTCTAGCCATGGAGAAGCTTTTAGACAGTAGGATAAGATTAAGAATTCACACATTATAAAGAAATCACATTAGGATTTTCTTTTTAACCTGTTCCTTAAAACACTAGTGCTTAGGAAACCTACTGGAGGCAGAAGCAGTCAAGGGTTAGGGTTAGGGTTAGGGTTAGGTTTAGGGTTAGGGTACGGCTTAGGTTACGGGTTAGGGTTAGTGTTAGGTTTAGTGTTAGGCTTAGGGTACGGCTTAGGCTACGGCGAGGGTATGGTGTAGAGTATGGGTTAGGGTTAGTTTTAGGGTTAGGGCTAGGTTTAGGGTATGGTTTAGGATTAGGGTACGTGTTAGGGTTGGGTTATTGGTTAAGGTTAGGGTACGTGTTAGGGTTAGGGTATTTATTAAACCTATCCCACTCGCTAGATACCACTTAGCATGTTAAGGAATATTATTTGGGGTCCAGCCATGGAGAAGCTTTTAGACACTAGGATAAGATTAAGAACACACACATTATAAAGAAATCACATTAGGATTTTCTTTTTAACCTGTTCCTTAAAACACTAGTGCTTAGGAAATCTACTGGAGGCAGAAGCAGTCAAGGGTTAGGCTTAGGGTTAGTGTTAGGGTTAGGGTTAGTGTTAGGTTTAGGGTTAGTGTACGGCTTAGGTTACGGGTTAGGGTTAGTGTTAGGGTTGGGGTTAGGGTTAGGGTACGGCTTAGGGTACGGGCGAGGGTACGGTGTAGAGTATGGGTAGGTTTAGGGTTAGTTTTAGGTTTAGGGCTAGGGTTAGGGTACGTGTTAGGGTTAGGTTATGGGTTAGGGTTAGGGTACATGTTAGGGTTAGGGTACTTATTAAACCTATCCCACTCGCTAGATACCACTTAGCACATAAAGGAATATTATTTGGGGTCCAGCCATGGAGAAGCTTTTAGACAGTAGGATAAGATTAAGAACTCACACATTATAAAGAAATCACATTAGGATTTTCTTTTTAACCTGTTCCTTAAAACACTAGTGCTTAGGAAATCTACTGGAGGCAGAAGCAGTCAAGGGTAGTTTAGGGTTAGGGTTAGGGTAAGGGCTAGGGTTAGGTTACGGCTTAGGGTACGCGTGAGGGTATGGCGTAGGGTATGGGTTAGGGTTAGGGTTAGTTTTAGGGTTAGGGCTAGGTTTAGGGTATGGGTTAGGATTAGGCTACGTGTTAGGGTTAGGTGATGGGTTAGGGTTAGGGTACGCGTTAGGGTTAGGGTACACGTTAGGGTTAGGGTATTTATTAAACCTATCCCACTCTCTAGATACCACTTAGTACGTAAAGGAATATTATTTGAGGTCCAGCCATGGAGAAGCTTTTAGACACTAGGATAAGATAAAGAACACACACATTATAAAGAAATCACATTAGGATTTTCTTTTTAACCTGTTCCTTAAAACACTAGTGCTTAGGAAATGTGCTGGAGAGAGAAGCAGTCAAGGGTAGTTTAGGGTTAGGGTTAGGGTTCGGGTTAGGGTACAGGTTAGGGTACAGGTTAGGGTAGGGTACACTTTTAGGTAACTCCTAAAAGTGATATGATAGGATATGTGTGTTTTGCTTTCTCACTTACTACAAGTGGCGTGATTACGTCTAGACTCATCTATGGTGCTGCAAATGGCATTGTTTCATTGTTTCACCAGCTAATAATCCATCTGTACATGGAGGAGTTCTTCTTTGTCCACCCATCTGTTGGTGGACTTTTTGGTTACTTCCATATCTTGGCTATTGTAATACTGTGCAATGCAGATTTGCCTGCCTGTGTCTTTCCAATTCTGTCTTCTTAGATTGTAGGTCCAGGAGTGGGCCTGCTGGATCATATGGTAGCTCAATGTTTACCTTTTAAAGGCACCTCCATTCTGTTCTCTTTAGTGGCTCTTTCCAGGTTACGGCCCACATAAAGGTGAGGGTATGCATTTCTCCACAGCACCTACAGCATTTATTCTTTGTAGTTTTTTGCTGATGGTTATTCTGACTGGTGTGAGCTGATACCTCTTTGTGGTTGAATTTGCATGTGTCTCATAATGCGTTGAAATTGAGCTTTAAGACATGTGCTTTTTATTTTTCCAGCTGTGATTAGAGCTTAGTTCTTCAAAGTGTTTACTTGAAGTATGTGTCACCTTTTGAAATATTTTGGCCATTACCTCCCTCAAGACATTTTGAGGGCAGGTTTCATTTACAGCCCTGCAGTACTAGTTCATATGAAGTGACCATTAGCTCAAGCTTTAAACCTGCTTTTGCAGGTAACGGCCAGAGGGCAGCAGCCTTTCTAGGTTCTCCACGCTGGTACTAGGTAAACAGACCTACCAGCCAGTGGTGATAGGGTACGGGTGAGTGTATGGCGTAGGGTATGTGTTAGGGTTAGCTTTAGGGTTAATGGTAGGTTTAGGGTACTGTTTAGGATTAGGATACGTGTTAGGGTTAGGTTATGGGTTACGGTTAAGGTACGCGTTAGGGTTAAGTTATTTATTAAACCTTTCCCACTCGCTATATACCAGTTAGCACGTAAAGGAATATTATTTGCGGTCCAGCCATGGAGAAGCATTTAGACACTAGGATAAGATAAAGAACACACACATTATAAAGAAATCACATTAGGATTTTCTTTTTAACCTGTTCCTTAAAACACTAGTGCTTAGAAAATCTACTGGAGGCAGAAGCAGTCAAGGGTAGTTTAGGGTTAGGGTTAGGGTTAGGGTACGGCTTAGGGTACGGGTTAGGGTGCAGGTGAGGCTATGGCGTAGGGTATGGCTTAGGGTTAGGGTTAGGGTTAAGGGTACGTTTAGGGTACGGTTTAGGATTTGGGTACGTGTTAGGGGTAGGTTATGGGTTAGGGTTAGGGTACGTGTTAGGGTTAAGTTATTTATTAAACCTATCCCACTCGCTACATAGCACTTAGCACGTAAAGTAGTATTATTTGGAGTCTAGCCATGGAGAAGCTTTTAGACAGTAGGATAAGATTAAGAATTCACACATTATAAAGAAATCACATTAGGATTTTCTTTTTAACCTGTTCCTTAAAACACTAGTGCTTAGGAAACCTACTGGAGGCAGAAGCAGTCAAGGGTTAGGGTTAGGGTTAGGGTTAGGTTTAGGGTTAGGGTACGGCTTAGGTTACGGGTTAGGGTTAGTGTTAGGTTTAGTGTTAGGCTTAGGGTACGGCTTAGGCTACGGCGAGGGTATGGTGTAGAGTATGGGTTAGGGTTAGTTTTAGGGTTAGGGCTAGGTTTAGGGTATGGTTTAGGATTAGGGTACGTGTTAGGGTTGGGTTATTGGTTAAGGTTAGGGTACGTGTTAGGGTTAGGGTATTTATTAAACCTATCCCACTCGCTAGATACCACTTAGCATGTTAAGGAATATTATTTGGGGTCCAGCCATGGAGAAGCTTTTAGACACTAGGATAAGATTAAGAACACACACATTATAAAGAAATCACATTAGGGTTTTCTTTTTAACCTGTTCCTTAAAACACTAGTGCTTAGGAAATCTACTGGAGGCAGAAGCAGTCAAGGGTTAGGCTTAGGGTTAGTGTTAGGGTTAGGGTTAGTGTTAGGTTTAGGGTTAGGGTACGGCTTAGGTTACGGGTTAGGGTTAGTGTTAGGGTTGGGGTTAGGGTTAGGGTACGGCTTAGGGTACGGGCGAGGGTACGGTGTAGAGTATGGGTAGGTTTAGGGTTAGTTTTAGGTTTAGGGCTAGGGTTAGGGTACGTGTTAGGGTTAGGTTATGGGTTAGGGTTAGGGTACATGTTAGGGTTAGGGTACTTATTAAACCTATCCCACTCGCTAGATACCACTTAGCACATAAAGGAATATTATTTGGGGTCCAGCCATGGAGAAGCTTTTAGACAGTAGGATAAGATTAAGAACTCACACATTATAAAGAAATCACATTAGGATTTTCTTTTTAACCTGTTCCTTAAAACACTAGTGCTTAGGAAATCTACTGGAGGCAGAAGCAGTCAAGGGTAGTTTAGGGTTAGGGTTAGGGTAAGGGTTAGGGTTAGGTTACGGCTTAGGGTACGCGTGAGGGTATGGCGTAGGGTATGGGTTAGGGTTAGGGTTAGTTTTAGGGTTAGGGCTAGGTTTAGGGTATGGGTTAGGATTAGGCTACGTGTTAGGGTTAGGTGATGGGTTAGGGTTAGGGTACGCGTTAGGGTTAGGGTACACGTTAGGGTTAGGGTATTTATTAAACCTATCCCACTCTCTAGATACCACTTAGTACGTAAAGGAACATTATTTGAGGTCCAGCCATGGAGAAGCTTTTAGACACTAGGATAAGATAAAGAACACACACATTATAAAGAAATCACATTAGGATTTTCTTTTTAACCTGTTCCTTAAAACACTAGTGCTTAGGAAATGTGCTGGAGAGAGAAGCAGTCAAGGGTAGTTTAGGGTTAGGGTTAGGGTTCGGGTTAGGGTACAGGTTAGGGTACGGGTTAGGGTAGGGTACACTTTTAGGTAACTCCTAAAAGTGATATGATAGGATATGTGTGTTTTGCTTTCTCACTTACTACAAGTGGCGTGATTACGTCTAGACTCATCTATGGTGCTGCAAATGGCATTGTTTCATTGTTTCACCAGCTAATAATCCATCTGTACATGGAGGAGTTCTTCTTTGTCCACCCATCTGTTGGTGGACTTTTTGGTTACTTCCATATCTTGGCTATTGTAATACTGTGCAATGCAGATTTGCCTGCCTGTGTCTTTCCAATTCTGTCTTCTTAGATTGTAGGTCCAGGAGTGGGCCTGCTGGATCATATGGTAGCTCAATGTTTACCTTTTAAAGGCACCTCCATTCTGTTCTCTTTAGTGGCTCTTTCCAGGTTACGGCCCACATAAAGGTGAGGGTATGCATTTCTCCACAGCACCTACAGCATTTATTCTTTGTAGTTTTTTGCTGATGGTTATTCTGACTGGTGTGAGCTGATACCTCTTTGTGGTTGAATTTGCATGTGTCTCATAATGCGTTGAAATTGAGCTTTAAGACATGTGCTTTTTATTTTTCCAGCTGTGATTAGAGCTTAGTTCTTCAAAGTGTTTACTTGAAGTATGTGTCACCTTTTGAAATATTTTGGCCATTACCTCCCTCAAGACATTTTGAGGGCAGGTTTCATTTACAGCCCTGCAGTACTAGTTCATATGAAGTGACCATTAGCTCAAGCTTTAAACCTGCTTTTGCAGGTAACGGCCGGAGGGCGGCAGCCTTTCTACGTTCCCCACGCTGGTACTAGGGAAACAGACCTACCAGCCAGTGGTGCTCTTCGGTTATAAATTAGAGTGGAATGTGCCCAGAGAAACCCACAGATGCTGATGTCTCCTTACATTTGTTTGTTTTTTAAATTTCATTTATAATTTTTACTGGAGTACTATTCCGTTGTATACATGGACCACTTCTTCTTGGTGCATTCCTCTGTTGATGGACATTTTTGTTGCTTCCATGTGTTGACTATGGTAAGTAATGCTGGCGTACAGGTTTGCCAGCCTGTGACTTTTTGATTCTCATTTTCTCAGGTGATAGGCTCAGCAGATGGTATGCTTGATTCACTGGTAGCTCAATGTTTACCTTTTCAAAGCACCTCCATTGTGTTTACAGTAATGGTTCTTACCACGTCCCCCTTAGAGCTCAGGGTACACATTTCTCCACAATCCCTTCAGCATGTATTGTTTGCAGCATTTTTGCTGATGGCCATTCTGACTGCTGTGAGCTGATAGGTATTTGTAATTTCCGTTTGCGTATCTTTCAAAATTCCTAAACTTTATCATTTTCCCACGCCTTTTTCTTTTCACTTAAAAGAAAAAACCGTGTGTACAATATACCTCTTGAAATTGTCTTCTTCGAAGGTTGCCCTCTTTTGAATTTTTTGGTCGATTTTTGACCCCAGAAATTTTTTGGAGGGCAGGTGTCATTTACAGAACTGCACGTTGGTGAATACTTAGTGACCTTTCCCAGTGGGTTTAAAGCTGCTGTTGTGGGAAACGGCCACAAGGAGGCAGCATTTCTCCATTCCCCAATCTGGGTACTAGGGCAGCAGAGCCTTTCTGGAAGTCGTTGTCCTAGGTTGTAAATGAGAATGGAATTTTCCAGGAGAAAGCCGCATAAGTTTATGTCTCATTACTTCTTCTTGGTTTTTTACATTTTTTAATCAGAGTAAAGATTAGAATATTGTTTGTCCTAGGTGTACACAATCTGGTTCATTTGCACATTATGTATGTCTATTAATGTACAGATCCTCTTCCCATGTAAAATATTACAGTGTTCCATAGACCTCCCTTGCTATATGTTCGGTCTTTTTGATACATGTATATAATATGTATTTGTATACGTATAGTAACACTATTCTTTATTTATCAATTCCCCCCTCCTTTCCTTTTAGATGAGCATAGTTTGTTTTCTAAGCCCGTGAGTGTCTTTCTCTTTGGAAATATGTTCATTTGTGTCAGTTATTAGATAATGCCATAAGTGATATTATAGGATATAGGTCTTTTGCTTTCCGTCCTACTTCATGTTTTGTAATTATCTCCAGGCTCATGTATGGTGCCTCAAAGAGCAGTGCTTCAATGTTTTCCATGGCTAATATTCCATTGTGTACATGGACCACTTCTTGTTGGTGCATTCCTCTGTTGATGGACGTTTTCGTTGCTTCCAAGTGTTGCCTATGGTAACTATTGCTGGAGTGCAGGATTGCCAGCCTGTGACTTTTGGATTTTCATTTTCTCAGGTGATACACCCAGCAGTGGGTATGATTGATTGACTGGTATGGTAGCTCAATGTTACCTTTTCAAGGCACCTCAATTGTGCTTTCATTAGTGGCTCTTACCACGTCCCCCTTAGAATCGAGGGTACTCATTTCTCCACAATCACGTCAGCATTTATTGTTTGCAGCATTTTTGTCGAGGGCCATTCTGACTGCTGTGAGCTGATAGGTTTTTGTAATTTGGGTTGACATGTCTTTAAAAATTCCTAAAATTCATCATTTTTCCACGCCTTTTTCTTTTGTGTTAAAAGAAAAAAGAAAAAAAAAGTGTGAGTACAATCTACCTCTTCAAATTGTCTTTTTGGAAGGTTGCACTCTTGAATTTTTTGGTCGATTTTCGACCTCAGTATTTTTTGGAGGGCAGGTGTCATTTACAGAACTGAATTGGTGAATATTTAGTGACCTTTTGCAGTGGGTTTAAAGCTGCTGTTGTGGGAAACGGCCACAAGGAGGCAGCATTTCTCCATTCCCAAATCTGGGTACTAGGGCAGCAGAGCCGTTCTGGAAGTCGTTTACCTAGGTTGTAAATTTGAATGGAATGTGCCAGGAAAACCACCCATAAGTTTATGTCTCATTACTTCTAGTTCGTTGTTTTAATTTTTTACATTGGGGTAATGGTTCGAATGTTGTTTGTCCAAGGTGTACACACTCTGGTTCATTTACACATTATATATATCTATTTATGTAGAGATCCTCTTCCCATGTAAATTATTACAGAGTGTTCCGTCAACCTCCCTTGCTATATGGTCGGTCTTTTTGATATATGTATATAATATGAATTTGTATACAGATGGTAACGCTAATCTTCATTTATCCATTCCCCCCACCTTTCCTTTTAGGTAAGCATAGTTTTTTTTTATAAGTCTGTGATTGCCTTTCCCTGTGGAAATATGTTCATTTGTGTCAGTTATTAGATAACGCGTATAAGTGATTTCATAGGATATAGGACTTTTGCTTTCCGACTTCCCTCATGTTCTGTGATTATCTCCAAGATCATCTATGGTGCCTCAAAGAGCAGTGTTTCATGGTTTTCCATGGCTAGTATTCATTGTGTACATGGACCACTTCTTCTTTATCCCTTCATCTGTTGATGGACATTTTGGTTGCTTCACTGTCTTGTCTATTGTGAATAAGGCTGCAGTGCAGCTTTTGCAGCCCGGGTCTTCTTGATTCTGGTCTTCTCAGGTGAGAGGCCCATTGGTGCGCCTGCTGGATTGAATGGTACCTCACTTTTTCCTTTTAAACGCAGCTCCTTTCTGTTCTCATTATTGGCTGTTAACCACTTTACATCTCACCAGCAGCTAGAGGGTACACAGTTCTCTAAAACCTCTTCAGCATTGATTGTTTGTAGGCTTTTTGCTGATGGTCAGTCGACTGGTGTGAGTTGAAAACTTTTTGTAGATTAGATTGCATGAGTCTAATACTTCCTGAGGTTGAGCTTTTATCCATTTTCCTTTTTTTAAAAAGAGAGTGAGTAAAACTTACCTCTTCATACTATCTTCTTGAAAATGTTGCCTGTTTTGAATTGTTTTATCCATTCCCTACCTCAGCACAATTTTGAGGGCAGGTGTCCTTTACAAGCCTGAGTCCTTGTGAATATTAAGTGACCATGAGCTGTGGGTTAAAAGCTGCTCTTGCGGGAATGGGCCACAAGGCGGCAGCATTTCTCCTTTACCAAATCTGGTTACTAGGGCAACAGAGCCTTACTGGAAGTGGTGTTCTAGGTTGTAAATTAGAATGGAATGTGCCAGGAAAAAGCCCTTTAAGTTTATGTCTCATTACTTCTTGTTCGTAGTTTTAAGTTAATTTTTATTTTTTATCACAGCAAACTTGATTACAATGTTTTGTTTGTTCTAGGTGTGCAAGACGTGCTTCTTTCACACATATACATATATCTATTCTTCTTCAGATCCTTTTCCCATGTAGGTTATGACACAATGTTTAGTAGTCTTCCCTTGGTATTCCGTAGATCTTTGGTGATTATATATTTCACATGTGTTTGTATCTCTCCGTTAACCTCAATATGGTAGTGTTTCCAATCCTCACACCTTTCCATTTGGCGAAGCATAAGTTTTTGTTCTGAATCTGTGATTGCCTTTCTCTGTGGAAATATCATCGTTTGTTTCAATTTTTAGGTAACACCTGTATGTGATATGATAGGATATGTGTCTTTCGCTGTCTCACTTACTACAAGTTGCGTGATTACTTGTAGACTCATCTATGGTGCTGCAAATGGCATTGTTTCATTTTTTCGCTAGCGCATATTCCATGTGTACATGTAGCAGTTCTTCTTTGTCCACCCATCTGTCGGTGGACTTTTTGGTTACTTCCATATCTTGGCTATTGTAATACTATGCAATGCAGATTTGCCTGCCTGTGTCTTTCCAATTCTGTCTTCTTAGGTTATAGTTCCAGGAATGGGTCTGTTGGATCATATGGTAGCTCAATGTTTACCTTTCAAAGGCACCTCCATTCTGTTCTCTTTAGTGGCTCTTTCCAGGTTACGTCCCACGAAAAGTTGAGGGTATGCACTTCTCCACAGCACCTTCAGCATTTATTCTTTGTAGTTTTTTGCTGATGGTTATTCTGACTGGTGTGAGCTGATACCTCTTTGTGGTTGAATTTGCATGTGTCTCATTATGTGTTGAAATTGAGCTTTAAGACATGTGCTTTTTATTTTTCCAGCTGTGATTAGAGCTTAGTTCTTCAAAGTGTTTACTTGAAGTATGTGTCACCTTTTGAAATATTTTGGCCATTACCTCCCTCAAGACATTTTGAGGGCAGGTTTCATTTACAGCCCTGCAGTACTAGTTCATATGAAGTGACCATTAGCTCAAGCTTTAAACCTGCTTTTGCAGGTAACGGCCAGAGGGCGGCAGCCTTTCTACGTTCCCCACGCTGGTACTAGGGAAACAGACCTACCAGCCAGTGGTGATAGGGTACGGGTGAGTGTATGGTGTAGGGTATGTGTTAGGGTTAGCTTTAGGGTTAAGGGTAGGTTTAGGGTACGGTTTAGGATTAGGATACGTGTTAGGGTTAGGTTATGGGTTACGGTTAAGGTACGCGTTAGGGTTAAGTTATTTATTAAACCTTTCCCACTCGCTATATACCAGTTAGCACGTAAAGGAATATTATTTGCGGTCCAGCCATGGAGAAGCATTTAGACACTAGGATAAGATAAAGAACACACACATTATAAAGAAATCACATTAGGATTTTCTTTTAAACCTGTTCCTTAAAACACTAGTGCTTAGAAAATCTACTGGAGGCAGAAGCAGTCAAGGGTAGTTTAGGGTTAGGGTACGGCTTAGGGTACGGGTTAGGGTGCAGGTGAGGCTATGGCGTAGGGTATGGCTTAGGGTTAGGGTTAGGGTTAAGGGTAGGTTTAGGGTACGGTTTAGGATTAGGGTACGTGTTAGGGGTAGGTTATGGGTTAGGGTTAGGGTACGTGTTAGGGTTAAGTTATTTATTAAACCTATCCCACTCGCTACATAGCACTTAGCACGTAAAGTAGTATTATTTGGAGTCTAGCCATGGAGAAGCTTTTAGACAGTAGGATAAGATTAAGAACTCACACATTATAAAGAAATCACATTAGGATTTTCTTTTTAACCTGTTCCTTAAAACACTAGTGCTTAGGAAACCTACTGGAGGCAGAAGCAGTCAAGGGTTAGGGTTAGGGTTAGGGTTAGGTTTAGGGTTAGGGTACGGCTTAGGTTACGGGTTAGGGTTAGTGTTAGGTTTAGTGTTAGGCTTAGGGTACGGCTTAGGCTACGGCGAGGGTATGGTGTAGAGTATGGGTTAGGGTTAGTTTTAGGGTTAGGGCTAGGTTTAGGGTATGGTTTAGGATTAGGGTACGTGTTAGGGTTAGGTTATGGGTTAAGGTTAGGGTACGTGTTAGGGTTAGGGTATTTATTAAACCTATCCCACTCGCTAGATACCACTTAACATGTTAAGGAATATTATTTGGGGTCCAGCCATGGAGAAGCTTTTAGACACTAGGATAAGATTAAGAACACACACATTATAAAGAAATCACATTAGGGTTTTCTTTTTAACCTGTTCCTTAAAACACTAGTGCTTAGGAAATCTACTGGAGGCAGAAGCAGTCAAGGGTTAGGCTTAGGGTTAGTGTTAGGTTTAGGGTTAGGGTACGGCTTAGGTTACGGGTTAGGGTTAGTGTTAGGGTTGGGGTTAGGGTTAGGGTACGGCTTAGGGTACGGGCGAGGGTACGGTGTAGAGTATGGGTAGGTTTAGGGTTAGTTTTAGGTTTAGGGCTAGGGTTAGGGTACGTGTTAGGGTTAGGTTATGGGTTAGGGTTAGGGTACGTGTTAGGGTTAGGGTACTTATTAAACCTATCCCACTCGCTAGATACCACTTAGCACATAAAGGAATATTATTTGGGGTCCAGCCATGGAGAAGCTTTTAGACAGTAGGATAAGATTAAGAACTCACACATTATAAAGAAATCACATTAGGATTTTCTTTTTAACCTGTTCCTTAAAACACTAGTGCTTAGGAAATCTACTGGAGGCAGAAGCAGTCAAGGGTAGTTTAGGGTTAGGGTTAGGGTAAGGGTTAGGGTTAGGTTACGGCTTAGGGTACGCGTGAGGGTATGGCGTAAGGTATGGGTTAGGGTTAGGTTTAGTTTTAGGGTTAGGGCTAGGTTTAGGGTATGGGTTAGGATTAGGCTACGTGTTAGGGTTAGGTGATGGGTTAGGGTTAGGGTACGCGTTAGGGTTAGGGTACACGTTAGGGTTAGGGTATTTATTAAACCTATCCCACTCTCTAGATACCACTTAGTACGTAAAGGAACATTATTTGAGGTCCAGCCATGGAGAAGCTTTTAGACACTAGGATAAGATAAAGAACACACACATTATAAAGAAATCACATTAGGATTTTCTTTTTAACCTGTTCCTTAAAACACTAGTGCTTAGGAAATGTGCTGGAGAGAGAAGCAGTCAAGGGTAGTTTAGGGTTAGGGTTAGGGTTCGGGTTAGGGTACAGGTTAGGGTACGGGTTAGGGTAGGGTACACTTTTAGGTAACTCCTAAAAGTGATATGATAGGATATGTGTGTTTTGCTTTCTCACTTACTACAAGTGGCGTGATTACGTCTAGACTCATCTATGGTGCTGCAAATGGCATTGTTTCATTGTTTCACCAGCTAATAATCCATCTGTACATGGAGGAGTTCTTCTTTGTCCACCCATCTGTTGGTGGACTTTTTGGTTACTTCCATATCTTGGCTATTGTAATACTGTGCAATGCAGATTTGCCTGCCTGTGTCTTTCCAATTCTGTCTTCTTAGATTGTAGGTCCAGGAGTGGGCCTGCTGGATCATATGGTAGCTCAATGTTTACCTTTTAAAGGCACCTCCATTCTGTTCTCTTTAGTGGCTCTTTCCAGGTTACGGCCCACATAAAGGTGAGGGTATGCATTTCTCCACAGCACCTACAGCATTTATTCTTTGTAGTTTTTTGCTGATGGTTATTCTGACTGGTGTGAGCTGATACCTCTTTGTGGTTGAATTTGCATGTGTCTCATAATGCGTTGAAATTGAGCTTTAAGACATGTGCTTTTTATTTTTCCAGCTGTGATTAGAGCTTAGTTCTTCAAAGTGTTTACTTGAAGTATGTGTCACCTTTTGAAATATTTTGGCCATTACCTCCCTCAAGACATTTTGAGGGCAGGTTTCATTTACAGCCCTGCAGTACTAGTTCATATGAAGTGACCATTAGCTCAAGCTTTAAACCTGCTTTTGCAGGTAACGGCCAGAGGGCGGCAGCCTTTCTACGTTCCCCACGCTGGTACTAGGGAAACAGACCTACCAGCCAGTGGTGCTCTTCGGTTATAAATTAGAGTGGAATGTGCCCGGAGAAACCCACAGATGCTGATGTCTCCTTACATTTGTTTGTTTTTTAAATTTCATTTATAATTTTTACTGGAGTACTATTCCGTTGTATACATGGACCACTTCTTCTTGGTGCATTCCTCTGTTGATGGACATTTTTGTTGCTTCCATGTGTTGACTATGGTAAGTAATGCTGGCGTACAGGTTTGCCAGCCTGTGACTTTTTGATTCTCATTTTCTCAGGTGATAGGCTCAGCAGATGGTATGCTTGATTCACTGGTAGCTCAATGTTTACCTTTTCAAAGCACCTCCATTGTGTTTACAGTAATGGTTCTTACCACGTCCCCCTTAGAGCTCAGGGTACACATTTCTCCACAATCCCTTCAGCATGTATTGTTTGCAGCATTTTTGCTGATGGCCATTCTGACTGCTGTGAGCTGATAGGTATTTGTAATTTCCGTTTGCGTATCTTTCAAAATTCCTAAACTTTATCATTTTCCCACGCCTTTTTCTTTTCACTTAAAAGAAAAAACCGTGTGTACAATATACCTCTTGAAATTGTCTTCTTCGAAGGTTGCCCTCTTTTCAATTTTTTCGTCGATTTTTGACCCCAGAAATTTTTTGGAGGGCAGGTGTCATTTACAGAACTGCACGTTGGTGAATACTTAGTGACCTTTCCCAGTGGGTTTAAAGCTGCTGTTGTGGGAAACGGCCACAAGGAGGCAGCATTTCTCCATTCCCCAATCTGGGTACTAGGGCAGCAGAGCCTTTCTGGAAGTCGTTGTCCTAGGTTGTAAATGAGAATGGAATTTTCCAGGAGAAAGCCGCATAAGTTTATGTCTCATTACTTCTTCTTGGTTTTTTACATTTTTTAATCAGAGTAAAGATTAGAATATTGTTTGTCCTAGGTGTACACAATCTGGTTCATTTGCACATTATGTATGTCTATTAATGTACAGATCCTCTTCCCATGTAAAATATTACAGTGTTCCATAGACCTCCCTTGCTATATGTTCGGTCTTTTTGATACATGTATATAATATGTATTTGTATACGTATAGTAACACTATTCTTTATTTATCAATTCCCCCCTCCTTTCCTTTTAGATGAGCATAGTTTGTTTTCTAAGCCCGTGAGTGTCTTTCTCTTTGGAAATATGTTCATTTGTGTCAGTTATTAGATAATGCCATAAGTGATATTATAGGATATAGGTCTTTTGCTTTCCGTCCTACTTCATGTTTTGTAATTATCTCCAGGCTCATGTATGGTGCCTCAAAGAGCAGTGCTTCAATGTTTTCCATGGCTAATATTCCATTGTGTACATGGACCACTTCTTGTTGGTGCATTCCTCTGTTGATGGACGTTTTCGTTGCTTCCAAGTGTTGCCTATGGTAACTATTGCTGGAGTGCAGGATTGCCAGCCTGTGACTTTTGGATTTTCATTTTCTCAGGTGATACACCCAGCAGTGGGTATGATTGATTGACTGGTATGGTAGCTCAATGTTACCTTTTCAAGGCACCTCAATTGTGCTTTCATTAGTGGCTCTTACCACGTCCCCCTTAGAATCGAGGGTACTCATTTCTCCACAATCACGTCAGCATTTATTGTTTGCAGCATTTTTGTCGAGGGCCATTCTGACTGCTGTGAGCTGATAGGTTTTTGTAATTTGGGTTGACATGTCTTTAAAAATTCCTAAAATTCATCATTTTTCCACGCCTTTTTCTTTTGTGTTAAAAGAAAAAAGAAAAAAAAAGTGTGAGTACAATCTACCTCTTCAAATTGTCTTTTTGGAAGGTTGCACTCTTGAATTTTTTGGTCGATTTTCGACCTCAGTATTTTTTGGAGGGCAGGTGTCATTTACAGAACTGAATTGGTGAATATTTAGTGACCTTTTGCAGTGGGTTTAAAGCTGCTGTTGTGGGAAACGGCCACAAGGAGGCAGCATTTCTCCATTCCCAAATCTGGGTACTAGGGCAGCAGAGCCGTTCTGGAAGTCGTTTACCTAGGTTGTAAATTTGAATGGAATGTGCCAGGAAAACCACCCATAAGTTTATGTCTCATTACTTCTAGTTCGTTGTTTTAATTTTTTACATTGGGGTAATGGTTCGAATGTTGTTTGTCCAAGGTGTACACACTCTGGTTCATTTACACATTATATATATCTATTTATGTAGAGATCCTCTTCCCATGTAAATTATTACAGAGTGTTCCGTCAACCTCCCTTGCTATATGGTCGGTCTTTTTGATATATGTATATAATATGAATTTGTATACAGATGGTAACGCTAATCTTCATTTATCCATTCCCCCCACCTTTCCTTTTAGGTAAGCATAGTTTTCTTTTATAAGTCTGTGATTGCCTTTCCCTGTGGAAATATGTTCATTTGTGTCAGTTATTAGATAACGCGTATAAGTGATTTCATAGGATATAGGACTTTTGCTTTCCGACTTCCCTCATGTTCTGTGATTATCTCCAAGATCATCTATGGTGCCTAAAAGAGCAGTGTTTCATGGTTTTCCATGGCTAGTATTCATTGTGTACATGGACCACTTCTTCTTTATCCCTTCATCTGTTGATGGACATTTTGGTTGCTTCACTGTCTTGTCTATTGTGAATAAGGCTGCAGTGCAGCTTTTGCAGCCCGGGTCTTCTTGATTCTGGTCTTCTCAGGTGAGAGGCCCATTGGTGCGCCTGCTGGATTGAATGGTACCTCACTTTTTCCTTTTAAACGCAGCTCCTTTCTGTTCTCATTATTGGCTGTTAACCACTTTACATCTCACCAGCAGCTAGAGGGTACACAGTTCTCTAAAACCTCTTCAGCATTGATTGTTTGTAGGCTTTTTGCTGATGGTCAGTCGACTGGTGTGAGTTGAAAACTTTTTGTAGATTAGATTGCATGAGTCTAATACTTCCTGAGGTTGAGCTTTTATCCATTTTCCTTTTTTTAAAAAGAGAGTGAGTAAAACTTACCTCTTCATACTATCTTCTTGAAAATGTTGCCTGTTTTGAATTGTTTTATCCATTCCCTACCTCAGCACAATTTTGAGGGCAGGTGTCCTTTACAAGCCTGAGTCCTTGTGAATATTAAGTGACCATGAGCTGTGGGTTAAAAGCTGCTCTTGCGGGAATGGGCCACAAGGCGGCAGCATTTCTCCTTTACCAAATCTGGTTACTAGGGCAACAGAGCCTTACTGGAAGTGGTGTTCTAGGTTGTAAATTAGAATGGAATGTGCCAGGAAAAAGCCCTTTAAGTTTATGTCTCATTACTTCTTGTTTGTAGTTTTAAGTTAATTTTTATTTTTTATCACAGCAAACTTGATTACAATGTTTTGTTTGTTCTAGGTGTGCAAGATGTGCTTCTTTCACACATATACATATATCTATTCTTCTTCAGATCCTTTTCCCATGTAGGTTATGACACAATGTTTAGTAGTCTTCCCTTGGTATTCCGTATATCTTTGGTGATTATATATTTCACATGTGTTTGTATCTCTCCGTTAACCTCAATATGGTAGTGTTTCCAATCCTCACACCTTTCCATTTGGCGAAGCATAAGTTTTTGTTCTGAATCTGTGATTGCCTTTCTCTGTGGAAATATCATCGTTTGTTTCAATTTTTAGGTAACACCTGTATGTGATATGATAGGATATGTGTCTTTCGCTGTCTCACTTACTACAAGTTGCGTGATTACTTGTAGACTCATCTATGGTGCTGCAAATGGCATTGTTTCATTTTTTCGCTAGCGCATATTCCATGTGTACATGTAGCAGTTCTTCTTTGTCCACCCATCTGTCGGTGGACTTTTTGGTTACTTCCATATCTTGGCTATTGTAATACTATGCAATGCAGATTTGCCTGCCTGTGTCTTTCCAATTCTGTCTTCTTAGGTTATAGTTCCAGGAATGGGTCTGTTGGATCATATGGTAGCTCAATGTTTACCTTTCAAAGGCACCTCCATTCTGTTCTCTTTAGTGGCTCTTTCCAGGTTACGTCCCACGAAAAGTTGAGGGTATGCACTTCTCCACAGCACCTTCAGCATTTATTCTTTGTAGTTTTTTGCTGATGGTTATTCTGACTGGTGTGAGCTGATACCTCTTTGTGGTTGAATTTGCATGTGTCTCATAATGTGTTGAAATTGAGCTTTAAGACATGTGCTTTTTATTTTTCCAGCTGTGATTAGAGCTTAGTTCTTCAAAGTGTTTACTTGAAGTATGTGTCACCTTTTGAAATATTTTGGCCATTACCTCCCTCAAGACATTTTGAGGGCAGGTTTCATTTACAGCCCTGCAGTACTAGTTCATATGAAGTGACCATTAGCTCAAGCTTTAAACCTGCTTTTGCAGGTAACGGCCAGAGGGCGGCAGCCTTTCTACGTTCCCCACGCTGGTACTAGGGAAACAGACCTACCAGCCAGTGGTGATAGGGTACGGGTGAGTGTATGGTGTAGGGTATGTGTTAGGGTTAGCTTTAGGGTTAAGGGTAGGTTTAGGGTACGGTTTAGGATTAGGATACGTGTTAGGGTTAGGTTATGGGTTAGGGTTAAGGTACGCGTTAGGGTTAAGTTATTTATTAAACCTTTCCCACTCGCTATATACCAGTTAGCACGTAAAGGAATATTATTTGCGGTCCAGCCATGGAGAAGCATTTAGACACTAGGATAAGATAAAGAACACACACATTATAAAGAAATCACATTAGGATTTTCTTTTAAACCTGTTCCTTAAAACACTAGTGCTTAGAAAATCTACTGGAGGCAGAAGCAGTCAAGGGTAGTTTAGGGTTAGGGTACGGCTTAGGGTACGGGTTAGGGTGCAGGTGAGGCTATGGCGTAGGGTATGGCTTAGGGTTAGGGTTAGGGTTAAGGGTAGGTTTAGGGTACGGTTTAGGATTAGGGTACATGTTAGGGGTAGGTTATGGGTTAGGGTTAGGGTACGTGTTAGGGTTAAGTTATTTATTAAACCTATCCCACTCGCTACATAGCACTTAGCACGTAAAGTAGTATTATTTGGAGTCTAGCCATGGAGAAGCTTTTAGACAGTAGGATAAGATTAAGAACTCACACATTATAAAGAAATCACATTAGGATTTTCTTTTTAACCTGTTCCTTAAAACACTAGTGCTTAGGAAACCTACTGGAGGCAGAAGCAGTCAAGGGTTAGGGTTAGGGTTAGGGTTAGGTTTAGGGTTAGGGTACGGCTTAGGTTACGGGTTAGGGTTAGTGTTAGGTTTAGTGTTAGGCTTAGGGTACGGCTTAGGCTACGGCGAGGGTATGGTGTAGAGTATGGGTTAGGGTTAGTTTTAGGGTTAGGGCTAGGTTTAGGGTATGGTTTAGGATTAGGGTACGTGTTAGGGTTAGGTTATGGGTTAAGGTTAGGGTACGTGTTAGGGTTAGGGTATTTATTAAACCTATCCCACTCGCTAGATACCACTTAACATGTTAAGGAATATTATTTGGGGTCCAGCCATGGAGAAGCTTTTAGACACTAGGATAAGATTAAGAACACACACATTATAAAGAAATCACATTAGGATTTTCTTTTTAACCTGTTCCTTAAAACACTAGTGCTTAGGAAATCTACTGGAGGCAGAAGCAGTCAAGGGTTAGGCTTAGGGTTAGTGTTAGGTTTAGGGTTAGGGTACGGCTTAGGTTACGGGTTAGGGTTAGTGTTAGGGTTGGGGTTAGGGTTAGGGTATGGCTTAGGGTACGGGCGAGGGTACGGTGTAGAGTATGGGTAGGTTTAGGGTTAGTTTTAGGTTTAGGGCTAGGGTTAGGGTACGTGTTAGGGTTAGGTTATGGGTTAGGGTTAGGGTACGTGTTAGGGTTAGGGTACTTATTAAACCTATCCCACTCGCTAGATACCACTTAGCACATAAAGGAATATTATTTGGGGTCCAGCCATGGAGAAGCTTTTAGACAGTAGGATAAGATTAAGAACTCACACATTATAAAGAAATCACATTAGGATTTTCTTTTTAACCTGTTCCTTAAAACACTAGTGCTTAGGAAATCTACTGGAGGCAGAAGCAGTCAAGGGTAGTTTAGGGTTAGGGTTAGGGTAAGGGTTAGGGTTAGGTTACGGCTTAGGGTACGCGTGAGGGTATGGCGTAGGGTATGGGTTAGGGTTAGGGTTAGTTTTAGGGTTAGGGCTAGGTTTAGGGTATGGGTTAGGATTAGGCTACGTGTTAGGGTTAGGTGATGGGTTAGGGTTAGGGTACGCGTTAGGGTTAGGGTACACGTTAGGGTTAGGGTATTTATTAAACCTATCCCACTCTCTAGATACCACTTAGTACGTAAAGGAACATTATTTGAGGTCCAGCCATGGAGAAGCTTTTAGACACTAGGATAAGATAAAGAACACACACATTATAAAGAAATCACATTAGGATTTTCTTTTTAACCTGTTCCTTAAAACACTAGTGCTTAGGAAATGTGCTGGAGAGAGAAGCAGTCAAGGGTAGTTTAGGGTTAGGGTTAGGGTTCGGGTTAGGGTACAGGTTAGGGTACGGGTTAGGGTAGGGTACACTTTTAGGTAACTCCTAAAAGTGATATGATAGGATATGTGTGTTTTGCTTTCTCACTTACTACAAGTGGCGTGATTACGTCTAGACTCATCTATGGTGCTGCAAATGGCATTGTTTCATTGTTTCACCAGCTAATAATCCATCTGTACATGGAGGAGTTCTTCTTTGTCCACCCATCTGTTGGTGGACTTTTTGGTTACTTCCATATCTTGGCTATTGTAATACTGTGCAATGCAGATTTGCCTGCCTGTGTCTTTCCAATTCTGTCTTCTTAGATTGTAGGTCCAGGAGTGGGCCTGCTGGATCATATGGTAGCTCAATGTTTACCTTTTAAAGGCACCTCCATTCTGTTCTCTTTAGTGGCTCTTTCCAGGTTACGGCCCACATAAAGGTGAGGGTATGCATTTCTCCACAGCACCTACAGCATTTATTCTTTGTAGTTTTTTGCTGATGGTTATTCTGACTGGTGTGAGCTGATACCTCTTTGTGGTTGAATTTGCATGTGTCTCATAATGCGTTGAAATTGAGCTTTAAGACATGTGCTTTTTATTTTTCCAGCTGTGATTAGAGCTTAGTTCTTCAAAGTGTTTACTTGAAGTATGTGTCACCTTTTGAAATATTTTGGCCATTACCTCCCTCAAGACATTTTGAGGGCAGGTTTCATTTACAGCCCTGCAGTACTAGTTCATATGAAGTGACCATTAGCTCAAGCTTTAAACCTGCTTTTGCAGGTAACGGCCAGAGGGCGGCAGCCTTTCTACGTTCCCCACGCTGGTACTAGGGAAACAGACCTACCAGCCAGTGGTGCTCTTCGGTTATAAATTAGAGTGGAATGTGCCCGGAGAAACCCACAGATGCTGATGTCTCCTTACATTTGTTTGTTTTTTAAATTTCATTTATAATTTTTACTGGAGTACTATTCCGTTGTATACATGGACCACTTCTTCTTGGTGCATTCCTCTGTTGATGGACATTTTTGTTGCTTCCATGTGTTGACTATGGTAAGTAATGCTGGCGTACAGGTTTGCCAGCCTGTGACTTTTTGATTCTCATTTTCTCAGGTGATAGGCTCAGCAGATGGTATGCTTGATTCACTGGTAGCTCAATGTTTACCTTTTCAAAGCACCTCCATTGTGTTTACAGTAATGGTTCTTACCACGTCCCCCTTAGAGCTCAGGGTACACATTTCTCCACAATCCCTTCAGCATGTATTGTTTGCAGCATTTTTGCTGATGGCCATTCTGACTGCTGTGAGCTGATAGGTATTTGTAATTTCCGTTTGCGTATCTTTCAAAATTCCTAAACTTTATCATTTTCCCACGCCTTTTTCTTTTCACTTAAAAGAAAAAACCGTGTGTACAATATACCTCTTGAAATTGTCTTCTTCGAAGGTTGCCCTCTTTTGAATTTTTTGGTCGATTTTTGACCCCAGAAATTTTTTGGAGGGCAGGTGTCATTTACAGAACTGCACGTTGGTGAATACTTAGTGACCTTTCCCAGTGGGTTTAAAGCTGCTGTTGTGGGAAACGGCCACAAGGAGGCAGCATTTCTCCATTCCCCAATCTGGGTACTAGGGCAGCAGAGCCTTTCTGGAAGTCGTTGTCCTAGGTTGTAAATGAGAATGGAATTTTCCAGGAGAAAGCCGCATAAGTTTATGTCTCATTACTTCTTCTTGGTTTTTTACATTTTTTAATCAGAGTAAAGATTAGAATATTGTTTGTCCTAGGTGTACACAATCTGGTTCATTTGCACATTATGTATGTCTATTAATGTACAGATCCTCTTCCCATGTAAAATATTACAGTGTTCCATAGACCTCCCTTGCTATATGTTCGGTCTTTTTGATACATGTATATAATATGTATTTGTATACGTATAGTAACACTATTCTTTATTTATCAATTCCCCCCTCCTTTCCTTTTAGATGAGCATAGTTTGTTTTCTAAGCCCGTGAGTGTCTTTCTCTTTGGAAATATGTTCATTTGTGTCAGTTATTAGATAATGCCATAAGTGATATTATAGGATATAGGTCTTTTGCTTTCCGTCCTACTTCATGTTTTGTAATTATCTCCAGGCTCATGTATGGTGCCTCAAAGAGCAGTGCTTCAATGTTTTCCATGGCTAATATTCCATTGTGTACATGGACCACTTCTTGTTGGTGCATTCCTCTGTTGATGGACGTTTTCGTTGCTTCCAAGTGTTGCCTATGGTAACTATTGCTGGAGTGCAGGATTGCCAGCCTGTGACTTTTGGATTTTCATTTTCTCAGGTGATACACCCAGCAGTGGGTATGATTGATTGACTGGTATGGTAGCTCAATGTTACCTTTTCAAGGCACCTCAATTGTGCTTTCATTAGTGGCTCTTACCACGTCCCCCTTAGAATCGAGGGTACTCATTTCTCCACAATCACGTCAGCATTTATTGTTTGCAGCATTTTTGTCGAGGGCCATTCTGACTGCTGTGAGCTGATAGGTTTTTGTAATTTGGGTTGACATGTCTTTAAAAAATTCCTAAAATTCATCATTTTTCCACGCCTTTTTCTTTTGTGTTAAAAGAAAAAAGAAAAAAAAAGTGTGAGTACAATCTACCTCTTCAAATTGTCTTTTTGGAAGGTTGCACTCTTGAATTTTTTGGTCGATTTTCGACCTCAGTATTTTTTGGAGGGCAGGTGTCATTTACAGAACTGAATTGGTGAATATTTAGTGACCTTTTGCAGTGGGTTTAAAGCTGCTGTTGTGGGAAACGGCCACAAGGAGGCAGCATTTCTCCATTCCCAAATCTGGGTACTAGGGCAGCAGAGCCGTTCTGGAAGTCGTTTACCTAGGTTGTAAATTTGAATGGAATGTGCCAGGAAAACCACCCATAAGTTTATGTCTCATTACTTCTAGTTCGTTGTTTTAATTTTTTACATTGGGGTAATGGTTCGAATGTTGTTTGTCCAAGGTGTACACACTCTGGTTCATTTACACATTATATATATCTATTTATGTAGAGATCCTCTTCCCATGTAAATTATTACAGAGTGTTCCGTCAACCTCCCTTGCTATATGGTCGGTCTTTTTGATATATGTATATAATATGAATTTGTATACAGATGGTAACGCTAATCTTCATTTATCCATTCCCCCCACCTTTCCTTTTAGGTAAGCATAGTTTTTTTTTATAAGTCTGTGATTGCCTTTCCCTGTGGAAATATGTTCATTTGTGTCAGTTATTAGATAACGCCTATAAGTGATTTCATAGGATATAGGACTTTTGCTTTCCGACTTCCCTCATGTTCTGTGATTATCTCCAAGATCATCTATGGTGCCTCAAAGAGCAGTGTTTCATGGTTTTCCATGGCTAGTATTCATTGTGTACATGGACCACTTCTTCTTTATCCCTTCATCTGTTGATGGACATTTTGGTTGCTTCACTGTCTTGTCTATTGTGAATAAGGCTGCAGTGCAGCTTTTGCAGCCCGGGTCTTCTTGATTCTGGTCTTCTCAGGTGAGAGGCCCATTGGTGCGCCTGCTGGATTGAATGGTACCTCACTTTTTCCTTTTAAACGCAGCTCCTTTCTGTTCTCATTATTGGCTGTTAACCACTTTACATCTCACCAGCAGCTAGAGGGTACACAGTTCTCTAAAACCTCTTCAGCATTGATTGTTTGTAGGCTTTTTGCTGATGGTCAGTCGACTGGTGTGAGTTGAAAACTTTTTGTAGATTAGATTGCATGAGTCTAATACTTCCTGAGGTTGAGCTTTTATCCATTTTCCTTTTTTTAAAAAGAGAGTGAGTAAAACTTACCTCTTCATACTATCTTCTTGAAAATGTTGCCTGTTTTGAATTGTTTTATCCATTCCCTACCTCAGCACAATTTTGAGGGCAGGTGTCCTTTACAAGCCTGAGTCCTTGTGAATATTAAGTGACCATGAGCTGTGGGTTAAAAGCTGCTCTTGCGGGAATGGGCCACAAGGCGGCAGCATTTCTCCTTTACCAAATCTGGTTACTAGGGCAACAGAGCCTTACTGGAAGTGGTGTTCTAGGTTGTAAATTAGAATGGAATGTGCCAGGAAAAAGCCCTTTAAGTTTATGTCTCATTACTTCTTGTTCGTAGTTTTAAGTTAATTTTTATTTTTTATCACAGCAAACTTGATTACAATGTTTTGTTTGTTCTAGGTGTGCAAGACGTGCTTCTTTCACACATATACATATATCTATTCTTCTTCAGATCCTTTTCCCATGTAGGTTATGACACAATGTTTAGTAGTCTTCCCTTGGTATTCCGTATATCTTTGGTGATTATATATTTCACATGTGTTTGTATCTCTCCGTTAACCTCAATATGGTAGTGTTTCCAATCCTCACACCTTTCCATTTGGCGAAGCATAAGTTTTTGTTCTGAATCTGTGATTGCCTTTCTCTGTGGAAATATCATCGTTTGTTTCAATTTTTAGGTAACACCTGTATGTGATATGATAGGATATGTGTCTTTCGCTGTCTCACTTACTACAAGTTGCGTGATTACTTGTAGACTCATCTATGGTGCTGCAAATGGCATTGTTTCATTTTTTCGCTAGCGCATATTCCATGTGTACATGTAGCAGTTCTTCTTTGTCCACCCATCTGTCGGTGGACTTTTTGGTTACTTCCATATCTTGGCTATTGTAATACTATGCAATGCAGATTTGCCTGCCTGTGTCTTTCCAATTCTGTCTTCTTAGGTTATAGTTCCAGGAATGGGTCTGTTGGATCATATGGTAGCTCAATGTTTACCTTTCAAAGGCACCTCCATTCTGTTCTCTTTAGTGGCTCTTTCCAGGTTACGTCCCACGAAAAGTTGAGGGTATGCACTTCTCCACAGCACCTTCAGCATTTATTCTTTGTAGTTTTTTGCTGATGGTTATTCTGACTGGTGTGAGCTGATACCTCTTTGTGGTTGAATTTGCATGTGTCTCATAATGTGTTGAAATTGAGCTTTAAGACATGTGCTTTTTATTTTTCCAGCTGTGATTAGAGCTTAGTTCTTCAAAGTGTTTACTTGAAGTATGTGTCACCTTTTGAAATATTTTGGCCATTACCTCCCTCAAGACATTTTGAGGGCAGGTTTCATTTACAGCCCTGCAGTACTAGTTCATATGAAGTGACCATTAGCTCAAGCTTTAAACCTGCTTTTGCAGGTAACGGCCAGAGGGCGGCAGCCTTTCTACGTTCCCCACGCTGGTACTAGGGAAACAGACCTACCAGCCAGTGGTGATAGGGTACGGGTGAGTGTATGGCGTAGGGTATGTGTTAGGGTTAGCTTTAGGGTTAAGGGTAGGTTTAGGGTACGGTTTAGGATTAGGATACGTGTTAGGGTTAGGTTATGGGTTAGGGTTAAGGTACGCGTTAGGGTTAAGTTATTTATTAAACCTTTCCCACTCGCTATATACCAGTTAGCACGTAAAGGAATATTATTTGCGGTCCAGCCATGGAGAAGCATTTAGACACTAGGATAAGATAAAGAACACACACATTATAAAGAAATCACATTAGGATTTTCTTTTTAACCTGTTCCTTAAAACACTAGTGCTTAGAAAATCTACTGGAGGCAGAAGCAGTCAAGGGTAGTTTAGGGTTAGGGTTAGGGTTAGGGTACGGCTTAGGGTACGGGTTAGGGTGCAGGTGAGGCTATGGCATAGGGTATGGCTTAGGGTTAGGGTTAGGGTTAAGGGTAGGTTTAGGGTACGGTTTAGGATTAGGGTACGTGTTAGGGGTAGGTTATGGGTTAGGGTTAGGGTACGTGTTAGGGTTAAGTTATTTATTAAACCTATCCCACTCGCTACATACCACTTAGCACGTAAAGTAGTATTATTTGGAGTCTAGCCATGGAGAAGCTTTTAGACAGTAGGATAAGATTAAGAACTCCCACATTATAAAGAAATCACATTAGGATTTTCTTTTTAACCTGTTCCTTAAAACACTAGTGCTTAGGAAACCTACTGGAGGCAGAAGCAGTCAAGGGTTAGGGTTAGGGTTAGGGTTAGGTTTAGGGTTAGGGTACGGCTTAGGTTACGGGTTAGGGTTAGTGTTAGGTTTAGTGTTAGGCTTAGGGTACGGCTTAGGCTACGGCGAGGGTATGGTGTAGAGTATGGGTTAGGGTTAGTTTTAGGGTTAGGGCTAGGTTTAGGGTATGGTTTAGGATTAGGGTACGTGTTAGGGTTAGGTTATGGGTTAAGGTTAGGGTACGTGTTAGGGTTAGGGTATTTATTAAACCTATCCCACTCGCTAGATACCACTTAGCATGTTAAGGAATATTATTTGGGGTCCAGCCATGGAGAAGCTTTTAGACACTAGGATAAGATTAAGAACACACACATTATAAAGAAATCACATTAGGATTTTCTTTTTAACCTGTTCCTTAAAACACTAGTGCTTAGGAAATCTACTGGAGGCAGAAGCAGTCAAGGGTTAGGCTTAGGGTTAGTGTTAAGTTTAGGGTTAGGGTACGGCTTAGGTTACGGGTTAGGGTTAGTGTTAGGGTTGGGGTTAGGGTTAGGGTATGGCTTAGGGTACGGGCGAGGGTACGGTGTAGAGTATGGGTAGGTTTAGGGTTAGTTTTAGGTTTAGGGCTAGGGTTAGGGTACGTGTTAGGGTTAGGTTATGGGTTAGGGTTAGGGTACGTGTTAGGGTTAGGGTACTTATTAAACCTATCCCACTCGCTAGATACCACTTAGCACATAAAGGAATATTATTTGGGGTCCAGCCATGGAGAAGCTTTTAGACAGTAGGATAAGATTAAGAACTCACACATTATAAAGAAATCACATTAGGATTTTCTTTTTAACCTGTTCCTTAAAACACTAGTGCTTAGGAAATCTACTGGAGGCAGAAGCAGTCAAGGGTAGTTTAGGGTTAGGGTTAGGGTAAGGGTTAGGGTTAGGTTACGGCTTAGGGTATGCGTGAGGGTATGGCGTAGGGTATGGGTTAGGGTTAGGGTTAGTTTTAGGGTTAGGGCTAGGTTTAGGGTATGGGTTAGGATTAGGCTACGTGTTAGGGTTAGGTGATGGGTTAGGGTTAGGGTACGCTTTAGGGTTAGGGTACACGTTAGGGTTAGGGTATTTATTAAACCTATCCCACTCTCTAGATACCACTTAGTACGTAAAGGAATATTATTTGAGGTCCAGCCATGGAGAAGCTTTTAGACACTAGGATAAGATAAAGAACACACACATTATAAAGAAATCACATTAGGATTTTCTTTTTAACCTGTTCCTTAAAACACTAGTGCTTAGGAAATGTGCTGGAGAGAGAAGCAGTCAAGGGTAGTTTAGGGTTAGGGTTAGGGTTCGGGTTAGGGTACAGGTTAGGGTACGGGTTAGGGTAGGGTACACTTTTAGGTAACTCCTAAAAGTGATATGATAGGATATGTGTGTTTTGCTTTCTCACTTACTACAAGTGGCGTGATTACGTCTAGACTCATCTATGGTGCTGCAAATGGCATTGTTTCATTGTTTCACCAGCTAATAATCCATCTGTACATGGAGGAGTTCTTCTTTGTCCACCCATCTGTTGGTGGACTTTTTGGTTACTTCCATATCTTGGCTATTGTAATACTGTGCAATGCAGATTTGCCTGCCTGTGTCTTTCCAATTCTGTCTTCTTAGATTGTAGGTCCAGGAGTGGGCCTGCTGGATCATATGGTAGCTCAATGTTTACCTTTTAAAGGCACCTCCATTCTGTTCTCTTTAGTGGCTCTTTCCAGGTTACGGCCCACATAAAGGTGAGGGTATGCATTTCTCCACAGCACCTACAGCATTTATTCTTTGTAGTTTTTTGCTGATGGTTATTCTGACTGGTGTGAGCTGATACCTCTTTGTGGTTGAATTTGCATGTGTCTCATAATGCGTTGAAATTGAGCTTTAAGACATGTGCTTTTTATTTTTCCAGCTGTGATTAGAGCTTAGTTCTTCAAAGTGTTTACTTGAAGTATGTGTCACCTTTTGAAATATTTTGGCCATTACCTCCCTCAAGACATTTTGAGGGCAGGTTTCATTTACAGCCCTGCAGTACTAGTTCATATGAAGTGACCATTAGCTCAAGCTTTAAACCTGCTTTTGCAGGTAACGGCCAGAGGGCGGCAGCCTTTCTACGTTCCCCACGCTGGTACTAGGGAAACAGACCTACCAGCCAGTGGTGCTCTTCGGTTATAAATTAGAGTGGAATGTGCCCGGAGAAACCCACAGATGCTGATGTCTCCTTACATTTGTTTGTTTTTTAAATTTAATTTATAATTTTTACTGGAGTACTATTCCGTTGTATACATGGACCACTTCTTCTTGGTGCATTCCTCTGTTGATGGACATTTTTGTTGCTTCCATGTGTTGACTATGGTAAGTAATGCTGGCGTACAGGTTTGCCAGCCTGTGACTTTTTGATTCTCATTTTCTCAGGTGATAGGCTCAGCAGATGGTATGCTTGATTCACTGGTAGCTCAATGTTTACCTTTTCAAAGCACCTCCATTGTGTTTACAGTAATGGTTCTTACCACGTCCCCCTTAGAGCTCAGGGTACACATTTCTCCACAATCCCTTCAGCATGTATTGTTTGCAGCATTTTTGCTGATGGCCATTCTGACTGCTGTGTGCTGATAGGTATTTGTAATTTCGGTTTGCATATCTTTCAAAATTCCTAAATTTTATCATTTTCCCACGCCTTTTTCTTTTCACTTAAAAGAAAAAACCGTGTGTACAATATACCTCTTGAAATTGTCTTCTTCGAAGGTTGCCCTCTTTTGAATCTTTTGGTCGATTTTTGACCCCAGAAATTTTTTGGAGGGCAGGTGTCATTTACAGAACTGCACGTTGGTGAATACTTAGTGACCTTTCCCAGTGGGTTTAAAGCTGCTGTTGTGGGAAACGGCCACAAGGAGGCAGCATTTCTCCATTCCCCAATCTGGGTACTAGGGCAGCAGAGCCTTTCTGGAAGTCGTTGTCCTAGGTTGTAAATGAGAATGGAATTTGCCAGGAGAAAGCCGCATAAGTTTATGTCTCATTACTTCTTCTTGGTTTTTTAAATTTTTTTAATCAGAGTAAAGATTAGAATATTGTTTGTCCTAGGTGTACACAATCTGGTTCATTTGCACATTATGTATGTCTATTAATGTACAGATCCTCTTCCCATGTAAAATATTACAGTGTTCCATAGACCTCCCTTGCTATATGTTCGGTCTTTTTGATACATGTATATAATATGTATTTGTATACGTATAGTAACACTATTCTTTATTTATCAATTCCCCCCTCCTTTCCTTTTAGATGAGCATAGTTTGTTTTCTAAGCCCGTGAGTGTCTTTCTCTTTGGAAATATGTTCATTTGTGTCAGTTATTAGATAATGCCATAAGTGATATTATAGGATATAGGTCTTTTGCTTTCCGTCCTACTTCATGTTTTGTAATTATCTCCAGGCTCATGTATGGTGCCTCAAAGAGCAGTGCTTCAATGTTTTCCATGGCTAATATTCCATTGTGTGCATGGACCACTTCTTCTTGGTGCATTCCTCTGTTGATGGACGTTTTCGTTGCTTCCAAGTGTTGCCTATGGTAACTATTGCTGGAGTGCAGGATTGCCAGCCTGTGACTTTTGGATTTTCATTTTCTCAGGTGATACACCCAGCAGTGGGTATGATTGATTGACTGGTATGGTAGCTCAATGTTACCTTTTCAAGGCACCTCAATTGTGCTTTCATTAGTGGCTCTTACCACGTCCCCCTTAGAATCGAGGGTACTCATTTCTCCACAATCACGTCAGCATTTATTGTTTGCAGCATTTTTGTCGAGGGCCATTCTGACTGCTGTGAGCTGATAGGTTTTTGTAATTTGGGTTGACATGTCTTTAAAAATTCCTAAAATTCATCATTTTTCCACGCCTTTTTCTTTTGTGTTAAAAGAAAAAAGAAAAAAAAAGTGTGAGTACAATCTACCTCTTCAAATTGTCTTTTTGGAAGGTTGCACTCTTGAATTTTTTGGTCGATTTTCGACCTCAGTATTTTTTGGAGGGCAGGTGTCATTTACAGAACTGAATTGGTGAATATTTAGTGACCTTTTGCAGTGGGTTTAAAGCTGCTGTTGTGGGAAACGGCCACAAGGAGGCAGCATTTCTCCATTCCCAAATCTGGGTACTAGGGCAGCAGAGCCGTTCTGGAAGTCGTTTACCTAGGTTGTAAATTTGAATGGAATGTGCCAGGAAAACCACCCATAAGTTTATGTCTCATTACTTCTAGTTCGTTGTTTTAATTTTTTACATTGGGGTAATGGTTCGGATGTTGTTTGTCCAAGGTGTACACACTCTGGTTCATTTACACATTATATATATCTATTTATGTAGAGATCCTCTTCCCATGTAAATTATTACAGAGTGTTCCGTCAACCTCCCTTGCTATATGGTCGGTCTTTTTGATATATGTATATAATATGAATTTGTATACAGATGGTAACGCTAATCTTCATTTATCCATTCCCCCCACCTTTCCTTTTAGGTAAGCATAGTTTTTTTTTATAAGTCTGTGATTGCCTTTCCCTGTGGAAATATGTTCATTTGTGTCAGTTATTAGATAACGCCTATAAGTGATTTCATAGGATATAGGACTTTTGCTTTCCGACTTCCCTCATGTTCTGTGATTATCTCCAAGATCATCTATGGTGCCTCAAAGAGCAGTGTTTCATGGTTTTCCATGGCTAGTATTCATTGTGTACATGGACCACTTCTTCTTTATCCCTTCATCTGTTGATGGACATTTTGGTTGCTTCACTGTCTTGTCTATTGTGAATAAGGCTGCAGTGCAGCTTTTGCAGCCCGGGTCTTCTTGATTCTGGTCTTCTCAGGTGAGAGGCCCATTGGTGCGCCTGCTGGATTGAATGGTACCTCACTTTTTCCTTTTAAACGCAGCTCCTTTCTGTTCTCATTATTGGCTGTTAACCACTTTACATCTCACCAGCAGCTAGAGGGTACACAGTTCTCTAAAACCTCTTCAGCATTGATTGTTTGTAGGCTTTTTGCTGATGGTCAGTCGACTGGTGTGAGTTGAAAACTTTTTGTAGATTAGATTGCATGAGTCTAATACTTCCTGAGGTTGAGCTTTTATCCATTTTCCTTTTTTTAAAAAGAGAGTGAGTAAAACTTACCTCTTCATACTATCTTCTTGAAAATGTTGCCTGTTTTGAATTGTTTTATCCATTCCCTACCTCAGCACAATTTTGAGGGCAGGTGTCCTTTACAAGCCTGAGTCCTTGTGAATATTAAGTGACCATGAGCTGTGGGTTAAAAGCTGCTCTTGCGGGAATGGGCCACAAGGCGGCAGCATTTCTCCTTTACCAAATCTGGTTACTAGGGCAACAGAGCCTTACTGGAAGTGGTGTTCTAGGTTGTAAATTAGAATGGAATGTGCCAGGAAAAAGCCCTTTAAGTTTATGTCTCATTACTTCTTGTTCGTAGTTTTAAGTTAATTTTTATTTTTTATCACAGCAAACTTGATTACAATGTTTTGTTTGTTCTAGGTGTGCAAGACGTGCTTCTTTCACACATATACATATATCTATTCTTCTTCAGATCCTTTTCCCATGTAGGTTATGACACAATGTTTAGTAGTCTTCCCTTGGTATTCCGTAGATCTTTGGTGATTATATATTTCACATGTGTTTGTATCTCTCCGTTAACCTCAATATGGTAGTGTTTCCAATCCTCACACCTTTCCATTTGGCGAAGCATAAGTTTTTGTTCTGAATCTGTGATTGCCTTTCTCTGTGGAAATATCATCGTTTGTTTCAATTTTTAGGTAACACCTGTATGTGATATGATAGGATATGTGTCTTTCGCTGTCTCACTTACTACAAGTTGCGTGATTACTTGTAGACTCATCTATGGTGCTGCAAATGGCATTGTTTCATTTTTTCGCTAGCTCATATTCCATGTGTACATGTAGCAGTTCTTCTTTGTCCACCCATCTGTCGGTGGACTTTTTGGTTACTTCCATATCTTGGCTATTGTAATACTATGCAATGCAGATTTGCCTGCCTGTGTCTTTCCAATTCTGTCTTCTTAGGTTATAGTTCCAGGAATGGGTCTGTTGGATCATATGGTAGCTCAATGTTTACCTTTCAAAGGCACCTCCATTCTGTTCTCTTTAGTGGCTCTTTCCAGGTTACGTCCCACGAAAAGTTGAGGGTATGCACTTCTCCACAGCACCTTCAGCATTTATTCTTTGTAGTTTTTTGCTGATGGTTATTCTGACTGGTGTGAGCTGATACCTCTTTGTGGTTGAATTTGCATGTGTCTCATAATGTGTTGAAATTGAGCTTTAAGACATGTGCTTTTTATTTTTCCAGCTGTGATTAGAGCTTAGTTCTTCAAAGTGTTTACTTGAAGTATGTGTCACCTTTTGAAATATTTTGGCCATTACCTCCCTCAAGACATTTTGAGGGCAGGTTTCATTTACAGCCCTGCAGTACTAGTTCATATGAAGTGACCATTAGCTCAAGCTTTAAACCTGCTTTTGCAGGTAACGGCCAGAGGGCGGCAGCCTTTCTACGTTCCCCACGCTGGTACTAGGGAAACAGACCTACCAGCCAGTGGTGATAGGGTACGGGTGAGTGTATGGCGTAGGGTATGTGTTAGGGTTAGCTTTAGGGTTAAGGGTAGGTTTAGGGTACGGTTTAGGATTAGGATACGTGTTAGGGTTAGGTTATGGGTTAGGGTTAAGGTACGCGTTAGGGTTAAGTTATTTATTAAACCTTTCCCACTCGCTATATACCAGTTAGCACGTAAAGGAATATTATTTGCGGTCCAGCCATGGAGAAGCATTTAGACACTAGGATAAGATAAAGAACACACACATTATAAAGAAATCACATTAGGATTTTCTTTTTAACCTGTTCCTTAAAACACTAGTGCTTAGAAAATCTACTGGAGGCAGAAGCAGTCAAGGGTAGTTTAGGGTTAGGGTTAGGGTTAGGGTACGGCTTAGGGTACGGGTTAGGGTGCAGGTGAGGCTATGGCATAGGGTATGGCTTAGGGTTAGGGTTAGGGTTAAGGGTAGGTTTAGGGTACGGTTTAGGATTAGGGTACGTGTTAGGGGTAGGTTATGGGTTAGGGTTAGGGTACGTGTTAGGGTTAAGTTATTTATTAAACCTATCCCACTCGCTACATACCACTTAGCACGTAAAGTAGTATTATTTGGAGTCTAGCCATGGAGAAGCTTTTAGACAGTAGGATAAGATTAAGAACTCCCACATTATAAAGAAATCACATTAGGATTTTCTTTTTAACCTGTTCCTTAAAACACTAGTGCTTAGGAAACCTACTGGAGGCAGAAGCAGTCAAGGGTTAGGGTTAGGGTTAGGGTTAGGTTTAGGGTTAGGGTACGGCTTAGGTTACGGGTTAGGGTTAGTGTTAGGTTTAGTGTTAGGCTTAGGGTACGGCTTAGGCTACGGCGAGGGTATGGTGTAGAGTATGGGTTAGGGTTAGTTTTAGGGTTAGGGCTAGGTTTAGGGTATGGTTTAGGATTAGGGTACGTGTTAGGGTTAGGTTATGGGTTAAGGTTAGGGTACGTGTTAGGGTTAGGGTATTTATTAAACCTATCCCACTCGCTAGATACCACTTAGCATGTTAAGGAATATTATTTGGGGTCCAGCCATGGAGAAGCTTTTAGACACTAGGATAAGATTAAGAACACACACATTATAAAGAAATCACATTAGGATTTTCTTTTTAACCTGTTCCTTAAAACACTAGTGCTTAGGAAATCTACTGGAGGCAGAAGCAGTCAAGGGTTAGGCTTAGGGTTAGTGTTAGGGTTAGGGTTAGGGTACGGCTTAGGTTACGGGTTAGGGTTAGTGTTAGGGTTGGGGTTAGGGTTAGGGTATGGCTTAGGGTACGGGCGAGGGTACGGTGTAGAGTATGGGTAGGTTTAGGGTTAGTTTTAGGTTTAGGGCTAGGGTTAGGGTACGTGTTAGGGTTAGGTTATGGGTTAGGGTTAGGGTACGTGTTAGGGTTAGGGTACTTATTAAACCTATCCCACTCGCTAGATACCACTTAGCACATAAAGGAATATTATTTGGGGTCCAGCCATGGAGAAGCTTTTAGACAGTAGGATAAGATTAAGAACTCACACATTATAAAGAAATCACATTAGGATTTTCTTTTTAACCTGTTCCTTAAAACACTAGTGCTTAGGAAATCTACTGGAGGCAGAAGCAGTCAAGGGTAGTTTAGGGTTAGGGTTAGGGTAAGGGTTAGGGTTAGGTTACGGCTTAGGGTACGCGTGAGGGTATGGCGTAGGGTATGGGTTAGGGTTAGGGTTAGTTTTAGGGTTAGGGCTAGGTTTAGGGTATGGGTTAGGATTAGGCTACGTGTTAGGGTTAGGTGATGGGTTAGGGTTAGGGTACGCGTTAGGGTTAGGGTACACGTTAGGGTTAGGGTATTTATTAAACCTATCCCACTCTCTAGATACCACTTAGTACGTAAAGGAATATTATTTGAGGTCCAGCCATGGAGAAGCTTTTAGACACTAGGATAAGATAAAGAACACACACATTATAAAGAAATCACATTAGGATTTTCTTTTTAACCTGTTCCTTAAAACACTAGTGCTTAGGAAATGTGCTGGAGAGAGAAGCAGTCAAGGGTAGTTTAGGGTTAGGGTTAGGGTTCGGGTTAGGGTACAGGTTAGGGTACGGGTTAGGGTAGGGTACACTTTTAGGTAACTCCTAAAAGTGATATGATAGGATATGTGTGTTTTGCTTTCTCACTTACTACAAGTGGCGTGATTACGTCTAGACTCATCTATGGTGCTGCAAATGGCATTGTTTCATTGTTTCACCAGCTAATAATCCATCTGTACATGGAGGAGTTCTTCTTTGTCCACCCATCTGTTGGTGGACTTTTTGGTTACTTCCATATCTTGGCTATTGTAATACTGTGCAATGCAGATTTGCCTGCCTGTGTCTTTCCAATTCTGTCTTCTTAGATTGTAGGTCCAGGAGTGGGCCTGCTGGATCATATGGTAGCTCAATGTTTACCTTTTAAAGGCACCTCCATTCTGTTCTCTTTAGTGGCTCTTTCCAGGTTACGTCCCACATAAAGGTGAGGGTATGCATTTCTCCACAGCACCTACAGCATTTATTCTTTGTAGTTTTTTGCTGATGGTTATTCTGACTGGTGTGAGCTGATACCTCTTTGTGGTTGAATTTGCATGTGTCTCATAATGCGTTGAAATTGAGCTTTAAGACATGTGCTTTTTATTTTTCCAGCTGTGATTAGAGCTTAGTTCTTCAAAGTGTTTACTTGAAGTATGTGTCACCTTTTGAAATATTTTGGCCATTACCTCCCTCAAGACATTTTGAGGGCAGGTTTCATTTACAGCCCTGCAGTACTAGTTCATATGAAGTGACCATTAGCTCAAGCTTTAAACCTGCTTTTGCAGGTAACGGCCAGAGGGCGGCAGCCTTTCTACGTTCCCCACGCTGGTACTAGGGAAACAGACCTACCAGCCAGTGGTGCTCTTCGGTTATAAGTTAGAGTGGAATGTGCCCGGAGAAACCCACAGATGCTGATGTCTCCTTACATTTGTTTGTTTTTTAAATTTAATTTATAATTTTTACTGGAGTACTATTCCGTTGTATACATGGACCACTTCTTCTTGGTGCATTCCTCTGTTGATGGACATTTTTGTTGCTTCCATGTGTTGACTATGGTAAGTAATGCTGGCGTACAGGTTTGCCAGCCTGTGACTTTTTGATTCTCATTTTCTCAGGTGATAGGCTCAGCAGATGGTATGCTTGATTCACTGGTAGCTCAATGTTTACCTTTTCAAAGCACCTCCATTGTGTTTACAGTAATGGTTCTTACCACGTCCCCCTTAGAGCTCAGGGTACACATTTCTCCACAATCCCTTCAGCATGTATTGTTTGCAGCATTTTTCTGATGGCCATTCTGACTGCTGTGAGCTGATAGGTATTTGTAATTTCGGTTTGCGTATCTTTCAAAATTCCTAAATTTTATCATTTTCCCACGCCTTTTTCTTTTCACTTAAAAGAAAAAACCGTGTGTACAATATACCTCTTGAAATTGTCTTCTTCGAAGGTTGCCCTCTTTTGAATTTTTTGGTCGATTTTTGACCCCAGAAATTTTTTGGAGGGCAGGTGTCATTTACAGAACTGCACGTTGGTGAATACTTAGTGACCTTTCCCAGTGGGTTTAAAGCTGCTGTTGTGGGAAACGGCCACAAGGAGGCAGCATTTCTCCATTCCCCAATCTGGGTACTAGGGCAGCAGAGCCTTTCTGGAAGTCGTTGTCCTAGGTTGTAAATGAGAATGGAATTTGCCAGGAGAAAGCCGCATAAGTTTATGTCTCATTACTTCTTCTTGGTTTTTTAAATTTCTTTAATCAGAGTAAAGATTAGAATATTGTTTGTCCTAGGTGTACACAATCTGGTTCATTTGCACATTATGTATGTCTATTAATGTACAGATCCTCTTCCCATGTAAAATATTACAGTGTTCCATAGACCTCCCTTGCTATATGTTCGGTCTTTTTGATACATGTATATAATATGTATTTGTATACGTATAGTAACACTATTCTTTATTTATCAATTCCCCCCTCCTTTCCTTTTAGATGAGCATAGTTTGTTTTCTAAGCCCGTGAGTGTCTTTCTCTTTGGAAATATGTTCATTTGTGTCAGTTATTAGATAATGCCATAAGTGATATTATAGGATATAGGTCTTTTGCTTTCCGTCCTACTTCATGTTTTGTAATTATCTCCAGGCTCATGTATGGTGCCTCAAAGAGCAGTGCTTCAATGTTTTCCATGGCTAATATTCCATTGTGTACATGGACCACTTCTTCTTGGTGCATTCCTCTGTTGATGGACGTTTTCGTTGCTTCCAAGTGTTGCCTATGGTAACTATTGCTGGAGTGCAGGATTGCCAGCCTGTGACTTTTGGATTTTCATTTTCTCAGGTGATACACCCAGCAGTGGGTATGATTGATTGACTGGTATGGTAGCTCAATGTTACCTTTTCAAGGCACCTCAATTGTGCTTTCATTAGTGGCTCTTACCACGTCCCCCTTAGAATCGAGGGTACTCATTTCTCCACAATCACGTCAGCATTTATTGTTTGCAGCATTTTTGTCGAGGGCCATTCTGACTGCTGTGAGCTGATAGGTTTTTGTAATTTGGGTTGACATGTCTTTAAAAAATTCCTAAAATTCATCATTTTTCCACGCCTTTTTCTTTTGTGTTAAAAGAAAAAAGAAAAAAAAAGTGTGAGTACAATCTACCTCTTCAAATTGTCTTTTTGGAAGGTTGCACTCTTGAATTTTTTGGTCGATTTTCGACCTCAGTATTTTTTGGAGGGCAGGTGTCATTTACAGAACTGAATTGGTGAATATTTAGTGACCTTTTGCAGTGGGTTTAAAGCTGCTGTTGTGGGAAACGGCCACAAGGAGGCAGCATTTCTCCATTCCCAAATCTGGGTACTAGGGCAGCAGAGCCGTTCTGGAAGTCGTTTACCTAGGTTGTAAATTTGAATGGAATGTGCCAGGAAAACCACCCATAAGTTTATGTCTCATTACTTCTAGTTCGTTGTTTTAATTTTTTACATTGGGGTAATGGTTCGAATGTTGTTTGTCCAAGGTGTACACACTCTGGTTCATTTACACATTATATATATCTATTTATGTAGAGATCCTCTTCCCATGTAAATTATTACAGAGTGTTCCGTCAACCTCCCTTGCTATATGGTCGGTCTTTTTGATATATGTATATAATATGAATTTGTATACAGATGGTAACGCTAATCTTCATTTATCCATTCCCCCCACCTTTCCTTTTAGGTAAGCATAGTTTTTTTTTATAAGTCTGTGATTGCCTTTCCCTGTGGAAATATGTTCATTTGTGTCAGTTATTAGATAACGCCTATAAGTGATTTCATAGGATATAGGACTTTTGCTTTCCGACTTCCCTCATGATCTGTGATTATCTCCAAGATCATCTATGGTGCCTCAAAGAGCAGTGTTTCATGGTTTTCCATGGCTAGTATTCATTGTGTACATGGACCACTTCTTCTTTATCCCTTCATCTGTTGATGGACATTTTGGTTGCTTCACTGTCTTGTCTATTGTGAATAAGGCTGCAGTGCAGCTTTTGCAGCCCGGGTCTTCTTGATTCTGGTCTTCTCAGGTGAGAGGCCCATTGGTGCGCCTGCTGGACTGAATGGTACCTCACTTTTTCCTTTTAAACGCAGCTCCTTTCTGTTCTCATTATTGGCTGTTAACCACTTTACATCTCACCAGCAGCTAGAGGGTACACAGTTCTCTAAAACCTCTTCAGCATTGATTGTTTGTAGGCTTTTTGCTGATGGTCAGTCGACTGGTGTGAGTTGAAAACTTTTTGTAGATTAGATTGCATGAGTCTAATACTTCCTGGGGTTGAGCTTTTATCCATTTTCCTTTTTTTAAAAAGAGAGTGAGTAAAACTTACCTCTTCATACTATCTTCTTGAAAATGTTGCCTGTTTTGAATTGTTTTATCCATTCCCTACCTCAGCACAATTTTGAGGGCAGGTGTCCTTTACAGGCCTGAGTCCTTGTGAATATTAAGTGACCATGAGCTGTGGGTTAAAAGCTGCTCTTGCGGGAATGGGCCACAAGGCGGCAGCATTTCTCCTTTACCAAATCTGGTTACTAGGGCAACAGAGCCTTACTGGAAGTGGTGTTCTAGGTTGTAAATTAGAATGGAATGTGCCAGGAAAAAGCCCTTTAAGTTTATGTCTCATTATTTCTTGTTCGTAGTTTTAAGTTAATTTTTATTTTTTATCACAGCAAACTTGATTACAATGTTTTGTTTGTTCTAGGTGTGCAAGATGTGCTTCTTTCACACATATACATATATCTATTCTTCTTCAGATCCTTTTCCCATGTAGGTTATGACACAATGTTGAGTAGTCTTCCCTTGGTATTCCGTAGATCTTTGGTGATTATATATTTCACATGTGTTTGTATCTCTCCGTTAACCTCAATATGGTAGTGTATCCAATCCTCACACCTTTCCATTTGGCGAAGCATAAGTTTTTGTACTGAATCTGTGATTGCCTTTCTCTGTGGAAATATCTTCGTTTGTTTCAATTTTTAGGTAACACCTGTATGTGATATGATAGGATATGTGTCTTTCGCTGTCTCACTTACTACAAGTTGCTTGATTACTTCTAGACTCATCTATGGTGCTGCAAATGGCATTGTTTCATTTTTTCGCTAGCTCATATTCCATGTGTACATGTAGCAGTTCTTCTTTGTCCACCCATCTGTCGGTGGACTTTTTGGTTACTTCCATATCTTGGCTATTGTAATACCATGCAATGCAGATTTGCCTGCCTGTGTCTTTCCAATTCTGTCTTCTTAGGTTATAGTTCCAGGAATGGGTCTGTTGGATCATATGGTAGCTCAATGTTTACCTTTCAAAGGCACCTCCATTCTGTTCTCTTTAGTGGCTCTTTCCAGGTTACGTCCCACGTAAAGTTGAGGGTATGCACTTCTCCACAGCACCTTCAGCATTTATTCTTTGTAGTTTTTTGCTGATGGTTATTCTGACTGGTGTGTGCTGATACCTCTTTGTGGTTGAATTTGCATGTGTCTCATAATGTGTTGAAATTGAGCTTTAAGACATGTGCTTTTTATTTTTCCAGCTGTGATTAGAGCTTAGTTCTTCAAAGTGTTTACTTGAAGTATGTGTCACCTTTTGAAATATTTTGGCCATTACCTCCCTCAAGACATTTTGAGGGCAGGTTTCATTTACAGCCCTGCAGTACTAGTTCATATGAAGTGACCATTAGCTCAAGCTTTAAACCTGCTTTTGCAGGTAACGGCCAGAGGGCGGCAGCCTTTCTACGTTCCCCACGCTGGTACTAGGGAAACAGACCTACCAGCCAGTGGTGATAGGGTACGGGTGAGTGTATGGCGTAGGGTATGTGTTAGGGTTAGCTTTAGGGTTAATGGTAGGTTTACGGTACGGTTTAGGATTAGGATACGTGTTAGGGTTAGGTTATGGGTTAGGGTTAAGGTACGCGTTAGGGTTAAGTTATTTATTAAACCTTTCCCACTCGCTATATACCAGTTAGCACGTAAAGGAATATTATTTGCGGTCCAGCCATGGAGAAGCATTTAGACACTAGGATAAGATAAAGAACACACACATTATAAAGAAATCACATTAGGATTTTCTTTTTAACCTGTTCCTTAAAACACTAGTGCTTAGAAAATCTACTGGAGGCAGAAGCAGTCAAGGGTAGTTTAGGGTTAGGGTTAGGGTTAGGGTACGGCTTAGGGTACGGGTTAGGGTACAGGTGAGGCTATGGCGTAGGGTATGGCTTAGGGTTAGGGTTAGGGTTAAGGGTAGGTTTAGGGTACGGTTTAGGATTAGGGTACGTGTTAGGGGTAAGTTATGGGTTAGGGTTAGGGTACGTGTTAGGGTTAAGTTATTTATTAAACCTATCCCACTCGCTACATACCACTTAGCACGTAAAGTAGTATTATTTGAGGTCTAGCCATGGAGAAACTTTTAGACAGTAGGATAAGATTAAGAACTCCCACATTATAAAGAAATCACATTAGGATTTTCTTTTTAACCTGTTCCTTAAAACACTAGTGCTTAGGAAACCTACTGGAGGCAGAAGCAGTCAAGGGTTAGGGTTAGGGTTAGGGTTAGGTTTAGGGTTAGGGTACGGCTTAGGTTACGGGTTAGGGTTAGTGTTAGGTTTAGTGTTAGGCTTAGGGTACGGCTTAGGCTACGGCGAGGGTATGGTGTAGAGTATGGGTTAGGGTTAGTTTTAGGGTTAGGGCTAGGTTTAGGGTATGGTTTAGGATTAGGGTACGTGTTAGGGTTAGGTTATGGGTTAAGGTTAGGGTACGTGTTAGGGTTAGGGTATTTATTAAACCTATCCCACTCGCTAGATACCACTTAGCATGTTAAGGAATATTATTTGGGGTCCAGCCATGGAGAAGCTTTTAGACACTAGGATAAGATCAAGAACACACACATTATAAAGAAATCACGTTAGGATTTTCTTTTTAACCTGTTCCTTAAAACACTAGTGCTTAGGAAATCTACTGGAGGCAGAAGCAGTCAAGGGTTAGGCTTAGGGTAAGTGTTAGGGTTAGGGTTAGTGTTAGGTTTAGGGTTAGGGTACGGCTTAGGTTACGGGTTAGGGTTAGTGTTAGGGTTGGGGTTAGGGTTAGGGTATGGCTTAGGGTACGGGCGAGGGTACGGTGTAGAGTATGGGTAGGTTTAGGGTTAGTTTTAGGTTTAGGGCTAGGGTTAGGGTACGTGTTAGGGTTAGGTTATGGGTTAGGGTTAGGGTACGTGTTAGGGTTAGGGTACTTATTAAACCTATCCCACTCGCTAGATACCACTTAGCACATAAAGGAATATTATTTGGGGTCCAGCCATGGAGAAGCTTTTAGACAGTAGGATAAGATTAAGAACTCACACATTATAAAGAAATCACATTAGGATTTTCTTTTTAACCTGTTCCTTAAAACACTAGTGCTTAGGAAATCTACTGGAGGCAGAAGCAGTCAAGGGTAGTTTAGGGTTAGGGTTAGGGTAAGGGTTAGGGTTAGGTTACGGCTTAGGGTACGCGTGAGGGTATGGCGTAGGGTATGGGTTAGGGTTAGGGTTAGTTTTAGGGTTAGGGCTAGGTTTAGGGTATGGGTTAGGATTAGGCTACGTGTTAGGGTTAGGTGATGGGTTAGGGTTAGGGTACGCATCAGGGTTAGGGTACACGTTAGGTTTAGGGTATTTATTAAACCTATCCCACTCTCTAGATACCACTTAGTACGTAAAGGAATATTATTTGAGGTCCAGCCATGGAGAAGCTTTTAGACACTAGGATAAGATAAAGAACACACACATTATAAAGAAATCACATTAGGATTTTCTTTTTAACCTGTTCCTTAAAACACTAGTGCTTAGGAAATGTGCTGGAGAGAGAAGCAGTCAAGGGTAGTTTAGGGTTAGGGTTAGGGTTCGGGTTAGGGTACGGTTTAGGGTACGGGTTAGGGTAGGGTACACTTTTAGGTAACTCCTAAAAGTGATATGATAGGATATGTGTGTTTTGCTTTCTCACTTACTACAAGTGGCGTGATTACGTCTAGACTCATCTATGGTGCTGCAAATGGCATTGTTTCATTGTTTCACCAGCTAATAATCCATCTGTACATGGAGGAGTTCTTCTTTGTCCACCCATCTGTTGGTGGACTTTTTGGTTACTTCCATATCTTGGCTATTGTAATACTGTGCAATGCAGATTTGCCTGCCTGTGTCTTTCCAATTCTGTCTTCTTAGATTGTAGGTCCAGGAGTGGGCCTGCTGGATCATATGGTAGCTCAATGTTTACCTTTTAAAGGCACCTCCATTCTGTTCTCTTTAGTGGCTCTTTCCAGGTTACGGCCCACATAAAGGTGAGGGTATGCATTTCTCCACAGCACCTACAGCATTTATTCTTTGTAGTTTTTTGCTGATGGTTATTCTGACTGGTGTGAGCTGATACCTCTTTGTGGTTGAATTTGCATGTGTCTCATAATGCGTTGAAATTGAGCTTTAAGACATGTGCTTTTTATTTTTCCAGCTGTGATTAGAGCTTAGTTCTTCCAAAGTGTTTACTTGAAGTATGTGTCACCTTTTGAAATATTTTGGCCATTACCTCCCTCAAGACATTTTGAGGGCAGGTTTCATTTACAGCCCTGCAGTACTAGTTCATATGAAGTGACCATTAGCTCAAGCTTTAAACCTGCTTTTGCAGGTAACGGCCAGAGGGCGGCAGCCTTTCTACGTTCCCCACGCTGGTACTAGGGAAACAGACCTACCAGCCAGTGGTGCTCTTCGGTTATAAATTAGAGTGGAATGTGCCCGGAGAAACCCACAGATGCTGATGTCTCCTTACATTTGTTTGTTTTTTAAATTTAATTTATAATTTTTACTGGAGTACTATTCCGTTGTATACATGGACCACTTCTTCTTGGTGCATTCCTCTGTTGATGGACATTTTTGTTGCTTCCATGTGTTGACTATGGTAAGTAATGCTGGCGTACAGGTTTGCCAGCCTGTGACTTTTTGATTCTCATTTTCTCAGGTGATAGGCTCAGCAGATGGTATGCTTGATTCACTGGTAGCTCAATGTTTACCTTTTCAAAGCACCTCCATTGTGTTTACAGTAATGGTTCTTACCACGTCCCCCTTAGAGCTCAGGGTACACATTTCTCCACAATCCCTTCAGCATGTATTGTTCGCAGCATTTTTGCTGATGGCCATTCTGACTGCTGTGAGCTGATAGGTATTTGTAATTTCGGTTTGCGTATCTTTCAAAATTCCTAAATTTTATCATTTTCCCACGCCTTTTTCTTTTCACTTAAAAGAAAAAACCGTGTGTACAGTATAGCTCTTGAAATTGTCTTCTTCGAAGGTTGCCCTCTTTTGAATTTTTGGTCGATTTTTGACCCCAGAAATTTTTTGGAGGGCAGGTGTCATTTACAGAACTGCACGTTGGTGAATACTTAGTGACCTTTCCCAGTGGGTTTAAAGCTGCTGTTGTGGGAAACGGCCACAAGGAGGCAGCATTTCTCCATTCCCCAATCTGGGTACTAGGGCAGCAGAGCCTTTCTGGAAGTCGTTGTCCTAGGTTGTAAATGAGAATGGAATTTGCCAGGAGAAATCCCCATAAGTTTATGTCTCATTACTTCTTCTTGGGGTTTTACATTTTTTTAATCAGAGTAAAGATTAGAATATTGTTTGTCCTAGGTGTACACAATCTGGTTCATTTGCACATTATGTATGTCTATTAATGTACAGATCCTCTTCCCATGTAAAATATTACAGTGTTCCATAGACCTCCCTTGCTATATGTTCGGTCTTTTTGATACATGTATATAATATGTATTTGTATACGTATAGTAACACTATTCTTTATTTATCAATTCCCCCCTCCTTTCCTTTTAGATGAGCATAGTTTGTTTTCTAAGCCCGTGAGTGTCTTTCTCTTTGGAAATATGTTCATTTGTGTCAGTTATTAGATAATGCCATAAGTGATATTATAGGATATAGGTCTTTTGCTTTCCGTCCTACTTCATGTTTTGTGATTATCTCCAGGCTCATGTATGGTGCCTCAAAGAGCAGTGCTTCAATGTTTTCCATGGCTAATATTCCATTGTGTACATGGACCACTTCTTCTTGGTGCATTCCTCTGTTGATGGACGTTTTCGTTGCTTCCAAGTGTTGCCTATGGTAACTATTGCTGGAGTGCAGGATTGCCAGCCTGTGACTTTTGGATTTTCATTTTCTCAGGTGATACACCCAGCAGTGGGTATGATTGATTGACTGGTATGGTAGCTCAATGTTACCTTTTCAAGGCACCTCAATTGTGCTTTCATTAGTGGCTCTTACCACGTCCCCCTTAGAATCGAGGGTACTCATTTCTCCACAATCACGTCAGCATTTATTGTTTGCAGCATTTTTGTCGAGGGCCATTCTGACTGCTGTGAGCTGATAGGTTTTTGTAATTTGGGTTGACATGTCTTTAAAAATTCCTAAAATTCATCATTTTTCCACGCCTTTTTCTTTTGTGTTAAAAGAAAAAAGAAAAAAAAAGTGTGAGTACAATCTACCTCTTCAAATTGTCTTTTTGGAAGGTTGCACTCTTGAATTTTTTGGTCGATTTTCGACCTCAGTATTTTTTGGAGGGCAGGTGTCATTTACAGAACTGAATTGGTGAATATTTAGTGACCTTTTGCAGTGGGTTTAAAGCTGCTGTTGTGGGAAACGGCCACAAGGAGGCAGCATTTCTCCATTCCCAAATCTGGGTACTAGGGCAGCAGAGCCGTTCTGGAAGTCGTTTACCTAGGTTGTAAATTTGAATGGAATGTGCCAGGAGAACCACCCATAAGTTTATGTCTCATTACTTCTAGTTCGTTGTTTTAATTTTTTACATTGGGGTAATGGTTCGCATGTTGTTTGTCCAAGGTGTACACACTCTGGTTCATTTACACATTATATATATCTATTTATGTAGAGATCCTCTTCCCATGTAAATTATTACAGAGTGTTCCGTCAACCTCCCTTGCTATATGGTCGGTCTTTTTGATATATGTATATAATATGAATTTGTATACAGATGGTAACGCTAATCTTCATTTATCCATTCCCCCCACCTTTCCTTTTAGGTAAGCATAGTTTTTTTTTATAAGTCTGTGATTGCCTTTCCCTGTGGAAATATGTTCATTTGTGTCAGTTATTAGATAACGCCTATAAGTGATTTCATAGGATATAGGACTTTTGCTTTCCGACTTCCCTCATGTTCTGTGATTATCTCCAAGATCATCTATGGTGCCTCAAAGAGCAGTGTTTCATGGTTTTCCATGGCTAGTATTCATTGTGTACATGGACCACTTCTTCTTTATCCCTTCATCTGTTGATGGACATTTTGGTTGCTTCACTGTCTTGTCTATTGTGAATAAGGCTGCAGTGCAGCTTTTGCAGCCCGGGTCTTCTTGATTCTGGTCTTCTCAGGTGAGAGGCCCATTGGTGCGCCTGCTGGATTGAATGGTACCTCACTTTTTCCTTTTAAACGCAGCTCCTTTCTGTTCTCATTATTGGCTGTTAACCACTTTACATCTCACCAGCAGCTAGAGGGTACACAGTTCTCTAAAACCTCTTCAGCATTGATTGTTTGTAGGCTTTTTGCTGATGGTCAGTCGACTGGTGTGAGTTGAAAACTTTTTGTAGATTAGATTGCATGAGTCTAATACTTCCTGAGGTTGAGCTTTTATCCATTTTCCTTTTTTTAAAAAGAGAGTGAGTAAAACTTACCTCTTCATACTATCTTCTTGAAAATGTTGCCTGTTTTGAATTGTTGTATCCATTCCCTACCTCAGCACAATTTTGAGGGCAGGTGTCCTTTACAGGCCTGAGTCCTTGTGAATATTAAGTGACCATGAGCTGTGGGTTAAAAGCTGCTCTTGCGGGAATGGGCCACAAGGCGGCAGCATTTCTCCTTTACCAAATCTGGTTACTAGGGCAACAGAGCCTTACTGGAAGTGGTGTTCTAGGTTGTAAATTAGAATGGAATGTGCCAGGAAAAAGCCCTTTAAGTTTATGTCTCATTACTTCTTGTTCGTAGTTTTAAGTTAATTTTTATTTTTTATCACAGCAAACTTGATTACAATGTTTTGTTTGTTCTAGGTGTGCAAGATGTGCTTCTTTCACACATATACATATATCTATTCTTCTTCAGATCCTTTTCCCATGTAGGTTATGACACAATGTTGAGTAGTCTTCCCTTGGTATTCCGTAGATCTTTGGTGATTATATATTTCACATGTGTTTGTATCTCTCCGTTAACCTCAATATGGTAGTGTATCCAATCCTCACACCTTTCCATTTGGCGAAGCATAAGTTTTTGTACTGAATCTGTGATTGCCTTTCTCTGTGGAAATATCTTCGTTTGTTTCAATTTTTAGGTAACACCTGTATGTGATATGATAGGATATGTGTCTTTCGCTGTCTCACTTACTACAAGTTGCTTGATTACTTCTAGACTCATCTATGGTGCTGCAAATGGCATTGTTTCATTTTTTCGCTAGCTCATATTCCATGTGTACATGTAGCAGTTCTTCTTTGTCCACCCATCTGTCGGTGGACTTTTTGGTTACTTCCATATCTTGGCTATTGTAATACCATGCAATGCAGATTTGCCTGCCTGTGTCTTTCCAATTCTGTCTTCTTAGGTTATAGTTCCAGGAATGGGTCTGTTGGATCATATGGTAGCTCAATGTTTACCTTTCAAAGGCACCTCCATTCTGTTCTCTTTAGTGGCTCTTTCCAGGTTACGTCCCACGAAAAGTTGAGGGTATGCACTTCTCCACAGCACCTTCAGCATTTATTCTTTGTAGTTTTTTGCTGATGGTTATTCTGACTGGTGTGTGCTGATACCTCTTTGTGGTTGAATTTGCATGTGTCTCATAATGTGTTGAAATTGAGCTTTAAGACATGTGCTTTTTATTTTTCCAGCTGTGATTAGAGCTTAGTTCTTCTAAGTGTTTACTTAAAGTATGTGTCACCTTTTGAAATATTTTGGCCATTACCTCCCTCAAGACATTTTGAGGGCAGGTTTCATTTACAGCCCTGCAGTACTAGTTCATATGAAGTGACCATTAGCTCAAGCTTTAAACCTGCTTTTGCAGGTAACGGCCAGAGGGCGGCAGCCTTTCTACGTTCTCCACGCTGGTACTAGGGAAACAGACCTACCAACCAGTGGTAACAGGGTACGGGTGAGTGTATGGCGTAGGGTATGTGTTAGGGTTAGCTTTAGGGTTAATGGTAGGTTTACGGTACGGTTTCGGATTAGGATACGTGTTAGGGTTAGGTTATGGGTTAGGGTTAAGGTACGCGTTAGGGTTAAGTTATTTATTAAACCTTTCCCACTCGCTATATACCAGTTAGCACGTAAAGGAATATTATTTGCGGTCCAGCCATGGAGAAGCATTTAGACACTAGGATAAGATAAAGAACACACACATTATAAAGAAATCACATTAGGATTTTCTTTTTAACCTGTTCCTTAAAACACTAGTGCTTAGAAAATCTACTGGAGGCAGAAGCAGTCAAGCGTAGTTTAGGGTTAGGGTTAGGGTTAGGGTACGGCTTAGGTTACGGGTTAGGGTTAGTGTTAGGTTTAGTGTTAGGCTTAGGGTACGGCTTAGGCTACGGCGAGGGTATGGTGTAGAGTATGGGTTAGGGTTAGTTTTAGGGTTAGGGCTAGGTTTAGGGTATGGTTTAGGATTAGGGTACGTGTTAGGGTTAGGTTATGGGTTAAGGTTAGGGTACGTGTTAGGGTTAGGGTATTTATTAAACCTATCCCACTCGCTAGATACCACTTAGCATGTTAAGGAATATTATTTGGGGTCCAGCCATGGAGAAGCTTTTAGACACTAGGATAAGATTAAGAACACACACATTATAAAGAAATCACGTTAGGATTTTCTTTTTAACCTGTTCCTTAAAACACTAGTGCTTAGGAAATCTACTGGAGGCAGAAGCAGTCAAGGGTTAGGCTTAGGGTAAGTGTTAGGGTTAGGGTTAGTGTTAGGTTTAGGGTTAGGGTACGGCTTAGGTTACGGGTTAGGGTTAGTGTTAGGGTTGGGGTTAGGGTTAGGGTATGGCTTAGGGTACGGGCGAGGGTACGGTGTAGAGTATGGGTAGGTTTAGGGTTAGTTTTAGGTTTAGGGCTAGGGTTAGGGTACGTGTTAGGGTTAGGTTATGGGTTAGGGTTAGGGTACGTGTTAGGGTTAGGGTACTTATTAAACCTACCCCACTCGCTAGATACCACTTAGCACATAAAGGAATATTATTTGGGGTCCAGCCATGGAGAAGCTTTTAGACAGTAGGATAAGATTAAGAACTCACACATTATAAAGAAATCACATTAGGATTTTCTTTTTAACCTGTTCCTTAAAACACTAGTGCTTAGGAAATGTGCTGGAGAGAGAAGCAGTCAAGGGTAGTTTAGGGTTAGGGTTAGGGTTCGGGTTAGGGTACAGGTTAGGGTACGGGTTAGGGTAGGGTACACTTTTAGGTAACTCCTAAAAGTGATATGATAGGATATGTGTGTTTTGCTTTCTCACTTACTACAAGTGGCGTGATTACGTCTAGACTCATCTATGGTGCTGCAAATGGCATTGTTTCATTGTTTCACCAGCTAATAATCCATCTGTACATGGAGGAGTTCTTCTTTGTCCACCCATCTGTTGGTGGACTTTTTGGTTACTTCCATATCTTGGCTATTGTAATACTGTGCAATGCAGATTTGCCTGCCTGTGTCTTTCCAATTCTGTCTTCTTAGATTGTAGGTCCAGGAGTGGGCCTGCTGGATCATATGGTAGCTCAATGTTTACCTTTTAAAGGCACCTCCATTCTGTTCTCTTTAGTGGCTCTTTCCAGGTTACGTCCCACATAAAGGTGAGGGTATGCATTTCTCCACAGCACCTACAGCATTTATTCTTTGTAGTTTTTTGCTGATGGTTATTCTGACTGGTGTGAGCTGATACCTCTTTGTGGTTGAATTTGCATGTGTCTCATAATGCGTTGAAATTGAGCTTTAAGACATGTGCTTTTTATTTTTCCAGCTGTGATTAGAGCTTAGTTCTTCAAAGTGTTTACTTGAAGTATGTGTCACCTTTTGAAATATTTTGGCCATTACCTCCCTCAAGACATTTTGAGGGCAGGTTTCATTTACAGCCCTGCAGTACTAGTTCATATGAAGTGACCATTAGCTCAAGCTTTAAACCTGCTTTTGCAGGTAACGGCCAGAGGGCGGCAGCCTTTCTACGTTCCCCACGCTGGTACTAGGGAAACAGACCTACCAGCCAGTGGTGCTCTTCGGTTATAAATTAGAGTGGAATGTGCCCGGAGAAACCCACAGATGCTGATGTCTCCTTACATTTGTTTGTTTTTTAAATTTAATTTATAATTTTTACTGGAGTACTATTCCGTTGTATACATGGACCACTTCTTCTTGGTGCATTACTCTGTTGATGGACATTTTTGTTGCTTCCATGTGTTGACTATGGTAAGTAATGCTGGCGTACAGGTTTGCCAGCCTGTGACTTTTTGATTCTCATTTTCTCAGGTGATAGGCTCAGCAGATGGTATGCTTGATTCACTGGTAGCTCAATGTTTACCTTTTCAAAGCACCTCCATTGTGTTTACAGTAATGGTTCTTACCACGTCCCCCTTAGAGCTCAGGGTACACATTTCTCCACAATCCCTTCAGCATGTATTGTTCGCAGCATTTTTGCTGATGGCCATTCTGACTGCTGTGAGCTGATAGGTATTTGTAATTTCGGTTTGCGTATCTTTCAAAATTCCTAAATTTTATCATTTTCCCACGCCTTTTTCTTTTCACTTAAAAGAAAAAACCGTGTGTACAGTATAGCTCTTGAAATTGTCTTCTTCGAAGGTTGCCCTCTTTTGAATTTTTGGTCGATTTTTGACCCCAGAAATTTTTTGGAGGGCAGGTGTCATTTACAGAACTGCACGTTGGTGAATACTTAGTGACCTTTCCCAGTGGGTTTAAAGCTGCTGTTGTGGGAAACGGCCACAAGGAGGCAGCATTTCTCCATTCCCCAATCTGGGTACTAGGGCAGCAGAGCCTTTCTGGAAGTCGTTGTCCTAGGTTGTAAATGAGAATGGAATTTGCCAGGAGAAATCCCCATAAGTTTATGTCTCATTACTTCTTCTTGGGGTTTTACATTTTTTTAATCAGAGTAAAGATTAGAATATTGTTTGTCCTAGGTGTACACAATCTGGTTCATTTGCACATTATGTATGTCTATTAATGTACAGATCCTCTTCCCATGTAAAATATTACAGTGTTCCATAGACCTCCCTTGCTATATGTTCGGTCTTTTTGATACATGTATATAATATGTATTTGTATACGTATAGTAACACTATTCTTTATTTATCAATTCCCCCCTCCTTTCCTTTTAGATGAGCATAGTTTGTTTTCTAAGCCCGTGAGTGTCTTTCTCTTTGGAAATATGTTCATTTGTGTCAGTTATTAGATAATGCCATAAGTGATATTATAGGATATAGGTCTTTTGCTTTCCGTCCTACTTCATGTTTTGTGATTATCTCCAGGCTCATGTATGGTGCCTCAAAGAGCAGTGCTTCAATGTTTTCCATGGCTAATATTCCATTGTGTACATGGACCACTTCTTCTTGGTGCATTCCTCTGTTGATGGACGTTTTCGTTGCTTCCAAGTGTTGCCTATGGTAACTATTGCTGGAGTGCAGGATTGCCAGCCTGTGACTTTTGGATTTTCATTTTCTCAGGTGATACACCCAGCAGTGGGTATGATTGATTGACTGGTATGGTAGCTCAATGTTACCTTTTCAAGGCACCTCAATTGTGCTTTCATTAGTGGCTCTTACCACGTCCCCCTTAGAATCGAGGGTACTCATTTCTCCACAATCACGTCAGCATTTATTGTTTGCAGCATTTTTGTCGAGGGCCATTCTGACTGCTGTGAGCTGATAGGTTTTTGTAATTTGGGTTGACATGTCTTTAAAAATTCCTAAAATTCATCATTTTTCCACGCCTTTTTCTTTTGTGTTAAAAGAAAAAAGAAAAAAAAAGTGTGAGTACAATCTACCTCTTCAAATTGTCTTTTTGGAAGGTTGCACTCTTGAATTTTTTGGTCGATTTTCGACCTCAGTATTTTTTGGAGGGCAGGTGTCATTTACAGAACTGAATTGGTGAATATTTAGTGACCTTTTGCAGTGGGTTTAAAGCTGCTGTTGTGGGAAACGGCCACAAGGAGGCAGCATTTCTCCATTCCCAAATCTGGGTACTAGGGCAGCAGAGCCGTTCTGGAAGTCGTTTACCTAGGTTGTAAATTTGAATGGAATGTGCCAGGAGAACCACCCATAAGTTTATGTCTCATTACTTCTAGTTCGTTGTTTTAATTTTTTACATTGGGGTAATGGTTCGCATGTTGTTTGTCCAAGGTGTACACACTCTGGTTCATTTACACATTATATATATCTATTTATGTAGAGATCCTCTTCCCATGTAAATTATTACAGAGTGTTCCGTCAACCTCCCTTGCTATATGGTCGGTCTTTTTGATATATGTATATAATATGAATTTGTATACAGTTGGTAACGCTAATCTTCATTTATCCATTCCCCCCACCTTTCCTTTTAGGTAAGCATAGTTTTTTTTTATAAGTCTGTGATTGCCTTTCCCTGTGGAAATATGTTCATTTGTGTCAGTTATTAGATAACGCCTATAAGTGATTTCATAGGATATAGGACTTTTGCTTTCCGACTTCCCTCATGTTCTGTGATTATCTCCAAGATCATCTATGGTGCCTCAAAGAGCAGTGTTTCATGGTTTTCCATGGCTAGTATTCATTGTGTACATGGACCACTTCTTCTTTATCCCTTCATCTGTTGATGGACATTTTGGTTGCTTCACTGTCTTGTCTATTGTGAATAAGGCTGCAGTGCAGCTTTTGCAGCCCGGGTCTTCTTGATTCTGGTCTTCTCAGGTGAGAGGCCCATTGGTGCGCCTGCTGGATTGAATGGTACCTCACTTTTTCCTTTTAAACGCAGCTCCTTTCTGTTCTCATTATTGGCTGTTAACCACTTTACATCTCACCAGCAGCTAGAGGGTACACAGTTCTCTAAAACCTCTTCAGCATTGATTGTTTGTAGGCTTTTTGCTGATGGTCAGTCGACTGGTGTGAGTTGAAAACTTTTTGTAGATTAGATTGCATGAGTCTAATACTTCCTGAGGTTGAGCTTTTATCCATTTTCCTTTTTTTAAAAAGAGAGTGAGTAAAACTTACCTCTTCATACTATCTTCTTGAAAATGTTGCCTGTTTTGAATTGTTGTATCCATTCCCTACCTCAGCACAATTTTGAGGGCAGGTATCCTTTACAGGCCTGAGTCCTTGTGAATATTAAGTGACCATGAGCTGTGGGTTAAAAGCTGCTCTTGCGGGAATGGGCCACAAGGCGGCAGCATTTCTCCTTTACCAAATCTGGTTACTAGGGCAACAGAGCCTTACTGGAAGTGGTGTTCTAGGTTGTAAATTAGAATGGAATGTGCCAGGAAAAAGCCCTTTAAGTTTATGTCTCATTACTTCTTGTTCGTAGTTTTAAGTTAATTTTTATTTTTTATCACAGCAAACTTGATTACAATGTTTTGTTTGTTCTAGGTGTGCAAGATGTGCTTCTTTCACACATATACATATATCTATTCTTCTTCAGATCCTTTTCCCATGTAGGTTATGACACAATGTTGAGTAGTCTTCCCTTGGTATTCCGTAGATCTTTGGTGATTATATATTTCACATGTGTTTGTATCTCTCCGTTAACCTCAATATGGTAGTGTATCCAATCCTCACACCTTTCCATTTGGCGAAGCATAAGTTTTTGTACTGAATCTGTGATTGCCTTTCTCTGTGGAAATATCTTCGTTTGTTTCAATTGTTAGGTAACACCTGTATGTGATATGATAGGATATGTGTCTTTCGCTGTCTCACTTACTACAAGTTGCGTGATTACTTGTAGACTCATCTATGGTGCTGCAAATGGCATTGTTTCATTTTTTCGCTAGCTCATATTCCATGTGTACATGTAGCAGTTCTTCTTTGTCCACCCATCTGTCGGTGGACTTTTTGGTTACTTCCATATCTTGGCTATTGTAATACCATGCAATGCAGATTTGCCTGCCTGTGTCTTTCCAATTCTGTCTTCTTAGGTTATAGTTCCAGGAATGGGTCTGTTGGATCATATGGTAGCTCAATGTTTACCTTTCAAAGGCACCTCCATTCTGTTCTCTTTAGTGGCTCTTTCCAGGTTACGTCCCACGTAAAGTTGAGGGTATGCACTTCTCCACAGCACCTTCAGCATTTATTCTTTGTAGTTTTTTGCTGATGGTTATTCTGACTGGTGTGTGCTGATACCTCTTTGTGGTTGAATTTGCATGTGTCTCATAATGTGTTGAAATTGAGCTTTAAGACATGTGCTTTTTATTTTTCCAGCTGTGATTAGAGCTTAGTTCTTCTAAGTGTTTACTTAAAGTATGTGTCACCTTTTGAAATATTTTGGCCATTACCTCCCTCAAGACATTTTGAGGGCAGGTTTCATTTACAGCCCTGCAGTACTAGTTCATATGAAGTGACCATTAGCTCAAGCTTTAAACCTGCTTTTGCAGGTAACGGCCAGAGGGCGGCAGCCTTTCTACGTTCTCCACGCTGGTACTAGGGAAACAGACCTACCAGCCAGTGGTAACAGGGTACGGGTGAGTGTATGGCGTAGGGTATGTGTTAGGGTTAGCTTTAGGGTTAATGGTAGGTTTACGGTACGGTTTAGGATTAGGATACGTGTTAGGGTTAGGTTATGGGTTAGGGTTAAGGTACGCGTTAGGGTTAAGTTATTTATTAAACCTTTCCCACTCGCTATATACCAGTTAGCACGTAAAGGAATATTATTTGCGGTCCAGCCATGGAGAAGCATTTAGACACTAGGATAAGATAAAGAACACACACATTATAAAGAAATCACATTAGGATTTTCTTTTTAACCTGTTCCTTAAAACACTAGTGCTTAGAAAATCTACTGGAGGCAGAAGCAGTCAAGGGTAGTTTAGGGTTAGGGTTAGGGTTAGGGTACGGCTTAGGGTACGGGTTAGGGTACAGGTGAGGCTATGGCATAGGGTATGGCTTAGGGTTAGGGTTAGGGTTAAGGGTAGGTTTAGGGTACGGTTTAGGATTAGGGTACGTGTTAGGGGTAAGTTATGGGTTAGGGTTAGGGTACGTGTTAGGGTTAAGTTATTTATTAAACCTATCCCACTCGCTACATACCACTTAGCACGTAAAGTAGTATTATTTGGAGTCTAGCCATGGAGAAACTTTTAGACAGTAGGATAAGATTAAGAACTCCCACATTATAAAGAAATCACATTAGGATTTTCTTTTTCACCTGTTCCTTAAAACACTAGTGCTTAGGAAACCTACTGGAGGCAGAAGCAGTCAAGGGTTAGGGTTAGGGTTAGGGTTAGGTTTAGGGTTAGGGTACGGCTTAGGTTACGGGTTAGGGTTAGTGTTAGGTTTAGTGTTAGGCTTAGGGTACGGCTTAGGCTACGGCGAGGGTATGGTGTAGAGTATGGGTTAGGGTTAGTTTTAGGTTTAGGGCTAGGTTTAGGGTATGGTTTAGGATTAGGGTACGTGTTAGGGTTAGGTTATGGGTTAAGGTTAGGGTACGTGTTAGGGTTAGGGTATTTATTAAACCTATCCCACTCGCTAGATACCACTTAGCATGTTAAGGAATATTATTTGGGGTCCAGCCATGGAGAAGCTTTTAGACACTAGGATAAGATTAAGAACACACACATTATAAAGAAATCACTTTAGGATTTTCTTTTTAACCTGTTCCTTAAAACACTAGTGCTTAGGAAATCTACTGGAGGCAGAAGCAGTCAAGGGTTAGGCTTAGGGTAAGTGTTAGGGTTAGGGTTAGTGTTAGGTTTAGGGTTAGGGTACGGCTTAGGTTACGGGTTAGGGTTAGTGTTAGGGTTGGGGTTAGGGTTAGGGTACGGCTTAGGGTACGGGCGAGGGTACGGTGTAGAGTATGGGTAGGTTTAGGGTTAGTTTTAGGTTTAGGGCTAGGGTTAGGGTACGTGTTAGGGTTAGGTTATGGGTTAGGGTTAGGGTACGTGTTAGGGTTAGGGTATTTATTAAACCTATCCCACTCTCTAGATACCACTTAGCACATAAAGGAATATTATTTGGGGTCCAGCCATGGAGAAGCTTTTAGACAGTAGGATAAGATTAAGAACTCACACATTATAAAGAAATCACATTAGGATTTTCTTTTTAACCTGTTCCTTAAAACACTAGTGCTTAGGAAATCTACTGGAGGCAGAAGCAGTCAAGGGTAGTTTAGGGTTAGGGTTAGGGTAAGGGTTAGGGTTAGGTTACGGCTTAGGGTACGCGTGAGGGTATGGCGTAGGGTATGGGTTAGGGTTAGGGTTAGTTTTAGGGTTAGGGCTAGGTTTAGGGTATGGGTTAGGATTAGGCTACGTGTTAGGGTTAGGTGATGGGTTAGGGTTAGGGTACGCGTTAGGGTTAGGGTACACGTTAGGGTTAGGGTATTTATTAAACCTATCCCACTCTCTAGATACCACTTAGTACGTAAAGGAATATTATTTGAGGTCCAGCCATGGAGAAGCTTTTAGACACTAGGATAAGATAAAGAACACACACATTATAAAGAAATCACATTAGGATTTTCTTTTTAACCTGTTCCTTAAAACACTAGTGCTTAGGAAATGTGCTGGAGAGAGAAGCAGTCAAGGGTAGTTTAGGGTTAGGGTTAGGGTTCGGGTTAGGGTACAGGTTAGGGTACGGGTTAGGGTAGGGTACACTTTTAGGTAACTCCTAAAAGTGATATGATAGGATATGTGTGTTTTGCTTTCTCACTTACTACAAGTGGCGTGATTACGTCTAGACTCATCTATGGTGCTGCAAATGGCATTGTTTCATTGTTTCACCAGCTAATAATCCATCTGTACATGGAGGAGTTCTTCTTTGTCCACCCATCTGTTGGTGGACTTTTTGGTTACTTCCATATCTTGGCTATTGTAATACTGTGCAATGCAGATTTGCCTGCCTGTGTCTTTCCAATTCTGTCTTCTTAGATTGTAGGTCCAGGAGTGGGCCTGCTGGATCATATGGTAGCTCAATGTTTACCTTTTAAAGGCACCTCCATTCTGTTCTCTTTAGTGGCTCTTTCCAGGTTACGTCCCACATAAAGGTGAGGGTATGCATTTCTCCACAGCACCTACAGCATTTATTCTTTGTAGTTTTTTGCTGATGGTTATTCTGACTGGTGTGAGCTGATACCTCTTTGTGGTTGAATTTGCATGTGTCTCATAATGCGTTGAAATTGAGCTTTAAGACATGTGCTTTTTATTTTTCCAGCTGTGATTAGAGCTTAGTTCTTCAAAGTGTTTACTTGAAGTATGTGTCACCTTTTGAAATATTTTGGCCATTACCTCCCTCAAGACATTTTGAGGGCAGGTTTCATTTACAGCCCTGCAGTACTAGTTCATATGAAGTGACCATTAGCTCAAGCTTTAAACCTGCTTTTGCAGGTAACGGCCAGAGGGCGGCAGCCTTTCTACGTTCCCCACGCTGGTACTAGGGAAACAGACCTACCAGCCAGTGGTGCTCTTCGGTTATAAATTAGAGTGGAATGTGCCCGGAGAAACCCACAGATGCTGATGTCTCCTTACATTTGTTTGTTTTTTAAATTTAATTTATAATTTTTACTGGAGTACTATTCCGTTGTATACATGGACCACTTCTTCTTGGTGCATTCCTCTGTTGATGGACATTTTTGTTGCTTCCATGTGTTGACTATGGTAAGTAATGCTGGCGTACAGGTTTGCCAGCCTGTGACTTTTTGATTCTCATTTTCTCAGGTGATAGGCTCAGCAGATGGTATGCTTGATTCACTGGTAGCTCAATGTTTACCTTTTCAAAGCACCTCCATTGTGTTTACAGTAATGGTTCTTACCACGTCCCCCTTAGAGCTCAGGGTACACATTTCTCCACAATCCCTTCAGCATGTATTGTTCGCAGCATTTTTGCTGATGGCCATTCTGACTGCTGTGAGCTGATAGGTATTTGTAATTTCGGTTTGCGTATCTTTCAAAATTCCTAAATTTTATCATTTTCCCACGCCTTTTTCTTTTCACTTAAAAGAAAAAACCGTGTGTACAGTATAGCTCTTGAAATTGTCTTCTTCGAAGGTTGCCCTCTTTTGAATTTTTGGTCGATTTTTGACCCCAGAAATTTTTTGGAGGGCAGGTGTCATTTACAGAACTGCACGTTGGTGAATACTTAGTGACCTTTCCCAGTGGGTTTAAAGCTGCTGTTGTGGGAAACGGCCACAAGGAGGCAGCATTTCTCCATTCCCCAATCTGGGTACTAGGGCAGCAGAGCCTTTCTGGAAGTCGTTGTCCTAGGTTGTAAATGAGAATGGAATTTGCCAGGAGAAATCCCCATAAGTTTATGTCTCATTACTTCTTCTTGGGGTTTTACATTTTTTTAATCAGAGTAAAGATTAGAATATTGTTTGTCCTAGGTGTACACAATCTGGTTCATTTGCACATTATGTATGTCTATTAATGTACAGATCCTCTTCCCATGTAAAATATTACAGTGTTCCATAGACCTCCCTTGCTATATGTTCGGTCTTTTTGATACATGCATATAATATGTATTTGTATACGTATAGTAACACTATTCTTTATTTATCAATTCCCCCCTCCTTTCCTTTTAGATGAGCATAGTTTGTTTTCTAAGCCCGTGAGTGTCTTTCTCTTTGGAAATATGTTCATTTGTGTCAGTTATTAGATAATGCCATAAGTGATATTATAGGATATAGGTCTTTTGCTTTCCGTCCTACTTCATGTTTTGTGATTATCTCCAGGCTCATGTATGGTGCCTCAAAGAGCAGTGCTTCAATGTTTTCCATGGCTAATATTCCATTGTGTACATGGACCACTTCTTCTTGGTGCATTCCTCTGTTGATGGACGTTTTCGTTGCTTCCAAGTGTTGCCTATGGTAACTATTGCTGGAGTGCAGGATTGCCAGCCTGTGACTTTTGGATTTTCATTTTCTCAGGTGATACACCCAGCAGTGGGTATGATTGATTGACTGGTATGGTAGCTCAATGTTACCTTTTCAAGGCACCTCAATTGTGCTTTCATTAGTGGCTCTTACCACGTCCCCCTTAGAATCGAGGGTACTCATTTCTCCACAATCACGTCAGCATTTATTGTTTGCAGCATTTTTGTCGAGGGCCATTCTGACTGCTGTGAGCTGATAGGTTTTTGTAATTTGGGTTGACATGTCTTTAAAAATTCCTAAAATTCATCATTTTTCCACGCCTTTTTCTTTTGTGTTAAAAGAAAAAAGAAAAAAAAAGTGTGAGTACAATCTACCTCTTCAAATTGTCTTTTTGGAAGGTTGCACTCTTGAATTTTTTGGTCGATTTTCGACCTCAGTATTTTTTGGAGGGCAGGTGTCATTTACAGAACTGAATTGGTGAATATTTAGTGACCTTTTGCAGTGGGTTTAAAGCTGCTGTTGTGGGAAACGGCCACAAGGAGGCAGCATTTCTCCATTCCCAAATCTGGGTACTAGGGCAGCAGAGCCGTTCTGGAAGTCGTTTACCTAGGTTGTAAATTTGAATGGAATGTGCCAGGAGAACCACCCATAAGTTTATGTCTCATTACTTCTAGTTCGTTGTTTTAATTTTTTACATTGGGGTAATGGTTCGCATGTTGTTTGTCCAAGGTGTACACACTCTGGTTCATTTACACATTATATATATCTATTTATGTAGAGATCCTCTTCCCATGTAAATTATTACAGAGTGTTCCGTCAACCTCCCTTGCTATATGGTCGGTCTTTTTGATATATGTATATAATATGAATTTGTATACAGATGGTAACGCTAATCTTCATTTATCCATTCCCCCCACCTTTCCTTTTAGGTAAGCATAGTTTTTTTTTATAAGTCTGTGATTGCCTTTCCCTGTGGAAATATGTTCATTTGTGTCAGTTATTAGATAACGCCTATAAGTGATTTCATAGGATATAGGACTTTTGCTTTCCGACTTCCCTCATGTTCTGTGATTATCTCCAAGATCATCTATGGTGCCTCAAAGAGCAGTGTTTCATGGTTTTCCATGGCTAGTATTCATTGTGTACATGGACCACTTCTTCTTTATCCCTTCATCTGTTGATGGACATTTTGGTTGCTTCACTGTCTTGTCTATTGTGAATAAGGCTGCAGTGCAGCTTTTGCAGCCCGGGTCTTCTTGATTCTGGTCTTCTCAGGTGAGAGGCCCATTGGTGCGCCTGCTGGATTGAATGGTACCTCACTTTTTCCTTTTAAACGCAGCTCCTTTCTGTTCTCATTATTGGCTGTTAACCACTTTACATCTCACCAGCAGCTAGAGGGTACACAGTTCTCTAAAACCTCTTCAGCATTGATTGTTTGTAGGCTTTTTGCTGATGGTCAGTCGACTGGTGTGAGTTGAAAACTTTTTGTAGATTAGATTGCATGAGTCTAATACTTCCTGAGGTTGAGCTTTTATCCATTTTCCTTTTTTTAAAAAGAGAGTGAGTAAAACTTACCTCTTCATACTATCTTCTTGAAAATGTTGCCTGTTTTGAATTGTTTTATCCATTCCCTACCTCAGCACAATTTTGAGGGCAGGTGTCCTTTACAGGCCTGAGTCCTTGTGAATATTAAGTGACCATGAGCTGTGGGTTAAAAGCTGCTCTTGCGGGAATGGGCCACAAGGCGGCAGCATTTCTCCTTTACCAAATCTGGTTACTAGGGCAACAGAGCCTTACTGGAAGTGGTGTTCTAGGTTGTAAATTAGAATGGAATGTGCCAGGAAAAAGCCCTTTAAGTTTATGTCTCATTACTTCTTGTTCGTAGTTTTAAGTTAATTTTTATTTTTTATCACAGCAAACTTGATTACAATGTTTTGTTTGTTCTAGGTGTGCAAGATGTGCTTCTTTCACACATATACATATATCTATTCTTCTTCAGATCCTTTTCCCATGTAGGTTATGACACAATGTTGAGTAGTCTTCCCTTGGTATTCCGTAGATCTTTGGTGATTATATATTTCACATGTGTTTGTATCTCTCCGTTAACCTCAATATGGTAGTGTATCCAATCCTCACACCTTTCCATTTGGCGAAGCATAAGTTTTTGTACTGAATCTGTGATTGCCTTTCTCTGTGGAAATATCTTCGTTTGTTTCAATTTTTAGGTAACACCTGTATGTGATATGATAGGATATGTGTCTTTCGCTGTCTCACTTACTACAAGTTGCTTGATTACTTCTAGACTCATCTATGGTGCTGCAAATGGCATTGTTTCATTTTTTCGCTAGCTCATATTCCATGTGTACATGTAGCAGTTCTTCTTTGTCCACCCATCTGTCGGTGGACTTTTTGGTTACTTCCATATCTTGGCTATTGTAATACCATGCAATGCAGATTTGCCTGCCTGTGTCTTTCCAATTCTGTCTTCTTAGGTTATAGTTCCAGGAATGGGTCTGTTGGATCATATGGTAGCTCAATGTTTACCTTTCAAAGGCACCTCCATTCTGTTCTCTTTAGTGGCTCTTTCCAGGTTACGTCCCACGTAAAGTTGAGGGTATGCACTTCTCCACAGCACCTTCAGCATTTATTCTTTGTAGTTTTTTGCTGATGGTTATTCTGACTGGTGTGTGCTGATACCTCTTTGTGGTTGAATTTGCATGTGTCTCATAATGTGTTGAAATTGAGCTTTAAGACATGTGCTTTTTATTTTTCCAGCTGTGATTAGAGCTTAGTTCTTCTAAGTGTTTACTTAAAGTATGTGTCACCTTTTGAAATATTTTGGCCATTACCTCCCTCAAGACATTTTGAGGGCAGGTTTCATTTACAGCCCTGCAGTACTAGTTCATATGAAGTGACCATTAGCTCAAGCTTTAAACCTGCTTTTGCAGGTAACGGCCAGAGGGCGGCAGCCTTTCTACGTTCTCCACGCTGGTACTAGGGAAACAGACCTACCAGCCAGTGGTAACAGGGTACGGGTGAGTGTATGGCGTAGGGTATGTGTTAGGGTTAGCTTTAGGGTTAATGGTAGGTTTACGGTACGGTTTCGGATTAGGATACGTGTTAGGGTTAGGTTATGGGTTAGGGTTAAGGTACGCGTTAGGGTTAAGTTATTTATTAAACCTTTCCCACTCGCTATATACCAGTTAGCACGTAAAGGAATATTATTTGCGGTCCAGCCATGGAGAAGCATTTAGACACTAGGATAAGATAAAGAACACACACATTATAAAGAAATCACATTAGGATTTTCTTTTTAACCTGTTCCTTAAAACACTAGTGCTTAGAAAATCTACTGGAGGCAGAAGCAGTCAAGGGTAGTTTAGGGTTAGGGTTAGGGTTAGGGTACGGTTTAGGGTACGGGTTAGGGTACAGGTGAGGTTATGGCATAGGGTATGGCTTAGGGTTAGGGTTAGGGTTAAGGGTAGGTTTAGGGTACGGTTTAGGATTAGGGTACGTGTTAGGGGTAAGTTATGGGTTAGGGTTAGGGTACGTGTTAGGGTTAAGTTATTTATTAAACCTATCCCACTCGCTACATACCACTTAGCACGTAAAGTAGTATTATTTGGAGTCTAGCCATGGAGAAACTTTTAGACAGTAGGATAAGATTAAGAACTCCCACATTATAAAGAAATCACATTAGGATTTTCTTTTTAACCTGTTCCTTAAAACACTAGTGCTTAGGAAACCTACTGGAGGCAGAAGCAGTCAAGGGTTAGGGTTAGGGTTAGGGTTAGGTTTAGGGTTAGGGTACGGCTTAGGTTACGGGTTAGGGTTAGTGTTAGGTTTAGTGTTAGGCTTAGGGTACGGCTTAGGCTACGGCGAGGGTATGGTGTCGAGTATGGGTTAGGGTTAGTTTTAGGGTTAGGGCTAGGTTTAGGGTATGGTTTAGGATTAGGGTACGTGTTAGGGTTAGGTTATGGGTTAAGGTTAGGGTACGTGTTAGGGTTAGGGTATTTATTAAACCTATCCCACTCGCTAGATACCACTTAGCATGTTAAGGAATATTATTTGGGGTCCAGCCATGGAGAAGCTTTTAGACACTAGGATAAGATTAAGAACACACACATTATAAAGAAATCACTTTAGGATTTTCTTTTTAACCTGTTCCTTAAAACACTAGTGCTTAGGAAATCTACTGGAGGCAGAAGCAGTCAAGGGTTAGGCTTAGGGTAAGTGTTAGGGTTAGGGTTAGTGTTAGGTTTAGGGTTAGGGTACGGCTTAGGTTACGGGTTAGGGTTAGTGTTAGGGTTGGGGTTAGGGTTAGGGTACGGCTTAGGGTACGGGCGAGGGTACGGTGTAGAGTATGGGTAGGTTTAGGGTTAGTTTTAGGTTTAGGGCTAGGGTTAGGGTACGTGTTAGGGTTAGGTTATGGGTTAGGGTTAGGGTACGTGTTAGGGTTAGGGTACTTATTAAACCTATCCCACTCGCTAGATACCACTTAGCACATAAAGGAATATTAATTGGGGTCCAGCCATGGAGAAGCTTTTAGACAGTAGGATAAGATTAAGAACTCACACATTATAAAGAAATCACATTAGGATTTTCTTTTTAACCTGTTCCTTAAAACACTAGTGCTTAGGAAATCTACTGGAGGCAGAAGCAGTCAAGGGTAGTTTAGGGTTAGGGTTAGGGTAAGGGTTAGGGTTAGGTTACGGCTTAGGGTACGCGTGAGGGTATGGCGTAGGGTATGGGTTAGGGTTAGGGTTAGTTTTAGGGTTAGGGCTAGGTTTAGGGTATGGGTTAGGATTAGGCTACGTGTTAGGGTTAGGTGATGGGTTAGGGTTAGGGTACGCGTTAGGGTTAGGGTACACGTTAGGGTTAGGGTATTTATTAAACCTATCCCACTCTCTAGATACCACTTAGTACGTAAAGGAATATTATTTGAGGTCCAGCCATGGAGAAGCTTTTAGACACTAGGATAAGATAAAGAACACACACATTATAAAGAAATCACATTAGGATTTTCTTTTTAACCTGTTCCTTAAAACACTAGTGCTTAGGAAATGTGCTGGAGAGAGAAGCAGTCAAGGGTAGTTTAGGGTTAGGGTTAGGGTTCGGGTTAGGGTACAGGTTAGGGTACGGGTTAGGGTAGGGTACACTTTTAGGTAACTCCTAAAAGTGATATGATAGGATATGTGTGTTTTGCTTTCTCACTTACTACAAGTGGCGTGATTACGTCTAGACTCATCTATGGTGCTGCAAATGGCATTGTTTCATTGTTTCACCAGCTAATAATCCATCTGTACATGGAGGAGTTCTTCTTTGTCCACCCATCTGTTGGTGGACTTTTTGGTTACTTCCATATCTTGGCTATTGTAATACTGTGCAATGCAGATTTGCCTGCCTGTGTCTTTCCAATTCTGTCTTCTTAGATTGTAGGTCCAGGAGTGGGCCTGCTGGATCATATGGTAGCTCAATGTTTACCTTTTAAAGGCACCTCCATTCTGTTCTCTTTAGTGGCTCTTTCCAGGTTACGTCCCACATAAAGGTGAGGGTATGCATTTCTCCACAGCACCTACAGCATTTATTCTTTGTAGTTTTTTGCTGATGGTTATTCTGACTGGTGTGAGCTGATACCTCTTTGTGGTTGAATTTGCATGTGTCTCATAATGTGTTGAAATTGAGCTTTAAGACATGTGCTTTTTATTTTTCCAGCTGTGATTAGAGCTTAGTTCTTCTAAGTGTTTACTTAAAGTATGTGTCACCTTTTGAAATATTTTGGCCATTACCTCCCTCAAGACATTTTGAGGGCAGGTTTCATTTACAGCCCTGCAGTACTAGTTCATATGAAGTGACCATTAGCTCAAGCTTTAAACCTGCTTTTGCAGGTAACGGCCAGAGGGCGGCAGCCTTTCTACGTTCTCCACGCTGGTACTAGGGAAACAGACCTACCAGCCAGTGGTAACAGGGTACGGGTGAGTGTATGGCGTAGGGTATGTGTTAGGGTTAGCTTTAGGGTTAATGGTAGGTTTACGGTACGGTTTCGGATTAGGATACGTGTTAGGGTTAGGTTATGGGTTAGGGTTAAGGTACGCGTTAGGGTTAAGTTATTTATTAAACCTTTCCCACTCGCTATATACCAGTTAGCACGTAAAGGAATATTATTTGTGGTCCAGCCATGGAGAAGCATTTAGACACTAGGATAAGATAAAGAACACACACATTATAAAGAAATCACATTAAGATTTTCTTTTTAACCTGTTCCTTAAAACACTAGTGCTTAGAAAATCTACTGGAGGCAGAAGCAGTCAAGGGTAGTTTAGGGTTAGGGTTAGGGTTAGGGTACGGCTTAGGGTACGGGTTAGGGTACAGGTGAGGCTATGGCATAGGGTATGGCTTAGGGTTAGGGTTAGGGTTAAGGGTAGGTTTAGGGTACGGTTTAGGATTAGGGTACGTGTTAGGGGTAAGTTATGGGTTAGGGTTAGGGTACGTGTTAGGGTTAAGTTATTTATTAAACCTATCCCACTCGCTACATACCACTTAGCACGTAAAGTAGTATTATTTGGAGTCTAGCCATGGAGAAACTTTTAGACAGTAGGATAAGATTAAGAACTCCCACATTATAAAGAAATCACATTAGGATTTTCTTTTTAACCTGTTCCTTAAAACACTAGTGCTTAGGAAACCTACTGGAGGCAGAAGCAGTCAAGGGTTAGGGTTAGGGTTAGGGTTAGGTTTAGGGTTAGGGTACGGCTTAGGTTACGGGTTAGGGTTAGTGTTAGGTTTAGTGTTAGGCTTAGGGTACGGCTTAGGCTACGGCGAGGGTATGGTGTAGAGTATGGGTTAGGGTTAGTTTTAGGGTTAGGGCTAGGTTTAGGGTATGGTTTAGGATTAGGGTACGTGTTAGGGTTAGGTTATGGGTTAAGGTTAGGGTACGTGTTAGGGTTAGGGTATTTATTAAACCTATCCCACTCGCTAGATACCACTTAGCATGTTAAGGAATATTATTTGGGGTCCAGCCATGGAGAAGCTTTTAGACACTAGGATAAGATTAAGAACACACACATTATAAAGAAATCACTTTAGGATTTTCTTTTTAACCTGTTCCTTAAAACACTAGTGCTTAGGAAATCTACTGGAGGCAGAAGCAGTCAAGGGTTAGGCTTAGGGTAAGTGTTAGGGTTAGGGTTAGTGTTAGGTTTAGGGTTAGGGTACGGCTTAGGTTACGGGTTAGGGTTAGTGTTAGGGTTGGGGTTAGGGTTAGGGTACGGCTTAGGGTACGGGCGAGGGTACGGTGTAGAGTATGGGTAGGTTTAGGGTTAGTTTTAGGTTTAGGGCTAGGGTTAGGGTACGTGTTAGGGTTAGGTTATGGGTTAGGGTTAGGGTACGTGTTAGGGTTAGGGTACTTATTAAACCTATCCCACTCGCTAGATACCACTTAGCACATAAAGGAATATTAATTGGGGTCCAGCCATGGAGAAGCTTTTAGACAGTAGGATAAGATTAAGAACTCACACATTATAAAGAAATCACATTAGGATTTTCTTTTTAACCTGTTCCTTAAAACACTAGTGCTTAGGAAATCTACTGGAGGCAGAAGCAGTCAAGGGTAGTTTAGGGTTAGGGTTAGGGTAAGGGTTAGGGTTAGGTTACGGCTTAGGGTACGCGTGAGGGTATGGCGTAGGGTATGGGTTAGGGTTAGGGTTAGTTTTAGGGTTAGGGCTAGGTTTAGGGTATGGGTTAGGATTAGGCTACGTGTTAGGGTTAGGTGATGGGTTAGGGTTAGGGTACGCGTTAGGGTTAGGGTACACGTTAGGGTTAGGGTATTTATTAAACCTATCCCACTCTCTAGATACCACTTAGTACGTAAAGGAATATTATTTGAGGTCCAGCCATGGAGAAGCTTTTAGACACTAGGATAAGATAAAGAACACACACATTATAAAGAAATCACATTAGGATTTTCTTTTTAACCTGTTCCTTAAAACACTAGTGCTTAGGAAATGTGCTGGAGAGAGAAGCAGTCAAGGGTAGTTTAGGGTTAGGGTTAGGGTTCGGGTTAGGGTACAGGTTAGGGTACGGGTTAGGGTAGGGTACACTTTTAGGTAACTCCTAAAAGTGATATGATAGGATATGTGTGTTTTGCTTTCTCACTTACTACAAGTGGCGTGATTACGTCTAGACTCATCTATGGTGCTGCAAATGGCATTGTTTCATTGTTTCACCAGCTAATAATCCATCTGTACATGGAGGAGTTCTTCTTTGTCCACCCATCTGTTGGTGGACTTTTTGGTTACTTCCATATCTTGGCTATTGTAATACTGTGCAATGCAGATTTGCCTGCCTGTGTCTTTCCAATTCTGTCTTCTTAGATTGTAGGTCCAGGAGTGGGCCTGCTGGATCATATGGTAGCTCAATGTTTACCTTTTAAAGGCACCTCCATTCTGTTCTCTTTAGTGGCTCTTTCCAGGTTACGTCCCACATAAAGGTGAGGGTATGCATTTCTCCACAGCACCTACAGCATTTATTCTTTGTAGTTTTTTGCTGATGGTTATTCTGACTGGTGTGAGCTGATACCTCTTTGTGGTTGAATTTGCATGTGTCTCATAATGCGTTGAAATTGAGCTTTAAGACATGTGCTTTTTATTTTTCCAGCTGTGATTAGAGCTTAGTTCTTCAAAGTGTTTACTTGAAGTATGTGTCACCTTTTGAAATATTTTGGCCATTACCTCCCTCAAGACATTTTGAGGGCAGGTTTCATTTACAGCCCTGCAGTACTAGTTCATATGAAGTGACCATTAGCTCAAGCTTTAAACCTGCTTTTGCAGGTAACGGCCAGAGGGCGGCAGCCTTTCTACGTTCCCCACGCTGGTACTAGGGAAACAGACCTACCAGCCAGTGGTGCTCTTCGGTTATAAATTAGAGTGGAATGTGCCCGGAGAAACCCACAGATGCTGATGTCTCCTTACATTTGTTTGTTTTTTAAATTTAATTTATAATTTTTACTGGAGTACTATTCCGTTGTATACATGGACCACTTCTTCTTGGTGCATTCCTCTGTTGATGGACATTTTTGTTGCTTCCATGTGTTGACTATGGTAAGTAATGCTGGCGTACAGGTTTGCCAGCCTGTGACTTTTTGATTCTCATTTTCTCAGGTGATAGGCTCAGCAGATGGTATGCTTGATTCACTGGTAGCTCAATGTTTACCTTTTCAAAGCACCTCCATTGTGTTTACAGTAATGGTTCTTACCACGTCCCCCTTAGAGCTCAGGGTACACATTTCTCCACAATCCCTTCAGCATGTATTGTTCGCAGCATTTTTGCTGATGGCCATTCTGACTGCTGTGAGCTGATAGGTATTTGTAATTTCGGTTTGCGTATCTTTCAAAATTCCTAAATTTTATCATTTTCCCACGCCTTTTTCTTTTCACTTAAAAGAAAAAACCGTGTGTACAGTATAGCTCTTGAAATTGTCTTCTTCGAAGGTTGCCCTCTTTTGAATTTTTGGTCGATTTTTGACCCCAGAAATTTTTTGGAGGGCAGGTGTCATTTACAGAACTGCACGTTGGTGAATACTTAGTGACCTTTCCCAGTGGGTTTAAAGCTGCTGTTGTGGGAAACGGCCACAAGGAGGCAGCATTTCTCCATTCCCCAATCTGGGTACTAGGGCAGCAGAGCCTTTCTGGAAGTCGTTGTCCTAGGTTGTAAATGAGAATGGAATTTGCCAGGAGAAATCCCCATAAGTTTATGTCTCATTACTTCTTCTTGGGGTTTTACATTTTTTTAATCAGAGTAAAGATTAGAATATTGTTTGTCCTAGGTGTACACAATCTGGTTCATTTGCACATTATGTATGTCTATTAATGTACAGATCCTCTTCCCATGTAAAATATTACAGTGTTCCATAGACCTCCCTTGCTATATGTTCGGTCTTTTTGATACATGTATATAATATGTATTTGTATACGTATAGTAACACTATTCTTTATTTATCAATTCCCCCCTCCTTTCCTTTTAGATGAGCATAGTTTGTTTTCTAAGCCCGTGAGTGTCTTTCTCTTTGGAAATATGTTCATTTGTGTCAGTTATTAGATAATGCCATAAGTGATATTATAGGATATAGGTCTTTTGCTTTCCGTCCTACTTCATGTTTTGTGATTATCTCCAGGCTCATGTATGGTGCCTCAAAGAGCAGTGCTTCAATGTTTTCCATGGCTAATATTCCATTGTGTACATGGACCACTTCTTCTTGGTGCATTCCTCTGTTGATGGACGTTTTCGTTGCTTCCAAGTGTTGCCTATGGTAACTATTGCTGGAGTGCAGGATTGCCAGCCTGTGACTTTTGGATTTTCATTTTCTCAGGTGATACACCCAGCAGTGGGTATGATTGATTGACTGGTATGGTAGCTCAATGTTACCTTTTCAAGGCACCTCAATTGTGCTTTCATTAGTGGCTCTTACCACGTCCCCCTTAAAATCGAGGGTACTCATTTCTCCACAATCACGTCAGCATTTATTGTTTGCAGCATTTTTGTCGAGGGCCATTCTGACTGCTGTGAGCTGATAGGTTTTTGTAATTTGGGTTGACATGTCTTTAAAAATTCCTAAAATTCATCATTTTTCCACGCCTTTTTCTTTTGTGTTAAAAGAAAAAAGAAAAAAAAAGTGTGAGTACAATCTACCTCTTCAAATTGTCTTTTTGGAAGGTTGCACTCTTGAATTTTTTGGTCGATTTTCGACCTCAGTATTTTTTGGAGGGCAGGTGTCATTTACAGAACTGAATTGGTGAATATTTAGTGACCTTTTGCAGTGGGTTTAAAGCTGCTGTTGTGGGAAACGGCCACAAGGAGGCAGCATTTCTCCATTCCCAAATCTGGGTACTAGGGCAGCAGAGCCGTTCTGGAAGTCCTTTACCTAGGTTGTAAATTTGAATGGAATGTGCCAGGAGAACCACCCATAAGTTTATGTCTCATTACTTCTAGTTCGTTGTTTTAATTTTTTACATTGGGGTAATGGTTCGAATGTTGTTTGTCCAAGGTGTACACACTCTGGTTCATTTACACATTATATATATCTATTTATGTAGAGATCCTCTTCCCATGTAAATTATTACAGAGTGTTCCGTCAACCTCCCTTGCTATATGGTCGGTCTTTTTGATATATGTATATAATATGAATTTGTATACAGATGGTAACGCTAATCTTCATTTATCCATTTCCCCCACCTTTCCTTTTAGGTAAGCATAGTTTTTTTTTATAAGTCTGTGATTGCCTTTCCCTGTGGAAATATGTTCATTTGTGTCAGTTATTAGATAACGCCTATAAGTGATTTCATAGGATATAGGACTTTTGCTTTCCGACTTCCCTCATGTTCTGTGATTATCTCCAAGATCATCTATGGTGCCTCAAAGAGCAGTGTTTCATGGTTTTCCATGGCTAGTATTCATTGTGTACATGGACCACTTCTTCTTTATCCCTTCATCTGTTGATGGACATTTTGGTTGCTTCACTGTCTTGTCTATTGTGAATAAGGCTGCAGTGCAGCTTTTGCAGCCCGGGTCTTCTTGATTCTGGTCTTCTCAGGTGAGAGGCCCATTGGTGCGCCTGCTGGATTGAATGGTACCTCACTTTTTCCTTTTAAACGCAGCTCCTTTCTGTTCTCATTATTGGCTGTTAACCACTTTACATCTCACCAGCAGCTAGAGGGTACACAGTTCTCTAAAACCTCTTCAGCATTGATTGTTTGTAGGCTTTTTGCTGATGGTCAGTCGACTGGTGTGAGTTGAAAACTTTTTGTAGATTAGATTGCATGAGTCTAATACTTCCTGAGGTTGAGCTTTTATCCATTTTCCTTTTTCTAAAAAGAGAGTGAGTAAAACTTACCTCTTCATACTATCTTCTTGAAAATGTTGCCTGTTTTGAATTGTTTTATCCATTCCCTACCTCAGCACAATTTTGAGGGCAGGTGTCCTTTACAGGCCTGAGTCCTTGTGAATATTAAGTGACCATGAGCTGTGGGTTAAAAGCTGCTCTTGGGGGAATGGGCCACAAGGCGGCAGCATTTCTCCTTTACCAAATCTGGTTACTAGGGCAACAGAGCCTTACTGGAAGTGGTGTTCTAGGTTGTAAATTAGAATGGAATGTGCCAGGAAAAAGCCCTTTAAGTTTATGTCTCATTACTTCTTGTTCGTAGTTTTAAGTTAATTTTTATTTTTTATCACAGCAAACTTGATTACAATGTTTTGTTTGTTCTAGGTGTGCAAGATGTGCTTCTTTCACACATATACATATATCTATTCTTCTTCAGATCCTTTTCCCATGTAGGTTATGACACAATGTTGAGTAGTCTTCCCTTGGTATTCCGTAGATCTTTGGTGATTATATATTTCACATGTGTTTGTATCTCTCCGTTAACCTCAATATGGTAGTGTATCCAATCCTCACACCTTTCCATTTGGCGAAGCATAAGTTTTTGTACTAAATCTGTGATTGCCTTTCTCTGTGGAAATATCTTCGTTTGTTTCAATTTTTAGGTAACACCTGTATGTGATATGATAGGATATGTGTCTTTCGCTGTCTCACTTACTACAAGTTGCGTGATTACTTCTAGACTCATCTATGGTGCTGCAAATGGCATTGTTTCATTTTTTCGCTAGCTCATATTCCATGTGTACATGTAGCAGTTCTTCTTTGTCCACCCATCTGTCGGTGGACTTTTTGGTTACTTCCATATCTTGGCTATTGTAATACCATGCAATGCAGATTTGCCTGCCTGTGTCTTTCCAATTCTGTCTTCTTAGGTTATAGTTCCAGGAATGGGTCTGTTGGATCATACGGTAGCTCAATGTTTACCTTTCAAAGGCACCTCCATTCTGTTCTCTTTAGTGGCTCTTTCCAGGTTACGTCCCACGTAAAGTTGAGGGTATGCACTTCTCCACAGCACCTTCAGCATTTATTCTTTGTAGTTTTTTGCTGATGGTTATTCTGACTGGTGTGAGCTGATACCTCTTTGTGGTTGAATTTGCATGTGTCTCATAATGTGTTGAAATTGAGCTTTAAGACATGTGCTTTTTATTTTTCCAGCTGTGATTAGAGCTTAGTTCTTCAAAGTGTTTACTTAAAGTATGTGTCACCTTTTGAAATATTTTGGCCATTACCTCCCTCAAGACATTTTGAGGGCAGGTTTCATTTACAGCCCTGCAGTACTAGTTCATATGAAGTGACCATTAGCTCAAGCTTTAAACCTGCTTTTGCAGGTAACGGCCAGAGGGCGGCAGCCTTTCTACGTTCCCCACGCTGGTACTAGGGAAACAGACCTACCAGCCAGTGGTGCCCTTCGGTTATAAATTAGAGTGGAATGTGCCCGGAGAAACCCACAGATGCTGATGTCTCCTTACATTTGTTTGTTTTTTAAATTTAATTTATAATTTTTACTGGAGTACTATTCCGTTGTATACATGGACCACTTCTTCTTGGTGCATTCCTCTGTTGATGGACATTTTTGTTGCTTCCATGTGTTGACTATGGTAAGTAATGCTGGCGTACAGGTTTGCCAGCCTGTGACTTTTTGATTCTCATTTTCTCAGGTGATAGGCTCAGCAGATGGTATGCTTGAATCACTGGTAGCTCAATGTTTACCTTTTGAAAGCACCTCCATTGTGTTTACAGTAATGGTTCTTACCACGTCCCCCTTAGAGCTCAGAGTACACATTTCTCCACAATCCCTTCAGCATGTATTGTTTGCAGCATTTTTGCTGATGGCCATTCTGACTGCTGTGAGCTGATAGGTATTTGTAATTTCGGTTTGCGTATCTTTCAAAATTCCTAAATTTTATCATTTTCCCACACCTTTTTCTTTTCACTTAAAAGAAAAAACCGTGTGTACAATATACCTCTTGAAATTGTCTACTTCGAAGGTTGCCCTCTTTTGAATTTTTGGGGTCGATTTTTGACCCCAGAAATCTTTTGGAGGGCAGGTGTCATTTACAGAACTGCACGTTGGTGAATACTTAGTGACCTTTCCCAGTGGGTTTAAAGCTGCTGTTGTGGGAAACGGCCACAAGGAGGCAGCATTTCTCCATTCCCCAATCTGGGTACTAGGGCAGCAGAGCCTTTCTGGAAGTCGTTGTCCTAGGTTGTAAATGAGAATGGAATTTTCCAGGAGAAAGCCGCATAAGTTTATGTCTCATTACTTCTTCTTGGTTTTTTACATTTTTTAATCAGAGTAAAGATTAGAATATTGTTTGTCCTAGGTGTACACAATCTGGTTCATTTGCACATTATGTATGTCTATTAATGTACAGATCCTCTTCCCATGTAAAATATTACAGTGTTCCATAGACCTCCCTTGCTATATGTTCGGTCTTTTTGATACATGTATATAATATGTATTTGTATACGTATAGTAACACTATTCTTTATTTATCAATTCCCCCCTCCTTTCCTTTTAGATGAGCATAGTTTGTTTTCTAAGCCCGTGAGTGTCTTTCTCTTTGGAAATATGTTCATTTGTGTCAGTTATTAGATAATGCCATAAGTGATATTATAGGATATAGGTCTTTTGCTTTCCGTCCTACTTCATGTTTTGTGATTATCTCCAGGCTCATGTATGGTGCCTCAAAGAGCAGTGCTTCAATGTTTTCCATGGCAAATTTTCCATTGTGTACATGGACCACTTCTTCTTGGTGCATTCCTCTGTTGATGGACGTTTTCGTTGCTTCCAAATGTTGCATATGGTAACTATTGCTGGAGTGCAGGATTGCCAGCCTGTGACTTTTGGATTTTCATTTTCTCAGGTGATACACCCAGCAGTGGGTATGATTGATTGACTGGTATGGTAGCTCAATGTTACCTTTTCAAGGCACCTCAATTGTGCTTTCATTAGTGGCTCTTACCACGTCCCCCTTAGAATCGAGGGTACTCATTTCTCCACAATCACGTCAGCATTTATTGTTTGCAGCTTATTTGTCGAGGGCCATTCTCACTGGTGTGAGCTGATAGGTTTTTGTAATTTGGGTTGACATGTCTTTAAAAATTCCTAAAATTCATCATTTTTCCACGCCTTTTTCTTTTGTGTTAAAAGAAAAAAGAAAAAAAAGTGTGAGTACAATCTACGTCTTCAAATTGTCTTTTTGGAAGGTTGCACTCTTGAATTTTTTGGTCGATTTTCGATCTCAGTATTTTTTGGAGGGCAGGTGTCATTTACAGAACTGAATTGGTGAATATTTAGTGACCTTTTGCAGTGGGTTTAAAGCTGCTGTTGTGGGAAACGGCCACAAGGAGGCAGCATTTCTCCATTCCCAAATCTGGGTACTAGGGCAGCAGAGCCGTTCTGGAAGTCGTTTACCTAGGTTGTAAATTTGAATGGAATGTGCCAGGAAAACCACCCATAAGTTTATGTCTCATTACTTCTAGTTCGTTGTTTTAATTTTTTACATTGGGGTAATGGTTCGAATGTTGTTTGTCCAAGGTGTACACACTCTGGTTCATTTACACATTATATATATCTATTTATGTAGAGATCCTCTTCCCATGTAAATTATTACAGAGTGTTCCGTCAACCTCCCTTGCTATATGGTCGGTCTTTTTGATATATGTATATAATATGAATTTGTATACAGATGGTAACGCTAATCTTCATTTATCCATTTCCCCCACCTTTCCTTTTAGGTAAGCATAGTTTTTTTTTATAAGTCTGTGATTGCCTTTCCCTGTGGAAATATGTTCATTTGTGTCAGTTATTAGATAACGCCTATAAGTGATTTCATAGGATATAGGACTTTTGCTTTCCGACTTCCCTCATGTTCTGTGATTATCTCCAAGATCATCTATGGTGCCTCAAAGAGCAGTGTTTCATGGTTTTCCATGGCTAGTATTCATTGTGTACATGGACCACTTCTTCTTTATCCCTTCATCTGTTGATGGACATTTTGGTTGCTTCACTGTCTTGTCTATTGTGAATAAGGCTGCAGTGCAGCTTTTGCAGCCCGGGTCTTCTTGATTCTGGTCTTCTCAGGTGAGAGGCCCATTGGTGCGCCTGCTGGATTGAATGGTACCTCACTTTTTCCTTTTAATCGCAGCTCCTTTCTGTTCTCATTATTGGCTGTTAACCACTTTACATCTCACCAGCAGCTAGAGGGTACACAGTTCTCTAAAACCTCTTCAGCATTGATTGTTTGTAGTCTTTTTGCTGATGGTCAGTCGACTGGTGTGAGTTGAAAACTTTTTGTAGATTAGATTGCATGAGTCTAATACTTCCTGAGGTTGAGCTTTTATCCATTTTCCTTTTTCTAAAAAGAGAGTGAGTAAAACTTACCTCTTCATACTATCTTCTTGAAAATGTTGCCTGTTTTGAATTGTTTTATCCATTCCCTACCTCAGCACAATTTTGAGGGCAGGTGTCCTTTACAGGCCTGAGTCCTTGTGAATATTAAGTGACCATGAGCTGTGGGTTAAAAGCTGCTCTTGCGGGAATGGGCCACAAGGCGGCAGCATTTCTCCTTTACCAAATCTGGTTACTAGGGCAACAGAGCCTTACTGGAAGTGGTGTTCTAGGTTGTAAATTAGAATGGAATGTGCCAGGAAAAAGCCCTTTAAGTTTATGTCTCATTACTTCTTGTTCGTAGTTTTAAGTTAATTTTTATTTTTTATCACAGCAAACTTGATTACAATGTTTTGTTTGTTCTAGGTGTGCAAGACGTGCTTCTTTCACACATATACATATATCTATTCTTCTTCAGATCCTTTTCCCATGTAGGTTATGACACAATGTTTAGTAGTCTTCCCTTGGTATTCCGTAGATCTTTGGTGATTATATATTTCACATGTGTTTGTATCTCTCCGTTAACCTCAATATGGTAGTGTATCCAATCCTCACACCTTTCCATTTGGCGAAGCATAAGTTTTTGTTCTGAATCTGTGATTGCCTTTCTCTCTGGAAATATCTTCGTTTGTTTCAATTTTTAAGTAACACCTGTATGTGATATGATAGGATATGTGTCTTTCGCTGTCTCACTTACTACAAGTTGCGTGATTACTTCTAGACTCATCTATGGTGCTGCAAATGGCATTGTTTCATTTTTTCGCTAGCTCATATTCCATGTGTACATGTAGCAGTTCTTCTTTGTCCACCCATCTGTCGGTGGACTTTTTGGTTACTTCCATATCTTGGCTATTGTAATACCATGCAATGCAGATTTGCCTGCCTGTGTCTTTCCAATTCTGTCTTCTTAGGTTATAGTTCCAGGAATGGGTCTGTTGGATCATATGGTAGCTCAATGTTTACCTTTCAAAGGCACCTCCATTCTGTTCTCTTTGTGGCTCTTTCCAGGTTACGTCCCACGTAAAGTTGAGGGTATGCACTTCTCCACAGCACCTTCAGCATTTATTCTTTGTAGTTTTTTGCTGATGGTTATTCTGACTGGTGTGAGCTGATACCTCTTTGTGGTTGAATTTGCATGTGTCTCATAATGTGTTGAAATTGAGCTTTAAGACATGTGCTTTTTATTTTTCCAGCTGTGATTAGAGCTTAGTTCTTCAAAGTGTTTACTTGAAGTATGTGTCACCTTTTGAAATATTTTGGCCATTACCTCCCTCAAGACATTTTGAGGGCAGGTTTCATTTACAGCCCTGCAGTACTAGTTCATATGAAGTGACCATTAGCTCAAGCTTTAAACCTGCTTTTGCAGGTAACGGCCAGAGGGCGGCAGCCTTTCTACGTTCTCCACGCTGGTACTAGGGAAACAGACTTACCAGCCAGGGGTGATAGGGTACGGGTGAGTGTATGGCGTAGGGTATGTGTTAGGGTTAGCTTTAGGGTTAAGGGTAGGTTTAGGGTACGGTTTAGGATTAGGATACGTGTTAGGGTTAGGTTATGGGTTAGGGTTAAGGTACGCGTTAGGGTTAAGTTATTTATTAAACCTTTCCCACTCGCTATATACCAGTTAGCACGTAAAGGAATATTATTTGCGGTCCAGCCATGGAGAAGCATTTAGACACTAGGATAAGATAAAGAACACACCCATTATAAAGAAATCACTTTAGGATTTTCTTTTTAACCTGTTCCTTAAAACACTTGTGCTTAGAAAATCTACTGGAGGCAGAAGCAGTCAAGGGTAGTTTAGGGTTAGGGTTAGGGTTAGGGTACGGCTTAGGGTACGGGTTAGGGTGCAGGTGAGGCTATGGCGTAGGGTATGGCTTAGGGTTAGGGTTAGGGTTAAGGGTAGGTTTAGGGTACGGTTTAGGATTAGGGTACGTGTTAGGGGTAGGTTATGGGTTAGGGTTAGGGTACGTGTTAGGGTTAAGTTATTTATTAAACCTATCCCACTCGCTACATACCACTTAGCACGTAAAGTAGTATTATTTGGAGTCTAGCCATGGAGAAGCTTTTAGACAGTAGGATAAGATTAAGAACTCCCACATTATAAAGAAATCACATTAGGATTTTCTTTTTAACCTGTTCCGTAAAACACTAGTGCTTAGGAAACCTACTGGAGGCAGAAGCAGTCAAGGGTTAGGGTTAGGTTTAGGGTTAGGTTTAGGGTTAGGGTACGGCTTAGGTTACGGGTTAGGGTTAGTGTTAGGTTTAGTGTTAGGCTTAGGGTACGGCTTAGGCTACGGCGAGGGTATGGTGTCGAGTATGGGTTAGGGTTAGTTTTAGGGTTAGGGCTAGGTTTAGGGTATGGTTTAGGATTAGGGTACGTGTTAGGGTTAGGTTATTGGTTAAGGTTAGGGTACGTGTTAGGGTTAGGGTATTTATTAAACCTATCCCACTCGCTAGATACCACTTAGCATGTTAAGGAATATTATTTGGGGTCCAGCCATGGAGAAGCTTTTAGACACTAGGATAAGATTAAGAACACACACATTATAAAGAAATCACATTAGGATTTTCTTTTTAACCTGTTCCTTAAAACACTAGTGCTTAGGAAATGTGCTGGAGAGAGAAGCAGTCAAGGGTAGTTTAGGGTTAGGTTAGGGTTCGGGTTAGGGTACAGGTTAGGGTACGGGTTAGGGTAGGGTACACTTTTAGGTAACTCCTAAAAGTGATATGATAGGATATGTGTGTTTTGCTTTCTCACTTACTACAAGTGGCGTGATTACGTCTAGACTCATCTATGGTGCTGCAAATGGCATTGTTTCATTGTTTCACCAGCTAATAATCCATCTGTACATGGAGGAGTTCTTCTTTGTCCACCCATCTGTTGGTGGACTTTTTGGTTACTTCCATATCTTGGCTATTGTAATACTGTGCAATGCAGATTTGCCTGCCTGTGTCTTTCCAATTCTGTCTTCTTAGATTGTAGGTCCAGGAGTGGGCCTGCTGGATCATATGGTAGCTCAATGTTTACGTTTTAAAGGCACCTCCATTCTGTTCTCTTTAGTGGCTCTTTCCAGGTTACGTCCCACATAAAGGTGAGGGTATGCATTTCTCCACAGCACCTACAGCATTTATTCTTTGTAGTTTTTTGCTGATGGTTATTCTGACTGGTGTGAGCTGATACCTCTTTGTGGTTGAATTTGCATGTGTCTCATAATGCGTTGAAATTGAGCTTTAAGACATGTGCTTTTTATTTTTCCAGCTGTGATTAGAGCTTAGTTCTTCAAAGTGTTTACTTGAAGTATGTGTCACCCTTTGAAATATTTTGGCCATTACCTCCCTCAAGACATTTTGAGGGCAGGTTTCATTTACAGCCCTGCAGTACTAGTTCATATGAAGTGACCATTAGCTCAAGCTTTAAACCTGCTTTTGCAAGTAACGGCCAGAGGGCGGCAGCCTTTCTACGTTCCCCACGCTGGTACTAGGGAAACAGACCTACCAGCCAGTGGTGCTCTTCGTTTATAAATTAGAGTGGAATGTGCCCGGAGAAACCCACAGATGCTGATGTCTCCTTACATTTGTTTGTTTTTTAAATTTAATTTATAATTTTTACTGGAGTACTATTCCGTTGTATACATGGACCACTTCTTCTTGGTGCATTCCTCTGTTGATGGACATTTTTGTTGCTTCCATGTGTTGACTATGGTAAGTAATGCTGGCGTACAGGTTTGCCAGCCTGTGACTTTTTGATTCTCATTTTCTCAGGTGATAGGCTCAGCAGATGGTATGCTTGATTCACTGGTAGCTCAATGTTTACCTTTTCAAAGCACCTCCATTGTGTTTACAGTAATGGTTCTTACCACGTCCCCCTTAGAGCTCAGAGTACACATTTCTCCACAATCCCTTCAGCATGTATTGTTTGCAGCATTTTTGCTGATGGCCATTCTGACTGCTGTGAGCTGATAGGTATTTGTAATTTCGGTTTGCGTATCTTTCAAAATTCCTAAATTTTATCATTTTCCCACACCTTCTTCTTTTCACTTAAAAGAAAAAACCGTGTGTACAATATACCTCTTGAAATTGTCTTCTTTGAAGGTTGCCCTCGTTTGAATTTTTGGGGTCGATTTTTGACCCCAGAAATCTTTTGGAGGGCAGGTGTCATTTACAGAACTGCACGTTGGTGAATACTTAGTGACCTTTCCCAGTGGGTTTAAAGCTGCTGTTGTGGGAAACGGCCACAAGGAGGCAGCATTTCTCCATTCCCCAATCTGGGTACTAGGGCAGCAGAGCCTTTCTGGAAGTCGTTGTCCTAGGTTGTAAATGAGAATGGAATTTTCCAGGAGAAAGCCGCATAAGTTTATGTCTCATTACTTCTTCTTGGTTTTTTACATTTTTTAATCAGAGTAAAGATTAGAATATTGTTTGTCCTAGGTGTACACAATCTGGTTCATTTGCACATTATGTATGTCTATTAATGTACAGATCCTCTTCCCATGTAAACTATTACAGTGTTCCATAGACCTCCCTTGCTATATGTTCGGTCTTTTTGATACATGTATATAATATGTATTTGTATACGTATAGTAACACTATTCTTTATTTATCAATTCCCCCCTCCTTTCCTTTTAGATGAGCATAGTTTGTTTTCTAAGCCCGTGAGTGTCTTTCTCTTTGGAAATATGTTCATTTGTGTCAGTTATTAGATAATGCCATAAGTGATATTATAGGATATAGGTCTTTTGCTTTCCGTCCTACTTCATGTTTTGTGATTATCTCCAGGCTCATGTATGGTGCCTCAAAGAGCAGTGCTTCAATGTTTTCCATGGCAAATTTTCCATTGTGTACATGGACCACTTCTTCTTGGTGCATTCCTCTGTTGATGGACGTTTTCGTTGCTTCCAAATGTTGCATATGGTAACTATTGCTGGAGTGCAGGATTGCCAGCCTGTGACTTTTGGATTTTCATTTTCTCAGGTGATACACCCAGCAGTGGGTATGATTGATTGACTGGTATGGTAGCTCAATGTTACCTTTTCAAGGCACCTCAATTGTGCTTTCATTAGTGGCTCTTACCACGTCCCCCTTAGAATCGAGGGTACTCATTTCTCCACAATCACGTCAGCATTTATTGTTTGCAGCTTATTTGTCGAGGGCCATTCTGACTGGTGTGAGCTGATAGGTTTTTGTAATTTGGGTTGACATGTCTTTAAAAATTCCTAAAATTCATCATTTTTCCACGCCTTTTTCTTTTGTGTTAAAAGAAAAAAGAAAAAAAAAGTGTGAGTACAATCTACCTCTTCAAATTGTCTTTTTGGAAGGTTGCACTCTTGAATTTTTTGGTCGATTTTCGATCTCAGTATTTTTTGGAGGGCAGGTGTCATTTACAGAACTGAATTGGTGAATATTTAGTGACCTTTTGCAGTGGGTTTAAAGCTGCTGTTGTGGGAAACGGCCACAAGGAGGCAGCATTTCTCCATTCCCCAATCTGGGTACTAGGGCAGCAGAGCCGTTCTGGAAGTCGTTTACCTAGGTTGTAAATTTGAATGGAATGTGCCAGGAAAACCACCCATAAGTTTATGTCTCATTACTTCTAGTTCGTTGTTTTAATTTTTTACATTGGGGTAATGGTTCGAATGTTGTTTGTCCAAGGTGTACACACTCTGGTTCATTTACACATTATATATATCTATTTATGTAGAGATCCTCTTCCCATGTAAATTATTACAGAGTGTTCCGTCAACCTCCCTTGCTATATGGTCGGTCTTTTTGATATATGTATATAATATGAATTTGTATACAGATGGTAACGCTAATCTTCATTTATCCATTCCCCCCACCTTTCCTTTTAGGTAAGCATAGTTTTTTTTATAAGTCTGTGATTGCCTTTCCCTGTGGAAATATGTTCATTTGTGTCAGTTATTAGATAACGCCTATAAGTGATTTCATAGGATATAGGACTTTTGCTTTCCGACTTCCCTCATGTTCTGTGATTATCTCCAAGATCATCTATGGTGCCTCAAAGAGCAGTGTTTCATGGTTTTCCATGGCTAGTATTCATTGTGTACATGGACCACTTCTTCTTTATCCCTTCATCTGTTGATGGACATTTTGGTTGCTTCACTGTCTTGTCTATTGTGAATAAGGCTGCAGTGCAGCTTTTGCAGCCCGGGTCTTCTTGATTCTGGTCTTCTCAGGTGAGAGGCCCATTGGTGCGCCTGCTGGATTGAATGGTACCTCACTTTTTCCTTTTAATCGCAGCTCCTTTCTGTTCTCATTATTGGCTGTTAACCACTTTACATCTCACCAGCAGCTAGAGGGTACACAGTTCTCTAAAACCTCTTCAGCATTGATTGTTTGTAGGCTTTTTGCTGATGGTCAGTCGACTGGTGTGAGTTGAAAACTTTTTGTAGATTAGATTGCATGAGTCTAATACTTCCTGAGGTTGAGCTTTTATCCATTTTCCTTTTTTTAAAAAGAGAGTGAGTAAAACTTACCTCTTCATACTATCTTCTTGAAAATGTTGCCTGTTTTGAATTGTTGTATCCATTCCCTACCTCAGCACAATTTTGAGGGCAGGTGTCCTTTACAGGCCTGAGTCCTTGTGAATATTAAGTGACCATGAGCTGTGGGTTAAAAGCTGCTCTTGCGGGAATGGGCCACAAGGCGGCAGCATTTCTCCTTTACCAAATCTGGTTACTAGGGCAACAGAGCCTTACTGGAAGTGGTGTTCTAGGTTGTAAATTAGAATGGAATGTGCCAGGAAAAAGCCCTTTAAGTTTATGTCTCATTACTTCTTGTTCGTAGTTTTAAGTTAATTTTTATTTTTTATCACAGCAAACTTGATTACAATGTTTTGTTTGTTCTAGGTGTGCAAGACGTGCTTCTTTCACACATATACATATATCTATTCTTCTTCAGATCCTTTTCCCATGTAGGTTATGACACAATGTTGAGTAGTCTTCCCTTGGTATTCCGTAGATCTTTGGTGATTATATATTTCACATGTGTTGGTATCTCTCCGTTAACCTCAATATGGTAGTGTATCCAATCCTCACACCTTTCCATTTGGCGAAGCATAAGTTTTTGTACTGAATCTGTGATTGCCTTTCTCTGTGGAAATATCTTCGTTTGTTTCAATTTTTAGGTAACACCTGTATGTGATATGATAGGATATGTGTCTTTCACTGTCTCACTTACTACAAGTTGCGTGATTACTTGTAGACTCATCTATGGTGCTGCAAATGGCATTGTTTCATTTTTTCGCTAGCTCATATTCCATGTGTACATGTAGCAGTTCTTCTTTGTCCACCCATCTGTCGGTGGACTTTTTGGTTACTTCCATATCTTGGCTATTGTAATACTATGCAATGCAGATTTGCCTGCCTGTGTCTTTCCAATTCTGTCTTCTTAGGTTATAGTTCCAGGAATGGGTCTGTTGGATCATATGGTAGCTCAATGTTTACCTTTCAAAGGCACCTCCATTCTGTTCTCTTTAGTGGCTCTTTCCAGGTTACGTCCCACGTAAAGTTGAGGGTATGCACTTCTCCACAGCACCTTCAGCATTTATTCTTTGTAGTTTTTTGCTGATGGTTATTCTGACTGGTGTGAGCTGATACCTCTTTGTGGTTGAATTTGCATGTGTCTCATAATGTGTTGAAATTGAGCTTTAAGACATGTGCTTTTTATTTTTCCAGCTGTGATTAGAGCTTAGTTCTTCAAAGTGTTTACTTAAAGTATGTGTCACCTTTTGAAATATTTTGGCCATTACCTCCCTCAAGACATTTTGAGGGCAGGTTTCATTTACAGCCCTGCAGTACTAGTTCATATGAAGTGACCATTAGCTCAAGCTTTAAACCTGCTTTTGCAGGTAACGGCCAGAGGGCGGCAGCCTTTCTACGTTCCCCACGCTGGTACTAGGGAAACAGACCTACCAGCCAGTGGTGATATGGTACGGGTGAGTGTATGGCGTAGGGTATGTGTTAGGGATAGCTTTAGGGTTAAGGGTAGGTTTAGGGTACGGTTTAGGATTAGGATACGTGTTAGGGTTAGGTTATGGGTTAGGGTTAAGGTACGCGTTAGGGTTAAGTTATTTATTAAACCTTTCCCACTCGCTATATACCAGTTAGCACGTAAAGGAATATTATTTGCGGTCCAGCCATGGAGAAGCATTTAGACACTAGGATAAGATAAAGAACACACACATTATAAAGAAATCACATTAGGATTTTCTTTTTAACCTGTTCCTTAAAACACTAGTGCTTAGGAAATGTGCTGGAGGGAGAAGCAGTTTAGGGTTAGGGTTAGTGTTAGGGTACGGCTTAGGGTACGGTTTAGGGTACAGATGAGGCTATGGCGTAGGGTATGGCTTAGGGTTAGGGTTAGGGTTAAGGGTAGGTTTAGGGTACGGTTTAGGATTAGGGTACGTGTTAGGGGTAGGTTATGGGTTAGGGTTAGGGTACGTGTTAGGGTTAAGTTATTTATTAAACCTATCCCACTCGCTACATACCACTTACCACGTAAAGTAGTATTATTTGGAGTCTAGCCATGGAGAAGCTTTTAGACAGTAGGATAAGATTAAGAACTCACACATTATAAAGAAATCACATTAGGATTTTCTTTTTAACCTGTTCCTTAAAACACTAGTGCTTAGGAAACCTACTGGAGGCAGAAGCAGTCAAGGGTTAGGGTTAGGTTTAGGGTTAGGTTTAGGGTTAGGGTACGGCTTAGGTTACGGGTTAGGGTTACTGTTAGGTTTAGTGTTAGGCTTAGGGTACGGCTTAGGCTACGGCGAGGGTATGGTGTAGAGTATGGGTTAGGGTTAGTTTTAGGGTTAGGGCTAGGTTTAGGGTATGGTTTAGGATTAGGGTACGTGTTAGGGTTAGGTTATTGGTTAAGGTTAGGGTACGTGTTAGGGTTAGGGTATTTATTAAACCTATCCCACTCGCTAGATACCACTTAGCATGTTAAGGAATATTATTTGGGGTCCAGCCATGGAGAAGCTTTTAGACACTAGGATAAGATTAAGAACACACACATTATAAAGAAATCACATTAGGATTTTCTTTTTAACCTGTTCCTTAAAACACTAGTGCTTAGGAAATCTACTGGAGGCAGAAGCAGTCAAGGGTTAGGCTTAGGGTTAGTGTTAGGGTTAGGGTTAGTGTTAGGTTTAGGGTTAGGGTACGGCTTAGGTTACGGGTTAGGGTTAGTGTTAGGGTTGGGGTTAGGGTTAGGGTACGGCTTAGGGTACGGGCGAGGGTACGGTGTAGAGTATGGGTAGGTTTAGGGTTAGTTTTAGGTTTAGGGCTAGGGTTAGGGTACGTGTTAGGGTTAGGTTATGGGTTAGGGTTAGGGTACGTGTTAGGGTTAGGGTACTTATTAAACCTATCCCACTCGCTAGATACCACTTAGCACATAAAGGAATATTATTTGGGGTCCAGCCATGGAGAAGCTTTTAGACAGTAGGATAAGATTAAGAACTCACACATTATAAAGAAATCACATTAGGATTTTCTTTTTAACCTGTTCCTTAAAACACTAGTGCTTAGGAAATCTACTGGAGGCAGAAGCAGTCAAGGGTAGTTTAGGGTTAGGGTTAGGGTAAGGGTTAGGGTTAGGTTACGGCTTAGGGTACGCGTGAGGGTATGGCGTAGGGTATGGGTTAGGGTTAGGGTTAGTTTTAGGGTTAGGGCTAGGTTTAGGGTATGGGTTAGGATTAGGCTACGTGTTAGGGTTAGGTGATGGGTTAGGGTTAGGGTACGCGTTAGGGTTAGGGTACACTTTAGGGTTAGGGTATTTATTAAACCTATCCCACTCTCTAGATACCACTTAGTACGTAAAGGAATATTATTTGAGGTCCAGCCATGGAGAAGCTTTTAGACACTAGGATAAGATAAAGAACACACACATTATAAAGTAATCACATTAGGATTTTCTTTTTAACCTGTTCCTTAAAACACTAGTGCTTAGGAAATGTGCTGGAGAGAGAAGCAGTCAAGGGTAGTTTAGGGTTAGGGTTAGGGTTCGGGTTAGGGTACAGGTTAGGGTACGGGTTAGGGTAGGGTACACTTTTAGGTAACTCCTAAAAGTGATATGATAGGATATGTGTGTTTTGCTTTCTCACTTACTACAAGTGGCGTGATTACGTCTAGACTCATCTATGGTGCTGCAAATGGCATTGTTTCATTGTTTCACCAGCTAATAATCCATCTGTACATGGAGGAGTTCTTCTTTGTCCACCCATCTGTTGGTGGACTTTTTGGTTACTTCCATATCTTGGCTATTGTAATACTGTGCAATGCAGATTTGCCTGCCTGTGTCTTTCCAATTCTGTCTTCTTAGATTGTAGGTCCAGGAGTGGGCCTGCTGGATCATATGGTAGCTCAATGTTTACCTTTTAAAGGCACCTCCATTCTGTTCTCTTTAGTGGCTCTTTCCAGGTTACGTCCCACATAAAGGTGAGGGTATGCATTTCTCCACAGCACCTACAGCATTTATTCTTTGTAGTTTTTTGCTGATGGTTATTCTGACTGGTGTGAGCTGATACCTCTTTGTGGTTGAATTTGCATGTGTCTCATAATGCGTTGAAATTGAGCTTTAAGACATGTGCTTTTTATTTTTCCAGCTGTGATTAGAGCTTAGTTCTTCAAAGTGTTTACTTGAAGTATGTGTCACCTTTTGAAATATTTTGGCCATTACCTCCCTCAAGACATTTTGAGGGCAGGTTTCATTTACAGCCCTGCAGTACTAGTTCATATGAAGTGACCATTAGCTCAAGCTTTAAACCTGCTTTTGCAGGTAACGGCCAGAGGGCGGCAGCCTTTCTACGTTCCCCACGCTGGTACTAGGGAAACAGACCTACCAGCCAGTGGTGCTCTTCGGTTATGAATTAGAGTGGAATGTGCCCGTAGAAACCCACAGATGCTGATGTCTCCTTACATTTGTTTGTTTTTTAAATTTAATTTATAATTTTTACTGGAGTACTATTCCGTTGTATACATGGACCACTTCTTCTTGGTGCATTCCTCTGTTGATGGACATTTTTGTTGCTTCCATGTGTTGACTATGGTAAGTAATGCTGGCGTACAGGTTTGCCAGCCTGTGACTTTTTGATTCTCATTTTCTCAGGTGATAGGCTCAGCAGATGGTATGCTTGATTCACTGGTAGCTCAATGTTTACCTTTTCAAAGCACCTCCATTGTGTTTACAGTAATGGTTCTTACCACGTCCCCCTTAGAGCTCAGGGTACACATTTCTCCACAATCCCTTCAGCATGTATTGTTTGCAGCATTTTTGCTGATGGCCATTCTGACTGCTGTGAGCTGATAGGTATTTGTAATTTCGGTTTGCGTATCTTTCAAAATTCCTAAATTTTATCATTTTCCCACGCCTTTTTCTTTTCACTTAAAAGAAAAAACCGTGTGTACAATATACCTCTTGAAATTGTCTTCTTCGAAGGTTGCCCTCTTTTGAATTTTTTGGTCGATTTTTGACCCCAGAAATTTTTTGGAGGGCAGGTGTCATTTACAGAACTGCACGTTGGTGAATACTTAGTGACCTTTCCCAGTGGGTTTAAAGCTGCTGTTGTGGGAAACGGCCACAAGGAGGCAGCATTTCTCCATTCCCCAATCTGGGTACTAGGGCAGCAGAGCCTTTCTGGAAGTCGTTGTCCTAGGTTGTAAATGAGAATGGAATTTGCCAGGAGAAATCCCCATAAGTTTATGTCTCATTACTTCTTCTTGGGTTTTTACATTTTTTTAATCAGAGTAAAGATTAGAATATTGTTTGTCCTAGGTGTACACAATCTGGTTCATTTGCACATTATGTATGTCTATTAATGTACAGATCCTCTTCCCATGTAAAATATTACAGTGTTCCATAGACCTCCCTTGCTATATGTTCGGTCTTTTTGATACATGCATATAATATGTATTTGTATACATATAGTAACACTATTCTTTATTTATCAATTCCCCCCTCCTTTCCTTTTAGATGAGCATAGTTTGTTTTGTAAGCCCGTGAGTGTCTTTCTCTTTGGAAATATGTTCATTTGTGTCAGTTATTAGATAATGCCATAAGTGATATTATAGGATATAGGTCTTTTGCTTTCCGTCCTACTTCATGTTTTGTAATTATCTCCAGGCTCATGTATGGTGCCTCAAAGAGCAGTGCTTCAATGTTTTCCATGGCTAATATTCCATTGTGTACATGGACCACTTCTTCTTGGTGCATTCCTCTGTTGATGGACGTTTTCGTTGCTTCCAAGTGTTGCCTATGGTAACTATTGCTGGAGTGCAGGATTGCCAGCCTGTGACTTTTGGATTTTCATTTTCTCAGGTGATACACCCAGCAGTGGGTATGATTGATTGACTGGTATGGTAGCTCAATGTTACCTTTTCAAGGCACCTCAATTGTGCTTTCATTAGTGGCTCTTACCACGTCCCCCTTAGAATCGAGGGTACTCATTTCTCCACAATCACGTCAGCATTTATTGTTTGCAGCATTTTTGTCGAGGGCCATTCTGACTGCTGTGAGCTGATAGGTTTTTGTAATTTGGGTTGACATGTCTTTAAAAATTCCTAAAATTCATCATTTTTCCACGCCTTTTTCTTTTGTGTTAAAAGAAAAAAGAAAAAAAAAGTGTGAGTACAATCTACCTCTTCAAATTGTCTTTTTGGAAGGTTGCACTCTTGAATTTTTTGGTCGATTTTCGATCTCAGTATTTTTTGGAGGGCAGGTGTCATTTACAGAACTGAATTGGTGAATATTTAGTGACCTTTTGCAGTGGGTTTAAAGCTGCTGTTGTGGGAAACGGCCACAAGGAGGCAGCATTTCTCCATTCCCAAATCTGGGTACTAGGGCAGCAGAGCCGTTCTGGAAGTCGTTTACCTAGGTTGTAAATTTGAATGGAATGTGCCAGGAAAACCACCCATAAGTTTATGTCTCATTACTTCTAGTTCGTTGTTTTAATTTTTTACATTGGGGTAATGGTTCGAATGTTGTTTGTCCAAGGTGTACACACTCTGGTTCATTTACACATTATATATATCTATTTATGTAGAGATCCTCTTCCCATGTAAATTATTACAGAGTGTTCCGTCAACCTCCCTTGCTATATGGTCGGTCTTTTTGATATATGTATATAATATGAATTTGTATACAGATGGTAACGCTAATCTTCATTTATCCATTCCCCCCACCTTTCCTTTTAGGTAAGCATAGTTTTCTTTTATAAGTCTGTGATTGCCTTTCCCTGTGGAAATATGTTCATTTGTGTCAGTTATTAGATAACGCCTATAAGTGATTTCATAGGATATAGGACTTTTGCTTTCCGACTTCCCTCATGTTCTGTGATTATCTCCAAGATCATCTATGGTGCCTCAAAGAGCAGTGTTTCATGGTTTTCCATGGCTAGTATTCATTGTGTACATGGACCACTTCTTCTTTATCCCTTCATCTGTTGATGGACATTTTGGTTGCTTCACTGTCTTGTCTATTGTGAATAAGGCTGCAGTGCAGCTTTTGCAGCCCGGGTCTTCTTGATTCTGGTCTTCTCAGGTGAGAGGCCCATTGGTGCGCCTGCTGGATTGAATGGTACCTCACTTTTTCCTTTTAAACGCAGCTCCTTTCTGTTCTCATTATTGGCTGTTAACCACTTTACATCTCACCAGCAGCTAGAGGGTACACAGTTCTCTAAAACCTCTTCAGCATTGATTGTTTGTAGGCTTTTTGCTGATGGTCAGTCGACTGGTGTGAGTTGAAAACTTTTTGTAGATTAGATTGCATGAGTCTAATACTTCCTGAGGTTGAGCTTTTATCCATTTTCCTTTTTCTAAAAAGAGAGTGAGTAAAACTTACCTCTTCATACTATCTTCTTGAAAATGTTGCCTGTTTTGAATTGTTGTATCCATTCCCTACCTCAGCACAATTTTGAGGGCAGGTGTCCTTTACAGGCCTGAGTCCTTGTGAATATTAAGTGACCATGAGCTGTGGGTTAAAAGCTGCTCTTGCGGGAATGGGCCACAAGGCGGCAGCATTTCTCCTTTACCAAATCTGGTTACTAGGGCAACAGAGCCTTACTGGAAGTGGTGTTCTAGGTTGTAAATTAGAATGGAATGTGCCAGGAAAAAGCCCTTTAAGTTTATGTCTCATTACTTCTTGTTCGTAGTTTTAAGTTAATTTTTATTTTTTATCAGAGCAAACTTGATTACAATGTTTTGTTTGTTCTAGGTGTGCAAGACGTGCTTCTTTCACACATATACATATATCTATTCTTCTTCAGATCCTTTTCCCAGGTAGGTTATGACACAATGTTGAGTAGTCTTCCCTTGGTATTCCGTAGATCTTTGGTGATTATATATTTCACATGTGTTTGTATCTCTCCGTTAACCTCAATATGGTAGTGTATCCAATCCTCACACCTTTCCATTTGGCGAAGCATAAGTTTTTGTTCTGAATCTGTGATTGCCTTTCTCTGTGGAAATATCTTCGTTTGTTTCAATTTTTAAGTAACACCTGTATGTGATATGATAGGATATGTGTCTTTCGCTGTCTCACTTACTACAAGTTGCGTGATTACTTCTAGACTCATCTATGGTGCTGCAAATGGCATTGTTTCATTTTTTCGCTAGCTCATATTCCATGTGTACATGTAGCAGTTCTTCTTTGTCCACCCATCTGTCGGTGGACTTTTTGGTTACTTCCATATCTTGGCTATTGTAATACCATGCAATGCAGATTTGCCTGCCTGTGTCTTTCCAATTCTGTCTTCTTAGGTTATAGTTCCAGGAATGGGTCTGTTGGATCATATGGTAGCTCAATGTTTACCTTTCAAAGGCACCTCCATTCTGTTCTCTTTGTGGCTCTTTCCAGGTTACGTCCCACGTAAAGTTGAGGGTATGCACTTCTCCACAGCACCTTCAGCATTTATTCTTTGTAGTTTTTTGCTGATGGTTATTCTGACTGGTGTGAGCTGATACCTCTTTGTGGTTGAATTTGCATGTGTCTCATAATGTGTTGAAATTGAGCTTTAAGACATGTGCTTTTTATTTTTCCAGCTGTGATTAGAGCTTAGTTCTTCAAAGTGTTTACTTGAAGTATGTGTCACCTTTTGAAATATTTTGGCCATTACCTCCCTCAAGACATTTTGAGGGCAGGTTTCATTTACAGCCCTGCAGTACTAGTTCATATGAAGTGACCATTAGCTCAAGCTTTAAACCTGCTTTTGCAGGTAACGGCCAGAGGGCGGCAGCCTTTCTACGTTCTCCACGCTGGTACTAGGGAAACAGACTTACCAGCCAGGGGTGATAGGGTACGGGTGAGTGTATGGCGTAGGGTATGTGTTAGGGTTAGCTTTAGGGTTAAGGGTAGGTTTAGGGTACGGTTTAGGATTAGGATACGTGTTAGGGTTAGGTTATGGGTTAGGGTTAAGGTACGCGTTAGGGTTAAGTTATTTATTAAACCTTTCCCACTCGCTATATACCAGTTAGCACGTAAAGGAATATTATTTGCGGTCCAGCCATGGAGAAGCATTTAGACACTAGGATAAGATAAAGAACACACCCATTATAAAGAAATCACTTTAGGATTTTCTTTTTAACCTGTTCCTTAAAACACTTGTGCTTAGAAAATCTACTGGAGGCAGAAGCAGTCAAGGGTAGTTTAGGGTTAGGGTTAGGGTTAGGGTACGGCTTAGGGTACGGGTTAGGGTGCAGGTGAGGCTATGGCGTAGGGTATGGCTTAGGGTTAGGGTTAGGGTTAAGGGTAGGTTTAGGGTACGGTTTAGGATTAGGGTACGTGTTAGGGGTAGGTTATGGGTTAGGGTTAGGGTACGTGTTAGGGTTAAGTTATTTATTAAACCTATCCCACTCGCTACATACCACTTAGCACGTAAAGTAGTATTATTTGGAGTCTAGCCATGGAGAAGCTTTTAGACAGTAGGATAAGATTAAGAACTCCCACATTATAAAGAAATCACATTAGGATTTTCTTTTTAACCTGTTCCGTAAAACACTAGTGCTTAGGAAACCTACTGGAGGCAGAAGCAGTCAAGGGTTAGGGTTAGGTTTAGGGTTAGGTTTAGGGTTAGGGTACGGCTTAGGTTACGGGTTAGGGTTAGTGTTAGGTTTAGTGTTAGGCTTAGGGTACGGCTTAGGCTACGGCGAGGGTATGGTGTCGAGTATGGGTTAGGGTTAGTTTTAGGGTTAGGGCTAGGTTTAGGGTATGGTTTAGGATTAGGGTACGTGTTAGGGTTAGGTTATTGGTTAAGGTTAGGGTACGTGTTAGGGTTAGGGTATTTATTAAACCTATCCCACTCGCTAGATACCACTTAGCATGTTAAGGAATATTATTTGGGGTCCAGCCATGGAGAAGCTTTTAGACACTAGGATAAGATTAAGAACACACACATTATAAAGAAATCACATTAGGATTTTCTTTTTAACCTGTTCCTTAAAACACTAGTGCTTAGGAAATGTGCTGGAGAGAGAAGCAGTCAAGGGTAGTTTAGGGTTAGGTTAGGGTTCGGGTTAGGGTACAGGTTAGGGTACGGGTTAGGGTAGGGTACACTTTTAGGTAACTCCTAAAAGTGATATGATAGGATATGTGTGTTTTGCTTTCTCACTTACTACAAGTGGCGTGATTACGTCTAGACTCATCTATGGTGCTGCAAATGGCATTGTTTCATTGTTTCACCAGCTAATAATCCATCTGTACATGGAGGAGTTCTTCTTTGTCCACCCATCTGTTGGTGGACTTTTTGGTTACTTCCATATCTTGGCTATTGTAATACTGTGCAATGCAGATTTGCCTGCCTGTGTCTTTCCAATTCTGTCTTCTTAGATTGTAGGTCCAGGAGTGGGCCTGCTGGATCATATGGTAGCTCAATGTTTACGTTTTAAAGGCACCTCCATTCTGTTCTCTTTAGTGGCTCTTTCCAGGTTACGTCCCACATAAAGGTGAGGGTATGCATTTCTCCACAGCACCTACAGCATTTATTCTTTGTAGTTTTTTGCTGATGGTTATTCTGACTGGTGTGAGCTGATACCTCTTTGTGGTTGAATTTGCATGTGTCTCATAATGCGTTGAAATTGAGCTTTAAGACATGTGCTTTTTATTTTTCCAGCTGTGATTAGAGCTTAGTTCTTCAAAGTGTTTACTTGAAGTATGTGTCACCCTTTGAAATATTTTGGCCATTACCTCCCTCAAGACATTTTGAGGGCAGGTTTCATTTACAGCCCTGCAGTACTAGTTCATATGAAGTGACCATTAGCTCAAGCTTTAAACCTGCTTTTGCAAGTAACGGCCAGAGGGCGGCAGCCTTTCTACGTTCCCCACGCTGGTACTAGGGAAACAGACCTACCAGCCAGTGGTGCTCTTCGGTTATAAATTAGAGTGGAATGTGCCCGGAGAAACCCACAGATGCTGATGTCTCCTTACATTTGTTTGTTTTTTAAATTTAATTTATAATTTTTACTGGAGTACTATTCCGTTGTATACATGGACCACTTCTTCTTGGTGCATTCCTCTGTTGATGGACATTTTTGTTGCTTCCATGTGTTGACTATGGTAAGTAATGCTGGCGTACAGGTTTGCCAGCCTGTGACTTTTTGATTCTCATTTTCTCAGGTGATAGGCTCAGCAGATGGTATGCTTGATTCACTGGTAGCTCAATGTTTACCTTTTCAAAGCACCTCCATTGTGTTTACAGTAATGGTTCTTACCACGTCCCCCTTAGAGCTCAGAGTACACATTTCTCCACAATCCCTTCAGCATGTATTGTTTGCAGCATTTTTGCTGATGGCCATTCTGACTGCTGTGAGCTGATAGGTATTTGTAATTTCGGTTTGCGTATCTTTCAAAATTCCTAAATTTTATCATTTTCCCACACCTTCTTCTTTTCACTTAAAAGAAAAAACCGTGTGTACAATATACCTCTTGAAATTGTCTTCTTTGAAGGTTGCCCTCGTTTGAATTTTTGGGGTCGATTTTTGACCCCAGAAATCTTTTGGAGGGCAGGTGTCATTTACAGAACTGCACGTTGGTGAATACTTAGTGACCTTTCCCAGTGGGTTTAAAGCTGCTGTTGTGGGAAACGGCCACAAGGAGGCAGCATTTCTCCATTCCCCAATCTGGGTACTAGGGCAGCAGAGCCTTTCTGGAAGTCGTTGTCCTAGGTTGTAAATGAGAATGGAATTTTCCAGGAGAAAGCCGCATAAGTTTATGTCTCATTACTTCTTCTTGGTTTTTTACATTTTTTAATCAGAGTAAAGATTAGAATATTGTTTGTCCTAGGTGTACACAATCTGGTTCATTTGCACATTATGTATGTCTATTAATGTACAGATCCTCTTCCCATGTAAACTATTACAGTGTTCCATAGACCTCCCTTGCTATATGTTCGGTCTTTTTGATACATGTATATAATATGTATTTGTATACGTATAGTAACACTATTCTTTATTTATCAATTCCCCCCTCCTTTCCTTTTAGATGAGCATAGTTTGTTTTCTAAGCCCGTGAGTGTCTTTCTCTTTGGAAATATGTTCATTTGTGTCAGTTATTAGATAATGCCATAAGTGATATTATAGGATATAGGTCTTTTGCTTTCCGTCCTACTTCATGTTTTGTGATTATCTCCAGGCTCATGTATGGTGCCTCAAAGAGCAGTGCTTCAATGTTTTCCATGGCAAATTTTCCATTGTGTACATGGACCACTTCTTCTTGGTGCATTCCTCTGTTGATGGACGTTTTCGTTGCTTCCAAATGTTGCATATGGTAACTATTGCTGGAGTGCAGGATTGCCAGCCTGTGACTTTTGGATTTTCATTTTCTCAGGTGATACACCCAGCAGTGGGTATGATTGATTGACTGGTATGGTAGCTCAATGTTACCTTTTCAAGGCACCTCAATTGTGCTTTCATTAGTGGCTCTTACCACGTCCCCCTTAGAATCGAGGGTACTCATTTCTCCACAATCACGTCAGCATTTATTGTTTGCAGCTTATTTGTCGAGGGCCATTCTGACTGGTGTGAGCTGATAGGTTTTTGTAATTTGGGTTGACATGTCTTTAAAAATTCCTAAAATTCATCATTTTTCCACGCCTTTTTCTTTTGTGTTAAAAGAAAAAAGAAAAAAAAAGTGTGAGTACAATCTACCTCTTCAAATTGTCTTTTTGGAAGGTTGCACTCTTGAATTTTTTGGTCGATTTTCGATCTCAGTATTTTTTGGAGGGCAGGTGTCATTTACAGAACTGAATTGGTGAATATTTAGTGACCTTTTGCAGTGGGTTTAAAGCTGCTGTTGTGGGAAACGGCCACAAGGAGGCAGCATTTCTCCATTCCCCAATCTGGGTACTAGGGCAGCAGAGCCGTTCTGGAAGTCGTTTACCTAGGTTGTAAATTTGAATGGAATGTGCCAGGAAAACCACCCATAAGTTTATGTCTCATTACTTCTAGTTCGTTGTTTTAATTTTTTACATTGGGGTAATGGTTCGAATGTTGTTTGTCCAAGGTGTACACACTCTGGTTCATTTACACATTATATATATCTATTTATGTAGAGATCCTCTTCCCATGTAAATTATTACAGAGTGTTCCGTCAACCTCCCTTGCTATATGGTCGGTCTTTTTGATATATGTATATAATATGAATTTGTATACAGATGGTAACGCTAATCTTCATTTATCCATTCCCCCCACCTTTCCTTTTAGGTAAGCATAGTTTTTTTTATAAGTCTGTGATTGCCTTTCCCTGTGGAAATATGTTCATTTGTGTCAGTTATTAGATAACGCCTATAAGTGATTTCATAGGATATAGGACTTTTGCTTTCCGACTTCCCTCATGTTCTGTGATTATCTCCAAGATCATCTATGGTGCCTCAAAGAGCAGTGTTTCATGGTTTTCCATGGCTAGTATTCATTGTGTACATGGACCACTTCTTCTTTATCCCTTCATCTGTTGATGGACATTTTGGTTGCTTCACTGTCTTGTCTATTGTGAATAAGGCTGCAGTGCAGCTTTTGCAGCCCGGGTCTTCTTGATTCTGGTCTTCTCAGGTGAGAGGCCCATTGGTGCGCCTGCTGGATTGAATGGTACCTCACTTTTTCCTTTTAATCGCAGCTCCTTTCTGTTCTCATTATTGGCTGTTAACCACTTTACATCTCACCAGCAGCTAGAGGGTACACAGTTCTCTAAAACCTCTTCAGCATTGATTGTTTGTAGGCTTTTTGCTGATGGTCAGTCGACTGGTGTGAGTTGAAAACTTTTTGTAGATTAGATTGCATGAGTCTAATACTTCCTGAGGTTGAGCTTTTATCCATTTTCCTTTTTTTAAAAAGAGAGTGAGTAAAACTTACCTCTTCATACTATCTTCTTGAAAATGTTGCCTGTTTTGAATTGTTGTATCCATTCCCTACCTCAGCACAATTTTGAGGGCAGGTGTCCTTTACAGGCCTGAGTCCTTGTGAATATTAAGTGACCATGAGCTGTGGGTTAAAAGCTGCTCTTGCGGGAATGGGCCACAAGGCGGCAGCATTTCTCCTTTACCAAATCTGGTTACTAGGGCAACAGAGCCTTACTGGAAGTGGTGTTCTAGGTTGTAAATTAGAATGGAATGTGCCAGGAAAAAGCCCTTTAAGTTTATGTCTCATTACTTCTTGTTCGTAGTTTTAAGTTAATTTTTATTTTTTATCACAGCAAACTTGATTACAATGTTTTGTTTGTTCTAGGTGTGCAAGACGTGCTTCTTTCACACATATACATATATCTATTCTTCTTCAGATCCTTTTCCCATGTAGGTTATGACACAATGTTGAGTAGTCTTCCCTTGGTATTCCGTAGATCTTTGGTGATTATATATTTCACATGTGTTGGTATCTCTCCGTTAACCTCAATATGGTAGTGTATCCAATCCTCACACCTTTCCATTTGGCGAAGCATAAGTTTTTGTACTGAATCTGTGATTGCCTTTCTCTGTGGAAATATCTTCGTTTGTTTCAATTTTTAGGTAACACCTGTATGTGATATGATAGGATATGTGTCTTTCACTGTCTCACTTACTACAAGTTGCGTGATTACTTGTAGACTCATCTATGGTGCTGCAAATGGCATTGTTTCATTTTTTCGCTAGCTCATATTCCATGTGTACATGTAGCAGTTCTTCTTTGTCCACCCATCTGTCGGTGGACTTTTTGGTTACTTCCATATCTTGGCTATTGTAATACTATGCAATGCAGATTTGCCTGCCTGTGTCTTTCCAATTCTGTCTTCTTAGGTTATAGTTCCAGGAATGGGTCTGTTGGATCATATGGTAGCTCAATGTTTACCTTTCAAAGGCACCTCCATTCTGTTCTCTTTAGTGGCTCTTTCCAGGTTACGTCCCACGTAAAGTTGAGGGTATGCACTTCTCCACAGCACCTTCAGCATTTATTCTTTGTAGTTTTTTGCTGATGGTTATTCTGACTGGTGTGAGCTGATACCTCTTTGTGGTTGAATTTGCATGTGTCTCATAATGTGTTGAAATTGAGCTTTAAGACATGTGCTTTTTATTTTTCCAGCTGTGATTAGAGCTTAGTTCTTCAAAGTGTTTACTTAAAGTATGTGTCACCTTTTGAAATATTTTGGCCATTACCTCCCTCAAGACATTTTGAGGGCAGGTTTCATTTACAGCCCTGCAGTACTAGTTCATATGAAGTGACCATTAGCTCAAGCTTTAAACCTGCTTTTGCAGGTAACGGCCAGAGGGCGGCAGCCTTTCTACGTTCCCCACGCTGGTACTAGGGAAACAGACCTACCAGCCAGTGGTGATATGGTACGGGTGAGTGTATGGCGTAGGGTATGTGTTAGGGATAGCTTTAGGGTTAAGGGTAGGTTTAGGGTACGGTTTAGGATTAGGATACGTGTTAGGGTTAGGTTATGGGTTAGGGTTAAGGTACGCGTTAGGGTTAAGTTATTTATTAAACCTTTCCCACTCGCTATATACCAGTTAGCACGTAAAGGAATATTATTTGCGGTCCAGCCATGGAGAAGCATTTAGACACTAGGATAAGATAAAGAACACACACATTATAAAGAAATCACATTAGGATTTTCTTTTTAACCTGTTCCTTAAAACACTAGTGCTTAGGAAATGTGCTGGAGGGAGAAGCAGTTTAGGGTTAGGGTTAGTGTTAGGGTACGGCTTAGGGTACGGTTTAGGGTACAGATGAGGCTATGGCGTAGGGTATGGCTTAGGGTTAGGGTTAGGGTTAAGGGTAGGTTTACGGTACGGTTTAGGATTAGGGTACGTGTTAGGGGTAGGTTATGGGTTAGGGTTAGGGTACGTGTTAGGGTTAAGTTATTTATTAAACCTATCCCACTCGCTACATACCACTTACCACGTAAAGTAGTATTATTTGGAGTCTAGCCATGGAGAAGCTTTTAGACAGTAGGATAAGATTAAGAACTCACACATTATAAAGAAATCACATTAGGATTTTCTTTTTAACCTGTTCCTTAAAACACTAGTGCTTAGGAAACCTACTGGAGGCAGAAGCAGTCAAGGGTTAGGGTTAGGTTTAGGGTTAGGTTTAGGGTTAGGGTACGGCTTAGGTTACGGGTTAGGGTTACTGTTAGGTTTAGTGTTAGGCTTAGGGTACGGCTTAGGCTACGGCGAGGGTATGGTGTAGAGTATGGGTTAGGGTTAGTTTTAGGGTTAGGGCTAGGTTTAGGGTATGGTTTAGGATTAGGGTACGTGTTAGGGTTAGGTTATTGGTTAAGGTTAGGGTACGTGTTAGGGTTAGGGTATTTATTAAACCTATCCCACTCGCTAGATACCACTTAGCATGTTAAGGAATATTATTTGGGGTCCAGCCATGGAGAAGCTTTTAGACACTAGGATAAGATTAAGAACACACACATTATAAAGAAATCACATTAGGATTTTCTTTTTAACCTGTTCCTTAAAACACTAGTGCTTAGGAAATCTACTGGAGGCAGAAGCAGTCAAGGGTTAGGCTTAGGGTTAGTGTTAGGGTTAGGGTTAGTGTTAGGTTTAGGGTTAGGGTACGGCTTAGGTTACGGGTTAGGGTTAGTGTTAGGGTTGGGGTTAGGGTTAGGGTACGGCTTAGGGTACGGGCGAGGGTACGGTGTAGAGTATGGGTAGGTTTAGGGTTAGTTTTAGGTTTAGGGCTAGGGTTAGGGTACGTGTTAGGGTTAGGTTATGGGTTAGGGTTAGGGTACGTGTTAGGGTTAGGGTACTTATTAAACCTATCCCACTCGCTAGATACCACTTAGCACATAAAGGAATATTATTTGGGGTCCAGCCATGGAGAAGCTTTTAGACAGTAGGATAAGATTAAGAACTCACACATTATAAAGAAATCACATTAGGATTTTCTTTTTAACCTGTTCCTTAAAACACTAGTGCTTAGGAAATCTACTGGAGGCAGAAGCAGTCAAGGGTAGTTTAGGGTTAGGGTTAGGGTAAGGGTTAGGGTTAGGTTACGGCTTAGGGTACGCGTGAGGGTATGGCGTAGGGTATGGGTTAGGGTTAGGGTTAGTTTTAGGGTTAGGGCTAGGTTTAGGGTATGGGTTAGGATTAGGCTACGTGTTAGGGTTAGGTGATGGGTTAGGGTTAGGGTACGCTTTAGGGTTAGGGTACACGTTAGGGTTAGGGTATTTATTAAACCTATCCCACTCTCTAGATACCACTTAGTACGTAAAGGAATATTATTTGAGGTCCAGCCATGGAGAAGCTTTTAGACACTAGGATAAGATAAAGAACACACACATTATAAAGTAATCACATTAGGATTTTCTTTTTAACCTGTTCCTTAAAACACTAGTGCTTAGGAAATGTGCTGGAGAGAGAAGCAGTCAAGGGTAGTTTAGGGTTAGGGTTAGGGTTCGGGTTAGGGTACAGGTTAGGGTACGGGTTAGGGTAGGGTACACTTTTAGGTAACTCCTAAAAGTGATATGATAGGATATGTGTGTTTTGCTTTCTCACTTACTACAAGTGGCGTGATTACGTCTAGACTCATCTATGGTGCTGCAAATGGCATTGTTTCATTGTTTCACCAGCTAATAATCCATCTGTACATGGAGGAGTTCTTCTTTGTCCACCCATCTGTTGGTGGACTTTTTGGTTACTTCCATATCTTGGCTATTGTAATACTGTGCAATGCAGATTTGCCTGCCTGTGTCTTTCCAATTCTGTCTTCTTAGATTGTAGGTCCAGGAGTGGGCCTGCTGGATCATATGGTAGCTCAATGTTTACCTTTTAAAGGCACCTCCATTCTGTTCTCTTTAGTGGCTCTTTCCAGGTTACGTCCCACATAAAGGTGAGGGTATGCATTTCTCCACAGCACCTACAGCATTTATTCTTTGTAGTTTTTTGCTGATGGTTATTCTGACTGGTGTGAGCTGATACCTCTTTGTGGTTGAATTTGCATGTGTCTCATAATGCGTTGAAATTGAGCTTTAAGACATGTGCTTTTTATTTTTCCAGCTGTGATTAGAGCTTAGTTCTTCAAAGTGTTTACTTGAAGTATGTGTCACCTTTTGAAATATTTTGGCCATTACCTCCCTCAAGACATTTTGAGGGCAGGTTTCATTTACAGCCCTGCAGTACTAGTTCATATGAAGTGACCATTAGCTCAAGCTTTAAACCTGCTTTTGCAGGTAACGGCCAGAGGGCGGCAGCCTTTCTACGTTCCCCACGCTGGTACTAGGGAAACAGACCTACCAGCCAGTGGTGCTCTTCGGTTATGAATTAGAGTGGAATGTGCCCGTAGAAACCCACAGATGCTGATGTCTCCTTACATTTGTTTGTTTTTTAAATTTAATTTATAATTTTTACTGGAGTACTATTCCGTTGTATACATGGACCACTTCTTCTTGGTGCATTCCTCTGTTGATGGACATTTTTGTTGCTTCCATGTGTTGACTATGGTAAGTAATGCTGGCGTACAGGTTTGCCAGCCTGTGACTTTTTGATTCTCATTTTCTCAGGTGATAGGCTCAGCAGATGGTATGCTTGATTCACTGGTAGCTCAATGTTTACCTTTTCAAAGCACCTCCATTGTGTTTACAGTAATGGTTCTTACCACGTCCCCCTTAGAGCTCAGGGTACACATTTCTCCACAATCCCTTCAGCATGTATTGTTTGCAGCATTTTTGCTGATGGCCATTCTGACTGCTGTGAGCTGATAGGTATTTGTAATTTCGGTTTGCGTATCTTTCAAAATTCCTAAATTTTATCATTTTCCCACGCCTTTTTCTTTTCACTTAAAAGAAAAAACCGTGTGTACAATATACCTCTTGAAATTGTCTTCTTCGAAGGTTGCCCTCTTTTGAATTTTTTGGTCGATTTTTGACCCCAGAAATTTTTTGGAGGGCAGGTGTCATTTACAGAACTGCACGTTGGTGAATACTTAGTGACCTTTCCCAGTGGGTTTAAAGCTGCTGTTGTGGGAAACGGCCACAAGGAGGCAGCATTTCTCCATTCCCCAATCTGGGTACTAGGGCAGCAGAGCCTTTCTGGAAGTCGTTGTCCTAGGTTGTAAATGAGAATGGAATTTGCCAGGAGAAATCCCCATAAGTTTATGTCTCATTACTTCTTCTTGGGTTTTTACATTTTTTTAATCAGAGTAAAGATTAGAATATTGTTTGTCCTAGGTGTACACAATCTGGTTCATTTGCACATTATGTATGTCTATTAATGTACAGATCCTCTTCCCATGTAAAATATTACAGTGTTCCATAGACCTCCCTTGCTATATGTTCGGTCTTTTTGATACATGCATATAATATGTATTTGTATACATATAGTAACACTATTCTTTATTTATCAATTCCCCCCTCCTTTCCTTTTAGATGAGCATAGTTTGTTTTGTAAGCCCGTGAGTGTCTTTCTCTTTGGAAATATGTTCATTTGTGTCAGTTATTAGATAATGCCATAAGTGATATTATAGGATATAGGTCTTTTGCTTTCCGTCCTACTTCATGTTTTGTAATTATCTCCAGGCTCATGTATGGTGCCTCAAAGAGCAGTGCTTCAATGTTTTCCATGGCTAATATTCCATTGTGTACATGGACCACTTCTTCTTGGTGCATTCCTCTGTTGATGGACGTTTTCGTTGCTTCCAAGTGTTGCCTATGGTAACTATTGCTGGAGTGCAGGATTGCCAGCCTGTGACTTTTGGATTTTCATTTTCTCAGGTGATACACCCAGCAGTGGGTATGATTGATTGACTGGTATGGTAGCTCAATGTTACCTTTTCAAGGCACCTCAATTGTGCTTTCATTAGTGGCTCTTACCACGTCCCCCTTAGAATCGAGGGTACTCATTTCTCCACAATCACGTCAGCATTTATTGTTTGCAGCATTTTTGTCGAGGGCCATTCTGACTGCTGTGAGCTGATAGGTTTTTGTAATTTGGGTTGACATGTCTTTAAAAATTCCTAAAATTCATCATTTTTCCACGCCTTTTTCTTTTGTGTTAAAAGAAAAAAGAAAAAAAAAGTGTGAGTACAATCTACCTCTTCAAATTGTCTTTTTGGAAGGTTGCACTCTTGAATTTTTTGGTCGATTTTCGATCTCAGTATTTTTTGGAGGGCAGGTGTCATTTACAGAACTGAATTGGTGAATATTTAGTGACCTTTTGCAGTGGGTTTAAAGCTGCTGTTGTGGGAAACGGCCACAAGGAGGCAGCATTTCTCCATTCCCAAATCTGGGTACTAGGGCAGCAGAGCCGTTCTGGAAGTCGTTTACCTAGGTTGTAAATTTGAATGGAATGTGCCAGGAAAACCACCCATAAGTTTATGTCTCATTACTTCTAGTTCGTTGTTTTAATTTTTTACATTGGGGTAATGGTTCGAATGTTGTTTGTCCAAGGTGTACACACTCTGGTTCATTTACACATTATATATATCTATTTATGTAGAGATCCTCTTCCCATGTAAATTATTACAGAGTGTTCCGTCAACCTCCCTTGCTATATGGTCGGTCTTTTTGATATATGTATATAATATGAATTTGTATACAGATGGTAACGCTAATCTTCATTTATCCATTCCCCCCACCTTTCCTTTTAGGTAAGCATAGTTTTCTTTTATAAGTCTGTGATTGCCTTTCCCTGTGGAAATATGTTCATTTGTGTCAGTTATTAGATAACGCCTATAAGTGATTTCATAGGATATAGGACTTTTGCTTTCCGACTTCCCTCATGTTCTGTGATTATCTCCAAGATCATCTATGGTGCCTCAAAGAGCAGTGTTTCATGGTTTTCCATGGCTAGTATTCATTGTGTACATGGACCACTTCTTCTTTATCCCTTCATCTGTTGATGGACATTTTGGTTGCTTCACTGTCTTGTCTATTGTGAATAAGGCTGCAGTGCAGCTTTTGCAGCCCGGGTCTTCTTGATTCTGGTCTTCTCAGGTGAGAGGCCCATTGGTGCGCCTGCTGGATTGAATGGTACCTCACTTTTTCCTTTTAAACGCAGCTCCTTTCTGTTCTCATTATTGGCTGTTAACCACTTTACATCTCACCAGCAGCTAGAGGGTACACAGTTCTCTAAAACCTCTTCAGCATTGATTGTTTGTAGGCTTTTTGCTGATGGTCAGTCGACTGGTGTGAGTTGAAAACTTTTTGTAGATTAGATTGCATGAGTCTAATACTTCCTGAGGTTGAGCTTTTATCCATTTTCCTTTTTCTAAAAAGAGAGTGAGTAAAACTTACCTCTTCATACTATCTTCTTGAAAATGTTGCCTGTTTTGAATTGTTGTATCCATTCCCTACCTCAGCACAATTTTGAGGGCAGGTGTCCTTTACAGGCCTGAGTCCTTGTGAATATTAAGTGACCATGAGCTGTGGGTTAAAAGCTGCTCTTGCGGGAATGGGCCACAAGGCGGCAGCATTTCTCCTTTACCAAATCTGGTTACTAGGGCAACAGAGCCTTACTGGAAGTGGTGTTCTAGGTTGTAAATTAGAATGGAATGTGCCAGGAAAAAGCCCTTTAAGTTTATGTCTCATTACTTCTTGTTCGTAGTTTTAAGTTAATTTTTATTTTTTATCACAGCAAACTTGATTACAATGTTTTGTTTGTTCTAGGTGTGCAAGACGTGCTTCTTTCACACATATACATATATCTATTCTTCTTCAGATCCTTTTCCCATGTAGGTTATGACACAATGTTGAGTAGTCTTCCCTTGGTATTCCGTAGATCTTTGGTGATTATATATTTCACATGTGTTTGTATCTCTCCGTTAACCTCAATATGGTAGTGTATCCAATCCTCACACCTTTCCATTTGGCGAAGCATAAGTTTTTGTTCTGAATCTGTGATTGCCTTTCTCTGTGGAAATATCTTCGTTTGTTTCAATTTTTAGGTAACACCTGTATGTGATATGATAGGATATGTGTCTTTCGCTGTCTCACTTACTACAAGTTGCGTGATTATTTGTAGACTCATCTATGGTGCTGCAAATGGCATTGTTTCATTTTTTCGCTAGCTCATATTCCATGTGTACATGTAGCAGTTCTTCTTTGTCCACCCATCTGTCGGTGGACTTTTTGGTTACTTCCATATCTTGGCTATTGTAATACTATGCAATGCAGATTTGCCTGCCTGTGTCTTTCCAATTCTGTCTTCTTAGGTTATAGTTCCAGGAATGGGTCTGTTGGATCATATGGTAGCTCAATGTTTACCTTTCAAAGGCACCTCCATTCTGTTCTCTTTAGTGGCTCTTTCCAGGTTACGTCCCACGTAAAGTTGAGGGTATGCACTTCTCCACAGCACCTTCAGCATTTATTCTTTGTAGTTTTTTGCTGATGGTTATTCTGACTGGTGTGAGCTGATACCTCTTTGTGGTTGAATTTGCATGTGTCTCATAATGTGTTGAAATTGAGCTTTAAGACATGTGCTTTTTATTTTTCCAGCTGTGATTAGAGCTTAGTTCTTCAAAGTGTTTACTTGAAGTATGTGTCACCTTTTGAAATATTTTGGCCATTACCTCCCTCAAGACATTTTGAGGTCAGGTTTCATTTACAGCCCTGCTGTACTAGTTCATATGAAGTGACCATTAGCTCAAGCTTTAAACCTGCTTTTGCAGGTAACGGCCAGAGGGCGGCAGCCTTTCTACATTCCCCACGCTGGTACTAGGGAAACAGACCTACCAGCCAGTGGTGATAGAGTACGGGTGAGTGTATGGCGTAGGGTATGTGTTAGGGTTAGCTTTAGGGTTAAGGGTAGGTTTAGGGTACGGTTTAGGATTAGGATACGTGTTAGGGTTAGGTTATGGGTTAGGGTTAAGGTACGCGTTAGGGTTAAGTTATTTATTAAACCTTTCCCACTCGCTATATACCAGTTAGCACGTAAAGGAATATTATTTGCGGTCCAGCCATGGAGAAGCATTTAGACACTAGGATAAGATAAAGAACACACACATTATAAAGAAATCACATTAGGATTTTCTTTTTAACCTGTTCCTTAAAACACTAGTGCTTAGAAAATCTACTGGAGGCAGAAGCAGTCAAGGGTAGTTTAGGGTTAGGGTTAGGGTTAGGGTACGGCCTAAGGTACGGGTTAGGGTACAGGTGAGGCTATGGCGTAGGGTATGGCTTAGGGTTAGGGTTAGGGTTAAGGGTAGGTTTAGGGTACGGTTTAGGATTAGGGTACGTGTTAGGGGTAGGTTATGGGTTAGGGTTAGGGTACGTGTTAGGGTTAAGTTATTTATTAAACCTATCCCACTCGCTACATACCACTTAGCACGTAAAGTAGTATTATTTGGAGTCTAGCCATGGAGAAGCTTTTAGACAGTAGGATAAGATTAAGAACTCACACATTATAAAGAAATCACATTAGGATTTTCTTTTTAACCTGTTCCTTAAAACACTAGTGCTTAGGAAACCTACTGGAGGCAGAAGCAGTCAAGGGTTAGGGTTAGGGTTAGGGTTAGGTTTAGGGTTAGGGTACGGCTTAGGTTACGGGTTAGGGTTAGTGTTAGGTTTAGTGTTAGGCTTAGGGTACGGCTTAGGCTACGGCGAGGGTATGGTGTAGAGTATGGGTTAGGGTTAGTTTTAGGGTTAGGGCTAGGTTTAGGGTATGGTTTAGGATTAGGGTACGTGTTAGGGTTAGGTTATTGGTTAAGGTTAGGGTACGTGTTAGGGTTAGGGTATTTATTAAACCTATCCCACTCGCTAGATACCACTTAGCATGTTAAGGAATATTATTTGTGGTCCAGCCATGGAGAAGCTTTTAGACACTAGGATAAGATTAAGAACACACACATTATAAAGAAATCACATTAGGATTTTCTTTTTAACCTGTTCCTTAAAACACTAGTGCTTAGGAAATCTACTGGAGGCAGAAGCAGTCAAGGGTTAGGCTTAGGGTTAGTGTTAGGGTTAGGGTTAGTGTTAGGTTTAGGGTTAGGGTACGGCTTAGGTTACGGGTTAGGGTTAGTGTTAGGGTTGGGGTTAGGGTTAGGGTACGGCTTAGGGTACGGGCGAGGGTACGGTGTAGAGTATGGGTAGGTTTAGGGTTAGTTTTAGGTTTAGGGCTAGGGTTAGGGTACGTGTTAGGGTTAGGTTATGGGTTAGGGTTAGGGTACATGTTAGGGTTAGGGTACTTATTAAACCTATCCCACTCGCTAGATACCACTTAGCACAAAAAGGAATATTATTTGGGGTCCAGCCATGGAAAAGCTTTTAGACAGTAGGATAAGATTAAGAACTCACACATTATAAAGAAATCACATTAGGATTTTCTTTTTAACCTGTTCCTTAAAACACTAGTGCTTAGGAAATCTACTGGAGGCAGAAGCAGTCAAGGGTAGTTTAGGGTTAGGGTTAGGGTAAGGGTTAGGGTTAGGTTACGGCTTAGGGTACGCGTGAGGGTATGGCGTAGGGTATGGGTTAGGGTTAGGGTTAGTTTTAGGGTTAGGGCTAGGTTTAGGGTATGGGTTAGGATTAGGCTACGTGTTAGGGTTAGGTGATGGGTTAGGGTTAGGGTACGCGTTAGGGTTAGGGTACACGTTAGGGTTAGGGTATTTATTAAACCTATCCCACTCTCTAGATACCACTTAGTACGTAAAGGAATATTATTTGAGGTCCAGCCATGGAGAAGCTTTTAGACACTAGGATAAGATAAAGAACACACACATTATAAAGAAATCACATTAGGATTTTCTTTTTAACCTGTTCCTTAAAACACTAGTGCTTAGGAAATGTGCTGGAGAGAGAAGCAGTCAAGGGTAGTTTAGGGTTAGGGTTAGGGTTCGGGTTAGGGTACAGGTTAGGGTACGGGTTAGGGTAGGGTACACTTTTAGGTAACTCCTAAAAGTGATATGATAGGATATGTGTGTTTTGCTTTCTCACTTACTACAAGTGGCGTGATTACGTCTAGACTCATCTATGGTGCTGCAAATGGCATTGTTTCATTGTTTCACCAGCTAATAATCCATCTGTACATGGAGGAGTTCTTCTTTGTCCACCCATCTGTTGGTGGACTTTTTGGTTACTTCCATATCTTGGCTATTGTAATACTGTGCAATGCAGATTTGCCTGCCTGTGTCTTTCCAATTCTGTCTTCTTAGATTGTAGGTCCAGGAGTGGGCCTGCTGGATCATATGGTAGCTCAATGTTTACCTTTTAAAGGCACCTCCATTCTGTTCTCTTTAGTGGCTCTTTCCAGGTTACGTCCCACATAAAGGTGAGGGTATGCATTTCTCCACAGCACCTACAGCATTTATTCTTTGTAGTTTTTTGCTGATGGTTATTCTGACTGGTGTGAGCTGATACCTCTTTGTGGTTGAATTTGCATGTGTCTCATAATGCGTTGAAATTGAGCTTTAAGACATGTGCTTTTTATTTTTCCAGCTGTGATTAGAGCTTAGTTCTTCAAAGTGTTTACTTGAAGTATGTGTCACCTTTTGAAATATTTTGGCCATTACCTCCCTCAAGACATTTTGAGGGCAGGTTTCATTTACAGCCCTGCAGTACTAGTTCATATGAAGTGACCATTAGCTCAAGCTTTAAACCTGCTTTTGCAGGTAACGGCCAGAGGGCGGCAGCCTTTCTACGTTCCCCACGCTGGTACTAGGGAAACAGACCTACCAGCCAGTGGTGCTCTTCGGTTATAAATTAGAGTGGAATGTGCCCGTAGAAACCCACAGATGCTGATGTCTCCTTACATTTGTTTGTTTTTTAAATTTAATTTATAATTTTTACTGGAGTACTATTCCGTTGTATACATGGACCACTTCTTCTTGGTGCATTCCTCTGTTGATGGACATCTTTGTTGCTTCCATGTGTTGACTATGGTAAGTAATGCTGGCGTACAGGTTTGCCAGCCTGTGACTTTTTGATTCTCATTTTCTCAGGTGATAGGCTCAGCAGATGGTATGCTTGATTCACTGGTAGCTCAATGTTTACCTTTTCAAAGCACCTCCATTGTGTTTACAGTAATGGTTCTTACCACGTCCCCCTTAGAGCTCAGAGTACACATTTCTCCACAATCCCTTCAGCATGTATTGTTTGCAGCATTTTTGCTGATGGCCATTCTGACTGCTGTGAGCTGATAGGTATTTGTAATTTCGGTTTGCGTATCTTTCAAAATTCCTAAATTTTATCATTTTCCCACGCCTTTTTCTTTTCACTTAAAAGAAAAAACCGTGTGTACAATATACCTCTTGAAATTGTCTTCTTCGAAGGTTGCCCTCTTTTGAATTTTTTGTTCGATTTTTGACCCCAGAAATTTTTTGGAGGGCAGGTGTCATTTACAGAACTGCACGTTGGTGAATACTTAGTGACCTTTCCCAGTGGGTTTAAAGCTGCTGTTGTGGGAAACGGCCACAAGGAGGCAGCATTTCTCCATTCCCCAATCTGGGTACTAGGGCAGCAGAGCCTTTCTGGAAGTCGTTGTCCTAGGTTGTACATGAGAATGGAATTTTCCAGGAGAAAGCCGCATAAGTTTATGTCTCATTACTTCTTCTTGGTTTTTTAAATTTCTTTAATCAGAGTAAAGATTAGAATATTGTTTGTCCTAGGTGTACACAATCTGGTTCATTTGCACATTATGTATGTCTATTAATGTACAGATCCTCTTCCCATGTAAAATATTACAGTGTTCCATAGACCTCCCTTGCTATATGTTCGGTCTTTTTGATACATGCATATAATATGTATTTGTATACGTATAGTAACACTATTCTTTATTTATCAATTCCCCCCTCCTTTCCTTTTAGATGAGCATAGTTTGTTTTCTAAGCCCGTGAGTGTCTTTCTCTTTGGAAATATGTTCATTTGTGTCAGTTATTAGATAATGCCATAAGTGATATTATAGGATATAGGTCTTTTGCTTTCCGTCCTACTTCATGTTTTGTAATTATCTCCAGGCTCATGTATGCTGCCTCAAAGAGCAGTGCTTCAATGTTTTCCATGGCTAATATTCCATTGTGTACATGGACCACTTCTTCTTGGTGCATTCCTCTGTTGATGGACGTTTTCGTTGCTTCCAAGTGTTGCCTATGGTAACTATTGCTGGAGTGCAGGATTGCCAGCCTGTGACTTTTGGATTTTCATTTTCTCAGGTGATACACCCAGCAGTGGGTATGATTGATTGACTGGTATGGTAGCTCAATGTTACCTTTTCAAGGCACCTCAATTGTGCTTTCATTAGTGGCTCTTACCACGTCCCCCTTAGAATCGAGGGTACTCATTTCTCCACAATCACGTCAGCATTTATTGTTTGCAGCATTTTTGTCGAGGGCCATTCTGACTGCTGTGAGCTGATAGGTTTTTGTAATTTGGGTTGACATGTCTTTAAAAATTCCTAAAATTCATCATTTTTCCACGCCTTTTTCTTTTGTGTTAAAAGAAAAAAGAAAAAAAAAGTGTGAGTACAATCTACCTCTTCAAATTGTCTTTTTGGAAGGTTGCACTCTTGAATTTTTTGGTCGATTTTCGATCTCAGTATTTTTTGGAGGGCAGGTGTCATTTACAGAACTGAATTGGTGAATATTTAGTGACCTTTTGCAGTGGGTTTAAAGCTGCTGTTGTGGGAAACGGCCACAAGGAGGCAGCATTTCTCCATTCCCCAATCTGGGTACTAGGGCAGCAGAGCCGTTCTGGAAGTCGTTTACCTAGGTTGTAAATTTGAATGGAATGTGCCAGGAAAACCACCCATAAGTTTATGTCTCATTACTTCTAGTTCGTTGTTTTAATTTTTTACATTGGGGTAATGGTTCGAATGTTGTTTGGCCAAGGTGTACACACTCTGGTTCATTTACACATTATATATATCTATTTATGTAGAGATCCTCTTCCCATGTAAATTATTACAGAGTGTTCCGTCAACCTCCCTTGCTATATGGTCGGTCTTTTTGATATATGTATATAATATGAATTTGTATACAGATGGTAACGCTAATCTTCATTTATCCATTCCCCCCACCTTTCCTTTTAGGTAAGCATAGTTTTCTTTTATAAGTCTGTGATTGCCTTTCCCTGTGGAAATATGTTCATTTGTGTCAGTTATTAGATAACGCCTATAAGTGATTTCATAGGATATAGGACTTTTGCTTTCCGACTTCCCTCATGTTCTGTGATTATCTCCAAGATCATCTATGGTGCCTCAAAGAGCAGTGTTTCATGGTTTTCCATGGCTAGTATTCATTGTGTACATGGACCACTTCTTCTTTATCCCTTCATCTGTTGATGGACATTTTGGTTGCTTCACTGTCTTGTCTATTGTGAATAAGGCTGCAGTGCAGCTTTTGCAGCCCGGGTCTTCTTGATTCTGGTCTTCTCAGGTGAGAGGCCCATTGGTGCGCCTGCTGGATTGAATGGTACCTCACTTTTTCCTTTTAAACGCAGCTCCTTTCTGTTCTCATTATTGGCTGTTAACCACTTTACATCTCACCAGCAGCTAGAGGGTACACAGTTCTCTAAAACCTCTTCAGCATTGATTGTTTGTAGGCTTTTTGCTGATGGTCAGTCGACTGGTGTGAGTTGAAAACTTTTTGTAGATTAGATTGCATGAGTCTAACACTTCCTGAGGTTGAGCTTTTATCCATTTTCCTTTTTCTAAAAAGAGAGTGAGTAAAACTTACCTCTTCATACTATCTTCTTGAAAATGTTGCCTGTTTTGAATTGTTTTATCCATTCCCTACCTCAGCACAATTTTGAGGGCAGGTGTCCTTTACAAGCCTGAGTCCTTGTGAATATTAAGTGACCATGAGCTGTGGGTTAAAAGCTGCTCTTGCGGGAATGGGCCACAAGGCGGCAGCATTTCTCCTTTACCAAATCTGGTTACTAGGGCAACAGAGCCTTACTGGAAGTGGTGTTCTAGGTTGTAAATTAGAATGGAATGTGCCAGGAAAAAGCCCTTTAAGTTTATGTCTCATTACTTCTTGTTCGTAGTTTTAAGTTAATTTTTATTTTTTATCACAGCAAACTTGATTACAATGTTTTGTTTGTTCTAGGTGTGCAAGACGTGCTTCTTTCACACATATACATATATCTATTCTTCTTCAGATCCTTTTCCCATGTAGGTTATGACACAATGTTTAGTAGTCTTCCCTTGGTATTCCGTAGATCTTTGGTGATTATATATTTCACATGTGTTTGTATCTCTCCGTTAACCTCAATATGGTAGTGTATCCAATCCTCACACCTTTCCATTTGGCGAAGCATAAGTTTTTGTTCTGAATCTGTGATTGCCTTTCTCTGTGGAAATATCTTCGTTTGTTTCAATTTTTAGGTAACACCTGTATGTGATATGATAGGATATGTGTCTTTCGCTGTCTCACTTACTACAAGTTGCGTGATTATTTGTAGACTCATCTATGGTGCTGCAAATGGCATTGTTTCATTTTTTCGCTAGCTCATATTCCATGTGTACATGTAGCAGTTCTTCTTTGTCCACCCATCTGTCGGTGGACTTTTTGGTTACTTCCATATCTTGGCTATTGTAATACTATGCAATGCAGATTTGCCTGCCTGTGTCTTTCCAATTCTGTCTTCTTAGGTTATAGTTCCAGGAATGGGTCTGTTGGATCATATGGTAGCTCAATGTTTACCTTTCAAAGGCACCTCCATTCTGTTCTCTTTAGTGGCTCTTTCCAGGTTACGTCCCACGTAAAGTTGAGGGTATGCACTTCTCCACAGCACCTTCAGCATTTATTCTTTGTAGTTTTTTGCTGATGGTTATTCTGACTGGTGTGAGCTGATACCTCTTTGTGGTTGAATTTGCATGTGTCTCATAATGTGTTGAAATTGAGCTTTAAGACATGTGCTTTTTATTTTTCCAGCTGTGATTAGAGCTTAGTTCTTCAAAGTGTTTACTTGAAGTATGTGTCACCTTTTGAAATATTTTGGCCATTACCTCCCTCAAGACATTTTGAGGTCAGGTTTCATTTACAGCCCTGCTGTACTAGTTCATATGAAGTGACCATTAGCTCAAGCTTTAAACCTGCTTTTGCAGGTAACGGCCAGAGGGCGGCAGCCTTTCTACATTCCCCACGCTGGTACTAGGGAAACAGACCTACCAGCCAGTGGTGATAGGGTACGGGTGAGTGTATGGCGTAGGGTATGTGTTAGGGTTAGCTTTAGGGTTAAGGGTAGGTTTAGGGTACGGTTTAGGATTAGGATACGTGTTAGGGTTAGGTTATGGGTTAGGGTTAAGGTACGCGTTAGGGTTAAGTTATTTATTAAACCTTTCCCACTCGCTATATACCAGTTAGCACGTAAAGGAATATTATTTGCGGTCCAGCCATGGAGAAGCATTTAGACACTAGGATAAGATAAAGAACACACACATTATAAAGAAATCACATTAGGATTTTCTTTTTAACCTGTTCCTTAAAACACTACTGCTTAGAAAATCTACTGGAGGCAGAAGCAGTCAAGGGTAGTTTAGGGTTAGGGTTAGGGTTAGGGTACGGCCTAAGGTACGGGTTAGGGTACAGGTGAGGCTATGGCGTAGTGTATGGCTTAGGGTTAGGGTTAGGGTTAAGGGTAGGTTTAGGGTACGGTTTAGGATTAGGGTACGTGTTAGGGGTAGGTTATGGGTTAGGGTTAGGGTACGTGTTAGGGTTAAGTTATTTATTAAACCTATCCCACTCGCTACATACCACTTAGCACGTAAAGTAGTATTATTTGGAGTCTAGCCATGGAGAAGCTTTTAGACAGTAGGATAAGATTAAGAACTCACACATTATAAAGAAATCACATTAGGATTTTCTTTTTAACCTGTTCCTTAAAACACTAGTGCTTAGGAAACCTACTGGAGGCAGAAGCAGTCAAGGGTTAGGGTTAGGGTTAGGGTTAGGTTTAGGGTTAGGGTACGGCTTAGGTTACGGGTTAGGGTTAGTGTTAGGTTTAGTGTTAGGCTTAGGGTACGGCTTAGGCTACGGCGAGGGTATGGTGTAGAGTATGGGTTAGGGTTAGTTTTAGGGTTAGGGCTAGGTTTAGGGTATGGTTTAGGATTAGGGTACGTGTTAGGGTTAGGTTATTGGTTAAGGTTAGGGTACGTGTTAGGGTTAGGGTATTTATTAAACCTATCCCACTCGCTAGATACCACTTAGCATGTTAAGGAATATTATTTGGGGTCCAGCCATGGAGAAGCTTTTAGACACTAGGATAAGATTAAGAACACACACATTATAAAGAAATCACATTAGGATTTTCTTTTTAACCTGTTCCTTAAAACACTAGTGCTTAGGAAATCTACTGGAGGCAGAAGCAGTCAAGGGTTAGGCTTAGGGTTAGTGTTAGGGTTAGGGTTAGTGTTAGGTTTAGGGTTAGGGTACGGCTTAGGTTACGGGTTAGGGTTAGTGTTAGGGTTGGGGTTAGGGTTAGGGTACGGCTTAGGGTACGGGCGAGGGTACGGTGTAGAGTATGGGTAGGTTTAGGGTTAGTTTTAGGTTTAGGGCTAGGGTTAGGGTACGTGTTAGGGTTAGGTTATGTGTTAGGGTTAGGGTATGTGTTAGGGTTAGGGTACTTATTAAACCTATCCCACTCGCTAGATACCACTTAGCACATAAAGGAATATTATTTGGGGTCCAGCCATGGAGAAGCTTTTAGACAGTAGGATAAGATTAAGAACTCACACATTATAAAGAAATCACATTAGGATTTTCTTTTTAACCTGTTCCTTAAAACACTAGTGCTTAGGAAATCTACTGGAGGCAGAAGCAGTCAAGGGTAGTTTAGGGTTAGGGTTAGGGTAAGGGTTAGGGTTAGGTTACGGCTTAGGGTACGCGTGAGGGTATGGCGTAGGGTATGGGTTAGGGTTAGGGTTAGTTTTAGGGTTAGGGCTAGGTTTAGGGTATGGGTTAGGATTAGGCTACGTGTTAGGGTTAGGTGATGGGTTAGGGTTAGGGTACGCGTTAGGGTTAGGGTACACGTTAGGGTTAGGGTATTTATTAAACCTATCCCACTCTCTAGATACCACTTAGTACGTAAAGGAATATTATTTGAGGTCCAGCCATGGAGAAGCTTTTAGACACTAGGATAAGATAAAGAACACACACATTATAAAGAAATCACATTAGGATTTTCTTTTTAACCTGTTCCTTAAAACACTAGTGCTTAGGAAATGTGCTGGAGAGAGAAGCAGTCAAGGGTAGTTTAGGGTTAGGGTTAGGGTTCGGGTTAGGGTACAGGTTAGGGTACGGGTTAGGGTAGGGTACACTTTTAGGTAACTCCTAAAAGTGATATGATAGGATATGTGTGTTTTGCTTTCTCACTTACTACAAGTGGCGTGATTACGTCTAGACTCATCTATGGTGCTGCAAATGGCATTGTTTCATTGTTTCACCAGCTAATAATCCATCTGTACATGGAGGAGTTCTTCTTTGTCCACCCATCTGTTGGTGGACTTTTTGGTTACTTCCATATCTTGGCTATTGTAATACTGTGCAATGCAGATTTGCCTGCCTGTGTCTTTCCAATTCTGTCTTCTTAGATTGTAGGTCCAGGAGTGGGCCTGCTGGATCATATGGTAGCTCAATGTTTACCTTTTAAAGGCACCTCCATTCTGTTCTCTTTAGTGGCTCTTTCCAGGTTACGTCCCACATAAAGGTGAGGGTATGCATTTCTCCACAGCACCTACAGCATTTATTCTTTGTAGTTTTTTGCTGATGGTTATTCTGACTGGTGTGAGCTGATACCTCTTTGTGGTTGAATTTGCATGTGTCTCATAATGCGTTGAAATTGAGCTTTAAGACATGTGCTTTTTATTTTTCCAGCTGTGATTAGAGCTTAGTTCTTCAAAGTGTTTACTTGAAGTATGTGTCACCTTTTGAAATATTTTGGCCATTACCTCCCTCAAGACATTTTGAGGGCAGGTTTCATTTACAGCCCTGCAGTACTAGTTCATATGAAGTGACCATTAGCTCAAGATTTAAACCTGCTTTTGCAGGTAACGGCCAGAGGGCGGCAGCCTTTCTACGTTCCCCACGCTGGTACTAGGGAAACAGACCTACCAGTCAGTGGTGTTCTTCGGTTATAAATTAGAGTGGAATGTGCCCGGAGAAACCCACAGATGCTGATGTCTCCTTACATTTGTTTGTTTTTTAAATTTAATTTATAATTTTTACTGGAGTACTATTCCGTTGTATACATGGACCACTTCTTCTTGGTGCATTCCTCTGTTGATGGACATTTTTGTTGCTTCCATGTGTTGACTATGGTAAGTAATGCTGGCGTACAGGTTTGCCAGCCTGTGACTTTTTGATTCTCATTTTCTCAGGTGATAGGCTCAGCAGATGGTATGCTTGATTCACTGGTAGCTCAATGTTTACCTTTTCAAAGCACCTCCATTGTGTTTACAGTAATGGTTCTTACCACGTCCCCCTTAGAGCTCAGGGTACACATTTCTCCACAATCCCTTCAGCATGTATTGTTTGCAGCATTTTTGCTGATGGCCATTCTGACTGCTGTGAGCTGATAGGTATTTGTAATTTCGGTTTGCGTATCTTTCAAAATTCCTAAATTTTATCATTTTCCCACGCCTTTTTCTTTTCACTTAAAAGAAAAAACCGTGTGTACAATATACCTCTTGAAATTGTCTTCTTCGAAGGTTGCCCTCTTTTGAATTTTTTGGTCGATTTTTGACCCCAGAAATTTTTTGGAGGGCAGGTGTCATTTAGAGAACTGCACGTTGGTGAATACTTAGTGACCTTTCCAGGGGGTTTAAAGCTGCTGTTGTGGGAAACGGCCACAAGGAGGCAGCATTTCTCCCTTCCCCAATCTGGGTACTAGGGCAGCAGAGCCTTTCTGGAAGTCGTTGTCCTAGGTTGTAAATGAGAATGGAATTTGCCAGGAGAAATCCCCATAAGTTTATGTCTCATTACTTCTTCTTGGGTTTTTAAATTTCTTTAATCAGAGTAAAGATTAGAATATTGTTTGTCCTAGGTGTACACAATCTGGTTCATTTGCACATTATGTATGTCTATTAATGTACAGATCCTCTTCCCATGTAAACTATTACAGTGTTCCATAGACCTCCCTTGCTATATGTTCGGTCTTTTTGATACATGTATATAATATGTATTTGTATACGTATAGTAACACTATTCTTTATTTATCAATTCCCCCCTCCTTTCCTTTTAGATGAGCATAGTTTGTTTTGTAAGCCCGTGAGTGTCTTTCTCTTTGGAAATATGTTCATTTGTGTCAGTTATTAGATAATGCCATAAGTGATATTATAGGATATAGGTCTTTTGCTTTCCGTCCTACTTCATGTTTTGTAATTATCTCCAGGCTCATGTATGGTGCCTCAAAGAGCAGTGCTTCAATGTTTTCCATGGCTAATATTCCATTGTGTACATGGACCACTTCTTCTTGGTGCATTCCTCTGTTGATGGACGTTTTCGTTGCTTCCAAGTGTTGCCTATGGTAACTATTGCTGGAGTGCAGGATTGCCAGCCTGTGACTTTTGGATTTTCATTTTCTCAGGTGATACACCCAGCAGTGGGTATGATTGATTGACTGGTATGGTAGCTCAATGTTACCTTTTCAAGGCACCTCAATTGTGCTTTCATTAGTGGCTCTTACCACGTCCCCCTTAGAATCGAGGGTACTCATTTCTCCACAATCACGTCAGCATTTATTGTTTGCAGCATTTTTGTCGAGGGCCATTCTGACTGCTGTGAGCTGATAGGTTTTTGTAATTTGGGTTGACATGTCTTTAAAAATTCCTAAAATTCATCATTTTTCCACGCCTTTTTCTTTTGTGTTAAAAGAAAAAAGAAAAAAAAAAGTGTGAGTACAATCTACCTCTTCAAATTGTCTTTTTGGAAGGTTGCACTCTTGAATTTTTTGGTCGATTTTCGACCTCAGTATTTTTTGGAGGGCAGGTGTCATTTACAGAACTGAATTGGTGAATATTTAGTGACCTTTTGCAGTGGGTTTAAAGCTGCTGTTGTGGGGAACGGGCACAAGGAGGCAGCATTTCTCCATTCCCAAATCTGGGTACTAGGGCAGCAGAGCCGTTCTGGAAGTCGTTTACCTAGGTTGTAAATTTGAATGGAATGTGCCAGGAAAACCACCCATACGTTTATGTCTCATTACTTCTAGTTCGTTGTTTTAATTTTTTACATTGGGGTAATGGTTCGAATGTTGTTTGGCCAAGGTGTACACACTCTGGTTCATTTACACATTATATATATCTATTTATGTAGAGATCCTCTTCCCATGTAAATTATTACAGAGTGTTCCGTCAACCTCCCTTGCTATATGGTCGGTCTTTTTGATATATGTATATAATATGAATTTGTATACAGATGGTAACGCTAATCTTCATTTATCCATTCCCCCCACCTTTCCTTTTAGGTAAGCATAGTTTTCTTTTATAAGTCTGTGATTGCCTTTCCCTGTGGAAATATGTTCATTTGTGTCAGTTATTAGATAACGCCTATAAGTGATTTCATAGGATATAGGACTTTTGCTTTCCGACTTCCCTCATGTTCTGTGATTATCTCCAAGATCATCTATGGTGCCTCAAAGAGCAGTGTTTCATTGTTTTCCATGGCTAGTATTCATTGTGTACATGGACCACTTTTCTTTATCCCTTCATCTGTTGATGGACATTTTGGTTGCTTCACTGTCTTGTCTATTGTGAATAAGGCTGCAGTGCAGCTTTTGCAGCCCGGGTCTTCTTGATTCTGGTCTTCTCAGGTGAGAGGCCCATTGGTGTGCCTGCTGGATTGAATGGTACCTCACTTTTTCCTTTTAAACGCAGCTCCTTTCTGTTCTCATTATTGGCTGTTAACCACTTTACATCTCACCAGCAGCTAGAGGGTACACAGTTCTCTAAAACCTCTTCAGCATTGATTGTTTGTAGGCTTTTTGCTGATGGTCAGTCGACTGGTGTGAGTTGAAAACTTTTTGTAGATTAGATTGCATGAGTCTAATACTTCCTGAGGTTGAGCTTTTATCCATTTTCCTTTTTTAAAAAAGAGAGTGAGTAAAACTTACCTCTTCATACTATCTTCTTGAAAATGTTGCCTGTTTTGAATTGTTTTATCCATTCCCTACCTCAGCACAATTTTGAGGGCAGGTGTCCTTTACAGGCCTGAGTCCTTGTGAATATTAAGTGACCATGAGCTGTGGGTTAAAAGCTGCTCTTGCGGGAATGGGCCACAAGGCGGCAGCATTTCTCCTTTACCAAATCTGGTTACTAGGGCAACAGAGCCTTACTGGAAGTGGTGTTCTAGGTTGTAAATTAGAATGGAATGTGCCAGGAAAAAGCCCTTTAAGTTTATGTCTCATTACTTCTTGTTCGTAGTTTTAAGTTAATTTTTATTTTTTATCACAGCAAACTTGATTACAATGTTTTGTTTGTTCTAGGTGTGCAAGATGTGCTTCTTTCACACATATACATATATCTATTCTTCTTCAGATCCTTTTCCCATGTAGGTTATGACACAATGTTGAGTAGTCTTCCCTTGGTATTCCGTAGATCTTTGGTGATTATATGTTTCACATGTGTTTGTATCTCTCCGTTAACCTCAATATGGTAGTGTATCCAATCCTCACACCTTTCCATTTGGCGAAGCATAAGTTTTTGTTCTGAATCTGTGATTGCCTTTCTCTGTGGAAATATCTTCGTTTGTTTCAATTGTTAGGTAACACCTGTATGTGATATGATAGGATATGTGTCTTTCGATGTCTCACTTACTACAAGTTGCGAGATTATTTGTAGACTCATCTATGGTGCTGCAAATGGCATTGTTTCATTTTTTCGCTAGCTCATATTCCATGCGTACATGTAGCAGTTCTTCTTTGTCCACCCATCTGTCGGTGGACTTTTTGGTTACTTCCATATCTTGGCTATTGTAATACTATGCAATGCAGATTTGCCTGCCTGTGTCTTTCCAATTCTGTCTTCTTAGGTTATAGTTCCAGGAATGGGTCTGTTGGATCATATGGTAGCTCAATGTTTACCTTTCAAAGGCACCTCCATTCTGTTCTCTTTAGTGGCTCTTTCCAGGTTACGTCCCACGTAAAGTTGAGGGTATGCACTTCTCCACAGCACCTTCAGCATTTATTCTTTGTAGTTTTTTGCTGATGGTTATTCTGACTGGTGTGAGCTGATACCTCTTTGTGGTTGAATTTGCATGTGTCTCATAATGTGTTGAAATTGAGCTTTAAGACATGTGCTTTTTATTTTTCCAGCTGTGATTAGAGCTTAGTTCTTCAAAGTGTTTACTTGAAGTATGTGTCACCTTTTGAAATATTTTGGCCATTACCTCCCTCAAGACATTTTGAGGGCAGGTTTCATTTACAGCCCTGCTGTACTAGTTCATATGAAGTGACCATTAGCTCAAGCTTTAAACCTGCTTTTGCAGGTAACGGCCAGAGGGCGGCAGCCTTTCTACATTCCCCACGCTGGTACTAGGGAAACAGACCTACCAGCCAGTGGTGATAGGGTACGGGTGAGTGTATGGCGTAGGGTATGTGTTAGGGTTAGCTTTAGGGTTAAGGGTAGGTTTAGGGTACGGTTTAGGATTAGGATACGTGTTAGGGTTAGGTTATGGGTTAGGGTTAAGGTACGCGTTAGGGTTAAGTTATTTATTAAACCTTTCCCACTCGCTATATACCAGTTAGCACGTAAAGGAATATTATTTGCGGTCCAGCCATGGAGAAGCATTTAGACACTAGGATAAGATAAAGAACACACACATTATAAAGAAATCACATTAGGATTTTCTTTTTAACCTGTTCCTTAAAACACTAGTGCTTAGAAAATCTACTGGAGGCAGAAGCAGTCAAGGGTAGTTTAGGGTTAGGGTTAGGGTTAGGGTACGGCTTAAGGTACGGGTTAGGGTACAAGTGAGGCTATGGCGTAGGGTATGGCTTACGGTTAGGGTTAGGGTTAAGGGTAGGTTTAGGGTACGGTTTAGGATTAGGGTACGTGTTAGGGGTAGGTTATGGGTTAGGGTTAGGGTACGTGTTAGGGTTAAGTTATTTATTAAACCTATCCCACTCGCTACATACCACTTAGCACGTAAAGTAGTATTATTTGGAGTCTAGCCATGGAGAAGCTTTTAGACACTAGGATAAGATTAAGAACTCACACATTATAAAGAAATCACATTAGGATTTTCTTTTTAACCTGTTCCTTAAAACACTAGTGCTTAGGAAACCTACTGGAGGCAGAAGCAGTCAAGGGTTAGGGTTAGGGTTAGGGTTAGGTTTAGGGTTAGGCTTAGGGTACGGCTTAGGCTACGGCGAGGGTATGGTGTAGAGTATGGGTTAGGGTTAGTTTTAGGGTTAGGGCTAGGTTTAGGGTATGGTTTAGGATTAGGGTACGTGTTAGGGTTAGGTTATTGGTTAAGGTTAGGGTACGTGTTAGGGTTAGGGTATTTATTAAACCTATCCCACTCGCTAGATACCACTTAGCATGTTAAGGAATATTATTTGGGGTCCAGCCATGGAGAAGCTTTTAGACACTAGGATAAGATTAAGAACACACACATTATAAAGAAATCACATTAGGATTTTCTTTTTAACCTGTTCCTTAAAACACTAGTGCTTAGGAAATCTACTGGAGGCAGAAGCAGTCAAGGGTTAGGCTTAGGGTTAGTGATAGGGTTAGGGTTAGTGTTAGGTTTAGGGTTAGGGTACGGCTTAGGTTACGGGTTAGGGTTAGTGTTAGGGTTGGGGTTAGGGTTAGGGTACGGCTTAGGGTACGGGCGAGGGTACGGTGTAGAGTATGGGTAGGTTTAGGGTTAGTTTTAGGTTTAGGGCTAGGGTTAGGGTACGTGTTAGGGTTAGGTTATGTGTTAGGGTTAGGGTACGTGTTAGGGTTAGGGTACTTATTAAACCTATCCCACTCGCTAGATACCACTTAGCACATAAAGGAATATTATTTGGGGTCCAGCCATGGAGAAGCTTTTAGACAGTAGGATAAGATTAAGAACTCACACATTATAAAGAAATCACATTAGGATTTTCTTTTTAACCTGTTCCTTAAAACACTAGTGCTTAGGAAATCTACTGGAGGCAGAAGCAGTCAAGGGTAGTTTAGGGTTAGGGTTAGGGTAAGGGTTAGGGTTAGGTTACGGCTTAGGGTACGCGTGAGGGTATGGCGTAGGGTATGGGTTAGAGTTAGGGTTAGTTTTAGGGTTAGGGCTAGGTTTAGGGTATGGGTTAGGATTAGGCTACGTGTTAGGGTTAGGTGATGGGTTAGGGTTAGGGTACGCGTTAGGGTTAGGGTACACGTTAGGGTTAGGGTATTTATTAAACCTATCCCACTCTCTAGATACCACTTAGTACGTAAAGGAATATTATTTGAGGTCCAGCCATGGAGAAGCTTTTAGACACTAGGATAAGATAAAGAACACACACATTATAAAGAAATCACATTAGGATTTTCTTTTTAACCTGTTCCTTAAAACACTAGTGCTTAGGAAATGTGCTGGAGAGAGAAGCAGTCAAGGGTAGTTTAGGGTTAGGGTTAGGGTTCGGGTTAGGGTACAGGTTAGGGTACGGGTTAGGGTAGGGTACACTTTTAGGTAACTCCTAAAAGTGATATGATAGGATATGTGTGTTTTGCTTTCTCACTTACTACAAGTGGCGTGATTACGTCTAGACTCATCTATGGTGCTGCAAATGGCATTGTTTCATTGTTTCACCAGCTAATAATCCATCTGTACATGGAGGAGTTCTTCTTTGTCCACCCATCTGTTGGTGGACTTTTTGGTTACTTCCATATCTTGGCTATTGTAATACTGTGCAATGCAGATTTGCCTGCCTGTGTCTTTCCAATTCTGTCTTCTTAGATTGTAGGTCCAGGAGTGGGCCTGCTGGATCATATGGTAGCTCAATGTTTACCTTTTAAAGGCACCTCCATTCTGTTCTCTTTAGTGGCTCTTTCCAGGTTACGTCCCACATAAAGGTGAGGGTATGCATTTCTCCACAGCACCTACAGCATTTATTCTTTGTAGTTTTTTGCTGATGGTTATTCTGACTGGTGTGAGCTGATACCTCTTTGTGGTTGAATTTGCATGTGTCTCATAATGCGTTGAAATTGAGCTTTAAGACATGTGCTTTTTATTTTTCCAGCTGTGATTAGAGCTTAGTTCTTCAAAGTGTTTACTTGAAGTATGTGTCACCTTTTGAAATATTTTGGCCATTACCTCCCTCAAGACATTTTGAGGGCAGGTTTCATTTACAGCCCTGCAGTACTAGTTCATATGAAGTGACCATTAGCTCAAGCTTTAAACCTGCTTTTGCAGGTAACGGCCAGAGGGCGGCAGCCTTTCTACGTTCCCCACGCTGGTACTAGGGAAACAGACCTACCAGCCAGTGGTGCTCTTCGGTTATAAGTTAGAGTGGAATGTGCCCGGAGAAACCCACAGATGCTGATGTCTCCTTACATTTGTTTGTTTTTTAAATTTAATTTATAATTTTTACTGGAGTACTATTCCGTTGTATACATGGACCACTTCTTCTTGGTGCATTCCTCTGTTGATGGACATTTTTGTTGCTTCCATGTGTTGACTATGGTAAGTAATGCTGGCGTACAGGTTTGCCAGCCTGTGACTTTTTGATTCTCATTTTCTCAGGTGATAGGCTCAGCAGACGGTATGCTTGATTCACTGGTAGCTCAATGTTTACCTTTTCAAAGCACCTCCATTGTGTTTACAGTAATGGTTCTTACCACGTCCCCCTTAGAGCTCAGGGTACACATTTCTCCACAATCCCTTCAGCATGTATTGTTTGCAGCATTTTTGCTGATGGCCATTCTGACTGCTGTGAGCTGATAGGTATTTGTAATTTCGGTTTGCGTATCTTTCAAAATTCCTAAATTTTATCATTTTCCCACGCCTTTTTCTTTTCACTTAAAAGAAAAAACCGTGTGTACAATATACCTCTTGAAATTGTCTTCTTCGAAGGTTGCCCTCTTTTGAATTTTTTGGTCGATTTTTGACCCCAGAAATTTTTTGGAGGGCAGGTGTCATTTAGAGAACTGCACGTTGGTGAATACTTAGTGACCTTTCCAGGGGGTTTAAAGCTGCTGTTGTGGGAAACGGCCACAAGGAGGCAGCATTTCTCCCTTCCCCAATCTGGGTACTAGGGCAGCAGAGCCTTTCTGGAAGTCGTTGTCCTAGGTTGTAAATGAGAATGGAATTTTCCAGGAGAAAGCCGCATAAGTTTATGTCTCATTACTTCTTCTTGGTTTTTTAAATTTCTTTAATCAGAGTAAAGATTAGAATATTGTTTGTCCTAGGTGTACACAATCTGGTTCATTTGCACATTATGTATGTCTATTAATGTACAGATCCTCTTCCCATGTAAACTATTACAGTGTTCCATAGACCTCCCTTGCTATATGTTCGGTCTTTTTGATACATGTATATAATATGTATTTGTATACGTATAGTAACACTATTCTTTATTTATCAATTCCCCCCTCCTTTCCTTTTAGATGAGCATAGTTTGTTTTGTAAGCCCGTGAGTGTCTTTCTCTTTGGAAATATGTTCATTTGTGTCAGTTATTAGATAATGCCATAAGTGATATTATAGGATATAGGTCTTTTGCTTTCCGTCCTACTTCATGTTTTGTAATTATCTCCAGGCTCATGTATGGTGCCTCAAAGAGCAGTGCTTCAATGTTTTCCATGGCTAATATTCCATTGTGTACATGGACCACTTCTTCTTGGTGCATTCCTCTGTTGATGGACGTTTTCGTTGCTTCCAAGTGTTGCCTATGGTAACTATTGCTGGAGTGCAGGATTGCCAGCCTGTGACTTTTGGATTTTCATTTTCTCAGGTGATACACCCAGCAGTGGGTATGATTGATTGACTGGTATGGTAGCTCAATGTTACCTTTTCAAGGCACCTCAATTGTGCTTTCATTAGTGGCTCTTACCACGTCCCCCTTAGAATCGAGGGTACTCATTTCTCCACAATCACGTCAGCATTTATTGTTTGCAGCATTTTTGTCGAGGGCCATTCTGACTGCTGTGAGCTGATAGGTTTTTGTAATTTGGGTTGACATGTCTTTAAAAATTCCTAAAATTCATCATTTTTCCACGCCTTTTTCTTTTGTGTTAAAAGAAAAAAGAAAAAAAAAAGTGTGAGTACAATCTACCTCTTCAAATTGTCTTTTTGGAAGGTTGCACTCTTGAATATTTTGGTTGATTTTCGACCTCAGTATTTTTTGGAGGGCAGGTGTCATTTACAGTACTGAATTGGTGAATATTTAGTGACCTTTTGCAGTGGGTTTAAAGCTGCTGTTGTTGAAAATGGCCACAAGGAGGCAGCATTTCTCCATTCCCAAATCTGGGTACTAGGGCAGCAGAGCCGTTCTGGAAGTCGTTTACCTAGGTTGTAAATTTGAATGGAATGTGCCAGGAAAACCACCCATAAGTTTATGTCTCATTACTTCTAGTTCGTTGTTTTAATTTTTTACATTGGGGTAATGGTTCGAATGTTGTTTGTCCAAGGTGTACACACTCTGGTTCATTTACACATTATATATATCTATTTATGTAGAGATCCTCTTCCCATGTAAATTATTACAGAGTGTTCCGTCAACCTCCCTTGCTATATGGTCGGTCTTTTTGATATATGTATATAATATGAATTTGTATACAGATGGTAACGCTAATCTTCATTTATCCATTCCCCCCACCTTTCCTTTTAGGTAAGCATAGTTTTCTTTTATAAGTCTGTGATTGCCTTTCCCTGTGGAAATATGTTCATTTGTGTCAGTTATTAGATAACGCCTATAAGTGATTTCATAGGATATAGGACTTTTGCTTTCCGACTTCCCTCATGTTCTGTGATTATCTCCAAGATCATCTATGGTGCCTCAAAGAGCAGTGTTTCATTGTTTTCCATGGCTAGTATTCATTGTGTACATGGACCACTTTTCTTTATCCCTTCATCTGTTGATGGACATTTTGGTTGCTTCACTGTCTTGTCTATTGTGAATAAGGCTGCAGTGCAGCTTTTGCAGCCCGGGTCTTCTTGATTCTGGTCTTCTCAGGTGAGAGGCCCATTGGTGTGCCTGCTGGATTGAATGGTACCTCACTTTTTCCTTTTAAACGCAGCTCCTTTCTGTTCTCATTATTGGCTGTTAACCACTTTACATCTCACCAGCAGCTAGAGGGTACACAGTTCTCTAAAACCTCTTCAGCATTGATTGTTTGTAGGCTTTTTGCTGATGGTCAGTCGACTGGTGTGAGTTGAAAACTTTTTGTAGATTAGATTGCATGAGTCTAATACTTCCTGAGGTTGAGCTTTTATCCATTTTCCTTTTTTAAAAAAGAGAGTGAGTAAAACTTACCTCTTCATACTATCTTCTTGAAAATGTTGCCTGTTTTGAATTGTTTTATCCATTCCCTACCTCAGCACAATTTTGAGGGCAGGTGTCCTTTACAGGCCTGAGTCCTTGTGAATATTAAGTGACCATGAGCTGTGGGTTAAAAGCTGCTCTTGCGGGAATGGGCCACAAGGCGGCAGCATTTCTCCTTTACCAAATCTGGTTACTAGGGCAACAGAGCCTTACTGGAAGTGGTGTTCTAGGTTGTAAATTAGAATGGAATGTGCCAGGAAAAAGCCCTTTAAGTTTATGTCTCATTACTTCTTGTTCGTAGTTTTAAGTTAATTTTTATTTTTTATCACAGCAAACTTGATTACAATGTTTTGTTTGTTCTAGGTGTGCAAGATGTGCTTCTTTCACACATATACATATATCTATTCTTCTTCAGATCCTTTTTCCATGTAGGTTATGACACAATGTTGAGTAGTCTTCCCTTGGTATTCCGTAGATCTTTGGTGATTATATATTTCACATGTGTTTGTATCTCTCCGTTAACCTCAATATGGTAGTGTATCCAATCCTCACACCTTTCCATTTGGCGAAGCATAAGTTTTTGTTCTGAATCTGTGATTGCCTTTCTCTGTGGAAATATCTTCGTTTGTTTCAATTTTTAGGTAACACCTGTATGTGATATGATAGGATATGTGTCTTTCGCTGTCTCACTTACTACAAGTTGCGTGATTACTTGTAGACTCATCTATGGTGCTGCAAATGGCATTGTTTCATTTTTTCGCTAGCTCATATTCCATGTGTACATGTAGCAGTTCTTCTTTGTCCACCCATCTGTCGGTGGACTTTTTGGTTACTTCCATATCTTGGCTATTGTAATACTATGCAATGCAGATTTGCCTGCCTGTGTCTTTCCAATTCTGTCTTCTTAGGTTATAGTTCCAGGAATGGGTCTGTTGGATCATATGGTAGCTCAATGTTTACCTTTCAAAGGCACCTCCATTCTGTTCTCTTTAGTGGCTCTTTCCAGGTTACGTCCCACGTAAAGTTGAGGGTATGCACTTCTCCACAGCACCTTCAGCATTTATTCTTTGTAGTTTTTTGCTGATGGTTATTCTGACTGGTGTGAGCTGATACCTCTTTGTGGTTGAATTTGCATGTGTCTCATAATGTGTTGAAATTGAGCTTTAAGACATGTGCTTTTTATTTTTCCAGCTGTGATTAGAGCTTAGTTCTTCAAAGTGTTTACTTGAAGTATGTGTCACCTTTTGAAATATTTTGGCCATTACCTCCCTCAAGACATTTTGAGGTCAGGTTTCATTTACAGCCCTGCTGTACTAGTTCATATGAAGTGACCATTAGCTCAAGCTTTAAACCTGCTTTTGCAGGTAACGGCCAGAGGGCGGCAGCCTTTCTACATTCCCCACGCTGGTACTAGGGAAACAGACCTACCAGCCAGTGGTGATAGGGTACGGGTGAGTGTATGGCGTAGGGTATGTGTTAGGGTTAGCTTTAGGGTTAAGGGTAGGTTTAGGGTACGGTTTAGGATTAGGATACGTGTTAGGGTTAGGTTATGGGTTAGGGTTAAGGTACGCGTTAGGGTTAAGTTATTTATTAAACCTTTCCCACTCGCTATATACCAGTTAGCACGTAAAGGAATATTATTTGCGGTCCAGCCATGGAGAAGCATTTAGACACTAGGATAAGATAAAGAACACACACATTATAAAGAAATCACATTAGGATTTTCTTTTTAACCTGTTCCTTAAAACACTAGTGCTTAGAAAATCTACTGGAGGCAGAAGCAGTCAAGGGTAGTTTAGGGTTAGGGTTAGGGTTAGGGTACGGCTTAAGGTATGGGTTAGGGTACAAGTGAGGCTATGGCGTAGGGTATGGCTTACGGTTAGGGTTAGGGTTAAGGGTAGGTTTAGGGTACGGTTTAGGATTAGGGTACGTGTTAGGGGTAGGTTATGGGTTAGGGTTAGGGTACGTGTTAGGGTTAAGTTATTTATTAAACCTATCCCACTCGCTACATACCACTTAGCACGTAAAGTAGTATTATTTGGAGTCTAGCCATGGAGAAGCTTTTAGACACTAGGATAAGATTAAGAACTCACACATTATAAAGAAATCACATTAGGATTTTCTTTTTAACCTGTTCCTTAAAACACTAGTGCTTAGGAAACCTACTGGAGGCAGAAGCAGTCAAGGGTTAGGGTTAGGGTTAGGGTTAGGTTTAGGGTTAGGCTTAGGGTACGGCTTAGGCTACGGCGAGGGTATGGTGTAGAGTATGGGTTAGGGTTAGTTTTAGGGTTAGGGCTAGGTTTAGGGTATGGTTTAGGATTAGGGTACGTGTTAGGGTTAGGTTATTGGTTAAGGTTAGGGTACGTGTTAGGGTTAGGGTATTTATTAAACCTATCCCACTCGCTAGATACCACTTAGCATGTTAAGGAATATTATTTGGGGTCCAGCCATGGAGAAGCTTTTAGACACTAGGATAAGATTAAGAACACACACATTATAAAGAAATCACATTAGGATTTTCTTTTTAACCTGTTCCTTAAAACACTAGTGCTTAGGAAATCTACTGGAGGCAGAAGCAGTCAAGGGTTAGGCTTAGGGTTAGTGTTAGGGTTAGGGTTAGTGTTAGGTTTAGGGTTAGGGTACGGCTTAGGTTACGGGTTAGGGTTAGTGTTAGGGTTGGGGTTAGGGTTAGGGTACGGCTTAGGGTACGGGCGAGGGTACGGTGTAGAGTATGGGTATGTTTAGGGTTAGTTTTAGGTTTAGGGCTAGGGTTAGGGTACGTGTTAGGGTTAGGTTATGTGTTAGGGTTAGGGTACGTGTTAGGGTTAGGGTACTTATTAAACCTATCCCACTCGCTAGATACCACTTAGCACATAAAGGAATATTATTTGGGGTCCAGCCATGGAGAAGCTTTTAGACAGTAGGATAAGATTAAGAACTCACACATTATAAAGAAATCACATTAGGATTTTCTTTTTAACCTGTTCCTTAAAACACTAGTGCTTAGGAAATCTACTGGAGGCAGAAGCAGTCAAGGGTAGTTTAGGGTTAGGGTTAGGGTAAGGGTTAGGGTTAGGTTACGGCTTAGGGTACGCGTGAGGGTATGGCGTAGGGTATGGGTTAGGGTTAGGGTTAGTTTTAGGGTTAGGGCTAGGTTTAGGGTATGGGTTAGGATTAGGCTACGTGTTAGGGTTAGGTGATGGGTTAGGGTTAGGGTACGCGTTAGGGTTAGGGTACACGTTAGGGTTAGGGTATTTATTAAACCTATCCCACTCTCTAGATACCACTTAGTACGTAAAGGAATATTATTTGAGGTCCAGCCATGGAGAAGCTTTTAGACACAAGGATAAGATAAAGAACACACACATTATAAAGAAATCACATTAGGATTTTCTTTTTAACCTGTTCCTTAAAACACTAGTGCTTAGGAAATGTGCTGGAGAGAGAAGCAGTCAAGGGTAGTTTAGGGTTAGGGTTAGGGTTCGGGTTAGGGTACAGGTTAGGGTACGGGTTAGGGTAGGGTACACTTTTAGGTAACTCCTAAAAGTGATATGATAGGATATGTGTGTTTTGCTTTCTCACTTACTACAAGTGGCGTGATTACGTCTAGACTCATCTATGGTGCTGCAAATGGCATTGTTTCATTGTTTCACCAGCTAATAATCCATCTGTACATGGAGGAGTTCTTCTTTGTCCACCCATCTGTTGGTGGACTTTTTGGTTACTTCCATATCTTGGCTATTGTAATACTGTGCAATGCAGATTTGCCTGCCTGTGTCTTTCCAATTCTGTCTTCTTAGATTGTAGGTCCAGGAGTGGGCCTGCTGGATCATATGGTAGCTCAATGTTTACCTTTTAAAGGCACCTCCATTCTGTTCTCTTTAGTGGCTCTTTCCAGGTTACGGCCCACATAAAGGTGAGGGTATGCATTTCTCCACAGCACCTACAGCATTTATTCTTTGTAGTTTTTTGCTGATGGTTATTCTGACTGGTGTGAGCTGATACCTCTTTGTGGTTGAATTTGCATGTGTCTCATAATGCGTTGAAATTGAGCTTTAAGACATGTGTTTTTTTTTTTCCAGCTGTGATTAGAGCTTAGTTCTTCAAAGTGTTTACTTGAAGTATGTGTCACCTTTTGAAATATTTTGGCCATTACCTCCCTCAAGACATTTTGAGGGCAGGTTTCATTTACAGCCCTGCAGTACTAGTTCATATGAAGTGACCATTAGCTCAAGCTTTAAACCTGCTTTTGCAGGTAACGGCCAGAGGGCGGCAGCCTTTCTACGTTCCCCACGCTGGTACTAGGGAAACAGACCTACCAGCCAGTGGTGCTCTTCGGTTATAAGTTAGAGTGGAATGTGCCCAGAGAAACCCACAGATGCTGATGTCTCCTTACATTTGTTTGTTTTTTAAATTTAATTTATAATTTTTACTGGAGTACTATTCCGTTGTATACATGGACCACTTCTTCTTGGTGCATTCCTCTGTTGATGGACATTTTTGTTGCTTCCATGTGTTGACTATGGTAAGTAATGCTGGCGTACAGGTTTGCCAGCCTGTGACTTTTTGATTCTCATTTTCTCAGGTGATAGGCTCAGCAGATGGTATGCTTGATTCACTGGTAGCTCAATGTTTACCTTTTCAAAGCACCTCCATTGTGTTTACAGTAATGGTTCTTACCACGTCCCCCTTAGAGCTCAGGGTACACATTTCTCCACAATCCCTTCAGCATGTATTGTTTGCAGCATTTTTGCTGATGGCCATTCTGACTGCTGTGAGCTGATAGGTATTTGTAATTTCGGTTTGCGTATCTTTCAAAATTCCTAAATTTTATCATTTTCCCACGCCTTTTTCTTTTCACTTAAAAGAAAAAACCGTGTGTACAATATACCTCTTGAAATTGTCTTCTTCGAAGGTTGCCCTCTTTTGAATTTTTTGGTCGATTTTTGACCCCAGAAATTTTTTGGAGGGCAGGTGTCATTTAGAGAACTGCACGTTGGTGAATACTTAGTGACCTTTCCAGGGGGTTTAAAGCTGCTGTTGTGGGAAACGGCCACAAGGAGGCAGCATTTCTCCCTTCCCCAATCTGGGTACTAGGGCAGCAGAGCCTTTCTGGAAGTCGTTGTCCTAGGTTGTAAATGAGAATGGAATTTTCCAGGAGAAAGCCGCATAAGTTTATGTCTCATTACTTCTTCTTGGTTTTTTAAATTTCTTTAATCAGAGTAAAGATTAGAATATTGTTTGTCCTAGGTGTACACAATCTGGTTCATTTGCACATTATGTATGTCTATTAATGTACAGATCCTCTTCCCATGTAAACTATTACAGTGTTCCATAGACCTCCCTTGCTATATGTTCGGTCTTTTTGATACATGTATATAATATGTATTTGTATACGTATAGTAACACTATTCTTTATTTATCAATTCCCCCCTCCTTTCCTTTTAGATGAGCATAGTTTGTTTTGTAAGCCCGTGAGTGTCTTTCTCTTTGGAAATATGTTCATTTGTGTCAGTTATTAGATAATGCCATAAGTGATATTATAGGATATAGGTCTTTTGCTTTCCGTCCTACTTCATGTTTTGTAATTATCTCCAGGCTCATGTATGGTGCCTCAAAGAGCAGTGCTTCAATGTTTTCCATGGCTAATATTCCATTGTGTACATGGACCACTTCTTCTTGGTGCATTCCTCTGTTGATGGACGTTTTCGTTGCTTCCAAGTGTTGCCTATGGTAACTATTGCTGGAGTGCAGGATTGCCAGCCTGTGACTTTTGGATTTTCATTTTCTCAGGTGATACACCCAGCAGTGGGTATGATTGATTGACTGGTATGGTAGCTCAATGTTACCTTTTCAAGGCACCTCAATTGTGCTTTCATTAGTGGCTCTTACCACGTCCCCCTTAGAATCGAGGGTACTCATTTCTCCACAATCACGTCAGCATTTATTGTTTGCAGCATTTTTGTCGAGGGCCATTCTGACTGCTGTGAGCTGATAGGTTTTTGTAATTTGGGTTGATATGTCTTTAAAAATTCCTAAAATTCATCATTTTTCCACGCCTTTTTCTTTTGTGTTAAAAGAAAAAAGAAAAAAAAAGTGTGAGTACAATCTACCTCTTCAAATTGTCTTTTTGGAAGGTTGCACTCTTGAATATTTTGGTTGATTTTCGACCTCAGTATTTTTTGGAGGGCAGGTGTCATTTACAGTACTGAATTGGTGAATATTTAGTGACCTTTTGCAGTGGGTTTAAAGCTGCTGTTGTTGAAAATGGCCACAAGGAGGCAGCATTTCTCCATTCCCAAATCTGGGTACTAGGGCAGCAGAGCCGTTCTGGAAGTCGTTTACCTAGGTTGTAAATTTGAATGGAATGTGCCAGGAAAACCACCCATAAGTTTATGTCTCATTACTTCTAGTTCGTTGTTTTAATTTTTTACATTGGGGTAATGGTTCGAATGTTGTTTGTCCAAGGTGTACACACTCTGGTTCATTTACACATTATATATATCTATTTATGTAGAGATCCTCTTCCCATGTAAATTATTACAGAGTGTTCCGTCAACCTCCCTTGCTATATGGTCGGTCTTTTTGATATATGTATATAATATGAATTTGTATACAGATGGTAACGCTAATCTTCATTTATCCATTCCCCCCACCTTTCCTTTTAGGTAAGCATAGTTTTCTTTTATAAGTCTGTGATTGCCTTTCCCTGTGGAAATATGTTCATTTGTGTCAGTTATTAGATAACGCCTATAAGTGATTTCATAGGATATAGGACTTTTGCTTTCCGACTTCCCTCATGTTCTGTGATTATCTCCAAGATCATCTATGGTGCCTCAAAGAGCAGTGTTTCATTGTTTTCCATGGCTAGTATTCATTGTGTACATGGACCACTTTTCTTTATCCCTTCATCTGTTGATGGACATTTTGGTTGCTTCACTGTCTTGTCTATTGTGAATAAGGCTGCAGTGCAGCTTTTGCAGCCCGGGTCTTCTTGATTCTGGTCTTCTCAGGTGAGAGGCCCATTGGTGTGCCTGCTGGATTGAATGGTACCTCACTTTTTCCTTTTAAACGCAGCTCCTTTCTGTTCTCATTATTGGCTGTTAACCACTTTACATCTCACCAGCAGCTAGAGGGTACACAGTTCTCTAAAACCTCTTCAGCATTGATTGTTTGTAGGCTTTTTGCTGATGGTCAGTCGACTGGTGTGAGTTGAAAACTTTTTGTAGATTAGATTGCATGAGTCTAATACTTCCTGAGGTTGAGCTTTTATCCATTTTCCTTTTTTAAAAAAGAGAGTGAGTAAAACTTACCTCTTCATACTATCTTCTTGAAAATGTTGCCTGTTTTGAATTGTTTTATCCATTCCCTACCTCAGCACAATTTTGAGGGCAGGTGTCCTTTACAGGCCTGAGTCCTTGTGAATATTAAGTGACCATGAGCTGTGGGTTAAAAGCTGCTCTTGCGGGAATGGGCCACAAGGCGGCAGCATTTCTCCTTTACCAAATCTGGTTACTAGGGCAACAGAGCCTTACTGGAAGTGGTGTTCTAGGTTGTAAATTAGAATGGAATGTGCCAGGAAAAAGCCCTTTAAGTTTATGTCTCATTACTTCTTGTTCGTAGTTTTAAGTTAATTTTTATTTTTTATCACAGCAAACTTGATTACAATGTTTTGTTTGTTCTAGGTGTGCAAGATGTGCTTCTTTCACACATATACATATATCTATTCTTCTTCAGATCCTTTTCCCATGTAGGTTATGACACAATGTTGAGTAGTCTTCCCTTGGTATTCCGTAGATCTTTGGTGATTATATATTTCACATGTGTTTGTATCTCTCCGTTAACCTCAATATGGTAGTGTATCCAATCCTCACACCTTTCCATTTGGCGAAGCATAAGTTTTTGTACTGAATCTGTGATTGCCTTTCTCTGTGGAAATATCTTCGTTTGTTTCAATTTTTAGGTAACACCTGTATGTGATATGATAGGATATGTGTCTTTCGCTGTCTCACTTACTACAAGTTGCGTGATTACTTGTAGACTCATCTATGGTGCTGCAAATGGCATTGTTTCATTTTTTCGCTAGCTCATATTCCATGTGTACATGTAGCAGTTCTTCTTTGTCCACCCATCTGTCGGTGGACTTTTTGGTTACTTCCATATCTTGGCTATTGTAATACTATGCAATGCAGATTTGCCTGCCTGTGTCTTTCCAATTCTGTCTTCTTAGGTTTTAGTTCCAGGAATGGGTCTGTTGGATCATATGGTAGCTCAATGTTTACCTTTCAAAGGCACCTCCATTCTGTTCTCTTTAGTGGCTCTTTCCAGGTTACGTCCCACGTAAAGTTGAGGGTATGCACTTCTCCACAGCACCTTCAGCATTTATTCTTTGTAGTTTTTTGCTGATGGTTATTCTGACTGGTGTGAGCTGATACCTCTTTGTGGTTGAATTTGCATGTGTCTCATAATGTGTTGAAATTGAGCTTTAAGACATGTGCTTTTTATTTTTCCAGCTGTGATTAGAGCTTAGTTCTTCAAAGTGTTTACTTAAAGTATGTGTCACCTTTTGAAATATTTTGGCCATTACCTCCCTCAAGACATTTTGAGGGCAGGTTTCATTTACAGCCCTGCAGTACTAGTTCATATGAAGTGACCATTAGCTCAAGCTTTAAACCTGCTTTTGCAGGTAACGGCCAGAGGGCGGCAGCCTTTCTACGTTCCCCACGCTGGTACTAGGGAAACAGACCTACCAGCCAGTGGTGATAGAGTACGGGTGAGTGTATGGCGTAGGGTATGTGTTAGGGTTAGCTTTAGGGTTAAGGGTAGGTTTAGGGTACGGTTTAGGATTAGGATACGTGTTAGGGTTAGGTTATGGGTTAGGGTTAAGGTACGCGTTAGGGTTAAGTTATTTATTAAACCTTTCCCACTCGCTATATACCAGTTAGCACGTAAAGGAATATTATTTGCGGTCCAGCCATGGAGAAGCATTTAGACACTAGGATAAGATAAAGAACACACACATTATAAAGAAATCACATTAGGATTTTCTTTTTAACCTGTTCCTTAAAACACTAGTGCTTAGAAAATCTACTGGAGGCAGAAGCAGTCAAGGGTAGTTTAGGGTTAGGGTTAGGGTTAGGGTACGGCTTAAGGTACGGGTTAGGGTACAAGTGAGGCTATGGCGTAGGGTATGGCTTACGGTTAGGGTTAGGGTTAAGGGTAGGTTTAGGGTACGGTTTAGGATTAGGGTACGTGTTAGGGGTAGGTTATGGGTTAGGGTTAGGGTACGTGTTAGGGTTAAGTTATTTATTAAACCTATCCCACTCGCTACATACCACTTAGCACGTAAAGTAGTATTATTTGGAGTCTAGCCATGGAGAAGCTTTTAGACACTAGGATAAGATTAAGAACTCACACATTATAAAGAAATCACATTAGGATTTTCTTTTTAACCTGTTCCTTAAAACACTAGTGCTTAGGAAACCTACTGGAGGCAGAAGCAGTCAAGGGTTAGGGTTAGGGTTAGGGTTAGGTTTAGGGTTAGGCTTAGGGTACGGCTTAGGCTACGGCGAGGGTATGGTGTAGAGTATGGGTTAGGGTTAGTTTTAGGGTTAGGGCTAGGTTTAGGGTATGGTTTAGGATTAGGGTACGTGTTAGGGTTAGGTTATTGGTTAAGGTTAGGGTACGTGTTAGGGTTAGGGTATTTATTAAACCTATCCCACTCGCTAGATACCACTTAGCATGTTAAGGAATATTATTTGGGGTCCAGCCATGGAGAAGCTTTTAGACACTAGGATAAGATTAAGAACACACACATTATAAAGAAATCACATTAGGATTTTCTTTTTAACCTGTTCCTTAAAACACTAGTGCTTAGGAAATCTACTGGAGGCAGAAGCAGTCAAGGGTTAGGGTTAGGGTTAGTGTTAGGGTTAGGGTTAGTGTTAGGTTTAGGGTTAGGGTACGGCTTAGGTTACGGGTTAGGGTTAGTGTTAGGGTTGGGGTTAGGGTTAGGGTACGGCTTAGGGTACGGGCGAGGGTACGGTGTAGAGTATGGGTAGGTTTAGGGTTAGTTTTAGGTTTAGGGCTAGGGTTAGGGTACGTGTTAGGGTTAGGTTATGTGTTAGGGTTAGGGTACGTGTTAGGGTTAGGGTACTTATTAAACCTATCCCACTCGCTAGATACCACTTAGCACATAAAGGAATATTATTTGGGGTCCAGCCATGGAGAAGCTTTTAGGCAGTAGGATAAGATTAAGAACTCACACATTATAAAGAAATCACATTAGGATTTTCTTTTTAACCTGTTCCTTAAAACACTAGTGCTTAGGAAATCTACTGGAGGCAGAAGCAGTCAAGGGTAGTTTAGGGTTAGGGTTAGGGTAAGGGTTAGGGTTAGGTTATGGCTTAGGGTACGCGTGAGGGTATGGCGTAGGGTATGGGTTAGGGTTAGGGTTAGGGCTAGGTTTAGGGTATGGGTTAGTATTAGGCTACGTGTTAGGGTTAGGTGATGGGTTAGGGTTAGGGTACGCGTTAGGGTTAGGGTACACGTTAGGGTTAGGGTATTTATTAAACCTATCCCACTCTCTAGATACCACTTAGTACGTAAAGGAATATTATTTGAGGTCCAGCCATGGAGAAGCTTTTAGACACTAGGATAAGATAAAGAACACACACATTATAAAGAAATCACATTAGGATTTTCTTTTTAAACTGTTCCTTAAAACACTAGTGCTTAGGAAATGTGCTGGAGAGAGAAGCAGTCAAGGGTAGTTTAGGGTTAGGGTTAGGGTTCGGGTTAGGGTACAGGTTAGGGTACGGGTTAGGGTAGGGTACACTTTTAGGTAACTCCTAAAAGTGATATGATAGGATATGTGTGTTTTGCTTTCTCACTTACTACAAGTGGCGTGATTACGTCTAGACTCATCTATGGTGCTGCAAATGGCATTGTTTCATTGTTTCACCAGCTAATAATCCATCTGTACATGGAGGAGTTCTTCTTTGTCCACCCATCTGTTGGTGGACTTTTTGGTTACTTCCATATCTTGGCTATTGTAATACTGTGCAATGCAGATTTGCCTGCCTGTGTCTTTCCAATTCTGTCTTCTTAGATTGTAGGTCCAGGAGTGGGCCTGCTGGATCATATGGTAGCTCAATGTTTACCTTTTAAAGGCACCTCCATTCTGTTCTCTTTAGTGGCTCTTTCCAGGTTACGTCCCACATAAAGGTGAGGGTATGCATTTCTCCACAGCACCTACAGCATTTATTCTTTGTAGTTTTTTGCTGATGGTTATTCTGACTGGTGTGAGCTGATATCTCTTGGTGGTTGAATTTGCATGTGTCTCATAATGCGTTGAAATTGAGCTTTAAGACATGTGCTTTTTATTTTTCCAGCTGTGATTAGAGCTTAGTTCTTCAAAGTGTTTACTTGAAGTATGTGTCACCCTTTGAAATATTTTGGCCATTACCTCCCTCAAGACATTTTGAGGGCAGGTTTCATTTACAGCCCTGCAGTACTAGTTCATATGAAGTGACCATTAGCTCAAGCTTTAAACCTGCTTTTGCAGGTAACGGCCAGAGGGCGGCAGCCTTTCTACGTTCCCCACGCTGGTACTAGGGAAACAGACCTACCAGCCAGTGGTGTTCTTCGGTTATAAGTTAGAGTGGAATGTGCCCGGAGAAACCCACAGATGCTGATGTCTCCTTACATTTGTTTGTTTTTTAAATTTAATTTATAATTTTTACTGGAGTACTATTCCGTTGTATACATGGACCACTTCTTCTTGGTGCATTCCTCTGTTGATGGACATTTTTGTTGCTTCCATGTGTTGACTATGGTAAGTAATGCTGGCGTACAGGTTTGCCAGCCTGTGACTTTTTGATTCTCATTTTCTCGGGTGATAGGCTCAGCAGATGGTATGCTTGATTCACTGGTAGCACAATGTTTACCTTTTCAAAGCACCTCCATTGTGTTTACAGTAATGGTTCTTACCACGTCCCCCTTAGAGCTCAGGGTACACATTTCTCCACAATCCCTTCAGCATGTATTGTTTGCAGCATTTTTGCTGATGGCCATTCTGACTGCTGTGAGCTGATAGGTATTTGTAATTTCGGTTTGCGTATCTTTCAAAATTCCTAAATTTTATCATTTTCCCACGCCTTTTTCTTTTCACTTAAAAGAAAAAACCGTGTGTACAATATACCTCTTGAAATTGTCTTCTTCGAAGGTTGCCCTCTTTTGAATTTTTTGGTCGATTTTTGACCCCAGAAATTTTTTGGAGGGCAGGTGTCATTTACAGAACTGCACGTTGGTGAATACTTAGTGACCTTTCCCAGTGGGTTTAAAGCTGCTGTTGTGGGAAACGGCCACAAGGAGGCAGCATTTCTCCCTTCCCCAATCTGGGTACTAGGGCAGCAGAGCCTTTCTGGAAGTCGTTGTCCTAGGTTGTACATGAGAATGGAATTTTCCAGGAGAAAGCCGCATAAGTTTATGTCTCATTACTTCTTCTTGGTTTTTTAAATTTCTTTAATCAGAGTAAAGATTAGAATATTGTTTGTCCTAGGTGTACACAATCTGGTTCATTTGCACATTATGTATGTCTATTAATGTACAGATCCTCTTCCCATGTAAAATATTACAGTGTTCCATAGACCTCCCTTGCTATATGTTCGGTCTTTTTGATACATGTATATAATATGTATTTGTATACGTATAGTAACACTATTCTTTATTTATCAATTCCCCCCTCCTTTCCTTTTAGATGAGCATAGTTTGTTTTGTAAGCCCGTGAGTGTCTTTCTCTTTGGAAATATGTTCATTTGTGTCAGTTATTAGATAATGCCATAAGTGATATTATAGGATATAGGTCTTTTGCTTTCCGTCCTACTTCATGTTTTGTAATTATCTCCAGGCTCATGTATGGTGCCTCAAAGAGCAGTGCTTCAATGTTTTCCATGGCTAATATTCCATTGTGTACATGGACCACTTCTTCTTGGTGCATTCCTCTGTTGATGGACGTTTTCGTTGCTTCCAAGTGTTGCCTATGGTAACTATTGCTGGAGTGCAGGATTGCCAGCCTGTGACTTTTGGATTTTCATTTTCTCAGGTGATACACCCAGCAGTGGGTATGATTGATTGACTGGTATGGTAGCTCAATGTTACCTTTTCAAGGCACCTCAATTGTGCTTTCATTAGTGGCTCTTACCACGTCCCCCTTAGAATCGAGGGTACTCATTTCTCCACAATCACGTCAGCATTTATTGTTTGCAGCATTTTTGTCGAGGGCCATTCTGACTGCTGTGAGCTGATAGGTTTTTGTAATTTGGGTTGACATGTCTTTAAAAATTCCTAAAATTCATCATTTTTCCACGCCTTTTTCTTTTGTGTTAAAAGAAAAAAGAAAAAAAAAGTGTGAGTACAATCTACCTCTTCAAATTGTCTTTTTGGAAGGTTGCACTCTTGAATATTTTGGTTGATTTTCGACCTCAGTATTTTTTGGAGGGCAGGTGTCATTTACAGTACTGAATTGGTGAATATTTAGTGACCTTTTGCAGTGGGTTTAAAGCTGCTGTTGTTGAAAATGGCCACAAGGAGGCAGCATTTCTCCATTCCCAAATCTGGGTACTAGGGCAGCAGAGCCGTTCTGGAAGTCGTTTACCTAGGTTGTAAATTTGAATGGAATGTGCCAGGAAAACCACCCATAAGTTTATGTCTCATTACTTCTAGTTCGTTGTTTTAATTTTTTACATTGGGGTAATGGTTCGAATGTTGTTTGTCCAAGGTGTACACACTCTGGTTCATTTACACATTATATATATCTATTTATGTAGAGATCCTCTTCCCATGTAAATTATTACAGAGTGTTCCGTCAACCTCCCTTGCTATATGGTCGGTCTTTTTGATATATGTATATAATATGAATTTGTATACAGATGGTAACGCTAATCTTCATTTATCCATTCCCCCCACCTTTCCTTTTAGGTAAGCATAGTTTTCTTTTATAAGTCTGTGATTGCCTTTCCCTGTGGAAATATGTTCATTTGTGTCAGTTATTAGATAACGCCTATAAGTGATTTCATAGGATATAGGACTTTTGCTTTCCGACTTCCCTCATGTTCTGTGATTATCTCCAAGATCATCTATGGTGCCTCAAAGAGCAGTGTTTCATTGTTTTCCATGGCTAGTATTCATTGTGTACATGGACCACTTTTCTTTATCCCTTCATCTGTTGATGGACATTTTGGTTGCTTCACTGTCTTGTCTATTGTGAATAAGGCTGCAGTGCAGCTTTTGCAGCCCGGGTCTTCTTGATTCTGGTCTTCTCAGGTGAGAGGCCCATTGGTGTGCCTGCTGGATTGAATGGTACCTCACTTTTTCCTTTTAAACGCAGCTCCTTTCTGTTCTCATTATTGGCTGTTAACCACTTTACATCTCACCAGCAGCTAGAGGGTACACAGTTCTCTAAAACCTCTTCAGCATTGATTGTTTGTAGGCTTTTTGCTGATGGTCAGTCGACTGGTGTGAGTTGAAAACTTTTTGTAGATTAGATTGCATGAGTCTAATACTTCCTGAGGTTGAGCTTTTATCCATTTTCCTTTTTTAAAAAAGAGAGTGAGTAAAACTTACCTCTTCATACTATCTTCTTGAAAATGTTGCCTGTTTTGAATTGTTTTATCCATTCCCTACCTCAGCACAATTTTGAGGGCAGGTGTCCTTTACAGGCCTGAGTCCTTGTGAATATTAAGTGACCATGAGCTGTGGGTTAAAAGCTGCTCTTGCGGGAATGGGCCACAAGGCGGCAGCATTTCTCCTTTACCAAATCTGGTTACTAGGGCAACAGAGCCTTACTGGAAGTGGTGTTCTAGGTTGTAAATTAGAATGGAATGTGCCAGGAAAAAGCCCTTTAAGTTTATGTCTCATTACTTCTTGTTCGTAGTTTTAAGTTAATTTTTATTTTTTATCACAGCAAACTTGATTACAATGTTTTGTTTGTTCTAGGTGTGCAAGATGTGCTTCTTTCACACATATACATATATCTATTCTTCTTCAGATCCTTTTCCCATGTAGGTTATGACACAATGTTGAGTAGTCTTCCCTTGGTATTCCGTAGATCTTTGGTGATTATATGTTTCACATGTGTTTGTATCTCTCCGTTAACCTCAATATGGTAGTGTATCCAATCCTCACACCTTTCCATTTGGCGAAGCATAAGTTTTTGTTCTGAATCTGTGATTGCCTTTCTCTGTGGAAATATCTTCGTTTGTTTCAATTTTTAGGTAACACCTGTATGTGATATGATAGGATATGTGTCTTTCGCTGTCTCACTTACTACAAGTTGCGTGATTATTTGTAGACTCATCTATGGTGCTGCAAATGGCATTGTTTCATTTTTTCGCTAGCTCATATTCCATGTGTACATGTAGCAGTTCTTCTTTGTCCACCCATCTGTCGGTGGACTTTTTGGTTACTTCCATATCTTGGCTATTGTAATACTATGCAATGCAGATTTGCCTGCCTGTGTCTTTCCAATTCTGTCTTCTTAGGTTATAGTTCCAGGAATGGGTCTGTTGGATCATATGGTAGCTCAATGTTTACCTTTCAAAGGCACCTCCATTCTGTTCTCTTTAGTGGCTCTTTCCAGGTTACGTCCCACGTAAAGTTGAGGGTATGCACTTCTCCACAGCACCTTCAGCATTTATTCTTTGTAGTTTTTTGCTGATGGTTATTCTGACTGGTGTGAGCTGATACCTCTTTGTGGTTGAATTTGCATGTGTCTCATAATGTGTTGAAATTGAGCTTTAAGACATGTGCTTTTTATTTTTCCAGCTGTGATTAGAGCTTAGTTCTTCAAAGTGTTTACTTGAAGTATGTGTCACCTTTTGAAATATTTTGGCCATTACCTCCCTCAAGACATTTTGAGGTCAGGTTTCATTTACAGCCCTGCTGTACTAGTTCATATGAAGTGACCATTAGCTCAAGCTTTAAACCTGCTTTTGCAGGTAACGGCCAGAGGGCGGCAGCCTTTCTACATTCCCCACGCTGGTACTAGGGAAACAGACCTACCAGCCAGTGGTGATAGGGTACGGGTGAGTGTATGGCGTAGGGTATGTGTTAGGGTTAGCTTTAGGGTTAAGGGTAGGTTTAGGGTACGGTTTAGGATTAGGATACGTGTTAGGGTTAGGTTATGGGTTAGGGTTAAGGTACGCGTTAGGGTTAAGTTATTTATTAAACCTTTCCCACTCGCTATATACCAGTTAGCACGTAAAGGAATATTATTTGCGGTCCAGCCATGGAGAAGCATTTAGACACTAGGATAAGATAAAGAACACACACATTATAAAGAAATCACATTAGGATTTTCTTTTTAACCTGTTCCTTAAAACACTAGTGCTTAGAAAATCTACTGGAGGCAGAAGCAGTCAAGGGTAGTTTAGGGTTAGGGTTAGGGTTAGGGTACGGCTTAAGGTACGGGTTAGGGTACAAGTGAGGCTATGGCGTAGGGTATGGCTTACGGTTAGGGTTAGGGTTAAGGGTAGGTTTAGGGTACGGTTTAGGATTAGGGTACGTGTTAGGGGTAGGTTATGGGTTAGGGTTAGGGTACGTGTTAGGGTTAAGTTATTTATTAAACCTATCCCACTCGCTACATACCACTTAGCACGTAAAGTAGTATTATTTGGAGTCTAGCCATGGAGAAGCTTTTAGACACTAGGATAAGATTAAGAACTCACACATTATAAAGAAATCACATTAGGATTTTCTTTTTAACCTGTTCCTTAAAACACTAGTGCTTAGGAAACCTACTGGAGGCAGAAGCAGTCAAGGGTTAGGGTTAGGGTTAGGGTTAGGTTTAGGGTTAGGCTTAGGGTACGGCTTAGGCTAGGGCGAGGGTATGGTGTAGAGTATGGGTTAGGGTTAGTTTTAGGGTTAGGGCTAGGTTTAGGGTATGGTTTAGGATTAGGGTACGTGTTAGGGTTAGGTTATTGGTTAAGGTTAGGGTACGTGTTAGGGTTAGGGTATTTATTAAACCTATCCCACTCGCTAGATACCACTTAGCATGTTAAGGAATATTATTTGGGGTCCAGCCATGGAGAAGCTTTTAGACACTAGGATAAGATTAAGAACACACACATTATAAAGAAATCACATTAGGATTTTCTTTTTAACCTGTTCCTTAAAACACTAGTGCTTAGGAAATCTACTGGAGGCAGAAGCAGTCAAGGGTTAGGCTTAGGGTTAGTGTTAGGGTTAGGGTTAGTGTTAGGTTTAGGGTTAGGGTACGGCTTAGGTTACAGGTTAGGGTTAGTGTTACGGTTGGGGTTAGGGTTAGGGTACGGCTTAGGGTACGGGCGAGGGTATGGTGTAGAGTATGGGTAGGATTAGGGTTAGTTTTAGGTTTAGGGCTAGGGTTAGGGTACGTGTTAGGGTTAGGTTATGTGTTAGGGTTAGGGTACGTGTTAGGGTTAGGGTACTTATTAAACCTATCCCACTCGCTAGATACCACTTAGCACATAAAGGAATATTATTTGGGGTCCAGCCATGGAGAAGCTTTTAGACAGTAGGATAAGATTAAGAACTCACACATTATAAAGAAATCACATTAGGATTTTCTTTTTAACCTGTTCCTTAAAACACTAGTGCTTAGGAAATCTACTGGAGGCAGAAGCAGTCAAGGGTAGTTTAGGGTTAGGGTTAGGGTAAGGGTTAGGGTTAGGTTACGGCTTAGGGTACGCGTGAGGGTATGGCGTAGGGTATGGGTTAGGGTTAGGGTTAGTTTTAGGGTTAGGGCTAGGTTTAGGGTATGGGTTAGGATTAGGCTACGTGTTAGGGTTAGGTGATGGGTTAGGGTTAGTGTACGCGTTAGGGTTAGGGTACACGTTAGGGTTAGGGTATTTATTAAACCTATCCCACTCTCTAGATACCACTTAGTATGTAAAGGAATATTATTTGAGGTCCAGCCATGGAGAAGCTTTTAGACACTAGGATAAGATAAAGAACACACACATTATAAAGAAATCACATTAGGATTTTCTTTTTAACCTGTTCCTTAAAACACTAGTGCTTAGGAAATGTGCTGGAGAGAGAAGCAGTCAAGGGTAGTTTAGGGTTAGGGTTAGGGTTCGGGTTAGGGTACAGGTTAGGGTACGGGTTAGGGTAGGGTACACTTTTAGGTAACTCCTAAAAGTGATATGATAGGATATGTGTGTTTTGCTTTCTCACTTACTACAAGTGGCGTGATTACGTCTAGACTCATCTATGGTGCTGCAAATGGCATTGTTTCATTGTTTCACCAGCTAATAATCCATCTGTACATGGAGGAGTTCTTCTTTGTCCACCCATCTGTTGGTGGACTTTTTGGTTACTTCCATATCTTGGCTATTGTAATACTGTGCAATGCAGATTTGCCTGCCTGTGTCTTTCCAATTCTGTCTTCTTAGATTGTAGGTCCAGGAGTGGGCCTGCTGGATCATATGGTAGCTCAATGTTTACCTTTTAAAGGCACCTCCATTCTGTTCTCTTTAGTGGCTCTTTCCAGGTTACGGCCCACATAAAGGTGAGGGTATGCATTTCTCCACAGCACCTACAGCATTTATTCTTTGTAGTTTTTTGCTGATGGTTATTCTGACTGGTGTGAGCTGATACCTCTTTGTGGTTGAATTTGCATGTGTCTCATAATGCGTTGAAATTGAGCTTTAAGACATGTGCTTTTTATTTTTCCAGCTGTGATTAGAGCTTAGTTCTTCAAAGTGTTTACTTGAAGTATGTGTCACCTTTTGAAATATTTTGGCCATTACCTCCCTCAAGACATTTTGAGGGCAGGTTTCATTTACAGCCCTGCAGTACTAGTTCATATGAAGTGACCATTAGCTCAAGCTTTAAACCTGCTTTTGCAGGTAACGGCCAGAGGGCGGCAGCCTTTCTACGTTCCCCACGCTGGTACTAGGGAAACAGACCTACCAGCCAGTGGTGCTCTTCGGTTATAAGTTAGAGTGGAATGTGCCCGGAGAAACCCACAGATGCTGATGTCTCCTTACATTTGTTTGTTTTTTAAATTTAATTTATAATTTTTACTGGAGTACTATTCCGTTGTATACATGGACCACTTCTTCTTGGTGCATTCCTCTGTTGATGGACATTTTTGTTGCTTCCATGTGTTGACTATGGTAAGTAATGCTGGCGTACAGGTTTGCCAGCCTGTGACTTTTTGATTCTCATTTTCTCAGGTGATAGGCTCAGCAGATGGTATGCTTGATTCACTGGTAGCTCAATGTTTACCTTTTCAAAGCACCTCCATTGTGTTTACAGTAATGGTTCTTACCACGTCCCCCTTAGAGCTCAGGGTACACATTTCTCCACAATCCCTTCAGCATGTATTGTTTGCAGCATTTTTGCTGATGGCCATTCTGACTGCTGTGAGCTGATAGGTATTTGTAATTTCGGTTTGCGTATCTTTCAAAATTCCTAAATTTTATCATTTTCCCACGCCTTTTTCTTTTCACTTAAAAGAAAAAACCGTGTGTACAATATACCTCTTGAAATTGTCTTCTTCGAAGGTTGCCCTCTTTTGAATTTTTTGGTCGATTTTTGACCCCAGAAATTTTTTGGAGGGCAGGTGTCATTTAGAGAACTGCACGTTGGTGAATACTTAGTGACCTTTCCAGGGGGTTTAAAGCTGCTGTTGTGGGAAACGGCCACAAGGAGGCAGCATTTCTCCCTTCCCCAATCTGGGTACTAGGGCAGCAGAGCCTTTCTGGAAGTCGTTGTCCTAGGTTGTAAATGAGAATGGAATTTTCCAGGAGAAAGCCGCATAAGTTTATGTCTCATTACTTCTTCTTGGTTTTTTAAATTTCTTTAATCAGAGTAAAGATTAGAATATTGTTTGTCCTAGGTGTACACAATCTGGTTCATTTGCACATTATGTATGTCTATTAATGTACAGATCCTCTTCCCATGTAAACTATTACAGTGTTCCATAGACCTCCCTTGCTATATGTTCGGTCTTTTTGATACATGTATATAATATGTATTTGTATACGTATAGTAACACTATTCTTTATTTATCAATTCCCCCCTCCTTTCCTTTTAGATGAGCATAGTTTGTTTTGTAAGCCCGTGAGTGTCTTTCTCTTTGGAAATATGTTCATTTGTGTCAGTTATTAGATAATGCCATAAGTGATATTATAGGATATAGGTCTTTTGCTTTCCGTCCTACTTCATGTTTTGTAATTATCTCCAGGCTCATGTATGGTGCCTCAAAGAGCAGTGCTTCAATGTTTTCCATGGCTAATATTCCATTGTGTACATGGACCACTTCTTCTTGGTGCATTCCTCTGTTGATGGACGTTTTCGTTGCTTCCAAGTGTTGCCTATGGTAACTATTGCTGGAGTGCAGGATTGCCAGCCTGTGACTTTTGGATTTTCATTTTCTCAGGTGATACACCCAGCAGTGGGTATGATTGATTGACTGGTATGGTAGCTCAATGTTACCTTTTCAAGGCACCTCAATTGTGCTTTCATTAGTGGCTCTTACCACGTCCCCCTTAGAATCGAGGGTACTCATTTCTCCACAATCACGTCAGCATTTATTGTTTGCAGCATTTTTGTCGAGGGCCATTCTGACTGCTGTGAGCTGATAGGTTTTTGTAATTTGGGTTGACATGTCTTTAAAAATTCCTAAAATTCATCATTTTTCCACGCCTTTTTCTTTTGTGTTAAAAGAAAAAAGAAAAAAAAAGTGTGAGTACAATCTACCTCTTCAAATTGTCTTTTTGGAAGGTTGCACTCTTGAATATTTTGGTTGATTTTCGACCTCAGTATTTTTTGGAGGGCAGGTGTCATTTACAGTACTGAATTGGTGAATATTTAGTGACCTTTTGCAGTGGGTTTAAAGCTGCTGTTGTTGAAAATGGCCACAAGGAGGCAGCATTTCTCCATTCCCAAATCTGGGTACTAGGGCAGCAGAGCCGTTCTGGAAGTCGTTTACCTAGGTTGTAAATTTGAATGGAATGTGCCAGGAAAACCACCCATAAGTTTATGTCTCATTACTTCTAGTTCGTTGTTTTAATTTTTTACATTGGGGTAATGGTTCGAATGTTGTTTGTCCAAGGTGTACACACTCTGGTTCATTTACACATTATATATATCTATTTATGTAGAGATCCTCTTCCCATGTAAATTATTACAGAGTGTTCCGTCAACCTCCCTTGCTATATGGTCGGTCTTTTTGATATATGTATATAATATGAATTTGTATACAGATGGTAACGCTAATCTTCATTTATCCATTCCCCCCACCTTTCCTTTTAGGTAAGCATAGTTTTCTTTTATAAGTCTGTGATTGCCTTTCCCTGTGGAAATATGTTCATTTGTGTCAGTTATTAGATAACGCCTATAAGTGATTTCATAGGATATAGGACTTTTGCTTTCCGACTTCCCTCATGTTCTGTGATTATCTCCAAGATCATCTATGGTGCCTCAAAGAGCAGTGTTTCATTGTTTTCCATGGCTAGTATTCATTGTGTACATGGACCACTTTTCTTTATCCCTTCATCTGTTGATGGACATTTTGGTTGCTTCACTGTCTTGTCTATTGTGAATAAGGCTGCAGTGCAGCTTTTGCAGCCCGGGTCTTCTTGATTCTGGTCTTCTCAGGTGAGAGGCCCATTGGTGTGCCTGCTGGATTGAATGGTACCTCACTTTTTCCTTTTAAACGCAGCTCCTTTCTGTTCTCATTATTGGCTGTTAACCACTTTACATCTCACCAGCAGCTAGAGGGTACACAGTTCTCTAAAACCTCTTCAGCATTGATTGTTTGTAGGCTTTTTGCTGATGGTCAGTCGACTGGTGTGAGTTGAAAACTTTTTGTAGATTAGATTGCATGAGTCTAATACTTCCTGAGGTTGAGCTTTTATCCATTTTCCTTTTTTAAAAAAGAGAGTGAGTAAAACTTACCTCTTCATACTATCTTCTTGAAAATGTTGCCTGTTTTGAATTGTTTTATCCATTCCCTACCTCAGCACAATTTTGAGGGCAGGTGTCCTTTACAGGCCTGAGTCCTTGTGAATATTAAGTGACCATGAGCTGTGGGTTAAAAGCTGCTCTTGCGGGAATGGGCCACAAGGCGGCAGCAGTTCTCCTTTACCAAATCTGGTTACTAGGGCAACAGAGCCTTACTGGAAGTGGTGTTCTAGGTTGTAAATTAGAATGGAATGTGCCAGGAAAAAGCCCTTTAAGTTTATGTCTCATTACTTCTTGTTCGTAGTTTTAAGTTAATTTTTATTTTTTATCACAGCAAACTTGATTACAATGTTTTGTTTGTTCTAGGTGTGCAAGATGTGCTTCTTTCACACATATACATATATCTATTCTTCTTCAGATCCTTTTCCCATGTAGGTTATGACACAATGTTGAGTAGTCTTCCCTTGGTATTCCGTAGATCTTTGGTGATTATATATTTCACATGTGTTTGTATCTCTCCGTTAACCTCAATATGGTAGTGTATCCAATCCTCACACCTTTCCATTTGGCGAAGCATAAGTTTTTGTACTGAATCTGTGATTGCCTTTCTCTGTGGAAATATCTTCGTTTGTTTCAATTTTTAGGTAACACCTGTATGTGATATGATAGGATATGTGTCTTTCGCTGTCTCACTTACTACAAGTTGCGTGATTACTTGTAGACTCATCTATGGTGCTGCAAATGGCATTGTTTCATTTTTTCGCTAGCTCATATTCCATGTGTACATGTAGCAGTTCTTCTTTGTCCACCCATCTGTCGGTGGACTTTTTGGTTACTTCCATATCTTGGCTATTGTAATACTGTGCAATGCAGATTTGCCTGCCTGTGTCTTTCCAATTCTGTCTTCTTAGGTTATAGTTCCAGGAATGGGTCTGTTGGATCATATGGTAGCTCAATGTTTACCTTTCAAAGGCACCTCCATTCTGTTCTCTTTAGTGGCTCTTTCCAGGTTACGTCCCACGTAAAGTTGAGGGTATGCACTTCTCCACAGCACCTTCAGCATTTATTCTTTGTAGTTTTTTGCTGATGGTTATTCTGACTGGTGTGAGCTGATACCTCTTTGTGGTTGAATTTGCATGTGTCTCATAATGTGTTGAAATTGAGCTTTAAGACATGTGCTTTTTATTTTTCCAGCTGTGATTAGAGCTTAGTTCTTCAAAGTGTTTACTTAAAGTATGTGTCACCTTTTGAAATATTTTGGCCATTACCTCCCTCAAGACATTTTGAGGGCAGGTTTCATTTACAGCCCTGCAGTACTAGTTCATATGAAGTGACCATTAGCTCAAGCTTTAAACCTGCTTTTGCAGGTAACGGCCAGAGGGCGGCAGCCTTTCTACGTTCCCCACGCTGGTACTAGGGAAACAGACCTACCAGCCAGTGGTGATAGAGTACGGGTGAGTGTATGGCGTAGGGTATGTGTTAGGGTTAGCTTTAGGGTTAAGGGTAGGTTTAGGGTACGGTTTAGGATTAGGATACGTGTTAGGGTTAGGTTATGGGTTAGGGTTAAGGTACGCATTAGGGTTAAGTTATTTATTAAACCTTTCCCACTCGCTATATACCAGTTAGCACGTAAAGGAATATTATTTGCGGTCCAGCCATGGAGAAGCATTTAGACACTAGGATAAGATAAAGAACACACACATTATAAAGAAATCACATTAGGACTTTCTTTTTAACCTGTTCCTTAAAACACTAGTGCTTAGAAAATCTACTGGAGGCAGAAGCAGTCAAGGGTAGTTTAGGGTTAGGGTTAGTGTTAGGGTACGGCTTAGGGTACGGGTTAGGGTACAGGTGAGGCTATGGCGTAGGGTATGGCTTAGGGTTAGGGTTAGGGTTAAGGGTAGGTTTAGGGTACGGTTTAGGATTAGGGTACGTGTTAGGGGTAGGTTATGGGTTAGGGTTAGGGTACGTGTTAGGGTTAAGTTATTTATTAAACCTATCCCACTCGCTACATACCACTTAGCACGTAAAGTAGTATTATTTGGAGTCTAGCCATGGAGAAGCTTTTAGACAGTAGGATAAGATTAAGAACTCACACATTATAAAGAAATCACATTAGGATTTTCTTTTTAACCTGTTCCTTAAAACACTAGTGCATAGGAAACCTACTGGAGGCAGAAGCAGTCAAGGGTTAGAGTTATGGTTAGTGTTAGGTTTAGGGTTAGGGTACGGCTTAGGTTACGGGTTCGGGTTAGTGTTAGGTTTAGTGTTAGGCTTAGGGTACGGCTTAGGCTACGGCGAGGGTATGGTGTAGAGTATGGGTTAGGGTTAGTTTTAGGGTTAGGGCTAGGTTTAGGGTATGGTTTAGGATTAGGGTACGTGTTAGGGTTAGGTTATTGGTTAAGGTTAGGGTACGTTTTAGGGTTAGGGTATTTATTAAACCTATCCCACTCGCTAGATACCACTTAGCATGTTAAGGAATATTATTTGGGGTCCAGCCATGGAGAAGCTTTTAGACACTAGGATAAGATTAAGAACACACACATTATAAAGAAATCACATTAGGATTTTCTTTTTAACCTGTTACTTAAAACACTAGTGCTTAGGAAATCTACTGGAGGCAGAAGCAGTCAAGGGTTAGGCTTAGGGTTAGTGTTAGGGTTAGGGTTAGTGTTAGGTTTAGGGTTAGGGTATGGCTGAGGTTACGGGTTAGGTTTAGTGTTAGGGTTGGGGTTAGGGTTAGGGTACGGCTTAGGGTACGGGCGAGGGTACGGTGTAGAGTATGGGTAGGTTTAGGGTTAGTTTTAGGTTTAGGGCTAGGGTTAGGGTACGTGTTAGGGTTAGGTTATGTGTTAGGGTTAGGGTACGTGTTAGGGTTAGGGTACTTATTAAACCTATCCCACTCGCTAGATACCACTTAGCACATAAAGGAATATTATTTGGGGTCCAGCCATGGAGAAGCTTTTAGACAGTAGGATAAGATTAAGAACTCACACATTATAAAGAAATCACATTAGGATTTTCTTTTTAACCTGTTCCTTAAAACACTAGTGCTTAGGAAATCTACTGGAGGCAGAAGCAGTCAAGGGTAGTTTAGGGTTAGGGTTAGGGTAAGGGTTAGGGTTAGGTTACGGCTTAGGGTACGCGTGAGGGTATGGCGTAGGGTATGGGTTAGGGTTAGGGTTAGTTTTAGGGTTAGGGCTAGGTTTAGATATGGGTTAGGATTAGGCTACGTGTTAGGGTTAGGTGATGGGTTAGGGTTAGGGTACGCATTAGGGTTAGGGTACACGTTAGGGTTAGGGTATTTATTAAACCTATCCCACTCTCTAGATACCACTTAGTACGTAAAGGAATATTATTTGAGGTCCAGCCATGGAGAAGCTTTTAGACACTAGGATAAGATAAAGAACACACACATTATAAAGAAATCACATTAGGATTTTCTTTTTAACCTGTTCCTTAAAACACTAGTGCTTAGGAAATGTGCTGGAGAGAGAAGCAGTCAAGGGTAGTTTAGGGTTAGGGTTAGGGTTCGTGTTAGGGTACAGGTTAGGGTATGGGTTAGGGTAGGGTACACTTTTAGGTAACTCCTAAAAATGATATGATAGGATATGTGTGTTTTGCTTTCTCACTTACTACAAGTGGCGTGATTACGTCTAGACTCATCTATGGTGCTGCAAATGGCATTGTTTCATTGTTTCACCAGCTAATAATCCATCTGTACATGGAGGAGTTCTTCTTCGTCCACCCATCTGTTGGTGGACTTTTTGGTTACTTCCATATCTTGGCTATTGTAATACTGTGCAATGCAGATTTGCCTGCCTGTGTCTTTCCAATTCTGTCTTCTTAGATTGTAGGTCCAGGAGTGGGCCTGCTGGATCATATGGTAGCTCAATGTTTACCTTTTAAAGGCACCTCCATTCTGTTCTCTTTAGTGGGTCTTTCCAGGTTACGTCCCACATAAAGGTGAGGGTATGCATTTCTCCACAGCACCTACAGCATTTATTCTTTGTAGTTTTTTGCTGATGGTTATTCTGACTGGTGTGAGCTGATACCTCTTTGTGGTTGAATTTGCATGTGTCTCATAATGCGTTGAAATTGAGCTTTAAGACATGTGCTTTTTATTTTTCCAGCTGTGATTAGAGCTTAGTTCTTCAAAGTGTTTACTTGAAGTATGTGTCACCTTTTGAAATATTTTGGCCATTACCTCCCTCAAGACATTTTGAGGGCAGGTTTCATTTACAGCCCTGCAGTACTAGTTCATATGAAGTGACCATTAGCTCAAGCTTTAAACCTGCTTTTGCAGGTAACGGCCAGAGGGCGGCAGCCTTTCTACGTTCCCCACGCTGGTACTAGGGAAACAGACCTACCAGCCAGTGGTGCTCTTCGGTTATAAGTTAGAGTGGAATGTGCCCGGAGAAACCCACAGATGCTGATGTCTCCTTACATTTGTTTGTTTTTTAAATTTAATTTATAATTTTTACTGGAGTACTATTCCGTTGTATACATGGACCACTTCTTCTTGGTGCATTCCTCTGTTGATGGACATTTTTGTTGCTTCCATGTGTTGACTATGGTAAGTAATGCTGGCGTACAGGTTTGCCAGCCTGTGACTTTTTGATTCTCATTTTCTCGGGTGACAGGCTCAGCAGATGGTATGCTTGATTCACTGGTAGCACAATGTTTACCTTTTCAAAGCACCTCCATTGTGTTTACAGTAATGGTTCTTACCACGTCCCCCTTAGAGCTCAGGGTACACATTTCTCCACAATCCCTTCAGCATGTATTGTTTGCAGCATTTTTCCTCATGGCCATTCTGACTGCTGTGAGCTGATAGGTATTTGTAATTTCGGTTTGCGTATCTTTCAAAATTCCTAAATTTTATCATTTTCCCACGCCTTTTTCTTTTCACTTAAAAGAAAAAACCGTGTGTACAATATACCTCTTGAAATTGTCTTCTTCGAAGGTTGCCCTCTTTTGAATTTTTTGTTCGATTTTTGACCCCAGAAATTTTTTGGAGGGCAGGTGTCATTTACAGAACTGCACGTTGGTGAATACTTAGTGACCTTTCCCAGTGGGTTTAAAGCTGCTGTTGTGGGAAACGGCCACAAGGAGGCAGCATTTCTCCATTCCCCAATCTGGGTACTAGGGCAGCAGAGCCTTTCTGGAAGTCGTTGTCCTAGGTTGTACATGAGAATGGAATTTTCCAGGAGAAAGCCGCATAAGTTTATGTCTCATTACTTCTTCTTGGTTTTTTAAATTTCTTTAATCAGAGTAAAGATTAGAATATTGTTTGTCCTAGGTGTACACAATCTGGTTCATTTGCACATTATGTATGTCTATTAATGTACAGATCCTCTTCCCATGTAAAATATTACAGTGTTCCATAGACCTCCCTTGCTATATGTTCGGTCTTTTTGATACATGTATATAATATGTATTTGTATACGTATAGTAACACTATTCTTTATTTATCAATTCCCCCCTCCTTTCCTTTTAGATGAGCATAGTTTGTTTTGTAAGCCCGTGAGTGTCTTTCTCTTTGGAAATATGTTCATTTGTGTCAGTTATTAGATAATGCCATAAGTGATATTATAGGATATAGGTCTTTTGCTTTCCGTCCTACTTCATGTTTTGTAATTATCTCCAGGCTCATGTATGGTGCCTCAAAGAGCAGTGCTTCAATGTTTTCCATGGCTAATATTCCATTGTGTACATGGACCACTTCTTCTTGGTGCATTCCTCTGTTGATGGACGTTTTCGTTGCTTCCAAGTGTTGCCTATGGTAACTATTGCTGGAGTGCAGGATTGCCAGCCTGTGACTTTTGGATTTTCATTTTCTCAGGTGATACACCCAGCAGTGGGTATGATTGATTGACTGGTATGGTAGCTCAATGTTACCTTTTCAAGGCACCTCAATTGTGCTTTCATTAGTGGCTCTTACCACGTCCCCCTTAGAATCGAGGGTACTCATTTCTCCACAATCACGTCAGCATTTATTGTTTGCAGCATTTTTGTCGAGGGCCATTCTGACTGCTGTGAGCTGATAGGTTTTTGTAATTTGGGTTGACATGTCTTTAAAAATTCCTAAAATTCATCATTTTTCCACGCCTTTTTCTTTTGTGTTAAAAGAAAAAAGAAAAAAAAAGTGTGAGTACAATCTACCTCTTCAAATTGTCTTTTTGGAAGGTTGCACTCTTGAATATTTTGGTTGATTTTCGACCTCAGTATTTTTTGGAGGGCAGGTGTCATTTACAGTACTGAATTGGTGAATATTTAGTGACCTTTTGCAGTGGGTTTAAAGCTGCTGTTGTTGAAAATGGCCACAAGGAGGCAGCATTTCTCCATTCCCAAATCTGGGTACTAGGGCAGCAGAGCCGTTCTGGAAGTCGTTTACCTAGGTTGTAAATTTGAATGGAATGTGCCAGGAAAACCACCCATAAGTTTATGTCTCATTACTTCTAGTTCGTTGTTTTAATTTTTTACATTGGGGTAATGGTTCGAATGTTGTTTGTCCAAGGTGTACACACTCTGGTTCATTTACACATTATATATATCTATTTATGTAGAGATCCTCTTCCCATGTAAATTATTACAGAGTGTTCCGTCAACCTCCCTTGCTATATGGTCGGTCTTTTTGATATATGTATATAATATGAATTTGTATACAGATGGTAACGCTAATCTTCATTTATCCATTCCCCCCACCTTTCCTTTTAGGTAAGCATAGTTTTCTTTTATAAGTCTGTGATTGCCTTTCCCTGTGGAAATATGTTCATTTGTGTCAGTTATTAGATAACGCCTATAAGTGATTTCATAGGATATAGGACTTTTGCTTTCCGACTTCCCTCATGTTCTGTGATTATCTCCAAGATCATCTATGGTGCCTCAAAGAGCAGTGTTTCATTGTTTTCCATGGCTAGTATTCATTGTGTACATGGACCACTTTTCTTTATCCCTTCATCTGTTGATGGACATTTTGGTTGCTTCACTGTCTTGTCTATTGTGAATAAGGCTGCAGTGCAGCTTTTGCAGCCCGGGTCTTCTTGATTCTGGTCTTCTCAGGTGAGAGGCCCATTGGTGTGCCTGCTGGATTGAATGGTACCTCACTTTTTCCTTTTAAACGCAGCTCCTTTCTGTTCTCATTATTGGCTGTTAACCACTTTACATCTCACCAGCAGCTAGAGGGTACACAGTTCTCTAAAACCTCTTCAGCATTGATTGTTTGTAGGCTTTTTGCTGATGGTCAGTCGACTGGTGTGAGTTGAAAACTTTTTGTAGATTAGATTGCATGAGTCTAATACTTCCTGAGGTTGAGCTTTTATCCATTTTCCTTTTTTTAAAAAGAGAGTGAGTAAAACTTACCTCTTCATACTATCTTCTTGAAAATGTTGCCTGTTTTGAATTGTTTTATCCATTCCCTACCTCAGCACAATTTTGAGGGCAGGTGTCCTTTACAGGCCTGAGTCCTTGTGAATATTAAGTGACCATGAGCTGTGGGTTAAAAGCTGCTCTTGCGGGAATGGGCCACAAGGCGGCAGCAGTTCTCCTTTACCAAATCTGGTTACTAGGGCAACAGAGCCTTACTGGAAGTGGTGTTCTAGGTTGTAAATTAGAATGGAATGTGCCAGGAAAAAGCCCTTTAAGTTTATGTCTCATTACTTCTTGTTCGTAGTTTTAAGTTAATTTTTATTTTTTATCACAGCAAACTTGATTACAATGTTTTGTTTGTTCTAGGTGTGCAAGATGTGCTTCTTTCACACATATACATATATCTATTCTTCTTCAGATCCTTTTCCCATGTAGGTTATGACACAATGTTGAGTAGTCTTCCCTTGGTATTCCGTAGATCTTTGGTGATTATATATTTCACATGTGTTTGTATCTCTCCGTTAACCTCAATATGGTAGTGTATCCAATCCTCACACCTTTCCATTTGGCGAAGCATAAGTTTTTGTACTGAATCTGTGATTGCCTTTCTCTGTGGAAATATCTTCGTTTGTTTCAATTTTTAGGTAACACCTGTATGTGATATGATAGGATATGTGTCTTTCGCTGTCTCACTTACTACAAGTTGCGTGATTACTTGTAGACTCATCTATGGTGCTGCAAATGGCATTGTTTCATTTTTTCGCTAGCTCATATTCCATGTGTACATGTAGCAGTTCTTCTTTGTCCACCCATCTGTCGGTGGACTTTTTGGTTACTTCCATATCTTGGCTATTGTAATACTGTGCAATGCAGATTTGCCTGCCTGTGTCTTTCCAATTCTGTCTTCTTAGGTTATAGTTCCAGGAATGGGTCTGTTGGATCATATGGTAGCTCAATGTTTACCTTTCAAAGGCACCTCCATTCTGTTCTCTTTAGTGGCTCTTTCCAGGTTACGTCCCACGTAAAGTTGAGGGTATGCACTTCTCCACAGCACCTTCAGCATTTATTCTTTGTAGTTTTTTGCTGATGGTTATTCTGACTGGTGTGAGCTGATACCTCTTTGTGGTTGAATTTGCATGTGTCTCATAATGTGTTGAAATTGAGCTTTAAGACATGTGCTTTTTATTTTTCCAGCTGTGATTAGAGCTTAGTTCTTCAAAGTGTTTACTTAAAGTATGTGTCACCTTTTGAAATATTTTGGCCATTACCTCCCTCAAGACATTTTGAGGGCAGGTTTCATTTACAGCCCTGCAGTACTAGTTCATATGAAGTGACCATTAGCTCAAGCTTTAAACCTGCTTTTGCAGGTAACGGCCAGAGGGCGGCAGCCTTTCTACGTTCCCCACGCTGGTACTAGGGAAACAGACCTACCAGCTAGTGGTGATAGAGTACGGGTGAGTGTATGGCTTAGGGTATGTGTTAGGGTTAGCTTTAGGGTTAAGGGTAGGTTTAGGGTACGGTTTAGGATTAGGATACGTGTTAGGGTTAGGTTATGGGTTAGGGTTAAGGTACGCATTAGGGTTAAGTTATTTATTAAACCTTTCCCACTCGCTATATACCAGTTAGCACGTAAAGGAATATTATTTGCGGTCCAGCCATGGAGAAGCATTTAGACACTAGGATAAGATAAAGAACACACACATTATAAAGAAATCACATTAGGACTTTCTTTTTAACCTGTTCCTTAAAACACTAGTGCTTAGAAAATCTACTGGAGGCAGAAGCAGTCAAGGGTAGTTTAGGGTTAGGGTTAGTGTTAGGGTACGGCTTAGGGTACGGGTTAGGGTACAGGTGAGGCTATGGCGTAGGGTATGGCTTAGGGTTAGGGTTAGGGTTAAGGGTAGGTTTAGGGTACGGTTTAGGATTAGGGTACGTGTTAGGGGTAGGTTATGGGTTAGGGTTAGGGTACGTGTTAGGGTTAAGTTATTTATTAAACCTATCCCACTCGCTACATACCACTTAGCACGTAAAGTAGTATTATTTGGAGTCTAGCCATGGAGAAACTTTTAGACAGTAGGATAAGATTAAGAACTCACACATTATAAAGAAATCACATTAGGATTTTCTTTTTAACCTGTTCCTTAAAACACTAGTGCATAGGAAACCTACTGGAGGCAGAAGCAGTCAAGGGTTAGAGTTAGGGTTAGTGTTAGGTTTAGGGTTAGGGTACGGCTTAGGTTACGGGTTAGGGTTAGTGTTAGGTTTAGTGTTAGGCTTAGGGTACGGCTTAGGCTACGGCGAGGGTATGGTGTAGAGTATGGGTTAGGGTTAGTTTTAGGGTTAGGGCTAGGTTTAGGGTATGGTTTAGGATTAGGGTACGTGTTAGGGTTAGGTTATTGGTTAAGGTTAGGGTACGTTTTAGGGTTAGGGTATTTATTAAACCTATCCCACTCGCTAGATACCACTTAGCATGTTAAGAAATATTATTTGGGGTCCAGCCATGGAGAAGCTTTTAGACACTAGGATAAGATTAAGAACACACACATTATAAAGAAATCACATTAGGATTTTCTTTTTAACCTGTTACTTAAAACACTAGTGCTTAGGAAATCTACTGGAGGCAGAAGCAGTCAAGGGTTAGGCTTAGGGTTAGTGTTAGGGTTAGGGTTAGTGTTAGGTTAGGGTTAGGGTACGGCTGAGGTTACGGGTTAGGGTTAGTGTTAGGGTTGGGGTTAGGGTTAGGGTACGGCTTAGGGTACGGGCGAGGGTACGGTGTAGAGTATGGGTAGGTTTAGGGTTAGTTTTAGGTTTAGGGCTAGGGTTAGGGTACGTGTTAGGGTTAGGTTATGGGTTAGGGTTAGGGTACGTGTTAGGCTTAGGGTACTTATTAAACCTATCCCACTCGCTAGATACCACTTAGCACATAAAGGAATATTATTTGGGGTCCAGCCATGGAGAAGCTTTTAGACAGTAGGATAAGATTAAGAACTCACACATTATAAAGAAATCACATTAGGATTTTCTTTTTAACCTGTTCCTTAAAACACTAGTGCTTAGGAAATCTACTGGAGGCAGAAGCAGTCAAGGGTAGTTTAGGGTTAGGGTTAGGGTAAGGGTTAGGGTTAGGTTACGGCTTAGGGTACGCGTGAGGGTATGGCGTAGGGTATGGGTTAGGGTTAGGGTTAGTTTTAGGGTTAGGGCTAGGTTTAGATATGGGTTAGGATTAGGCTACGTGTTAGGGTTAGGTGATGGGTTAGGGTTAGGGTACGCATTAGGGTTAGGGTACACGTTAGGGTTAGGGTATTTATTAAACCTATCCCACTCTCTAGATACCACTTAGTACGTAAAGGAATATTATTTGAGGTCCAGCCATGGAGAAGCTTTTAGACACTAGGATAAGATAAAGAACACACACATTATAAAGAAATCACATTAGGATTTTCTTTTTAACCTGTTCCTTAAAACACTAGTGCTTAGGAAATGTGCTGGAGAGAGAAGCAGTCAAGGGTAGTTTAGGGTTAGGGTTAGGGTTCGTGTTAGGGTACAGGTTAGGGTATGGGTTAGGGTAGGGTACACTTTTAGGTAACTCCTAAAAATGATATGATAGGATATGTGTGTTTTGCTTTCTCACTTACTACAAGTGGCGTGATTACGTCTAGACTCATCTATGGTGCTGCAAATGGCATTGTTTCATTGTTTCACCAGCTAATAATCCATCTGTACATGGAGGAGTTCTTCTTCGTCCACCCATCTGTTGGTGGACTTTTTGGTTACTTCCATATCTTGGCTATTGTAATACTGTGCAATGCAGATTTGCCTGCCTGTGTCTTTCCAATTCTGTCTTCTTAGATTGTAGGTCCAGGAGTGGGCCTGCTGGATCATATGGTAGCTCAATGTTTACCTTTTAAAGGCACCTCCATTCTGTTCTCTTTAGTGGCTCTTTCCAGGTTACGTCCCACATAAAGGTGAGGGTATGCATTTCTCCACAGCACCTACAGCATTTATTCTTTGTAGTTTTTTGCTGATGGTTATTCTGACTGGTGTGAGCTGATACCTCTTTGTGGTTGAATTTGCATGTGTCTCATAATGCGTTGAAATTGAGCTTTAAGACATGTGCTTTTTATTTTTCCAGCTGTGATTAGAGCTTAGTTCTTCAAAGTGTTTACTTGAAGTATGTGTCACCTTTTGAAATATTTTGGCCATTACCTCCCTCAAGACATTTTGAGGGCAGGTTTCATTTACAGCCCTGCAGTACTAGTTCATATGAAGTGACCATTAGCTCAAGCTTTAAACCTGCTTTTGCAGGTAACGGCCAGAGGGCGGCAGCCTTTCTACGTTCCCCACGCTGGTACTAGGGAAACAGACCTACCAGCCAGTGGTGCTCTTCGGTTATAAGTTAGAGTGGAATGTGCCCGGAGAAACCCACAGATGCTGATGTCTCCTTACATTTGTTTGTTTTTTAAATTTAATTTATAATTTTTACTGGAGTACTATTCCGTTGTATACATGGACCACTTCTTCTTGGTGCATTCCTCTGTTGATGGACATTTTTGTTGCTTCCATGTGTTGACTATGGTAAGTAATGCTGGCGTACAGGTTTGCCAGCCTGTGACTTTTTGATTCTCATTTTCTCGGGTGATAGGCTCAGCAGATGGTATGCTTGATTCACTGGTAGCACAATGTTTACCTTTTCAAAGCACCTCCATTGTGTTTACAGTAATGGTTCTTACCACGTCCCCCTTAGAGCTCAGGGTACACATTTCTCCACAATCCCTTCAGCATGTATTGTTTGCAGCATTTTTGCTGATGGCCATTCTGACTGCTGTGAGCTGATAGGTATTTGTAATTTCGGTTTGCGTGTCTTTCAAAATTCCTAAATTTTATCATTTTCCCACGCCTTTTTCTTTTCACTTAAAAGAAAAAACCGTGTGTACAATATACCTCTTGAAATTGTCTTCTTCGAAGGTTGCCCTCTTTTGAATTTTTTGGTCGATTTTTGACCCCAGAAATTTTTTGGAGGGCAGGTGTCATTTACAGAACTGCACGTTGGTGAATACTTAGTGACCTTTCCCAGTGGGTTTAAAGCTGCTGTTGTGGGAAACGGCCACAAGGAGGCAGCATTTCTCCATTCCCCAATCTGGGTACTAGGGCAGCAGAGCCTTTCTGGAAGTCGTTGTCCTAGGTTGTACATGAGAATGGAATTTTCCAGGAGAAAGCCGCATAAGTTTATGTCTCATTACTTCTTCTTGGTTTTTTAAATTTCTTTAATCAGAGTAAAGATTAGAATATTGTTTGTCCTAGGTGTACACAATCTGGTTCATTTGCACATTATGTATGTCTATTAATGTACAGATCCTCTTCCCATGTAAAATATTACAGTGTTCCATAGACCTCCCTTGCTATATGTTCGGTCTTTTTGATACATGTATATAATATGTATTTGTATACGTATAGTAACACTATTCTTTATTTATCAATTCCCCCCTCCTTTCCTTTTAGATGAGCATAGTTTGTTTTGTAAGCCCGTGAGTGTCTTTCTCTTTGGAAATATGTTCATTTGTGTCAGTTATTAGATAATGCCATAAGTGATATTATAGGATATAGGTCTTTTGCTTTCCGTCCTACTTCATGTTTTGTAATTATCTCCAGGCTCATGTATGGTGCCTCAAAGAGCAGTGCTTCAATGTTTTCCATGGCTAATATTCCATTGTGTACATGGACCACTTCTTCTTGGTGCATTCCTCTGTTGATGGACGTTTTCGTTGCTTCCAAGTGTTGCCTATGGTAACTATTGCTGGAGTGCAGGATTGCCAGCCTGTGACTTTTGGATTTTCATTTTCTCAGGTGATACACCCAGCAGTGGGTATGATTGATTGACTGGTATGGTAGCTCAATGTTACCTTTTCAAGGCACCTCAATTGTGCTTTCATTAGTGGCTCTTACCACGTCCCCCTTAGAATCGAGGGTACTCATTTCTCCACAATCACGTCAGCATTTATTGTTTGCAGCATTTTTGTCGAGGGCCATTCTGACTGCTGTGAGCTGATAGGTTTTTGTAATTTGGGTTGACATGTCTTTAAAAATTCCTAAAATTCATCATTTTTCCACGCCTTTTTCTTTTGTGTTAAAAGAAAAAAGAAAAAAAAAGTGTGAGTACAATCTACCTCTTCAAATTGTCTTTTTGGAAGGTTGCACTCTTGAATATTTTGGTTGATTTTCGACCTCAGTATTTTTTGGAGGGCAGGTGTCATTTACAGTACTGAATTGGTGAATATTTAGTGACCTTTTGCAGTGGGTTTAAAGCTGCTGTTGTTGAAAATGGCCACAAGGAGGCAGCATTTCTCCATTCCCAAATCTGGGTACTAGGGCAGCAGAGCCGTTCTGGAAGTCGTTTACCTAGGTTGTAAATTTGAATGGAATGTGCCAGGAAAACCACCCATAAGTTTATGTCTCATTACTTCTAGTTCGTTGTTTTAATTTTTTACATTGGGGTAATGGTTCGAATGTTGTTTGTCCAAGGTGTACACACTCTGGTTCATTTACACATTATATATATCTATTTATGTAGAGATCCTCTTCCCATGTAAATTATTACAGAGTGTTCCGTCAACCTCCCTTGCTATATGGTCGGTCTTTTTGATATATGTATATAATATGAATTTGTATACAGATGGTAACGCTAATCTTCATTTATCCATTCCCCCCACCTTTCCTTTTAGGTAAGCATAGTTTTCTTTTATAAGTCTGTGATTGCCTTTCCCTGTGGAAATATGTTCATTTGTGTCAGTTATTAGATAACGCCTATAAGTGATTTCATAGGATATAGGACTTTTGCTTTCCGACTTCCCTCATGTTCTGTGATTATCTCCAAGATCATCTATGGTGCCTCAAAGAGCAGTGTTTCATTGTTTTCCATGGCTAGTATTCATTGTGTACATGGACCACTTTTCTTTATCCCTTCATCTGTTGATGGACATTTTGGTTGCTTCACTGTCTTGTCTATTGTGAATAAGGCTGCAGTGCAGCTTTTGCAGCCCGGGTCTTCTTGATTCTGGTCTTCTCAGGTGAGAGGCCCATTGGTGTGCCTGCTGGATTGAATGGTACCTCACTTTTTCCTTTTAAACGCAGCTCCTTTCTGTTCTCATTATTGGCTGTTAACCACTTTACATCTCACCAGCAGCTAGAGGGTACACAGTTCTCTAAAACCTCTTCAGCATTGATTGTTTGTAGGCTTTTTGCTGATGGTCAGTCGACTGGTGTGAGTTGAAAACTTTTTGTAGATTAGATTGCATGAGTCTAATACTTCCTGAGGTTGAGCTTTTATCCATTTTCCTTTTTTTAAAAAGAGAGTGAGTAAAACTTACCTCTTCATACTATCTTCTTGAAAATGTTGCCTGTTTTGAATTGTTTTATCCATTCCCTACCTCAGCACAATTTTGAGGGCAGGTGTCCTTTACAGGCCTGAGTCCTTGTGAATATTAAGTGACCATGAGCTGTGGGTTAAAAGCTGCTCTTGCGGGAATGGGCCACAAGGCGGCAGCAGTTCTCCTTTACCAAATCTGGTTACTAGGGCAACAGAGCCTTACTGGAAGTGGTGTTCTAGGTTGTAAATTAGAATGGAATGTGCCAGGAAAAAGCCCTTTAAGTTTATGTCTCATTACTTCTTGTTCGTAGTTTTAAGTTAATTTTTATTTTTTATCACAGCAAACTTGATTACAATGTTTTGTTTGTTCTAGGTGTGCAAGATGTGCTTCTTTCACACATATACATATATCTATTCTTCTTCAGATCCTTTTCCCATGTAGGTTATGACACAATGTTGAGTAGTCTTCCCTTGGTATTCCGTAGATCTTTGGTGATTATATATTTCACATGTGTTTGTATCTCTCCGTTAACCTCAATATGGTAGTGTATCCAATCCTCACACCTTTCCATTTGGCGAAGCATAAGTTTTTGTACTGAATCTGTGATTGCCTTTCTCTGTGGAAATATCTTCGTTTGTTTCAATTTTTAGGTAACACCTGTATGTGATATGATAGGATATGTGTCTTTCGCTGTCTCACTTACTACAAGTTGCGTGATTACTTGTAGACTCATCTATGGTGCTGCAAATGGCATTGTTTCATTTTTTCGCTAGCTCATATTCCATGTGTACATGTAGCAGTTCTTCTTTGTCCACCCATCTGTCGGTGGACTTTTTGGTTACTTCCATATCTTGGCTATTGTAATACTATGCAATGCAGATTTGCCTGCCTGTGTCTTTCCAATTCTGTCTTCTTAGGTTATAGTTCCAGGAATGGGTCTGTTGGATCATATGGTAGCTCAATGTTTACCTTTCAAAGGCACCTCCATTCTGTTCTCTTTAGTGGCTCTTTCCAGGTTACGTCCCACGTAAAGTTGAGGGTATGCACTTCTCCACAGCACCTTCAGCATTTATTCTTTGTAGTTTTTTGCTGATGGTTATTCTGACTGGTGTGAGCTGATACCTCTTTGTGGTTGAATTTGCATGTGTCTCATAATGTGTTGAAATTGAGCTTTAAGACATGTGCTTTTTATTTTTCCAGCTGTGATTAGAGCTTAGTTCTTCAAAGTGTTTACTTAAAGTATGTGTCACCTTTTGAAATATTTTGGCCATTACCTCCCTCAAGACATTTTGAGGGCAGGTTTCATTTACAGCCCTGCAGTACTAGTTCATATGAAGTGACCATTAGCTCAAGCTTTAAACCTGCTTTTGCAGGTAACGGCCAGAGGGCGGCAGCCTTTCTACGTTCCCCACGCTGGTACTAGGGAAATAGACCTACCAGCCAGTGGTGATAGAGTACGGGTGAGTGTATGGCGTAGGGTATGTGTTAGGGTTAGCTTTAGGGTTAAGGGTAGGTTTAGGGTACGGTTTAGGATTAGGATACGTGTTAGGGTTAGGTTATGGGTTAGGGTTAAGGTACGCATTAGGGTTAAGTTATTTATTAAACCTTTCCCACTCGCTATATACCAGTTAGCACGTAAAGGAATATTATTTGCGGTCCAGCCATGGAGAAGCATTTAGACACTAGGATAAGATAAAGAACACACACATTATAAAGAAATCACATTAGGACTTTCTTTTTAACCTGTTCCTTAAAACACTAGTGCTTAGAAAATCTACTGGAGGCAGAAGCAGTCAAGGGTAGTTTAGGGTTAGGGTTAGTGTTAGGGTATGGCTTAGGGTACGGGTTAGGGTACAGGTGAGGCTATGGCGTAGGGTATGGCTTAGGGTTAGGGTTAGGGTTAAGGGTAGGTTTAGGGTATGGTTTAGGATTAGGGTACGTGTTAGGGGTAGGTTATGGGTTAGGGTTAGGGTACGTGTTAGGGTTAAGTTATTTATTAAACCTATCCCACTCGCTACATACCACTTAGCACGTAAAGTAGTATTATTTGGAGTCTAGCCATGGAGAAACTTTTAGACAGTAGGATAAGATTAAGAACTCACACATTATAAAGAAATCACATTAGGATTTTCTTTTTAACCTGTTCCTTAAAACACTAGTGCATAGGAAACCTACTGGAGGCAGAAGCAGTCAAGGGTTAGAGTTAGGGTTAGTGTTAGGTTTAGGGTTAGGGTACGGCTTAGGTTACGGGTTAGGGTTAGTGTTAGGTTTAGTGTTAGGCTTAGGGTACGGCTTAGGCTACGGCGAGGGTATGGTGTAGAGTATGGGTTAGGGTTAGTTTTAGGGTTAGGGCTCGGTTTAGGGTATGGTTTAGGATTAGGGTACGTGTTAGGGTTAGGTTATTGGTTAAGGTTAGGGTACGTTTTTGGGTTAGGGTATTTATTAAACCTATCCCACTCGCTAGATACCACTTAGCATGTTAAGGAATATTATTTGGGGTCCAGCCATGGAGAAGCTTTTAGACACTAGGATAAGATTAAGAACACACACATTATAAAGAAATCACATTAGGATTTTCTTTTTAACCTGTTACTTAAAACACTAGTGCTTAGGAAATCTACTGGAGGCAGAAGCAGTCAAGGGTTAGGCTTAGGGTTAGTGTTAGGGTTAGGGTTAGTGTTAGGTTTAGGGTTAGGGTACGGCTGAGGTTACGGGTTAGGGTTAGTGTTAGGGTTGGGGTTAGGGTTAGGGTACGGCTTAGGGTACGGGCGAGGGTACGGTGTAGAGTATGGGTAGGTTTAGGGTTAGTTTTAGGTTTAGGATTAGGGTTAGGGTACGTGTTAGGGTTAGGTTATGTGTTAGGGTTAGGGTACGTGTTAGGGTTAGGGTACTTATTAAACCTATCCCACTCGCTAGATACCACTTAGCACATAAAGGAATATTATTTGGGGTCCAGCCATGGAGAAGCTTTTAGACAGTAGGATAAGATTAAGAACTCACACATTATAAAGAAATCACATTAGGATTTTCTTTTTAACCTGTTCCTTAAAACACTAGTGCTTAGGAAATCTACTGGAGGCAGAAGCAGTCAAGGGTAGTTTAGGGTTAGGGTTAGGGTAAGGGTTAGGGTTAGGTTACGGCTTAGGGTACGCGTGAGGGTATGGCGTAGGGTATGGGTTAGGGTTAGGGTTAGTTTTAGGGTTAGGGCTAGGTTTAGATATGGGTTAGGATTAGGCTACGTGTTAGGGTTAGGTGATGGGTTAGGGTTAGGGTACGCATTAGGGTTAGGGTACACGTTAGGGTTAGGGTATTTATTAAACCTATCCCACTCTCTAGATACCACTTAGTACGTAAAGGAATATTATTTGAGGTCCAGCCATGGAGAAGCTTTTAGACACTAGGATAAGATAAAGAACACACACATTATAAAGAAATCACATTAGGATTTTCTTTTTAACCTGTTCCTTAAAACACTAGTGCTTAGGAAATGTGCTGGAGAGAGAAGCAGTCAAGGGTAGTTTAGGGTTAGGGTTAGGGTTCGTGTTAGGGTACAGGTTAGGGTATGGGTTAGGGTAGGGTACACTTTTAGGTAACTCCTAAAAATGATATGATAGGATATGTGTGTTTTGCTTTCTCACTTACTACAAGTGGCGTGATTACGTCTAGACTCATCTATGGTGCTGCAAATGGCATTGTTTCATTGTTTCACCAGCTAATAATCCATCTGTACATGGAGGAGTTCTTCTTCGTCCACCCATCTGTTGGTGGACTTTTTGGTTACTTCCATATCTTGGCTATTGTAATACTGTGCAATGCAGATTTGCCTGCCTGTGTCTTTCCAATTCTGTCTTCTTAGATTGTAGGTCCAGGAGTGGGCCTGCTGGATCATATGGTAGCTCAATGTTTACCTTTTAAAGGCACCTCCATTCTGTTCTCTTTAGTGGGTCTTTCCAGGTTACGTCCCACATAAAGGTGAGGGTATGCATTTCTCCACAGCACCTACAGCATTTATTCTTTGTAGTTTTTTGCTGATGGTTATTCTGACTGGTGTGAGCTGATACCTCTTTGTGGTTGAATTTGCATGTGTCTCATAATGCGTTGAAATTGAGCTTTAAGACATGTGCTTTTTATTTTTCCAGCTGTGATTAGAGCTTAGTTCTTCAAAGTGTTTACTTGAAGTATGTGTCACCTTTTGAAATATTTTGGCCATTACCTCCCTCAAGACATTTTGAGGGCAGGTTTCATTTACAGCCCTGCAGTACTAGTTCATATGAAGTGACCATTAGCTCAAGCTTTAAACCTGCTTTTGCAGGTAACGGCCAGAGGGCGGCAGCCTTTCTACGTTCCCCACGCTGGTACTAGGGAAACAGACCTACCAGCCAGTGGTGTTCTTCGGTTATAAGTTAGAGTGGAATGTGCCCGGAGAAACCCACAGATGCTGATGTCTCCTTACATTTGTTTGTTTTTTAAATTTAATTTATAATTTTTACTGGAGTACTATTCCGTTGTATACATGGACCACTTCTTCTTGGTGCATTCCTCTGTTGATGGACATTTTTGTTGCTTCCATGTGTTGACTATGGTAAGTAATGCTGGCGTACAGGTTTGCCAGCCTGTGACTTTTTGATTCTCATTTTCTCGGGTGATAGGCTCAGCAGATGGTATGCTTGATTCACTGGTAGCTCAATGTTTACCTTTTCAAAGCACCTCCATTGTGTTTACAGTAATGGTTCTTACCACGTCCCCCTTAGAGCTCAGGGTACACATTTCTCCACAATCCCTTCAGCATGTATTGTTTGCAGCATTTTTGCTGATGGCCATTCTGACTGCTGTGAGCTGATAGGTATTTGTAATTTCGGTTTGCGTATCTTTCAAAATTCCTAAATTTTATCATTTTCCCACGCCTTTTTCTTTTCACTTAAAAGAAAAAACCGTGTGTACAATATACCTCTTGAAATTGTCTTCTTCGAAGGTTGCCCTCTTTTGAATTTTTTGGTCGATTTTTGACCCCAGAAATTTTTTGGAGGGCAGGTGTCATTTACAGAACTGCACGTTGGTGAATACTTAGTGACCTTTCCCAGTGGGTTTAAAGCTGCTGTTGTGGGAAACGGCCACAAGGAGGCAGCATTTCTCCATTCCCCAATCTGGGTACTAGGGCAGCAGAGCCTTTCTGGAAGTCGTTGTCCTAGGTTGTACATGAGAATGGAATTTTCCAGGAGAAAGCCGCATAAGTTTATGTCTCATTACTTCTTCTTGGTTTTTTAAATTTCTTTAATCAGAGTAAAGATTAGAATATTGTTTGTCCTAGGTTTACACAATCTGGTTCATTTGCACATTATGTATGTCTATTAATGTACAGATCCTCTTCCCATGTAAACTATTACAGTGTTCCATAGACCTCCCTTGCTATATGTTCGGTCTTTTTGATACATGTATATAATATGTATTTGTATACGTATAGTAACACTATTCTTTATTTATCAATTCCCCCCTCCTTTCCTTTTAGATGAGCATAGTTTGTTTTCTAAGCCCGTGAGTGTCTTTCTCTTTGGAAATATGTTCATTTGTGTCAGTTATTAGATAATGCCATAAGTGATATTATAGGATATAGGTCTTTTGCTTTCCGTCCTACTTCATGTTTTGTAATTATCTCCAGGCTCATGTATGGTGCCTCAAAGAGCAGTGCTTCAATGTTTTCCATGGCTAATATTCCATTGTGTACATGGACCACTTCTTCTTGGTGCATTCCTCTGTTGATGGACGTTTTCGTTGCTTCCAAGTGTTGCCTATGGTAACTATTGCTGGAGTGCAGGATTGCCAGCCTGTGACTTTTGGATTTTCATTTTCTCAGGTGATACACCCAGCAGTGGGTATGATTGATTGACTGGTATGGTAGCTCAATGTTACCTTTTCAAGGCACCTCAATTGTGCTTTCATTAGTGGCTCTTACCACGTCCCCCTTAGAATCGAGGGTACTCATTTCTCCACAATCACGTCAGCATTTATTGTTTGCAGCATTTTTGTCGAGGGCCATTCTGACTGCTGTGAGCTGATAGGTTTTTGTAATTTGGGTTGACATGTCTTTAAAAATTCCTAAAATTCATCATTTTTCCACGCCTTTTTCTTTTGTGTTAAAAGAAAAAAGAAAAAAAAAGTGTGAGTACAATCTACCTCTTCAAATTGTCTTTTTGGAAGGTTGCACTCTTGAATATTTTGGTTGATTTTCGACCTCAGTATTTTTTGGAGGGCAGGTGTCATTTACAGTACTGAATTGGTGAATATTTAGTGACCTTTTGCAGTGGGTTTAAAGCTGCTGTTGTTGAAAATGGCCACAAGGAGGCAGCATTTCTCCATTCCCCAATCTGGGTACTAGGGCAGCAGAGCCGTTCTGGAAGTCGTTTACCTAGGTTGTAAATTTGAATGGAATGTGCCAGGAAAACCACCCATAAGTTTATGTCTCATTACTTCTAGTTCGTTGTTTTAATTTTTTACATTGGGGTAATGGTTCGAATGTTGTTTGTCCAAGGTGTACACACTCTGGTTCATTTACACATTATATATATCTATTTATGTAGAGATCCTCTTCCCATGTAAATTATTACAGAGTGTTCCGTCAACCTCCCTTGCTATATGGTCGGTCTTTTTGATATATGTATATAATATGAATTTGTATACAGATGGTAACGCTAATCTTCATTTATCCATTCCCCCCACCTTTCCTTTTAGGTAAGCATAGTTTTCTTTTATAAGTCTGTGATTGCCTTTCCCTGTGGAAATATGTTCATTTGTGTCAGTTATTAGATAACGCCTATAAGTGATTTCATAGGATATAGGACTTTTGCTTTCCGACTTCCCTCATGTTCTGTGATTATCTCCAAGATCATCTATGGTGCCTCAAAGAGCAGTGTTTCATTGTTTTCCATGGCTAGTATTCATTGTGTACATGGACCACTTTTCTTTATCCCTTCATCTGTTGATGGACATTTTGGTTGCTTCACTGTCTTGTCTATTGTGAATAAGGCTGCAGTGCAGCTTTTGCAGCCCGGGTCTTCTTGATTCTGGTCTTCTCAGGTGAGAGGCCCATTGGTGTGCCTGCTGGATTGAATGGTACCTCACTTTTTCTTTTTAAACGCAGCTCCTTTCTGTTCTCATTATTGGCTGTTAACCACTTTACATCTCACCAGCAGCTAGAGGGTACACAGTTCTCTAAAACCTCTTCAGCATTGATTGTTTGTAGGCTTTTTGCTGATGGTCAGTCGACTGGTGTGAGTTGAAAACTTTTTGTAGATTAGATTGCATGAGTCTAATACTTCCTGAGGTTGAGCTTTTATCCATTTTCCTTTTTTTAAAAAGAGAGTGAGTAAAACTTACCTCTTCATACTATCTTCTTGAAAATGTTGCCTGTTTTGAATTGTTTTATCCATTCCCTACCTCAGCACAATTTTGAGGGCAGGTGTCCTTTACAGGCCTGAGTCCTTGTGAATATTAAGTGACCATGAGCTGTGGGTTAAAAGCTGCTCTTGCGGGAATGGGCCACAAGGCGGCAGCATTTCTCCTTTACCAAATCTGGTTACTAGGGCAACAGAGCCTTACTGGAAGTGGTGTTCTAGGTTGTAAATTAGAATGGAATGTGCCAGGAAAAAGCCCTTTAAGTTTATGTCTCATTACTTCTTGTTCGTAGTTTTAAGTTAATTTTTATTTTTTATCACAGCAAACTTGATTACAATGTTTTGTTTGTTCTAGGTGTGCAAGATGTGCTTCTTTCACACATATACATATATCTATTCTTCTTCAGATCCTTTTCCCATGTAGGTTATGACACAATGTTGAGTAGTCTTCCCTTGGTATTCCGTAGATCTTTGGTGATTATATATTTCACATGTGTTTGTATCTCTCCGTTAACCTCAATATGGTAGTGTATCCAATCCTCACACCTTTCCATTTGGCGAAGCATAAGTTTTTGTACTGAATCTGTGATTGCCTTTCTCTGTGGAAATATCTTCGTTTGTTTCAATTTTTAGGTAACACCTGTATGTGATATGATAGGATATGTGTCTTTCGCTGTCTCACTTACTACAAGTTGCGTGATTACTTGTAGACTCATCTATGGTGCTGCAAATGGCATTGTTTCATTTTTTCGCTAGCTCATATTCCATGTGTACATGTAGCAGTTCTTCTTTGTCCACCCATCTGTCGGTGGACTTTTTGGTTACTTCCATATCTTGGCTATTGTAATACTATGCAATGCAGATTTGCCTGCCTGTGTCTTTCCAATTCTGTCTTCTTAGGTTTTAGTTCCAGGAATGGGTATGTTGGATCATATGGTAGCTCAATGTTTACCTTTCAAAGGCACCTCCATTCTGTTCTCTTTAGTGGCTCTTTCCAGGTTACGTCCCACGTAAAGTTGAGGGTATGCACTTCTCCACAGCACCTTCAGCATTTATTCTTTGTAGTTTTTTGCTGATGGTTATTCTGACTGGTGTGAGCTGATACCTCTTTGTGGTTGAATTTGCATGTGTCTCATAATGTGTTGAAATTGAGCTTTAAGACATGTGCTTTTTATTTTTCCAGCTGTGATTAGAGCTTAGTTCTTCAAAGTGTTTACTTAAAGTATGTGTCACCTTTTGAAATATTTTGGCCATTACCTCCCTCAAGACATTTTGAGGGCAGGTTTCATTTACAGCCCTGCAGTACTAGTTCATATGAAGTGACCATTAGCTCAAGCTTTAAACCTGCTTTTGCAGGTAACGGCCAGAGGGCGGCAGCCTTTCTACGTTCCCCACGCTGGTACTAGGGAAACAGACCTACCAGCCAGTGGTGATAGAGTACGGGTGAGTGTATGGCGTAGGGTATGTGTTAGGGTTAGCTTTAGGGTTAAGGGTAGGTTTAGGGTACGGTTTAGGATTAGGATACGTGTTAGGGTTAGGTTATGGGTTAGGGTTAAGGTACGCGTTAGGGTTAAGTTATTTATTAAACCTTTCCCACTCGCTATATACCAGTTAGCACGTAAAGGAATATTATTTGCAGTCCAGCCATGGAGAAGCATTTAGACACTAGGATAAGATAAAGAACACACACATTATAAAGAAATCACATTAGGATTTTCTTTTTAACCTGTTCCTTAAAACACTAGTGCTTAGAAAATCTACTGGAGGCAGAAGCAGTCAAGGGTAGTTTAGGGTTAGGGTTAGTGTTAGGGTACGGCTTAGGGTACGGGTTAGGGTACAGGTGAGGCTATGGCGTAGGGTATGGCTTAGGGTTAGGGTTAGGGTTAAGGGTAAGTTTAGGGTACGGTTTAGGATTAGGGTACGTGTTAGGGGTAGGTTATGGGTTAGGGTTAGGGTACGTGTTAGGGTTAAGTTATTTATTAAACCTATCCCACTCGCTACATACCACTTAGCACGTAAAGTAGTATTATTTGGAGTCTAGACATGGAGAAGCTTTTAGACACTAGGATAAGATTAAGAACTCACACATTATAAAGAAATCACATTAGGATTTTCTTTTTAACCTGTTCCTTAAAACACTAGTGCATAGGAAACCTACTGGAGGCAGAAGCAGTCAAGGGTTAGAGTTAGGGTTAGGGTTAGGTTTAGGGTTAGGGTACGGCTTAGGTTACGGGTTAGGGTTAGTGTTAGGTTTAGTGTTAGGCTTAGGGTACGGCTTAGGCTACGGCGAGGGTATGGTGTAGAGTATGGGTTAGGGTTAGTTTTAGGGTTAGGGCTAGGTTTAGGGTATGGTTTAGGATTAGGGTACGTGTTAGGGTTAGGTTATTGGTTAAGGTTAGGGTACGTTTTAGGGTTAGGGTATTTATTAAACCTATCCCACTCGCTAGATACCACTTAGCATGTTAAGGAATATTATTTGGGGTCCAGCCATGGAGAAGCTTTTAGACACTAGGATAAGATTAAGAACACACACATTATAAAGAAATCACATTAGGATTTTCTTTTTAACCTGTTCCTTAAAACACTAGTGCTTAGGAAATCTACTGGACGCAGAAGCAGTCAAGGGTAGTTTAGGGTTAGGGTTAAGGTTAGGGTTAGAGTATGGCTTAGCATACGGGTTAGGGTACAGTGTAGGGTATGGGTTAGGGTTAGTGTTACGGTTAGGGTTAGTTTTAGGGTTAGGGATAGGTTTAGGGTACGGGTTAGGATTCAGTTACTGGTTACGGTTAGGGTACACGTTAGGGTTAGGGTATTTATTAAACCTATCCCACTCTCTAGATACCACCTAGAACGTAAAGGAATATTATTTGGGGTCCAGCGATGGAGAAGCTTTTAGACACTAGGATAAGATTAAGAACACAAACATTATGAAGAAATCACATTAGGATTTTCTTTTTAACCTGTTCCTTAAAACACTAGTGCTTAGGAAATGTACTGGAGGCAGAAGCAGTCAAGAGTAGTTTAGGGTTAGGCTAGGGTTAGGTTTAGGGTGAGGGCACAGCGTAGGGTATGGGATAGGGTTAGGGTTAGGGTTAGTTTTAGGGTTAGGGCTAGGTTCAGGGTACGAGTTAGGATTAGGGTGCATGTTAAGTTTAGGGTATGGGTTAGGGTTAGTGTTAGGGTTAGGGTTAGTGTTAGGTTTAGGGTTAGAGTACGGCTTAGGTTACGGGTTAGGGTTAGTGTTAGGGTTGGGGTTAGGGTTAGGGTACGGGTTAGGGTACGGCTTACGGTACGGGCGAGGTTACGGTGTAGAGTATGGGTAGGTTTAGGGTTAGTTTTAGGTTTAGGGCTAGGTTTGGGTTACGGTTTAGGGTTAGGGTACGTGTTAGGGTTAGGTTATGGGTTAGGGTTAGGGTACGTGTTAGGGTTAGGGTATTTATTAAACCTATCCCACTCGCTAGATACCACTTAGCACTTAAAGGAATATTATTTGGGGTCCAGCCATGGAGAAGCTTTTAGACACTAGGATAAGATTAAGAACTCACACATTATAAAGAAATCACATTAGGATTTTCTTTTTAACCTGTTCCTTAAAACACTAGTGCTTAGGAAATCTACTGGAGGCAGAAGCAGTCAAGGGTAGTTTAGGGTTACTGTTAAGGTTAGGGTTAGAGTATGGCTTAGAGTACGGGTTGGGGTACGGGTGAGAGTACGGCATAGCGTATGCGTTAGGGTTAGGTTTACGTTTATGGTTAGGGCTAGGTGTATTGTACGGGTTAGTTTTAGGGTACATGTTAGGGTTAGGATATGGGTTAGGGTTAGGGTACGTGTTAGTGTTAGGGTATTTATTAAACGTATTTCACTCTCTAGATACCACTTAGCACGTAAAGGAATATTATTTGTGGTCCAGCCATGGAGAAGCATTTAGACTCTAGGATCAGGTTAAGAACACACACATTATAAAGAAATCACATTAGGATTTTCTTTTTAACCTGTTCCTTAAAACACTAGTGCTTAGGAAACCTACTGGATGCAGAGGCAGTCAAGGGTTAGGGTTAGGGTTAGGGTTAGGTTTAAGGTTAGGTTACGGCTTAGGTTACGGGTTAGGCTTAGTGTTAGGTTTAGTGTTAGGGTTAGGGTACGGCTTAGGCTACGGCGAGGGTATGGTGTAGAATATGGGTTAGGGTTAGTTTTAGGGTTAGGGCTAGGTTTAGGGTATGGTTTAGGAGTAGGGTACGTGTTAGGGTTAGGTTATTGGTTAAGGTTAGGGTACGTGTTAGGGTTAGGGTATTTATTAAACCTATCCCACTCGCTAGATACCACCTAGCATGTTAAGGAATATTATTTGGGGTCCAGCCATGGAGAAGCTTTTAGACACTAGGATAAGATTAAGAACACACACATTATAAAGAAATCACATTAGGATTTTCTTTTTAACCTGTTCCTTAAAACACTAGTGCTTAGGAAATCTACTGGAGGCAGAAGCAGTCAAGGGTTAGGGTTAGGATTAGTGTTAGGGTTAGGGTTAGTGTTAGGTTTAGGGTTAGGGTACGGCTTAGGTTAGGGGTTAGGGTTAGTGTTAAGGTTGGGGTTAGGGTTAGGGTACGGCTTAGGGTACGGGCGAGGGTACGGTGTAGAGTATGGGTAGGTTTAGGGTTAGTTTTAGGTTTAGGGCTAGGGTTAGGTTACGTGTTATGGTTAGGTTATGGGTTAGGTTTAGGGTACGTGTTAGGGTTAGGGTACTTATTAAACCTATCCCACTCGCTAGATACCACTTAGCACTTAAAGGAATATTATTTGGGGTCCCGCCATGGAGAAGCTTTTAGACACTAGGATAAGATAAACAACACACACATTATAAAGAAATCACATTAGGATTTTCTTTTTAACCTGTTCCTTAAAACACTAGTGCTTAGGAAATGTACTGGAGGCAGAAACAGTCAAGGGTAGTTTAGGGTTAGGGTTAGGATTAGGGTACGGCTTAGGGTACACGTGAGGGTATGGTGTAGGGTATGGGTTAGGGTTAGGGTTAGGGTTAGTTTTAGGGTTAGGGCTAGGTTTAGGGTACGGGTTAGGATTAGGGTACGTGTTAGGGTTAGGTGATGGGTTAGGGTTAGGGTACGCGTTAGGGTTAGGTTATTTATTATACCTATCCCACGATCTAGATACCACTTAGCACGTAAAGGAATATTATTTGGGGTCCCGCCATGGAGAAGCTTTTAGACACTAGGATAAGATTAAGAACACACACAATATAAAGAAATCACCTTACGATTTTCTTTTTAACCTGTTCCTTAAAACACTAGTGCTTAGGAAGTCTACTGGAGGCAGAAGCAGTCAAGGCTAGATTAGGTTTAGGGTTAGGGTTAGGGTTAGGGTTAGGTTACGGCTTAGGGTACGCGTGAGGGTATGGCATAGGGTATGGGTTAGGGTTAGGGGTAGGGTTAGTTTTAAGGTTAGGGCTAGGTTTAGGGTACGTGTTAGATGTAGGGTATGGGTTAGGGTTAGGTAAGCATTAGTGTTAGGGTATTTATTAATCCTATCCCACTCTCTAGATACCAGTTAGCACGTAAAGGAATCCTATTTGGGGTCCAGCCATGGAGAAGCTTTTAGACACTAGGATAAGATAAACAACAAACACATTATAAAGAAATCACATTAGGATTTTCTTTTTAACCTGTTCCTTAAAACACTAGTGCTTAGGAAATCTACTGGAGGCAGAAGCAGTCAAGGGTAGTTTAGGGTTAGGGTTAGGGTAAGGGTTAGGGTTAGGTTACGCCTTAGGGTACGCATGAGGTTATGGCATAGGGTATGGGTTAGAGTTAGGGTTAGTTTTAGGGTTAGGGCTAGGTTTAGGGTACGGGTTAGGATTAGGCTACGTGTTAAGGTTAGGTGATGGTTTAGGGTTACGGTACGCGTTAGGGTTAGGGTACACGTTAGGGTTATGGTATTTATTAAACCTATCCCACTCTCTAGATACCACTTAGTACGTAAAGGAATATTATTTGAGGTCCAGCCATGGAGAAGCTTTTAGACACTAGGATAAGATAAAGAACACACACATTATAAAGAAATCACATTAGGATTTTCTTTTTAACCTGTTCCTTAAAACACTAGTGCTTAGGAAATCTACTGGAGGCAGAAGCAGTCAAGGGTTAGGGTTAGGGTTAGTGTTAGGTTTAGGGTTAGTGTTAGGTTTAGGGTTAGGGTACGGCTTAGGTTACGGGTTAGGGTTAGTGTTAGGGTTGGGGTTAGGGTTAGGGTACGGCTTAGGGTACGGGCGAGGGTACGGTGTAGAGTATGGGTAGGTTTAGCGTTAGTTTTAGGTTTAGGGCTAGGGTTAGGGTTTGTGTTAGGGTTACGTTATGGGTTAGGGTTAGGGTACGTGTTAGGGTTAGGGTACTTATTAAACCTATCCTACTCGCTAGATACCACTTAGCACATAAAGGAATATTATTTGGGGTCCAGCCATGGAGAAGCTTTTAGACAGTAGGATAAGATTAAGAACTCACACATTATAAAGAAATCACATTAGGATTTTCTTTTTAACCTGTTCCTTAAAACACTAGTGCTTAGGAAATGTACTGGAGGCAGAAACAGTCAAGGGTAGTTTAGGGTTAGGGTTAGGGTAAGGGTTAGGGTACAGGTTAGGGTACGGGTTAGGGTAGGGTACACTTTTAGGTAACTCCTAAAAGTGATATGATAGGATATGTGTGTTTTGCTTTCTCACTTACTACAAGTGGCGTGATTACGTCTAGACTCATCTATGGTGCTGCAAATGGCATTGTTTCATTGTTTCACCAGCTAATAATCCATCTGTACATGGAGGAGTTCTTCTTTGTCCACCCATCTGTTGGTGGACTTTTTGGTTACTTCCATATCTTGGCTATTGTAATACTGTGCAATGCAGATTTGCCTGCCTGTGTCTTTCCAATTCTGTCTTCTTAGATTGTAGGTCCAGGAGTGGGCCTGCTGGATCATATGGTAGCTCAATGTTTACCTTTTAAAGGCACCTCCATTCTGTTCTCTTTAGTGGCTCTTTCCAGGTTACGTCCCACATAAAGGTGAGGGTATGCATTTCTCCACAGCACCTACAGCATTTATTCTTTGTAGTTTTTTGCTGATGGTTATTCTGACTGGTGTGAGCTGATACCTCTTTGTGGTTGAATTTGCATGTGTCTCATAATGCGTTGAAATTGAGCTTTAAGACATGTGCTTTTTATTTTTCCAGCTGTGATTAGAGCTTAGTTCTTCAAAGTGTTTACTTGAAGTATGTGTCACCTTTTGAAATATTTTGGCCATTACCTCCCTCAAGACATTTTGAGGGCAGGTTTCATTTACAGCCCTGCAGTACTAGTTCATATGAAGTGACCATTAGCTCAAGCTTTAAACCTGCTTTTGCAGGTAACGGCCAGAGGGCGGCAGCCTTTCTACGTTCCCCACGCTGGTACTAGGGAAACAGACCTACCAGCCAGTGGTGCTCTTCGGTTATAAATTAGAGTGGAATGTGCCCGGAGAAACCCACAGATGCTGATGTCTCCTTACATTTGTTTGTTTTTTAAATTTAATTTATAATTTTTACTGGAGTACTATTCCGTTGTATACATGGACCACTTCTTCTTGGTGCATTCCTCTGTTGATGGACATTTTTGTTGCTTCCATGTGTTGACTATGGTAAGTAATGCTGGCGTACAGGTTTGCCAGCCTGTGACTTTTTAATTCTCATTTTCTCAGGTGATAGGCTCAGCAGATGGTATGCTTGATTCACTGGTAGCTCAATGTTTACCTTTTCAAAGCACCTCCATTGTGTTTACAGTAATGGTTCTTACCACGTCCCCCTTAGAGCTCAGGGTACATATTTCTCCACAATCCCTTCAGCATGTATTGTTTGCAGCATTTTTGCTGATGGCCATTCTGACTGCTGTGAGCTGATAGGTATTTGTAATTTCGGTTTGCGTATCTTTCAAAATTCCTAAATTTTATCATTTTCCCACTCCTTTTTCTTTTCAATTAAAAGAAAAAACCGTGTGTACAATATACCTCTTGAAATTGTCTTCTTCGAAGGTTGCCCTCTTTTGAAATTTTTGGTCGATTTTTGACCCCAGAAATTTTTAGGAGGGCAGGTGTCATTTACAGAACTGCACGTTGGTGAATACTTAGTGACCTTTCCCAGTGGGTTTAAAGCTGCTGTTGTGGGAAACGGCCACAAGGAGGCAGCATTTCTCCATTCCCCAATCTGGGTACTAGGGCAGCAGAGCCTTTCTGGAAGTCGTTGTCCTAGGTTGTACATGAGAATGGAATTTTCCAGGAGAAAGCCGCATAAGTTTATGTCTCATTACTTCTTCTTGGTTTTTTAAATTTCTTTAATCAGAGTAAAGATTAGAATATTGTTTGTCCTAGGTGTACACAATCTGGTTCATTTGCACATTATGTATGTCTATTAATGTACAGATCCTCTTCCCATGTAAAATATTACAGTGTTCCATAGACCTCCCTTGCTATATGTTCGGTCTTTTTGATACATGTATATAATATGTATTTGTATACGTATAGTAACACTATTCTTTATTTATCAATTCCCCCCTCCTTTCCTTTTAGATGAGCATAGTTTGTTTTGTAAGCCCGTGAGTGTCTTTCTCTTTGGAAATATGTTCATTTGTGTCAGTTATTAGATAATGCCATAAGTGATATTATAGGATATAGGTCTTTTGCTTTCCGTCCTACTTCATGTTTTGTAATTATCTCCAGGCTCATGTATGGTGCCTCAAAGAGCAGTGCTTCAATGTTTTCCATGGCTAATATTCCATTGTGTACATGGACCACTTCTTCTTGGTGCATTCCTCTGTTGATGGACGTTTTCGTTGCTTCCAAGTGTTGCCTATGGTAACTATTGCTGGAGTGCAGGATTGCCAGCCTGTGACTTTTGGATTTTCATTTTCTCAGGTGATACACCCAGCAGTGGGTATGATTGATTGACTGGTATGGTAGCTCAATGTTACCTTTTCAAGGCACCTCAATTGTGCTTTCATTAGTGGCTCTTACCACGTCCCCCTTAGAATCGAGGGTACTCATTTCTCCACAATCACGTCAGCATTTATAGTTTGCAGCATTTTTGTCGAGGGCCATTCTGACTGCTGTGAGCTGATAGGTTTTTGTAATTTGGGTTGACATGTCTTTAAAAATTCCTAAAATTCATCATTTTTCCACGCCTTTTTCTTTTGTGTTAAAAGAAAAAAGAAAAAAAAAGTGTGAGTACAATCTACCTCTTCAAATTGTCTTTTTGGAAGGTTGCACTCTTGAATTTTTTGGTCGATTTTCGACCTCAGTATTTTTTGGAGGGCAGGTGTCATTTACAGAACTGAATTGGTGAATATTTAGTGACCTTTTGCAGTGGGTTTAAAGCTGCTGTTGTGGGAAACGGCCACAAGGAGGCAGCATTTCTCCATTCCCAAATCTGGGTACTAGGGCAGCAGAGCCGTTCTGGAAGTCGTTTACCTAGGTTGTAAATTTGAATGGAATGTGCCAGGAAAACCACCCATAAGTTTATGTCTCATTACTTCTAGTTCGTTGTTTTAATTTTTTACATTGGGGTAATGGTTCGAATGTTGTTTGTCCAAGGTGTACACACTCTGGTTCATTTACACATTATATATATCTATTTATGTAGAGATCCTCTTCCCATGTAAATTATTACAGAGTGTTCCATCAACCACCCTTGCTATATGGTTGGTCTTTTTGATATATGTATATAATATGAATTTGTATACAGATGGTAACGCTAATCTTCATTTATCCATTCCCCCCACCTTTCCTTTTAGGTAAGCATAGTTTTTTTTTATAAGTCTGTGATTGCCTTTCCCTGTGGAAATATGTTCATTTGTGTCAGTTATTAGATAACGCCTATAAGTGATTTCATAGGATATAGGACTTTTGCTTTCCGACTTCCCTCATGTTCTGTGATTATCTCCAAGATCATCTATGGTGCCTCAAAGAGCAGTGTTTCATTGTTTTCCATGGCTAGTATTCATTGTGTACATGGACCACTTTTCTTTATCCCTTCATCTGTTGATGGACATTTTGGTTGCTTCACTGTCTTGTCTATTGTGAATAAGGCTGCAGTGCAGCTTTTGCAGCCAGGGTCTTCTTGATTCTGGTCTTCTCAGGTGAGAGGCCCATTGGTGCGCCTGCTGGATTGAATGGTACCTCAATTTTTCCTTTTAAACGCAGCTCCTTTCTGTTCTCATTATTGGCTGTTAACCACTTTACATCTCACCAGCAGCTAGAGGGTACACAGTTCTCTAAACCTCTTCAGCATTGATTGTTTGTAGGCTTTTTGCTGATGGTCAGTCGACTGGTGTGAGTTGAAAACTTTTTGTAGATTAGATTGCATGAGTCTAATACTTCCTGAGGTTGAGCTTTTATCCATTTTCCTTTTTTTAAAAAGAGAGTGAGTAAAACTTACCTCTTCATACTATGTTCTTGAAAATTTTGCCTGTTTTGAATTGTTTTATCCATTCCCTACCTCAGCACAATTTTGAGGGCAGGTGTCCTATACAGGCCTGAGTCCTTGTGAATGTTAAGTGACCATTAGCTGTGGGATAAAAGCTGCTCTTGCGGGAATGGGCCACAAGGCGGCATCATTTCTGCTTTACCAAATCTGGTTACTAGGGCAACAGAGCCTTACTGGAAGTGGTGTTCTAGGTTGTAAATTAGAATGGAATGTGCCAGGAAAAAGCACTTTAAGTTTATGTCTCATTACTTCTTGTTCGTATTTTTAACTTAATTTTTATTTTTTATCACAGCAAACTTGATTACAATGTTTTGTTTGTTCTCGGTGTGCAAGATGTGCTTCTTTCACACATATACATATATCTATTCTTCTTCAGATCCTTTTCCCATGTAGGTTATGACACAATGTTTAGTAGTCTTACCTTGGTATTCCATAGATCTTTGGTGATTATATATTTCACATGTGTTTGTATCTCTCCGTTAACCTCAGTATGGTAGTGTATCCAATCCTCACACCTTTCCATTTGGCGAACCATAAGTTTTAGTACTGAATCTGTGATTGCCTTTCTCTGTGGAAATATCTTCGTTTGTTTCAATTTTTAGGTAACACCTGTATGTGATATGATAGGATATGTGTCATTCACTGTCTCACTTACTACAAGTTGCGTGATTATTTCTAGTCTCATCTATGGTGCTGCCAATGGCATTGTTTCATTTTTTCGCTAGCTCATATTCCATGTGTACATGTAGCAGTTCTTCTTTGTCCACCCATCTGTCGGTGGACTTTTTGGTTACTTCCATATCTTGGCTATTGTAATACTATGCAATGCAGATTTGCCTGCCTGTGTCTTTCCAATTCTGTCTTCTTAGGTTTTAGTTCCAGGAATGGGTATGTTGGATCATATGGTAGCTCAATGTTTACCTTTCAAAGGCACCTCCATTCTGTTCTCCTTAGTGGCTCTTTCCAGGTTACGTCCCACGTAAAGTTGAGGGTATGCACTTCTCCACAGCACCTTCAGCATTTATTCTTTGTAGTTTTTTGCTGATGGTTATTCTGACTGGTGTGAGCTGATACCTCTTTGTGGTTGAATTTGCATGTGTCTCATAATGCGTTGAAATTGAGCTTTAAGACATGTGCTTTTTATTTTTCCAGCTGTGATTAGAGCTTAGTTCTTCAAAGTGTTTACTTGAAGTATGTGTCACCTTTTGAAATATTTTGGCCATTACCTCCCTCAAGACATTTTGAGGGCAGGTTTCATTTACAGCCCTGCAGTACTAGTTCATATGAAGTGACCATTAGCTCAAGCTTTAAACCTGCTTTTTCAGGTAACGGCCAGAGGGCAGCAGCCTTTCTACGTTCCCCACGCTGGTACTAGGGAAACAGACCTACCAGCCAGTGGTGATAGGGTACGGGTGAGTGTATGGCGTAGGGTATGGGTTAGGGTTAGGTTTAGGGTTAAGGGTAGGTTTAGGGTACGGTTTAGGATTAGGATACGTATTAGGGTTAGGTTATGAGTTAGGGTTAAGGTACGCGTTAGGGTTAAGTTATTTATTAAACCTTTCCCACTCGCTATATACCAGTTAGCACATAAAGGAATATTATTTGAGGTCCAGCCATGGAGAAGCTTTTAGACACTAGGATAAGATAAAAAAACACACACATTATAAAGAAATCACATTAGGATTTTCTTTTTAACCTGTTCCTTAAAACACTAGTGCTTAGGAAATGTGCTGGAGAGAGAAGCAGTCAAGGGTAGTTTAGGGTTAGGGTTAGGGTTAGGGTTAGGGTACAGGTTAGGGTACGGGTTAGGGTACGGGTTAGGGTAGAGGTGAGGCTATGGCGTAGGGTATGGCTTAGGGTTAGGGTTAGGGTTAAGGGTAGGTTTAGGGTACGGTTTAGGGTTAGGGTACGTGTTAGGGTTAAGTTATTTATTAAACCTATCCCACTCGCTACATACCACTTAGCACGTAAAGTAGTATTATTTGGAGTCTAGCCATGGAGAAGCTTTTAGACAGTAGGATAAGATTAAGAACTCACACATTATAAAGAAATCACATTAGGATTTTCTTTTTAACCTGTTCCTTAAAACACTAGTGCTTAGGAAACCTACTGGAGGCAGAAGCAGTCAAGGGTTAGGGTTAGGGTTAGGGTTAGGTTTAGGGTTAGGGTACGGCTTAGGTTACGGGTTAGGGTTAGTGTTAGGTTTAGTGTTAGGCTTAGGGTACGGCTTAGGCTACGGCGAGGGTATGGTGCAGAGTATGGGTTAGGGTTAGTTTTAGGGTTAGGGCTAGGTTTAGGGTATGGTTTAGGATTAGGGTACGTGTTAGGGTTAGGTTATTGGTTAAGGTTAGGGTACGTGTTAGGGTTAGGGTATTTATTAAACCTATCCCACTCGCTAGATACCACTTAGCATGTTAAGGAATATTATTTGGGGTCCAGCCATGGAGAAGCTTTTAGACACTAGGATAAGATTAAGAACACACACATTATAAAGAAATCACATTAGGATTTTCTTTTTAACCTGTTCCTTAAAACACTAGTGCTTAGGAAATCTACTGGAGGCAGAAGCAGTCAAGGGTTAGGCTTAGGGTTAGTGTTAGGGTTAGGGTTAGTGTTAGGTTTAGGGTTAGGGTACGGCTTAGGTTACGGGTAAGGGTTAGTGTTAGGGTTGGGGTTAGGGTTAGGGTACGGCTTAGGGTACGGGCGAGGGTACGGTGTAGAGTATGGGTAGGTTTAGGGTTAGTTTTAGTTTTAGGGCTAGGGTTAGGGTACGTGTTAGGGTTAGGTTATGGGTTAGGGTTAGGGTACGTGTTAGGGTTAGGGTACTTATTAAACCTATCCCACTCGCTAGATACCACTTAGCACATAAAGGAATATTATTTGGGGTCCAGCCATGGAGAAGCTTTTAGACAGTAGGATAAGATTAAGAACTCACACATTATAAAGAAATCACATTAGGATTTTCTTTTTAACCTGTTCCTTAAAACACTAGTGCTTAGGAAATCTACTGGACGCAGAAGCAGTCAAGGGTAGTTTAGGGTTAGGGTTAAGGTTAGGGTTAGAGTATGGCTTAGCATACGGGTTAGGGTACAGTGTAGGGTATGGGTTAGGGTTAGTGTTACGGTTAGGGTTAGTTTTAGGGTTAGGGATAGGTTTAGGGTACGGGTTAGGATTCAGTTACTGGTTACGGTTAGGGTACACGTTAGGGTTAGGGTATTTATTAAACCTATCCCACTCTCTAGATACCACCTAGAACGTAAAGGAATATTATTTGGGGTCCAGCGATGGAGAAGCTTTTAGACACTAGGATAAGATTAAGAACACAAACATTATGAAGAAATCACATTAGGATTTTCTTTTTAACCTGTTCCTTAAAACACTAGTGCTTAGGAAATGTACTGGAGGCAGAAGCAGTCAAGAGTAGTTTAGGGTTAGGCTAGGGTTAGGTTTAGGGTGAGGGCACAGCGTAGGGTATGGGTTAGGGTTAGGGTTAGGGTTAGTTTTAGGGTTAGGGCTAGGTTCAGGGTACGAGTTAGGATTAGGGTGCGTGTTAAGTTTAGGGAATGGGTTAGGGTTAGGTAAGCGTTAGTGTTAGGGTATTTATTAAACCTATCCCACACTCTAGATACCACTTAGCACGTAAAGGAATATTATTTGGGGTCCAGCCATGGAGAAGCTTTTAGACACTAGGATAAGATAAACAACACACACATTATAAAGAAATCACATTAGGATTTTCTTTTTAACCTGTTCCTTAAAACACTAGTGCTTAGGAAATGTATTGGAGGCAGAAGCAGTCAAGGGTAGTTTAGGGTTAGGGTTAGGGTTAGGGTACGGCTTAGGGTACGCGTGAGGGTATGGCGTAGGGTATGGGTTAGGGTTAGGGTTAGGGTTAGTTTTAGGGTTAGGGCTAGATTTAGGGTACGGGTTAGGATTAGGGTACGTGTTAGGGTTAGGTGATGTGTTAGGGTTTGGGTACGCGTTAGGGTTAGGTTATTTATTAAACCTATCCCACTCTCTAGATACCACTTAGCACGTAAAGGAATATTATTTGGGGTCCAGCCATGGAGAAGCTTTTAGACACTAGGATAAGATTAAGAACACACACATTATAAAGAAATCACCTTACGATTTTCTTTTTAACCTGTTCCTTAAAACACTAGTGCTTAGGAAATCTACTGGAGGCAGAAGCAGTCAAGGGTAGTTTAGGGTTAGGGTTAGGGTTAGGGTTAGGGTTAGGTTACGGCTTAGGGTATGCGTGAGGGTATGGCGTAGGGTATGGGTTAGGATTAGGGTTAGTTTTAGGGTTAGGGCTAGGTTTAGGGTACGGGTTAGGATTAGGCTACGTGTTAGGGTTAGGTGATGGGTTAGGGTTAGGGTACGCGTTAGGGTTAGGGTACACGTTAGGGTTAGGGTATTTATTAAACCTATCCCACTCTCTAGATACCACTTAGTACGTAAAGGAATATTATTTGAGGTCCAGCCATGGAGAAGCTTTTAGACACTAGGATAAGATAAAGAACACACACATTATAAAGAAATCACATTAGGATTTTCTTTTTAACCTGTTCCTTAAAACAGTAGTGCTTAGAAAATCTACTGGAGGCAGAAGCAGTCAAGGGTAGTTTTGGGTTAGGGTTAGGGTACAGGTTAGGGTACGGGTTAGGGTAGGGTACACTTTTAGGTAACTCCTAAAAGTGATATGATAGTATATGTGTGTTTTGCTTTCTCACTTACTACAAGTGGCGTGATTACGTCTACACTCATCTATGGTGCTGCAAATGGCATTGTTTCATTGTTTCACCAGCTAATAATCCATCTGTACATGGAGGAGTTCTTCTTTGTCCACCCATCTGTTGGTGGACTTTTTGGTTACTTCCATATCTTGGCTATTGTAATACTGTGCAATGCAGATTTGCCTGCCTGTCTCTTTCCAATTCTGTCTTCTTAGATTGTAGGTCCAGGAGTGGGCCTGCTGGATCATATGGTAGCTAAATGTTTACCTTTTAAAGGCACCTCCATTCTGTTCTCTTTAGTGGGTCTTTCCAGGTTACGTCCCACATAAAGGTGAGGGTATGCATTTCTCCACAGCACCTTCAGCATTTATTCTTTGTAGTTTTTTGCTGATGGTTATTCTGACTGGTGTGAGCTGATACCTCTTTGTGGATGAATTTGCATGTGTCTCATAATGCGTTGAAATTGAGCTTTAAGACATGTGCTTTTTATTTTTCCAGCTGTGATTAGAGCTTAGTTCTTCAAAGTGTTTACTTGAAGTATGTGTCACCTTTTGAAATATTTTGGCCATTACCTCCCTCAAGACATTTTGAGGGCAGGTTTCATTTACAGCCCTGCAGTACTAGTTCATATGAAGTGACCATTAGCTCAAGCTTTAAACCTGCTTTTGCAGGTAACGGCCAGAGGGCAGCAGCCTTTCTACGTTCCCCACGCTGGTACTAGGGAAACAGACCTACCAGCCAGTGGTGATAGGGTACGGGTGAGTGTATGGCGTAGGGTATGTGTTACGGTTAGGTTTAGAGTTAAGGGTAGGTTTAGGGTACGGTTTAGGATTAGGATACGTGTTAGGGTTAGGTTATGGGTTAGGGTTAAGGTACGCGTTAGGGTTAAGTTATTTATTAAACCTCTCCCACTCGCTATATACCAGTTAGCACGTAAAGGAATATCATTTGCAGTCCAGCCATGGAGAAGCATTTAGACACTAGGATAAGATAAAGAACACACACATTATAAAGAAATCACATTAGGATTTTCTTTTTAACCTGTTCCTTAAAACACTAGTGCTTAGAAAATCTACTGGAGGCAGAAGCAGTCAAGGGTAGTTTAGGGTTAGGGTTAGGGTTAGGGTACGGCTTAGGGTACGGGTTAGGGTACAGGTGAGGCTATGGCATAGGGTATGGCTTAGGGTTAGGGCTAGGGTTAAGGGTAGGTTTAGGGTACGGTTTAGGATTAGGGTACGTGTTAGGGGTAGGTTATGGGTTAGGGTTAGGGTACGTGTTAGGGTTAAGTTATTTATTAAACCTATCCCACTCGCTAGATACCACTTAGCACGTAAAGTAGTATTATTTGGAGTCTAGCAATGGAGAAGCTTTTAGACACTAGGATAAGATTAAGAACACACACATTATAAAGAAATCACATTAGGATTTTCTTTTTAACCTGTTCCTTAAAACACTAGTGCTTAGGAAATCTACTGGAGGCAGAAACAGTCAAGGGTTAGGGTTAGGGTTACTGTTAGGGTTAGGGTTAGTGTTAGGTTTAGGGTTAGGGTACGGCTTAGGTTACGGGTTAGGGTTAGTGTTAGGGTTGGGGTTAGGGTTAGGGTGTGGGTTAGGGTACGGCTTACGGTACGGGCGAGGTTACGGTGTAGAGTATGGGTAGGGTTAGGGTTAGTTTTAGGTTTAGGGCTAGGTTTGGGTTACGGTTTAGTGTTAGGGTACGTGTTAGGGTTAGGTTATGGGTTAGGGTTAGGGTACGTGTTAGGGTTAGGTTATTTATTAAACCTATCCCACTCGCTAGATACCACTTAGCACTTAAAGGAATATTATTTGGGGTCCAGCCATGGAGAAGCTTTTAGACACTAGGATAAGATTAAGAACTCACACATTATAAAGAAATCACATTAGGATTTTCTTTTTAACCTGTTCCTTAAAACACTAGTGCTTAGGAAATCTACTGGAGGCAGAAGCAGTCAAGGGTAGTTTAGGGTTAGTGTTAAGGTTAGGGTTAGAGTATGGCTTAGAGTACGGGTTGGGGTACGGGTGAGAGTACGGCATAGCGTATGCGTTAGGGTTAGGTTTACGTTTATGGTTAGGGCTAGGTGTATTGTATGGGTTAGTTTTAGGGTACATGTTAGGGTTAGGATATGGGTTAGGGTTAGGGTACGTGTTAGGGTTAGGGTATTTATTAAACCTATTTCACTCTCTAGATACCACTTAGCACGTAAAGGAATATTATTTGTGGTCCAGCCATGGAGAAGCATTTAGACTCTAGGATCAGATTAAGAACACACACATTATAAAGAAATCACATTAGGATTTTCTTTTTAACCTGTTCCTTAAAACACTAGTGCTTAGGAAACCTACTGGAGGCAGAAGCAGTTAAGGGTTAGGTTTAGGGTATGGTTTAGGGTACGGGCGAGGGTACGGTGTAGAGTATGGGTTAGGGTTAGAGTTATTTTTAGGGTTAGGGCTAGGTTTAGGGTACGGTTTAGGATTAGGGTACGTGTTAGGGTTAGGTTATGGGTTAGGGCTAGGGCATGTGTTAGGGTTAGGGTATATATTAAACCTATTCCACTAGCTAGATAGCACTTTGCACATAAAAGAATATTATTTGGGGTCCAGCCATGGAGAAGCTTTGAGACATTAGGATAAGATTAAGAACACACACATTATAAAGAAATCACATTAGGATTTTCTTTTTAACCTGTTCCTTAAAACACTAGTGCTTAGGAAATGTACTGGAGGCAGAAGCAGTCAAGAGTAGTTTAGGGTTAGGCTAGGGTTAGGTTTAGGGTGAGGGCACAGCGTAGAGTATGGGTTAGGTTTAGGGTTAAGGTTAGTTTTAGGGTTAGGGCTAGGTTCAGGGTACGAGTTAGGATTAGGGTACGTGTTAAGTTTAGGGTATGGGTTAGGGTTAGGTAAGCGTTAGTGTTAGGGTATTTATTAAACCTATCCCACACTCTAGATACCACTTAGCACGTAAAGGAATATTATTTGGGGTCCAGCCATGGAGAAGCTTTTAGACACTAGGATAAGATAAACAACACACACATTATAAAGAAATCACATTAGGATTTTCTTTTTAACCTGTTCCTTAAAACACTAGTGCTTAGGAAATGTGCTGGAGAGAGAAGCAGTCAAGGGTAGTTTAGGGTTAGGGTTATGGTTAGGGTTAGGGTACAGGTTAGGGTACGGGTTAGGGTAGGGTACACTTTTAGGTAATTCCTAAAAGTGATATCATAGGATTTGTGTGTTTTGCTTTCTCACTTACTACAAGTGGCGTGATTACGTCTAGACTCATCTATGGTGCTGCAAATGGCATTGTTTCATTGTTTCACCAGCTAATAATCCATCTGTACATGGAGGAGTTCTTCTTTGTCCACCCATCTGTTGTTGGTGGACTTTTTGGTTACTTCCATATCTTGGTTATTGTAATACTGTGCAATGCAGATTTGCCTGCCTGTGTCTTTCCAATTCTGTCTTCTTAGATTGTAGGTCCAGGAGTGGGCCTGCTGGATCATGTGGTAGCTCAATGTTTACCTTTTAAAGGCACCTCCATTCTGTTCTCTTTTGTGGCTCTTTCCAGGTTACGTCCCACATAAACTTGAGGGTATGCATTTCTCCACAGCACCTTCAGCCTTTATTCTTTGTAGTCTTTTGCTGATGGTTATTCTGACTGGTGTGAGCTGATACCTCTTTGTGGTTGAATTTGCATGTGTCTCATAATGCGTTGAAATTGAGCTTTAAGACATGTGCTTTTTATTTTTCCAGCTGTGATTAGAGCTTAGTTCTTCAAAATGTTTACTTGAAGTATGTGTCACCTTTTGAAATATTTTGGCCATGACCTCCCTCAAGACATTTTGAGGGCAGGTTTCATTTACAGCCCTGCAGTACTAGTTCATATGAAGTGACCATTAGCTCAATCTTTAAACCTGCTTCTGCAGGTAACGGCCATAGGGCGGCAGCCTTTCTACGTTCCCCACGCTGGTACTAGGGAAACAGACCTACCAGCCAGTGGTGATAGGGTACGGGTGAGTGTATGGCGTAGGGTATGTGTTAGGGTTAGCTTTAGGTTTAAGGGTAGGTTTAGGGTACGGTTTAGGATTAGGATACGTGTTAGGGTTAGGTTATGGGTTAGGGTTAAGGTACGCGTTAGGGTTAAGTTATTTATTAAACCTTTCCCACTCGCTATATACCAGTTAGCACGTAAAGGAATATTATTTGCAGTCCAGCCATGGAGAAGCATTTAGACACTAGGATAAGATTAAGAACACACACATTATAAAGAAATCACATTAGGATTTTCTTTTTAACCTGTTCCTTAAAACACTAGTGCTTAGGAAACCTACTGGATGCAGAAGCAGTCAAGGGTTAGGGTTAGGGTTAGGGTTAGGTTTAGGGTTAGGGTACGGCTTAGGTTACGGGTTAGGCTTAGTGTTAGGTTTAGTGTTAGGGTTAGGGTACGGCTTAGGCTACGGCGAGGGTATGGTGTAGAGTATGGGTTAGGGTTAGTTTTAGGGTTAGGGCTAGGTTTAGGGTATGGTTTAGGATTAGGGTACGTGTTAGTGTTAGGTTATGGGTTAAGGTTAGGGTACGTGTTAGGGTTAGGGTATTTATTAAACCTATCCCACTCGCTAGATACCACTTAGCACGTTAAGGAATATTATTTGGGGTCCACTCATGGAGAAGCTTTTAGACACTAGGATAAGATTAAGAACACACACATTATAAAGAAATCACATTAGGATTTTCTTTTTAACCTGTTCCTTAAAACACTAGTGCTTAGGAAATCTACTGGAGGCAGAAGCAGTCAAGGGTAGTTTAGGGTTAGGGTTAGGGTTAAGGTTAGGGTTAGAGTATGGCTTAGAGTACGGGTTGGGGTACGGGTGAGCATACGGCATAGCGTATTGGTTAGGGTTAGGTTTACGTTTATGTTTAGGGCTAGGTTTATTGTACGGGTTAGGTTTAGGGTACATGTTAGGGTTAGGATATGGGTTAGGGTTAGGGTACGTGTTAGGGTTAGGGTATTTATTAAACCTATTTCACTCTCTAGATACCACTTAGCACGTAAAGGAATATTATTTGTGGTCCAGCCATGGAGAAGCATTTAGACTCTAGGATCAGGTTAAGAACACACACATTATAAAGAAATCACATTAGGATTTTCTTTTTAACCTGTTCCTTAAAACACTAGTGCTTAGGAAACCTACTGGAGGCAGAAGCAGTCAATGGTTAGGGTTAGGGTTAGGGTTAGGTTTAGGGTTAGGGTACGGCTTAGGTTACGGGTTAGGGTTAGTGTTAGGTTTAGTGTTAGGCTTAGGGTACGGCTTAGGCTACGGCGAGGGTATGGTGTAGAGTATGGGTTAGGGTTAGTTTTGGGGTTAGGGCTAGGTTTAGGGTATGGTTTAGGATTAGGGTACGTGTTAGGGTTAGGTTATTGGTTAAGGTTAGGGTACGTGTTAGGGTTAGGGTATTTATTAAACCTATCCCACTCGCTAGATACCACTTAGCATGTTAAGGAATATTATTTGGGGTCCAGCCATGGAGATGCTTTTAGACACTAGGATAAGATTAAGAACACACACATTATAAAGAAATCACATTAGGATTTTCTTTTTAACCTGTTCCTTAAAACACTAGTGCTTAGGAAATCTACTGGAGGCAGAAGCAGTCAAGGGTTAGGGTTAGGGTTAGTGTTAGGGTTAGGGTTAGTGTTAGGTTTAGGGTTAGGGTACGGCTTAGGTTACGGGTTAGGGTTAGTGTTAGGGTTGGGGTTAGGGTTAGGGTACGGTTTAGGGTACGGGCGAGGGTACGGTGTAGAGTATGGGTAGGTTTAGGGTTAGTTTTAGGTTTAGGGCTAGGGTTAGGGTACGTGTTAGGGTTAGGTTATGGGTTAGGGTTAGGGTACGTGTTAGGGTTAGGGTACTTATTAAACCTATCCCACTCGCTAGATACCACTTAGCACATAAAGGAATATTATTTGGGGTCCAGCCATGGAGAAGCTTTTAGACAGTAGGATAAGATTAAGAACTCACACATTATAAAGAAATCACATTAGGATTTTCTTTTTAACCTGTTCCTTAAAACACTAGTGCTTAGGAAATCTACTGGAGGCAGAAGCAGTCAAGGGTAGTTTAGGGTTAGGGTTAGGGTAAGGGTTAGGGTTAGGTTACGGCTTAGGGTACGCGTGAGGGTATGGCGTAGGGTATGGATTAGGGTTAGTGTTAGTTTTAGGGTTAGGGCTAGGTTTAGGGTATGGTTTAGGATTAGGCTACGTGTTAGGGTTAGGTGATGGGTTAGGGTTAGGGTACGCGTTAGGGTTAGGGTACACGTTAGGGTTAGGGTATTTATTAAACCTATCCCACTCTCTAGATACCACTTAGTACGTAAAGGAATATTATTTGAGGTCCAGCCATGGAGAAGCTTTTAGACACTAGGATAAGATAAACAACACACACATTATAAAGAAATCACATTAGGATTTTCTTTTTAACCTGTTCCTTAAAACACTAGTGCTTAGGAAATGTACTGGAGGCAGAAGCAGTCAAGGGTAGTTTAGGGTTAGGGTTAGGGTACAGGTTAGGGTACGGGTTAGGGTAGGGTACACTTTTAGGTAACTCCTAAAAGTGATATGATAGGATATGTGTGTTTTGCTTTCTCACTTACTACAAGTGGCGTGATTACGTCTAGACTCATCTATGGTGCTGCAAATGGCATTGTTTCATTGTTTCACCAGCTAATAATCCATCTGTACATGGAGGAGTTCTTCTTTGTCCACCCATCTGTTGGTGGACTTTTTGGTTACTTCCATATCTTGGCTATTGTAATACTGTGCAATGCAGATTTGCCTGCCTGTGTCTTTCCAATTCTGTCTTCTTAGATTGTAGGTCCAGGAGTGGGCCTGCTGGATCATATGGTAGCTCAATGTTTACCTTTTAAAGGCACCTCCATTCTGTTCTCTTTAGTGGCTCTTTCCAGGTTACGTCCCACATAAAGGTGAGGGTATGCATTTCTCCACAGCACCTACAGCATTTATTCTTTGTAGTTTTTTGCTGATGGTTATTCTGACTGGTGTGAGCTGATACCTCTTGGTGGTTGAATTTGCATGTGTCTCATAATGCGTTGAAATTGAGCTTTAAGACATGTGCTTTTTATTTTTCCAGCTGTGATTAGAGCTTAGTTCTTCAAAGTGTTTACTTGAAGTATGTGTCACCTTTTGAAATATTTTGGCCATTACCTCCCTCAAGACATTTTGAGGGCAGGTTTCATTTACAGCCCTGCAGTACTAGTTCATATGAAGTGACCATTAGCTCAAGCTTTAAACCTGCTTTTGCAGGTAACGGCCAGAGGGCGGCAGCCTTTCTACGTTCTCCACGCTGGTACTAGGGAAACAGACCTACCAGCCAGTGGTGATAGGGTACGGGTGAGTGTATGGCGTAGGGTATGTGTTAGGGTTAGCTTTAGGGTTAAGGGTAGGTTTAGGGTACGGTTTAGGATTAGGATACGTGTTAGGGTTAGGTTATGGGTTAGGGTTAAGGTACGCGTTAGGGTTAAGTTATTTATTAAACCTTTCCCACTCGCTATATACCAGTTAGCACGTAAAGGAATATTATTTGCAGTCCAGCCATGGAGAAGCATTTAGACACTAGGATAAGATTAAGAACACACACATTATAAAGAAATCACATTAGGATTTTCTTTTTAACCTGTTCCTTAAAACACTAGTGCTTAGGAAACCTACTGGATGCAGAAGCAGTCAAGGGTTAGGGTTAGGGTTAGGGTTAGGTTTAGGGTTAGGGTACGGCTTAGGTTACGGGTTAGGCTTAGTGTTAGGTTTAGTGTTAGGGTTAGGGTACGGCTTAGGCTACGGCGAGGGTATGGTGTAGAGTATGGGTTAGGGTTAGTTTTAGGGTTAGGGCTAGGTTTAGGGTATGGTTTAGGATTAGGGTACGTGTTAGTGTTAGGTTATGGGTTAAGGTTAGGGTACGTGTTAGGGTTAGGGTATTTATTAAACCTATCCCACTCGCTAGATACCACTTAGCACGTTAAGGAATATTATTTGGGGTCCACTCATGGAGAAGCTTTTAGACACTAGGATAAGATTAAGAACACACACATTATAAAGAAATCACATTAGGATTTTCTTTTTAACCTGTTCCTTAAAACACTAGTGCTTAGGAAATCTACTGGAGGCAGAAGCAGTCAAGGGTAGTTTAGGGTTAGGGTTAGGGTTAAGGTTAGGGTTAGAGTATGGCTTAGAGTACGGGTTGGGGTACGGGTGAGCATACGGCATAGCGTATTGGTTAGGGTTAGGTTTACGTTTATGTTTAGGGCTAGGTTTATTGTACGGGTTAGGTTTAGGGTACATGTTAGGGTTAGGATATGGGTTAGGGTTAGGGTACGTGTTAGGGTTAGGGTATTTATTAAACCTATTTCACTCTCTAGATACCACTTAGCACGTAAAGGAATATTATTTGTGGTCCAGCCATGGAGAAGCATTTAGACTCTAGGATCAGGTTAAGAACACACACATTATAAAGAAATCACATTAGGATTTTCTTTTTAACCTGTTCCTTAAAACACTAGTGCTTAGGAAACCTACTGGAGGCAGAAGCAGTCAATGGTTAGGGTTAGGGTTAGGGTTAGGTTTAGGGTTAGGGTACGGCTTAGGTTACGGGTTAGGGTTAGTGTTAGGTTTAGTGTTAGGCTTAGGGTACGGCTTAGGCTACGGCGAGGGTATGGTGTAGAGTATGGGTTAGGGTTAGTTTTGGGGTTAGGGCTAGGTTTAGGGTATGGTTTAGGATTAGGGTACGTGTTAGGGTTAGGTTATTGGTTAAGGTTAGGGTACGTGTTAGGGTTAGGGTATTTATTAAACCTATCCCACTCGCTAGATACCACTTAGCATGTTAAGGAATATTATTTGGGGTCCAGCCATGGAGATGCTTTTAGACACTAGGATAAGATTAAGAACACACACATTATAAAGAAATCACATTAGGATTTTCTTTTTAACCTGTTCCTTAAAACACTAGTGCTTAGGAAATCTACTGGAGGCAGAAGCAGTCAAGGGTTAGGGTTAGGGTTAGTGTTAGGGTTAGGGTTAGTGTTAGGTTTAGGGTTAGGGTACGGCTTAGGTTACGGGTTAGGGTTAGTGTTAGGGTTGGGGTTAGGGTTAGGGTACGGCTTAGGGTACGGGCGAGGGTACGGTGTAGAGTATGGGTAGGTTTAGGGTTAGTTTTAGGTTTAGGGCTAGGGTTAGGGTACGTGTTAGGGTTAGGTTATGGGTTAGGGTTAGGGTACGTGTTAGGGTTAGGGTACTTATTAAACCTATCCCACTCGCTAGATACCACTTAGCACATAAAGGAATATTATTTGGGGTCCAGCCATGGAGAAGCTTTTAGACAGTAGGATAAGATTAAGAACTCACACATTATAAAGAAATCACATTAGGATTTTCTTTTTAACCTGTTCCTTAAAACACTAGTGCTTAGGAAATCTACTGGAGGCAGAAGCAGTCAAGGGTAGTTTAGGGTTAGGGTTAGGGTAAGGGTTAGGGTTAGGTTACGGCTTAGGGTACGCGTGAGGGTATGGCGTAGGGTATGGATTAGGGTTAGTGTTAGTTTTAGGGTTAGGGCTAGGTTTAGGGTATGGGTTAGGATTAGGCTACGTGTTAGGGTTAGGTGATGGGTTAGGGTTAGGGTACGCGTTAGGGTTAGGGTACACGTTAGGGTTAGGGTATTTATTAAACCTATCCCACTCTCTAGATACCACTTAGTACGTAAAGGAATATTATTTGAGGTCCAGCCATGGAGAAGCTTTTAGACACTAGGATAAGATAAACAACACACACATTATAAAGAAATTACATTAGGATTTTCTTTTTAACCTGTTCCTTAAAACACTAGTGCTTAGGAAATGTGCTGGAGAGAGAAGCAGTCAAGGGTAGTTTAGGGTTAGGGTTAGGGTTCGGGTTAGGGTACAGGTTAGGGTACGGGTTAGGGTAGGGTACACTTTTAGGTAACTCCTAAAAGTGATATGATAGGATATGTGTGTTTTGCTTTCTCACTTACTACAAGTGGCGTGATTACGTCTAGACTCATCTATGGTGCTGCAAGTGGCATTGTTTCATTGTTTCACCAGCTAATAATCCATCTGTACATGGAGGAGTTCTTCTTTGTCCACCCATCTGTTGGTGGACTTTTTGGTTACTTCCATATCTTGGCTATTGTAATACTGTGCAATGCAGATTTGCCTGCCTGTGTCTTTCCAATTCTGTCTTCTTAGATTGTAGGCCAGGAGTGGGCCTGCTGGATCATATGGTAGCTCAATGTTTACCTTTTAAAGGCACCTCCATTCTGTTCTCTTTAGTGGCTCTTTCCAGGTTACGTCCCACATAAAGGTGAGGGTATGCATTTCTCCACAGCACCTACAGCATTTATTCTTTGTAGTTTTTTGCTGATGGTTATTCTGACTGGTGTGAGCTGATACCTCTTTGTGGTTGAATTTGCATGTGTCTCATAATGCGTTGAAATTGAGCTTTAAGACATGTGCTTTTTATTTTTCCAGCTGTGATTAGAGCTTAGTTCTTCAAAGTGTTTACTTGAAGTATGTGTCACCTTTTGAAATATTTTGGCCATTACCTCCCTCAAGACATTTTGAGGGCAGGTTTCATTTACAGCCCTGCAGTACTAGTTCATATGAAGTGACCATTAGCTCAAGCTTTAAACCTGCTTTTGCAGGTAACGGCCAGAGGGCGGCAGCCTTTCTACGTTCCCCACGCTGGTACTAGGGAAACAGACCTACCAGCCAGTGGTGTTCTTCGGTTATAAATTAGAGTGGAATGTGCCCGGAGAAACCCACAGATGCTGATGTCTCCTTACATTTGTTTGTTTTTTAAATTTAATTTATAATTTTTACTGGAGTACTATTCCGTTGTATACATGGACCACTTCTTCTTGGTGCATTCCTCTGTTGATGGACATTTTTGTTGCTTCCATGTGTTGACTATGGTAAGTAATGCTGGCGTACAGGTTTGCCAGCCTGTGACTTTTTGATTCTCATTTTCTCGGGTGATAGGCTCAGCAGATGGTATGCTTGATTCACTGGTAGCTCAATGTTTACCTTTTCAAAGCACCTCCATTGTGTTTACAGTAATGGTTCTTACCACGTCCCCCTTAGAGCTCAGGGTACACATTTCTCCACAATCCCTTCAGCATGTATTGTTTGCAGCATTTTTGCTGATGGCCATTCTGACTGCTGTGAGCTGATAGGTATTTGTAATTTCGGTTTGCGTATCTTTCAAAATTCCTAAATTTTATCATTTTCCCACGCCTTTTTCTTTTCACTTAAAAGAAAAAACCGTGTGTACAATATACCTCTTGAAATTGTCTTCTTCGAAGGTTGCCCTCTTTTGAATTTTTTGTTCGATTTTTGACCCCAGAAATTTTTTGGAGGGCAGGTGTCATTTACAGAACTGCACGTTGGTGAATACTTAGTGACTTTTCCCAGTGGGTTTAAAGCTGCTGTTGTGGGAAACGGCCACAAGGAGGCAGCATTTCTCCATTCCCCAATCTGGGTACTAGGGCAGCAGAGCCTTTCTGGAAGTCGTTGTCCTAGGTTGTACATGAGAATGGAATTTTCCAGGAGAAAGCCGCATAAGTTTATGTCTCATTACTTCTTCTTGGTTTTTTAAATTTCTTTAATCAGAGTAAAGATTAGAATATTGTTTGTCCTAGGTGTACACAATCTGGTTCATTTGCACATTATGTATGTCTATTAATGTACAGATCCTCTTCCCATGTAAAATATTACAGTGTTCCATAGACCTCCCTTGCTATATGTTCGGTCTTTTTGATACATGTATATAATATGTATTTGTATACGTATAGTAACACTATTCTTTATTTATCAATTCCCCCCTCCTTTCCTTTTAGATGAGCATAGTTTGTTTTCTAAGCCCGTGAGTGTCTTTCTCTTTGGAAATATGTTCATTTGTGTCAGTTATTAGATAATGCCATAAGTGATATTATAGGATATAGGTCTTTTGCTTTCCGTCCTACTTCATGTTTTGTAATTATCTCCAGGCTCATGTATGGTGCCTCAAAGAGCAGTGCTTCAATGTTTTCCATGGCTAATATTCCATTGTGTACATGGACCACTTCTTCTTGGTGCATTCCTCTGTTGATGGACGTTTTCGTTGCTTCCAAGTGTTGCCTATGGTAACTATTGCTGGAGTGCAGGATTGCCAGCCTGTGACTTTTGGATTTTCATTTTCTCAGGTGATACACCCAGCAGTGGCTATGATTGATTGACTGGTATGGTAGCTCAATGTTACCTTTTCAAGGCACCTCAATTGTGCTTTCATTAGTGACTCTTACCCCGTCCCCCTTAGAATCGAGGGTACTCATTTCTCCACAATCACGTCAGCATTTATTGTTTGCAGCATTTTTGTCGAGGGCCATTCTGACTGCTGTGAGCTGATAGGTTTTTGTAATTTGGGTTGACATGTCTTTAAAAATTCCTAAAATTCATCATTTTTCCACGCCTTTTTCTTTTGTGTTAAAAGAAAAAAGAAAAAAAAAGTGTGAGTACAATCTACCTCTTCAAATTGTCTTTTTGGAAGGTTGCACTCTTGAATTTTTTGGTCGATTTTCGACCTCAGTATTTTTTGGAGGGCAGGTGTCATTTACAGAACTGAATTGGTGAATATTTAGTGACCTTTTGCAGTGGGTTTAAAGCTGCTGTTGTGGGAAACGGCCACAAGGAGGCAGCATTTCTCCATTCCCCAATCTGGGTACTAGGGCAGCAGAGCCGTTCTGGAAGTCGTTTACCTAGGTTGTAAATTTGAATGGAATGTGCCAGGAGAACCACCCATAAGTTTATGTCTCATTACTTCTAGTTCGTTGTTTTAATTTTTTACATTGGGGTAATGGTTCGAATGTTGTTTGTCCAAGGTGTACACACTCTGGTTCATTTACACATTATATATATCTATTTATGTAGAGATCCTCTTCCCATGTAAATTATTACAGAGTGTTCCATCAACCTCCCTTGCTATATGGTCGGTCTTTTTGATATATGTATATAATATGAATTTGTATACAGATGGTAACGCTAATCTTCATTTATCCATTCCCCCCACCTTTCCTTTTAGGTAAGCATAGTTTTTTTTTATAAGTCTGTGATTGCCTTTCCCTGTGGAAATATGTTCATTTGTGTCAGTTATTAGATAACGCCTATAAGTGATTTCATAGGATATAGGACTTTTGCTTTCCGACTTCCCTCATGTTCTGTGATTATCTCCAAGATCATCTATGGTGCCTCAAAGAGCAGTGTTTCATTGTTTTCCATGGCTAGTATTCATTGTGTACATGGACCACTTTTCTTTATCCCTTCATCTGTTGATGGACATTTTGGTTGCTTCACTGTCTTGTCTATTGTGAATAAGGCTGCAGTGCAGCTTTTGCAGCCAGGGTCTTCTTGATTCTGGTCTTCTCAGGTGAGAGGCCCATTGGTGCGCCTGCTGGATTGAATGGTACCTCAATTTTTCCTTTTAAACGCAGCTCCTTTCTGTTCTCATTATTGGCTGTTAACCACTTTACATCTCACCAGCAGCTAGAGGGTACACAGTTCTCTAAACCTCTTCAGCATTGATTGTTTGTAGGCTTTTTGCTGATGGTCAGTCGACTGGTGTGAGTTGAAAACTTTTTGTAGATTAGATTGCATGAGTCTAATACTTCCTGAGGTTGAGCTTTTATCCATTTTCCTTTTTTTAAAAAGAGAGTGAGTAAAACTTACCTCTTCATACTATGTTCTTGAAAATTTTGCCTGTTTTGAATTGTTTTATCCATTCCCTAACTGAGCACAATTTTGAGGGCAGGTGTCCTATACAGGCCTGAGTCCTTGTGAATGTTAAGTGACCATTAGCTGTGGGATAAAAGCTGCTCTTGCGGGAATGGGCCACAAGGCGGCAGCATTTCTCCTTTACCCAATCTGGTTACTAGGGCAACAGAGCCTTACTGGAAGTGGTGTTCTAGGTTGTAAATTAGAATGGAATGTGCCAGGAAAAAGCACTTTAAGTTTATGTCTCATTACTTCTTGTTCGTATTTTTAACTTAATTTTTATTTTTTATCACAGCAAACTTGATTACAATGTTTTGTTTGTTCTCGGTGTGCAAGATGTGCTTCTTTCACACATATACATATATCTATTCTTCTTCAGATCCTTTTCCCATGTAGGTTATGACACAATGTTTAGTAGTCTTACCTTGGTATTCCATAGATCTTTGGTGATTATATATTTCACATGTGTTTGTATCTCTCCGTTAACCTCAGTATGGTAGTGTATCCAATCCTCACACCTTTCCATTTGGCGAACCATAAGTTTTAGTACTGAATCTGTGATTGCCTTTCTCTGTGGAAATATCTTCGTTTGTTTCAATTTTTAGGTAACACCTGTATGTGATATGATAGGATATGTGTCATTCACTGTCTCACTTACTACAAGTTGCGTGATTATTTCTAGTCTCATCTATGGTGCTGCCAATGGCATTGTTTCATTTTTTCGCTAGCTCATATTCCATGTGTACATGTAGCAGTTCTTCTTTGTCCACCCATCTGTCGGTGGACTTTTTGGTTACTTCCATATCTTGGCTATTGTAATACTATGCAATGCAGATTTGCCTGCCTGTGTCTTTCCAATTCTGTCTTCTTAGGTTTTAGTTCCAGGAATGGGTGTGTTGGATCATATGGTAGCTCAATGTTTACCTTTCAAAGGCACCTCCATTCTGTTCTCCTTAGTGGCTCTTTCCAGGTTACGTCCCACGTAAAGTTGAGGGTATGCACTTCTCCACAGCACCTTCAGCATTTATTCTTTGTAGTTTTTTGCTGATGGTTATTCTGACTGGTGTGAGCTGATACCTCTTTGTGGTTGAATTTGCATGTGTCTCATAATGCGTTGAAATTGAGCTTTAAGACATGTGCTTTTTATTTTTCCAGCTGTGATTAGAGCTTAGTTCTTCAAAGTGTTTACTTGAAGTATGTGTCACCTTTTGAAATATTTTGGCCATTACCTCCCTCAAGACATTTTGAGGGCAGGTTTCATTTACAGCCCTGCAGTACTAGTTCATGTGAAGTGACCATTAGCTCAAGCTTTAAACCTGCTTTTTCAGGTAACGGCCAGAGGGCAGCAGCCTTTCTACGTTCCCCACGCTGGTACTAGGGAAACAGACCTACCAGCCAGTGGTGATAGGGTACGGGTGAGTGTAAGGCGTAGGGTATGGGTTAGGGTTAGGTTTAGGGTTAAGGGTAGGTTTAGGGTACGGTTTAGGATTAGGATACGTATTAGAGTTAGGTTATGAGTTAGGGTTAAGGTACGCGTTAGGGTTAAGTTATTTATTAAACCTTTCCCACTCGCTATATACCAGTTAGCACGTAAAGGAATATTATTTGAGGTCCAGCCATGGAGAAGCTTTTAGACACTAGGATAAGATAAAAAACACACACATTATAAAGAAATCACATTAGGATTTTCTTTTTAACCTTTTCCTTAAAACACTAGTGCTTAGGAAATGTGCTGGAGAGAGAAGCAGTCAAGGGTAGTTTAGGGTTAGGGTTAGGGTTAGGGTTAGGGTACAGGTTAGGGTATGGGTTAGGGTACGGGTTAGGGTACAGGTGAGGCTATGGCGTAGGGTATGGCTTAGGGTTAGGGTTAGGGTTAAGGGTAGGTTTAGGGTACGGTTTAGGGTTAGGGTACGTGTTAGGGTTAAGTTATTTATTAAACCTATCCCACTCGCTACATACCACTTAGCACGTAAAGTAGTATTATTTGGAGTCTAGCCATGGAGAAGCTTTTAGACAGTAGGATAAGATTAAGAACTCACACATTATAAAGAAATCACATTAGGATTTTCTTTTTAACCTGTTCCTTAAAACACTAGTGCTTAGGAAACCTACTGGAGGCAGAAGCAGTCAAGGGTTAGGGTTAGGGTTAGGGTTAGGTTTAGGGTTAGGGTACGGCTTAGGTTACGGGTTAGGGTTAGTGTTAGGTTTAGTGTTAGGCTTAGGGTACGGCTTAGGCTACGGCGAGGGTATGGTGCAGAGTATGGGTTAGGGTTAGTTTTAGGGTTAGGGCTAGGTTTAGGGTATGGTTTAGGATTAGGGTACGTGTTAGGGTTAGGTTATTGGTTAAGGTTAGGGTACGTGTTAGGGTTAGGGTATTTATTAAACCTATCCCACTCGCTAGATACCACTTAGCATGTTAAGGAATATTATTTGGGGTCCAGCCATGGAGAAGCTTTTAGACACTAGGATAAGATTAAGAACACACACATTATAAAGAAATCACATTAGGATTTTCTTTTTAACCTGTTCCTTAAAACACTAGTGCTTAGGAAATCTACTGGAGGCAGAAGCAGTCAAGGGTTAGGGTTAGGGTTAGTGTTAGGGTTAGGGTTAGTGTTAGGTTTAGGGTTAGGGTACGGCTTAGGTTACGGGTTAGGGTTAGTGTTAGGGTTGGGTTTAGGGTTAGGGTACGGCTTAGGGTACGGGCGAGGGTACGGTGTAGAGTATGGGTAGGTTTAGGGTTAGTTTTAGGTTTAGGGCTAGGGTTAGGGTACGTGTTAGGGTTAGGTTATGGGTTAGGGTTAGGGTACATGTTAGGGTTAAGGTACTTATTAAACCTATCCCACTCGCTAGATACCACTTAGCACATAAAGGAATATTATTTGGGGTCCAGCTATGGAGAAGCTTTTAGACAGTAGGATAAGATTAAGAACTCACACATTATAAAGAAATCACATTAGGATTTTCTTTTTAACCTGTTCCTTAAAACACTAGTGCTTAGGAAATCTACTGGACGCAGAAGCAGTCAAGGGTAGTTTAGGGTTAGGGTTAAGGTTAGGGTTAGAGTATGGCTTAGCATACGGGTTAGGGTACAGTGTAGGGTATGGGTTAGGGTTAGTGTTAGGGTTAGGGTTAGTTTTAGGGTTAGGGATAGGTTTAGGGTACGGGTTAGGATTCAGTTACTGGTTACGGTTAGGGTACACGTTAGGGTTAGGGTATTTATTAAACCTATCCCACTCTCTAGATACCACCTAGAACGTAAAGGAATATTATTTGGGGTCCAGCGATGGAGAAGCTTTAGACACTAGGATAAGATTAAGAACACAAACATTATGAAGAAATCACATTAGGATTTTCTTTTTAACCTGTTCCTTAAAACACTAGTGCTTAGGAAATGTACTGGAGGCAGAAGCAGTCAAGAGTAGTTTAGGGTTAGGCTAGGGTTAGGTTTAGGGTGAGGGCACAGCGTAGGGTATGGGTTAGGTTTAGGGTTAGGGTTAGTTTTAGGGTTAGGGCTAGGTTCAGGGTACGAGTTAGGCTTAGCGTGCGTGTTGTTTAGGGTATGGGTTAGGGTTAGGTAAGCGTTAGTGTTAGGGTATTTATTAAACCTATCCCACACTCTAGATACCACTTAGCACGTAAAGGAATATTATTTGGGGTCCAGCCATGGAGAAGCTTTTAGACACTAGGATAAGATAAACAACACACACATTATAAAGAAATCACATTAGGATTTTCTTTTAACCTGTTCCTTAAAACACTAGTGCTTAGGAAATGTACTGGAGGCAGAAGCAGTCAAGGGCAGTTTAGGGTTAGGGTTAGGGTTAGGGTACGGCTTAGGGTACGCGTGAGGGTATGGCGTAGGGTATGGGTTAGGGTTAGGGTTAGGGTTAGTTTTAGGGTTAGGGCTAGGTTTAGGGTACGGGTTAGGATTAGGGTACGTGTTATGGTTAGGTGATGTGTTAGGGTTAGGGTACGCGTTAGGGTTAGGTTATTTATTAAACCTATCGCACTCTCTAGATACCACTTAGCACGTAAAGGAATATTATTTGGGGTCCAGCCATGGAGAAGCTTTTAGACACTAGGATAAGATTAAGAACACACACATTATAAAGAAATCACCTTACGATTTTCTTTTTAACCTGTTCCTTAAAACACTAGTGCTTAGGAAATCTACTGGAGGCAAAAGCAGTCAAGGGTAGTTTAGGGTTAGGGTTAGGGTTAGGGTTAGGGTTAGGTTACGGCTTAGGGTATGCGTGAGGGTATGGCGTAGGGTATGGGTTAGGATTAGGGTTAGTTTTAGGGTTAGGGCTAGGTTTAGGGTACGGGTTAGGATTAGGCTACGGGTTAGGGTTAGGTGATGGGTTAGGGTTAGGGTACGCGTTAGGGTTAGGGTACACGTTAGGGTTAGGGTATTTATTAAACCTATCCCACTCTCTAGATACCACTTAGTACGTAAAGGAATATTATTTGAGGTCCAGCCATGGAGAAGCTTTTAGACACTAGGATAAGATAAAGAACACACACATTATAAAGAAATCACATTAGGATTTTCTTTTTAACCTGTTCCTTAAAACACTAGTGCTTAGAAAATCTACTGGAGGCAGAAGCAGTCAAGGGTAGTTTAGGGTTAGGGTTAGGGTACAGGTTAGGGTACGGGTTAGGGTAGGGTACACTTTTAGGTAACTCCTAAAAGTGATATGATAGGATATGTGTGTTTTGCTTTCTCACTTACTACAAGTGGCGTGATTACGTCTACACTCATCTATGGTGCTGCAAATGGCATTGTTTCATTGTTTCACCAGCTAATAATCCATCTGTACATGGAGGAGTTCTTCTTTGTCCACCCATCTGTTGGTGGACTTTTTGGTTACTTCCATATCTTGGCTATTGTAATACTGTGCAATGCAGATTTGCCTGCCTGTGTCTTTCCAATTCTGTCTTCTCAGATTGTAGGTCCAGGAGTGGGCCTGCTGGATCATATGGTAGCTCAATGTTTACCTTTTAAAGGCACCTCCATTCTGTTCTCTTTAGTGGCTCTTTCCAGGTTACGTCCCACATAAAGGTGAGGGTATGCATTTCTCCACAGCACCTACAGCATTTATTCTTTGTAGTTTTTTGCTGATGGTTATTCTGACTGGTGTGAGCTGATACCTCTTTGTGGATGAATTTGCATGTGTCTCATAATGCGTTGAAATTGAGCTTTAAGACATGTGCTTTTTATTTTTCCAGCTGTGATTAGAGCTTAGTTCTTCAAAGTGTTTACTTGAAGTATGTGTCACCTTTTGAAATATTTTGGCCATTACCTCCCTCAAGACATTTTGAGGGCAGGTTTCATTTAGAGCCCTGCAGTACTAGTTCATATGAAGTGACCATTAGCTCAAGCTTTAAACCTGCTTTTGCAGGTAACGGCCAGAGGGCGGCAGCCTTTCTACGTTCCCCATGCTGGTACTAGGGAAACAGACCTACCAGCCAGTGGTGATAGGTTACGGGTGAGTGTATGGCGTAGGGTATGTGTTAGGGTTAGGTTTAGAGTTAAGGGTAGATTTAGGGTACGGTTTAGGATTAGGATACGTGTTAGGGTTAGGTTATGGGTTAGGGTTAAGGTACGCGTTAGGGTTAAGTTATTTATTAAACCTTTCCCACTCGCTATATACCAGTTAGCACGTAAAGGAATATTATTTGCAGTCCAGCCATGGAGAAGCATTTAGACACTAGGATAAGATAAAGAACACACACATTATAAAGAAATCACATTAGGATTTTCTTTTTAACCTGTTCCTTAAAACACTAGTGCTTAGGAAACATACTGGATGCAGAAGCAGTCAAGGGTTAGGGTTAGGGTTAGGGTTAGGTTTAGGGTTAGGGTACGGCTTAGGTTACGGGTTAGGCTTAGTGTTAGGTTTAGTGTTAGGGTTAGGGTACGGCTTAGGCTACGGCGAGGGTATGGTGTAGAGTATGGGTTAGGGTTAGTTTTAGGGTTAGGGCTAGGTTTAGGGTATGGTTTAGGATTAGGGTACGTGTTAGTGTTAGGTTATGGTTTAAGGTTAGGGTACGTGTTAGGGTTAGGGTATTTATTAAACCTATCCCACTCGCTAGATACCACTTAGCACGTTAAGGAATATTATTTGCGGTCCAGCCATTGAGAAGCTTTTAGACACTAGGATAAGATTAAGAACACACACATTATAAAGAAATCACATTAGGATTTTCTTTTTAACCTGTTCCTTAAAACACTAGTGCTTAGGAAATCTACTGGAGGCAGAAGCAGTCAAGGGTTAGGGTTAGGGTTAGTGTTAGGGTTAGGGTTAGTGTTAGGTTTAGGGTTAGGGTACGGCTTAGGTTACGGGTTAGGGTTAGTGTTAGGGTTGGGGTTAGGGTTAGGGTACGGCTTAGGGTACGGGCGAGGGTACGGTGTAGAGTATGGGTAGGTTTAGGGTTAGTTTTAGGTTTAGGGCTAGGGTTAGGGTACGTGTTAGGGTTAGGTTATGGGTTAGGGTTAGGGTACGTGTTAGGGTTAGGGTACTTACTAAACCTATCCCACTCGCTAGATACCACTTAGCACATAAAGGAATATTAATTGGGGTCCAGCCATGGAGAAGCTTTTAGACAGTAGGATAAGATTAAGAACTCACACATTATAAAGAAATCACATTAGGATTTTCTTTTTAACCTGTTCCTTAAAACACTAGTGCTTAGGAAATCTACTGGAGGCAGAAGCAGTCAAGGGTAGTTTAGGGTTAGGTTTAGGGTAAGGGTTAGGGTTAGGTTACGGCTTAGGGTACGCGTGAGGGTATGGCGTAGGGTATGGGTTAGGGTTAGTGTTAGTTTTAGAGTTAGGGCTAGGTTTAGGGTATGGGTTAGGATTAGGCTACGTGTTAGGGTTAGGTGATGGGTTAGGGTTAGGGTACGCGTTAGGGTTAGGGTACACGTTAGGGTTAGGGTATTTATTAAACCTATCCCACTCTCTAGATACCACTTAGTACGTAAAGGAATATTATTTGAGGTCCAGCCATGGAGAAGCTTTTAGACACTAGGATAAGATAAACAACACACACATTATAAAGAAATCACATTAGGATTTTCTTTTTAACCTGTTCCTTAAAACACTAGTGCTTAGGAAATGTGCTGGAGAGAGAAGCAGTCAAGGGTAGTTTAGGGTTAGGGTTAGGGTTCGGGTTAGGGTACAGGTTAGGGTACGGGTTAGGGTAGGGTACACTTTTAGGTAACTCCTAAAAGTGATATGATAGGATATGTGTGTTTTGCTTTCTCACTTACTACAAGTGGCGTGATTACGTCTAGACTCATCTATGGTGCTGCAAATGGCATTGTTTCATTGTTTCACCAGCTAATAATCCATCTGTACATGGAGGAGTTCTTCTTTGTCCACCCATCTTTTGGTGGACTTTTTGGTTACTTCCATATCTTGGTTATTGTAATACTGTGCAATGCAGATTTGCCTGCCTGTGTCTTTCCAATTCTGTCTTCTTAGATTGTAGGTCCAGGAGTGGGCCTGCTGGATCATATGGTAGCTCAATGTTTACCTTTTAAAGGCACCTCCATTCTGTTCTCTTTAGTGGCTCTTTCCAGGTTACGTCCCACATAAACTTGAGGGTATGCATTTCTCCACAGCACCTTCAGCCTTTATTCTTTGTAGTCTTTTGCTGATGGTTATTCTGACTGGTGTGAGCTGATACCTCTTTGTGGTTGAATTTGCATGTGTCTCATAATGCGTTGAAATTGAGCTTTAAGACATGTGCTTTTTATTTTTCCAGCTGTGATTAGAGCTTAGTTCTTCAAAGTGTTTACTTGAAGTATGTGTCACCTTTTGAAATATTTTGGCCATTACCTCCCTCAAGACATTTTGAGGGCAGGTTTCATTTACAGCCCTGCAGTACTAGTTCATATGAAGTGACCATTAGCTCAAGCTTTAAACCTGCTTTTGCAGGTAACGGCCAGAGGGCGGCAGCCTTTCTACGTTCCCCACGCTGGTACTAGGGAAACAGACCTACCAGCCAGTGGTGCTCTTCGGTTATAAGTTAGAGTGGAATGTGCCCGGAGAAACCCACAGATGCTGATGTCTCCTTACATTTGTTTGTTTTTTAAATTTAATTTATAATTTTTACTGGAGTACTATTCCGTTGTATACATGGACCACTTCTTCTTGGTGCATTCCTCTGTTGATGGACATTTTTGTTGCTTCCATGTGTTGACTATGGTAAGTAATGCTGGCGTACAGGTTTGCCAGCCTGTGACTTTTTCATTCTCATTTTCTCGGGTGATAGGCTCAGCAGATGGTATGCTTGATTCACTGGTAGCTCAATGTTTACCTTTTCAAAGCACCTCCATTGTGTTTACAGTAATGGTTCTTACCACGTCCCCCTTAGAGCTCAGGGTACACATTTCTCCACAATCCCTTCAGCATGTATTGTTTGCAGCATTTTTGCTGATGGCCATTCTGACTGCTGTGAGCTGATAGGTATTTGTAATTTCGGTTTGCGTATCTTTCAAAATTCCTAAATTTTATCATTTTCCCACGCCTTTTTCTTTTCACTTAAAAGAAAAAACCGTGTGTACAATATACCTCTTGAAATTGTCTTCTTCGAAGGTTGCCCTCTTTTGAATTTTTTGGTCGATTTTTGACCCCAGAAATTTTTTGGAGGGCAGGTGTCATTTACAGAACTGCACGTTGGTGAATACTTAGTGACCTTTCCCAGTGGGTTTAAAGCTGCTGTTGTGGGAAACGGCCACAAGGAGGCAGCATTTCTCCATTCCCCAATCTGGGTACTAGGGCAGCAGAGCCTTTCTGGAAGTCGTTGTCCTAGGTTGTACATGAGAATGGAATTTTCCAGGAGAAAGCCGCATAAGTTTATGTCTCATTACTTCTTCTTGGTTTTTTAAATTTCTTTAATCAGAGTAAAGATTAGAATATTGTTTGTCCTAGGTGTACACAATCTGGTTCATTTGCACATTATGTATGTCTATTAATGTACAGATCCTCTTCCCATGTAAAATATTACAGTGTTCCATAGACCTCCCTTGCTATATGTTCGGTCTTTTTGATACATGTATATAATATGTATTTGTATACGTATAGTAACACTATTCTTTATTTATCAATTCCCCCCTCCTTTCCTTTTAGATGAGCATAGTTTGTTTTCTAAGCCCGTGAGTGTCTTTCTCTTTGGAAATATGTTCATTTGTGTCAGTTATTAGATAATGCCATAAGTGATATTATAGGATATAGGTCTTTTGCTTTCCGTCCTACTTTATGTTTTGTAATTATCTCCAGGCTCATGTATGGTGCCTCAAAGAGCAGTGCTTCAATATTTTCCATGGCTAATATTCCATTGTGTACATGGACCACTTCTTCTTGGTGCATTCCTCTGTTGATGGACGTTTTCGTTGCTTCCAAGTGTTGCCTATGGTAACTATTGCTGGAGTGCAGGATTGCCAGCCTGTGACTTTTGGATTTTCATTTTCTCAGGTGATACACCCAGCAGTGGCTATGATTGATTGACTGGTATGGTAGCTCAATGTTACCTTTTCAAGGCACCTCAATTGTGCTTTCATTAGTGACTCTTACCCCGTCCCCCTTAGAATCGAGGGTACTCATTTCTCCACAATCACGTCAGCATTTATTGTTTGCAGCATTTTTGTCGAGGGCCATTCTGACTGCTGTGAGCTGATAGGTTTTTGTAATTTGGGTTGACATGTCTTTAAAAATTCCTAAAATTCATCATTTTTCCACGCCTTTTTCTTTTGTGTTAAAAGAAAAAAGAAAAAAAAAGTGTGAGTACAATCTACCTCTTCAAATTGTCTTTTTGGAAGGTTGCACTCTTGAATTTTTTGGTCGATTTTCGACCTCAGTATTTTTTGGAGGGCAGGTGTCATTTACAGAACTGAATTGGTGAATATTTAGTGACTTTTTGCAGTGGGTTTAAAGCTGCTGTTGTGGGAAACGGCCACAAGGAGGCAGCATTTCTCCATTCCCCAATCTGGGTACTAGGGCAGCAGAGCCGTTCTGGAAGTCGTTTACCTAGGTTGTAAATTTGAATGGAATGTGCCAGGAGAACCACCCATAAGTTTATGTCTCATTACTTCTAGTTCGTTGTTGTAATTTTTTACATTGGGGTAATGGTTCGAATGTTGTTTGTCCAAGGTGTACACACTCTGGTTCATTTACACATTATATATATCTATTTATGTAGAGATCCTCTTCCCATGTAAATTATTACAGAGTGTTCCGTCAACCTCCCTTGCTATATGGTCGGTCTTTTTGATATATGTATATAATATGAATTTGTATACAGATGGTAACGCTAATCTTCATTTATCCATTCCCCCCACCTTTCCTTTTAGGTAAGCATAGTTTTTTTTTATAAGTCTGTGATTGCCTTTCCCTGTGGAAATATGTTCATTTGTGTCAGTTATTAGATAACGCCTATAAGTGATTTCATAGGATATAGGACTTTTGCTTTCCGACTTCCCTCATGTTCTGTGATTATCTCCAAGATCATCTATGGTGCCTCAAAGAGCAGTGTTTCATTGTTTTCCATGGCTAGTATTCATTGTGTACATGGACCACTTTTCTTTATCCCTTCATCTGTTGATGGACATTTTGGTTGCTTCACTGTCTTGTCTATTGTGAATAAGGCTGCAGTGCAGCTTTTGCAGCCAGGGTCTTCTTGATTCTGGTCTTCTCAGGTGAGAGGCCCATTGGTGCGCCTGCTGGATTGAATGGTACCTCAATTTTTCCTTTTAAACGCAGCTCCTTTCTGTTCTCATTATTGGCTGTTAACCACTTTACATCTCACCAGCAGCTAGAGGGTACACAGTTCTCTAAACCTCTTCAGCATTGATTGTTTGTAGGCTTTTTGCTGATGGTCAGTCGACTGGTGTGAGTTGAAAACTTTTTGTAGATTAGATTGCATGAGTCTAATACTTCCTGAGGTTGAGCTTTTATCCATTTTCCTTTTTTTAAAAAGAGAGTGAGTAAAACTTACCTCTTCATACTATGTTCTTGAAAATTTTGCCTGTTTTGAATTGTTTTATCCATTCCCTACCTCAGCACAATTTTGAGGGCAGGTGTCCTTTACAGGCCTGAGTCCTTGTGAATATTAAGTGACCATGAGCTGTGGGTTAAAAGCTGCTCTTGCGGGAATGGGCCACAAGGCGGCAGCATTTCTCCTTTACCCAATCTGGTTACTAGGGCAACAGAGCCTTACTGGAAGTGGTGTTCTAGGTTGTAAATTAGAATGGAATGTGCCAGGAAAAAGCACTTTAAGTTTATGTCTCATTACTTCTTGTTCGTATTTTTAACTTAATTTTTATTTTTTATCACAGCAAACTTGATTACAATGTTTTGTTTGTTCTCGGTGTGCAAGATGTGCTTCTTTCACACATATACATATATCTATTCTTCTTCAGATCCTTTTCCCATGTAGGTTATGACACAATGTTTAGTAGTCTTACCTTGGTATTCCATAGATCTTTGGTGATTATATATTTCACATGTGTTTGTATCTCTCCGTTAACCTCAGTATGGTAGTGTATCCAATCCTCACACCTTTCCATTTGGCGAACCATAAGTTTTAGTACTGAATCTGTGATTGCCTTTCTCTGTGGAAATATCTTCGTTTGTTTCAATTTTTAGGTAACACCTGTATGTGATATGATAGGATATGTGTCATTCACTGTCTCACTTACTACAAGTTGCGTGATTATTTCTAGTCTCATCTATGGTGCTGCCAATGGCATTGTTTCATTTTTTCGCTAGCTCATATTCCATGTGTACATGTAGCAGTTCTTCTTTGTCCACCCATCTGTCGGTGGACTTTTTGGTTACTTCCATATCTTGGCTATTGTAATACTATGCAATGCAGATTTGCCTGCCTGTGTCTTTCCAATTCTGTCTTCTTAGGTTTTAGTTCCAGGAATGGGTGTGTTGGATCATATGGTAGCTCAATGTTTACCTTTCAAAGGCACCTCCATTCTGTTCTCCTTAGTGGCTCTTTCCAGGTTACGTCCCACGTAAAGTTGAGGGTATGCACTTCTCCACAGCACCTTCAGCATTTATTCTTTGTAGTTTTTTGCTGATGGTTATTCTGACTGGTGTGAGCTGATACCTCTTTGTGGTTGAATTTGCATGTGTCTCATAATGCGTTGAAATTGAGCTTTAAGACATGTGCTTTTTATTTTTCCAGCTGTGATTAGAGCTTAGTTCTTCAAAGTGTTTACTTGAAGTATGTGTCACCTTTTGAAATATTTTGGCCATTACCTCCCTCAAGACATTTTGAGGGCAGGTTTCATTTACAGCCCTGCAGTACTAGTTCATGTGAAGTGACCATTAGCTCAAGCTTTAAACCTGCTTTTTCAGGTAACGGCCAGAGGGCAGCAGCCTTTCTACGTTCCCCACGCTGGTACTAGGGAAACAGACCTACCAGCCAGTGGTGATAGGGTACGGGTGAGTGTAAGGCGTAGGGTATGGGTTAGGGTTAGGTTTAGGGTTAAGGGTAGGTTTAGGGTACGGTTTAGGATTAGGATACGTATTAGAGTTAGGTTATGAGTTAGGGTTAAGGTACGCGTTAGGGTTAAGTTATTTATTAAACCTTTCCCACTCGCTATATACCAGTTAGCACGTAAAGGAATATTATTTGAGGTCCAGCCATGGAGAAGCTTTTAGACACTAGGATAAGATAAAAAACACACACATTATAAAGAAATCACATTAGGATTTTCTTTTTAACCTTTTCCTTAAAACACTAGTGCTTAGGAAATGTGCTGGAGAGAGAAGCAGTCAAGGGTAGTTTAGGGTTAGGGTTAGGGTTAGGGTTAGGGTACAGGTTAGGGTACGGGTTAGGGTACGGGTTAGGGTACAGGTGAGGCTATGGCGTAGGGTATGGCTTAGGGTTAGGGTTAGGGTTAAGGGTAGGTTTAGGGTACGGTTTAGGGTTAGGGTACGTGTTAGGGTTAAGTTATTTATTAAACCTATCCCACTCGCTACATACCACTTAGCACGTAAAGTAGTATTATTTGGAGTCTAGCCATGGAGAAGCTTTTAGACAGTAGGATAAGATTAAGAACTCACACATTATAAAGAAATCACATTAGGATTTTCTTTTTAACCTGTTCCTTAAAACACTAGTGCTTAGGAAACCTACTGGAGGCAGAAGCAGTCAAGGGTTAGGGTTAGGGTTAGGGTTAGGTTTAGGGTTAGGGTACGGCTTAGGTTACGGGTTAGGGTTAGTGTTAGGTTTAGTGTTAGGCTTAGGGTACGGCTTAGGCTACGGCGAGGGTATGGTGCAGAGTATGGGTTAGGGTTAGTTTTAGGGTTAGGGCTAGGTTTAGGGTATGGTTTAGGATTAGGGTACGTGTTAGGGTTAGGTTATTGGTTAAGGTTAGGGTACGTGTTAGGGTTAGGGTATTTATTAAACCTATCCCACTCGCTAGATACCACTTAGCATGTTAAGGAATATTATTTGGGGTCCAGCCATGGAGAAGCTTTTAGACACTAGGATAAGATTAAGAACACACACATTATAAAGAAATCACATTAGGATTTTCTTTTTAACCTGTTCCTTAAAACACTAGTGCTTAGGAAATCTACTGGAGGCAGAAGCAGTCAAGGGTTAGGGTTAGGGTTAGTGTTAGGGTTAGGGTTAGTGTTAGGTTTAGGGTTAGTGTACGGCTTAGGTTACGGGTTAGGGTTAGTGTTAGGGTTGGGTTTAGGGTTAGGGTACGGCTTAGGGTACGGGCGAGGGTACGGTGTAGAGTATGGGTAGGTTTAGGGTTAGTTTTAGGTTTAGGGCTAGGGTTAGGGTACGTGTTAGGGTTAGGTTATGGGTTAGGGTTAGGGTACATGTTAGGGTTAAGGTACTTATTAAACCTATCCCACTCGCTAGATACCACTTAGCACATAAAGGAATATTATTTGGGGTCCAGCTATGGAGAAGCTTTTAGACAGTAGGATAAGATTAAGAACTCACACATTATAAAGAAATCACATTAGGATTTTCTTTTTAACCTGTTCCTTAAAACACTAGTGCTTAGGAAATCTACTGGACGCAGAAGCAGTCAAGGGTAGTTTAGGGTTAGGGTTAAGGTTAGGGTTAGAGTATGGCTTAGCATACGGGTTAGGGTACAGTGTAGGGTATGGGTTAGGGTTAGTGTTAGGGTTAGGGTTAGTTTTAGGGTTAGGGATAGTTTTAGGGTACGGGTTAGGATTCAGTTACTGGTTACGGTTAGGGTACACGTTAGGGTTAGGGTATTTATTAAACCTATCCCACTCTCTAGATACCACCTAGAACGTAAAGGAATATTATTTGGGGTCCAGCGATGGAGAAGCTTTTAGACACTAGGATAAGATTAAGAACACAAACATTATGAAGAAATCACATTAGGATTTTCTTTTTAACCTGTTCCTTAAAACACTAGTGCTTAGGAAATGTACTGGAGGCAGAAGCAGTCAAGAGTAGTTTAGGGTTAGGCTAGGGTTAGGTTTAGGGTGAGGGCACAGCGTAGGGTATGGGTTAGGTTTAGGGTTAGGGTTAGTTTTAGGGTTAGGGCTAGGTTCAGGGTACGAGTTAGGCTTAGCGTGCGTGTTGTTTAGGGTATGGGTTAGGGTTAGGTAAGCGTTAGTGTTAGGGTATTTATTAAACCTATCCCACACTCTAGATACCACTTAGCACGTAAAGGAATATTATTTGGGGTCCAGCCATGGAGAAGCTTTTAGACACTAGGATAAGATAAACAACACACACATTATAAAGAAATCACATTAGGATTTTCTTTTAACCTGTTCCTTAAAACACTAGTGCTTAGGAAATGTACTGGAGGCAGAAACAGTCAAGGGTAGTTTAGGGTTAGGGTTAGGGTTAGGGTACGGCTTAGGGTACGCGTGAGGGTATGGCGTAGGGTATGGGTTAGGGTTAGGGTTAGGGTTAGTTTTAGGGTTAGGGCTAGGTTTAGGGTACGGGTTAGGATTAGGGTACGTGTTATGGTTAGGTGATGTGTTAGGGTTAGGGTACGCGTTAGGGTTAGGTTATTTATTAAACCTATCGCACTCTCTAGATACCACTTAGCACGTAAAGGAATATTATTTGGGGTCCAGCCATGGAGAAGCTTTTAGACACTAGGATAAGATTAAGAACACACACATTATAAAGAAATCACCTTACGATTTTCTTTTTAACCTGTTCCTTAAAACACTAGTGCTTAGGAAATCTACTGGAGGCAGAAGCAGTCAAGGGTAGTTTAGGGTTAGGGTTAGGGTTAGGGTTAGGGTTAGGTTACGGCTTAGGGTATGCGTGAGGGTATGGCGTAGGGTATGGGTTAGGATTAGGGTTAGTTTTAGGGTTAGGGCTAGGTTTAGGGTACGGGTTAGGATTAGGCTACGGGTTAGGGTTAGGTGATGGGTTAGGGTTAGGGTACGCGTTAGGGTTAGGGTACACGTTAGGGTTAGGGTATTTATTAAACCTATCCCACTCTCTAGATACCACTTAGTACGTAAAGGAATATTATTTGAGGTCCAGCCATGGAGAAGCTTTTAGACACTAGGATAAGATAAAGAACACACACATTATAAAGAAATCACATTAGGATTTTCTTTTTAACCTGTTCCTTAAAACACTAGTGCTTAGAAAATCTACTGGAGGCAGAAGCAGTCAAGGGTAGTTTAGGGTTAGGGTTAGGGTACAGGTTAGGGTACGGGTTAGGGTAGGGTACACTTTTAGGTAACTCCTAAAAGTGATATGATAGGATATGTGTGTTTTGCTTTCTCACTTACTACAAGTGGCGTGATTACGTCTACACTCATCTATGGTGCTGCAAATGGCATTGTTTCATTGTTTCACCAGCTAATAATCCATCTGTACATGGAGGAGTTCTTCTTTGTCCACCCATCTGTTGGTGGACTTTTTGGTTACTTCCATATCTTGGCTATTGTAATACTGTGCAATGCAGATTTGCCTGCCTGTGTCTTTCCAATTCTGTCTTCTTAGATTGTAGGTCCAGGAGTGGGCCTGCTGGATCATATGGTAGCTCAATGTTTACCTTTTAAAGGCACCTCCATTCTGTTCTCTTTAGTGGCTCTTTCCAGGTTACGTCCCACATAAAGGTGAGGGTATGCATTTCTCCACAGCACCTACAGCATTTATTCTTTGTAGTTTTTTGCTGATGGTTATTCTGACTGGTGTGAGCTGATACCTCTTTGTGGATGAATTTGCATGTGTCTCATAATGCGTTGAAATTGAGCTTTAAGACATGTGCTTTTTATTTTTCCAGCTGTGATTAGAGCTTAGTTCTTCAAAGTGTTTACTTGAAGTATGTGTCACCTTTTGAAATATTTTGGCCATTACCTCCCTCAAGACATTTTGAGGGCAGGTTTCATTTAGAGCCCTGCAGTACTAGTTCATATGAAGTGACCATTAGCTCAAGCTTTAAACCTGCTTTTGCAGGTAACGGCCAGAGGGCGGCAGCCTTTCTACGTTCCCCATGCTGGTACTAGGGAAACAGACCTACCAGCCAGTGGTGATAGGTTACGGGTGAGTGTATGGCGTAGGGTATGTGTTAGGGTTAGGTTTAGAGTTAAGGGTAGATTTAGGGTACGGTTTAGGATTAGGATACGTGTTAGGGTTAGGTTATGGGTTAGGGTTAAGGTACGCGTTAGGGTTAAGTTATTTATTAAACCTTTCCCACTCGCTATATACCAGTTAGCACGTAAAGGAATATTATTTGCAGTCCAGCCATGGAGAAGCATTTAGACACTAGGATAAGATAAAGAACACACACATTATAAAGAAATCACATTAGGATTTTCTTTTTAACCTGTTCCTTAAAACACTAGTGCTTAGAAAATCTACTGGAGGCAGAAGCAGTCAAGGGTAGTTTAGGGTTGGGGTTAGGGTTAGGGTACGGCTTAGGTTACGGGTTAGGGTTAGTGTTAGGGTTGGGGTTAGGGTTAGGGTACGGCTTAGGGTACGGGCGAGGGTACGGTGTAGAGTATGGGTAGGTTTAGGGTTAGTTTTAGGTTTAGGGCTAGGGTTAGGGTACGTGTTAGGGTTAGGTTATGGGTTAGGGTTAGGGTACGTGTTAGGGTTAGGGTACTTATTAAACCTATCCCACTCGCTAGATACCACTTAGCACATAAAGGAATATTATTTGGGGTCCAGCCATGGAGAAGCTTTTAGACAGTAGGATAAGATTAAGAACTCACACATTATAAAGAAATCACATTAGGATTTTCTTTTTAACCTGTTCCTTAAAACACTAGTGCTTAGGAAATCTACTGGAGGCAGAAGCAGTCAAGGGTAGTTTAGGGTTAGGGTTAGGGTAAGGGTTAGGGTTAGGTTACGGCTTAGGGTACGCGTGAGGGTATGGCGTAGGGTATGGATTAGGGTTAGTGTTAGTTTTAGGGTTAGGGCTAGGTTTAGGGTATGGGTTAGGATTAGGCTACGTGTTAGGGTTAGGTGATGGGTTAGGGTTAGGGTACGCGTTAGGGTTAGGGTACACGTTAGGGTTAGGGTATTTATTAAACCTATCCCACTCTCTAGATACCACTTAGTACGTAAAGGAATATTATTTGAGGTCCAGCCATGGAGAAGCTTTTAGACTCTAGGATAAGATAAACAACACACACATTATAAAGAAATTACATTAGGATTTTCTTTTTAACCTGTTCCTTAAAACACTAGTGCTTAGGAAATGTGCTGGAGAGAGAAGCAGTCAAGGGTAGTTTAGGGTTAGGTTTAGGGTTCGGGTTAGGGTACAGGTTAGGGTACGGGTTAGGGTAGGGTACACTTTTAGGTAACTCCTAAAAGTGATATGATAGGATATGTGTGTTTTGCTTTCTCACTTACTACAAGTGGCATGATTACGTCTAGACTCATCTATGGTGCTGCAAGTGGCATTGTTTCATTGTTTCACCAGCTAATAATCCATCTGTACATGGAGGAGTTCTTCTTTGTCCACCCATCTGTTGGTGGACTTTTTGGTTACTTCCATATCTTGGCTATTGTAATACTGTGCAATGCAGATTTGCCTGCCTGTGTCTTTCCAATTCTGTCTTCTTAGATTGTAGGCCAGGAGTGGGCCTGCTGGATCATATGGTAGCTCAATGTTTACCTTTTAAAGGCACCTCCATTCTGTTCTCTTTAGTGGCTCTTTCCAGGTTACGTCCCACATAAAGGTGAGGGTATGCATTTCTCCACAGCACCTACAGCATTTATTCTTTGTAGTTTTTTGCTGATGGTTATTCTGACTGGTGTGAGCTGATACCTCTTTGTGGTTGAATTTGCATGTGTCTCATAATGCGTTGAAATTGAGCTTTAAGACATGTGCTTTTTATTTTTCCAGCTGTGATTAGAGCTTAGTTCTTCAAAGTGTTTACTTGAAGTATGTGTCACCTTTTGAAATATTTTGGCCATTACCTCCCTCAAGACATTTTGAGGGCAGGTTTCATTTACAGCCCTGCAGTACTAGTTCATATGAAGTGACCATTAGCTCAAGCTTTAAACCTGCTTTTGCAGGTAACGGCCAGAGGGCGGCAGCCTTTCTACGTTCCCCACGCTGGTACTAGGGAAACAGACCTACCAGCCAGTGGTGTTCTTCGGTTATAAATTAGAGTGGAATGTGCCCGGAGAAACCCACAGATGCTGATGTCTCCTTACATTTGTTTGTTTTTTAAATTTAATTTATAATTTTTACTGGAGTACTATTCCGTTGTATACATGGACCACTTCTTCTTGGTGCATTCCTCTGTTGATGGACATTTTTGTTGCTTCCATGTGTTGACTATGGTAAGTAATGCTGGCGTACAGGTTTGCCAGCCTGTGACTTTTTGATTCTCATTTTCTCGGGTGATAGGCTCAGCAGATGGTATGCTTGATTCACTGGTAGCTCAATGTTTACCTTTTCAAAGCACCTCCATTGTGTTTACAGTAATGGTTCTTACCACGTCCCCCTTAGAGCTCAGGGTACACATTTCTCCACAATCCCTTCAGCATGTATTGTTTGCAGCATTTTTGCTGATGGCCATTCTGACTGCTGTGAGCTGATAGGTATTTGTAATTTCGGTTTGCGTATCTTTCAAAATTCCTAAATTTTATCATTTTCCCACGCCTTTTTCTTTTCACTTAAAAGAAAAAACCGTGTGTACAATATACCTCTTGAAATTGTCTTCTTCGAAGGTTGCCCTCTTTTGAATTTTTTGGTCGATTTTTGACCCCAGAAATTTTTTGGAGGGCAGGTGTCATTTACAGAACTGCACGTTGGTGAATACTTAGTGACTTTTCCCAGTGGGTTTAAAGCTGCTGTTGTGGGAAACGGCCACAAGGAGGCAGCATTTCTCCATTCCCCAATCTGGGTACTAGGGCAGCAGAGCCTTTCTGGAAGTCGTTGTCCTAGGTTGTACATGAGAATGGAATTTTCCAGGAGAAAGCCGCATAAGTTTATGTCTCATTACTTCTTCTTGGTTTTTTAAATTTCTTTAATCAGAGTAAAGATTAGAATATTGTTTGTCCTAGGTGTACACAATCTGGTTCATTTGCACATTATGTATGTCTATTAATGTACAGATCCTCTTCCCATGTAAAATATTACAGTGTTCCATAGACCTCCCTTGCTATATGTTCGGTCTTTTTGATACATGTATATAATATGTATTTGTATACGTATAGTAACACTATTCTTTATTTATCAATTCCCCCCTCCTTTCCTTTTAGATGAGCATAGTTTGTTTTGTAAGCCCGTGAGTGTCTTTCTCTTTGGAAATATGTTCATTTGTGTCAGTTATTAGATAATGCCATAAGTGATATTATAGGATATAGGTCTTTTGCTTTCCGTCCTACTTCATGTTTTGTAATTATCTCCAGGCTCATGTATGGTGCCTCAAAGAGCAGTGCTTCAATGTTTTCCATGGCTAATATTCCATTGTGTACATGGACCACTTCTTCTTGGTGCATTCCTCTGTTGATGGACGTTTTCGTTGCTTCCAAGTGTTGCCTATGGTAACTATTGCTGGAGTGCAGGATTGCCAGCCTGTGACTTTTGGATTTTCATTTTCTCAGGTGATACACCCAGCAGTGGCTATGATTGATTGACTGGTATGGTAGCTCAATGTTACCTTTTCAAGGCACCTCAATTGTGCTTTCATTAGTGGCTCTTACCACGTCCCCCTTAGAATCGAGGGTACTCATTTCTCCACAATCACGTCAGCATTTATTGTTTGCAGCATTTTTGTCGAGGGCCATTCTGACTGCTGTGAGCTGATAGGTTTTTGTAATTTGGGTTGACATGTCTTTAAAAATTCCTAAAATTCATCATTTTTCCACGCCTTTTTCTTTTGTGTTAAAAGAAAAAAGAAAAAAAAAGTGTGAGTACAATCTACCTCTTCAAATTGTCTTTTTGGAAGGTTGCACTCTTGAATTTTTTGGTCGATTTTCGACCTCAGTATTTTTTGGAGGGCAGGTGTCATTTACAGAACTGAATTGGTGAATATTTAGTGACCTTTTGCAGTGGGTTTAAAGCTGCTGTTGTGGGAAACGGCCACAAGGAGGCAGCATTTCTCCATTCCCCAATCTGGGTACTAGGGCAGCAGAGCCGTTCTGGAAGTCGTTTACCTAGGTTGTAAATTTGAATGGAATGTGCCAGGAGAACCACCCATAAGTTTATGTCTCATTACTTCTAGTTCGTTGTTTTAATTTTTTACATTGGGGTAATGGTTCGAATGTTGTTTGTCCAAGGTGTACACACTCTGGTTCATTTACACATTATATATATCTATTTATGTAGAGATCCTCTTCCCATGTAAATTATTACAGAGTGTTCCATCAACCTCCTTTGCTATATGGTCGGTCTTTTTGATATATGTATATAATATGAATTTGTATACAGATGGTAACGCTAATCTTCATTTATCCATTCCCCCCACCTTTCCTTTTAGGTAAGCATAGTTTTTTTTTATAAGTCTGTGATTGCCTTTCCCTGTGGAAATATGTTCATTTGTGTCAGTTATTAGATAACGCCTATAAGTGATTTCATAGGATATAGGACTTTTGCTTTCCGACTTCCCTCATGTTCTGTGATTATCTCCAAGATCATCTATGGTGCCTCAAAGAGCAGTGTTTCATTGTTTTCCATGGCTAGTATTCATTGTGTACATGGACCACTTTTCTTTATCCCTTCATCTGTTGATGGACATTTTGGTTGCTTCACTGTCTTGTCTATTGTGAATAAGGCTGCAGTGCAGCTTTTGCAGCCCGGGTCTTCTTGATTCTGGTCTTCTCAGGTGAGAGGCCCATTGGTGCGCCTGCTGGATTGAATGGTACCTCAATTTTTCCTTTTAAACGCAGCTCCTTTCTGTTCTCATTATTGGCTGTTAACCACTTTACATCTCACCAGCAGCTAGAGGGTACACAGTTCTCTAAACCTCTTCAGCATTGATTGTTTGTAGGCTTTTTGCTGATGGTCAGTCGACTGGTGTGAGTTGAAAACTTTTTGTAGATTAGATTGCATGAGTCTAATACTTCCTGAGGTTGAGCTTTTATCCATTTTCCTTTTTTTAAAAAGAGAGTGAGTAAAACTTACCTCTTCATACTATGTTCTTGAAAATTTTGCCTGTTTTGAATTGTTTTATCCATTCCCTAACTGAGCACAATTTTGAGGGCAGGTGTCCTATACAGGCCTGAGTCCTTGTGAATGTTAAGTGACCATTAGCTGTGGGATAAAAGCTGCTCTTGCGGGAATGGGCCACAAGGCGGCAGCATTTCTCCTTTACCCAATCTGGTTACTAGGGCAACAGAGCCTTACTGGAAGTGGTGTTCTAGGTTGTAAATTAGAATGGAATGTGCCAGGAAAAAGCACTTTAAGTTTATGTCTCATTACTTCTTGTTCGTATTTTTAACTTAATTTTTATTTTTTATCACAGCAAACTTGATTACAATGTTTTGTTTGTTCTCGGTGTGCAAGATGTGCTTCTTTCACACATATACATATATCTATTCTTCTTCAGATCCTTTTCCCATGTAGGTTATGACACAATGTTTAGTAGTCTTACCTTGGTATTCCATAGATCTTTGGTGATTATATATTTCACATGTGTTTGTATCTCTCCGTTAACCTCAGTATGGTAGTGTATCCAATCCTCACACCTTTCCATTTGGCGAACCATAAGTTTTAGTACTGAATCTGTGATTGCCTTTCTCTGTGGAAATATCTTCGTTTGTTTCAATTTTTAGGTAACACCTGTATGTGATATGATAGGATATGTGTCATTCACTGTCTCACTTACTACAAGTTGCGTGATTATTTCTAGTCTCATCTATGGTGCTGCCAATGGCATTGTTTCATTTTTTCGCTAGCTCATATTCCATGTGTACATGTAGCAGTTCTTCTTTGTCCACCCATCTGTCGGTGGACTTTTTGGTTACTTCCATATCTTGGCTATTGTAATACTATGCAATGCAGATTTGCCTGCCTGTGTCTTTCCAATTCTGTCTTCTTAGGTTTTAGTTCCAGGAATGGGTTTGTTGGATCATATGGTAGCTCAATGTTTACCTTTCAAAGGCACCTCCATTCTGTTCTCCTTAGTGGCTCTTTCCAGGTTACGTCCCACGTAAAGTTGAGGGTATGCACTTCTCCACAGCACCTTCAGCATTTATTCTTTGTAGTTTTTTGCTGATGGTTATTCTGACTGGTGTGAGCTGATACCTCTTTGTGGTTGAATTTGCATGTGTCTCATAATGCGTTGAAATTGAGCTTTAAGACATGTGCTTTTTATTTTTCCAGCTGTGATTAGAGCTTAGTTCTTCAAAGTGTTTACTTGAAGTATGTGTCACCTTTTGAAATATTTTGGCCATTACCTCCCTCAAGACATTTTGAGGGCAGGTTTCATTTACAGCCCTGCAGTACTAGTTCATATGAAGTGACCATTAGCTCAAGCTTTAAACCTGCTTTTTCAGGTAACGGCCAGAGGGCAGCAGCCTTTCTACGTTCCCCACGCTGGTACTAGGGAAACAGACCTACCAGCCAGTGGTGATAGGGTACGGGTGAGTGTATGGCGTAGGGTATGGGTTAGGGTTAGGTTTAGGGTTAAGGGTAGGTTTAGGGTACGGTTTAGGATTAGGATACGTATTAGAGTTAGGTTATGAGTTAGGGTTAAGGTACGCGTTAGGGTTAAGTTATTTATTAAACCTATCCCACTCGCTACATACCACTTAGCACGTAAAGTAGTATTATTTGGAGTCTAGCCATGGAGAAGCTTTTAGACAGTAGGATAAGATTAAGAACTCACACATTATAAAGAAATCACATTAGGATTTTCTTTTTAACCTGTTCCTTAAAACACTAGTGCTTAGGAAACCTACTGGAGGCAGAAGCAGTCAAGGGTTAGGGTTAGGGTTAGGGTTAGGTTTAGGGTTAGGGTACGGCTTAGGTTACGGGTTAGGGTTAGTGTTAGGTTTAGTGTTAGGCTTAGGGTACGGCTTAGGCTACGGCGAGGGTATGGTGCAGAGTATGGGTTAGGGTTAGTTTTAGGGTTAGGGCTAGGTTTAGGGTATGGTTTAGGATTAGGGTACGTGTTAGGGTTAGGTTATTGGTTAAGGTTAGGGTACGTGTTAGGGTTAGGGTATTTATTAAACCTATCCCACTCGTTAGATACCACTTAGCATGTTAAGGAATATTATTTGGGGTCCAGCCATGGAGAAGCTTTTAGACACTAGGATAAGATTAAGAACACACACATTATAAAGAAATCACATTAGGATTTTCTTTTTAACCTGTTCCTTAAAACACTAGTGCTTAGGAAATCTACTGGAGGCAGAAGCAGTCAAGGGTTAGGGTTAGGGTTAGTGTTAGGGTTAGGGTTAGTGTTAGGTTTAGGGTTAGGGTACGGCTTAGGTTACGGGTTAGGGTTAGTGTTAGGGTTGGGGTTAGGGTTAGGGTACGGCTTAGGGTACGGGCGAGGGTACGGTGTAGAGTATGGGTAGGTTTAGGGTTAGTTTTAGGTTTAGGGCTAGGGTTAGGGTACGTGTTAGGGTTAGGTTATGGGTTAGGGTTAGGGTACATGTTAGGGTTAGGGTACTTATTAAACCTATCCCACTCGCTAGATACCACTTAGCACATAAAGGAATATTATTTGGGGTCCAGCCATGGAGAAGCTTTTAGACAGTAGGATAAGATTAAGAACTCACACATTATAAAGAAATCACATTAGGATTTTCTTTTTAACCTGTTCCTTAAAACACTAGTGCTTAGGAAATCTACTGGACGCAGAAGCAGTCAAGGGTAGTTTAGGGTTAGGGTTAAGGTTAGGGTTAGAGTATGGCTTAGCATACGGGTTAGGGTACAGTGTAGGGTATGGGTTAGGGTTAGTGTTAGGGTTAGGGTTAGTTTTAGGGTTAGGGATAGGTTTAGGGTACGGGTTAGGATTCAGTTACTGGTTACGGTTAGGGTACACGTTAGGGTTAGGGTATTTATTAAACCTATCCCACTCTCTAGATACCACCTAGAACGTAAAGGAATATTATTTGGGGTCCAGCGATGGAGAAGCTTTTAGACACTAGGATAAGATTAAGAACACAAACATTATGAAGAAATCACATTAGGATTTTCTTTTTAACCTGTTCCTTAAAACACTAGTGCTTAGGAAATGTACTGGAGGCAGAAGCAGTCAAGAGTAGTTTAGGGTTAGGCTAGGGTTAGGTTTAGGGTGAGGGCACAGCGTAGGGTATGGGTTAGGTTTAGGGTTAGGGTTAGTTTTAGGGTTAGGGCTAGGTTCAGGGTACGAGTTAGGATTAGCGTGCGTGTTGTTTAGGGTATGGGTTAGGGTTAGGTAAGCGTTAGTGTTAGGGTATTTATTAAACCTATCCCACACTCTAGATACCACTTAGCACGTAAAGGAATATTATTTGGGGTCCAGCCATGGAGAAGCTTTTAGACACTAGGATAAGATAAACAACACACACATTATAAAGAAATCACATTAGGATTTTCTTTTTAACCTGTTCCTTAAAACACTAGTGCTTAGGAAATGTACTGGAGGCAGAAGCAGTCAAGGGTAGTTTAGGGTTAGGGTTAGGGTTAGGGTACGGCTTAGGGTACGCGTGAGGGTATGGCGTAGGGTATGGGTTAGGGTTAGGGTTAGGGTTAGTTTTAGGGTCAGGGCTAGGTTTAGGGTACGGGTTAGGATTAGGGTACGTGTTATGGTTAGGTGATGTGTTAGGGTTAGGGTACGCGTTAGGGTTAGGTTATTTATTAAACCTATCCCACTCTCTAGATACCACTTAGCACGTAAAGGAATATTATTTGGGGTCCAGCCATGGAGAAGCTTTTAGACAATAGGATAAGATTAAGAACACACACATTATAAAGAAATCACCTTACGATTTTCTTTTTAACCTGTTCCTTAAAACACTAGTGCTTAGGAAATCTACTGGAGGCAGAAGCAGTCAAGGGTAGTTTAGGGTTAGGGTTAGGGTTAGGGTTAGGGTTAGGTTACGGCTTAGGGTATGCGTGAGGGTATGGCGTAGGGTATGGGTTAGGATTAGGGTTAGTTTTAGGGTTAGGGCTAGGTTTAGGGTACGGGTTAGGATTAGGCTACGGGTTAGGGTTAGGTGATGGGTTAGGGTTAGGGTACGCGTTAGGGTTAGGGTACACATTAGGGTTAGGGTATTTATTAAACCTATCCCACTCTCTAGATACCACTTAGTACGTAAAGGAATATTATTTGAGGTCCAGCCATGGAGAAGCTTTTAGACACTAGGATAAGATAAAGAACACACACATTATAAAGAAATCACATTAGGATTTTCTTTTTAACCTGTTCCTAAAAACACTAGTGCTTAGAAAATCTACTGGAGGCAGAAGCAGTCAAGGGTAGTTTAGGGTTAGGGTTAGGGTACAGGTTAGGGTACGGGTTAGGGTAGGGTACACTTTTAGGTAACTCCTAAAAGTGATATGATAGGATATGTGTGTTTTGCTTTCTCACTTACTACAAGTGGCGTGATTACGTCTAGACTCATCTATGGTGCTGCAAATGGCATTGTTTCATTGTTTCACCAGCTAATAATCCATCTGTACATGGAGGAGTTCTTCTTTGTCCACCCATCTGTTGGTGGACTTTTTGGTTACTTCCATATCTTGGCTATTGTAATACTGTGCAATGCAGATTTGCCTGCCTGTGTCTTTCCAATTCTGTCTTCTTAGGTTTTAGTTCCAGGAATGGGTTTGTTGGATCATATGATAGCTCAATGTTTACCTTTTAAAGGCACCTCCATTCTGTTCTCTTTAGTGGCTCTTTCCAGGTTACGTCCCACGTAAAGTTGAGGGTATGCACTTCTCCACAGCACCTTCAGCATTTATTCTTTGTAGTTTTTTGCTGATGGTTATTCTGACTGGTGTGAGCTGATACCTCTTTGTGGTTGAATTTGCATGTGTCTCATAATGCGTTGAAATTGAGCTTTAAGACATGTGCTTTTTATTTTTCCAGCTGTGATTAGAGCTTAGTTCTTCAAAGTGTTTACTTGAAGTATGTGTCACCTTTTGAAATATTTTGGCCATTACCTCCCTCAAGACATTTTGAGGGCAGGTTTCATTTACAGCCCTGCAGTACTAGTTCATATGAAGTGACCATTAGCTCAAGCTTTAAACCTGCTTTTTCAGGTAACGGCCAGAGGGCAGCAGCCTTTCTACGTTCCCCACGCTGGTACTAGGGAAACAGACCTACCAGCCAGTGGTGATAGGGTACGGGTGAGTGTATGGCGTAGGGTATGGGTTAGGGTTAGGTTTAGGGTTAAGGGTAGGTTTAGGGTACGGTTTAGGATTAGGATACGTATTAGAGTTAGGTTATGAGTTAGGGTTAAGGTACGCGTTAGGGTTAAGTTATTTATTAAACCTTTCCCACTCGCTATATACCAGTTAGCACGTAAAGGAATATTATTTGAGGTCCAGCCATGGAGAAGCTTTTAGACACTAGGATAAGATAAAAAACACACACATTATAAAGAAATCACATTAGGATTTTCTTTTTAACCTTTTCCTTAAAACACTAGTGCTTAGGAAATGTGCTGGAGAGAGAAGCAGTCAAGGGTAGTTTAGGGTTAGGGTTAGGGTTAGGGTTAGAGTATGGCTTAGCATACGGGTTAGGGTACAGTGTAGGGTATGGGTTAGGGTTAGTGTTAGGGTTAGGGTTAGTTTTAGGGTTAGGGATAGGTTTAGGGTACGGGTTAGGATTCAGTTACTGGTTACGGTTAGCGTACACGTTAGGGTTAGGGTATTTATTAAACCTATCCCACTCTCTAGATACCACCTAGAACGTAAAGGAATATTATTTGGGGTCCAGCGATGGAGAAGCTTTTAGACACTAGGATAAGATTAAGAACACAAACATTATGAAGAAATCACATTAGGATTTTCTTTTTAACCTGTTCCTTAAAACACTAGTGCTTAGGAAATGTACTGGAGGCAGAAGCAGTCAAGAGTAGTTTAGGGTTAGGCTAGGGTTAGGTTTAGGGTGAGGGCACAGCGTAGGGTATGGGTTAGGTTTAGGGTTAGGGTTAGTTTTAGGGTTAGGGCTAGGTTCAGGGTACGAATTAGGATTAGCGTGCGCGTTGTTTAGGGTATGGGTTAGGGTTAGGTAAGCGTTAGTGTTAGGGTATTTATTAAACCTATCCCACACTCTAGATACCACTTAGCACGTAAAGGAATATTATTTGGGGTCCAGCCATGGAGAAGCTTTTAGACACTAGGATAAGATAAACAACACACACATTATAAAGAAATCACATTAGGATTTTCTTTTTAACCTGTTCCTTAAAACACTAGTGCTTAGGAAATGTACTGGAGGCAGAAGCAGTCAAGGGTAGTTTAGGGTTAGGGTTAGGGTTAGGGTACGGCATAGGGTACGCGTGAGGGTATGGCGTAGGGTATGGGTTAGGGTTAGGGTTAGGGTTAGTTTTAGGGTTAGGGCTAGGTTTAGGGTACGGGTTAGGATTAGGCTACGGGTTAGGGTTAGGTGATGGGTTAGGGTTAGGGTACGCGTTAGGGTTAGGGTACACGTTAGGGTTAGGGTATTTATTAAACCTATCCCACTCTCTAGATACCACTTAGTACGTAAAGGAATATTATTTGAGGTCCAGCCATGGAGAAGCTTTTAGACACTAGGATAAGATAAAGAACACACACATTATAAAGAAATCACATTAGGATTTTCTTTTTAACCTGTTCCTTAAAACACTAGTGCTTAGAAAATCTACTGGAGGCAGAAGCAGTCAAGGGTAGTTTAGGGTTAGGGTTAGGGTACAGGTTAGGGTACGGGTTAGGGTAGGGTACACTTTTAGGTAACTCCTAAAAGTGATATGATAGGATATGTGTGTTTTGCTTTCTCACTTACTACAAGTGGCGTGATTACGTCTACACTCATCTATGGTGCTGCAAATGGCATTGTTTCATTGTTTCACCAGCTAATAATCCATCTGTACATGGAGGAGTTCTTCTTTGTCCACCCATCTGTTGGTGGACTTTTTGGTTACTTCCATATCTTGGCTATTGTAATACTGTGCAATGCAGATTTGCCTGCCTGTGTCTTTCCAATTCTGTCTTCTTAGATTGTAGGTCCAGGAGTGGGCCTGCTGGATCATATGGTAGCTCAATGTTTACCTTTTAAAGGCACCTCCATTCTGTTCTCTTTAGTGGCTCTTTCCAGGTTACGTCCCACATAAAGGTGAGGGTATGCATTTCTCCACAGCACCTTCAGCATTTATTCTTTGTAGTTTTTTGCTGATGGTTATTCTGACTGGTGTGAGCTGATACCTCTTTGTGGATGAATTTGCATGTGTCTCATAATGCGTTGAAATTGAGCTTTAAGACATGTGCTTTTTATTTTTCCAGCTGTGATTAGAGCTTAGTTCTTCAAAGTGTTTACTTGAAGTATGTGTCACCTTTTGAAATATTTTGGCCATTACCTCCCTCAAGACATTTTGAGGGCAGGTTTCATTTACAGCCCTGTAGTACTAGTTCATATGAAGTGACCATTAGCTCAAGCTTTAAACCTGCTTTTGCAGGTAACGGCCAGAGGGCAGCAGCCTTTCTACGTTCCCCACGCTGGGACTAGGGAAACAGACCTACCAGCCAGTGGTGATAGGGTACGGGTGAGTGTATGGCGTAGGGTATGTGTTACGGTTAGGTTTAGAGTTAAGGGTACATTTAGGGTACGGTTTAGGATTAGGATACGTGTTAGGGTTAGGTTATGGGTTAGGGTTAAGGTACGCGTTAGGGTTAAGTTATTTATTAAACCTTTCCCACTCGCTATATACCAGTTAGCACGTAAAGGAATATTATTTGCAGTCCAGCCATGGAGAAGCATTTAGACACTAGGATAAGATAAAGAACACACACATTATAAAGAAATCACATTAGGATTTTCTTTTTAACCTGTTCCTTAAAACACTAGTGCTTAGAAAATCTACTGGAGGCAGAAGCAGTCAAGGGTAGTTTAGGGTTGGGGTTAGGGTTAGGGTACGGCTTAGGGTACGGGTTAGGGTACATGTGAGGCTATGGCATAGGGTATGGCTTAGGGTTAGGGCTAGGGTTAAGGGTAGGTTTAGGGTACGGTTTAGGATTAGGGTACGTGTTAGGGGTAGGTTATGGGTTAGGGTTAGGGTACGTGTTAGGGTTAAGTTATTTATTAAACCTATCCCACTCGCTAGATACCACTTAGCACGTAAAGTAGTATTATTTGGAGTCTAGCCATGGAGAAGCTTTTAGACACTAGGATAAGATTAAGAACACACACATTATAAAGAAATCACATTAGGATTTTCTTTTTAACCTGTTCCTTAAAACACTAGTGCTTAGGAAATCTACTGGAGGCAGAAACAGTCAAGGGTTAGGTTTAGGGTTACTGTTAGGGTTAGGGTTAGTGTTAGGTTTAGGGTTAGGGTACGGCTTAGGTTACGGGTTAGGGTTAGTGTTAGGGTTGGGGTTAGGGTTAGGGTACGGGTTAGGGTACGGCTTACGGTACGGGCGAGGTTACGGTGTAGAGTATGGGTAGGGTTAGGGTTAGTTTTAGGTTTAGGGCTAGGTTTGGGTTACGGTTTAGGGTTAGGGTACGTGTTAGGGTTAGGTTATGGGTTAGGGTTAGGGTACGTGTTAGGGATCGGGTATTTATTAAACCTATCCCACTCGCTAGATACCACTTAGCACTTAAAGGAATATTATTTGGGGTCCAGCCATGGAGAAGCTTTTAGACACTAGGATAAGATTAAGAACTCACACATTATAAAGAAATCACATTAGGATTTTCTTTTTAACCTGTTCCTTAAAACACTAGTGCTTAGGAAATCTACTGGAGGCAGAAGCAGTCAAGGGTAGTTTAGGGTTAGTGTTAAGCTTAGGGTTAGAGTATGGCTTAGAGTACGGGTTGGGGTACGGGTGAGAGTACGGCATAGCGTATGCGTTAGGGTTAGGTTTACGTTTATGGTTAGGGCTAGGTGTATTGTATGGGTTAGTTTTAGGGTACATGTTAGGGTTAGGATATGGGTTAGGGTTAGGGTACGTGTTAGGGTTAGGGTATTTAATAAACCTATTTCACTCTCTAGATACCACTTAGCACGTAAAGGAATATTATTTGTGGTCCAGCCATGGAGAAGCATTTAGACTCTAGGATCAGATTAAGAACACACACATTATAAAGAAATCACATTAGGATTTTCTTTTTAACCTGTTCCTTAAAACACTAGTGCTTAGGAAACCTACTGGAGGCAGAAGCAGTTAAGGGTTAGGTTTAGGGTATGGTTTAGGGTACGGGCGAGGGTACGGTGTAGAGTATGGGTTAGGGTTAGAGTTATTTTTAGGGTTAGGGCTAGGTTTAGGGTACGGTTTAGGATTAGGGTACGTGTTAGGGTTAGGTTATGGGTTAGGGCTAGGGCATGTGTTAGGGTTAGGGTATATATTAAACCTATTCCACTAGCTAGATAGCACTTTGCACATAAAAGAATATTATTTGGGTCCAGCCATGGAGAAGCTTTGAGACACTAGGATAAGATTAAGAACACACACATTATAAAGAAATCACATTAGGATTTTCTTTTTAACCTGTTCCTTAAAACACTAGTGCTTAGGAACTGTACTGGAGGCAGAAGCAGTCAAGAGTAGTTTAGGGTTAGGCTAGGGTTAGGTTTAGGGTGAGGGCACAGCGTAGAGTATGGGTTAGGGTTAGGGTTAAGGTTAGTTTTAGGGTTAGGGCTAGGTTCAGGGTACGAGTTAGGATTAGGGTACGTGTTAAGTTTACGGTATGGGTTAGGGTTAGGTAAGCGTTAGTGTTAGGGTATTTATTAACCCTATCCCACACTCTAGATACCACTTAGCACGTAAAGGAATATTATTTGGGGTCCAGCCATGGAGAAGCTTTTAGACACTAGGATAAGATAAACAACACACACATTATAAAGAAATCACATTAGGATTTTCTTTTTAACCTGTTCCTTAAAACACTAGTGCTTAGGAAATGTGCTGGAGAGAGAAGCAGTCAAGGGTAGTTTAGGGTTAGGGTTATGGTTAGGGTTAGGGTACAGGTTAGGGTACGGGTTAGGGTAGGGTACACTTTTAGGTAATTCCTAAAAGTGATATGATAGGATTTGTGTGTTTTGCTTTCTCACTTACTACAAGTGGCGTGATTACGTCTAGACTCATCTATGGTGCTGCAAATGGCATTGTTTCATTGTTTCACCAGCTAATAATCCATCTGTACATGGAGGAGTTCTTCTTTGTCCACCCATCTGTTGGTGGACTTTTTGGTTACTTCCATATCTTGGCTATTGTAATACTGTGCAATGCAGATTTGCCTGCCTGTGTCTTTCCAATTCTGTCTTCTTAGATTGTAGGTCCAGGAGTGGGCCTGCTGGATCATGTGGTAGCTCAATGTTTACCTTTTAAAGGCACCTCCATTCTGTTCTCTTTAGTGGCTCTTTCCAGGTTACGTCCCACATAAACTTGAGGGTATGCATTTCTCCACAGCACCTTCAGCATTTATTCTTTGTAGTCTTTTGCTGATGGTTATTCTGACTGGTGTGAGCTGATACCTCTTTGTGGTTGAATTTGCATGTGTCTCATAATGCGTTGAAATTGAGCTTTAAGACATGTGCTTTTTATTTTTCCAGCTGTGATTAGAGCTTAGTTCTTCAAAATGTTTACTTGAAGTATGTGTCACCTTTTGAAATATTTTGGCCATGACCTCCCTCAAGACATTTTGAGGGCAGGTTTCATTTACAGCCCTGCAGTACTAGTTCATATGAAGTGACCATTAGCTCAATCTTTAAACCTGCTTCTGCAGGTAACGGCCATAGGGCGGCAGCCTTTCTACGTTCTCCACGCTGGTACTAGGGAAACAGACCTACCAGCCAGTGGTGATAGGGTACGGGTGAGTGTATGGCGTAGGGTATGTGTTAGGGTTAGCTTTAGGGTTAAGGGTAGGTTTAGGGTACGGTTTAGGATTAGGATACGTGTTAGGGTTAGGTTATGGGTTAGGGTTAAGGTACGCGTTAGGGTTAAGTTATTTATTAAACCTTTCCCACTCGCTATATACCAGTTAGCACGTAAAGGAATATTATTTGCGGTCCAGCCATGGAGAAGCATTTAGACACTAGGATAAGATTAAGAACACACACATTATAAAGAAATCACATTAGGATTTTCTTTTTAACCTGTTCCTTAAAACACTAGTGCTTAGGAAACCTACTGGATGCAGAAGCAGTCAAGGGTTAGGGTTAGGGTTAGGGTTAGGTTTAGGGTTAGGGTACGGCTTAGGTTACGGGTTAGGCTTCGTGTTAGGTTTAGTGTTAGGGTTAGGGTACGGCTAAGGCTACGGCGAGGGTATGGTGTAGAGTATGGGTTAGGGTTAGTTTTAGGGTTAGGGCTAGGTTTAGGGTATGGTTTAGGATTAGGGTACGTGTTAGTGTTAGGTTATGGGTTAAGGTTAGGGTACGTGTTAGGGTTAGGGTATTTATTAAACCTATCCCACTCGCTAGATACCACTTAGCACGTTAAGGAATATTATTTGGGGTCCACTCATGGAGAAGCTTTTAGACACTAGGATAAGATTAAGAACACACACATTATAAAGAAATCACATTAGGATTTTCTTTTTATCCTGTTCCTTAAAACACTAGTGCTTAGGAAATCTACTGGAGGCAGAAGCAGTCAAGGGTAGTTTAGGGTTAGGGTTAGGGTTAAGGTTAGGGTTAGAGTATGGCTTAGAGTACGGGTTGGGGTACGGGTGAGCATACGGCATAGCGTATTGGTTAGGGTTAGGTTTACGTTTATGTTTAGGGCTAGGTTTATTGTACGGGTTAGGTTTAGGGTACATGTTAGGGTTAGGATATGGGTTAGGGTTAGGGTACGTGTTAGGGTTAGGGTATTTATTAAACCTATTTCACTCTCTAGATACCACTTAGCACGTAAAGGAATATTATTTGTGGTCCAGCCATGGAGAAGCATTTAGACTCTAGGATCAGGTTAAGAACACACACATTATAAAGAAATCACATTAGGATTTTCTTTTTAACCTGTTCCTTAAAACACTAGTGCTTAGGAAACCTACTGGAGGCAGAAGCAGTCAATGGTTAGGGTTAGGGTTAGGGTTAGGTTTAGGGTTAGGGTACGGCTTAGGTTACGGGTTAGGGTTAGTGTTAGGTTTAGTGTTAGGCTTAGGGTACGGCTTAGGCTACGGCGAGGGTATGGTGTAGAGTATGGGTTAGGGTTAGTTTTGGGGTTAGGGCTAGGTTTAGGGTATGGTTTAGGATTAGGGTACGTGTTAGGGTTAGGTTATTGGTAAAGGTTAGGGTACGTGTTAGGGTTAGGGTATTTATTAAACCTATCCCACTCGCTAGATACCACTTAGCATGTTAAGGAATATTATTTGGGGTCCAGCCATGGAGATGCTTTTAGACACTAGGATAAGATTAAGAACACACACATTAAAAAGAAATCACATTAGGATTTTCTTTTTAACCTGTTCCTTAAAACACTAGTGCTTAGGAAATCTACTGGAGGCAGAAGCAGTCAAGGGTTAGGGTTAGGGTTAGTGTTAGGGTTATGGTTAGTGTTAGGTTTAGGGTTAGGGTACGGCTTAGGTTACGGGTTAGGGTTAGTGTTAGGGTTGGGGTTAGGGTTAGGGTACGGCTTAGGGTACGGGCGAGGGTACGGTGTAGAGTATGGGTAGGTTTAGGGTTAGTTTTAGGTTTAGGGCTAGGGTTAGGGTACGTGTTAGGGTTAGGTTATGGGTTAGGGTTAGGGTACGTGTTAGGGTTAGGGTACTTATTAAACCTATCCCACTCGCTAGATACCACTTAGCACATAAAGGAATATTATTTGGGGTCCAGCCATGGAGAAGCTTTTAGACAGTAGGATAAGATTAAGAACTCACACATTATAAAGAAATCACATTAGGATTTTCTTTTTAACCTGTTCCTTAAAACACTAGTGCTTAGGAAATCTACTGGAGGCAGAAGCAGTCAAGGGTAGTTTAGGGTTAGGGTTAGGGTAAGGGTTAGGGTTAGGTTACGGCTTAGGGTACGCGTGAGGGTATGGCGTAGGGTATGGATTAGGGTTAGTGTTAGTTTTAGGGTTAGGGCTAGGTTTAGGGTATGGGTTAGGATTAGGCTACGTGTTAGGGTTAGGTGATGGGTTAGGGTTAGGGTACACGTTAGGGTTAGGGTACACGTTAGGGTTAGGGTATTTATTAAACCTATCCCACTCTCTAGATACCACTTAGTACGTAAAGGAATATTATTTGAGGTCCAGCCATGGAGAAGCTTTTAGACACTAGGATAAGATAAACAACACACACATTATAAAGAAATTACATTAGGATTTTCTTTTTAACCTGTTCCTTAAAACACTAGTGCTTAGGAAATGTGCTGGAGAGAGAAGCAGTCAAGGGTAGTTTAGGGTTAGGGTTAGGGTTCGGGTTAGGGTACAGGTTAGGGTACGGGTTAGGGTAGGGTACACTTTTAGGTAACTCCTAAAAGTGATATGATAGGATATGTGTGTTTTGCTTTCTCACTTACTACAAGTGGCGTGATTACGTCTAGACTCATCTATGGTGCTGCAAGTGGCATTGTTTCATTGTTTCACCAGCTAATAATCCATCTGTACATGGAGGAGTTCTTCTTTGTCCACCCATCTGTTGGTGGACTTTTTGGTTACTTCCATATCTTGGCTATTGTAATACTGTGCAATGCAGATTTGCCTGCCTGTGTCTTTCCAATTCTGTCTTCTTAGATTGTAGGTCCAGGAGTGGGCCTGCTGGATCATATGGTAGCTCAATGTTTACCTTTTAAAGGCACCTCCATTCTGTTCTCTTTAGTGGCTCTTTCCAGGTTACGTCCCACATAAAGGTGAGGGTATGCATTTCTCCACAGCACCTACAGCATTTATTCTTTGTAGTTTTTTGCTGATGGTTATTCTGACTGGTGTGAGCTGATACCTCTTTCTGGTTGAATTTGCATGTGTCTCATAATGCGTTGAAATTGAGCTTTAAGACATGTGCTTTTTATTTTTCCAGCTGTGATTAGAGCTTAGTTCTTCAAAGTGTTTACTTGAAGTATGTGTCACCTTTTGAAATATTTTGGCCATTACCTCCCTCAAGACATTTTGAGGGCAGGTTTCATTTACAGCCCTGCAGTACTAGTTCATATGAAGTGACCATTAGCTCAAGCTTTAAACCTGCTTTTGCAGGTAACGGCCAGAGGGCGGCAGCCTTTCTACGTTCCCCACGCTGGTACTAGGGAAACAGACCTACCAGCCAGTGGTGTTCTTCGGTTATAAATTAGAGTGGAATGTGCCCGGAGAAACCCACAGATGCTGATGTCTCCTTACATTTGTTTGTTTTTTAAATTTAATTTATAATTTTTACTGGAGTACTATTCCGTTGTATACATGGACCACTTCTTCTTGGTGCATTCCTCTGTTGATGGACGTTTTTGTTGCTTCCATGTGTTGACTATGGTAAGTAATGCTGGCGTACAGGTTTGCCAGCCTGTGACTTTTTGATTCTCATTTTCTCGGGTGATAGGCTCAGCAGATGGTATGCTTGATTCACTGGTAGCTCAATGTTTACCTTTTCAAAGCACCTCCATTGTGTTTACAGTAATGGTTCTTACCACGTCCCCCTTAGAGCTCAGGGTACACATTTCTCCACAATCCCTTCAGCATGTATTGTTTGCAGCATTTTTGCTGATGGCCATTCTGACTGCTGTGAGCTGATAGGTATTTGTAATTTCGGTTTGCGTATCTTTCAAAATTCCTAAATTTTATCATTTTCCCACGCCTTTTTCTTTTCACTTAAAAGAAAAAACCGTGTGTACAATATACCTCTTGAAATTGTCTTCTTCGAAGGTTGCCCTCTTTTGAATTTTTTGGTCGATTTTTGACCCCAGAAATTTTTTGGAGGGCAGGTGTAATTTACAGAACTGCACGTTGGTGAATACTTAGTGACCTTTCCCAGTGGGTTTAAAGCTGCTGTTGTGGGAAACGGCCACAAGGAGGCAGCATTTCTCCATTCCCCAATCTGGGTACTAGGGCAGCAGAGCCTTTCTGGAAGTCGTTGTCCTAGGTTGTACATGAGAATGGAATTTTCCAGGAGAAAGCCGCATAAGTTTATGTCTCATTACTTCTTCTTGGTTTTTTAAATTTCTTTAATCAGAGTAAAGATTAGAATATTGTTTGTCCTAGGTGTACACAATCTGGTTCATTTGCACATTATGTATGTCTATTAATGTACAGATCCTCTTCCCATGTAAAATATTACAGTGTTCCATAGACCTCCCTTGCTATATGTTCGGTCTTTTTGATACATGTATATAATATGTATTTGTATACGTATAGTAACACTATTCTTTATTTATCAATTCCCCCCTCCTTTCCTTTTAGATGAGCATAGTTTGTTTTCTAAGCCCGTGAGTGTCTTTCTCTTTGGAAATATGTTCATTTGTGTCAGTTATTAGATAATGCCATAAGTGATATTATAGGATATAGGTCTTTTGCTTTCCGTCCTACTTTATGTTTTGTAATTATCTCCAGGCTCATGTATGGTGCCTCAAAGAGCAGTGCTTCAATATTTTCCATGGCTAATATTCCATTGTGTACATGGACCACTTCTTCTTGGTGCATTCCTCTGTTGATGGACGTTTTCGTTGCTTCCAAGTGTTGCCTATGGTAACTATTGCTGGAGTGCAGGATTGCCAGCCTGTGACTTTTGGATTTTCATTTTCTCAGGTGATACACCCAGCAGTGGCTATGATTGATTGACTGGTATGGTAGCTCAATGTTACCTTTTCAAGGCACCTCAATTGTGCTTTCATTAGTGACTCTTACCCCGTCCCCCTTAGAATCGAGGGTACTCATTTCTCCACAATCACGTCAGCATTTATTGTTTGCAGCATTTTTGTCGAGGGCCATTCTGACTGCTGTGAGCTGATAGGTTTTTGTAATTTGGGTTGACATGTCTTTAAAAATTCCTAAAATTCATCATTTTTCCACGCCTTTTTCTTTTGTGTTAAAAGAAAAAAGAAAAAAAAAGTGTGAGTACAATCTACCTCTTCAAATTGTCTTTTTGGAAGGTTGCACTCTTGAATTTTTTGGTCGATTTTCGACCTCAGTATTTTTTGGAGGGCAGGTGTCATTTACAGAACTGAATTGGTGAATATTTAGTGACTTTTTGCAGTGGGTTTAAAGCTGCTGTTGTGGGAAACGGCCACAAGGAGGCAGCATTTCTCCATTCCCCAATCTGGGTACTAGGGCAGCAGAGCCGTTCTGGAAGTCGTTTACCTAGGTTGTAAATTTGAATGGAATGTGCCAGGAGAACCACCCATAAGTTTATGTCTCATTACTTCTAGTTCGTTGTTTTAATTTTTTACATTGGGGTAATGGTTCGAATGTTGTTTGTCCAAGGTGTACACACTCTGGTTCATTTACACATTATATATATCTATTTATGTAGAGATCCTCTTCCCATGTAAATTATTACAGAGTGTTCCGTCAACCTCCCTTGCTATATGGTCGGTCTTTTTGATATATGTATATAATATGAATTTGTATACAGATGGTAACGCTAATCTTCATTTATCCATTCCCCCCACCTTTCCTTTTAGGTAAGCATAGTTTTTTTTTATAAGTCTGTGATTGCCTTTCCCTGTGGAAATATGTTCATTTGTGTCAGTTATTAGATAACGCCTATAAGTGATTTCATAGGATATAGGACTTTTGCTTTCCGACTTCCCTCATGTTCTGTGATTATCTCCAAGATCATCTATGGTGCCTCAAAGAGCAGTGTTTCATTGTTTTCCATGGCTAGTATTCATTGTGTACATGGACCACTTTTCTTTATCCCTTCATCTGTTGATGGACATTTTGGTTGCTTCACTGTCTTGTCTATTGTGAATAAGGCTGCAGTGCAGCTTTTGCAGCCAGGGTCTTCTTGATTCTGGTCTTCTCAGGTGAGAGGCCCATTGGTGCGCCTGCTGGATTGAATGGTACGTCAATTTTTCCTTTTAAACGCAGCTCCTTTCTGTTCTCATTATTGGCTGTTAACCACTTTACATCTCACCAGCAGCTAGAGGGTACAGAGTTCTCTAAACCTCTTCAGCATTGATTGTTTGTAGGCTTTTTGCTGATGGTCAGTCGACTGGTGTGAGTTGAAAACTTTTTGTAGATTAGATTGCATGAGTCTAATACTTCCTGAGGTTGAGCTTTTATCCATTTTCCTTTTTTTAAAAAGAGAGTGAGTAAAACTTACCTCTTCATACTATGTTCTTGAAAATTTTGCCTGTTTTGAATTGTTTTATCCATTCCCTAACTGAGCACAATTTTGAGGGCAGGTGTCCTATACAGGCCTGAGTCCTTGTGAATGTTAAGTGACCATTAGCTGTGGGATAAAAGCTGCTCTTGCGGGAATGGGCCACAAGGCGGCAGCATTTCTCCTTTACCCAATCTGGTTACTAGGGCAACAGAGCCTTACTGGAAGTGGTGTTCTAGGTTGTAAATTAGAATGGAATGTGCCAGGAAAAAGCACTTTAAGTTTATGTCTCATTACTTCTTGTTCGTATTTTTAAGTTAATTTTTATTTTTTATCACAGCAAACTTGATTACAATGTTTTGTTTGTTCTAGGTGTGCAAGATGTGCTTCTTTCACACATATACATATATCTATTCTTCTTCAGATCCTTTTCCCATGTAGGTTATGACACAATGTTTAGTAGTCTTACCTTGGTATTCCATAGATCTTTGGTGATTATATATTTCACATGTGTTTGTATCTCTCCGTTAACCTCAGTATGGTAGTGTATCCAATCCTCACACCTTTCCATTTGGCGAACCATAAGTTTTAGTACTGAATCTGTGATTGCCTTTCTCTGTGGAAATATCTTCGTTTGTTTCAATTTTTAGGTAACACCTGTATGTGATATGATAGGATATGTGTCATTCACTGTCTCACTTACTACAAGTTGCGTGATTATTTCTAGTCCCATCTATGGTGCTGCCAATGGCATTGTTTCATTTTTTCGCTAGCTCATATTCCATGTGTACATGTAGCAGTTCTTCTTTGTCCACCCATCTGTCGGTGGACTTTTTGGTTACTTCCATATCTTGGCTATTGTAATACTATGCAATGCAGATTTGCCTGCCTGTGTCTTTCCAATTCTGTCTTCTTAGGTTTTAGTTCCAGGAATGGGTGTGTTGGATCATATGGTAGCTCAATGTTTACCTTTCAAAGGCACCTCCATTCTGTTCTCCTTAGTGGCTCTTTCCAGGTTACGTCCCACGTAAACCTATCCCACTCGCTAGATACCACTTAGCATGTTAAGGAATATTATTTGGGGTCCAGCCATGGAGAAGCTTTTAGACACTAGGATAAGATTAAGAACACACACATTATAAAGAAATCACATTAGGATTTTCTTTTTAATCTGTTCCTTAAAACACTAGTGCTTAGGAAATGTACTGGAGGCAGAAGCAGTCAAGAGTAGTTTAGGGTTAGGCTAGGGTTAGGTTTAGGGTGAGGGCACAGCGTAGGGTATGGGTTAGGTTTAGGGTTAGGGTTAGTTTTAGGGTTAGGGCTAGGTTCAGGGTACGAGTTAGGATTAGCGTGCGTGTTGTTTAGGGTATGGGTTAGGGTTAGGTAAGCGTTAGTGTTAGGGTATTTATTAAACCTATCCCACACTCTAGATACCACTTAGCACGTAAAGGAATATTATTTGGGGTCCAGCCATGGAGAAGCTTTTAGACACTAGGATAAGATAAACAACACACACATTATAAAGAAATCACATTAGGATTTTCTTTTTAACCTGTTCCTTAAAACACTAGTGCTTAGGAAATGTACTGGAGGCAGAAGCAGTCAAGGGTAGTTTAGGGTTAGGGTTAGGGTTAGGGTACGGCTTAGGGTACGCGTGAGGGTATGGCGTAGGGTATGGGTTAGGGTTAGGGTTAGGGTTAGTTTTAGGGTCAGGGCTAGGTTTAGGGTACGGGTTAGGATTAGGGTACGTGTTATGGTTAGGTGATGTGTTAGGGTTAGGGTACGCGTTAGGGTTAGGTTATTTATTAAACCTATCCCACTCTCTAGATACCACTTAGCACGTAAAGGAATATTATTTGGGGTCCAGCCATGGAGAAGCTTTTAGACAATAGGATAAGATTAAGAACACACACATTATAAAGAAATCACCTTACGATTTTCTTTTTAACCTGTTCCTTAAAACACTAGTGCTTAGGAAATCTACTGGAGGCAGAAGCAGTCAAGGGTAGTTTAGGGTTAGGGTTAGGGTTAGGGTTAGGGTTAGGTTACGGCTTAGGGTATGCGTGAGGGTATGGCGTAGGGTATGGGTTAGGATTAGGGTTAGTTTTAGGGTTAGGGCTAGGTTTAGGGTACGGGTTAGGATTAGGCTACGGGTTAGGGTTAGGTGATGGGTTAGGGTTAGGGTACGCGTTAGGGTTAGGGTACACATTAGGGTTAGGGTACACATTAGGGTTAGGGTATTTATTAAACCTATCCCACTCTCTAGATACCACTTAGTACGTAAAGGAATATTATTTGAGGTCCAGCCATGGAGAAGCTTTTAGACACTAGGATAAGATAAAGAACACACACATTATAAAGAAATCACATTAGGATTTTCTTTTTAACCTGTTCCTAAAAACACTAGTGCTTAGAAAATCTACTGGAGGCAGAAGCAGTCAAGGGTAGTTTAGGGTTAGGGTTAGGGTACAGGTTAGGGTACGGGTTAGGGTAGGGTACACTTTTAGGTAACTCCTAAAAGTGATATGATAGGATATGTGTGTTTTGCTTTCTCACTTACTACAAGTGGCGTGATTACGTCTAGACTCATCTATGGTGCTGCAAATGGCATTGTTTCATTGTTTCACCAGCTAATAATCCATCTGTACATGGAGGAGTTCTTCTTTGTCCACCCATCTGTTGGTGGACTTTTTGGTTACTTCCATATCTTGGCTATTGTAATACTGTGCAATGCAGATTTGCCTGCCTGTGTCTTTCCAATTCTGTCTTCTTAGGTTTTAGTTCCAGGAATGGGTTTGTTGGATCATATGATAGCTCAATGTTTACCTTTTAAAGGCACCTCCATTCTGTTCTCTTTAGTGGCTCTTTCCAGGTTACGTCCCACGTAAAGTTGAGGGTATGCACTTCTCCACAGCACCTTCAGCATTTATTCTTTGTAGTTTTTTGCTGATGGTTATTCTGACTGGTGTGAGCTGATACCTCTTTGTGGTTGAATTTGCATGTGTCTCATAATGCGTTGAAATTGAGCTTTAAGACATGTGCTTTTTATTTTTCCAGCTGTGATTAGAGCTTAGTTCTTCAAAGTGTTTACTTGAAGTATGTGTCACCTTTTGAAATATTTTGGCCATTACCTCCCTCAAGACATTTTGAGGGCAGGTTTCATTTACAGCCCTGCAGTACTAGTTCATATGAAGTGACCATTAGCTCAAGCTTTAAACCTGCTTTTTCAGGTAACGGCCAGAGGGCAGCAGCCTTTCTACGTTCCCCACGCTGGTACTAGGGAAACAGACCTACCAGCCAGTGGTGATAGGGTACGGGTGAGTGTATGGCGTAGGGTATGGGTTAGGGTTAGGTTTAGGGTTAAGGGTAGGTTTAGGGTACGGTTTAGGATTAGGATACGTATTAGAGTTAGGTTATGAGTTAGGGTTAAGGTACGCGTTAGGGTTAAGTTATTTATTAAACCTTTCCCACTCGCTATATACCAGTTAGCACGTAAAGGAATATTATTTGAGGTCCAGCCATGGAGAAGCTTTTAGACACTAGGATAAGATAAAAAAACACACACATTATAAAGAAATCACATTAGGATTTTCTTTTTAACCTTTTCCTTAAAACACTAGTGCTTAGGAAATGTGCTGGAGAGAGAAGCAGTCAAGGGTAGTTTAGGGTTAGGGTTAGGGTTAGGGTTAGGGTACAGGTTAGGGTACGGGTTAGGGTACGGGTTAGGGTACAGGTGAGGCTATGGCGTAGGGTATGGCTTAGGGTTAGGGTTAGGGTTAAGGGTAGGTTTAGGGTACGGTTTAGGGTTAGGGTACGTGTTAGGGTTAAGTTATTTATTAAACCTATCCCACTCGCTACATACCACTTAGCACGTAAAGTAGTATTATTTGGAGTCTAGCCATGGAGAAGCTTTTAGACAGTAGGATAAGATTACGAACTCACACATTATAAAGAAATCACATTAGGATTTTCTTTTTAACCTGTTCCTTAAAACACTAGTGCTTAGGAAACCTACTGGAGGCAGAAGCAGTCAAGGGTTAGGGTTAGGGTTAGGGTTAGGTTTAGGGTTAGGGTACGGCTTAGGTTACGGGTTAGGGTTAGTGTTAGGTTTAGTGTTAGGCTTAGGGTACGGCTTAGGCTACGGCGAGGGTATGGTGCAGAGTATGGGTTAGGGTTAGTTTTAGGGTAAGGGCTAGGTTTAGGGTATGGTTTAGGATTAGGGTACGTGTTAGGGTTAGGTTATTGGTTAAGGTTAGGGTACGTGTTAGGGTTAGGGTATTTATTAAACCTATCCCACTCGCTAGATACCACTTAGCATGTTAAGGAATATTATTTGGGGTCCAGCCATGGAGAAGCTTTTAGACACTAGGATAAGATTAAGAACACACACATTATAAAGAAATCACATTAGGATTTTCTTTTTAACCTGTTCCTTAAAACACTAGTGCTTAGGAAATCTACTGGAGGCAGAAGCAGTCAAGGGTTAGGGTTAGGGTTAGTGTTAGGGTTAGGGTTAGTGTTAGGTTTAGGGTTAGGGTACGGCTTAGGTTACGGGTTAGGGTTAGTGTTAGGGTTGGGGTTAGGGTTAGGGTACGGCTTAGGGTACGGGCGAGGGTACGGTGTAGAGTATGGGTAGGTTTAGGGTTAGTTTTAGTTTTAGGGCTAGGGTTAGGGTACGTGTTAGGGTTAGGTTATGGGTTAGGGTTAGGGTACATGTTAGGGTTAGGGTACTTATTAAACCTATCCCACTCGCTAGATACCACTTAGCACATAAAGGAATATTATTTGGGGTCCAGCCATGGAGAAGCTTTTAGACAGTAGGATAAGATTAAGAACTCACACATTATAAAGAAATCACATTAGGATTTTCTTTTTAACCTGTTCCTTAAAACACTAGTGCTTAGGAAATCTACTGGACGCAGAAGCAGTCAAGGGTAGTTTAGGGTTAGGGTTAAGGTTAGGGTTAGAGTATGGCTTAGCATACGGGTTAGGGTACAGTGTAGGGTATGGGTTAGGGTTAGTGTTAGGGTTAGGGTTAGTTTTAGGGTTAGGGATAGGTTTAGGGTACGGGTTAGGATTCAGTTACTGGTTACGGTTAGGGTACACGTTAGGGTTAGGGTATTTATTAAACCTATCCCACTCTCTAGATACCACCTAGAACGTAAAGGAATATTATTTGGGGTCCAGCGATGGAGAAGCTTTTAGACACTAGGATAAGATTAAGAACACAAACATTATGAAGAAATCACATTAGGATTTTCTTTTTAACCTGTTCCTTAAAACACTAGTGCTTAGGAAATGTACTGGAGGCAGAAGCAGTCAAGAGTAGTTTAGGGTTAGGCTAGGGTTAGGTTTAGGGTGAGGGCACAGCGTAGGGTATGGGTTAGGTTTAGGGTTAGGGTTAGTTTTAGGGTTAGGGCTAGGTTCAGGGTACGAGTTAGGATTAGCGTGCGTGTTGTTTAGGGTATGGGTTAGGGTTAGGTAAGCGTTAGTGTTAGGGTATTTATTAAACCTATCCCACACTCTAGATACCACTTAGCACGTAAAGGAATATTATTTGGGGTCCAGCCATGGAGAAGCTTTTAGACACTAGGATAAGATAAACAACACACACATTATAAAGAAATCACATTAGGATTTTCTTTTTAACCTGTTCCTTAAAACACTAGTGCTTAGGAAATGTACTGGAGGCAGAAGCAGTCAAGGGTAGTTTAGGGTTAGGGTTAGGGTTAGGGTACGGCTTAGGGTACGCGTGAGGGTATGGCGTAGGGTATGGGTTAGGGTTAGGGTTAGGGTTAGTTTTAGGGTTAGGGCTAGGTTTAGGGTACGGGTTAGGATTAGGGTACGTGTTATGGTTAGGTGATGTGTTAGGGTTAGGGTACGCGTTAGGGTTAGGTTATTTATTAAACCTATCCCACTCTCTAGATACCACTTAGCACGTAAAGGAATATTATTTGGGGTCCAGCCATGGAGAAGCTTTTAGACACTAGGATAAGATTAAGAACACACACATTATAAAGAAATCACCTTACGATTTTCTTTTTAACCTGTTCCTTAAAACACTAGTGCTTAGGAAATCTACTGGAGGCAGAAGCAGTCAAGGGTAGTTTAGGGTTAGGGTTAGGGTTAGGGTTAGGGTTAGGTTACGGCTTAGGGTATGCGTGAGGGTATGGCGTAGGGTATGGGTTAGGATTAGGGTTAGTTTTAGGGTTAGGGCTAGGTTTAGGGTACGGGTTAGGATTAGGCTACGGGTTAGGGTTAGGTGATGGGTTAGGGTTAGGGTACGCGTTAGGGTTAGGGTACACGTTAGGGTTAGGGTATTTATTAAACCTATCCCACTCTCTAGATACCACTTAGTACGTAAAGGAATATTATTTGAGGTCCAGCCATGGAGAAGCTTTTAGACACTAGGATAAGATAAAGAACACACACATTATAAAGAAATCACGTTAGGATTTTCTTTTTAACCTGTTCCTTAAAACACTAGTGCTTAGAAAATCTACTGGAGGCAGAAGCAGTCAAGGGTAGTTTAGGGTTAGGGTTAGGGTACAGGTTAGGGTACGGGTTAGGGTAGGGTACACTTTTAGGTAACTCCTAAAAGTGATATGATAGGATATGTGTGTTTTGCTTTCTCACTTACTACAAGTGGCGTGATTACGTCTAGACTCATCTATGGTGCTGCAAATGGCATTGTTTCATTGTTTCACCAGCTAATAATCCATCTGTACATGGAGGAGTTCTTCTTTGTCCACCCATCTGTTGGTGGACTTTTTGGTTACTTCCATATCTTGGCTATTGTAATACTGTGCAATGCAGATTTGCCTGCCTGTGTCTTTCCAATTCTGTCTTCTTAGATTGTAGGTCCAGGAGTGGGCCTGCTGGATCATATGGTAGCTCAATGTTTACCTTTTAAAGGCACCTCCATTCTGTTCTCTTTAGTGGCTCTTTCCAGGTTACGTCCCACATAAAGGTGAGGGTATGCATTTCTCCACAGCACCTACAGCATTTATTCTTTGTAGTTTTTTGCTGATGGTTATTCTGACTGGTGTGAGCTGATATCTCTTGGTGGTTGAATTTGCATGTGTCTCATAATGCGTTGAAATTGAGCTTTAAGACATGTGCTTTTTATTTTTCCAGCTGTGATTAGAGCTTAGTTCTTCAAAGTGTTTACTTGAAGTATGTGTCACCCTTTGAAATATTTTGGCCATTACCTCCCTCAAGACATTTTGAGGGCAGGTTTCATTTACAGCCCTGCAGTACTAGTTCATATGAAGTGACCATTAGCTCAAGCTTTAAACCTGCTTTTGCAGGTAACGGCCAGAGGGCGGCAGCCTTTCTACGTTCCCCACGCTGGTACTAGGGAAACAGACCTACCAGCCAGTGGTGATAGGGTACGGGTGAGTGTATGGCGTAGGGTATGTGTTAGGGTTAGGTTTAGAGTTAAGGGTAGATTTAGGGTACGGTTTAGGATTAGGATACGTGTTAGGGTTAGGTTATGGGTTAGGGTTAAGGTACGCGTTAGAGTTAAGTTATTTATTAAACCTTTCCCACTCGCTATATACCAGTTAGCACGTAAAGGAATATTATTTGCAGTCCAGCCATGGAGAAGCATTTAGACACTAGGATAAGATAAAGAACACACACATTATAAAGAAATCACATTAGGATTTTCTTTTTAACCTGTTCCTTAAAACACTAGTGCTTAGGAAACCTACTGGATGCAGAAGCAGTCAAGGGTTAGGGTTAGGGTTAGGGTTATGTTTAGGGTTAGGGAACGGCTTAGGTTACGGGTTAGGCTTAGTGTTAGGTTTAGTGTTAGGGTTAGGGTACGGCTTAGGCTACGGCGAGGGTATGGTGTAGAGTATGGGTTAGGGTTAGTTTTAGGGTTAGGGCTAGGTTTAGGGTATGGTTTAGGATTAGGGTACGTGTTAGTGTTAGGTTATGGGTTAAGGTTAGGGTACGTGTTAGGGTTAGGGTATTTATTAAACCTATCCCACTCGCTATATACCACTTAGCACGTTAAGGAATATTATTTGGGTCCAGCCATGGAGAAGCTTTTAGACACTAGGATAAGATTTAGAACACACACATTATAAAGAAATCACATTAGGATTTTCTTTTTAACCTGTTCCTTAAAACACTAGTGCTTAGGAAATCTACTGGAGGCAGAAGCAGTCAAGGGTAGTTTAGGGTTAGGGTTAGGGTTAAGGTTAGGGTTAGAGTATGGCTTAGAGTACGGGTTGGGGTACGGGTGAGCATACGGCATAGCGTATTGGTTAGGGTTAGGTTTACGTTTATGGTTAGGGCTAGGTTTATTGTACGGGTTAGGTTTAGGGTACATGTTAGGGTTAGGCTATGGGTTAGGGTTAGGGTACGTGTTAGGGTTAGGGTATTTATTAAACCTATTTCACTCTCTAGATACCACTTAGCACGTAAAGGAATATTATTTGTGGTCCAGCCATGGAGAAGCATTTAGACTCTAGGATCAGATTAAGAACACACACATTATAAAGAAATCACATTAGGATTTTCTTTTTAACCTGTTCCTTAAAACACTAGTGCTTAGGAAACGTGCTGGAGAGAGAAGCAGTCAAGGGTTAGGGTTAGGGTTAGGGTTAGGTTTAGGGTTAGGGTACGGCTTAGGTTACGGGTTAGGGTTAGTGTTAGGTTTAGTGTTAGGCTTAGGGTACGGCTTAGGCTACGGCGAGGGTATGGTGTAGAGTATGGGTTAGGGTTAGTTTTAGGGTTAGGGCTAGGTTTAGGGTATGGTTTAGGATTACGGTACGTGTTAGGGTTAGGTTATTGGTTAAGGTTAGGGTACGTGTTAGGGTTAGGGTATTTATTAAACCTATCCCACTCGCTAGATACCACTTAGCATGGTTAGGAATATTATTTGGGGTCCAGCCATGGAGATGATTTTAGACACTAGGATAAGATTAAGAACACACACATTATAAAGAAATCACATTAGGATTTTCTTTTTAACCTGTTCCTTAAAACACTAGTGCTTAGGAAATCTACTGGAGGCAGAAGCAGTCAAGGGTTAGGGTTAGGGTTAGTGTTAGGGTTAGGGTTAGTGTTAGGTTTAGGGTTAGGGTACGGCTTAGGTTACGGGTTAGGTTTAGTGTTAGGGTTGGGGTTAGGGTTAGGGTACGGCTTAGGGTACGGGCGAGGGTACGGTGTAGAGTATGGGTAGGTTTAGGGTTAGTTTTAGGTTTAGGGCTAGGGTTAGGGTACGTGTTAGGGTTAGGTTATGGGTTAGGGTTAGGGTACATGTTAGGGTTAGGGTACTTATTAAACCTATCCCACTCGCTAGATACCACTTAGCACATAAAGGAATATTATTTGGGGTCCAGCCATGGAGAAGCTTTTAGACAGTAGGATAAGATTAAGAACTCACACATTATAAAGAAATCACATTAGGATTTTCTTTTTAACCTGTTCCTTAAAACACTAGTGCTTAGGAAATCTACTGGAGGCAGAAGCAGTCAAGGGTAGTTTAGGGTTAGGGTTAGGGTACAGGTTAGGGTACGGTTTAGGGTAGGGTACACTTTTAGGTAACTCCTAAAAGTGATATGATAGGATATGTGTGTTTTGCTTTCTCACTTACTACAAGTGGCGTGATTACGTCTAGACTCATCTATGGTGCTGCAAATGGCATTGTTTCATTGTTTCACCAGCTAATAATCCATCTGTACATGGAGGAGTTCTTCTTTGTCCACCCATCTGTTGGTGGACTTTTTGGTTACTTCCATATCTTGGCTATTGTAATACTGTGCAATGCAGATTTGCCTGCCTGTGTCTTTCCAATTCTGTCTTCTTAGGTTTTAGTTCCAGGAATGGGTTTGTTGGATCATATGGTAGCTCAATGTTTACCTTTTAAAGGCACCTCCATTCTGTTCTCTTTAGTGGCTCTTTCCAGGTTACGTCCCACGTAAAGTTGAGGGTATGCACTTCTCCACAGCACCTTCAGCATTTATTCTTTGTAGTTTTTTGCTGATGGTTATTCTGACTGGTGTGAGCTGATACCTCTTTGTGGTTGAATTTGCATGTGTCTCATAATGCGTTGAAATTGAGCTTTAAGACATGTGCTTTTTATTTTTCCAGCTGTGATTAGAGCTTAGTTCTTCAAAGTGTTTACTTGAAGTATGTGTCACCTTTTGAAATATTTTGGCCATTACCTCCCTCAAGACATTTTGAGGGCAGGTTTCATTTACAGCCCTGCAGTACTAGTTCATATGAAGTGACCATTAGCTCAAGCTTTAAACCTGCTTTTTCAGGTAACGGCCAGAGGGCAGCAGCCTTTCTACGTTCCCCACGCTGGTACTAGGGAAACAGACCTACCAGCCAGTGGTGATAGGGTACGGGTGAGTGTATGGCGTAGGGTATGGGTTAGGGTTAGGTTTAGGGTTAAGGGTAGGTTTAGGGTACGGTTTAGGATTAGGATACGTATTAGAGTTAGGTTATGAGTTAGGGTTAAGGTACGCGTTAGAGTTAAGTTATTTATTAAACCTTTCCCACTCGCTATATACCAGTTAGCACGTAAAGGAATATTATTTGAGGTCCAGCCATGGAGAAGCTTTTAGACACTAGGATAAGATAAAAAACACACACATTATAAAGAAATCACATTAGGATTTTCTTTTTAACCTTTTCCTTAAAACACTAGTGCTTAGGAAATGTGCTGGAGAGAGAAGCAGTCAAGGGTAGTTTAGGGTTAGGGTTAGGGTTAGGGTTAGGGTACAGGTTAGGGTACGGGTTAGGGTACGGGTTAGGGTACAGGTGAGGCTATGGCGTAGGGTATGGCTTAGGGTTAGGGTTAGGGTTAAGGGTAGGTTTAGGGTACGGTTTAGGGTTAGGGTACGTGTTAGGGTTAAGTTATTTATTAAACCTATCCCACTCGCTACATACCACTTAGCACGTAAAGTAGTATTATTTGGAGTCTAGCCATGGAGAAGCTTTTAGACAGTAGGATAAGATTACGAACTCACACATTATAAAGAAATCACATTAGGATTTTCTTTTTAACCTGTTCCTTAAAACACTAGTGCTTAGGAAACCTACTGGAGGCAGAAGCAGTCAAGGGTTAGGGTTAGGGTTAGGGTTAGGTTTAGGGTTAGGGTACGGCTTAGGTTACGGGTTAGGGTTAGTGTTAGGTTTAGTGTTAGGCTTAGGGTACGGCTTAGGCTACGGCGAGGGTATGGTGCAGAGTATGGGTTAGGGTTAGTTTTAGGGTTAGGGCTAGGTTTAGGGTATGGTTTAGGATTAGGGTACGTGTTAGGGTTAGGTTATTGGTTAAGGTTAGGGTACGTGTTAGGGTTAGGGTATTTATTAAACCTATCCCACTCGCTAGATACCACTTAGCATGTTAAGGAATATTATTTGGGGTCCAGCCATGGAGAAGCTTTTAGACACTAGGATAAGATTAAGAACACACACATTATAAAGAAATCACATTAGGATTTTCTTTTTAACCTGTTCCTTAAAACACTAGTGCTTAGGAAATCTACTGGAGGCAGAAGCAGTCAAGGGTTAGGGTTAGGGTTAGTGTTAGGGTTAGGGTTAGTGTTAGGTTTAGGGTTAGGGTACGGCTTAGGTTACGGGTTAGGGTTAGTGTTAGGGTTGGGGTTAGGGTTAGGGTACGGCTTAGGGTACGGGCGAGGGTACGGTGTAGAGTATGGGTAGGTTTAGGGTTAGTTTTAGGTTTAGGGCTAGGGTTAGGGTACGTGTTAGGGTTAGGTTATGGGTTAGGGTTAGGGTACATGTTAGGGTTAGGGTACTTATTAAACCTATCCCACTCGCTAGATACCACTTAGCACATAAAGGAATATTATTTGGGGTCCAGCCATGGAGAAGCTTTTAGACAGTAGGATAAGATTAAGAACTCACACATTATAAAGAAATCACATTAGGATTTTCTTTTTAACCTGTTCCTTAAAACACTAGTGCTTAGGAAATCTACTGGACGCAGAAGCAGTCAAGGGTAGTTTAGGGTTAGGGTTAAGGTTAGGGTTAGAGTATGGCTTAGCATACGGGTTAGGGTACAGTGTAGGGTATGGGTTAGGGTTAGTGTTAGGGTTAGGGTTAGTTTTAGGGTTAGGGATAGGTTTAGGGTACGGGTTAGTATTCAGTTACTGGTTACGGTTAGGGTACACGTTAGGGTTAGGGTATTTATTAAACCTATCCCACTCTCTAGATACCACCTAGAACGTAAAGGAATATTATTTGGGGTCCAGCGATGGAGAAGCTTTTAGACACTAGGATAAGATTAAGAACACAAACATTATGAAGAAATCACATTAGGATTTTCTTTTTAACCTGTTCCTTAAAACACTAGTGCTTAGGAAATGTACTGGAGGCAGAAGCAGTCAAGAGTAGTTTAGGGTTAGGCTAGGGTTAGGTTTAGGGTGAGGGCACAGCGTAGGGTATGGGTTAGGTTTAGGGTTAGGGTTAGTTTTAGGGTTAGGGCTAGGTTCAGGGTACGAGTTAGGATTAGCGTGCGTGTTGTTTAGGGTATGGGTTAGGGTTAGGTAAGCGTTAGTGTTAGGGTATTTATTAAACCTATCCCACACTCTAGATACCACTTAGCACGTAAAGGAATATTATTTGGGGTCCAGCCATGGAGAAGCTTTTAGACACTAGGATAAGATAAACAACACACACATTATAAAGAAATCACATTAGGATTTTCTTTTTAACCTGTTCCTTAAAACACTAGTGCTTAGGAAATGTACTGGAGGCAGAAGCAGTCAAGGGTAGTTTAGGGTTAGGGTTAGGGTTAGGGTACGGCTTAGGGTACGCGTGAGGGTATGGCGTAGGGTATGGGTTAGGGTTAGGGTTAGGGTTAGTTTTAGGGTTAGGGCTAGGTTTAGGGTACGGGTTAGGATTAGGGTACGTGTTATGGTTAGGTGATGTGTTAGGGTTAGGGTACGCGTTAGGGTTAGGTTATTTATTAAACCTATCCCACTCTCTAGATACCACTTAGCACGTAAAGGAATATTATTTGGGGTCCAGCCATGGAGAAGCTTTTAGACACTAGGATAAGATTAAGAACACACACATTATAAAGAAATCACCTTACGATTTTCTTTTTAACCTGTTCCTTAAAACACTAGTGCTTAGGAAATCTACTGGAGGCAGAAGCAGTCAAGGGTAGTTTAGGGTTAGGGTTAGGGTTAGGGTTAGGGTTAGGTTACGGCTTAGGGTATGCGTGAGGGTATGGCGTAGGGTATGGGTTAGGATTAGGGTTAGTTTTAGGGTTAGGGCTAGGTTTAGGGTACGGGTTAGGATTAGGCTACGGGTTAGGGTTAGGTGATGGGTTAGGGTTAGGGTACGCGTTAGGGTTAGGGTACACGTTAGGGTTAGGGTATTTATTAAACCTATCCCACTCTCTAGATACCACTTAGTACGTAAAGGAATATTATTTGAGGTCCAGCCATGGAGAAGCTTTTAGACACTAGGATAAGATAAAGAACACACACATTATAAAGAAATCACATTAGGATTTTCTTTTTAACCTGTTCCTTAAAACACTAGTGCTTAGAAAATCTACTGGAGGCAGAAGCAGTCAAGGGTAGTTTAGGGTTAGGGTTAGGGTACAGGTTAGGGTACGGGTTAGGGTAGGGTACACTTTTAGGTAACTCCTAAAAGTGATATGATAGGATATGTGTGTTTTGCTTTCTCACTTACTACAAGTGGCGTGATTACGTCTAGACTCATCTATGGTGCTGCAAATGGCATTGTTTCATTGTTTCACCAGCTAATAATCCATCTGTACATGGAGGAGTTCTTCTTTGTCCACCCATCTGTTGGTGGACTTTTTGGTTACTTCCATATCTTGGCTATTGTAATACTGTGCAATGCAGATTTGCCTGCCTGTGTCTTTCCAATTCTGTCTTCTTAGATTGTAGGTCCAGGAGTGGGCCTGCTGGATCATATGGTAGCTCAATGTTTACCTTTTAAAGGCACCTCCATTCTGTTCTCTTTAGTGGCTCTTTCCAGGTTACGTCCCACATAAAGGTGAGGGTATGCATTTCTCCACAGCACCTACAGCATTTATTCTTTGTAGTTTTTTGCTGATGGTTATTCTGACTGGTGTGAGCTGATATCTCTTGGTGGTTGAATTTGCATGTGTCTCATAATGCGTTGAAATTGAGCTTTAAGACATGTGCTTTTTATTTTTCCAGCTGTGATTAGAGCTTAGTTCTTCAAAGTGTTTACTTGAAGTATGTGTCACCCTTTGAAATATTTTGGCCATTACCTCCCTCAAGACATTTTGAGGGCAGGTTTCATTTACAGCCCTGCAGTACTAGTTCATATGAAGTGACCATTAGCTCAAGCTTTAAACCTGCTTTTGCAGGTAACGGCCAGAGGGCGGCAGCCTTTCTACGTTCCCCACGCTGGTACTAGGGAAACAGACCTACCAGCCAGTGGTGATAGGGTACGGGTGAGTGTATGGCGTAGGGTATGTGTTAGGGTTAGGTTTAGAGTTAAGGGTAGATTTAGGGTACGGTTTAGGATTAGGATACGTGTTAGGGTTAGGTTATGGGTTAGGGTTAAGGTACGCGTTAGAGTTAAGTTATTTATTAAACCTTTCCCACTCGCTATATACCAGTTAGCACGTAAAGGAATATTATTTGCAGTCCAGCCATGGAGAAGCATTTAGACACTAGGATAAGATAAAGAACACACACATTATAAAGAAATCACATTAGGATTTTCTTTTTAACCTGTTCCTTAAAACACTAGTGCTTAGGAAACCTACTGGATGCAGAAGCAGTCAAGGGTTAGGGTTAGGGTTAGGGTTATGTTTAGGGTTAGGGAACGGCTTAGGTTACGGGTTAGGCTTAGTGTTAGGTTTAGTGTTAGGGTTAGGGTACGGCTTAGGCTACGGCGAGGGTATGGTGTAGAGTATGGGTTAGGGTTAGTTTTAGGGTTAGGGCTAGGTTTAGGGTATGGTTTAGGATTAGGGTACGTGTTAGTGTTAGGTTATGGGTTAAGGTTAGGGTACGTGTTAGGGTTAGGGTATTTATTAAACCTATCCCACTCGCTATATACCACTTAGCACGTTAAGGAATATTATTTGGGGTCCAGCCATGGAGAAGCTTTTAGACACTAGGATAAGATTTAGAACACACACATTATAAAGAAATCACATTAGGATTTTCTTTTTAACCTGTTCCTTAAAACACTAGTGCTTAGGAAATCTACTGGAGGCAGAAGCAGTCAAGGGTAGTTTAGGGTTAGGGTTAGGGTTAAGGTTAGGGTTAGAGTATGGCTTAGAGTACGGGTTGGGGTACGGGTGAGCATACGGCATAGCGTATTGGTTAGGGTTAGGTTTACGTTTATGGTTAGGGCTAGGTTTATTGTACGGGTTAGGTTTAGGGTACATGTTAGGGTTAGGCTATGGGTTAGGGTTAGGGTACGTGTTAGGGTTAGGGTATTTATTAAACCTATTTCACTCTCTAGATACCACTTAGCACGTAAAGGAATATTATTTGTGGTCCAGCCATGGAGAAGCATTTAGACTCTAGGATCAGATTAAGAACACACACATTATAAAGAAATCACATTAGGATTTTCTTTTTAACCTGTTCCTTAAAACACTAGTGCTTAGGAAACCTACTGGAGGCAGAAGCATTCAAGGGTTAGGGTTAGGGTTAGGGTTAGGTTTAGGGTTAGGGTACGGCTTAGGTTACGGGTTAGGGTTAGTGTTAGGTTTAGTGTTAGGCTTAGGGTACGGCTTAGGCTACGGCGAGGGTATGGTGTAGAGTATGGGTTAGGGTTAGTTTTAGGGTTAGGGCTAGGTTTAGGGTATGGTTTAGGATTAGGGTACGTGTTAGGGTTAGGTTATTGGTTAAGGTTAGGGTACGTGTTAGGGTTAGGGTATTTATTAAACCTATCCCACTCGCTACATACCACTTAGCACGTAAAGTAGTATTATTTGGAGTCTAGCCATGGAGAAGCTTTTAGACAGTAGGATAAGATTACGAACTCACACATTATAAAGAAATCACATTAGGATTTTCTTTTTAACCTGTTCCTTAAAACACTAGTGCTTAGGAAACCTACTGGAGGCAGAAGCAGTCAAGGGTTAGGGTTAGGGTTAGGGTTAGGTTTAGGGTTAGGGTACGGCTTAGGTTACGGGTTAGGGTTAGTGTTAGGTTTAGTGTTAGGCTTAGGGTACGGCTTAGGCTACGGCGAGGGTATGGTGCAGAGTATGGGTTAGGGTTAGTTTTAGGGTTAGGGCTAGGTTTAGGGTATGGTTTAGGATTAGGGTACGTGTTAGGGTTAGGTTATTGGTTAAGGTTAGGGTACGTGTTAGGGTTAGGGTATTTATTAAACCTATCCCACTCGCTAGATACCACTTAGCATGTTAAGGAATATTATTTGGGGTCCAGCCATGGAGAAGCTTTTAGACACTAGGATAAGATTAAGAACACACACATTATAAAGAAATCACATTAGGATTTTCTTTTTAACCTGTTCCTTAAAACACTAGTGCTTAGGAAATCTACTGGAGGCAGAAGCAGTCAAGGGTTAGGGTTAGGGTTAGTGTTAGGGTTAGGGTTAGTGTTAGGTTTAGGGTTAGGGTACGGCTTAGGTTACGGGTTAGGGTTAGTGTTAGGGTTGGGGTTAGGGTTAGGGTACGGCTTAGGGTACGGGCGAGGGTACGGTGTAGAGTATGGGTAGGTTTAGGGTTAGTTTTAGGTTTAGGGCTAGGGTTAGGGTACGTGTTAGGGTTAGGTTATGGGTTAGGGTTAGGGTACATGTTAGGGTTAGGGTACTTATTAAACCTATCCCACTCGCTAGATACCACTTAGCACATAAAGGAATATTATTTGGGGTCCAGCCATGGAGAAGCTTTTAGACAGTAGGATAAGATTAAGAACTCACACATTATAAAGAAATCACATTAGGATTTTCTTTTTAACCTGTTCCTTAAAACACTAGTGCTTAGGAAATCTACTGGACGCAGAAGCAGTCAAGGGTAGTTTAGGGTTAGGGTTAAGGTTAGGGTTAGAGTATGGCTTAGCATACGGGTTAGGGTACAGTGTAGGGTATGGGTTAGGGTTAGTGTTAGGGTTAGGGTTAGTTTTAGGGTTAGGGATAGGTTTAGGGTACGGGTTAGTATTCAGTTACTGGTTACGGTTAGGGTACACGTTAGGGTTAGGGTATTTATTAAACCTATCCCACTCTCTAGATACCACCTAGAACGTAAAGGAATATTATTTGGGGTCCAGCGATGGAGAAGCTTTTAGACACTAGGATAAGATTAAGAACACAAACATTATGAAGAAATCACATTAGGATTTTCTTTTTAACCTGTTCCTTAAAACACTAGTGCTTAGGAAATGTACTGGAGGCAGAAGCAGTCAAGAGTAGTTTAGGGTTAGGCTAGGGTTAGGTTTAGGGTGAGGGCACAGCGTAGGGTATGGGTTAGGTTTAGGGTTAGGGTTAGTTTTAGGGTTAGGGCTAGGTTCAGGGTACGAGTTAGGATTAGCGTGCGTGTTGTTTAGGGTATGGGTTAGGGTTAGGTAAGCGTTAGTGTTAGGGTATTTATTAAACCTATCCCACACTCTAGATACCACTTAGCACGTAAAGGAATATTATTTGGGGTCCAGCCATGGAGAAGCTTTTAGACACTAGGATAAGATAAACAACACACACATTATAAAGAAATCACATTAGGATTTTCTTTTTAACCTGTTCCTTAAAACACTAGTGCTTAGGAAATGTACTGGAGGCAGAAGCAGTCAAGGGTAGTTTAGGGTTAGGGTTAGGGTTAGGGTACGGCTTAGGGTACGCGTGAGGGTATGGCGTAGGGTATGGGTTAGGGTTAGGGTTAGGGTTAGTTTTAGGGTTAGGGCTAGGTTTAGGGTACGGGTTAGGATTAGGGTACGTGTTATGGTTAGGTGATGTGTTAGGGTTAGGGTACGCGTTAGGGTTAGGTTATTTATTAAACCTATCCCACTCTCTAGATACCACTTAGCACGTAAAGGAATATTATTTGGGGTCCAGCCATGGAGAAGCTTTTAGACACTAGGATAAGATTAAGAACACACACATTATAAAGAAATCACCTTACGATTTTCTTTTTAACCTGTTCCTTAAAACACTAGTGCTTAGGAAATCTACTGGAGGCAGAAGCAGTCAAGGGTAGTTTAGGGTTAGGGTTAGGGTTAGGGTTAGGGTTAGGTTACGGCTTAGGGTATGCGTGAGGGTATGGCGTAGGGTATGGGTTAGGATTAGGGTTAGTTTTAGGGTTAGGGCTAGGTTTAGGGTACGGGTTAGGATTAGGCTACGGGTTAGGGTTAGGTGATGGGTTAGGGTTAGGGTACGCGTTAGGGTTAGGGTAAACGTTAGGGTTAGGGTATTTATTAAACCTATCCCACTCTCTAGATACCACTTAGTACGTAAAGGAATATTATTTGAGGTCCAGCCATGGAGAAGCTTTTAGACACTAGGATAAGATAAAGAACACACACATTATAAAGAAATCACATTAGGATTTTCTTTTTAACCTGTTCCTTAAAACACTAGTGCTTAGAAAATCTACTGGAGGCAGAAGCAGTCAAGGGTAGTTTAGGGTTAGGGTTAGGGTACAGGTTAGGGTACGGGTTAGGGTAGGGTACACTTTTAGGTAACTCCTAAAAGTGATATGATAGGATATGTGTGTTTTGCTTTCTCACTTACTACAAGTGGCGTGATTACGTCTAGACTCATCTATGGTGCTGCAAATGGCATTGTTTCATTGTTTCACCAGCTAATAATCCATCTGTACATGGAGGAGTTCTTCTTTGTCCACCCATCTGTTGGTGGACTTTTTGGTTACTTCCATATCTTGGCTATTGTAATACTGTGCAATGCAGATTTGCCTGCCTGTGTCTTTCCAATTCTGTCTTCTTAGATTGTAGGTCCAGGAGTGGGCCTGCTGGATCATATGGTAGCTCAATGTTTACCTTTTAAAGGCACCTCCATTCTGTTCTCTTTAGTGGCTCTTTCCAGGTTACGTCCCACATAAAGGTGAGGGTATGCATTTCTCCACAGCACCTACAGCATTTATTCTTTGTAGTTTTTTGCTGATGGTTATTCTGACTGGTGTGAGCTGATATCTCTTGGTGGTTGAATTTGCATGTGTCTCATAATGCGTTGAAATTGAGCTTTAAGACATGTGCTTTTTATTTTTCCAGCTGTGATTAGAGCTTAGTTCTTCAAAGTGTTTACTTGAAGTATGTGTCACCCTTTGAAATATTTTGGCCATTACCTCCCTCAAGACATTTTGAGGGCAGGTTTCATTTACAGCCCTGCAGTACTAGTTCATATGAAGTGACCATTAGCTCAAGCTTTAAACCTGCTTTTGCAGGTAACGGCCAGAGGGCGGCAGCCTTTCTACGTTCCCCACGCTGGTACTAGGGAAACAGACCTACCAGCCAGTGGTGATAGGGTACGGGTGAGTGTATGGCGTAGGGTATGTGTTAGGGTTAGGTTTAGAGTTAAGGGTAGATTTAGGGTACGGTTTAGGATTAGGATACGTGTTAGGGTTAGGTTATGGGTTAGGGTTAAGGTACGCGTTAGAGTTAAGTTATTTATTAAACCTTTCCCACTCGCTATATACCAGTTAGCACGTAAAGGAATATTATTTGCAGTCCAGCCATGGAGAAGCATTTAGACACTAGGATAAGATAAAGAACACACACATTATAAAGAAATCACATTAGGATTTTCTTTTTAACCTGTTCCTTAAAACACTAGTGCTTAGGAAACCTACTGGATGCAGAAGCAGTCAAGGGTTAGGGTTAGGGTTAGGGTTATGTTTAGGGTTAGGGAACGGCTTAGGTTACGGGTTAGGCTTAGTGTTAGGTTTAGTGTTAGGGTTAGGGTACGGCTTAGGCTACGGCGAGGGTATGGTGTAGAGTATGGGTTAGGGTTAGTTTTAGGGTTAGGGCTAGGTTTAGGGTATGGTTTAGGATTAGGGTACGTGTTAGTGTTAGGTTATGGGTTAAGGTTAGGGTACGTGTTAGGGTTAGGGTATTTATTAAACCTATCCCACTCGCTATATACCACTTAGCACGTTAAGGAATATTATTTGGGGTCCAGCCATGGAGAAGCTTTTAGACACTAGGATAAGATTTAGAACACACACATTATAAAGAAATCACATTAGGATTTTCTTTTTAACCTGTTCCTTAAAACACTAGTGCTTAGGAAATCTACTGGAGGCAGAAGCAGTCAAGGGTAGTTTAGGGTTAGGGTTAGGGTTAAGGTTAGGGTTAGAGTATGGCTTAGAGTACGGGTTGGGGTACGGGTGAGCATACGGCATAGCGTATTGGTTAGGGTTAGGTTTACGTTTATGGTTAGGGCTAGGTTTATTGTACGGGTTAGGTTTAGGGTACATGTTAGGGTTAGGCTATGGGTTAGGGTTAGGGTACGTGTTAGGGTTAGGGTATTTATTAAACCTATTTCACTCTCTAGATACCACTTAGCACGTAAAGGAATATTATTTGTGGTCCAGCCATGGAGAAGCATTTAGACTCTAGGATCAGATTAAGAACACACACATTATAAAGAAATCACATTAGGATTTTCTTTTTAACCTGTTCCTTAAAACACTAGTGCTTAGGAAACCTACTGGAGGCAGAAGCATTCAAGGGTTAGGGTTAGGGTTAGGGTTAGGTTTAGGGTTAGGGTACGGCTTAGGTTACGGGTTAGGGTTAGTGTTAGGTTTAGTGTTAGGCTTAGGGTACGGCTTAGGCTACGGCGAGGGTATGGTGTAGAGTATGGGTTAGGGTTAGTTTTAGGGTTAGGGCTAGGTTTAGGGTATGGTTTAGGATTACGGTACGTGTTAGGGTTAGGTTATTGGTTAAGGTTAGGGTACGTGTTAGGGTTAGGGTATTTATTAAACCTATCCCACTCGCTAGATACCACTTAGCATGGTTAGGAATATTATTTGGGGTCCAGCCATGGAGATGATTTTAGACACTAGGATAAGATTAAGAACACACACATTATAAAGAAATCACATTAGGATTTTCTTTTTAACCTGTTCCTTAAAACACTAGTGCTTAGGAAATCTACTGGAGGCAGAAGCAGTCAAGGGTTAGGGTTAGGGTTAGTGTTAGGGTTAGGGTTAGTGTTAGGTTTAGGGTTAGGGTACGGCTTAGGTTACGGGTTAGGGTTAGTGTTAGGGTTGGGGTTAGGGTTAGGGTACGGCTTAGGGTACGGGCGAGGGTACGGTGTAGAGTATGGGTAGGTTTAGGGTTAGTTTTAGGTTTAGGGCTAGGGTTAGGGTACGTGTTAGGGTTAGGTTATGGGTTAGGGTTAGGGTACGTGTTAGGTTTAGGGTACTTATTAAACCTATCCCACTCGCTAGATACCACTTAGCACATAAAGGAATATTATTTGGGGTCCAGCCATGGAGAAGCTTTTAGACAGTAGGATAAGATTAAGAACTCACACATTATAAAGAAATCACATTAGGATTTTCTTTTTAACCTGTTCCTTAAAACACTAGTGCTTAGGAAATCTACTGGAGGCAGAAGCAGTCAAGGGTAGTTTAGGGTTAGGGTTAGGGTACAGGTTAGGGTACGGGTTAGGGTAGGGTACACTTTTAGGTAACTCCTAAAAGTGATATGATAGGATATGTGTGTTTTGCTTTCTCACTTACTACAAGTGGCGTGATTACGTCTAGACTCATCTATGGTGCTGCAAATGGCATTGTTTCATTGTTTCACCAGCTAATAATCCATCTGTACATGGAGGAGTTCTTCTTTGTCCACCCATCTGTTGGTGGACTTTTTGGTTACTTCCATATCTTGGCTATTGTAATACTGTGCAATGCAGATTTGCCTGCCTGTGTCTTTCCAATTCTGTCTTCTTAGGTTTTAGTTCCAGGAATGGGTTTGTTGGATCATATGGTAGCTCAATGTTTACCTTTTAAAGGCACCTCCATTCTGTTCTCTTTAGTGGCTCTTTCCAGGTTACGTCCCACGTAAAGTTGAGGGTATGCACTTCTCCACAGCACCTTCAGCATTTATTCTTTGTAGTTTTTTGCTGATGGTTATTCTGACTGGTGTGAGCTGATACCTCTTTGTGGTTGAATTTGCATGTGTCTCATAATGCGTTGAAATTGAGCTTTAAGACATGTGCTTTTTATTTTTCCAGCTGTGATTAGAGCTTAGTTCTTCAAAGTGTTTACTTGAAGTATGTGTCACCTTTTGAAATATTTTGGCCATTACCTCCCTCAAGACATTTTGAGGGCAGGTTTCATTTACAGCCCTGCAGTACTAGTTCATATGAAGTGACCATTAGCTCAAGCTTTAAACCTGCTTTTTCAGGTAACGGCCAGAGGGCAGCAGCCTTTCTACGTTCCCCACGCTGGTACTAGGGAAACAGACCTACCAGCCAGTGGTGATAGGGTACGGGTGAGTGTATGGCGTAGGGTATGGGTTAGGGTTAGGTTTAGGGTTAAGTGTAGGTTTAGGGTACGGTTTAGGATTAGGATACGTATTAGAGTTAGGTTATGAGTTAGGGTTAAGGTACGCGTTAGGGTTAAGTTATTTATTAAACCTTTCCCACTCGCTATATACCAGTTAGCACGTAAAGGAATATTATTTGAGGTCCAGCCATGGAGAAGCTTTTAGACACTAGGATAAGATAAAAAACACACACATTATAAAGAAATCACATTAGGATTTTCTTTTTAACCTTTTCCTTAAAACACTAGTGCTTAGGAAATGTGCTGGAGAGAGAAGCAGTCAAGGGTAGTTTAGGGTTAGGGTTAGGGTTAGGGTTAGGGTACAGGTTAGGGTACGGGTTAGGGTACGGGTTAGGGTACAGGTGAGGCTATGGCGTAGGGTATGGCTTAGGGTTAGGGTTAGGGTTAAGGGTAGGTTTAGGGTACGGTTTAGGGTTAGGGTACGTGTTAGGGTTAAGTTATTTATTAAACCTATCCCACTCGCTACATACCACTTAGCACGTAAAGTAGTATTATTTGGAGTCTAGCCATGGAGAAGCTTTTAGACAGTAGGATAAGATTACGAACTCACACATTATAAAGAAATCACATTAGGATTTTCTTTTTAACCTGTTCCTTAAAACACTAGTGCTTAGGAAATCTACTGGAGGCAGAAGCAGTCAAGGGTTAGGGTTAGGGTTAGTGTTAGGGTTAGGGTTAGTGTTAGGTTTAGGGTTAGGGTACGGCTTAGGTTACGGGTTAGGGTTAGTGTTAGGGTTGGGGTTAGGGTTAGGGTACGGCTTAGGGTACGGGCGAGGGTACGGTGTAGAGTATGGGTAGGTTTAGGGTTAGTTTTAGGTTTAGGGCTAGGGTTAGGGTACGTGTTAGGGTTAGGTTATGGGTTAGGGTTAGGGTACATGTTAGGGTTAGGGTACTTATTAAACCTATCCCACTCGCTAGATACCACTTAGCACATAAAGGAATATTATTTGGGGTCCAGCCATGGAGAAGCTTTTAGACAGTAGGATAAGATTAAGAACTCACACATTATAAAGAAATCACATTAGGATTTTCTTTTTAACCTGTTCCTTAAAACACTAGTGCTTAGGAAATCTACTGGACGCAGAAGCAGTCAAGGGTAGTTTAGGGTTAGGGTTAAGGTTAGGGTTAGAGTATGGCTTAGCATACGGGTTAGGGTACAGTGTAGGGTATGGGTTAGGGTTAGTGTTAGGGTTAGGGTTAGTTTTAGGGTTAGGGATAGGTTTAGGGTACGGGTTAGGATTCAGTTACTGGTTACGGTTAGGGTACACGTTAGGGTTAGGGTATTTATTAAACCTATCCCACTCTCTAGATACCACCTAGAACGTAAAGGAATATTATTTGGGGTCCAGCGATGGAGAAGCTTTTAGACACTAGGATAAGATTAAGAACACAAACATTATGAAGAAATCACATTAGGATTTTCTTTTTAACCTGTTCCTTAAAACACTAGTGCTTAGGAAATGTACTGGAGGCAGAAGCAGTCAAGAGTAGTTTAGGGTTAGGCTAGGGTTAGGTTTAGGGTGAGGGCACAGCGTAGGGTATGGGTTAGGTTTAGGGTTAGGGTTAGTTTTAGGGTTAGGGCTAGGTTCAGGGTACGAGTTAGGATTAGCGTGCGTGTTGTTTAGGGTATGGGTTAGGGTTAGGTAAGCGTTAGTGTTAGGGTATTTATTAAACCTATCCCACACTCTAGATACCACTTAGCACGTAAAGGAATATTATTTGGGGTCCAGCCATGGAGAAGCTTTTAGACACTAGGATAAGATAAACAACACACACATTATAAAGAAATCACATTAGGATTTTCTTTTTAACCTGTTCCTTAAAACACTAGTGCTTAGGAAATGTACTGGAGGCAGAAGCAGTCAAGGGTAGTTTAGGGTTAGGGTTAGGGTTAGGGTACGGCTTAGGGTACGCGTGAGGGTATGGCGTAGGGTATGGGTTAGGGTTAGGGTTAGGGTTAGTTTTAGGGTTAGGGCTAGGTTTAGGGTACGGGTTAGGATTAGGGTACGTGTTATGGTTAGGTGATGTGTTAGGGTTAGGGTACGCGTTAGGGTTAGGTTATTTATTAAACCTATCCCACTCTCTAGATACCACTTAGCACGTAAAGGAATATTATTTGGGGTCCAGCCATGGAGAAGCTTTTAGACACTAGGATAAGATTAAGAACACACACATTATAAAGAAATCACCTTACGATTTTCTTTTTAACCTGTTCCTTAAAACACTAGTGCTTAGGAAATCTACTGGAGGCAGAAGCAGTCAAGGGTAGTTTAGGGTTAGGGTTAGGGTTAGGGTTAGGGTTAGGTTACGGCTTAGGGTATGCGTGAGGGTATGGCGTAGGGTATGGGTTAGGATTAGGGTTAGTTTTAGGGTTAGGGCTAGGTTTAGGGTACGGGTTAGGATTAGGCTACGGGTTAGGGTTAGGTGATGGGTTAGGGTTAGGGTACGCGTTAGGGTTAGGGTACACGTTAGGGTTAGGGTATTTATTAAACCTATCCCACTCTCTAGATACCACTTAGTACGTAAAGGAATATTATTTGAGGTCCAGCCATGGAGAAGCTTTTAGACACTAGGATAAGATAAAGAACACACACATTATAAAGAAATCACGTTAGGATTTTCTTTTTAACCTGTTCCTTAAAACACTAGTGCTTAGAAAATCTACTGGAGGCAGAAGCAGTCAAGGGTAGTTTAGGGTTAGGGTTAGGGTACAGGTTAGGGTACGGGTTAGGGTAGGGTACACTTTTAGGTAACTCCTAAAAGTGATATGATAGGATATGTGTGTTTTGCTTTCTCACTTACTACAAGTGGCGTGATTACGTCTAGACTCATCTATGGTGCTGCAAATGGCATTGTTTCATTGTTTCACCAGCTAATAATCCATCTGTACATGGAGGAGTTCTTCTTTGTCCACCCATCTGTTGGTGGACTTTTTGGTTACTTCCATATCTTGGCTATTGTAATACTGTGCAATGCAGATTTGCCTGCCTGTGTCTTTCCAATTCTGTCTTCTTAGATTGTAGGTCCAGGAGTGGGCCTGCTGGATCATATGGTAGCTCAATGTTTACCTTTTAAAGGCACCTCCATTCTGTTCTCTTTAGTGGCTCTTTCCAGGTTACGTCCCACATAAAGGTGAGGGTATGCATTTCTCCACAGCACCTACAGCATTTATTCTTTGTAGTTTTTTGCTGATGGTTATTCTGACTGGTGTGAGCTGATATCTCTTGGTGGTTGAATTTGCATGTGTCTCATAATGCGTTGAAATTGAGCTTTAAGACATGTGCTTTTTATTTTTCCAGCTGTGATTAGAGCTTAGTTCTTCAAAGTGTTTACTTGAAGTATGTGTCACCCTTTGAAATATTTTGGCCATTACCTCCCTCAAGACATTTTGAGGGCAGGTTTCATTTACAGCCCTGCAGTACTAGTTCATATGAAGTGACCATTAGCTCAAGCTTTAAACCTGCTTTTGCAGGTAACGGCCAGAGGGCGGCAGCCTTTCTACGTTCCCCACGCTGGTACTAGGGAAACAGACCTACCAGCCAGTGGTGATAGGGTACGGGTGAGTGTATGGCGTAGGGTATGTGTTAGGGTTAGGTTTAGAGTTAAGGGTAGATTTAGGGTACGGTTTAGGATTAGGATACGTGTTAGGGTTAGGTTATGGGTTAGGGTTAAGGTACGCGTTAGAGTTAAGTTATTTATTAAACCTTTCCCACTCGCTATATACCAGTTAGCACGTAAAGGAATATTATTTGCAGTCCAGCCATGGAGAAGCATTTAGACACTAGGATAAGATAAAGAACACACACATTATAAAGAAATCACATTAGGATTTTCTTTTTAACCTGTTCCTTAAAACACTAGTGCTTAGGAAACCTACTGGATGCAGAAGCAGTCAAGGGTTAGGGTTAGGGTTAGGGTTATGTTTAGGGTTAGGGAACGGCTTAGGTTACGGGTTAGGCTTAGTGTTAGGTTTAGTGTTAGGGTTAGGGTACGGCTTAGGCTACGGCGAGGGTATGGTGTAGAGTATGGGTTAGGGTTAGTTTTAGGGTTAGGGCTAGGTTTAGGGTATGGTTTAGGATTAGGGTACGTGTTAGTGTTAGGTTATGGGTTAAGGTTAGGGTACGTGTTAGGGTTAGGGTATTTATTAAACCTATCCCACTCGCTATATACCACTTAGCACGTTAAGGAATATTATTTGGGGTCCAGCCATGGAGAAGCTTTTAGACACTAGGATAAGATTTAGAACACACACATTATAAAGAAATCACATTAGGATTTTCTTTTTAACCTGTTCCTTAAAACACTAGTGCTTAGGAAATCTACTGGAGGCAGAAGCAGTCAAGGGTAGTTTAGGGTTAGGGTTAGGGTTAAGGTTAGGGTTAGAGTATGGCTTAGAGTACGGGTTGGGGTACGGGTGAGCATACGGCATAGCGTATTGGTTAGGGTTAGGTTTACGTTTATGGTTAGGGCTAGGTTTATTGTACGGGTTAGGTTTAGGGTACATGTTAGGGTTAGGCTATGGGTTAGGGTTAGGGTACGTGTTAGGGTTAGGGTATTTATTAAACCTATTTCACTCTCTAGATACCACTTAGCACGTAAAGGAATATTATTTGTGGTCCAGCCATGGAGAAGCATTTAGACTCTAGGATCAGATTAAGAACACACACATTATAAAGAAATCACATTAGGATTTTCTTTTTAACCTGTTCCTTAAAACACTAGTGCTTAGGAAACCTACTGGAGGCAGAAGCATTCAAGGGTTAGGGTTAGGGTTAGGGTTAGGTTTAGGGTTAGGGTACGGCTTAGGTTACGGGTTAGGGTTAGTGTTAGGTTTAGTGTTAGGCTTAGGGTACGGCTTAGGCTACGGCGAGGGTATGGTGTAGAGTATGGGTTAGGGTTAGTTTTAGGGTTAGGGCTAGGTTTAGGGTATGGTTTAGGATTACGGTACGTGTTAGGGTTAGGTTATTGGTTAAGGTTAGGGTACGTGTTAGGGTTAGGGTATTTATTAAACCTATCCCACTCGCTAGATACCACTTAGCATGGTTAGGAATATTATTTGGGGTCCAGCCATGGAGATGATTTTAGACACTAGGATAAGATTAAGAACACACACATTATAAAGAAATCACATTAGGATTTTCTTTTTAACCTGTTCCTTAAAACACTAGTGCTTAGGAAATCTACTGGAGGCAGAAGCAGTCAAGGGTTAGGGTTAGGGTTAGTGTTAGGGTTAGGGTTAGTGTTAGGTTTAGGGTTAGGGTACGGCTTAGGTTACGGGTTAGGGTTAGTGTTAGGGTTGGGGTTAGGGTTAGGGTACGGCTTAGGTTACGGGTGAGGGTACGGTGTAGAGTATGGGTAGGTTTAGGGTTAGTTTTAGGTTTAGGGCTAGGGTTAGGGTACGTGTTAGGGTTAGGTTATGGGTTAGGGTTAGGGTACGTGTTAGGTTTAGGGTACTTATTAAACCTATCCCACTCGCTAGATACCACTTAGCACATAAAGGAATATTATTTGGGGTCCAGCCATGGAGAAGCTTTTAGACAGTAGGATAAGATTAAGAACTCACACATTATAAAGAAATCACATTAGGATTTTCTTTTTAACCTGTTCCTTAAAACACTAGTGCTTAGGAAATCTACTGGAGGCAGAAGCAGTCAAGGGTAGTTTAGGGTTAGGGTTAGGGTACAGGTTAGGGTACGGGTTAGGGTAGGGTACACTTTTAGGTAACTCCTAAAAGTGATATGATAGGATATGTGTGTTTTGCTTTCTCACTTACTACAAGTGGCGTGATTACGTCTAGACTCATCTATGGTGCTGCAAATGGCATTGTTTCATTGTTTCACCAGCTAATAATCCATCTGTACATGGAGGAGTTCTTCTTTGTCCACCCATCTGTTGGTGGACTTTTTGGTTACTTCCATATCTTGGCTATTGTAATACTGTGCAATGCAGATTTGCCTGCCTGTGTCTTTCCAATTCTGTCTTCTTAGGTTTTAGTTCCAGGAATGGGTTTGTTGGATCATATGGTAGCTCAATGTTTACCTTTTAAAGGCACCTCCATTCTGTTCTCTTTAGTGGCTCTTTCCAGGTTACGTCCCACGTAAAGTTGAGGGTATGCACTTCTCCACAGCACCTTCAGCATTTATTCTTTGTAGTTTTTTGCTGATGGTTATTCTGACTGGTGTGAGCTGATACCTCTTTGTGGTTGAATTTGCATGTGTCTCATAATGCGTTGAAATTGAGCTTTAAGACATGTGCTTTTTATTTTTCCAGCTGTGATTAGAGCTTAGTTCTTCAAAGTGTTTACTTGAAGTATGTGTCACCTTTTGAAATATTTTGGCCATTACCTCCCTCAAGACATTTTGAGGGCAGGTTTCATTTACAGCCCTGCAGTACTAGTTCATATGAAGTGACCATTAGCTCAAGCTTTAAACCTGCTTTTGCAGGTAACGGCCAGAGGGCGGCAGCCTTTCTACGTTCCCCACGCTGGTACTAGGGAAACAGACCTACCAGCCAGTGGTGATAGGGTACGGGTGAGTGTATGGCGTAGGGTATGTGTTAGGGTTAGGTTTAGAGTTAAGGGTAGATTTAGGGTACGGTTTAGGATTAGGATACGTGTTAGGGTTAGGTTATGGGTTAGGGTTAAGGTACGCGTTAGAGTTAAGTTATTTATTAAACCTTTCCCACTCGCTATATACCAGTTAGCACGTAAAGGAATATTATTTGCAGTCCAGCCATGGAGAAGCATTTAGACACTAGGATAAGATAAAGAACACACACATTATAAAGAAATCACATTAGGATTTTCTTTTTAACCTGTTCCTTAAAACACTAGTGCTTAGGAAACCTACTGGATGCAGAAGCAGTCAAGGGTTAGGGTTAGGGTTAGGGTTATGTTTAGGGTTAGGGAACGGCTTAGGTTACGGGTTAGGCTTAGTGTTAGGTTTAGTGTTAGGGTTAGGGTACGGCTTAGGCTACGGCGAGGGTATGGTGTAGAGTATGGGTTAGGGTTAGTTTTAGGGTTAGGGCTAGGTTTAGGGTATGGTTTAGGATTAGGGTACGTGTTAGTGTTAGGTTATGGGTTAAGGTTAGGGTACGTGTTAGGGTTAGGGTATTTATTAAACCTATCCCACTCGCTATATACCACTTAGCACGTTAAGGAATATTATTTGGGGTCCAGCCATGGAGAAGCTTTTAGACACTAGGATAAGATTTAGAACACACACATTATAAAGAAATCACATTAGGATTTTCTTTTTAACCTGTTCCTTAAAACACTAGTGCTTAGGAAATCTACTGGAGGCAGAAGCAGTCAAGGGTAGTTTAGGGTTAGGGTTAGGGTTAAGGTTAGGGTTAGAGTATGGCTTAGAGTACGGGTTGGGGTACGGGTGAGCATACGGCATAGCGTATTGGTTAGGGTTAGGTTTACGTTTATGGTTAGGGCTAGGTTTATTGTACGGGTTAGGTTTAGGGTACATGTTAGGGTTAGGCTATGGGTTAGGGTTAGGGTACGTGTTAGGGTTAGGGTATTTATTAAACCTATTTCACTCTCTAGATACCACTTAGCACGTAAAGGAATATTATTTGTGGTCCAGCCATGGAGAAGCATTTAGACTCTAGGATCAGATTAAGAACACACACATTATAAAGAAATCACATTAGGATTTTCTTTTTAACCTGTTCCTTAAAACACTAGTGCTTAGGAAACCTACTGGAGGCAGAAGCATTCAAGGGTTAGGGTTAGGGTTAGGGTTAGGTTTAGGGTTAGGGTACGGCTTAGGTTACGGGTTAGGGTTAGTGTTAGGTTTAGTGTTAGGCTTAGGGTACGGCTTAGGCTACGGCGAGGGTATGGTGTAGAGTATGGGTTAGGGTTAGTTTTAGGGTTAGGGCTAGGTTTAGGGTATGGTTTAGGATTACGGTACGTGTTAGGGTTAGGTTATTGGTTAAGGTTAGGGTACGTGTTAGGGTTAGGGTATTTATTAAACCTATCCCACTCGCTAGATACCACTTAGCATGGTTAGGAATATTATTTGGGGTCCAGCCATGGAGATGATTTTAGACACTAGGATAAGATTAAGAACACACACATTATAAAGAAATCACATTAGGATTTTCTTTTTAACCTGTTCCTTAAAACACTAGTGCTTAGGAAATCTACTGGAGGCAGAAGCAGTCAAGGGTTAGGGTTAGGGTTAGTGTTAGGGTTAGGGTTAGTGTTAGGTTTAGGGTTAGGGTACGGCTTAGGTTACGGGTTAGGGTTAGTGTTAGGGTTGGGGTTAGGGTTAGGGTACGGCTTAGGGTACGGGCGAGGGTACGGTGTAGAGTATGGGTAGGTTTAGGGTTAGTTTTAGGTTTAGGGCTAGGGTTAGGGTACGTGTTAGGGTTAGGTTATGGGTTAGGGTTAGGGTACGTGTTAGGTTTAGGGTACTTATTAAACCTATCCCACTCGCTAGATACCACTTAGCACATAAAGGAATATTATTTGGGGTCCAGCCATGGAGAAGCTTTTAGACAGTAGGATAAGATTAAGAACTCACACATTATAAAGAAATCACATTAGGATTTTCTTTTTAACCTGTTCCTTAAAACACTAGTGCTTAGGAAATCTACTGGAGGCAGAAGCAGTCAAGGGTAGTTTAGGGTTAGGGTTAGGGTACAGGTTAGGGTACGGGTTAGGGTAGGGTACACTTTTAGGTAACTCCTAAAAGTGATATGATAGGATATGTGTGTTTTGCTTTCTCACTTACTACAAGTGGCGTGATTACGTCTAGACTCATCTATGGTGCTGCAAATGGCATTGTTTCATTGTTTCACCAGCTAATAATCCATCTGTACATGGAGGAGTTCTTCTTTGTCCACCCATCTGTTGGTGGACTTTTTGGTTACTTCCATATCTTGGCTATTGTAATACTGTGCAATGCAGATTTGCCTGCCTGTGTCTTTCCAATTCTGTCTTCTTAGGTTTTAGTTCCAGGAATGGGTTTGTTGGATCATATGGTAGCTCAATGTTTACCTTTTAAAGGCACCTCCATTCTGTTCTCTTTAGTGGCTCTTTCCAGGTTACGTCCCACGTAAAGTTGAGGGTATGCACTTCTCCACAGCACCTTCAGCATTTATTCTTTGTAGTTTTTTGCTGATGGTTATTCTGACTGGTGTGAGCTGATACCTCTTTGTGGTTGAATTTGCATGTGTCTCATAATGCGTTGAAATTGAGCTTTAAGACATGTGCTTTTTATTTTTCCAGCTGTGATTAGAGCTTAGTTCTTCAAAGTGTTTACTTGAAGTATGTGTCACCTTTTGAAATATTTTGGCCATTACCTCCCTCAAGACATTTTGAGGGCAGGTTTCATTTACAGCCCTGCAGTACTAGTTCATATGAAGTGACCATTAGCTCAAGCTTTAAACCTGCTTTTTCAGGTAACGGCCAGAGGGCAGCAGCCTTTCTACGTTCCCCACGCTGGTACTAGGGAAACAGACCTACCAGCCAGTGGTGATAGGGTACGGGTGAGTGTATGGCGTAGGGTATGGGTTAGGGTTAGGTTTAGGGTTAAGGGTAGGTTTAGGGTACGGTTTAGGATTAGGATACGTATTAGAGTTAGGTTATGAGTTAGGGTTAAGGTACGCGTTAGGGTTAAGTTATTTATTAAACCTTTCCCACTCGCTATATACCAGTTAGCACGTAAAGGAATATTATTTGAGGTCCAGCCATGGAGAAGCTTTTAGACACTAGGATAAGATAAAAAACACACACATTATAAAGAAATCACATTAGGATTTTCTTTTTAACCTTTTCCTTAAAACACTAGTGCTTAGGAAATGTGCTGGAGAGAGAAGCAGTCAAGGGTAGTTTAGGGTTAGGGTTAGGGTTAGGGTTAGGGTACAGGTTAGGGTACGGGTTAGGGTACGGGTTAGGGTACAGGTGAGGCTATGGCGTAGGGTATGGCTTAGGGTTAGGGTTAGGGTTAAGGGTAGGTTTAGGGTACGGTTTAGGGTTAGGGTACGTGTTAGGGTTAAGTTATTTATTAAACCTATCCCACTCGCTACATACCACTTAGCACGTAAAGTAGTATTATTTGGAGTCTAGCCATGGAGAAGCTTTTAGACAGTAGGATAAGATTACGAACTCACACATTATAAAGAAATCACATTAGGATTTTCTTTTTAACCTGTTCCTTAAAACACTAGTGCTTAGGAAACCTACTGGAGGCAGAAGCAGTCAAGGGTTAGGGTTAGGGTTAGGGTTAGGTTTAGGGTTAGGGTACGGCTTAGGTTACGGGTTAGGGTTAGTGTTAGGTTTAGTGTTAGGCTTAGGGTACGGCTTAGGCTACGGCGAGGGTATGGTGCAGAGTATGGGTTAGGGTTAGTTTTAGGGTTAGGGCTAGGTTTAGGGTATGGTTTAGGATTAGGGTACGTGTTAGGGTTAGGTTATTGGTTAAGGTTAGGGTACGTGTTAGGGTTAGGGTATTTATTAAACCTATCCCACTCGCTAGATACCACTTAGCATGTTAAGGAATATTATTTGGGGTCCAGCCATGGAGAAGCTTTTAGACACTAGGATAAGATTAAGAACACACACATTATAAAGAAATCACATTAGGATTTTCTTTTTAACCTGTTCCTTAAAACACTAGTGCTTAGGAAATCTACTGGAGGCAGAAGCAGTCAAGGGTTAGGGTTAGGGTTAGTGTTAGGGTTAGGGTTAGTGTTAGGTTTAGGGTTAGGGTACGGCTTAGGTTACGGGTTAGGGTTAGTGTTAGGGTTGGGGTTAGGGTTAGGGTACGGCTTAGGGTACGGGCGAGGGTACGGTGTAGAGTATGGGTAGGTTTAGGGTTAGTTTTAGGTTTAGGGCTAGGGTTAGGGTACGTGTTAGGGTTAGGTTATGGGTTAGGGTTAGGGTACATGTTAGGGTTAGGGTACTTATTAAACCTATCCCACTCGCTAGATACCACTTAGCACATAAAGGAATATTATTTGGGGTCCAGCCATGGAGAAGCTTTTAGACAGTAGGATAAGATTAAGAACTCACACATTATAAAGAAATCACATTAGGATTTTCTTTTTAACCTGTTCCTTAAAACACTAGTGCTTAGGAAATCTACTGGACGCAGAAGCAGTCAAGGGTAGTTTAGGGTTAGGGTTAAGGTTAGGGTTAGAGTATGGCTTAGCATACGGGTTAGGGTACAGTGTAGGGTATGGGTTAGGGTTAGTGTTAGGGTTAGGGTTAGTTTTAGGGTTAGGGATAGGTTTAGGGTACGGGTTAGGATTCAGTTACTGGTTACGGTTAGGGTACACGTTAGGGTTAGGGTATTTATTAAACCTATCCCACTCTCTAGATACCACCTAGAACGTAAAGGAATATTATTTGGGGTCCAGCGATGGAGAAGCTTTTAGACACTAGGATAAGATTAAGAACACAAACATTATGAAGAAATCACATTAGGATTTTCTTTTTAACCTGTTCCTTAAAACACTAGTGCTTAGGAAATGTACTGGAGGCAGAAGCAGTCAAGAGTAGTTTAGGGTTAGGCTAGGGTTAGGTTTAGGGTGAGGGCACAGCGTAGGGTATGGGTTAGGTTTAGGGTTAGGGTTAGTTTTAGGGTTAGGGCTAGGTTCAGGGTACGAGTTAGGATTAGCGTGCGTGTTGTTTAGGGTATGGGTTAGGGTTAGGTAAGCGTTAGTGTTAGGGTATTTATTAAACCTATCCCACACTCTAGATACCACTTAGCACGTAAAGGAATATTATTTGGGGTCCAGCCATGGAGAAGCTTTTAGACACTAGGATAAGATAAACAACACACACATTATAAAGAAATCACATTAGGATTTTCTTTTTAACCTGTTCCTTAAAACACTAGTGCTTAGGAAATGTACTGGAGGCAGAAGCAGTCAAGGGTAGTTTAGGGTTAGGGTTAGGGTTAGGGTACGGCTTAGGGTACGCGTGAGGGTATGGCGTAGGGTATGGGTTAGGGTTAGGGTTAGGGTTAGTTTTAGGGTTAGGGCTAGGTTTAGGGTACGGGTTAGGATTAGGGTACGTGTTATGGTTAGGTGATGTGTTAGGGTTAGGGTACGCGTTAGGGTTAGGTTATTTATTAAACCTATCCCACTCTCTAGATACCACTTAGCACGTAAAGGAATATTATTTGGGGTCCAGCCATGGAGAAGCTTTTAGACACTAGGATAAGATTAAGAACACACACATTATAAAGAAATCACCTTACGATTTTCTTTTTAACCTGTTCCTTAAAACACTAGTGCTTAGGAAATCTACTGGAGGCAGAAGCAGTCAAGGGTAGTTTAGGGTTAGGGTTAGGGTTAGGGTTAGGGTTAGGTTACGGCTTAGGGTATGCGTGAGGGTATGGCGTAGGGTATGGGTTAGGATTAGGGTTAGTTTTAGGGTTAGGGCTAGGTTTAGGGTACGGGTTAGGATTAGGCTACGGGTTAGGGTTAGGTGATGGGTTAGGGTTAGGGTACGCGTTAGGGTTAGGGTACACGTTAGGGTTAGGGTATTTATTAAACCTATCCCACTCTCTAGATACCACTTAGTACGTAAAGGAATATTATTTGAGGTCCAGCCATGGAGAAGCTTTTAGACACTAGGATAAGATAAAGAACACACACATTATAAAGAAATCACATTAGGATTTTCTTTTTAACCTGTTCCTTAAAACACTAGTGCTTAGGAAATCTACTGGAGGCAGAAGCAGTCAAGGGTAGTTTAGGGTTAGGGTTAGGGTACAGGTTAGGGTACGGGTTAGGGTAGGGTACACTTTTAGGTAACTCCTAAAAGTGATATGATAGGATATGTGTGTTTTGCTTTCTCACTTACTACAAGTGGCGTGATTACGTCTAGACTCATCTATGGTGCTGCAAATGGCATTGTTTCATTGTTTCACCAGCTAATAATCCATCTGTACATGGAGGAGTTCTTCTTTGTCCACCCATCTGTTGGTGGACTTTTTGGTTACTTCCATATCTTGGCTATTGTAATACTGTGCAATGCAGATTTGCCTGCCTGTGTCTTTCCAATTCTGTCTTCTTAGATTGTAGGTCCAGGAGTGGGCCTGCTGGATCATATGGTAGCTCAATGTTTACCTTTTAAAGGCACCTCCATTCTGTTCTCTTTAGTGGCTCTTTCCAGGTTACGTCCCACATAAAGGTGAGGGTATGCATTTCTCCACAGCACCTACAGCATTTATTCTTTGTAGTTTTTTGCTGATGGTTATTCTGACTGGTGTGAGCTGATATCTCTTGGTGGTTGAATTTGCATGTGTCTCATAATGCGTTGAAATTGAGCTTTAAGACATGTGCTTTTTATTTTTCCAGCTGTGATTAGAGCTTAGTTCTTCAAAGTGTTTACTTGAAGTATGTGTCACCCTTTGAAATATTTTGGCCATTACCTCCCTCAAGACATTTTGAGGGCAGGTTTCATTTACAGCCCTGCAGTACTAGTTCATATGAAGTGACCATTAGCTCAAGCTTTAAACCTGCTTTTGCAGGTAACGGCCAGAGGGCGGCAGCCTTTCTACGTTCCCCACGCTGGTACTAGGGAAACAGACCTACCAGCCAGTGGTGATAGGGTACGGGTGAGTGTATGGCGTAGGGTATGTGTTAGGGTTAGGTTTAGAGTTAAGGGTAGATTTAGGGTACGGTTTAGGATTAGGATACGTGTTAGGGTTAGGTTATGGGTTAGGGTTAAGGTACGCGTTAGAGTTAAGTTATTTATTAAACCTTTCCCACTCGCTATATACCAGTTAGCACGTAAAGGAATATTATTTGCAGTCCAGCCATGGAGAAGCATTTAGACACTAGGATAAGATAAAGAACACACACATTATAAAGAAATCACATTAGGATTTTCTTTTTAACCTGTTCCTTAAAACACTAGTGCTTAGGAAACCTACTGGATGCAGAAGCAGTCAAGGGTTAGGGTTAGGGTTAGGGTTATGTTTAGGGTTAGGGAACGGCTTAGGTTACGGGTTAGGCTTAGTGTTAGGTTTAGTGTTAGGGTTAGGGTACGGCTTAGGCTACGGCGAGGGTATGGTGTAGAGTATGGGTTAGGGTTAGTTTTAGGGTTAGGGCTAGGTTTAGGGTATGGTTTAGGATTAGGGTACGTGTTAGTGTTAGGTTATGGGTTAAGGTTAGGGTACGTGTTAGGGTTAGGGTATTTATTAAACCTATCCCACTCGCTATATACCACTTAGCACGTTAAGGAATATTATTTGGGGTCCAGCCATGGAGAAGCTTTTAGACACTAGGATAAGATTTAGAACACACACATTATAAAGAAATCACATTAGGATTTTCTTTTTAACCTGTTCCTTAAAACACTAGTGCTTAGGAAATCTACTGGAGGCAGAAGCAGTCAAGGGTAGTTTAGGGTTAGGGTTAGGGTTAAGGTTAGGGTTAGAGTATGGCTTAGAGTACGGGTTGGGGTACGGGTGAGCATACGGCATAGCGTATTGGTTAGGGTTAGGTTTACGTTTATGGTTAGGGCTAGGTTTATTGTACGGGTTAGGTTTAGGGTACATGTTAGGGTTAGGCTATGGGTTAGGGTTAGGGTACGTGTTAGGGTTAGGGTATTTATTAAACCTATTTCACTCTCTAGATACCACTTAGCACGTAAAGGAATATTATTTGTGGTCCAGCCATGGAGAAGCATTTAGACTCTAGGATCAGATTAAGAACACACACATTATAAAGAAATCACATTAGGATTTTCTTTTTAACCTGTTCCTTAAAACACTAGTGCTTAGGAAACCTACTGGAGGCAGAAGCATTCAAGGGTTAGGGTTAGGGTTAGGGTTAGGTTTAGGGTTAGGGTACGGCTTAGGTTACGGGTTAGGGTTAGTGTTAGGTTTAGTGTTAGGCTTAGGGTACGGCTTAGGCTACGGCGAGGGTATGGTGTAGAGTATGGGTTAGGGTTAGTTTTAGGGTTAGGGCTAGGTTTAGGGTATGGTTTAGGATTACGGTACGTGTTAGGGTTAGGTTATTGGTTAAGGTTAGGGTACGTGTTAGGGTTAGGGTATTTATTAAACCTATCCCACTCGCTAGATACCACTTAGCATGGTTAGGAATATTATTTGGGGTCCAGCCATGGAGATGATTTTAGACACTAGGATAAGATTAAGAACACACACATTATAAAGAAATCACATTAGGATTTTCTTTTTAACCTGTTCCTTAAAACACTAGTGCTTAGGAAATCTACTGGAGGCAGAAGCAGTCAAGGGTTAGGGTTAGGGTTAGTGTTAGGGTTAGGGTTAGTGTTAGGTTTAGGGTTAGGGTACGGCTTAGGTTACGGGTTAGGGTTAGTGTTAGGGTTGGGGTTAGGGTTAGGGTACGGCTTAGGGTACGGGCGAGGGTACGGTGTAGAGTATGGGTAGGTTTAGGGTTAGTTTTAGGTTTAGGGCTAGGGTTAGGGTACGTGTTAGGGTTAGGTTATGGGTTAGGGTTAGGGTACGTGTTAGGTTTAGGGTACTTATTAAACCTATCCCACTCGCTAGATACCACTTAGCACATAAAGGAATATTATTTGGGGTCCAGCCATGGAGAAGCTTTTAGACAGTAGGATAAGATTAAGAACTCACACATTATAAAGAAATCACATTAGGATTTTCTTTTTAACCTGTTCCTTAAAACACTAGTGCTTAGGAAATCTACTGGAGGCAGAAGCAGTCAAGGGTAGTTTAGGGTTAGGGTTAGGGTACAGGTTAGGGTACGGGTTAGGGTAGGGTACACTTTTAGGTAACTCCTAAAAGTGATATGATAGGATATGTGTGTTTTGCTTTCTCACTTACTACAAGTGGCGTGATTACGTCTAGACTCATCTATGGTGCTGCAAATGGCATTGTTTCATTGTTTCACCAGCTAATAATCCATCTGTACATGGAGGAGTTCTTCTTTGTCCACCCATCTGTTGGTGGACTTTTTGGTTACTTCCATATCTTGGCTATTGTAATACTGTGCAATGCAGATTTGCCTGCCTGTGTCTTTCCAATTCTGTCTTCTTAGGTTTTAGTTCCAGGAATGGGTTTGTTGGATCATATGGTAGCTCAATGTTTACCTTTTAAAGGCACCTCCATTCTGTTCTCTTTAGTGGCTCTTTCCAGGTTACGTCCCACGTAAAGTTGAGGGTATGCACTTCTCCACAGCACCTTCAGCATTTATTCTTTGTAGTTTTTTGCTGATGGTTATTCTGACTGGTGTGAGCTGATACCTCTTTGTGGTTGAATTTGCATGTGTCTCATAATGCGTTGAAATTGAGCTTTAAGACATGTGCTTTTTATTTTTCCAGCTGTGATTAGAGCTTAGTTCTTCAAAGTGTTTACTTGAAGTATGTGTCACCTTTTGAAATATTTTGGCCATTACCTCCCTCAAGACATTTTGAGGGCAGGTTTCATTTACAGCCCTGCAGTACTAGTTCATATGAAGTGACCATTAGCTCAAGCTTTAAACCTGCTTTTTCAGGTAACGGCCAGAGGGCAGCAGCCTTTCTACGTTCCCCACGCTGGTACTAGGGAAACAGACCTACCAGCCAGTGGTGATAGGGTACGGGTGAGTGTATGGCGTAGGGTATGGGTTAGGGTTAGGTTTAGGGTTAAGGGTAGGTTTAGGGTACGGTTTAGGATTAGGATACGTATTAGAGTTAGGTTATGAGTTAGGGTTAAGGTACGCGTTAGGGTTAAGTTATTTATTAAACCTTTCCCACTCGCTATATACCAGTTAGCACGTAAAGGAATATTATTTGAGGTCCAGCCATGGAGAAGCTTTTAGACACTAGGATAAGATAAAAAACACACACATTATAAAGAAATCACATTAGGATTTTCTTTTTAACCTTTTCCTTAAAACACTAGTGCTTAGGAAATGTGCTGGAGAGAGAAGCAGTCAAGGGTAGTTTAGGGTTAGGGTTAGGGTTAGGGTTAGGGTACAGGTTAGGGTACGGGTTAGGGTACGGGTTAGGGTACAGGTGAGGCTATGGCGTAGGGTATGGCTTAGGGTTAGGGTTAGGGTTAAGGGTAGGTTTAGGGTACGGTTTAGGGTTAGGGTACGTGTTAGGGTTAAGTTATTTATTAAACCTATCCCACTCGCTACATACCACTTAGCACGTAAAGTAGTATTATTTGGAGTCTAGCCATGGAGAAGCTTTTAGACAGTAGGATAAGATTACGAACTCACACATTATAAAGAAATCACATTAGGATTTTCTTTTTAACCTGTTCCTTAAAACACTAGTGCTTAGGAAACCTACTGGAGGCAGAAGCAGTCAAGGGTTAGGGTTAGGGTTAGGGTTAGGTTTAGGGTTAGGGTACGGCTTAGGTTACGGGTTAGGGTTAGTGTTAGGTTTAGTGTTAGGCTTAGGGTACGGCTTAGGCTACGGCGAGGGTATGGTGCAGAGTATGGGTTAGGGTTAGTTTTAGGGTTAGGGCTAGGTTTAGGGTATGGTTTAGGATTAGGGTACGTGTTAGGGTTAGGTTATTGGTTAAGGTTAGGGTACGTGTTAGGGTTAGGGTATTTATTAAACCTATCCCACTCGCTAGATACCACTTAGCATGTTAAGGAATATTATTTGGGGTCCAGCCATGGAGAAGCTTTTAGACACTAGGATAAGATTAAGAACACACACATTATAAAGAAATCACATTAGGATTTTCTTTTTAACCTGTTCCTTAAAACACTAGTGCTTAGGAAATCTACTGGAGGCAGAAGCAGTCAAGGGTTAGGGTTAGGGTTAGTGTTAGGGTTAGGGTTAGTGTTAGGTTTAGGGTTAGGGTACGGCTTAGGTTACGGGTTAGGGTTAGTGTTAGGGTTGGGGTTAGGGTTAGGGTACGGCTTAGGGTACGGGCGAGGGTACGGTGTAGAGTATGGGTAGGTTTAGGGTTAGTTTTAGGTTTAGGGCTAGGGTTAGGGTACGTGTTAGGGTTAGGTTATGGGTTAGGGTTAGGGTACATGTTAGGGTTAGGGTACTTATTAAACCTATCCCACTCGCTAGATACCACTTAGCACATAAAGGAATATTATTTGGGGTCCAGCCATGGAGAAGCTTTTAGACAGTAGGATAAGATTAAGAACTCACACATTATAAAGAAATCACATTAGGATTTTCTTTTTAACCTGTTCCTTAAAACACTAGTGCTTAGGAAATCTACTGGAGGCAGAAGCAGTCAAGGGTAGTTTAGGGTTAGGGTTAAGGTTAGGGTTAGAGTATGGCTTAGCATACGGGTTAGGGTACAGTGTAGGGTATGGGTTAGGGTTAGTGTTAGGGTTAGGGTTAGTTTTAGGGTTAGGGATAGGTTTAGGGTACGGGTTAGGATTCAGTTACTGGTTACGGTTAGGGTACACGTTAGGGTTAGGGTATTTATTAAACCTATCCCACTCTCTAGATACCACCTAGAACGTAAAGGAATATTATTTGGGGTCCAGCGATGGAGAAGCTTTTAGACACTAGGATAAGATTAAGAACACAAACATTATGAAGAAATCACATTAGGATTTTCTTTTTAACCTGTTCCTTAAAACACTAGTGCTTAGGAAATGTACTGGAGGCAGAAGCAGTCAAGAGTAGTTTAGGGTTAGGCTAGGGTTAGGTTTAGGGTGAGGGCACAGCGTAGGGTATGGGTTAGGTTTAGGGTTAGGGTTAGTTTTAGGGTTAGGGCTAGGTTCAGGGTACGAGTTAGGATTAGCGTGCATGTTGTTTAGGGTATGGGTTAGGGTTAGGTAAGCGTTAGTGTTAGGGTATTTATTAAACCTATCCCACACTCTAGATACCACTTAGCACGTAAAGGAATATTATTTGGGGTCCAGCCATGGAGAAGCTTTTAGACACTAGGATAAGATAAACAACACACACATTATAAAGAAATCACATTAGGATTTTCTTTTTAACCTGTTCCTTAAAACACTAGTGCTTAGGAAATGTACTGGAGGCAGAAGCAGTCAAGGGTAGTTTAGGGTTAGGGTTAGGGTTAGGGTACGGCTTAGGGTACGCGTGAGGGTATGGCGTAGGGTATGGGTTAGGGTTAGGGTTAGGGTTAGTTTTAGGGTTAGGGCTAGGTTTAGGGTACGGGTTAGGATTAGGGTACGTGTTATGGTTAGGTGATGTGTTAGGGTTAGGGTACGCGTTAGGGTTAGGTTATTTATTAAACCTATCCCACTCGCTAGATACCACTTAGCACGTTAAGGAATATTATTTGGGGTCCAGCCATGGAGAAGCTTTTAGACACTAGGATAAGATTAAGAACACACACATTATAAAGAAATCACCTTACGATTTTCTTTTTAACCTGTTCCTTAAAACACTAGTGCTTAGGAAATCTACTGGAGGCAGAAGCAGTCAAGGGTAGTTTAGGGTTAGGGTTAGGGTTAGGGTTAGGGTTAGGTTACGGCTTAGGGTATGCGTGAGGGTATGGCGTAGGGTATGGGTTAGGATTAGGGTTAGTTTTAGGGTTAGGGCTAGGTTTAGGGTACGGGTTAGGATTAGGCTACGGGTTAGGGTTAGGTGATGGGTTAGGGTTAGGGTACGCGTTAGGGTTAGGGTACACGTTAGGGTTAGGGTATTTATTAAACCTATCCCACTCTCTAGATACCACTTAGTACGTAAAGGAATATTATTTGAGGTCCAGCCATGGAGAAGCTTTTAGACACTAGGATAAGATAAAGAACACACACATTATAAAGAAATCACATTAGGATTTTCTTTTTAACCTGTTCCTTAAAACACTAGTGCTTAGAAAATCTACTGGAGGCAGAAGCAGTCAAGGGTAGTTTAGGGTTAGGGTTAGGGTACAGGTTAGGGTTCGGGTTAGGGTAGGGTACACTTTTAGGTAACTCCTAAAAGTGATATGATAGGATATGTGTGTTTTGCTTTCTCACTTACTACAAGTGGCGTGATTACGTCTAGACTCATCTATGGTGCTGCAAATGGCATTGTTTCATTGTTTCACCAGCTAATAATCCATCTGTACATGGAGGAGTTCTTCTTTGTCCACCCATCTGTTGGTGGACTTTTTGGTTACTTCCATATCTTGGCTATTGTAATACTGTGCAATGCAGATTTGCCTGCCTGTGTCTTTCCAATTCTGTCTTCTTAGATTGTAGGTCCAGGAGTGGGCCTGCTGGATCATATGGTAGCTCAATGTTTACCTTTTAAAGGCACCTCCATTCTGTTCTCTTTAGTGGCTCTTTCCAGGTTACGTCCCACATAAAGGTGAGGGTATGCATTTCTCCACAGCACCTACAGCATTTATTCTTTGTAGTTTTTTGCTGATGGTTATTCTGACTGGTGTGAGCTGATATCTCTTGGTGGTTGAATTTGCATGTGTCTCATAATGCGTTGAAATTGAGCTTTAAGACATGTGCTTTTTATTTTTCCAGCTGTGATTAGAGCTTAGTTCTTCAAAGTGTTTACTTGAAGTATGTGTCACCCTTTGAAATATTTTGGCCATTACCTCCCTCAAGACATTTTGAGGGCAGGTTTCATTTACAGCCCTGCAGTACTAGTTCATATGAAGTGACCATTAGCTCAAGCTTTAAACCTGCTTTTGCAGGTAACGGCCAGAGGGCGGCAGCCTTTCTACGTTCCCCACGCTGGTACTAGGGAAACAGACCTACCAGCCAGTGGTGATAGGGTACGGGTGAGTGTATGGCGTAGGGTATGTGTTAGGGTTAGGTTTAGAGTTAAGGGTAGATTTAGGGTACGGTTTAGGATTAGGATACGTGTTAGGGTTAGGTTATGGGTTAGGGTTAAGGTACGCGTTAGAGTTAAGTTATTTATTAAACCTTTCCCACTCGCTATATACCAGTTAGCACGTAAAGGAATATTATTTGCAGTCCAGCCATGGAGAAGCATTTAGACACTAGGATAAGATAAAGAACACACACATTATAAAGAAATCACATTAGGATTTTCTTTTTAACCTGTTCCTTAAAACACTAGTGCTTAGGAAACCTACTGGATGCAGAAGCAGTCAAGGGTTAGGGTTAGGGTTAGGGTTATGTTTAGGGTTAGGGAACGGCTTAGGTTACGGGTTAGGCTTAGTGTTAGGTTTAGTGTTAGGGTTAGGGTACGGCTTAGGCTACGGCGAGGGTATGGTGTAGAGTATGGGTTAGGGTTAGTTTTAGGGTTAGGGCTAGGTTTAGGGTATGGTTTAGGATTAGGGTACGTGTTAGTGTTAGGTTATGGGTTAAGGTTAGGGTACGTGTTAGGGTTAGGGTATTTATTAAACCTATCCCACTCGCTATATACCACTTAGCACGTTAAGGAATATTATTTGGGGTCCAGCCATGGAGAAGCTTTTAGACACTAGGATAAGATTTAGAACACACACATTATAAAGAAATCACATTAGGATTTTCTTTTTAACCTGTTCCTTAAAACACTAGTGCTTAGGAAATCTACTGGAGGCAGAAGCAGTCAAGGGTAGTTTAGGGTTAGGGTTAGGGTTAAGGTTAGGGTTAGAGTATGGCTTAGAGTACGGGTTGGGGTACGGGTGAGCATACGGCATAGCGTATTGGTTAGGGTTAGGTTTACGTTTATGGTTAGGGCTAGGTTTATTGTACGGGTTAGGTTTAGGGTACATGTTAGGGTTAGGCTATGGGTTAGGGTTAGGGTACGTGTTAGGGTTAGGGTATTTATTAAACCTATTTCACTCTCTAGATACCACTTAGCACGTAAAGGAATATTATTTGTGGTCCAGCCATGGAGAAGCATTTAGACTCTAGGATCAGATTAAGAACACACACATTATAAAGAAATCACATTAGGATTTTCTTTTTAACCTGTTCCTTAAAACACTAGTGCTTAGGAAACCTACTGGAGGCAGAAGCATTCAAGGGTTAGGGTTAGGGTTAGGGTTAGGTTTAGGGTTAGGGTACGGCTTAGGTTACGGGTTAGGGTTAGTGTTAGGTTTAGTGTTAGGCTTAGGGTACGGCTTAGGCTACGGCGAGGGTATGGTGTAGAGTATGGGTTAGGGTTAGTTTTAGGGTTAGGGCTAGGTTTAGGGTATGGTTTAGGATTAGGGTACGTGTTAGGGTTAGGTTATTGGTTAAGGTTAGGGTACGTGTTAGGGTTAGGGTATTTATTAAACCTATCCCACTCGCTAGATACCACTTAGCATGTTAAGGAATATTATTTGGGGTCCAGCCATGGAGAAGCTTTTAGACACTAGGATAAGATTAAGAACACACACATTATAAAGAAATCACATTAGGATTTTCTTTTTAACCTGTTCCTTAAAACACTAGTGCTTAGGAAATCTACTGGAGGTAGAAGCAGTCAAGGGTTAGGCTTAGGGTTAGTGTTAGGGTTAGGGTTAGTGTTAGGTTTAGGGTTAGGGTACGGCTTAGGTTACGGGTTAGGGTTAGTGTTACGGTTGGGGTTAGGGTTAGGGTACGGCTTAGGGTACGGGCGAGGGTACGGTGTAGAGTATGGGTAGGTTTAGGGTTAGTTTTAGGTTTAGGGCTAGGGTTAGGGTACGTGTTAGGGTTAGGTTATGTGTTAGGGTTAGGGTACGTGTTAGGGTTAGGGTACTTATTAAACCTATCCCACTCGCTAGATACCACTTAGCACATAAAGGAATATTATTTGGGGTCCAGCCATGGAGAAGCTTTTAGACAGTAGGATAAGATTAAGAACTCACACATTATAAAGAAATCACATTAGGATTTTCTTTTTAACCTGTTCCTTAAAACACTAGTGCTTAGGAAATCTACTGGAGGCAGAAGCAGTCAAGGGTAGTTTAGGGTTAGGGTTAGGGTAAGGGTTAGGTTTAGGTTACGGCTTAGGGTACGCGTGAGGGTATGGCGTAGGGTATGGATTAGGGTTAGTGTTAGTTTTAGGGTTAGGGCTAGGTTTAGGGTATGGGTTAGGATTAGGCTACGTGTTAGGGTTAGGTGATGGGTTAGGGTTAGGGTACGCGTTAGGGTTAGGGTACACGTTAGGGTTAGGGTATTTATTAAACCTATCCCACTCTCTAGATACCACTTAGTACGTAAAGGAATATTATTTGAGGTCCAGCCATGGAGAAGCTTTTAGACACTAGGATAAGATAAACAACACACACATTATAAAGAAATTACATTAGGATTTTCTTTTTAACCTGTTCCTTAAAACACTAGTGCTTAGGAAATGTGCTGGAGAGAGAAGCAGTCAAGGGTAGTTTAGGGTTAGGGTTAGGGTTCGGGTTAGGGTACAGGTTAGGGTACGGGTTAGGGTAGGGTACACTTTTAGGTAACTCCTAAAAGTGATATGATAGGATATGTGTGTTTTGCTTTCTCACTTACTACAAGTGGCGTGATTACGTCTAGACTCATCTATGGTGCTGCAAGTGGCATTGTTTCATTGTTTCACCAGCTAATAATCCATCTGTACATGGAGGAGTTCTTCTTTGTCCACCCATCTGTTGGTGGACTTTTTGGTTACTTCCATATCTTGGCTATTGTAATACTGTGCAATGCAGATTTGCCTGCCTGTGTCTTTCCAATTCTGTCTTCTTAGATTGTAGGTCCAGGAGTGGGCCTGCTGGATCATATGGTAGCTCAATGTTTACCTTTTAAAGGCACCTCCATTCTGTTCTCTTTAGTGGCTCTTTCCAGGTTACGTCCCACATAAAGGTGAGGGTATGCATTTCTCCACAGCACCTACAGCATTTATTCTTTGTAGTTTTTTGCTGATGGTTATTCTGACTGGTGTGAGCTGATACCTCTTTGTGGTTGAATTTGCATGTGTCTCATAATGCGTTGAAATTGAGCTTTAAGACATGTGCTTTTTATTTTTCCAGCTGTGATTAGAGCTTAGTTCTTCAAAGTGTTTACTTGAAGTATGTGTCACCCTTTGAAATATTTTGGCCATTACCTCCCTCAAGACATTTTGAGGGCAGGTTTCATTTACAGCCCTGCAGTACTAGTTCATATGAAGTGACCATTAGCTCAAGCTTTAAACCTGCTTTTGCAGGTAACGGCCAGAGGGCGGCAGCCTTTCTACGTTCCCCACGCTGGTACTAGGGAAACAGACCTACCAGCCAGTGGTGTTCTTCGGTTATAAATTAGAGTGGAATGTGCCCGGAGAAACCCACAGATGCTGATGTCTCCTTACATTTGTTTGTTTTTTAAATTTAATTTATAATTTTTACTGGAGTACTATTCCGTTGTATACATGGACCACTTCTTCTTGGTGCATTCCTCTGTTGATGGACGTTTTTGTTGCTTCCATGTGTTGACTATGGTAAGTAATGCTGGCGTACAGGTTTGCCAGCCTGTGACTTTTTGATTCTCATTTTCTCGGGTGATAGGCTCAGCAGATGGTATGCTTGATTCACTGGTAGCTCAATGTTTACCTTTTCAAAGCACCTCCATTGTGTTTACAGGAATGGTTCTTACCACGTCCCCCTTAGAGCTCAGGGTACACATTTCTCCACAATCCCTTCAGCATGTATTGTTTGCAGCATTTTTGCTGATGGCCATTCTGACTGCTGTGAGCTGATAGGTATTTGTAATTTCGGTTTGCGTATCTTTCAAAATTCCTAAATTTTATCATTTTCCCACGCCTTTTTCTTTTCACTTAAAAGAAAAAACCGTGTGTACAATATACCTCTTGAAATTGTCTTCTTCGAAGGTTGCCCTCTTTTGAATTTTTTGGTCGATTTTTGACCCCAGAAATTTTTTGGAGGGCAGGTGTCATTTACAGAACTGCACGTTGGTGAATACTTAGTGACCTTTCCCAGTGGGTTTAAAGCTGCTGTTGTGGGAAACGGCCACAAGGAGGCAGCATTTCTCCATTCCCCAATCTGGGTACTAGGGCAGCAGAGCCTTTCTGGAAGTCGTTGTCCTAGGTTGTACATGAGAATGGAATTTTCCAGGAGAAAGCCGCATAAGTTTATGTCTCATTACTTCTTCTTGGTTTTTTAAATTTCTTTAATCAGAGTAAAGATTAGAATATTGTTTGTCCTAGGTGTACACAATCTGGTTCATTTGCACATTATGTATGTCTATTAATGTACAGATCCTCTTCCCATGTAAAATATTACAGTGTTCCATAGACCTCCCTTGCTATATGTTCGGTCTTTTTGATACATGTATATAATATGTATTTGTATACGTATAGTAACACTATTCTTTATTTATCAATTCCCCCCTCCTTTCCTTTTAGATGAGCATAGTTTGTTTTCTAAGCCCGTGAGTGTCTTTCTCTTTGGAAATATGTTCATTTGTGTCAGTTATTAGATAATGCCATAAGTGATATTATAGGATATAGGTCTTTTGCTTTCCGTCCTACTTTATGTTTTGTAATTATCTCCAGGCTCATGTATGGTGCCTCAAAGAGCAGTGCTTCAATATTTTCCATGGCTAATATTCCATTGTGTACATGGACCACTTCTTCTTGGTGCATTCCTCTGTTGATGGACGTTTTCGTTGCTTCCAAGTTTTGCCTATGGTAACTATTGCTGGAGTGCAGGATTGCCAGCCTGTGACTTTTGGATTTTCATTTTCTCAGGTGATACACCCAGCAGTGGCTATGATTGATTGACTGGTATGGTAGCTCAATGTTACCTTTTCAAGGCACCTCAATTGTGCTTTCATTAGTGACTCTTACCCCGTCCCCCTTAGAATCGAGGGTACTCATTTCTCCACAATCACGTCAGCATTTATTGTTTGCAGCATTTTTGTCGAGGGCCATTCTGACTGCTGTGAGCTGATAGGTTTTTGTAATTTGGGTTGACATGTCTTTAAAAATTCCTAAAATTCATCATTTTTCCACGCCTTTTTCTTTTGTGTTAAAAGAAAAAAGAAAAAAAAAGTGTGAGTACAATCTACCTCTTCAAATTGTCTTTTTGGAAGGTTGCACTCTTGAATTTTTTGGTCGATTTTCGACCTCAGTATTTTTTGGAGGGCAGGTGTCATTTACAGAACTGAATTGGTGAATATTTAGTGACCTTTTGCAGTGGGTTTAAAGCTGCTGTTGTGGGAAACGGCCACAAGGAGGCAGCATTTCTCCATTCCCCAATCTGGGTACTAGGGCAGCAGAGCCGTTCTGGAAGTCGTTTACCTAGGTTGTAAATTTGAATGGAATGTGCCAGGAGAACCACCCATAAGTTTATGTCTCATTACTTCTAGTTCGTTGTTTTAATTTTTTACATTGGGGTAATGGTTCGAATGTTGTTTGTCCAAGGTGTATACACTCTGGTTCATTTACACATTATATATATCTATTTATGTAGAGATCCTCTTCCCATGTAAATTATTACAGAGTGTTCCGTCAACCTCCCTTGCTATATGGTCGGTCTTTTTGATATATGTATATAATATGAATTTGTATACAGATGGTAACGCTAATCTTCATTTATCCATTCCCCCCACCTTTCCTTTTAGGTAAGCATAGTTTTTTTTTATAAGTCTGTGATTGCCTTTCCCTGTGGAAATATGTTCATTTGTGTCAGTTATTAGATAACGCCTATAAGTGATTTCATAGGATATAGGACTTTTGCTTTCCGACTTCCCTCATGTTCTGTGATTATCTCCAAGATCATCTATGGTGCCTCAAAGAGCAGTGTTTCATTGTTTTCCATGGCTAGTATTCATTGTGTACATGGACCACTTTTCTTTATCCCTTCATCTGTTGATGGACATTTTGGTTGCTTCACTGTCTTGTCTATTGTGAATAAGGCTGCAGTGCAGCTTTTGCAGCCAGGGTCTTCTTGATTCTGGTCTTCTCAGGTGAGAGGCCCATTGGTGCGCCTGCTGGATTGAATGGTACGTCAATTTTTCCTTTTAAACGCAGCTCCTTTCTGTTCTCATTATTGGCTGTTAACCACTTTACATCTCACCAGCAGCTAGAGGGTACAGAGTTCTCTAAACCTCTTCAGCATTGATTGTTTGTAGGCTTTTTGCTGATGGTCAGTCGACTGGTGTGAGTTGAAAACTTTTTGTAGATTAGATTGCATGAGTCTAATACTTCCTGAGGTTGAGCTTTTATCCATTTTCCTTTTTTTAAAAAGAGAGTGAGTAAAACTTACCTCTTCATACTATGTTCTTGAAAATTTTGCCTGTTTTGAATTGTTTTATCCATTCCCTAACTGAGCACAATTTTGAGGGCAGGTGTCCTATACAGGCCTGAGTCCTTGTGAATGTTAAGTGACCATTAGCTGTGGGATAAAAGCTGCTCTTGCGGGAATGGGCCACAAGGCGGCAGCATTTCTCCTTTACCCAATCTGGTTACTAGGGCAACAGAGCCTTACTGGAAGTGGTGTTCTAGGTTGTAAATTAGAATGGAATGTGCCAGGAAAAAGCACTTTAAGTTTATGTCTCATTACTTCTTGTTCGTATTTTTAAGTTAATTTTTATTTTTTATCACAGCAAACTTGATTACAATGTTTTGTTTGTTCTAGGTGTGCAAGATGTGCTTCTTTCACACATATACATATATCTATTCTTCTTCAGATCCTTTTCCCATGTAGGTTATGACACAATGTTTAGTAGTCTTACCTTGGTATTCCATAGATCTTTGGTGATTATATATTTCACATGTGTTTGTATCTCTCCGTTAACCTCAGTATGGTAGTGTATCCAATCCTCACACCTTTCCATTTGGCGAACCATAAGTTTTAGTACTGAATCTGTGATTGCCTTTCTCTGTGGAAATATCTTCGTTTGTTTCAATTTTTAGGTAACACCTGTATGTGATATGATAGGATATGTGTCATTCACTGTCTCACTTACTACAAGTTGCGTGATTATTTCTAGTCCCATCTATGGTGCTGCCAATGGCATTGTTTCATTTTTTCGCTAGCTCATATTCCATGTGTACATGTAGCAGTTCTTCTTTGTCCACCCATCTGTCGGTGGACTTTTTGGTTACTTCCATATCTTGGCTATTGTAATACTATGCAATGCAGATTTCCCTGCCTGTGTCTTTCCAATTCTGTCTTCTTAGGTTTTAGTTCCAGGAATGGGTGTGTTGGATCATATGGTAGCTCAATGTTTACCTTTCAAAGGCACCTCCATTCTGTTCTCCTTAGTGGCTCTTTCCAGGTTACGTCCCACGTAAACCTATCCCACTCGCTAGATACCACTTAGCATGTTAAGGAATATTATTTGGGGTCCAGCCATGGAGAAGCTTTTAGACACTAGGATAAGATTAAGAACACACACATTATAAAGAAATCACATTAGGATTTTCTTTTTAACCTGTTCCTTAAAACACTAGTGCTTAGGAAATCTACTGGAGGCAGAAGCAGTCAAGGGTTAGGGTTAGGGTTAGTGTTAGGGTTAGGGTTAGTGTTAGGTTTAGGGTTAGGGTACGGCTTAGGTTACGGGTTAGGGTTAGTGTTAGGGTTGGGGTTAGGGTTAGGGTACGGCTTAGGGTACGGGCGAGGGTACGGTGTAGAGTATGGGTAGGTTTAGGGTTAGTTTTAGGTTTAGGGCTAGGGTTAGGGTACGTGTTAGGGTTAGGTTATGGGTTAGGGTTAGGGTACATGTTAGGGTTAGGGTACTTATTAAACCTATCCCACTCGCTAGATACCACTTAGCACATAAAGGAATATTATTTGGGGTCCAGCCATGGAGAAGCTTTTAGACAGTAGGATAAGATTAAGAACTCACACATTATAAAGAAATCACATTAGGATTTTCTTTTTAACCTGTTCCTTAAAACACTAGTGCTTAGGAAATCTACTGGACGCAGAAGCAGTCAAGGGTAGTTTAGGGTTAGGGTTAAGGTTAGGGTTAGAGTATGGCTTAGCATACGGGTTAGGGTACAGTGTAGGGTATGGGTTAGGGTTAGTGTTAGGGTTAGGGTTAGTTTTAGGGTTAGGGATAGGTTTAGGGTACGGGTTAGGATTCAGTTACTGGTTACGGTTAGGGTACACGTTAGGGTTAGGGTATTTATTAAACCTATCCCACTCTCTAGATACCACCTAGAACGTAAAGGAATATTATTTGGGGTCCAACGATGGAGAAGCTTTTAGACACTAGGATAAGATTAAGAACACAAACATTATGAAGAAATCACATTAGGATTTTCTTTTTAACCTGTTCCTTAAAACACTAGTGCTTAGGAAATGTACTGGAGGCAGAAGCAGTCAAGAGTAGTTTAGGGTTAGGCTAGGGTTAGGTTTAGGGTGAGGGCACAGCGTAGGGTATGCGTTAGGTTTAGGGTTAGGGTTAGTTTTAGGGTTAGGGCTAGGTTCAGGGTACGAGTTAGGATTAGCGTGCGTGTTGTTTAGGGTATGGGTTAGGGTTAGGTAAGCGTTAGTGTTAGGGTATTTATTAAACCTATCCCACACTCTAGATACCACTTAGCACGTAAAGGAATATTATTTGGGGTCCAGCCATGGAGAAGCTTTTAGACACTAGGATAAGATAAACAACACACACATTATAAAGAAATCACATTAGGATTTTCTTTTTAACCTGTTCCTTAAAACACTAGTGCTTAGGAAATGTACTGGAGGCAGAAGCAGTCAAGGGTAGTTTAGGGTTAGGGTTAGGGTTAGGGTACGGCTTAGGGTACGCGTGAGGGTATGGCGTAGGGTATGGGTTAGGGTTAGGGTTAGGGTTAGTTTTAGGGTCAGGGCTAGGTTTAGGGTACGGGTTAGGATTAGGGTACGTGTTATGGTTAGGTGATGTGTTAGGGTTAGGGTACGCGTTAGGGTTAGGTTATTTATTAAACCTATCCCACTCTCTAGATACCACTTAGCACGTAAAGGAATATTATTTGGGGTCCAGCCATGGAGAAGCTTTTAGACACTAGGATAAGATTAAGAACACACACATTATAAAGAAATCACCTTACGATTTTCTTTTTAACCTGTTCCTTAAAACACTAGTGCTTAGGAAATCTACTGGAGGCAGAAGCAGTCAAGGGTAGTTTAGGGTTAGGGTTAGGGTTAGGGTTAGGGTTAGGTTACGGCTTAGGGTATGCGTGAGGGTATGGCGTAGGGTATGGGTTAGGATTAGGGTTAGTTTTAGGGTTAGGGCTAGGTTTAGGGTACGGGTTAGGATTAGGCTACGGGTTAGGGTTAGGTGATGGGTTAGGGTTAGGGTACGCGTTAGGGTTAGGGTACACATTAGGGTTAGGGTATTTATTAAACCTATCCCACTCTCTAGATACCACTTAGTACGTAAAGGAATATTATTTGAGGTCCAGCCATGGAGAAGCTTTTAGACACTAGGATAAGATAAAGAACACACACATTATAAAGAAATCACATTAGGATTTTCTTTTTAACCTGTTCCTAAAAACACTAGTGCTTAGAAAATCTACTGGAGGCAGAAGCAGTCAAGGGTAGTTTAGGGTTAGGGTTAGGGTACAGGTTAGGGTACGGGTTAGGGTAGGGTACACTTTTAGGTAACTCCTAAAAGTGATATGATAGGATATGTGTGTTTTGCTTTCTCACTTACTACAAGTGGCGTGATTACGTCTAGACTCATCTATGGTGCTGCAAATGGCATTGTTTCATTGTTTCACCAGCTAATAATCCATCTGTACATGGAGGAGTTCTTCTTTGTCCACCCATCTGTTGGTGGACTTTTTGGTTACTTCCATATCTTGGCTATTGTAATACTGTGCAATGCAGATTTGCCTGCCTGTGTCTTTCCAATTCTGTCTTCTTAGGTTTTAGTTCCAGGAATGGGTTTGTTGGATCATATGATAGCTCAATGTTTACCTTTTAAAGGCACCTCCATTCTGTTCTCTTTAGTGGCTCTTTCCAGGTTACGTCCCACGTAAAGTTGAGGGTATGCACTTCTCCACAGCACCTTCAGCATTTATTCTTTGTAGTTTTTTGCTGATGGTTATTCTGACTGGTGTGAGCTGATACCTCTTTGTGGTTGAATTTGCATGTGTCTCATAATGCGTTGAAATTGAGCTTTAAGACATGTGCTTTTTATTTTTCCAGCTGTGATTAGAGCTTAGTTCTTCAAAGTGTTTACTTGAAGTATGTGTCACCTTTTGAAATATTTTGGCCATTACCTCCCTCAAGACATTTTGAGGGCAGGTTTCATTTACAGCCCTGCAGTACTAGTTCATATGAAGTGACCATTAGCTCAAGCTTTAAACCTGCTTTTTCAGGTAACGGCCAGAGGGCAGCAGCCTTTCTACGTTCCCCACGCTGGTACTAGGGAAACAGACCTACCAGCCAGTGGTGATAGGGTACGGGTGAGTGTATGGCGTAGGGTATGGGTTAGGGTTAGGTTTAGGGTTAAGGGTAGGTTTAGGGTACGGTTTAGGATTAGGATACGTATTAGAGTTAGGTTATGAGTTAGGGTTAAGGTACGCGTTAGGGTTAAGTTATTTATTAAACCTTTCCCACTCGCTATATACCAGTTAGCACGTAAAGGAATATTATTTGAGGTCCAGCCATGGAGAAGCTTTTAGACACTAGGATAAGATAAAAAACACACACATTATAAAGAAATCACATTAGGATTTTCTTTTTAACCTTTTCCTTAAAACACTAGTGCTTAGGAAATGTGCTGGAGAGAGAAGCAGTCAAGGGTAGTTTAGGGTTAGGGTTAGGGTTAGGGTTAGGGTACAGGTTAGGGTACGGGTTAGGGTACGGGTTAGGGTACAGGTGAGGCTATGGCGTAGGGTATGGCTTAGGGTTAGGGTTAGGGTTAAGGGTAGGTTTAGGGTACGGTTTAGGGTTAGGGTACGTGTTAGGGTTAAGTTATTTATTAAACCTATCCCACTCGCTACATACCACTTAGCACGTAAAGTAGTATTATTTGGAGTCTAGCCATGGAGAAGCTTTTAGACAGTAGGATAAGATTACGAACTCACACATTATAAAGAAATCACATTAGGATTTTCTTTTTAACCTGTTCCTTAAAACACTAGTGCTTAGGAAACCTACTGGAGGCAGAAGCAGTCAAGGGTTAGGGTTAGGGTTAGGGTTAGGTTTAGGGTTAGGGTACGGCTTAGGTTACGGGTTAGGGTTAGTGTTAGGTTTAGTGTTAGGCTTAGGGTACGGCTTAGGCTACGGCGAGGGTATGGTGCAGAGTATGGGTTAGGGTTAGTTTTAGGGTAAGGGCTAGGTTTAGGGTATGGTTTAGGATTAGGGTACGTGTTAGGGTTCGGTTATTGGTTAAGGTTAGGGTACGTGTTAGGGTTAGGGTATTTATTAAACCTATCCCACTCGCTAGATACCACTTAGCATGTTAAGGAATATTATTTGGGGTCCAGCCATGGAGAAGCTTTTAGACACTAGGATAAGATTAAGAACACACACATTATAAAGAAATCACATTAGGATTTTCTTTTTAACCTGTTCCTTAAAACACTAGTGCTTAGGAAATCTACTGGAGGCAGAAGCAGTCAAGGGTTAGGGTTAGGGTTAGTGTTAGGGTTAGGGTTAGTGTTAGGTTTAGGGTTAGGGTACGGCTTAGGTTACGGGTTAGGGTTAGTGTTAGGGTTGGGGTTAGGGTTAGGGTACGGCTTAGGGTACGGGCGAGGGTACGGTGTAGAGTATGGGTAGGTTTAGGGTTAGTTTTAGGTTTAGGGCTAGGGTTAGGGTACGTGTTAGGGTTAGGTTATGGGTTAGGGTTAGGGTACATGTTAGGGTTAGGGTACTTATTAAACCTATCCCACTCGCTAGATACCACTTAGCACATAAAGGAATATTATTTGGGGTCCAGCCATGGAGAAGCTTTTAGACAGTAGGATAAGATTAAGAACTCACACATTATAAAGAAATCACATTAGGATTTTCTTTTTAACCTGTTCCTTAAAACACTAGTGCTTAGGAAATCTACTGGACGCAGAAGCAGTCAAGGGTAGTTTAGGGTTAGGGTTAAGGTTAGGGTTAGAGTATGGCTTAGCATACGGGTTAGGGTACAGTGTAGGGTATGGGTTAGGGTTAGTGTTAGGGTTAGGGTTAGTTTTAGGGTTAGGGATAGGTTTAGGGTACGGGTTAGGATTCAGTTACTGGTTACGGTTAGGGTACACGTTAGGGTTAGGGTATTTATTAAACCTATCCCACTCTCTAGATACCACCTAGAACGTAAAGGAATATTATTTGGGGTCCAGCGATGGAGAAGCTTTTAGACACTAGGATAAGATTAAGAACACAAACATTATGAAGAAATCACATTAGGATTTTCTTTTTAACCTGTTCCTTAAAACACTAGTGCTTAGGAAATGTACTGGAGGCAGAAGCAGTCAAGAGTAGTTTAGGGTTAGGCTAGGGTTAGGTTTAGGGTGAGGGCACAGCGTAGGGTATGGGTTAGGTTTAGGGTTAGGGTTAGTTTTAGGGTTAGGGCTAGGTTCAGGGTACGAGTTAGGATTAGCGTGCGTGTTGTTTAGGGTATGGGTTAGGGTTAGGTAAGCGTTAGTGTTAGGGTATTTATTAAACCTATCCCACACTCTAGATACCACTTAGCACGTAAAGGAATATTATTTGGGGTCCAGCCATGGAGAAGCTTTTAGACACTAGGATAAGATAAACAACACACACATTATAAAGAAATCACATTAGGATTTTCTTTTTAACCTGTTCCTTAAAACACTAGTGCTTAGGAAATGTACTGGAGGCAGAAGCAGTCAAGGGTAGTTTAGGGTTAGGGTTAGGGTTAGGGTACGGCTTAGGGTACGCGTGAGGGTATGGCGTAGGGTATGGGTTAGGGTTAGGGTTAGGGTTAGTTTTAGGGTTAGGGCTAGGTTTAGGGTACGGGTTAGGATTAGGGTACGTGTTATGGTTAGGTGATGTGTTAGGGTTAGGGTACGCGTTAGGGTTAGGTTATTTATTAAACCTATCCCACTCTCTAGATACCACTTAGCACGTAAAGGAATATTATTTGGGGTCCAGCCATGGAGAAGCTTTTAGACACTAGGATAAGATTAAGAACACACACATTATAAAGAAATCACCTTACGATTTTCTTTTTAACCTGTTCCTTAAAACACTAGTGCTTAGGAAATCTACTGGAGGCAGAAGCAGTCAAGGGTAGTTTAGGGTTAGGGTTAGGGTTAGGGTTAGGGTTAGGTTACGGCTTAGGGTATGCGTGAGGGTATGGCGTAGGGTATGGGTTAGGATTAGGGTTAGTTTTAGGGTTAGGGCTAGGTTTAGGGTACGGGTTAGGATTAGGCTACGGGTTAGGGTTAGGTGATGGGTTAGGGTTAGGGTACGCGTTAGGGTTAGGGTACACGTTAGGGTTAGGGTATTTATTAAACCTATCCCACTCTCTAGATACCACTTAGTACGTAAAGGAATATTATTTGAGGTCCAGCCATGGAGAAGCTTTTAGACACTAGGATAAGATAAAGAACACACACATTATAAAGAAATCACATTAGGATTTTCTTTTTAACCTGTTCCTTAAAACACTAGTGCTTAGAAAATCTACTGGAGGCAGAAGCAGTCAAGGGTAGTTTAGGGTTAGGGTTAGGGTACAGGTTAGGGTACGGGTTAGGGTAGGGTACACTTTTAGGTAACTCCTAAAAGTGATATGATAGGATATGTGTGTTTTGCTTTCTCACTTACTACAAGTGGCGTGATTACGTCTAGACTCATCTATGGTGCTGCAAATGGCATTGTTTCATTGTTTCACCAGCTAATAATCCATCTGTACATGGAGGAGTTCTTCTTTGTCCACCCATCTGTTGGTGGACTTTTTGGTTACTTCCATATCTTGGCTATTGTAATACTGTGCAATGCAGATTTGCCTGCCTGTGTCTTTCCAATTCTGTCTTCTTAGATTGTAGGTCCAGGAGTGGGCCTGCTGGATCATATGGTAGCTCAATGTTTACCTTTTAAAGGCACCTCCATTCTGTTCTCTTTAGTGGCTCTTTCCAGGTTACGTCCCACATAAAGGTGAGGGTATGCATTTCTCCACAGCACCTACAGCATTTATTCTTTGTAGTTTTTTGCTGATGGTTATTCTGACTGGTGTGAGCTGATATCTCTTGGTGGTTGAATTTGCATGTGTCTCATAATGCGTTGAAATTGAGCTTTAAGACATGTGCTTTTTATTTTTCCAGCTGTGATTAGAGCTTAGTTCTTCAAAGTGTTTACTTGAAGTATGTGTCACCCTTTGAAATATTTTGGCCATTACCTCCCTCAAGACATTTTGAGGGCAGGTTTCATTTACAGCCCTGCAGTACTAGTTCATATGAAGTGACCATTAGCTCAAGCTTTAAACCTGCTTTTGCAGGTAACGGCCAGAGGGCGGCAGCCTTTCTACGTTCCCCACGCTGGTACTAGGGAAACAGACCTACCAGCCAGTGGTGATAGGGTACGGGTGAGTGTATGGCGTAGGGTATGTGTTAGGGTTAGGTTTAGAGTTAAGGGTAGATTTAGGGTACGGTTTAGGATTAGGATACGTGTTAGGGTTAGGTTATGGGTTAGGGTTAAGGTACGCGTTAGAGTTAAGTTATTTATTAAACCTTTCCCACTCGCTATATACCAGTTAGCACGTAAAGGAATATTATTTGCAGTCCAGCCATGGAGAAGCATTTAGACACTAGGATAAGATAAAGAACACACACATTATAAAGAAATCACATTAGGATTTTCTTTTTAACCTGTTCCTTAAAACACTAGTGCTTAGGAAACCTACTGGATGCAGAAGCAGTCAAGGGTTAGGGTTAGGGTTAGGGTTATGTTTAGGGTTAGGGAACGGCTTAGGTTACGGGTTAGGCTTAGTGTTAGGTTTAGTGTTAGGGTTAGGGTACGGCTTAGGCTACGGCGAGGGTATGGTGTAGAGTATGGGTTAGGGTTAGTTTTAGGGTTAGGGCTAGGTTTAGGGTATGGTTTAGGATTAGGGTACGTGTTAGTGTTAGGTTATGGGTTAAGGTTAGGGTACGTGTTAGGGTTAGGGTATTTATTAAACCTATCCCACTCGCTATATACCACTTAGCACGTTAAGGAATATTATTTGGGGTCCAGCCATGGAGAAGCTTTTAGACACTAGGATAAGATTTAGAACACACACATTATAAAGAAATCACATTAGGATTTTCTTTTTAACCTGTTCCTTAAAACACTAGTGCTTAGGAAATCTACTGGAGGCAGAAGCAGTCAAGGGTAGTTTAGGGTTAGGGTTAGGGTTAAGGTTAGGGTTAGAGTATGGCTTAGAGTACGGGTTGGGGTACGGGTGAGCATACGGCATAGCGTATTGGTTAGGGTTAGGTTTACGTTTATGGTTAGGGCTAGGTTTATTGTACGGGTTAGGTTTAGGGTACATGTTAGGGTTAGGCTATGGGTTAGGGTTAGGGTACGTGTTAGGGTTAGGGTATTTATTAAACCTATTTCACTCTCTAGATACCACTTAGCACGTAAAGGAATATTATTTGTGGTCCAGCCATGGAGAAGCATTTAGACTCTAGGATCAGATTAAGAACACACACATTATAAAGAAATCACATTAGGATTTTCTTTTTAACCTGTTCCTTAAAACACTAGTGCTTAGGAAACCTACTGGAGGCAGAAGCATTCAAGGGTTAGGGTTAGGGTTAGGGTTAGGTTTAGGGTTAGGGTACGGCTTAGGTTACGGGTTAGGGTTAGTGTTAGGTTTAGTGTTAGGCTTAGGGTACGGCTTAGGCTACGGCGAGGGTATGGTGTAGAGTATGGGTTAGGGTTAGTTTTAGGGTTAGGGCTAGGTTTAGGGTATGGTTTAGGATTACGGTACGTGTTAGGGTTAGGTTATTGGTTAAGGTTAGGGTACGTGTTAGGGTTAGGGTATTTATTAAACCTATCCCACTCGCTAGATACCACTTAGCATGGTTAGGAATATTATTTGGGGTCCAGCCATGGAGATGATTTTAGACACTAGGATAAGATTAAGAACACACACATTATAAAGAAATCACATTAGGATTTTCTTTTTAACCTGTTCCTTAAAACACTAGTGCTTAGGAAATCTACTGGAGGCAGAAGCAGTCAAGGGTTAGGGTTAGGGTTAGTGTTAGGGTTAGGGTTAGTGTTAGGTTTAGGGTTAGGGTACGGCTTAGGTTACGGGTTAGGGTTAGTGTTAGGGTTGGGGTTAGGGTTAGGGTACGGCTTAGGGTACGGGCGAGGGTACGGTGTAGAGTATGGGTAGGTTTAGGGTTAGTTTTAGGTTTAGGGCTAGGGTTAGGGTACGTGTTAGGGTTAGGTTATGGGTTAGGGTTAGGGTACGTGTTAGGTTTAGGGTACTTATTAAACCTATCCCACTCGCTAGATACCACTTAGCACATAAAGGAATATTATTTGGGGTCCAGCCATGGAGAAGCTTTTAGACAGTAGGATAAGATTAAGAACTCACACATTATAAAGAAATCACATTAGGATTTTCTTTTTAACCTGTTCCTTAAAACACTAGTGCTTAGGAAATCTACTGGAGGCAGAAGCAGTCAAGGGTAGTTTAGGGTTAGGGTTAGGGTACAGGTTAGGGTACGGGTTAGGGTAGGGTACACTTTTAGGTAACTCCTAAAAGTGATATGATAGGATATGTGTGTTTTGCTTTCTCACTTACTACAAGTGGCGTGATTACGTCTAGACTCATCTATGGTGCTGCAAATGGCATTGTTTCATTGTTTCACCAGCTAATAATCCATCTGTACATGGAGGAGTTCTTCTTTGTCCACCCATCTGTTGGTGGACTTTTTGGTTACTTCCATATCTTGGCTATTGTAATACTGTGCAATGCAGATTTGCCTGCCTGTGTCTTTCCAATTCTGTCTTCTTAGGTTTTAGTTCCAGGAATGGGTTTGTTGGATCATATGGTAGCTCAATGTTTACCTTTTAAAGGCACCTCCATTCTGTTCTCTTTAGTGGCTCTTTCCAGGTTACGTCCCACGTAAAGTTGAGGGTATGCACTTCTCCACAGCACCTTCAGCATTTATTCTTTGTAGTTTTTTGCTGATGGTTATTCTGACTGGTGTGAGCTGATACCTCTTTGTGGTTGAATTTGCATGTGTCTCATAATGCGTTGAAATTGAGCTTTAAGACATGTGCTTTTTATTTTTCCAGCTGTGATTAGAGCTTAGTTCTTCAAAGTGTTTACTTGAAGTATGTGTCACCTTTTGAAATATTTTGGCCATTACCTCCCTCAAGACATTTTGAGGGCAGGTTTCATTTACAGCCCTGCAGTACTAGTTCATATGAAGTGACCATTAGCTCAAGCTTTAAACCTGCTTTTTCAGGTAACGGCCAGAGGGCAGCAGCCTTTCTACGTTCCCCACGCTGGTACTAGGGAAACAGACCTACCAGCCAGTGGTGATAGGGTACGGGTGAGTGTATGGCGTAGGGTATGGGTTAGGGTTAGGTTTAGGGTTAAGTGTAGGTTTAGGGTACGGTTTAGGATTAGGATACGTATTAGAGTTAGGTTATGAGTTAGGGTTAAGGTACGCGTTAGGGTTAAGTTATTTATTAAACCTTTCCCACTCGCTATATACCAGTTAGCACGTAAAGGAATATTATTTGAGGTCCAGCCATGGAGAAGCTTTTAGACACTAGGATAAGATAAAAAACACACACATTATAAAGAAATCACATTAGGATTTTCTTTTTAACCTTTTCCTTAAAACACTAGTGCTTAGGAAATGTGCTGGAGAGAGAAGCAGTCAAGGGTAGTTTAGGGTTAGGGTTAGGGTTAGGGTTAGGGTACAGGTTAGGGTACGGGTTAGGGTACGGGTTAGGGTACAGGTGAGGCTATGGCGTAGGGTATGGCTTAGGGTTAGGGTTAGGGTTAAGGGTAGGTTTAGGGTACGGTTTAGGGTTAGGGTACGTGTTAGGGTTAAGTTATTTATTAAACCTATCCCACTCGCTACATACCACTTAGCACGTAAAGTAGTATTATTTGGAGTCTAGCCATGGAGAAGCTTTTAGACAGTAGGATAAGATTACGAACTCACACATTATAAAGAAATCACATTAGGATTTTCTTTTTAACCTGTTCCTTAAAACACTAGTGCTTAGGAAACCTACTGGAGGCAGAAGCAGTCAAGGGTTAGGGTTAGGGTTAGGGTTAGGTTTAGGGTTAGGGTACGGCTTAGGTTACGGGTTAGGGTTAGTGTTAGGTTTAGTGTTAGGCTTAGGGTACGGCTTAGGCTACGGCGAGGGTATGGTGCAGAGTATGGGTTAGGGTTAGTTTTAGGGTAAGGGCTAGGTTTAGGGTATGGTTTAGGATTAGGGTACGTGTTAGGGTTCGGTTATTGGTTAAGGTTAGGGTACGTGTTAGGGTTAGGGTATTTATTAAACCTATCCCACTCGCTAGATACCACTTAGCATGTTAAGGAATATTATTTGGGGTCCAGCCATGGAGAAGCTTTTAGACACTAGGATAAGATTAAGAACACACACATTATAAAGAAATCACATTAGGATTTTCTTTTTAACCTGTTCCTTAAAACACTAGTGCTTAGGAAATCTACTGGAGGCAGAAGCAGTCAAGGGTTAGGGTTAGGGTTAGTGTTAGGGTTAGGGTTAGTGTTAAGTTTAGGGTTAGGGTACGGCTTAGGTTACGGGTTAGGGTTAGTGTTAGGGTTGGGGTTAGGGTTAGGGTACGGCTTAGGGTACGGGCGAGGGTACGGTGTAGAGTATGGGTAGGTTTAGGGTTAGTTTTAGGTTTAGGGCTAGGGTTAGGGTACGTGTTAGGGTTAGGTTATGGGTTAGGGTTAGGGTACATGTTAGGGTTAGGGTACTTATTAAACCTATCCCACTCGCTAGATACCACTTAGCACATAAAGGAATATTATTTGGGGTCCAGCCATGGAGAAGCTTTTAGACAGTAGGATAAGATTAAGAACTCACACATTATAAAGAAATCACATTAGGATTTTCTTTTTAACCTGTTCCTTAAAACACTAGTGCTTAGGAAATCTACTGGACGCAGAAGCAGTCAAGGGTAGTTTAGGGTTAGGGTTAAGGTTAGGGTTAGAGTATGGCTTAGCATACGGGTTAGGGTACAGTGTAGGGTATGGGTTAGGGTTAGTGTTAGGGTTAGGGTTAGTTTTAGGGTTAGGGATAGGTTTAGGGTACGGGTTAGGATTCAGTTACTGGTTACGGTTAGGGTACACGTTAGGGTTAGGGTATTTATTAAACCTATCCCACTCTCTAGATACCACCTAGAACGTAAAGGAATATTATTTGGGGTCCAGCGATGGAGAAGCTTTTAGACACTAGGATAAGATTAAGAACACAAACATTATGAAGAAATCACATTAGGATTTTCTTTTTAACCTGTTCCTTAAAACACTAGTGCTTAGGAAATGTACTGGAGGCAGAAGCAGTCAAGAGTAGTTTAGGGTTAGGCTAGGGTTAGGTTTAGGGTGAGGGCACAGCGTAGGGTATGGGTTAGGTTTAGGGTTAGGGTTAGTTTTAGGGTTAGGGCTAGGTTCAGGGTACGAGTTAGGATTAGCGTGCGTGTTGTTTAGGGTATGGGTTAGGGTTAGGTAAGCGTTAGTGTTAGGGTATTTATTAAACCTATCCCACACTCTAGATACCACTTAGCACGTAAAGGAATATTATTTGGGGTCCAGCCATGGAGAAGCTTTTAGACACTAGGATAAGATAAACAACACACACATTATAAAGAAATCACATTAGGATTTTCTTTTTAACCTGTTCCTTAAAACACTAGTGCTTAGGAAATGTACTGGAGGCAGAAGCAGTCAAGGGTAGTTTAGGGTTAGGGTTAGGGTTAGGGTACGGCTTAGGGTACGCGTGAGGGTATGGCGTAGGGTATGGGTTAGGGTTAGGGTTAGGGTTAGTTTTAGGGTTAGGGCTAGGTTTAGGGTACGGGTTAGGATTAGGGTACGTGTTATGGTTAGGTGATGTGTTAGGGTTAGGGTACGCGTTAGGGTTAGGTTATTTATTAAACCTATCCCACTCTCTAGATACCACTTAGCACGTAAAGGAATATTATTTGGGGTCCAGCCATGGAGAAGCTTTTAGACACTAGGATAAGATTAAGAACACACACATTATAAAGAAATCACCTTACGATTTTCTTTTTAACCTGTTCCTTAAAACACTAGTGCTTAGGAAATCTACTGGAGGCAGAAGCAGTCAAGGGTAGTTTAGGGTTAGGGTTAGGGTTAGGGTTAGGGTTAGGTTACGGCTTAGGGTATGCGTGAGGGTATGGCGTAGGGTATGGGTTAGGATTAGGGTTAGTTTTAGGGTTAGGGCTAGGTTTAGGGTACGGGTTAGGATTAGGCTACGGGTTAGGGTTAGGTGATGGGTTAGGGTTAGGGTACGCGTTAGGGTTAGGGTACACGTTAGGGTTAGGGTATTTATTAAACCTATCCCACTCTCTAGATACCACTTAGTACGTAAAGGAATATTATTTGAGGTCCAGCCATGGAGAAGCTTTTAGACACTAGGATAAGATAAAGAACACACACATTATAAAGAAATCACATTAGGATTTTCTTTTTAACCTGTTCCTTAAAACACTAGTGCTTAGAAAATCTACTGGAGGCAGAAGCAGTCAAGGGTAGTTTAGGGTTAGGGTTAGGGTACAGGTTAGGGTACGGGTTAGGGTAGGGTACACTTTTAGGTAACTCCTAAAAGTGATATGATAGGATATGTGTGTTTTGCTTTCTCACTTACTACAAGTGGCGTGATTACGTCTAGACTCATCTATGGTGCTGCAAATGGCATTGTTTCATTGTTTCACCAGCTAATAATCCATCTGTACATGGAGGAGTTCTTCTTTGTCCACCCATCTGTTGGTGGACTTTTTGGTTACTTCCATATCTTGGCTATTGTAATACTGTGCAATGCAGATTTGCCTGCCTGTGTCTTTCCAATTCTGTCTTCTTAGATTGTAGGTCCAGGAGTGGGCCTGCTGGATCATATGGTAGCTCAATGTTTACCTTTTAAAGGCACGTCCATTCTGTTCTCTTTAGTGGCTCTTTCCAGGTTACGTCCCACATAAAGGTGAGGGTATGCATTTCTCCACAGCACCTACAGCATTTATTCTTTGTAGTTTTTTGCTGATGGTTATTCTGACTGGTGTGAGCTGATATCTCTTGGTGGTTGAATTTGCATGTGTCTCATAATGCGTTGAAATTGAGCTTTAAGACATGTGCTTTTTATTTTTCCAGCTGTGATTAGAGCTTAGTTCTTCAAAGTGTTTACTTGAAGTATGTGTCACCCTTTGAAATATTTTGGCCATTACCTCCCTCAAGACATTTTGAGGGCAGGTTTCATTTACAGCCCTGCAGTACTAGTTCATATGAAGTGACCATTAGCTCAAGCTTTAAACCTGCTTTTGCAGGTAACGGCCAGAGGGCGGCAGCCTTTCTACGTTCCCCACGCTGGTACTAGGGAAACAGACCTACCAGCCAGTGGTGATAGGGTACGGGTGAGTGTATGGCGTAGGGTATGTGTTAGGGTTAGGTTTAGAGTTAAGGGTAGATTTAGGGTACGGTTTAGGATTAGGATACGTGTTAGGGTTAGGTTATGGGTTAGGGTTAAGGTACGCGTTAGAGTTAAGTTATTTATTAAACCTTTCCCACTCGCTATATACCAGTTAGCACGTAAAGGAATATTATTTGCAGTCCAGCCTTGGAGAAGCATTTAGACACTAGGATAAGATAAAGAACACACACATTATAAAGAAATCACATTAGGATTTTCTTTTTAACCTGTTCCTTAAAACACTAGTGCTTAGGAAACCTACTGGATGCAGAAGCAGTCAAGGGTTAGGGTTAGGGTTAGGGTTATGTTTAGGGTTAGGGAACGGCTTAGGTTACGGGTTAGGCTTAGTGTTAGGTTTAGTGTTAGGGTTAGGGTACGGCTTAGGCTACGGCGAGGGTATGGTGTAGAGTATGGGTTAGGGTTAGTTTTAGGGTTAGGGCTAGGTTTAGGGTATGGTTTAGGATTAGGGTACGTGTTAGTGTTAGGTTATGGGTTAAGGTTAGGGTACGTGTTAGGGTTAGGGTATTTATTAAACCTATCCCACTCGCTATATACCACTTAGCACGTTAAGGAATATTATTTGGGGTCCAGCCATGGAGAAGCTTTTAGACACTAGGATAAGATTTAGAACACACACATTATAAAGAAATCACATTAGGATTTTCTTTTTAACCTGTTCCTTAAAACACTAGTGCTTAGGAAATCTACTGGAGGCAGAAGCAGTCAAGGGTAGTTTAGGGTTAGGGTTAGGGTTAAGGTTAGGGTTAGAGTATGGCTTAGAGTACGGGTTGGGGTACGGGTGAGCATACGGCATAGCGTATTGGTTAGGGTTAGGTTTACGTTTATGGTTAGGGCTAGGTTTATTGTACGGGTTAGGTTTAGGGTACATGTTAGGGTTAGGCTATGGGTTAGGGTTAGGGTACGTGTTAGGGTTAGGGTATTTATTAAACCTATTTCACTCTCTAGATACCACTTAGCACGTAAAGGAATATTATTTGTGGTCCAGCCATGGAGAAGCATTTAGACTCTAGGATCAGATTAAGAACACACACATTATAAAGAAATCACATTAGGATTTTCTTTTTAACCTGTTCCTTAAAACACTAGTGCTTAGGAAACCTACTGGAGGCAGAAGCATTCAAGGGTTAGGGTTAGGGTTAGGGTTAGGTTTAGGGTTAGGGTACGGCTTAGGTTACGGGTTAGGGTTAGTGTTAGGTTTAGTGTTAGGCTTAGGGTACGGCTTAGGCTACGGCGAGGGTATGGTGTAGAGTATGGGTTAGGGTTAGTTTTAGGGTTAGGGCTAGGTTTAGGGTATGGTTTAGGATTACGGTACGTGTTAGGGTTAGGTTATTGGTTAAGGTTAGGGTACGTGTTAGGGTTAGGGTATTTATTAAACCTATCCCACTCGCTAGATACCACTTAGCATGGTTAGGAATATTATTTGGGGTCCAGCCATGGAGATGATTTTAGACACTAGGATAAGATTAAGAACACACACATTATAAAGAAATCACATTAGGATTTTCTTTTTAACCTGTTCCTTAAAACACTAGTGCTTAGGAAATCTACTGGAGGCAGAAGCAGTCAAGGGTTAGGGTTAGGGTTAGTGTTAGGGTTAGGGTTAGTGTTAGGTTTAGGGTTAGGGTACGGCTTAGGTTACGGGTTAGGGTTAGTGTTAGGGTTGGGGTTAGGGTTAGGGTACGGCTTAGGGTACGGGCGAGGGTACGGTGTAGAGTATGGGTAGGTTTAGGGTTAGTTTTAGGTTTAGGGCTAGGGTTAGGGTACGTGTTAGGGTTAGGTTATGGGTTAGGGTTAGGGTACGTGTTAGGTTTAGGGTACTTATTAAACCTATCCCACTCGCTAGATACCACTTAGCACATAAAGGAATATTATTTGGGGTCCAGCCATGGAGAAGCTTTTAGACAGTAGGATAAGATTAAGAACTCACACATTATAAAGAAATCACATTAGGATTTTCTTTTTAACCTGTTCCTTAAAACACTAGTGCTTAGGAAATCTACTGGAGGCAGAAGCAGTCAAGGGTAGTTTAGGGTTAGGGTTAGGGTAAGGGTTAGGGTTAGGTTACGGCTTAGGGTACGCGTGAAGGTATGGCGTAGGGTATGGGTTAGGGTTAGTGTTAATTTTAGGGTTAGGGCTAGGTTTAGGGTATGGGTTAGGATTAGGCTACGTGTTAGGGTTAGGTGATGGGTTAGGGTTAGGGTACGCGTTAGGGTTAGGGTACACGTTAGGGTTAGGGTATTTATTAAACCTATCCCACTCTCTAGATACCACTTAGTACGTAAATGAATATTATTTGAGGTCCAGCCATGGAGAAGCTTTTAGACACTAGGATAAGATAAAGAACACACACATTATAAAGAAATCACATTAGGATTTTCTTTTTAACCTGTTCCTTAAAACACTAGTGCTTAGAAAATCTACTGGAGGCAGAAGCAGTCAAGGGTAGTTTAGGGTTAGGGTTAGGGTACAGGTTAGGGTACGGGTTAGGGTAGGGTACACTTTTAGGTAACTCCTAAAAGTGATATGATAGGATATGTGTGTTTTGCTTTCTCACTTACTACAAGTGGCGTGATTACGTCTAGACTCATCTATGGTGCTGCAAATGGCATTGTTTCATTGTTTCACCAGCTAATAATCCATCTGTACATGGAGGAGTTCTTCTTTGTCCACCCATCTGTTGGTGGACTTTTTGGTTACTTCCATATCTTGGCTATTGTAATACTGTGCAATGCAGATTTGCCTGCCTGTGTCTTTCCAATTCTGTCTTCTTAGATTGTAGGTCCAGGAGTGGGCCTGCTGGATCATATGGTAGCTCAATGTTTACCTTTTAAAGGCACCTCCATTCTGTTCTCTTTAGTGGCTCTTTCCAGGTTACGTCCCACATAAAGGTGAGGGTATGCATTTCTCCACAGCACCTACAGCATTTATTCTTTGTAGTTTTTTGCTGATGGTTATTCTGACTGGTGTGAGCTGATACCTCTTGGTGGTTGAATTTGCATGTGTCTCATAATGCGTTGAAATTGAGCTTTAAGACATGTGCTTTTTATTTTTCCAGCTGTGATTAGAGCTTAGTTCTTCAAAGTGTTTACTTGAAGTATGTGTCACCCTTTGAAATATTTTGGCCATTACCTCCCTCAAGACATTTTGAGGGCAGGTTTCATTTACAGCCCTGCAGTACTAGTTCATATGAAGTGACCATTAGCTCAAGCTTTAAACCTGCTTTTGCAGGTAACGGCCAGAGGGCGGCAGCCTTTCTACGTTCCCCACGCTGGTACTAGGGAAACAGACCTACCAGCCAGTGGTGATAGGGTACGGGTGAGTGTATGGCGTAGGGTATGTGTTAGGGTTAGGTTTAGAGTTAAGGGTAGATTTAGGGTACGGTTTAGGATTAGGATACGTGTTAGGGTTAGGTTATGGGTTAGGGTTAAGGTACGCGTTAGAGTTAAGTTATTTATTAAACCTTTCCCACTCGCTATATACCAGTTAGCACGTAAAGGAATATTATTTGCAGTCCAGCCATGGAGAAGCATTTAGACACTAGGATAAGATAAAGAACACACACATTATAAAGAAATCACATTAGGATTTTCTTTTTAACCTGTTCCTTAAAACACTAGTGCTTAGGAAACCTACTGGATGCAGAAGCAGTCAAGGGTTAGGGTTAGGGTTAGGGTTATGTTTAGGGTTAGGGAACGGCTTAGGTTACGGGTTAGGCTTAGTGTTAGGTTTAGTGTTAGGGTTAGGGTACGGCTTAGGCTACGGCGAGGGTATGGTGTCGAGTATGGGTTAGGGTTAGTTTTAGGGTTAGGGCTAGGTTTAGGGTATGGTTTAGGATTAGGGTACGTGTTAGTGTTAGGTTATGGGTTAAGGTTAGGGTACGTGTTAGGGTTAGGGTATTTATTAAACCTATCCCACTCGCTATATACCACTTAGCACGTTAAGGAATATTATTTGGGGTCCAGCCATGGAGAAGCTTTTAGACACTAGGATAAGATTTAGAACACACACATTATAAAGAAATCACATTAGGATTTTCTTTTTAACCTGTTCCTTAAAACACTAGTGCTTAGGAAATCTACTGGAGGCAGAAGCAGTCAAGGGTAGTTTAGGGTTAGGGTTAGGGTTAAGGTTAGGGTTAGAGTATGGCTTAGAGTACGGGTTGGGGTACGGGTGAGCATACGGCATAGCGTATTGGTTAGGGTTAGGTTTACGTTTATGGTTAGGGCTAGGTTTATTGTACGGGTTAGGTTTAGGGTACATGTTAGGGTTAGGATATGGGTTAGGGTTAGGGTACGTGTTAGGGTTAGGGTATTTATTAAACCTATTTCACTCTCTAGATACCACTTAGCACGTAAAGGAATATTATTTGTGGTCCAGCCATGGAGAAGCATTTAGACTCTAGGATCAGATTAAGAACACACACATTATAAAGAAATCACATTAGGATTTTCTTTTTAACCTGTTCCTTAAAACACTAGTGCTTAGGAAACCTACTGGAGGCAGAAGCATTCAAGGGTTAGGGTTAGGGTTAGGGTTAGGTTTAGGGTTAGGGTACGGCTTAGGTTACGGGTTAGGGTTAGTGTTAGGTTTAGTGTTAGGCTTAGGGTACGGCTTAGGCTACGGCGAGGGTATGGTGTAGAGTATGGGTTAGGGTTAGTTTTAGGGTTAGGGCTAGGTTTAGGGTATGGTTTAGGATTACGGTACGTGTTAGGGTTAGGTTATTGGTTAAGGTTAGGGTACGTGTTAGGGTTAGGGTATTTATTAAACCTATCCCACTCGCTAGATACCACTTAGCATGGTTAGGAATATTATTTGGGGTCCAGCCATGGAGATGATTTTAGACACTAGGATAAGATTAAGAACACACACATTATAAAGAAATCACATTAGGATTTTCTTTTTAACCTGTTCCTTAAAACACTAGTGCTTAGGAAATCTACTGGAGGCAGAAGCAGTCAAGGGTTAGGGTTAGGGTTAGTGTTAGGGTTAGGGTTAGTGTTAGGTTTAGGGTTAGGGTACGGCTTAGGTTACGGGTTAGGGTTAGTGTTAGGGTTGGGGTTAGGGTTAGGGTACGGCTTAGGGTACGGGCGAGGGTACGGTGTAGAGTATGGGTAGGTTTAGGGTTAGTTTTAGGTTTAGGGCTAGGGTTAGGGTACGTGTTAGGGTTAGGTTATGGGTTAGGGTTAGGGTACGTGTTAGGTTTAGGGTACTTATTAAACCTATCCCACTCGCTAGATACCACTTAGCACATAAAGGAATATTATTTGGGGTCCAGCCATGGAGAAGCTTTTAGACAGTAGGATAAGATTAAGAACTCACACGTTATAAAGAAATCACATTAGGATTTTCTTTTTAACCTGTTCCTTAAAACACTAGTGCTTAGGAAATCTACTGGAGGCAGAAGCAGTCAAGGGTAGTTTAGGGTTAGGGTTAGGGTAAGGGTTAGGGTTAGGTTACGGCTTAGGGTACGCGTGAAGGTATGGCGTAGGGTATGGGTTAGGGTTAGTGTTAATTTTAGGGTTAGGGCTAGGTTTAGGGTATGGGTTAGGATTAGGCTACGTGTTAGGGTTAGGTGATGGGTTAGGGTTAGGGTACGCGTTAGGGTTAGGGTACACGTTAGGGTTAGGGTATTTATTAAACCTATCCCACTCTCTAGATACCACTTAGTACGTAAAGGAATATTATTTGAGGTCCAGCCATGGAGAAGCTTTTAGACACTAGGATAAGATAAAGAACACACACATTATAAAGAAATCACATTAGGATTTTCTTTTTAACCTGTTCCTTAAAACACTAGTGCTTAGGAAATGTGCTGGAGAGAGAAGCAGTCAAGGGTAGTTTAGGGTTAGGGTTAGGGTTCGGGTTAGGGTACAGGTTAGGGTACGGGTTAGGGTAGGGTACACTTTTAGGTAACTCCTAAAAGTGATATGATAGGATATGTGTGTTTTGCTTTCTCACTTACTACAAGTGGCGTGATTACGTCTAGACTCATCTATGGTGCTGCAAATGGCATTGTTTCATTGTTTCACCAGCTAATAATCCATCTGTACATGGAGGAGTTCTTCTTTGTCCACCCATCTGTTGGTGGACTTTTTGGTTACTTCCATATCTTGGCTATTGTAATACTGTGCAATGCAGATTTCCCTGCCTGTGTCTTTCCAATTCTGTCTTCTTAGATTGTAGGTCCAGGAGTGGGCCTGCTGGATCATATGGTAGCTCAATGTTTACCTTTTAAAGGCACCTCCATTCTGTTCTCTTTAGTGGCTCTTTCCAGGTTACGTCCCACATAAAGGTGAGGGTATGCATTTCTCCACAGCACCTTCAGCATTTATTCTTTGTAGTTTTTTGCTGATGGTTATTCTGACTGGTGTGAGCTGATACCTCTTTGTGGTTGAATTTGCATGTGTCTCATAATGCGTTGAAATTGAGCTTTAAGACATGTGCTTTTTATTTTTCCAGCTGTGATTAGAGCTTAGTTCTTCAAAGTGTTTACTTGAAGTATGTGTCACCTTTTGAAATATTTTGGCCATTACCTCCCTCAAGACATTTTGAGGGCAGGTTTCATTTACAGCCCTGCAGTACTAGTTCATATGAAGTGACCATTAGCTCAAGCTTTAAACCTGCTTTTGCAGGTAACGGCCAGAGGGCGGCAGCCTTTCTACGTTCCCCACGCTGGTACTAGGGAAACAGACCTACCAGCCAGTGGTGCTCTTCGGTTATAAATTAGAGTGGAATGTGCCCGGAGAAACCCACAGATGCTGATGTCTCCTTACATTTGTTTGTTTTTTAAATTTAATTTATAATTTTTACTGGAGTACTATTCCGTTGTATACATGGACCACTTCTTCTTGGTGCATTCCTCTGTTGATGGACATTTTTGTTGCTTCCATGTGTTGACTATGGTAAGTAATGCTGGCGTACAGGTTTGCCAGCCTGTGACTTTTTGATTCTCATTTTCTCGGGTGATAGGCTCAGCAGATGGTATGCTTGATTCACTGGTAGCTCAATGTTTACCTTTTCAAAGCACCTCCATTGTGTTTACAGTAATGGTTCTTACCACGTCCCCCTTAGAGCTCAGGGTACACATTTCTCCACAATCCCTTCAGCATGTATTGTTTGCAGCATTTTTGCTGATGGCCATTCTGACTGCTGTGAGCTGATAGGTATTTGTAATTTCGGTTTGCGTATCTTTCAAAATTCCTAAATTTTATCATTTTCCCACGCCTTTTTCTTTTCACTTAAAAGAAAAAACCGTGTGTACAATATACCTCTTGAAATTGTCTTCTTCGAAGGTTGCCCTCTTTTGAATTTTTTGGTCGATTTTTGACCCCAGAAATTTTTTGGAGGGCAGGTGTCATTTACAGAACTGCACGTTGGTGAATACTTAGTGACCTTTCCCAGTGGGTTTAAAGCTGCTGTTGTGGGAAACGGCCACAAGGAGGCAGCATTTCTCCATTCCCCAATCTGGGTACTAGGGCAGCAGAGCCTTTCTGGAAGTCGTTGTCCTAGGTTGTACATGAGAATGGAATTTTCCAGGAGAAAGCCGCATAAGTTTATGTCTCATTACTTCTTCTTGGTTTTTTAAATTTCTTTAATCAGAGTAAAGATTAGAATATTGTTTGTCCTAGGTGTACACAATCTGGTTCATTTGCACATTATGTATGTCTATTAATGTACAGATCCTCTTCCCATGTAAAATATTACAGTGTTCCATAGACCTCCCTTGCTATATGTTCGGTCTTTTTGATACATGTATATAATATGTATTTGTATACGTATAGTAACACTATTCTTTATTTATCAATTCCCCCCTCCTTTCCTTTTAGATGAGCATAGTTTGTTTTCTAAGCCCGTGAGTGTCTTTCTCTTTGGAAATATGTTCATTTGTGTCAGTTATTAGATAATGCCATAAGTGATATTATAGGATATAGGTCTTTTGCTTTCCGTCCTACTTCATGTTTTGTAATTATCTCCAGGCTCATGTATGGTGCCTCAAAGAGCAGTGCTTCAATGTTTTCCATGGCTAATATTCCATTGTGTACATGGACCACTTCTTCTTGGTGCATTCCTCTGTTGATGGACGTTTTCGTTGCTTCCAAGTGTTGCCTATGGTAACTATTGCTGGAGTGCAGGATTGCCAGCCTGTGACTTTTGGATTTTCATTTTCTCAGGTGATACACCCAGCAGTGGCTATGATTGATTGACTGGTATGGTAGCTCAATGTTACCTTTTCAAGGCACCTCAATTGTGCTTTCATTAGTGACTCTTACCCCGTCCCCCTTAGAATCGAGGGTACTCATTTCTCCACAATCACGTCAGCATTTATTGTTTGCAGCATTTTTGTCGAGGGCCATTCTGACTGCTGTGAGCTGATAGGTTTTTGTAATTTGGGTTGACATGTCTTTAAAAATTCCTAAAATTCATCATTTTTCCACGCCTTTTTCTTTTGTGTTAAAAGAAAAAAGAAAAAAAAAGTGTGAGTACAATCTACCTCTTCAAATTGTCTTTTTGGAAGGTTGCACTCTTGAATTTTTTGGTCGATTTTCGACCTCAGTATTTTTTGGAGGGCAGGTGTCATTTACAGAACTGAATTGGTGAATATTTAGTGACCTTTTGCAGTGGGTTTAAAGCTGCTGTTGTGGGAAACGGCCACAAGGAGGCAGCATTTCTCCATTCCCCAATCTGGGTACTAGGGCAGCAGAGCCGTTCTGGAAGTCGTTTACCTAGGTTGTAAATTTGAATGGAATGTGCCAGGAGAACCACCCATAAGTTTATGTCTCATTACTTCTAGTTCGTTGTTTTAATTTTTTACATTGGGGTAATGGTTCGAATGTTGTTTGTCCAAGGTGTACACACTCTGGTTCATTTACACATTATATATATCTATTTATGTAGAGATCCTCTTCCCATGTAAATTATTACAGAGTGTTCCGTCAACCTCCCTTGCTATATGGTCGGTCTTTTTGATATATGTATATAATATGAATTTGTATACAGATGGTAACGCTAATCTTCATTTATCCATTCCCCCCACCTTTCCTTTTAGGTAAGCATAGTTTTTTTTAATAAGTCTGTGATTGCCTTTCCCTGTGGAAATATGTTCATTTGTGTCAGTTATTAGATAACGCCTATAAGTGATTTCATAGGATATAGGACTTTTGCTTTCCGACTTCCCTCATGTTCTGTGATTATCTCCAAGATCATCTATGGTGCCTCAAAGAGCAGTGTTTCATTGTTTTCCATGGCTAGTATTCATTGTGTACATGGACCACTTTTCTTTATCCCTTCATCTGTTGATGGACATTTTGGTTGCTTCACTGTCTTGTCTATTGTGAATAAGGCTGCAGTGCAGCTTTTGCAGCCAGGGTCTTCTTGATTCTGGTCTTCTCAGGTGAGAGGCCCATTGGTGCGCCTGCTGGATTGAATGGTACCTCAATTTTTCCTTTTAAACGCAGCTCCTTTCTGTTCTCATTATTGGCTGTTAACCACTTTACATCTCACCAGCAGCTAGAGGGTACACAGTTCTCTAAACCTCTTCAGCATTGATTGTTTGTAGGCTTTTTGCTGATGGTCAGTCGACTGGTGTGAGTTGAAAACTTTTTGTAGATTAGATTGCATGAGTCTAATACTTCCTGAGGTTGAGCTTTTATCCATTTTCCTTTTTTTAAAAAGAGAGTGAGTAAAACTTACCTCTTCATACTATGTTCTTGAAAATTTTGCCTGTTTTGAATTGTTTTATCCATTCCCTAACTGAGCACAATTTTGAGGGCAGGTGTCCTATACAGGCCTGAGTCCTTGTGAATGTTAAGTGACCATTAGCTGTGGGATAAAAGCTGCTCTTGCGGGAATGGGCCACAAGGCGGCAGCATTTCTCCTTTACCCAATCTGGTTACTAGGGCAACAGAGCCTTACTGGAAGTGGTGTTCTAGGTTGTAAATTAGAATGGAATGTGCCAGGAAAAAGCACTTTAAGTTTATGTCTCATTACTTCTTGTTCGTATTTTTAACTTAATTTTTACTTTTTATCACAGCAAACTTGATTACAATGTTTTGTTTGTTCTCGGTGTGCAAGATGTGCTTCTTTCACACATATACATATATCTATTCTTCTTCAGATCCTTTTCCCATGTAGGTTATGACACAATGTTTAGTAGTCTTACCTTGGTATTCCATAGATCTTTGGTGATTATATATTTCACATGTGTTTGTATCTCTCCGTTAACCTCAGTATGGTAGTGTATCCAATCCTCACACCTTTCCATTTGGCGAACCATAAGTTTTAGTACTGAATCTGTGATTGCCTTTCTCTGTGGAAATATCTTCGTTTGTTTCAATTTTTAGGTAACACCTGTATGTGATATGATAGGATATGTGTCATTCACTGTCTCACTTACTACAAGTTGCGTGATTATTTCTAGTCTCATCTATGGTGCTGCCAATGGCATTGTTTCATTTTTTCGCTAGCTCATATTCCATGTGTACATGTAGCAGTTCTTCTTTGTCCACCCATCTGTCGGTGGACTTTTTGGTTACTTCCATATCTTGGCTATTGTAATACTATGCAATGCAGATTTGCCTGCCTGTGTCTTTCCAATTCTGTCTTCTTAGGTTTTAGTTCCAGGAATGGGTGTGTTGGATCATATGGTAGCTCAATGTTTACCTTTCAAAGGCACCTCCATTCTGTTCTCCTTAGTGGCTCTTTCCAGGTTACGTCCCACGTAAAGTTGAGGGTATGCACTTCTCCACAGCACCTTCAGCATTTATTCTTTGTAGTTTTTTGCTGATGGTTATTCTGACTGGTGTGAGCTGATACCTCTTTGTGGTTGAATTTGCATGTGTCTCATAATGCGTTGAAATTGAGCTTTAAGACATGTGCTTTTTATTTTTCCAGCTGTGATTAGAGCTTAGTTCTTCAAAGTGTTTACTTGAAGTATGTGTCACCTTTTGAAATATTTTGGCCATTACCTCCCTCAAGACATTTTGAGGGCAGGTTTCATTTACAGCCCTGCAGTACTAGTTCATATGAAGTGACCATTAGCTCAAGCTTTAAACCTGCTTTTGCAGGTAACGGCCAGAGGGCAGCAGCCTTTCTACGTTCCCCACGCTGGTACTAGGGAAACAGACCTACCAGCCAGTGGTGATAGGGTACGGGTGAGTGTATGGCGTAGGGTATGGGTTAGGGTTAGGTTTAGGGTTAAGGGTAGGTTTAGGGTACGGTTTAGGATTAGGATACGTATTAGGGTTAGGTTATGAGTTAGGGTTAAGGTACGCGTTAGGGTTAAGTTATTTATTAAACCTTTCCCACTCGCTATATACCAGTTAGCACGTAAGGGAATATTATTTGAGGTCCAGCCATGGAAAAGCTTTTAGACACTAGGATAAGATAAAAAACACACACATTATAAAGAAATCACATTAGGATTTTCTTTTTAACCTGTTCCTTAAAACACTAGTGCTTAGGAAATGTGCTGGAGAGAGAAGCAGTCAAGGGTAGTTTAGGGTTAGGGTTAGGGTTAGGGTTAGGGTACAGGTTAGGGTACGGGTTAGGGTACGGGTTAGGGTAGAGGTGAGGCTATGGCGTAGGGTATGGCTTAGGGTTAGGGTTAGGGTTAAGGGTAGGTTTAGGGTACGGTTTAGGGTTAGGGTACGTGTTAGGGTTAAGTTATTTATTAAACCTATCCCACTCGCTACATACCACTTAGCACGTAAAGTAGTATTATTTGGAGTCTAGCCATGGAGAAGCTTTTAGACAGTAGGATAAGATTAAGAACTCACACATTATAAAGAAATCACATTAGGATTTTCTTTTTAACCTGTTCCTTAAAACACTAGTGCTTAGGAAACCTACTGGAGGCAGAAGCAGTCAAGGGTTAGGGTTAGGGTTAGGGTTAGGTTTAGGGTTAGGGTACGGCTTAGGTTACGGGTTAGGGTTAGTGTTAGGTTTAGTGTTAGGCTTAGGGTACGGCTTAGGCTACGGCGAGGGTATGGTGCAGAGTATGGGTTAGGGTTAGTTTTAGGGTTAGGGCTAGGTTTAGGGTATGGTTTAGGATTAGGGTACGTGTTAGGGTTAGGTTATTGGTTAAGGTTAGGGTACGTGTTAGGGTTAGGGTATTTATTAAACCTATCCCACTCGCTAGATACCACTTAGCATGTTAAGGAATATTATTTGGGGTCCAGCCATGGAGAAGCTTTTAGACACTAGGATAAGATTAAGAACACACACATTATAAAGAAATCACATTAGGTTTTTCTTTTTACCCTGTTCCTTAAAACACTAGTGCTTAGGAAATGTACTGGAGGCAGAAGCAGTCAAGAGTAGTTTAGGGTTAGGCTAGGGTTAGGTTTAGGGTGAGGGCACAGCGTAGGGTATGGGTTAGGGTTAGGCTTAGGGTTAGTTTTAGGGTTAGGGCTAGGTTCAGGGTATGAGTTAGGATTAGGGTACGTGTTAAGTTTAGGGTATGGGTTAGGGTTAGGTAAGCGTTAGTGTTAGGGTATTTATTAAACCTATCCCACTCTCTAGATACCACTTAGCACTTAAAGGAATATTATTTGGGGTCCCGCCATGGAGAAGCTTTTAGACACTAGGATAAGATAAACAACACACACATTATAAAGAAATCACATTAGGATTTTCTTTTTAACCTGTTTCTTAAAACACTAGTGCTTAGGAAATGTACTGGAGGCAGAAGCAGTCAAGGGTAGTTTAGGGTTAGGGTTAGGGTTAGGGTACGGCTTAGGGTACACGTGAGGGTATGGTGTAGGGTATGGGTTAGGGTTAGGGTTAGGGTTAGTTTTAGGGTTAGGGCTAGGTTTAGGGTACGGGTTAGGATTAGGGTACGTGTTAGGGTTAGGTGATGGGTTAGGGTTAGGATACGTGTTAGGGTTAGGTTATTTATTAAACCTATCCCACGCTCTAGATACCACTTAGCACGTAAAGGAATATTATTTGGGGTCCAGCCATGGAGAAGCTTTTAGACACTAGGATAAGATTAAGAACACACACAATATAAAGAAATCACCTTACGATTTTCTTTTTTACCTGTTCCTTAAAACACTAGTGCTTAGGAAATCTACTGGAGGAAGAAGCAGTCAAGGGTAGTTTAGGGTTAGGGTTAGGGTTAGGGTTAGGGTTAGGTTACGGCTTAGGGTACGCGTGAGGGTATGGCATAGGGTATGGGTTAGGGTTAGGTGTAGGGTTAGTTTTAGGGTTAGGGCTAGGTTTAGGGTACGTGTTAGATTTAGGGTATGGGTTAGGGTTAGGTAAGCATTAGTGTTAGGGTATTTATTAAACCTATCCCACTCTCTAGATACCAGTTAGCACGTAAAGGAATCTTATTTGGGGTCCAGCCATGGAGAAGCTTTTAGACACTAGGATAAGATAAACAACAAACACATTATAAAGAAATCACATTAGGATTTTCTTTTTAAACTGTTCCTTAAAACACTAGTGCTTAGGAAATCTACTGGAGGCAGAAGCAGTCAAGGGTAGTTTAGGGTTAGGGTTAGGGTCAGGGTTAGGTTTAGGTTACGCCTTAGGGTACGCGTGAGGGTATGGCGTAGGGTATGGGTTAGGGTTAGGGTTAGTTTTAGGGTTAGGGCTAGGTTTAGGGTACGGGTTAGGATTAGGCTACGTGTTAAGGTTAGGTGATGGGTTAGGGTTAGGGTACGCGTTAGGGTTAGGGTACACGTTAGGGTTAGGGTATTTATTAAACCTATCCCACTCTCTAGATACCACTTAGTACGTAAAGGAATATTATTTGAGGTCCAGCCATGGAGAAGCTTTTAGACACTAGGATAAGATAAAGAACACACACATTATAAAGAAATCACATTAGGATTTTCTTTTTAACCTGTTCCTTAAAACACTAGTGCTTAGAAAATCTACTGGAGGCAGAAGCAGTCAAGGGTAGTTTAGGGTTAGGGTTAGGGTACAGGTTAGGGTACGGGTTAGGGTAGGGTACACTTTTAGGTAACTCCTAAAAGTGATATGATAGGATATGTGTGTTTTGCTTTCTCACTTACTACAAGTGGCGTGATTACGTCTAGACTCATCTATGGTGCTGCAAATGGCATTGTTTCATTGTTTCACCAGCTAATAATCCATCTGTACATGGAGGAGTTCTTCTTTGTCCACCCATCTGTTGGTGGACTTTTTGGTTACTTCCATATCTTGGCTATTGTAATACTGTGCAATGCAGATTTGCCTGCCTGTGTCTTTCCAATTCTGTCTTCTTAGATTGTAGGTCCAGGAGTGGGCCTGCTGGATCATATGGTAGCTCAATGTTTACCTTTTAAAGGCACCTCCATTCTGTTCTCTTTAGTGGCTCTTTCCAGGTTACGTCCCACATAAAGGTGAGGGTATGCATTTCTCCACAGCACCTTCAGCATTTATTCTTTGTAGTTTTTTGCTGATGGTTATTCTGACTGGTGTGAGCTGATACCTCTTTGTGGTTGAATTTGCATGTGTCTCATAATGCGTTGAAATTGAGCTTTAAGACATGTGCTTTTTATTTTTCCAGCTGTGATTAGAGCTTAGTTCTTCAAAGTGTTTACTTGAAGTATGTGTCACCTTTTGAAATATTTTGGCCATTACCTCCCTCAAGACATTTTGAGGGCAGGTTTCATTTACAGCCCTGCAGTACTAGTTCATATGAAGTGACCATTAGCTCAAGCTTTAAACCTGCTTTTGCAGGTAACGGCCAGAGGGCGGCAGCCTTTCTACGTTCCCCACGCTGGTACTAGGGAAACAGACCTACCAGCCAGTGGTGATAGGGTACGGGTGAGTGTATGGCGTAGGGTATGTGTTAGGGTTAGGTTTAGAGTTAAGGGTAGATTTAGGGTACGGTTTAGGATTAGGATACGTGTTAGGGTTAGGTTATGGGTTAGGGTTAAGGTACGCGTTAGAGTTAAGTTATTTATTAAACCTTTCCCACTCGCTATATACCAGTTAGCACGTAAAGGAATATTATTTGCAGTCCAGCCATGGAGAAGCATTTAGACACTAGGATAAGATAAAGAACACACACATTATAAAGAAATCACATTAGGATTTTCTTTTTAACCTGTTCCTTAAAACACTAGTGCTTAGGAAACCTACTGGATGCAGAAGCAGTCAAGGGTTAGGGTTAGGGTTAGGGTTATGTTTAGGGTTAGGGAACGGCTTAGGTTACGGGTTAGGCTTAGTGTTAGGTTTAGTGTTAGGGTTAGGGTACGGCTTAGGCTACGGCGAGGGTATGGTGTAGAGTATGGGTTAGGGTTAGTTTTAGGGTTAGGGCTAGGTTTAGGGTATGGTTTAGGATTAGGGTACGTGTTAGTGTTAGGTTATGGGTTAAGGTTAGGGTACGTGTTAGGGTTAGGGTATTTATTAAACCTATCCCACTCGCTATATACCACTTAGTACGTTAAGGAATATTATTTGGGGTCCAGCCATGGAGAAGCTTTTAGACACTAGGATAAGATTTAGAACACACACATTATAAAGAAATCACATTAGGATTTTCTTTTTAACCTGTTCCTTAAAACACTAGTGCTTAGGAAATCTACTGGAGGCAGAAGCAGTCAAGGGTAGTTTAGGGTTAGGGTTAGGGTTAAGGTTAGGGTTAGAGTATGGCTTAGAGTACGGGTTGGGGTACGGGTGAGCATACGGCATAGCGTATTGGTTAGGGTTAGGTTTACGTTTATGGTTAGGGCTAGGTTTATTGTACGGGTTAGGTTTACGGTACATGTTAGGGTTAGGATATGGGTTAGGGTTAGGGTACGTGTTAGGGTTAGGGTATTTATTAAACCTATTTCACTCTCTAGATACCACTTAGCACGTAAAGGAATATTATTTGTGGTCCAGCCATGGAGAAGCATTTAGACTCTAGGATCAGATTAAGAACACACACATTATAAAGAAATCACATTAGGATTTTCTTTTTAACCTGTTCCTTAAAACACTAGTGCTTAGGAAACCTACTGGAGGCAGAAGCATTCAAGGGTTAGGGTTAGGGTTAGGGTTAGGTTTAGGGTTAGGGTACGGCTTAGGTTACGGGTTAGGGTTAGTGTTAGGTTTAGTGTTAGGCTTAGGGTACGGCTTAGGCTACGGCGAGGGTATGGTGTAGAGTATGGGTTAGGGTTAGTTTTAGGGTTAGGGCTAGGTTTAGGGTATGGTTTAGGATTACGGTACGTGTTAGGGTTAGGTTATTGGTTAAGGTTAGGGTACGTGTTAGGGTTAGGGTATTTATTAAACCTATCCCACTCGCTAGATACCACTTAGCATGGTTAGGAATATTATTTGGGGTCCAGCCATGGAGATGATTTTAGACACTAGGATAAGATTAAGAACACACACATTATAAAGAAATCACATTAGGATTTTCTTTTTAACCTGTTCCTTAAAACACTAGTGCTTAGGAAATCTACTGGAGGCAGAAGCAGTCAAGGGTTAGGGTTAGGGTTAGTGTTAGGGTTAGGGTTAGTGTTAGGTTTAGGGTTAGGGTACGGCTTAGGTTACGGGTTAGGGTTAGTGTTAGGGTTGGGGTTAGGGTTAGGGTACGGCTTAGGGTACGGGCGAGGGTACGGTGTAGAGTATGGGTAGGTTTAGGGTTAGTTTTAGGTTTAGGGCTAGGGTTAGGGTACGTGTTAGGGTTAGGTTATGGGTTAGGGTTAGGGTACGTGTTAGGTTTAGGGTACTTATTAAACCTATCCCACTCGCTAGATACCACTTAGCACATAAAGGAATATTATTTGGGGTCCAGCCATGGAGAAGCTTTTAGACAGTAGGATAAGATTAAGAACTCACACATTATAAAGAAATCACATTAGGATTTTCTTTTTAACCTGTTCCTTAAAACACTAGTGCTTAGGAAATCTACTGGAGGCAGAAGCAGTCAAGGGTAGTTTAGGGTTAGGGTTAGGGTAAGGGTTAGGGTTCGGTTACGGCTTAGGGTACGCGTGAAGGTATGGCGTAGGGTATGGGTTAGGGTTAGTGTTAATTTTAGGGTTAGGGCTAGGTTTAGGGTATGGGTTAGGATTAGGCTACGTGTAAGGGTTAGGTGATGGGTTAGGGTTAGGGTACGCGTTAGGGTTAGGGTACACGTTAGGGTTAGGGTATTTATTAAACCTATCCCACTCTCTAGATACCACTTAGTACGTAAAGGAATATTATTTGAGGTCCAGCCATGGAGAAGCTTTTAGACACTAGGATAAGATAAAGAACACACACATTATAAAGAAATCACATTAGGATTTTCTTTTTAACCTGTTCCTTAAAACACTAGTGCTTAGGAAATGTGCTGGAGAGAGAAGCAGTCAAGGGTAGTTTAGGGTTAGGGTTAGGGTTCGGGTTAGGGTACAGGTTAGGGTACGGGTTAGGGTAGGGTACACTTTTAGGTAACTCCTAAAAGTGATATGATAGGATATGTGTGTTTTGCTTTCTCACTTACTACAAGTGGCGTGATTACGTCTAGACTCATCTATGGTGCTGCAAATGGCATTGTTTCATTGTTTCACCAGCTAATAATCCATCTGTACATGGAGGAGTTCTTCTTTGTCCACCCATCTGTTGGTGGACTTTTTGGTTACTTCCATATCTTGGCTATTGTAATACTGTGCAATGCAGATTTCCCTGCCTGTGTCTTTCCAATTCTGTCTTCTTAGATTGTAGGTCCAGGAGTGGGCCTGCTGGATCATATGGTAGCTCAATGTTTACCTTTTAAAGGCACCTCCATTCTGTTCTCTTTAGTGGCTCTTTCCAGGTTACGTCCCACATAAAGGTGAGGGTATGCATTTCTCCACAGCACCTTCAGCATTTATTCTTTGTAGTTTTTTGCTGATGGTTATTCTGACTGGTGTGAGCTGATACCTCTTTGTGGTTGAATTTGCATGTGTCTCATAATGCGTTGAAATTGAGCTTTAAGACATGTGCTTTTTATTTTTCCAGCTGTGATTAGAGCTTAGTTCTTCAAAGTGTTTACTTGAAGTATGTGTCACCTTTTGAAATATTTTGGCCATTACCTCCCTCAAGACATTTTGAGGGCAGGTTTCATTTACAGCCCTGCAGTACTAGTTCATATGAAGTGACCATTAGCTCAAGCTTTAAACCTGCTTTTGCAGGTAACGGCCAGAGGGCGGCAGCCTTTCTACGTTCCCCACGCTGGTACTAGGGAAACAGACCTACCAGCCAGTGGTGCTCTTCGGTTATAAATTAGAGTGGAATGTGCCCGGAGAAACCCACAGATGCTGATGTCTCCTTACATTTGTTTGTTTTTTAAATTTAATTTATAATTTTTACTGGAGTACTATTCCGTTGTATACATGGACCACTTCTTCTTGGTGCATTCCTCTGTTGATGGACATTTTTGTTGCTTCCATGTGTTGACTATGGTAAGTAATGCTGGCGTACAGGTTTGCCAGCCTGTGACTTTTTCATTCTCATTTTCTCGGGTGATAGGCTCAGCAGATGGTATGCTTGATTCACTGGTAGCTCAATGTTTACCTTTTCAAAGCACCTCCATTGTGTTTACAGTAATGGTTCTTACCACGTCCCCCTTAGAGCTCAGGGTACACATTTCTCCACAATCCCTTCAGCATGTATTGTTTGCAGCATTTTTGCTGATGGCCATTCTGACTGCTGTGAGCTGATAGGTATTTGTAATTTCGGTTTGCGTATCTTTCAAAATTCCTAAATTTTATCATTTTCCCACGCCTTTTTCTTTTCACTTAAAAGAAAAAACCGTGTGTACAATATACCTCTTGAAATTGTCTTCTTCGAAGGTTGCCCTCTTTTGAATTTTTTGGTCGATTTTTGACCCCAGAAATTTTTTGGAGGGCAGGTGTCATTTACAGAACTGCACGTTGGTGAATACTTAGTGACCTTTCCCAGTGGGTTTAAAGCTGCTGTTGTGGGAAACGGCCACAAGGAGGCAGCATTTCTCCATTCCCCAATCTGGGTACTAGGGCAGCAGAGCCTTTCTGGAAGTCGTTGTCCTAGGTTGTACATGAGAATGGAATTTTCCAGGAGAAAGCCGCATAAGTTTATGTCTCATTACTTCTTCTTGGTTTTTTAAATTTCTTTAATCAGAGTAAAGATTAGAATATTGTTTGTCCTAGGTGTACACAATCTGGTTCATTTGCACATTATGTATGTCTATTAATGTACAGATCCTCTTCCCATGTAAAATATTACAGTGTTCCATAGACCTCCCTTGCTATATGTTCGGTCTTTTTGATACATGTATATAATATGTATTTGTATACGTATAGTAACACTATTCTTTATTTATCAATTCCCCCCTCCTTTCCTTTTAGATGAGCATAGTTTGTTTTCTAAGCCCGTGAGTGTCTTTCTCTTTGGAAATATGTTCATTTGTGTCAGTTATTAGATAATGCCATAAGTGATATTATAGGATATAGGTCTTTTGCTTTCCGTCCTACTTCATGTTTTGTAATTATCTCCAGGCTCATGTATGGTGCCTCAAAGAGCAGTGCTTCAATGTTTTCCATGGCTAATATTCCATTGTGTACATGGACCACTTCTTCTTGGTGCATTCCTCTGTTGATGGACGTTTTCGTTGCTTCCAAGTGTTGCCTATGGTAACTATTGCTGGAGTGCAGGATTGCCAGCCTGTGACTTTTGGATTTTCATTTTCTCAGGTGATACACCCAGCAGTGGCTATGATTGATTGACTGGTATGGTAGCTCAATGTTACCTTTTCAAGGCACCTCAATTGTGCTTTCATTAGTGACTCTTACCCCGTCCCCCTTAGAATCGAGGGTACTCATTTCTCCACAATCACGTCAGCATTTATTGTTTGCAGCATTTTTGTCGAGGGCCATTCTGACTGCTGTGAGCTGATAGGTTTTTGTAATTTGGGTTGACATGTCTTTAAAAATTCCTAAAATTCATCATTTTTCCACGCCTTTTTCTTTTGTGTTAAAAGAAAAAAGAAAAAAAAAGTGTGAGTACAATCTACCTCTTCAAATTGTCTTTTTGGAAGGTTGCACTCTTGAATTTTTTGGTCGATTTTCGACCTCAGTATTTTTTGGAGGGCAGGTGTCATTTACAGAACTGAATTGGTGAATATTTAGTGACCTTTTGCAGTGGGTTTAAAGCTGCTGTTGTGGGAAACGGCCACAAGGAGGCAGCATTTCTCCATTCCCCAATCTGGGTACTAGGGCAGCAGAGCCGTTCTGGAAGTCGTTTACCTAGGTTGTAAATTTGAATGGAATGTGCCAGGAGAACCACCCATAAGTTTATGTCTCATTACTTCTAGTTCGTTGTTTTAATTTTTTACATTGGGGTAATGGTTCGAATGTTGTTTGTCCAAGGTGTACACACTCTGGTTCATTTACACATTATATATATCTATTTATGTAGAGATCCTCTTCCCATGTAAATTATTACAGAGTGTTCCGTCAACCTCCCTTGCTATATGGTCGGTCTTTTTGATATATGTATATAATATGAATTTGTATACAGATGGTAACGCTAATCTTCATTTATCCATTCCCCCCACCTTTCCTTTTAGGTAAGCATAGTTTTTTTTAATAAGTCTGTGATTGCCTTTCCCTGTGGAAATATGTTCATTTGTGTCAGTTATTAGATAACGCCTATAAGTGATTTCATAGGATATAGGACTTTTGCTTTCCGACTTCCCTCATGTTCTGTGATTATCTCCAAGATCATCTATGGTGCCTCAAAGAGCAGTGTTTCATTGTTTTCCATGGCTAGTATTCATTGTGTACATGGACCACTTTTCTTTATCCCTTCATCTGTTGATGGACATTTTGGTTGCTTCACTGTCTTGTCTATTGTGAATAAGGCTGCAGTGCAGCTTTTGCAGCCAGGGTCTTCTTGATTCTGGTCTTCTCAGGTGAGAGGCCCATTGGTGCGCCTGCTGGATTGAATGGTACCTCAATTTTTCCTTTTAAACGCAGCTCCTTTCTGTTCTCATTATTGGCTGTTAACCACTTTACATCTCACCAGCAGCTAGAGGGTACACAGTTCTCTAAACCTCTTCAGCATTGATTGTTTGTAGGCTTTTTGCTGATGGTCAGTCGACTGGTGTGAGTTGAAAACTTTTTGTAGATTAGATTGCATGAGTCTAATACTTCCTGAGGTTGAGCTTTTATCCATTTTCCTTTTTTTAAAAAGAGAGTGAGTAAAACTTACCTCTTCATACTATCTTCTTGAAAATGTTGCCTGTTTTGAATTGTTTTATCCATTCCCTAACTGAGCACAATTTTGAGGGCAGGTGTCCTATACAGGCCTGAGTCCTTGTGAATGTTAAGTGACCATTAGCTGTGGGATAAAAGCTGCTCTTGCGGGAATGGGCCACAAGGCGGCAGCATTTCTCCTTTACCCAATCTGGTTACTAGGGCAACAGAGCCTTACTGGAAGTGGTGTTCTAGGTTGTAAATTAGAATGGAATGTGCCAGGAAAAAGCACTTTAAGTTTATGTCTCATTACTTCTTGTTCGTATTTTTAACTTAATTTTTACTTTTTATCACAGCAAACTTGATTACAATGTTTTGTTTGTTCTCGGTGTGCAAGATGTGCTTCTTTCACACATATACATATATCTATTCTTCTTCAGATCCTTTTCCCATGTAGGTTATGACACAATGTTTAGTAGTCTTACCTTGGTATTCCATAGATCTTTGGTGATTATATATTTCACATGTGTTTGTATCTCTCCGTTAACCTCAGTATGGTAGTGTATCCAATCCTCACACCTTTCCATTTGGCGAACCATAAGTTTTAGTACTGAATCTGTGATTGCCTTTCTCTGTGGAAATATCTTCGTTTGTTTCAATTTTTAGGTAACACCTGTATGTGATATGATAGGATATGTGTCATTCACTGTCTCACTTACTAAAAGTTGCGTGATTATTTCTAGTCTCATCTATGGTGCTGCCAATGGCATTGTTTCATTTTTTCGCTAGCTCATATTCCATGTGTACATGTAGCAGTTCTTCTTTGTCCACCCATCTGTCGGTGGACTTTTTGGTTACTTCCATATCTTGGCTATTGTAATACTATGCAATGCAGATTTGCCTGCCTGTGTCTTTCCAATTCTGTCTTCTTAGGTTTTAGTTCCAGGAATGGGTGTGTTGGATCATATGGTAGCTCAATGTTTACCTTTCAAAGGCACCTCCATTCTGTTCTCCTTAGTGGCTCTTTCCAGGTTACGTCCCACGTAAAGTTGAGGGTATGCACTTCTCCACAGCACCTTCAGCATTTATTCTTTGTAGTTTTTTGCTGATGGTTATTCTGACTGGTGTGAGCTGATACCTCTTTGTGGTTGAATTTGCATGTGTCTCATAATGCGTTGAAATTGAGCTTTAAGACATGTGCTTTTTATTTTTCCAGCTGTGATTAGAGCTTAGTTCTTCAAAGTGTTTACTTGAAGTATGTGTCACCTTTTGAAATATTTTGGCCATTACCTCCCTCAAGACATTTTGAGGGCAGGTTTCATTTACAGCCCTGCAGTACTAGTTCATATGAAGTGACCATTAGCTCAAGCTTTAAACCTGCTTTTTCAGGTAACGGCCAGAGGGCAGCAGCCTTTCTACGTTCCCCACGCTGGTACTAGGGAAACAGACCTACCAGCCAGTGGTGATAGGGTACGGGTGAGTGTATGGCGTAGGGTATGGGTTAGGGTTAGGTTTAGGGTTAAGGGTAGGTTTAGGGTACGGTTTAGGATTAGGATACGTATTAGGGTTAGGTTATGAGTTAGGGTTAAGGTACGCGTTAGGGTTAAGTTATTTATTAAACCTTTCCCACTCGCTATATACCAGTTAGCACGTAAGGGAATATTATTTGAGGTCCAGCCATGGAAAAGCTTTTAGACACTAGGATAAGATAAAAAACACACACATTATAAAGAAATCACATTAGGATTTTCTTTTTAACCTGTTCCTTAAAACACTAGTGCTTAGGAAATGTGCTGGAGAGAGAAGCAGTCAAGGGTAGTTTAGGGTTAGGGTTAGGGTTAGGGTTAGGGTACAGGTTAGGGTACGGGTTAGGGTACGGGTTAGGGTAGAGGTGAGGCTATGGCGTAGGGTATGGCTTAGGGTTAGGGTTAGGGTTAAGGGTAGGTTTAGGGTACGGTTTAGGGTTAGGGTACGTGTTAGGGTTAAGTTATTTATTAAACCTATCCCACTCGCTACATACCACTTAGCACGTAAAGTAGTATTATTTGGAGTCTAGCCATGGAGAAGCTTTTAGACAGTAGGATAAGATTAAGAACTCACACATTATAAAGAAATCACATTAGGATTTTCTTTTTAACCTGTTCCTTAAAACACTAGTGCTTAGGAAACCTACTGGAGGCAGAAGCAGTCAAGGGTTAGGGTTAGGGTTAGGGTTAGGTTTAGGGTTAGGGTACGGCTTAGGTTACGGGTTAGGGTTAGTGTTAGGTTTAGTGTTAGGCTTAGGGTACGGCTTAGGCTACGGCGAGGGTATGGTGCAGAGTATGGGTTAGGGTTAGTTTTAGGGTTAGGGCTAGGTTTAGGGTATGGTTTAGGATTAGGGTACGTGTTAGGGTTAGGTTATTGGTTAAGGTTAGGGTACGTGTTAGGGTTAGGGTATTTATTAAACCTATCCCACTCGCTAGATACCACTTAGCATGTTAAGGAATATTATTTGGGGTCCAGCCATGGAGAAGCTTTTAGACACTAGGATAAGATTAAGAACACACACATTATAAAGAAATCACATTAGGATTTTCTTTTTACCCTGTTCCTTAAAACACTAGTGCTTAGGAAATGTACTGGAGGCAGAAGCAGTCAAGAGTAGTTTAGGGTTAGGCTAGGGTTAGGTTTAGGGTGAGGGCACAGCGTAGGGTATGGGTTAGGGTTAGGCTTAGGGTTAGTTTTAGGGTTAGGGCTAGGTTCAGGGTATGAGTTAGGATTAGGGTACGTGTTAAGTTTAGGGTATGGGTTAGGGTTAGGTAAGCGTTAGTGTTAGGGTATTTATTAAACCTATCCCACTCTCTAGATACCACTTAGCACTTAAAGGAATATTATTTGGGGTCCCGCCATGGAGAAGCTTTTAGACACTAGGATAAGATAAACAACACACACATTATAAAGAAATCACATTAGGATTTTCTTTTTAACCTGTTTCTTAAAACACTAGTGCTTAGGAAATGTACTGGAGGCAGAAGCAGTCAAGGGTAGTTTAGGGTTAGGGTTAGGGTTAGGGTACGGCTTAGGGTACACGTGAGGGTATGGTGTAGGGTATGGGTTAGGGTTAGGGTTAGGGTTAGTTTTAGGGTTAGGGCTAGGTTTAGGGTACGGGTTAGGATTAGGGTACGTGTTAGGGTTAGGTGATGGGTTAGGGTTAGGATACGTGTTAGGGTTAGGTTATTTATTAAACCTATCCCACGCTCTAGATACCACTTAGCACGTAAAGGAATATTATTTGGGGTCCAGCCATGGAGAAGCTTTTAGACACTAGGATAAGATTAAGAACACACACAATATAAAGAAATCACCTTACGATTTTCTTTTTTACCTGTTCCTTAAAACACTAGTGCTTAGGAAATCTACTGGAGGAAGAAGCAGTCAAGGGTAGTTTAGGGTTAGGGTTAGGGTTAGGGTTAGGGTTAGGTTACGGCTTAGGGTACGCGTGAGGGTATGGCATAGGGTATGGGTTAGGGTTAGGTGTAGGGTTAGTTTTAGGGTTAGGGCTAGGTTTAGGGTACGTGTTAGATTTAGGGTATGGGTTAGGGTTAGGTAAGCATTAGTGTTAGGGTATTTATTAAACCTATCCCACTCTCTAGATACCAGTTAGCACGTAAAGGAATCTTATTTGGGGTCCAGCCATGGAGAAGCTTTTAGACACTAGGATAAGATAAACAACAAACACATTATAAAGAAATCACATTAGGATTTTCTTTTTAAACTGTTCCTTAAAACACTAGTGCTTAGGAAATCTACTGGAGGCAGAAGCAGTCAAGGGTAGTTTAGGGTTAGGGTTAGGGTAAGGGTTAGGTTTAGGTTACGCCTTAGGGTACGCGTGAGGGTATGGCGTAGGGTATGGGTTAGGGTTAGGGTTAGTTTTAGGGTTAGGGCTAGGTTTAGGGTACGGGTTAGGATTAGGCTACGTGTTAAGGTTAGGTGATGGGTTAGGGTTAGGGTACGCGTTAGGGTTAGGGTACACGTTAGGGTTAGGGTATTTATTAAACCTATCCCACTCTCTAGATACCACTTAGTACGTAAAGGAATATTATTTGAGGTCCAGCCATGGAGAAGCTTTTAGACACTAGGATAAGATAAAGAACACACACATTATAAAGAAATCACATTAGGATTTTCTTTTTAACCTGTTCCTTAAAACACTAGTGCTTAGGAAATGTGCTGGAGAGAGAAGCAGTCAAGGGTAGTTTAGGGTTAGGGTTATGGTTAGGGTTAGGGTACAGGTTAGGGTACGGGTTAGGGTAGGGTACACTTTTAGGTAATTCCTAAAAGTGATATGATAGGATATGTGTGTTTTGCTTTCTCACTTACTACAAGTGGCGTGATTACGTCTAGACTCATCTATGGTGCTGCAAATGGCATTGTTTCATTGTTTCACCAGCTAATAATCCATCTGTACATGGAGGAGTTCTTCTTTGTCCACCCATCTGTTGGTGGACTTTTTGGTTACTTCCATATCTTGGCTATTGTAATACTGTGCAATGCAGATTTCCCTGCCTGTGTCTTTCCAATTCTGTCTTCTTAGATTGTAGGTCCAGGAGTGGGCCTGCTGGATCATATGGTAGCTCAATGTTTACCTTTTAAAGGCACCTCCATTCTGTTCTCTTTAGTGGCTCTTTCCAGGTTACGTCCCACATAAAGGTGAGGGTATGCATTTCTCCACAGCACCTTCAGCATTTATTCTTTGTAGTTTTTTGCTGATGGTTATTCTGACTGGTGTGAGCTGATACCTCTTTGTGGTTGAATTTGCATGTGTCTCATAATGCGTTGAAATTGAGCTTTAAGACATGTGCTTTTTATTTTTCCAGCTGTGATTAGAGCTTAGTTCTTCAAAGTGTTTACTTGAAGTATGTGTCACCTTTTGAAATATTTTGGCCATTACCTCCCTCAAGACATTTTGAGGGCAGGTTTCATTTACAGCCCTGCAGTACTAGTTCATATGAAGTGACCATTAGCTCAAGCTTTAAACCTGCTTTTGCAGGTAACGGCCAGAGGGCGGCAGCCTTTCTACGTTCCCCACGCTGGTACTAGGGAAACAGACCTACCAGCCAGTGGTGATAGGGTACGGGTGAGTGTATGGCGTAGGGTATGTGTTAGGGTTAGGTTTAGAGTTAAGGGTAGATTTAGGGTACGGTTTAGGATTAGGATACGTGTTAGGGTTAGGTTATGGGTTAGGGTTAAGGTACGCGTTAGAGTTAAGTTATTTATTAAACCTTTCCCACTCGCTATATACCAGTTAGCACGTAAAGGAATATTATTTGCAGTCCAGCCATGGAGAAGCATTTAGACACTAGGATAAGATAAAGAACACACACATTATAAAGAAATCACATTAGGATTTTCTTTTTAACCTGTTCCTTAAAACACTAGTGCTTAGGAAACCTACTGGATGCAGAAGCAGTCAAGGGTTAGGGTTAGGGTTAGGGTTATGTTTAGGGTTAGGGAACGGCTTAGGTTACGGGTTAGGCTTAGTGTTAGGTTTAGTGTTAGGGTTAGGGTACGGCTTAGGCTACGGCGAGGGTATGGTGTAGAGTATGGGTTAGGGTTAGTTTTAGGGTTAGGGCTAGGTTTAGGGTATGGTTTAGGATTAGGGTACGTGTTAGTGTTAGGTTATGGGTTAAGGTTAGGGTACGTGTTAGGGTTAGGGTATTTATTAAACCTATCCCACTCGCTATATACCACTTAGTACGTTAAGGAATATTATTTGGGGTCCAGCCATGGAGAAGCTTTTAGACACTAGGATAAGATTTAGAACACACACATTATAAAGAAATCACATTAGGATTTTCTTTTTAACCTGTTCCTTAAAACACTAGTGCTTAGGAAATCTACTGGAGGCAGAAGCAGTCAAGGGTAGTTTAGGGTTAGGGTTAGGGTTAAGGTTAGGGTTAGAGTATGGCTTAGAGTACGGGTTGGGGTACGGGTGAGCATACGGCATAGCGTATTGGTTAGGGTTAGGTTTACGTTTATGGTTAGGGCTAGGTTTATTGTACGGGTTAGGTTTACGGTACATGTTAGGGTTAGGATATGGGTTAGGGTTAGGGTACGTGTTAGGGTTAGGGTATTTATTAAACCTATTTCACTCTCTAGATACCACTTAGCACGTAAAGGAATATTATTTGTGGTCCAGCCATGGAGAAGCATTTAGACTCTAGGATCAGATTAAGAACACACACATTATAAAGAAATCACATTAGGATTTTCTTTTTAACCTGTTCCTTAAAACACTAGTGCTTAGGAAACCTACTGGAGGCAGAAGCATTCAAGGGTTAGGGTTAGGGTTAGGGTTAGGTTTAGGGTTAGGGTACGGCTTAGGTTACGGGTTAGGGTTAGTGTTAGGTTTAGTGTTAGGCTTAGGGTACGGCTTAGGCTACGGCGAGGGTATGGTGTAGAGTATGGGTTAGGGTTAGTTTTAGGGTTAGGGCTAGGTTTAGGGTATGGTTTAGGATTACGGTACGTGTTAGGGTTAGGTTATTGGTTAAGGTTAGGGTACGTGTTAGGGTTAGGGTATTTATTAAACCTATCCCACTCGCTAGATACCACTTAGCATGGTTAGGAATATTATTTGGGGTCCAGCCATGGAGATGATTTTAGACACTAGGATAAGATTAAGAACACACACATTATAAAGAAATCACATTAGGATTTTCTTTTTAACCTGTTCCTTAAAACACTAGTGCTTAGGAAATCTACTGGAGGCAGAAGCAGTCAAGGGTTAGGGTTAGGGTTAGTGTTAGGGTTAGGGTTAGTGTTAGGTTTAGGGTTAGGGTACGGCTTAGGTTACGGGTTAGGGTTAGTGTTAGGGTTGGGGTTAGGGTTAGGGTACGGCTTAGGGTACGGGCGAGGGTACGGTGTAGAGTATGGGTAGGTTTAGGGTTAGTTTTAGGTTTAGGGCTAGGGTTAGGGTACGTGTTAGGGTTAGGTTATGGGTTAGGGTTAGGGTACGTGTTAGGTTTAGGGTACTTATTAAACCTATCCCACTCGCTAGATACCACTTAGCACATAAAGGAATATTATTTGGGGTCCAGCCATGGAGAAGCTTTTAGACAGTAGGATAAGATTAAGAACTCACACATTATAAAGAAATCACATTAGGATTTTCTTTTTAACCTGTTCCTTAAAACACTAGTGCTTAGGAAATCTACTGGAGGCAGAAGCAGTCAAGGGTAGTTTAGGGTTAGGGTTAGGGTAAGGGTTAGGGTTCGGTTACGGCTTAGGGTACGCGTGAAGGTATGGCGTAGGGTATGGGTTAGGGTTAGTGTTAATTTTAGGGTTAGGGCTAGGTTTAGGGTATGGGTTAGGATTAGGCTACGTGTAAGGGTTAGGTGATGGGTTAGGGTTAGGGTACGCGTTAGGGTTAGGGTACACGTTAGGGTTAGGGTATTTATTAAACCTATCCCACTCTCTAGATACCACTTAGTACGTAAAGGAATATTATTTGAGGTCCAGCCATGGAGAAGCTTTTAGACACTAGGATAAGATAAAGAACACACACATTATAAAGAAATCACATTAGGATTTTCTTTTTAACCTGTTCCTTAAAACACTAGTGCTTAGGAAATGTGCTGGAGAGAGAAGCAGTCAAGGGTAGTTTAGGGTTAGGGTTAGGGTTCGGGTTAGGGTACAGGTTAGGGTACGGGTTAGGGTAGGGTACACTTTTAGGTAACTCCTAAAAGTGATATGATAGGATATGTGTGTTTTGCTTTCTCACTTACTACAAGTGGCGTGATTACGTCTAGACTCATCTATGGTGCTGCAAATGGCATTGTTTCATTGTTTCACCAGCTAATAATCCATCTGTACATGGAGGAGTTCTTCTTTGTCCACCCATCTGTTGGTGGACTTTTTGGTTACTTCCATATCTTGGCTATTGTAATACTGTGCAATGCAGATTTCCCTGCCTGTGTCTTTCCAATTCTGTCTTCTTAGATTGTAGGTCCAGGAGTGGGCCTGCTGGATCATATGGTAGCTCAATGTTTACCTTTTAAAGGCACCTCCATTCTGTTCTCTTTAGTGGCTCTTTCCAGGTTACGTCCCACATAAAGGTGAGGGTATGCATTTCTCCACAGCACCTTCAGCATTTATTCTTTGTAGTTTTTTGCTGATGGTTATTCTGACTGGTGTGAGCTGATACCTCTTTGTGGTTGAATTTGCATGTGTCTCATAATGCGTTGAAATTGAGCTTTAAGACATGTGCTTTTTATTTTTCCAGCTGTGATTAGAGCTTAGTTCTTCAAAGTGTTTACTTGAAGTATGTGTCACCTTTTGAAATATTTTGGCCATTACCTCCCTCAAGACATTTTGAGGGCAGGTTTCATTTACAGCCCTGCAGTACTAGTTCATATGAAGTGACCATTAGCTCAAGCTTTAAACCTGCTTTTGCAGGTAACGGCCAGAGGGCGGCAGCCTTTCTACGTTCCCCACGCTGGTACTAGGGAAACAGACCTACCAGCCAGTGGTGCTCTTCGGTTATAAATTAGAGTGGAATGTGCCCGGAGAAACCCACAGATGCTGATGTCTCCTTACATTTGTTTGTTTTTTAAATTTAATTTATAATTTTTACTGGAGTACTATTCCGTTGTATACATGGACCACTTCTTCTTGGTGCATTCCTCTGTTGATGGACATTTTTGTTGCTTCCATGTGTTGACTATGGTAAGTAATGCTGGCGTACAGGTTTGCCAGCCTGTGACTTTTTCATTCTCATTTTCTCGGGTGATAGGCTCAGCAGATGGTATGCTTGATTCACTGGTAGCTCAATGTTTACCTTTTCAAAGCACCTCCATTGTGTTTACAGTAATGGTTCTTACCACGTCCCCCTTAGAGCTCAGGGTACACATTTCTCCACAATCCCTTCAGCATGTATTGTTTGCAGCATTTTTGCTGATGGCCATTCTGACTGCTGTGAGCTGATAGGTATTTGTAATTTCGGTTTGCGTATCTTTCAAAATTCCTAAATTTTATCATTTTCCCACGCCTTTTTCTTTTCACTTAAAAGAAAAAACCGTGTGTACAATATACCTCTTGAAATTGTCTTCTTCGAAGGTTGCCCTCTTTTGAATTTTTTGGTCGATTTTTGACCCCAGAAATTTTTTGGAGGGCAGGTGTCATTTACAGAACTGCACGTTGGTGAATACTTAGTGACCTTTCCCAGTGGGTTTAAAGCTGCTGTTGTGGGAAACGGCCACAAGGAGGCAGCATTTCTCCATTCCCCAATCTGGGTACTAGGGCAGCAGAGCCTTTCTGGAAGTCGTTGTCCTAGGTTGTACATGAGAATGGAATTTTCCAGGAGAAAGCCGCATAAGTTTATGTCTCATTACTTCTTCTTGGTTTTTTAAATTTCTTTAATCAGAGTAAAGATTAGAATATTGTTTGTCCTAGGTGTACACAATCTGGTTCATTTGCACATTATGTATGTCTATTAATGTACAGATCCTCTTCCCATGTAAAATATTACAGTGTTCCATAGACCTCCCTTGCTATATGTTCGGTCTTTTTGATACATGTATATAATATGTATTTGTATACGTATAGTAACACTATTCTTTATTTATCAATTCCCCCCTCCTTTCCTTTTAGATGAGCATAGTTTGTTTTCTAAGCCCGTGAGTGTCTTTCTCTTTGGAAATATGTTCATTTGTGTCAGTTATTAGATAATGCCATAAGTGATATTATAGGATATAGGTCTTTTGCTTTCCGTCCTACTTCATGTTTTGTAATTATCTCCAGGCTCATGTATGGTGCCTCAAAGAGCAGTGCTTCAATGTTTTCCATGGCTAATATTCCATTGTGTACATGGACCACTTCTTCTTGGTGCATTCCTCTGTTGATGGACGTTTTCGTTGCTTCCAAGTGTTGCCTATGGTAACTATTGCTGGAGTGCAGGATTGCCAGCCTGTGACTTTTGGATTTTCATTTTCTCAGGTGATACACCCAGCAGTGGCTATGATTGATTGACTGGTATGGTAGCTCAATGTTACCTTTTCAAGGCACCTCAATTGTGCTTTCATTAGTGACTCTTACCCCGTCCCCCTTAGAATCGAGGGTACTCATTTCTCCACAATCACGTCAGCATTTATTGTTTGCAGCATTTTTGTCGAGGGCCATTCTGACTGCTGTGAGCTGATAGGTTTTTGTAATTTGGGTTGACATGTCTTTAAAAATTCCTAAAATTCATCATTTTTCCACGCCTTTTTCTTTTGTGTTAAAAGAAAAAAGAAAAAAAAAGTGTGAGTACAATCTACCTCTTCAAATTGTCTTTTTGGAAGGTTGCACTCTTGAATTTTTTGGTCGATTTTCGACCTCAGTATTTTTTGGAGGGCAGGTGTCATTTACAGAACTGAATTGGTGAATATTTAGTGACCTTTTGCAGTGGGTTTAAAGCTGCTGTTGTGGGAAACGGCCACAAGGAGGCAGCATTTCTCCATTCCCCAATCTGGGTACTAGGGCAGCAGAGCCGTTCTGGAAGTCGTTTACCTAGGTTGTAAATTTGAATGGAATGTGCCAGGAGAACCACCCATAAGTTTATGTCTCATTACTTCTAGTTCGTTGTTTTAATTTTTTACATTGGGGTAATGGTTCGAATGTTGTTTGTCCAAGGTGTACACACTCTGGTTCATTTACACATTATATATATCTATTTATGTAGAGATCCTCTTCCCATGTAAATTATTACAGAGTGTTCCGTCAACCTCCCTTGCTATATGGTCGGTCTTTTTGATATATGTATATAATATGAATTTGTATACAGATGGTAACGCTAATCTTCATTTATCCATTCCCCCCACCTTTCCTTTTAGGTAAGCATAGTTTTTTTTAATAAGTCTGTGATTGCCTTTCCCTGTGGAAATATGTTCATTTGTGTCAGTTATTAGATAACGCCTATAAGTGATTTCATAGGATATAGGACTTTTGCTTTCCGACTTCCCTCATGTTCTGTGATTATCTCCAAGATCATCTATGGTGCCTCAAAGAGCAGTGTTTCATTGTTTTCCATGGCTAGTATTCATTGTGTACATGGACCACTTTTCTTTATCCCTTCATCTGTTGATGGACATTTTGGTTGCTTCACTGTCTTGTCTATTGTGAATAAGGCTGCAGTGCAGCTTTTGCAGCCAGGGTCTTCTTGATTCTGGTCTTCTCAGGTGAGAGGCCCATTGGTGCGCCTGCTGGATTGAATGGTACCTCAATTTTTCCTTTTAAACGCAGCTCCTTTCTGTTCTCATTATTGGCTGTTAACCACTTTACATCTCACCAGCAGCTAGAGGGTACACAGTTCTCTAAACCTCTTCAGCATTGATTGTTTGTAGGCTTTTTGCTGATGGTCAGTCGACTGGTGTGAGTTGAAAACTTTTTGTAGATTAGATTGCATGAGTCTAATACTTCCTGAGGTTGAGCTTTTATCCATTTTCCTTTTTTTAAAAAGAGAGTGAGTAAAACTTACCTCTTCATACTATCTTCTTGAAAATGTTGCCTGTTTTGAATTGTTTTATCCATTCCCTAACTGAGCACAATTTTGAGGGCAGGTGTCCTATACAGGCCTGAGTCCTTGTGAATGTTAAGTGACCATTAGCTGTGGGATAAAAGCTGCTCTTGCGGGAATGGGCCACAAGGCGGCAGCATTTCTCCTTTACCCAATCTGGTTACTAGGGCAACAGAGCCTTACTGGAAGTGGTGTTCTAGGTTGTAAATTAGAATGGAATGTGCCAGGAAAAAGCACTTTAAGTTTATGTCTCATTACTTCTTGTTCGTATTTTTAACTTAATTTTTACTTTTTATCACAGCAAACTTGATTACAATGTTTTGTTTGTTCTCGGTGTGCAAGATGTGCTTCTTTCACACATATACATATATCTATTCTTCTTCAGATCCTTTTCCCATGTAGGTTATGACACAATGTTTAGTAGTCTTACCTTGGTATTCCATAGATCTTTGGTGATTATATATTTCACATGTGTTTGTATCTCTCCGTTAACCTCAGTATGGTAGTGTATCCAATCCTCACACCTTTCCATTTGGCGAACCATAAGTTTTAGTACTGAATCTGTGATTGCCTTTCTCTGTGGAAATATCTTCGTTTGTTTCAATTTTTAGGTAACACCTGTATGTGATATGATAGGATATGTGTCATTCACTGTCTCACTTACTAAAAGTTGCGTGATTATTTCTAGTCTCATCTATGGTGCTGCCAATGGCATTGTTTCATTTTTTCGCTAGCTCATATTCCATGTGTACATGTAGCAGTTCTTCTTTGTCCACCCATCTGTCGGTGGACTTTTTGGTTACTTCCATATCTTGGCTATTGTAATACTATGCAATGCAGATTTGCCTGCCTGTGTCTTTCCAATTCTGTCTTCTTAGGTTTTAGTTCCAGGAATGGGTGTGTTGGATCATATGGTAGCTCAATGTTTACCTTTCAAAGGCACCTCCATTCTGTTCTCCTTAGTGGCTCTTTCCAGGTTACGTCCCACGTAAAGTTGAGGGTATGCACTTCTCCACAGCACCTTCAGCATTTATTCTTTGTAGTTTTTTGCTGATGGTTATTCTGACTGGTGTGAGCTGATACCTCTTTGTGGTTGAATTTGCATGTGTCTCATAATGCGTTGAAATTGAGCTTTAAGACATGTGCTTTTTATTTTTCCAGCTGTGATTAGAGCTTAGTTCTTCAAAGTGTTTACTTGAAGTATGTGTCACCTTTTGAAATATTTTGGCCATTACCTCCCTCAAGACATTTTGAGGGCAGGTTTCATTTACAGCCCTGCAGTACTAGTTCATATGAAGTGACCATTAGCTCAAGCTTTAAACCTGCTTTTTCAGGTAACGGCCAGAGGGCAGCAGCCTTTCTACGTTCCCCACGCTGGTACTAGGGAAACAGACCTACCAGCCAGTGGTGATAGGGTACGGGTGAGTGTATGGCGTAGGGTATGGGTTAGGGTTAGGTTTAGGGTTAAGGGTAGGTTTAGGGTACGGTTTAGGATTAGGATACGTATTAGGGTTAGGTTATGAGTTAGGGTTAAGGTACGCGTTAGGGTTAAGTTATTTATTAAACCTTTCCCACTCGCTATATACCAGTTAGCACGTAAGGGAATATTATTTGAGGTCCAGCCATGGAAAAGCTTTTAGACACTAGGATAAGATAAAAAACACACACATTATAAAGAAATCACATTAGGATTTTCTTTTTAACCTGTTCCTTAAAACACTAGTGCTTAGGAAATGTGCTGGAGAGAGAAGCAGTCAAGGGTAGTTTAGGGTTAGGGTTAGGGTTAGGGTTAGGGTACAGGTTAGGGTACGGGTTAGGGTACGGGTTAGGGTAGAGGTGAGGCTATGGCGTAGGGTATGGCTTAGGGTTAGGGTTAGGGTTAAGGGTAGGTTTAGGGTACGGTTTAGGGTTAGGGTACGTGTTAGGGTTAAGTTATTTATTAAACCTATCCCACTCGCTACATACCACTTAGCACGTAAAGTAGTATTATTTGGAGTCTAGCCATGGAGAAGCTTTTAGACAGTAGGATAAGATTAAGAACTCACACATTATAAAGAAATCACATTAGGATTTTCTTTTTAACCTGTTCCTTAAAACACTAGTGCTTAGGAAACCTACTGGAGGCAGAAGCAGTCAAGGGTTAGGGTTAGGGTTAGGGTTAGGTTTAGGGTTAGGGTACGGCTTAGGTTACGGGTTAGGGTTAGTGTTAGGTTTAGTGTTAGGCTTAGGGTACGGCTTAGGCTACGGCGAGGGTATGGTGCAGAGTATGGGTTAGGGTTAGTTTTAGGGTTAGGGCTAGGTTTAGGGTATGGTTTAGGATTAGGGTACGTGTTAGGGTTAGGTTATTGGTTAAGGTTAGGGTACGTGTTAGGGTTAGGGTATTTATTAAACCTATCCCACTCGCTAGATACCACTTAGCATGTTAAGGAATATTATTTGGGGTCCAGCCATGGAGAAGCTTTTAGACACTAGGATAAGATTAAGAACACACACATTATAAAGAAATCACATTAGGATTTTCTTTTTACCCTGTTCCTTAAAACACTAGTGCTTAGGAAATGTACTGGAGGCAGAAGCAGTCAAGAGTAGTTTAGGGTTAGGCTAGGGTTAGGTTTAGGGTGAGGGCACAGCGTAGGGTATGGGTTAGGGTTAGGCTTAGGGTTAGTTTTAGGGTTAGGGCTAGGTTCAGGGTATGAGTTAGGATTAGGGTACGTGTTAAGTTTAGGGTATGGGTTAGGGTTAGGTAAGCGTTAGTGTTAGGGTATTTATTAAACCTATCCCACTCTCTAGATACCACTTAGCACTTAAAGGAATATTATTTGGGGTCCCGCCATGGAGAAGCTTTTAGACACTAGGATAAGATAAACAACACACACATTATAAAGAAATCACATTAGGATTTTCTTTTTAACCTGTTTCTTAAAACACTAGTGCTTAGGAAATGTACTGGAGGCAGAAGCAGTCAAGGGTAGTTTAGGGTTAGGGTTAGGGTTAGGGTACGGCTTAGGGTACACGTGAGGGTATGGTGTAGGGTATGGGTTAGGGTTAGGGTTAGGGTTAGTTTTAGGGTTAGGGCTAGGTTTAGGGTACGGGTTAGGATTAGGGTACGTGTTAGGGTTAGGTGATGGGTTAGGGTTAGGATACGTGTTAGGGTTAGGTTATTTATTAAACCTATCCCACGCTCTAGATACCACTTAGCACGTAAAGGAATATTATTTGGGGTCCAGCCATGGAGAAGCTTTTAGACACTAGGATAAGATTAAGAACACACACAATATAAAGAAATCACCTTACGATTTTCTTTTTTACCTGTTCCTTAAAACACTAGTGCTTAGGAAATCTACTGGAGGAAGAAGCAGTCAAGGGTAGTTTAGGGTTAGGGTTAGGGTTAGGGTTAGGGTTAGGTTACAGCTTAGGGTACGCGTGAGGGTATGGCATAGGGTATGGGTTAGGGTTAGGTGTAGGGTTAGTTTTAGGGTTAGGGCTAGGTTTAGGGTACGTGTTAGATTTAGGGTATGGGTTAGGGTTAGGTAAGCATTAGTGTTAGGGTATTTATTAAACCTATCCCACTCTCTAGATACCAGTTAGCACGTAAAGGAATCTTATTTGGGGTCCAGCCATGGAGAAGCTTTTAGACACTAGGATAAGATAAACAACAAACACATTATAAAGAAATCACATTAGGATTTTCTTTTTAAACTGTTCCTTAAAACACTAGTGCTTAGGAAATCTACTGGAGGCAGAAGCAGTCAAGGGTAGTTTAGGGTTAGGGTTAGGGTAAGGGTTAGGTTTAGGTTACGCCTTAGGGTACGCGTGAGGGTATGGCGTAGGGTATGGGTTAGGGTTAGGGTTAGTTTTAGGGTTAGGGCTAGGTTTAGGGTACGGGTTAGGATTAGGCTACGTGTTAAGGTTAGGTGATGGGTTAGGGTTAGGGTACGCGTTAGGGTTAGGGTACACGTTAGGGTTAGGGTATTTATTAAACCTATCCCACTCTCTAGATACCACTTAGTACGTAAAGGAATATTATTTGAGGTCCAGCCATGGAGAAGCTTTTAGACACTAGGATAAGATAAAGAACACACACATTATAAAGAAATCACATTAGGATTTTCTTTTTAACCTGTTCCTTAAAACACTAGTGCTTAGGAAATGTGCTGGAGAGAGAAGCAGTCAAGGGTAGTTTAGGGTTAGGGTTATGGTTAGGGTTAGGGTACAGGTTAGGGTACGGGTTAGGGTAGGGTACACTTTTAGGTAATTCCTAAAAGTGATATGATAGGATATGTGTGTTTTGCTTTCTCACTTACTACAAGTGGCGTGATTACGTCTAGACTCATCTATGGTGCTGCAAATGGCATTGTTTCATTGTTTCACCAGCTAATAATCCATCTGTACATGGAGGAGTTCTTCTTTGTCCACCCATCTGTTGGTGGACTTTTTGGTTACTTCCATATCTTGGCTATTGTAATACTGTGCAATGCAGATTTGCCTGCCTGTGTCTTTCCAATTCTGTCTTCTTAGATTGTAGGTCCAGGAGTGGGCCTGCTGAATCATATGGTAGCTCAATGTTTACCTTTTAAAGACGCCTCCATTCGGTTCTCTTTAGTGGCTCTTTCCAGGTTACGTCCCACAGAAACTTGAGGGTACGCATTTCTCCACAGCACCTTCAGCCTTTATTCTTTGTAGTCTTTTGCTGATGGTTATTCTGACTGGTTTGAGCTGATACCTCTTTGTGGTTGAATTTGCATGTGTCTCATAATGCGTTGAAATTGAGCTTTAAGACATGTGCTTTTTATTTTTCCAGCTGTGATTAGAGCTTAGTTCTTCAAAGTGTTTACTTGAAGTATGTGTCACCTTTTGAAATATTTTGGCCATTACCTCCCTCAAGACATTTTGAGGGCAGGTTTCATTTACAGCCCTGCAGTACTAGTTCATATGAAGTGACCACTAGCTCAAGCTTTAAACCTGCTTTTGCAGGTAACGGCCAGAGGACAGCAGCCTTTCTACATTCCCCACGCTGGTACTAGGGAAACAGACCTACCAGCCAGTGGTGATAGGGTACGGGTGAGTGTATGGCGTAGGATATGTGTTAGGGTTAGGTTTAGGGTTAAGGGTAGGTTTAGGGTATGGTTTAGGATTAGGATACGTGTTAGGGTTAGGTTATGGGTTAGGGTTAAGGTACGCGTTAGGGTTAAGTTATTTATTAAACCTTTCCCACTCGCTACATACCAGTTAGCACGTAAAGGAATATTATTTGCGGTCCAGCCATGGAGAAGCATTTAGACACTAGGATAAGATTAAGAACACACACATTATAAAGAAATCACATTAGGATTTTCTTTTTAACCTGTTCCTTAAAACACTAGTGCTTAGGAAATGTGCTGGAGAGAGAAGCAGTCAAGGGTAGTTCAGGGTTAGGGTTAGGGTTCGGGTTAGGGTACAGGTTAGGGTACGGGTTAGGGTAGGTTACACTTTTAGGTAACTCCTGAAAGTGATATGATAGGATATGTGTGTTTTGCTTTCTCTCTTACTACAAGTGGCGTAATTACGTCTAGACTCATCTATGGTGCTGCAAATGGCATTGTTTCATTGTTTCACCAGCTAATAATCCATCTGTACATGGAGGAGTTCTTCTTTGTCCACCCATCTGTTGGTGGACTTTTTGGTTACTTCCATATCTTGGCTATTGTAATACTCTGCAATGCAGATTTGCCTGCCTGTGTCTTTCCAATTCTGTCTTCTTAGATTGTAGGTCCAGGAGTGGGCCTGCTGAATCATATGGTAGCTCAATGTTTACCTTTTAAAGGCACCTCCATTCTGTTCTCTTTAGTGGCTCTTTCCAGTTTACGTCCCACATAAAGTTGAGGGTATGCATTTCTCCACAGCACCTTCAGCATTTATTCTTTGTAGTTTTTTGCTGATGGTTATTCTGACTGGTGTGAGCTGATACCTCTTTGTGGTTGAATTTGCATGTGTCTCATAATGCGTTGAAATTTAGCTTTAAGGCATGTCCTTTTTATCTTTCCAGCTGTGATTACCCCTTAGTTCTTCAAAGTGTTTTCTTAAAGTATGTGTCACATTTTGAAATATTTTGGCCATTACCTCCCTCAAGACATTTTGAGGGCAGGTTTCATTTACAGTCCTGCAGTACCTGTTCATATGAAATGACGATTAGCACAGGCTTTAAACCTGCTTTTGCAGGTAACTGCCAGAGGGCGCCAGCCTTTCTATTTTCCCCTCCCTGGTAACTAAGGAAAAGCCCTTGCAGCCTGTGGTGTTTCTCGGTTACAAATTAGAGTGGAGTGTGCCCGGACTAACGCACAAAAGCTGATGTCTCCTTACTTTTGTTGGATTTTTAAATTTAATTTTTATTTGAGTAATATTCCATTGTGTACATGGACCACTTCTACTTTGTGCATTCCTCGATTGATGGACATTTTCATTGCTTCCAAGTGTTGGGTATGGTAAATATTGTTGGAGTGCAGGATTGCCAGCCTGTGACATTTTGATTCTCACTTTCTCAGGTAATAGGCCCAGCAGTGGGTGTGATTGATTGACTGGTAGCACAGTGTTTCCCTTTTTAAAACACCTTTGTTGTGTTTTCATTAGTGGCTCTTATCACGTCCCCCGTAGAATCGAAGGTACGCATTTCTCCACAATCGCTTCAGCATTTATTGTTTGAAGCATTTATGCTAATGGCCCTTCTGGCTGCTGTGATCGGATAGGTTTTTGTAATTTGGGTTTGCATGTCTTTGAAATTTGTAAAACTCATCATTTTTCTACGCCGTTTTCTTTTCTGTTAAAAAAAGGAAACAATTGTGAGTACAATATAACTCTTGAAATTGTCTTCTTGGAAGGTTGCCCTCTTTTGAATTTTTTGGTCGATTTTCCACCCCAGAATTTTTTTACAGGGCAGGTGTCATTTACCGAACTGCAAGTTTGGTGAATATTTAGTGACCTTTAGCAATGGGTTTAAAGCTGCTGTTGTGGGAAGTGGCCTCAAGGAGGCAGCATTTCTCCATTCCCCAAACTGGGTACTAGGGCAGTAGAGCCTTTCTGGAAGTCGTGTTCCTATGATGTAAATTTCATTGGAATGTGCATGGAGAAACACCCGTAAGTTTATGTCTCATTATTCCTTCTTGGTTTTTAAATTTTTTTTAATTGGGGTAAAGGTTAGAATTTTGTTTCTCCTAGGGGTACACAATCTGGTTCATTTGTACATTATATATGTCTAATCTACAGATCCTCTTCCCATGTAAAATATTACAGAGTGTTCCATAGACTTCCCTTGCTATATGGTCGGTCTTTTTAAAATATGTATATAATATGTATTTGGATATGTATAGTAACAGTAACCTCATTTATCCATTCCCCCACCTTTCCTTTTAGATGAGCATAGTTGGTTTTCTAAGTCTGTGAGTGTCTTCACCAACGTGCAGTTCTGTAAATGACACCTGCCCTTCAAAAAATTTCTGGGGTCAAAAATCGACCAAAAAATTCAAAAGAGGGCAACCTTCGAAGAAGACAATTTCAAGAGGTATATTGTACACACGGTTTTTTCTTTTAAGTGAAAAGAAAAAGGCGTGGGAAAATGATAAAGTTTAGGAATTTTGAAAGATACGCAAACCGAAATTACAAATACCTATCAGCTCACAGCAGTCAGAATGGCCATCAGCAAAAATGCTGCAAACAATACATGCTGAAGGGATTGTGGAGAAATGTGTACCCTGAGCTCTAAGGGGGACGTGGTAAGAACCATTCCTGTAAACACAATGGAGGTGCTTTGAAAAGGTAAACATTGAGCTACCAGTGAATCAAGCATACCATCTGCTGAGCCTATCACCTGAGAAAATGAGAATCAAAAAGTCACAGGCTGGCAAACCTGTACGCCAACAATACTTACCATAGTCAACACATGGAAGCAACAAAAATGTCCATCAACAGAGGAATGCACCAAGAAGAAGTGGTCCATGTATACAACGGAATAGTACTCCAGTAAAAAATGTAAATTAAATTTAAAAAACAAACAAATGTAAGGAGACATCAGCAACTGTGGGTTTCTCCGGGCACATTCCACTCTAATTTATAACCGAAGAACACCACTGGCTGGTAGGTCTGTTTCCCTAGTACCAGCGTGGGGAACGTAGAAAGGCTGCCGCCCTCTGGCCGTTACCTGCAAAAGCAGGTTTAAAGCTTGAGTTAATGGTCACTTCATATGAACTAGTACTGCAGGGCTGTAAATGAAACCTGCCCTCAAAATGTCTTGAGGGAGGTAATGGCCAAACTATTTCAAAAGGTGACACATACTTCAAGTAAACACTTTGAAGAACTAAGCTCTAATCACAGCTGGAAAAATAAAAAGCACATGTCTTAAAGCTCAATTTCAACGCATTATGAGACACATGCAAATTCAACCACAAAGAGGTATCAGCTCAAACCAGTCAGAATAACCATCAGCAAAAAAACTACAAAGAATAAATGCTGAAGGTGCTGTGGAGAAGTGCATACCCTCAACTTTACGTGGGACGTAACCTGGAAAGAGCCACTAAAGAGAACAGAATGGAGGTGCCTTTAAAAGGTAAACATTGAGCTACCATATGATCCAACAGACCCATTCCTGGAACTATAACCTAAGAAGACAGAATTGGAAAGACACAGGCAGGCAAACCTGCATTGCATAGTATTACAATAGCCAAGATATGGAAGTAACCAAAAAGTCCACCGACAGATGGGTGGACAAAGAAGAACTGCTACATGTACACATGGAATATGAGCTAGCGAAAAAATGAAACAATGCCATTTGCAGCACCACAGATGAGTCTAGAAGTAATCACGCAACTTGTAGTAAGTGAGACAGCGAAAGACACATATCCTATTATATCACATACAGGTGTTACCTAAAAATTGAAGCAAACGAAGATATTTCCACAGAGAAAGGCAATCACAGATTCAGTACAAAAACTTATGCTTCGCCAAATGGAAAGGTGTGAGGATTGGATACACTACCATATTGAGGTTGACGGAGAGATACAAACACATGTGAAATATATAATCACCAAAGATCTACGGAATACCAAGGGAAGACTACTCAACATTGTGTCATAACCTACATGGGAAAAGGATCTGAAGAAGAATAGATATATGTATATGTGTGAAAGAAGCACATCTTGCACACCTAGAACAAACAAAACATTGTAATCAAGTTTGCTGTGATAAAAAATAAAAATTAACTTAAAACTACGAACAAGAAGTAATGAGACATAAACTTAAAGGGCTTTTTCCTGGCACATTCCATTCTAATTTACAACCTAGAACACCACTTCCAGTAAGGCTCTGTTGCCCTAGTAACCAGATTTGGTAAAGGAGAAATGCTGCCGCCTTGTGGCCCATTCCCGCAAGAGCAGCTTTTAACCCACAGCTAATGGTCACTTAACATTCACAAGGACTCAGGGCTGTAAAGGACACCTGCCCTCAAAATTGTGCTGAGGTAGGGAATGGATAAAACAATTCAAAACAGGCAACATTTTCAAGAAGATAGTATGAAGAGGTAAGTTTTACTCACTCTCTTTTTAAAAAAAGGAAAATGGATAAAAGCTCAACCTCAGGAAGTATTAGACTCATGCAATCTAATCTACAAAAATTTTCAACTCACACCAGTCGACTGACCATCAGCAAAAAGCCTACAAACAATCAATGCTGAAGAGGTTTTAGAGAACTCTGTACCCTCTAGCTGCTGGTGAGATGTAAAGTGGTTAACAGCCAATAATGAGAACAGAAAGGAGCTGCGTTTAAAAGGAGAAATTGAGGTACCATTCAATCCAGCAGGCGCACCAATGGGCCTCTCACCTGAGAAGACCAGAATCAAGAAGACCCGGGCTGCAAAAGCTGCACTGCAGCCTTATTCACAATAGACAAGACAGTGAAGCAACCAAAATGTCCATCAACGGATGAAGGGATAAACAAGAAGTGGTCCATGTACACAATGAATACTAGCCATGGAAAACCATGAAACACTGCTCTTTGAGGCACCATAGATGATCTTGGAGATAATCACAGAACATGAGGGAAGTCGGAAAGCAAAAGTCCTATATCCTATGAAATCACTTATAGGCGTTATCTAATAACTGACACAAATGAACATATTTCCACAGGGAAAGGCAATCACAGACTTATAAAAAAAAACTATGCTTACCTAAAAGGAAAGCTGGGGGGAATGGATAAATGAAGATTAGCGTTACCATCTGTATACAAATTCATATTATATACATATATCAAAAAGACCGACCATATAGCAAGGGAGGTTGATGGAACACTCTGTAATAATTTACATGGGAAGAGGATCTCTACATAAATAGATATATATAATGTGTAAATGAACCAGAGTGTGTACACCTTGGACAAACAACATTCGAACCATTACCCCAATGTAAAAAATTAAAACAACGAACTAGAAGTAATGAGACATAAACTTATGGGTGGTTTTCCTGGCACATTCCATTCAAATTTACAACCCAGGTAAACGACTTCCAGAACAGCTCTGCTGCCCTAGTACCCAGATTGGGGAATGGAGAAATGCTGCCTCCTTGTGGCCGTTTCCCACAACAGCAGCTTTAAACCCACTGCAAAAAGTCACTAAATATTCACCAATTCAGTTCTGTAAATGTCACCTGCCCTCCAAAAAATACTGAGGTCGAAAATCGAACAAAAAATTCAAGAGTGCAACCTTCCAAAAAGAAAATTTGAAGAGGTAGATTGTACTCACACTTTTTTTTCTTTTTTCTTTTAACACAAAAGAAAAAGGCGTGGAAAAATGATGAATTTTAGGAATTTTTAAAGACATGTCAACCCAAATTACAAAAACCTATGAGCTAACACCAGTCAGAATGGCCCTCGACAAAAATGCTGCAAACAATAAATGCTGACGTGATTGTGGAGAAATGAGTACCCTCGATTCTAAGGGGGACGTGGTAAGAGCCACTAATGAAAGCACAATTGAGGTGCCTTGAAAAGGTAACATTGAGCTACCATACCAGTCAATCAATCATACCCACTGCTGGGTGTATCACCTGAGAAAATGAAAATCCAAAAGTCACAGGCTGGCAATCGTGCACTCCAGCAATAGTTACCATAGGCAACACTTGGAAGCAACGAAAACGTCCATCAACAGAGGAATGCACCAAGAAGAAGTGGTCCATGTCCACAATGGAATATTAGCCATGGAAAACATTGAAGCACTGCTCTTTGAGGCACCATACATGAGCCTGGAGATAATCACAAAACATGAAGTAGGACGGAAAGCAAAAGACCTATATCCTATAATATCACTTATGGCATTATGTAATAACTGACACAAATGAACATATTTCCAAAGAGAAAGACACTCACGGGCTTAGAAAACAAACTATGCTCATCTAAAAGGAAAGGAGGGGGGAATTGATAAATGAAGAATAGTGTTACTATACGTATACAAATACATATTATATACATGTATCAAAAAGACCGAACATATAGCAAGGGAGGTCTATGGAACACTGTAATATTTTACATGGGAAGAGGATCTGTACATTAATAGACGTAGATAATGTACAAATGAACCAGATTGTGTACACCTAGGAAAAACAATATTCTAATCTTTACTCTGATTAAAAAAATGTAAAAACCCAAGAAGAAGTAATGAGACATAAACTTATGGGGATTTCTCCTGGCAAATTCCATTCTCATTTACAACCTAGGACAACGACTTCCAGAAAGGCTCTGCTGCCCTAGTACCCAGATTGGGGAATGGAGAAATGCTGCCTCCTTGTGGCCGTTTCCCACAACAGCAGCTTTAAACCCACTGCGAAAGGTCACTAAATATTCACCAACTTGCAGTTCTGTAAATGACACCTGCCCTCCAATAAATTTCTGGGGTCAAAAATCGACGAAAAAATTGAAAAGAGGGCAACCTTCGAAGAAGACAATTTCAAGAGGTATATTGTACACACGGTTTTTTCTTTTAAGTGAAAAGAAAAAGGCGTGGGAAAATGATAAAGTTTAGGAATTTTTAAAGATAGGCAAACAGAAATTACAAATACCTATCAGCTCACAGCAGTCAGAATGGCCATCAGCAAAAATGCTGCGAACAATACATGCTGAAGGGATTGTGGAGAAATGTGTACCCTGAGCTCTAAGGGGGACGTGGTAAGAACCATTACTGTAAACATAATGGAGGTGCTTTGAAAAGGTAAACATTGAGCTACCAGTGAATCAAGCATACCATCTGCTGAGCCTATCACCTGAGAAAATGAGAATCAAAAAGTCACAGGCTGGCAAACCTGTACGCCAGCAATACTTACCATAGTCAACACATGGAAGCAACAAAAATGTCCATCAACAGAGGAATGCACCAAGAAGAAGTGGTCCATGTATACAACGGAATAGTACTCCAGTAAAAAATGTAAATTAAATTTAAAAAACAAACAAATGTAAGGAGACATCAGCAACTGTGGGTTTCTCTGGGCACATTCCACTCTAATTTAAAACCGAAGAACACCACTGGCTGGTAGGTCTGTTTCCCTAGTACCAGCGTGGGGAACGTAGAAAGGCTGCCGCCCTCTGGCCGTTACCTGCAAAAGCAGGTTTAAAGCTTGAGTTAATGGTCACTTCATATGAACTAGTACTGCAGGGCTGTAAATGAAACCTGCCCTCAAAATGTCTTGAGGGAGGTAATGGCCAAAATATTTCAAAAGGTGACACATACTTCAAGTAAACACTTTGAAGAACTAAGCTCTAATCACAGCTGGAAAAATAAAAAGCACATGTCTTAAAGCTCAATTTCAACGCATTATGAGACACATGCAAATTCAACCACAAAGAGGTATCAGCTCAAACCAGTCAGAATAACCATCAGCAAAAAAACTACAAAGAATAAATGCTGAAGGTGCTGTGGAGAAGTGCATACCCTCAACTTTACGTGGGACGTAACCTGGAAAGAGCCACTAAAGAGAACAGAATGGAGGTGCCTTTAAAAGGTAAACATTGAGCTACCATATGATCCAACAGACCCATTCCTGGAACTATAACCTAAGAAGACAGAATTGGAAAGACACAGGCAGGCAAATCTGCATTGCATAGTATTACAATAGCCAAGATATGGAAGTAACCAAAAAGTCCACCGACAGATGGGTGGACAAAGAAGAACTGCTACATGTACACATGGAATATGAGCTAGCGAAAAAATGAAACAATGCCATTTGCAGCACCACAGATGAGTCTAGAAGTAATCACGCAACTTGTAGTAAGTGAGACAGCTAAAGACACATATCCTATCATATCACATACAGGTGTTACCTAAAAATTGAAACAAACGAAGATATTTCCACAGAGAAAGGCAATCACAGATTCAGTACAAAAACTTATGCTTCGCCAAATGGAAAGGTGTGAGGATTGGATACACTACCATATTGAGGTTAACGGAGAGATACAAACACATGTGAAATATATAATCACCAAAGATCTACGGAATACCAAGGGAAGACTACTCAACATTGTGTCATAACCTACATGGGAAAAGGATCTGAAGAAGAATAGATATATGTATATGTGTGAAAGAAGCACATCTTGCACACCTATAACAAACAAAACATTGTAATCAAGTTTGCTGTGATAAAAAATAAAAATTAACTTAAAACTGCGAACAAGAAGTAATGAGACATAAACTTAAAGGGCTTTTTCCTGGCACATTCCATTCTAATTTACAACCTAGAACAACACTTCCAGTAAGGCTCTGTTGCCCTAGTAACCAGATTTGGTAAAGGAGAAATGCTGCCGCCTTGTGGCCCATTCCCGCAAGTGCAGCTTTTAACCCACAGCTAATGGTCACTTAACATTCACAAGGACTCAGGCTTGTAAAGGACACCTGCCCTCAAAATTGTGCTGAGGTAGGGAATGGATAAAACAATTCAAAACAGGAAACATTTTCAAGAAGATAGTATGAAGAGGTAAGTTTTACTCACTCTCTTTTTAGAAAAAGGAAAATGGATAAAAGCTCAACCTCAGGAAGTATTAGACTCATGCAATCTAATCTACAAAAAGTTTTTAACTCACACCAGTCGAGTGACCGTCAGCAAAAAGCCTACAAACAATCAATGTTGAAGAGGTTTTAGAGAATTGTGTACCCTCTAGCTGCTGGTGAGATGTAAAGTGGTTAACAGCCAATAATGAGAACAGAAAGGAGCTGCGTTTAAAAGGAGAAATTGAGGTACCATTCAATCCAGCAGGCGCACCAATGGGCCTCTCACCTGAGAAGACCAGAATCAAGAAGACCCGGGCTGCAAAAGCTGCACTGCAGCCTTATTCACAATAGACAAGACAGTGAAGCAACCAAAATGTCCATCAACGGATGAAGGGATAAACAAGAAGTGGTCCATGTACACAATGAATACTAGCCATGGAAAACCATGAAACACTGCTCTTTGAGGCACCATAGATGATCTTGGAGATAATCACAGAACATGAGGGAAGTCGGAAAGCAAAAGTCCTATATCCTATGAAATCACTTATAGGCGTTATCTAATAACGGGCACAAATGAACATATTTCCACAGGGAAATTTAAGTGGAACATAACCTGAAAGAGCCAATAATGAGAACTGAATGGTGGTGTCTTTAAAACGTACACACTGAGCTACCATAGGATACAGTAAGCCCACTCCTTGGCCTATAACATAAGAAGATAGAACTAGAAAGACACAGGCAAACAAATGTGCATTGCAGCAGTATTACAATAGCCAAGACATGGAGGCAACCAAAAAGTCCATCAAGAGGTGCGTGGCCAAAGAAGAACTGGTACACGTACAGATGGAATATTAGCCAGGGAAAAAAAGGAAACAATGCCATTTGCAGCACTACGTATGATTCTCGAGGTAATCAGGCAAATTGTACTAAGTCAGAAAGCAAAAGTCACATATCCTATAATATCACTTATAGGTGTTAGCTAAAAATTGATACCAATGAAGATATTTCCACAGAGAAATGCAATCACAGATTCATTAAACAAACTTATGGTTCACCAAATGGAAAGGTGTGAGGATTGGATACATTAGGATATTGGGGTTAACATAGATATAGAAACACATGTGAAATATGTAATCACCAAAGACCTACGGAATACCAAGAGAAGATTACTCAACATTGTGTCATACCCTACATGGTAAAATGATCCAAAGAAGAATAGATATATGTATATGTTTAAAAGAACCACATCTTGCACACCTAGAAGAAACAAAACATTTTAATCAAATTTGTTCTGATAAAAAATAAAAATTAAATTATAAAAAGAACAAGAAGTAATGAGACATAAACTTAAGGGGCTTTTTGCTGGCACATTGCATCATAATTTACAACCAGAACATGACTTCCATTAAGGCTCTGTCATCACTAATAAAGCAGCTTTATAAGCAATGTTGAAGATAGCTTAAAAGAAGTCTCACTAATTATTGATAGTAACAAGAAAACAAAGTAAAGTAAAAATCTCACTGCAAAAAGTATACATAGAGTAAGGATAGTAGATCAAACACTTATTAAACTTCTGTAAAGAATAAAAGACAACAGTAGTATGTTTTTTTAAAAAGAGAGGGCCCAAATAAATCTGAAATGAAAGAGATGATGTTACAACAGACACCACAGAAATACAAAGTATCCTAAGATACACACAGCGTAACTCAGGGCTCAGACTGGACAGAGTCCACTCTCCTGTCCCCTGTACATGACTTACAGGAGCCTCAGAAACTGAGGAGGGGGTCCCTGAGGAGAGGCTCAAGATAGAATACGGTAGGCATTAACATGGCTGCATTCATCTTAAACATGCCTGAACTACATTCACACGAGATGATTTTGTCCTGTATGTACATTGGCACCTCTAGTCGGAACTGCTGATCTTTGGCTTCATCACCTCTACTGACAGCATTAGCTTCACCTGCTGTGGACCGTCTCCTATAGGATTTCTAGAACCACAAAACATCGAAGCTTCACAGGACCCAGAGTCTGTGCGACCCCATGCAGAGTCTCAGAGTCTCAACTCCACTCAGACACTCCACTCTTGGAGGGCACACACAAAGTAGTGTGCACATCAGGACCCAGGGGAAGGAGCAGTGACCCCGTAGGAGAATGACCAGAACTACCTGTTAGTTTTAGAGGGTCTTCTGCAGAGGCAGGTGGTGGCTGTGGCTGTGGCTCACCGTGAGGACAACGACACTGGCAGCAGAAGTTCTGGGAAATACTCCTTGGTGTGAGCCCTCCCAGAGTCCGCCATTAGCCCCACCAAGAGCAAGGTAGGCTCCAGTGCTGGGTTGCCTCAGGCCAAACAACCAACAGGGAGGGAACCCAGCCCCATGCATCAGCAGACAAGCGGATTAAACATTTTATTAAAGTTTTATTTAATCCACAGACAAGCGGATTAAAGCTCTGCCCAACAAAGCAACACCCAGCTCTACTCACCACCAGTCTCTCCCATCAGGAAGCTTGCACAAGCCTCTAAGATAGACTCATCCACCGGAGAGCAGACAACAGAAGCAAGAAGAACTACAATTCTGCAGCCTGTGGAAGGAAAACCACATTCACAGAAAGATAGACAAAATGAAAAGGCAGAGGACTTTATACCAGATCAAGGAACAAGATAAAACCCCAGAAAAAAAACGAAATGAGGTGGAGATAGGGAACCTTCCAGAAAAAGAATTCAGAATAATGATAGTGAAGATGATCCAAGACCTTGTAAAAAGAATGGAGGCAAAGATCGAGAAGATGCAAGAAATGTTTAACAAAGACCTAAAAGAATTAAAGAACAAACAAACAGAGGTGAATAATATAATAACTGAAATGAAGAATACACTAGAAGGAATCAGTAGCAGAATAACTGTGGCAGAAGAACGGATAAGTGACCTGGAAGACAGAAAGGTGGAAATCACTGCCATGGAACAGAAGAAAGAAAAAGAATGAAAATAAATGAAGACACCCTAAGAGTCCTCTGGGACAACATTAAACGCAACAACATTCAAATTATAGGGGTCCCAGAAGGAGAAGAGAGAGAGAAAGGACCCAAGAATATATTTGAAGAGATTATAGTTGAAAACTTCCCTAGCATGGGAAAAGAAATAGCCACCCAAGTCCAGGAAGCGCAGAGAGTCCCAGGCAGGATAAACCAAAGGAGAAAAATGCCAAGACACATAGTAACCAAATTGACAAAAATTAAAGACAAAGAAAAATTATTGAAAGCAACAAGGGAAAAATGACAAATAACATACAAGGGAACTCCCATAACAGCTGATTTCTCAGCAGAAAATCTACAAGCCAGAGGGAGTGGCATGATAAATTTAAAGTGATGAAAGGGAAGAACCTACAACCAAGAGTACTCCACCCAGCAAGGATCTCATTCAGATTTGACAGAGAAATCAAAAGTCCTACAGACAAGCAAAAGCTAAGAGAATTCAGCACCATGAAACCGGCTATACACCAAATGCTAAAGGAACTTCTCTAAGTGGGAAACACAAGAGAAGAAAAGGACCCACCAAGACAAACCCATAACAATTAAGAAAATAGTAATAGGAACATACATATTGATAATTACCTTAAACATGAATGGACTAAATGTTCCAACCAAAAGACACAGGCTCACTGAATGGATACAAAAACAAGACCCATATATATGCTGTCTACAAGAGACCCATTTCAGACCTAGGGACACATACAGACTGAAAGTGAGGCGATGGAAAACTATATTCTATGCAAATGAAAATCAAAAGAAAGCTGGAGTAGCAATACTCATATCAGATAAAATAGACTTTAAAATAAAGAATGTTACAAGAGACAAGGAAAGACACTACATAATGGTCAAGGGATCAATCCAAGAAGAAGATATAACGATTATAAATATATATGTACCCAACATAGGAGCACCTCAATATATAAGGCAACTGCTAACAGCTATAAAAGAGGAAATCGACAGTAACACAATAATAGCGGGGGACTTTAACAGCTCACTTACACCAGTGGAGATCATCCAGACAGAAAATTAATAAGGAAACACAAGCTTTAAATGACACAATAGACCAGATAGAGTTAATTGATATTTATAGGACATTCCATCCAAAAACAGCAGAGTACACGTTCTTCTCAACTGCACACGGAACATTCTCCAGGATAGATCACATCTTGGGTCACAAATAAAGCCTCAGTAAATTTAAGAAAACTGAAATCATATCAAGCAGCTGTTCCGACCACAATGCTATGAGATTAGAAATCAATTACAGGGAAAAAACCGTAAAAAACACAAACACATGGAGGCTAAACAATACGTTACTAAATAACCAAGAGATCACTGAAGAAATAAAAGAGGAAATCAAAAACTACCTAGAGACAAATGACAACAAAAACACGATGATCCAAAACCTATGGGATGCAGCAAAAGCAGTTCTAAGAGGGAAGTTTATAGCAATACAAGCCTACCTCAAGAAACAAGAAAAATCTCAAATAAACAATCTAACCTTACACCTAGAGGAACTAGAGAAAGAAGAACAAAACCCAAAGTTAGTAGAAGGAAAGGAAGCATAAAGATCAGAGCAGAAATAAATGAAATAGAAACAAAGAAAACGAAAGCAAAGATCAATAAAACTAAAAGCTGGTTCTTTGAGAAGATAAACAAAAATGATAAGCCTTTAGCCAGACTCAAGAAAAAGAGGGAGAGGACTCAAATCAACAAAATTAGAAGTGAAAAAGGAGAAGTTACAACAGACACCACAGGAATACAAAGCATCCTAAGAGACTACTACAAGCAACTCTATGCCAATAAAATGGACAACCTGGAAGAAATGGACAAATTCTTAGAAAGGGATAACCTTCCAAGAGTGAATCAGGAAGAAATAGAAAATATGAACAAACCTATCACAAACAATGAAATTGAAACAGTGATTAAAAATCTTCCAACAAACAAAAGTCCAGAACCAGATGGCGTCACAAGTGAATTCTATCAAATATTTAGAGGCGAGCTAACACCCAACCTTCTCAAATTCTTCAAAACAATTGCAGGGGAAGGAACACTCCCAAACTCATTCTATGAGACCACCATCACCCTGATACCAAAACCAGACAAAGATACTACAAGGAAAGAAAATTATAGACCAATATCACTGATGAATATAGATGTAAAAATCCTCAACAAAATAGTAGCAAACAGAATCGAACAACACATCAAAAGGATCATACACCATGATCAAGTGGGGTTTATCCCAGGGATGCAAGGATTCTTCAATATACACAAATCAATGTGATACACCATATTAACAAATTGTAGAATAAAACCATATGATCATCTCAATAGATGCAGGAAAAGATTTTGAGAAAATTCAACACCCATTTATGATAAAAACTCTGCAGAGTGTGGGCATAGAGGGAAACTACCTCAACATAATAAAGGCCATAAATGACAAACCCACAGCAAACAGCATTCTCAATGGTGAAAAACTGAAAGCGTTTCCTCTAAGATCAGGAACAAGACGAGGATGTCCACTCTCACCACTACTATTCAACATAGTTTTGGAAGTCCTAGCCATGGCAATCAGAGAAGAAAAAGAAATAAAAGGAATACAAAAAGGAAAAGAAGAAGTAAAATTGTCACTGTTTGCAGATGACATCATATCATAGATAGAGAATCCTAAAGATGCCACCAGAAAACCACTGGAGCTAATCAATGAATTTGGTAAAGTTGCAGGATACAAAATTAATGCACAGAAATTGCTTGCATTCCTATACACTAACAACGAAAGATCAGAAAGAGAAATTAAGGAAACAATCCCATTACCACTGCAACAAAAAGAATAAAATACCTAGGAATAAACCTACCTAAGGAAGTAAAAGACCTGTACTCAGAAAACTATAAGACACTGATGAAAGAAATCAAAGATGATATAAACAGATGGAGACATACACCATGTTCTTGGATTAGAAGAATCAATATTGTGAAAAAGACTATACTACCCAAAGCAATCTACAGATTCAATGCAATCCCTATCAAAATACCTTTGGCATTTTCTACAGAACTAGAAAAAAAATCTTAAAATTTGTAGGGAGACACAAAAGACCCCGGATAGCCAAAGCAGTCTTGAGGGGAAAAAAAAAGAGCTGGAGGAATCAGACTTCCAGACTTCAGACTGTATTACAAAGCTACAGTAATCAAGATAATATGGTACTGACACAAAAACAGAAATATAGATCAATAGAACAGGATAGAAAGCACAGAGATAAACCCACGTACCTATGGTTAACTAATCTATGACAAAGGAGGCAAGGGTATACAATGGAGAAAAGACAGTGTCTTCAGTAAGTGGTGCTGGGAAAACTGGACAGCTACATGTAAAAGAATGAAATTAGAACACTCCCTAACACCATACACAAAAATAAACTCAAAATGGATTAGAGACCTAAATCTAAGACCAGCCACTATAAAACACTTAGAGGAAAACATAAGCAGAACAGTCTATGACATAAATCACAGCAAGATCCTTTTTGACCCACCTCCTAGAGAAATGGAAATAAAAACAAAAATACAAAAATGGGACCTAATGAAACTTAAAATCTTTTGCACAGCAAAGGAAAACATAAGCAAGACGAAAAGACAACCATCAGAATGGGAGAAAATATTTTCAAATGAAGCAAATGGCAAAGGATTAATCTCCAAAAAGCAGCTCATGTAGCTCAATATCACAAAACCAAACAACCCAATCCAAAAATGGGCGGAAGACCTAAATAGACATTTCTCCAAAGAAGATATACAGGGCTTCCCTGGTGGCGCAGTGGTTGAGAATCTGCCTGCCAATGCAGAGGACACGGGTTCGAGCCCTGGTCTGGGAGGATCCCACATGCCGTGGAGCAGCTGGGCCCGTGAGCCACAACTACTGAGCCTGCGTGTCTGGAGCCTGTGCTCCGCGACTAGAGAGGCCACGATAGTGAGAGGCCCACGCAACGCGATGAAGAGTGGCCCCCACTTGCCACAACTAGAGAAAGCCCTGGCACAGAAACGAAGATACAACACAGCCATAAATAAATTAAAAAAAAAAAAGAAGATATACAGTTTGCCAACAAACACATGAAAGGATGCTGAACATCACTAATCATTAGAGAAATGCAAATCAAAACTACAGTGAGGTGTCACCTCACACCAGTCAGAATGGCCATCATCAAAAAATCTACAAACAATAAATGCTGGAGAGGCATTTATTGGAGAAAAGGGAACCCTCTTGCACTGTTGGTGGGAATGTAAATTGATATAGCCACTAAGGAGAATGGTACGGGGGTGCCTTAAAAACTAAAAATAGAACTACTGTACAACCCAGCAATCCCACTACTGGACATTTACCCTGAGAAAACCATAATTCAAAAAGAGTCATGTACCACAATGTTCATTGTAGCTCTATTTACAATAGCCAGGACATGGAAGCAACCTAAGTGTCCATCAACAGATAACTGGATAAAGAAGATGTGGCACATATATACAATGGAACATTATTCAGCCATAAAAAGAAATGAAATTGAGTTATTTGTAGTGAGGTGGATGGATCTAGAGTCTGTCCTACAGAGTGAAGTAAGTCAGAAAGAGAAAAACAAATACCATATGCTAACACATATATATGGAATCTAAAAGAAAAAAGTTTATGAAGAACCTAGGGGCAGGAAAGGATTAAGGACACAGACGTAGAGAAAGGACTTGAGGACACGGGGAGGGGGAAGGGTAAGCTGGGACAAAGTGAGAGAGTGGTATGGACATATATACACTACCAAATGTAAAATTGATAGCTACTGGGAAGCAGCCACATAGCACAGGGAGATCAGCTCAGTGCTTTGTGACCACCTAAAGGGGTGGGATAAGGGAGTGAGAGGGAGGGGATATGGTGTTATATGTATACGTATAGCTGATTCACTTTTTTATACAGCAGAAACTAACACACAATTGTAAAGCAATTATACTCCAATAAAGATGTAAAAGGAAAAAAAAAGAAAGCCCAGAGATAAACCTACACACCTATGGTCCACTAATCTATGACAAAGGAGGCAAGGCTATACAATGGACAAAAGACAGTCTCTTCAATAAGTGGTGCTGGGAAAAATGGACAGCTACATGTAAAAGAATGAAATTAGAACACTCCCTAACACCATACACAAAAAATAAACTCAAAATGGATTAGAGACCGAAATGTAAGACCGGACACTATAAAACTCTTAGAGGAAAACATAGGAAGAATACTCTTTGACATAAATCACAGCAAGATCTTTTTTGATCCACCTCCTAGAGTAATGGAATAAAAAACACAAATAAACAAATGGGAGCAAATGAAACCTAAAAGCTTTTGGAAAGCAAAGGAAACTACAAACAAGACGAAAAGACAACCCTCAGAATGGGAGAAAATATTTGCAAACAAATCAATGGACAAAGGATTAATCTCCAATATATATAAACAGCTCATGCAGCTCAACAGTAAAAAAACAAACAACCCAATCCAAAAATGGGCAGATGACGTAAATAGACATTTGTCCCAGGAAGACATACAGATGGCCAAGAAGCACATGAAAAGCTGCTCAACATCACTAATTATTAGAGAAATATAAACCAAAGCTACAATGAGGTATCACCTCACACAAGTCAGAATGGGCATCATCAGAAAATCTACAAACAACAAATGCTGGAGAGGGTGTGGAGAAAAGGGAACCCTCTTGCACTATTTGTGGGAATGTAAATTGATACAGTCACTATGGAGAACAGTATGGAGGTTCCTTAAAAAACTAAAAATAGAATTACCATATGACCCAGCAATCCCACTACTGGTCATACACCCAGAGAAAACCATAATTTAAAAAGACACAGTCACCACAATGTTCATTGCAGCACTATTTACAATAGCCAGGTCATGCAAGCAACCTAAATGCCCATAGACAGACAAATGGAAAAGATGTGGTACATATATAAAATGGAATATTACTCAGCCATAAAAAGGAATGAAATTGGGTCATTTGTAGAGACGTGGATAGATCTAGAGACTGTCATACAGAGTGAAGTAAGTCAGAAAGAGAAAAACAAATATCGTATATTAACGCATACATGTGGAACCTAGAAAAATGGTACAGGTGAACCGGTTTGTAAGGCAGAAATAGAGACACAGATGTAGAGAACAAATGTATGGACACCAAGGGGGGAAAGTGGCAGGGTGGTGGTGGTGGGATGAATTGCGAGCCTGGGATTGACATATATACACTTATATGTATAAAATAGATAACCAATAAGAACCTGCTGTATAAAAAAGTGAATAAAATAAAATTCAAAAATAAATAATATTTAAAAAAATAAAACAGAAAAAAAAGTTCTGTCCTTCCCATAGACGTATTTATATAAATGAATTATTTCCATGCTTATATCTATAAATACAAAAAGGGGAATAAAACCTACCTTGAACCAAAAAAGAAAAAAAAAAAACAGAACCCACTGGCCATACAGAGGAAAACCCTATCAGGGCACTTGCTCCAGTGGTAAACAATTCTGAAGTTGGTCAGAGGTGGGGAATCGTCTCCCATGCAGCCAGCAGCCCCCCCGCAAGGAGCGTCCTCATTGCAAAGCTGGGGGACCGTGAGGAGGCGTCTCTGAGTAAACGTGAGCTGAGCCCCAGGCTAGCTGCTGCTGAACTTTTCCCACCCTTCCCAGGTAAAACACCTGAATGTGTGCAAAGACTTTAAAGCCTAGAGGAAGGGGCTTGGAGTCACACCAGCGACAGCACGCAGGCCAACCTGGTGCCTGCAGGCCAGCCAGGATGGTCCTGGCCCCGAGCGCTCTTCTGGAAGCTTTCCATTTCCCTGCCTGAGGTACCCCTCCTGTCCCGGCCCCCACTGCTGTTTTCCTTCCTCACCTCTGCCCGGGGAGAAATTCCAGCAGCAGGTATGAGTGACACATCCTCTTCTTTAGCAGGTGGCAGCCCGGCAACTCCTGCAGAAAGTCCAGCAGAGCCCCACTCACACCGGGCCACTCATAGAGCCGTGGGCCCTACTCCCTCCCACCAGCCCAACCCCGAGACTGCTGGCGGGGCAGAGAATATGGCGTCAGGCACAGCTGCAGAGGCTTTTGCTGCCTGGAGGGGTGTTTATATTGACCTCAACCCAGGCACACCTGGGAAGGGTTGGCTGGCCGGATCAGGCTGCCCAGGTCAGCCAATCCTCGCCCCTCAGGGGCTCAGAGTTGCAGAAAATGGGCCTTGCTGCACCGGCCAGGTCCAAGGAACAGGTGTAGGGTCCCGAGAGTCAGGATAGATAAGGGGCGGCAGCCCTGACTTGTTTTCTAATCATTTTATCTGGTCCATGAGTGGGAGACAACTTCAAGAAGACCGTCTCCTAATGAGAGGAACCCAGGAGTCAGGGAGAGGAGGGGTGGTGGGTGGAGACAGAGGCCTGGTGCCCCGGCTGCAGTGGAAGCCCCTGGTAGACCAGGTGGAGGGAGGCCGCACGGAGTGAAGCCTAGGGTCACAGACCTGTCGGAGCTGCTGTTTGTTAGTTCAAGCCCTGCTCTGAGGTGCTCTGTGTCAGCTCTGAGCGACAGGTGTGCTGGGGGTGCTCTGCAATGAGGGTTATGTGCACGGTTCCTGTTTTCCCAGCCCTGCCGGGGTACCTGCCCAGGGGAGCTCCATATCCAGGGAGGGGCCTGCCCATGAGAGCCCCATGAGCTGCTGGGTACCTGCCCAGGTGAGCTCCATATCCTGGGAGGGGCCTGACCACGAGAGCCCCGTGGGCTGCTGGGGACCTGGTAAAGGACGCCAGGACAGTCAGTGAAGCCACAGAGGATATACATCCAGTAGTTCCTAATTCCTACACCCTGCTGGTCATTCTACCATCCACCAGGACATGCTATTCTGTATTAGACTTCAATGATGCCTTCTTCTGTATTCCATTAGTCCCAGAGTCACAAGAAATTTTGGCTGTGAGTGGCAGGACTCAACATACAACAAAAACAATACTGCTGGGCCGTCCTGCCCCAGGGGTTCAAAAATTCCCACACCATCTTTGGGGAAATGTTAGCTAAAGCCCTAAAAGATCTACCTCTGGAGAAGGGAACCCTCCTTCAATATGCAGACGACATTCTGATCGCCAGCCCTACTAATGAGGCCTCTGAACTACCTAGTCAATAAAAGATAGAAGGTGTCCAAGAAAAAGGCTCAAATATCACAGACTAAGGTGACCTGCCTGGGTTTCATTCTCACAGAAGATCGGAGAAGCCCATCCCAGGAAAGGGAAGAAGCCATTTGCAGCCCCACCCTTCCTAAAACTAGAAGACAGCTTAGGGGTTCCTGGGGAGACCGGGGTTTGCTGCATCTGGATCCCTAACTACAGTCTAATAGCTGGGCCTCTATATGAAACACTGAAAGGAAAAGATGATGATCCTTTTGAATAGAATCCAGAAGCGGCCTTTCAAGAATGGAAAGAGCAGTCAATTCAGACCCTTGCCCTGGACCTCCCTAATTTAGCTAAACCCTTTGACCTTTACATTCCTGGTCCAAGGCGAATCGCCCTTGGAGTATTAGTGCAAAAACTGGGACCACTTGAAATGGAACAACGCAAGAACGCCCTCCAGGCATTGGCCAGCCACCCCATCCGACCAGGATACTGGGGGTATCTAAAAACCTGGAAATGAGCAGCCTGCAAGGCCAGCTCCCTCCTAAGGGAAAAGGACGCCACTTGGTGATCCTAACCTCCCACCATGCCCTGAAGTTGCAGGGATCGCTCCGTGGGCACAATGACCTCGAGTGAGGAGGCCCTCCAACTCCAACCTCCAGAGAGACAACCTGGGGCAACGGGCCCCCATGACGACTCGTGTGACCATCACTTGACCTGGAGCTTCTCTCAGAAAACAACAAGAGTGTGCCCCAAAAGAGCAGACTATTGCTTGCAGGACTTACTGCACCCAGAGCAGAGCTAATAAACTTGGCAGGGGAACCGTAAGTAACGCTGCCACCATAGAAAAGCCTACAGACACCGCGGTGACGGCGGCCAATGAGACCGGCTGGACTCCTGGCTACTTCAAAAGGCCGTTGACTGAGTGGCCGTCATGGTCCTGGATCACCACCGGCCCTGGACTGTCTGGGAGTTGAGCAGGCAGGGCTCTGACACCTGGTGCTGTTTGTACGTTAATTCAGTGGCCTAACTGAAGAAAGCGCAGACTACTGGTCAGAGCATCTAGGCTGGCAGAAAGCGTCAGCCTAAGGGGGCCGAACCAATGTGCAGCAGGGTAAAACCGGCGCCCCCAGCGTCCCTGCGCATCTCTTTCCTGGACCCTTAAAGGTCATTAGAATCTATAAACCTTCCAATGCTGGTGCTCAGGCGGACGAGCAGTGAGGGAGGAGGCCTGGGGACAATCAACCTCACCTGGAGGCTGCTGGGGAGAAGTCCTGCCCCTCCCCCCGGGTATGAGGACACCCAACTCAGCACGAAGCATTTACAGAAGAAGTGTCTGCACCCTCAGCGCCCCAAGAATGAGGAATGGGACAAAAGGCAGAGGAGGGGTTTGTCACTGGCAAAGCCCATTAAAAATTCCTGGGAGATAAAAATAGAATCTGGGCAATATAATAAAGTCTAACCATTTTTTCCTTTGTGCTTTGAATAATTTCACTTGCTCCTAGGTTTCCACAGGCAGAGGTCCCACACCCTGCACTTCAGACCCGATTTCCTAGTGCAAAATGGCTGGGCGGACACCTCAGCTCGCGGGGCCCCGTGCAGACTCCGCGACATAGAGCCTGAGCTCCAGCCAACCCGGCCCTCGAGAGCTCCGCCCCGTCCCTCCCGCTGACGCTGATGGGATCCCTACACAGCAACCCGGCCCACAGCCCGCGGGCGAGCGCACGCTCTCACCTCTCCATTCTCTGATCAAAATATAAAGTTTTCCTTTGCTTCTGAACCAAACTCAGTCTCGATCTGTTGGCTCCAATGACACTGGGCAGGGGGACCCTTGTTGGGGCCCACTCTGCAGGATCAGTAACAGAATTTGAGAACATTGTAACTTCAATGAACAGATGTGTGAGCCAAACTGTAATGAACATAGAGCAGTGTATAAGGCTCGTGTAAAATAAGATGTTTCTAACACTTCCATTTGATATTTCCATCACTTTATTATAAGCAAGTTCAGTGGAGGGGTTTGTCTTATTTGTCAGGTCAACATTAGAGAAATGCAGTGATTTCTTTCCAAGGATGTACATCTAATAATCTTGGCTGAAGTTTCAATCTTGTTTTGAATGATTTTCCATTGAAAATGATACCACTCTTTCAGTTCCTAGATTTCTGAGAAGTATAAAATCTTATATTTTTTTATTACCAAAGGGGAAAGGTGGGAGGAGGGATAAATTAACAGTATCGGATTAACATATACACACTGCTATGTATAAAATATATCATCAACATGGAATTACTGTATACCACAGGGAACTATACTCAATATTTTGTAATAACCCCTAAGGGGAAATAATCTGAAACACAATAGATATCTATATCGACATCATCTATCAACTACAGATAAAATGGAACCTAAAGGAGGCCGATGGTGAGCGTTTCTGACCCTGAAGACTTCAATGATCTAAAGTTCGGACTCTGCCTACGGCCCAAGTCCCTTGATGAACATACATGTACCAGTAGCTTAAAAATTCCCCAGATTGGGGTTCGGGGAGACACTGATTTAGAAAAATCCCTGGTGTTCTCCTTACATACATGGGACCTTTCATACAGCTAAAACATGCCTGTGATACCCAGAAGATGGTACACGGTTGGATCAGGAAGATTTTGGAAAAGGCACCTCATCTCCTAATCTCCTGGTTGTCGGGTTCAACCCTCCAGCCACTTTCCTAACAATCTCCACACTTGAGGATGTCAGCACCTTAAACATCCTGTTGCACAGAGTTTGGAATTTGTCCAGAGGATGAAGGGGAAGGAGGAGAAACAATGAGAGACAAGCCCTAGATGTTCCGACAGTCACATGCCATTCTAATTTCCAATCAGGAAGAAGAATTAAGCAAAGGCTTAGTCTACCGCCCAGAACCAGAGTACGGCCAGAAGCAAATGAGCGGTTTTGCGGACAGCTCCCAAAAAAGCGAGTTCACAAATGAAGCTCAGGAAACTTCAATACACAGACCTGCAGAGTTATAAATGATCACTCTCGTCCAAAAATATATTGAGGGAAGGCAACAAAGAGGATTAGACAGCAAGGCAGAATTGCAGGAAACAGATTTCAGGAGGTAGATTCGAATCGCCTTTAAAGCACATGAAAAGCGGCAAAACGTCGACAATGATGCACATGGCCAAAAAGGGCGTATGCTTTTTTTCCTGAATATATTCAGGAGAAAACGCATACGCCCTTTTTGGCCAACCAAGCAAGCCGGAAATGCAAATCAGCACTACAAAGAAGCCTCACTTCCCCTCGGTCAAAAGGGCCATCCTCAAAAAGTGTAAAAACCAGAAATGCAGGACAGGCCTTGGAGACATGGGAGCCTTGCTACGCTGATGGGCGGGATGGAAATTGCCAAAGCCACTCTGGAGAAGTGTACGCTGCATCCTGAAACATATAATAGACACAGCTGAGAGAGCATAGGGCACTTCCACTCATGGGCGTAGAAATCGGGAAACCTAAAAATCAACACGACACAGGCACCCCAAAGTTTAGGGCTGCTCTGTTTCCAAGAACCTCCACTTCGGAACACCTTAAATATCCCAGGAAAGAGAAAAATGGATAAAGAAGTTGTGGTACTTATGCACAATGGAATATCACTCAGCCATGAAATCAGTGTCATAAGGCTAGTAGCAGCATGATGAGTGGATTTAGGGACGATGACTCTAAGTGAAGTAAGTCACACAGAAAAGGACACTTATCCTAAGATATCACTTATAGAGGGAATGTCAACATCGCTATACCTGAACTGAATTCCAAAACAGAACAGAGTCACACATTTAGAAAACACACTATGGCTGCTTAACGGGAAAGGTGAGGTGGGGTGATGCATAAAACAAGGGTTTGAAATTAGCTCACATACCGTTCCACAAGCCAAATATGTAATAGACAAGACCTACTCCCTGCTCAGTGAACTGGACTCAACGACCCCAATTCACCGCCCAAGAATATATCTGACTAGGAAGAGTCTTAAAACCTATGTATTGATATCTCTCTGGAAGTGAATCAAGAGGGTGTGAAGCCGCATAAACACAGCAGGGAAAAGCAGCTAAACCCCATTATAAAAATAGATTACTTAAAAAAAAACCCATAAAACAAAGACAGTTAAAGAGAGAGACATTCTTACAAAATCCGTTCAGGGGCTCTGATGCAACCTGGATTGACCATATCTAGACCCAGAGCTGGATGAGACATAAGGCTGGACACTCTTGGGGCTGAGAGGATTGGTGAGGTTGGGTGAGCAAACGCAGACCCTTTAAAGTAATACTGCGTGGCACCCATGCCATGGGTCCCAAATCTCCAGGTTCAAGGGCATCTTCCTACATCGAAAACATGCCTGGGAAACCCAGAAGATGGTACACCGTGTGATCGGGAAAGGTTTCTAAAACGCACCTCATTTCTCCTCTCCTTGTGCTCGGGTTCGCCATTCCAGCCGCTTCACTAACAATCTCCCTACTTGGAGAATCAGCACCGTTGACCTCCTGTTTCGTACAGGTCGCAATTTGTCCTGAGGATGAACCGGAAGAGGGGGAACCAATGAGAGACTAGCTCTAGGTGTTGGGACAGGCACAGGTCACTATATTTTCCCATCAGGAAGAAGAATGAACCACAGGCTCAGCCTCCCCCCCGGAACCAGAATAGGGCCTGAAGCAATCCTGCGCTTTTGCGGCCAGCTCCCAAAAAAGCGAGTTGACAAATGGAGCTCAGGGGCACTGCAATTCACAAACCTGCAGAGTTAGAAATGATGACTCTCGTCCACAAATATATTGAGGGAAGGCAACGAAGAGGATTTGAAAGCAAGGCAGAATTGCAGGAAACAGATTTCAGGAGGTAGATTCGACTCGCCTTGAAAGCACATGAAAAGCGGCAAAGCGTTGACAATGATGCCCTTGGCCAAAAAGGGCGTATGCGTTTTATCCTGAATATATTCAGGAAAAAACGCATACGCCCTTTTTGGCCAACCAAGCAAGCCGGAAAGGCAAATCGGCGCTACAAAGAAGTCTCGCTTGCCAGCGGTCAAAAGGGCCATGCTGAAAAAAGTGTAAAAACCAGAAATGCAGGACAGGCCATGGAGACACGGGAGCCTTGCTACGCTGATGGGCGGGATGGAAATTGCCAACAGCCACTCTGGAGGACTGTACGCTGCGTCCTGAAACATGGAATAGACACAGCTGAGAGAGCATAGGGCACTTCCACTCATGGGCGTAGAAATCGGGAAACCTAAAAATCAACACGACACAGGCACCCCAAAGTTTAGGGCTGCTCTGTTTCCAAGAACCTCCACTTCGGTACACCTGAAATATCCCAGGAAAGAGAAAAATGGATAAAGAAGTTGTGGTACTTATGCACAATGGAATATCACTCAGCCATGAAATCAGTGTCATAAGGCTAGTAGCAGCATGATGAGTGGATTTAGGGACGATGACTCTAAGTGAAGTAAGTCACACAGAAAAGGACGTTTATCCTAAGATATTACTGATAGAGGGAATGTCAACATCGCTACACCTGAACTGAATTCCAAAGCAGAACAGAGTCACACATTTAGAAAACACACTATGGCTGCTTAACGGGAAAGGTGAGGCGGGGCGATGCATAAAACAAGGGTTTGAAATTAGCTCACATACCGTTCCACAAGCCAAATATGTAATAGACAAGACCTACTCCCTGCTCAGTGAACTGGACTCAACACCCCCTATTCACCGCCCAAGAATATATCTGACTAGGAAGAGTCTTAAAACCTATGTATTGATATCTCTCTGGAAGTGAATCAAGAGGGTGTAAAGCGGCATAAACACAGCAGGGAAAAGCAGCTAAACCCCATTATAAAAATAGATTACTTAAAAAAAAACCCCATAAAACAAAGACAGTGAAAGAGAGAGAAATTCTTACAAAATCCGTTCAGGGGCTCTGATGCAACCTGGATTGACCATATCTAGACCCACAGCTGGATGAGACATAAGGCTGGACTCTATTGGGGCTGAGAGGATTGGTGAGGTTGGGTGAGCAAACGCAGACCCTTTAAAGTAATAGTGCGTGGTACCCATGCCATGGGTCCCAAATCTCCAGGTTCAAGGGCATCTTCCTACATCGAAAACATGTCTGGGAAACCCAGAAGATGGTACACCGTGTGATCGGGAAAGGTTTCTAAAACGCACCTCATTTCTCCTCTCCTTGTGCTCGGGTTCACCATTCCAGCCGCTTCACTAACAATCTCCCTACTTGGAGAATCAGCACCGTTGACCTCCTGTTTCGTACAGCTCGCAATTTGTCCTGAGGATGAACGGGAAGAGGGGGAACCAATGAGAGACTAGCTCTAGGTGTTGGGACAGGCACAGGTCACTCTATTTTCCCATCAGGAAGAAGAATGAACCACAGGCTCAGCCTGCCCCCCGGAACCAGAATAGGGCCTGAAGCAATCCTGCGCTTTTGCGGCCAGCTCCCAAAAAAGCGAGTGGACAAATGGAGCTCAGGGGCACTGCAATTCACAAACCTGCAGAGTTATAAATGATAACTCTCGTCCACAAATATATTGAGGGAAGGCAACGAAGAGGATTTGAAAGCAAGGCAGAATTGCAGGAAACAGATTTCAGGAGGTCGATTCGACTCGCCTTGAAAGCACATGAAAAGCGGCAAAGCGTTGACAATGATGCCCTTGGCCAAAAAGGGCGTATGCGTTTTTTCCTGAATATATTCAGGAAAAAACGCATACGCCCTTTTTGGCCAACCAAGCAAGCGGGAAAGGCAAATCGGTGCTACAAAGAAGTCTCGCTTGCCAGCGGTCAAAAGGGCCATGCTGAAAAAAGTGTAAAAACCAGAAATGCAGGACAGGCCATGGAGACACGGGAGCCTTGCTACGCTGATGGGCGGGATGGAAATTGCCAACAGCCACTCTGGAGAAGTGTACGCTGCGTCCTGAAACATGGAATAGACACAGCTGAGAGAGCATAGGGCACTTCCACTCATGGGCGTAGAAATTGGGAAACCTAAAAATCAACACGACACAGGCACCCCAAAGTTTAGGGCTGCTCTGTTTCCAAGAACCTCCACTTCGGTACACCTGAAATATCCCAGGAAAGAGAAAAATGGATAAAGAAGTTGTGGTACTTATGCACAATGGAATATCACTCAGCCATGAAATCAGTGTCATAAGGCTAGTAGCAGCATGATGAGTGGATTTAGGGACGATGACTCTAAGTGAAGTAAGTCACACAGAAAAGGACACTTATCCTAAGATATCACTTATAGAGGGAATGTCAACATCGCTACACCTGAACTGAATTCCAAAGCAGAACAGAATCACACATTTAGAAAACACACTATGGCTGCTTAACGGGAAAGGTGAGGCGGGGCGATGCATAAAACAAGGGTTTGAAATTAGCTCAGATACCGTTCCACAAGCCAAATATGTAATAGAAAAGACCTACTCCCTGCTCAGTGAACTGGACTCAACACCCCCTATTCACCGCCCAAGAATGTATCTGAGTAGGAAGAGTCTTAAAACCAATGTATTGATATCTCTCTGGAAGTGAATCAAGAGGGTGTAAAGTGGCATAAACACAGCAGGGAAAAGCAGCTAAACCCCATTATAAAAATAGATTACTTAAAAAAAAACCCATAAAACAAAGACAGTGAAAGAGAGAGAAATTCTTACAAAATCCGTTCAGGGGCTCTGATGCAACCTGGATTGACCATATCTAAACCCACAGCTGGATGAGACATAAGACTGGACACTATTGGGGCTGAGAGGATTGGTGAGGTTGGGTAAGCAAACGCAGACCCTTTAAAGTAATAGTGCGTGGTACCCATGCCATGGGTCCCAAATCTCCAGGTTCAAGGGCATCTTCCTACATCGAAAACATGCCTGGGAAACCCAGAAGATGGTACACCGTGTGATCGGGAAAGGTTTCTAAAACGCACCTCATTTCTCCTCTCCTTGTGCTCGTGTTCGCCATTCCAGCCGCTTCACTAACAATCTCCCTACTTGGAGAATCAGCACCGTTGACCTCCTGTTTCGTACAGCTCGCAATTTGCCCTGAGGATGAACGGGAAGAGGGGGAACCAATGAGAGACTAGCTCTAGGTGTTGGGACAGGCACAGGTCACTCTATTTTCCCATCAGGAAGAAGAATGAACCACAGGCTCAGCCTGCCCCCCGGAACCAGAATAGGGCCTGAAGCAATCCTGCGCTTTTGCGGCCAGCTCCCAAAAAAGCGAGTTGACAAATGGAGCTCAGGGGCACTGCAATTCACAAACCTGCAGAGTTATAAATGATAACTCTCGTCCACAAATATATTGAGGGAAGGCAACGAAGAGGATTTGAAAGCAAGGCAGAATTGCAGGAAACAGATTTCAGGAGGTCGATTCGACTCGCCTTGAAAGCACATGAAAAGCGGCAAAGCGTTGACAATGATGCCCTTGGCCAAAAAGGGCGTATGCGTTTTTTCCTGAATATATTCAGGAAAAAACGCATACGCCCTTTTTGGCCAACCAAGCAAGCGGGAAAGGCAAATCGGCGCTACAAAGAAGTCTCGCTTGCCAGCGGTCAAAAGGGCCATGCGGAAAAAAGTGTAAAAACCAGAAATGCAGGACAGGCCATGGAGACATGGGAGCCTTGCTACGCTGATGGGCGGGATGGAAATTGCCAACAGCCACTCTGGAGAAGTGTACGCTGCGTCCTGAAACATATAATAGACACAGCTGAGAGAGCATAGGGCACTTCCACTCATGGGCGTAGAAATCGGGAAACCTGAAAATCAACAAGACACAGGCACCCCAAAATTTAAGGCTGCTCTGTTTCCAAGAACCTCCACTTCGGTACACCTGAAATATCCCAGGAAAGAGAAAAATGGATAAAGAAGTTGTGGTACTTATGCACAATGGTATATCACACAGCCATGAAATCAGTGTCATAAGGCTAGTAGCAGCATGATGAGTGGATTTAGGGACGATGACTCTAAGTGAAGTAAGTCACACAGAAAAGGACACTTATCCTAAGATATCACTTATAGAGGGAATGTCAAAATTGCTACACCTGAACTGAATTCCAAAACAGAACAGAGTCACACATGTAGAAAACACACTATGGCTGCTTAACGGGAAAGGTGAGGTGGGGTGATGCATAAAACAAGGGTTTGAAATTAGCTCAGATACCGTTCCACAAGCCAAATATGTAATAGACAAGACCTACTCCCTGCTCAGTGAACTGGACTCACCGCCCCCTATTCACCGCCCAAGAATATATCTGACTAGGAAGAGTTTTAAAACCTATGTATTGATATCTCTCTGGAAGTGAATCAAGAGGGTGTAAAGTGGCATAAACACAGCAGGGAAAAGCAGCTAAACCCCATTATAAAAATATATTACTTAAAAAAAAATACCCCATAAAACAAAGACAGTGAAAGAGAGAGAAATTCTTACAAAATCCGTTCAGGGGCTCTGATGCAACCTGGATTGACCATATCTAGACCCACAGCTGGATGAGACATAAGGCTGGACACTCTTGGGGCTGAGAGGATTGGTGAGGTCGGGTGAGCAAACGCAGACCCTTTAAAGTAATAGTGCGTGGTACCCATGCCATGGGTCCCAAATCTCCAGGTTCAAGGGCATCTTCCTACATCGAAAACATGCCTTGGAAACCCAGAAGATGGTACACCGTGTGATCGGGAAAGGTTTCAAAAACGCACCTCATTTCTCCTCTCCTTGTGCTCGGGTTCGCCATTCCAGCCGCTTCACTAACAATCTCCCTACTTGGAGAATCAGCACCGTTGACCTCCTGTTTCGTACAGGTCGCAATTTGTCCTGAGGATGAACGGGAAGAGGGGGAACCAATGAGAGACTAGCTCTAGGTGTTGGGACAGGCACAGGTCACTCTATTTTCCCATCAGGAAGAAGAATGAACCACAGGCTCAGCCTGCCCCCCGGAACCAGAATAGGGCCTGAAGCAATCCTGCGCTTTTGCGGCCAGCTCCCAAAAAAGCGAGCGGACAAATGGAGCTCAGGGGCACTGCAATTCACAAACCTGCAGAGTTATAAATGATAACTCTCGTCCACAAATATATTGAGGGAAGGCAAAGAAGAGGATTTGAAAGCAAGGCAGAATTGCAGGAAACAGATTTCAGGAGGTAGATTCGACTCGCCTTGAAAGCACATGAAAAGCGGCAAAGCGTTGACAATGATGCCCTTGGCCAAAAAGGGCGTATGCGTTTTTTCCTGAATATATTCAGGAAAAAACGCATACGCCCTTTTTGGCCAACCAAGCAAGCCGGAAAGGCAAATCGGCGCTACAAGGAAGTCTCGCTTGCCAGCGGTCAAAAGGGCCATGCTGAAAAAAGTGTAAAAACCAGAAATGCAGGACAGGCCATGGAGACATGGGAGCCTTGCTACGCTGATGGGCGGGATGGAAATTGCCAACAGCCACTCTGGAGAAGTGTACGCTGCGTCCTGAAACATGGAATAGACACAGCTGAGAGAGCATAGGGCACTTCCACTCATGGGCGTTGAAATCGGGAAACCTAAAAATCAACAAGACACAGGCACCCCAAAGTTTAGGGCTGCTCTGTTTCCAAGAACCTCCACTTCGGTACACCTGAAATATCCCAGGAAAGATAAAAATGGATAAAGAAGTTGTGGTACTTATGCACAATGGAATATCACTCAGCCATGAAATCAGTGTCATAAGGCTAGTAGCAGCATGATGAGTGGATTTAGGGACGATGACTCTAAGTGAAGTAAGTCACACAGAAAAGGACGCTTATCCTAAGATATCACTGATAGAGGGAATGTCAACATCGCTACACCTGAACTGAATTCCAAAACAGAACAGAGTCACACATTTACAAAACACACTATGGCTGCTTAACGGGAAAGGTGAGGCGGGGCGGTGCATAAAACAAGGGTTTCAAATTAGCTCAGATACCGTTCCACAAGCCAAATATGTAATAGACAAGACCTACTCCCTGCTCAGTGAACTGGACTCAACACCCCCTATTCACCGCCCAAGAATATATCTGACTAGAAAGAGTCTTAAAACCTATGTATTGATATCTCACTGGAAGTGAATCAAGAGGGTGTAAAGCGGCATAAACACAGCAGGGAAAGGCAGCTGAACCCCATTATAAAAATAGATTACTTAAAAAAAAAACCCCATAAAACAAAGACAGTGAAAGAGAGAGAAATTCTTCCAAAATCCGTTCAGGGGCTCTGATGCAACCTGGATTGACCATATCTAGACCCACAGCTGGATGAGACATAAGGCTGGACACTCTTGGGGCTGAGAGGATTGGTGAGGTTGGGTGAGCAAACGCAGACCCTTTAAAGTAATAGTGCGTGGTACCCATGCCGTGGGTCCCAAATCTCCAGGTTCAAGGGCATCTTCCTACATCGAAAACATGCCTGGGAAACCCAGAAGATGGTACACCGTGTGATCGGGAAATATTTCAAAAACGCACCTCATTTCTCCTCTCCTTGTGCTCAGGTTCGCAATTCCAGCCGCTTCACTAACAATCTCCCTACTTGGAGAATCAGCACCGTTGACCTCCTGTTTCGTACAGGTCGCAATTTGTCCTGAGGATGAACGGGAAGAGGGGGAACCAATGGAGACTAGATCTAGGTGTTGGGACAGGCACAGGTCACTCTATTTTCCCATCAGGAAGAAGAATGAACCACAGGCTCAGCCTGCCCCCCGGAACCAGAATAGGGCCTGAAGCAATCCTGCGCTTTTGCGGCCAGCTCCCAAAAAAGCGAGGTGACAAATGGAGCTCAGGGGCACTGCAATTCACAAACCTGCAGAGGTATAAATGATAACTCTCGTCCACAAATATTTTGAGGGAAGGCAACGAAGAGGATTTGAAAGCAAGGCAGAATTGCAGGAAACAGATTTCAGGAGGTAGATTCGACTAGCCTTGAAAGCAGAGGAAAAGCGGCAAAGCGTTGACAATGATGCCCTTGGCCAAAAAGGGCGTATGCTTTTTTTCCTGAAAATATTCAGGAAAAACCGCATACGCACTTTTTGGCCAACCAAGCAAGCCGGAAAGGCAAATCGGCGCTACAAAGAAGTCTCGCTTGCCAGCGGTCAAAAGGGCCATGCTGAAAAATGAGTAAAAACCAGAAATGCAGGACAGGCCATGGAGACATGGGAGCCTTGCTACGCTGATGGGCGGGGTGGAAATTGCCAACAGCCACTCTGGAGAAGTGTACGCTGCGTCCTGAAACATGTAATAAACACAGCTTAGAGAGCATAGGGCACATCCACTCATGGGCATAGAAATCGGGAAACGTAAAAATCAACAAGACATAGGCACCCCAACGTTTAGGGCTGCTCTGTTTCCAAGAACCTCCACTTCGGTACACCTGAAATATCCCAGGAAAGAGAAAAATGGATAAAGAAGTTGTGGTACTTATGCACAATGGAATATCACTCAGCCATGAAATCAGTGTCATAAGGCTAGTAGCAGCATGATGAGTGGATTTAGGGACGATGACTCTAAGTGAAGTAAGTCACACAGAAAAGGACACTTATCCTAAGATATCACTTATAGAGGGAATGTCAACATCGCTACACCTGAACTGAATTCCAAAACAGAACAGAGTCACACATTTAGAAAACACACTATAGCTGCTTAACGGGAAAGGTGAGGTGGGGTGATGCATAAAACAAGGGTTTGAAATTAGCTCAGATACCGTTCCACAAGCCAAATATGTAATAGAAAAGACCTACTCCCTGCTCAGTGAACTGGACTCAACACCCCCTATTCACCGCCCAAGAATATATCTGACTAGGAAGAGTCTTAAAACCTATGTATTGATATCTCTCTGGAAGTGAATCAAGAGGGTGTAAAGCGGCATAAACACAGCAGGGAAAAGCAGCTAAACCCCATTTGAAAAATAGATTACTTAAAAAAAAATACCCCATAAAACAAAGACAGTGAAAGAGAGAGAAATTCTTACAAAATCCGTTCAGGGGCTCTGATGCAACCTGGATTGACCATATCTAGACCCACAGCTGGATGAGACATAAGGCTGGACACTCTTGGGGCTGAGAGGATTGGTGAGGTCGGGTGAGCAAACGCAGACCCTTTAAAGTAATAGTGCGTGGTACCCATGCCATGGGTCCCAAATCTCCAGGTTCAAGGGCATCTTCCTACATCGAAAACATGCCTTGGAAACCCAGAAGATGGTACACCGTGTGATCGGGAAAGGTTTCTAAAACGCACCTCATTTCTCCTCTCCTTGTGCTCGGGTTCGCCATTCCAGCCGCTTCACTAACAATCTCCCTACTTGGAGAATCAGCACCGTTGACCTCCTGTTTCGTAAAGGTCGCAATTTGTCCTGAGGATGAACGGGAAGAGGGGGAACCAATGGAGACTAGATCTAGGTGTTGGGACAGGCACAGGTCACTCTATTTTCCCATCAGGAAGAAGAATGAACCACAGGCTCAGCCTGCCCCCCGGAACCAGAATAGGGCCTGAAGCAATCCTGCGCTTTTGCAGCCAGCTCCCAAAAAAGTGAGGTGACAAATGGAGCTCAGGGGCACTGCAATTCACAAACCTGCAGAGGTATAAATGATAACTCTCGTCCACAAATATTTTGAGGGAAGGCAACGAAGAGGATTTGAAAGCAAGGCAGAATTGCAGGAAACAGATTTCAGGAGGTAGATTCGACTAGCCTTGAAAGCAGAGGAAAAGCGGCAAAGCGTTGACAATGATGCCCTTGGCCAAAAAGGGCGGATGCTTTTTTTCCTGAAAATATTCAGGAAAAACCGCATACGCACTTTTTGGCCAACCAAGCAAGCCGGAAAGGCAAATCGGCGCTACAAAGAAGTCTCGCTTGCCAGCGGTCAAAAGGGCCATGCTGAAAAATGAGTAAAAACCAGAAATGCAGGACAGGCCATGGAGACATGGGAGCCTTGCTACGCTGATGGGCGGGGTGGAAATTGCCAACAGCCACTCTGGAGAAGTGTACGCTGCGTCCTGAAACATGTAATAAACACAGCTTAGAGAGCATAGGGCACATCCACTCATGGGCATAGAAATCGGGAAACGTAAAAATCAACAAGACATAGGCACCCCAACGTTTAGGGCTGCTCTGTTTCCAAGAACCTCCACTTCGGTACACCTGAAATATCCCAGGAAAGAGAAAAATGGATAAAGAAGTTGTGGTACTTATGCACAATGGAATATCACTCAGCCATGAAATCAGTGTCATAAGGCTAGTAGCAGCATGATGAGTGGATTTAGGGACGATGACTCTAAGTGAAGTAAGTCACACAGAAAAGGACACTTATCCTAAGATATCACTTATAGAGGGAATGTCAACATCGCTACACCTGAACTGAATTCCAAAACAGAACAGAGTCACACATTTAGAAAACACACTATAGCTGCTTAACGGGAAAGGTGAGGTGGGGTGATGCATAAAACAAGGGTTTGAAATTAGCTCAGATACCGTTCCACAAGCCAAATATGTAATAGAAAAGACCTACTCCCTGCTCAGTGAACTGGACTCAACACCCCCTATTCACCGCCCAATAATATATCTGACTAGGAAGAGTCTTAAAACCTATGTATTGATATCTCTCTGGAAGTGAATCAAGAGGGTGTAAAGCGGCATAAACACAGCAGGGAAAAGCAGCTAAACCCCATTTGAAAAATAGATTACTTAAAAAAAATACCCCATAAAACAAAGACAGTGAAAGAGAGAGAAATTCTTCCAAAATCCGTTCAGGGGCTCTGATGCAACCTGGATTGACCATATCTAGACCCACAGCTGGATGAGACATAAGGCTGGACACTCTTGGGGCTGAGAGGATTGGTGAGGTCGGGTGAGCAAACGCAGACCCTTTAAAGTAATAGTGCGTGGTACCCATGCCATGGGTCCCAAATCTCCAGGTTCAAGGGCATCTTCCTACATCGAAAACATGCCTTGGAAACCCAGAAGATGGTACACCGTGTGATCGGGAAAGGTTTCTAAAACGCACCTCATTTCTCCTCTCCTTGTGCTCGGGTTCGCCATTCCAGCCGCTTCACTAACAATCTCCCTACTTGGAGAATCAGCACCGTTGACCTCCTGTTTCGTACAGGTCGCAATTTGTCCTGAGGATGAACGGGAAGAGGGGGAACCAATGAGAGACTAGCTCTAGGTGTTGGGACAGGCACAGGTCACTCTATTTTCCCATCAGGAAGAAGAATGAACCACAGGCTCAGCCTGCCCCCCGGAACCAGAATAGGGCCTGAAGCAATCCTGCGCTTTTGCGGCCAGCTCCCAAAAAAGCGAGCGGACAAATGGAGCTCAGGGGCACTGCAATTCACAAACCTGCAGAGTTATAAATGATAACTCTCGTCCACAAATATATTGAGGGAAGGCAAAGAAGAGGATTTGAAAGCAATGCAGAATTGCAGGAAACAGATTTCAGGAGGTAGATTCGACTCGCCTTGAAAGCACATGAAAAGCGGCAAAGCGTTGACAATGAGGCCCTTGGCCAAAAAGGGCGTATGCGTTTTTTCCTGAATATATTCAGGAAAAAACGCATACGCCCTTTTTGGCCAACCAAGCAAGCCGGAAAGGCAAATCGGCACTACAAGGAAGTCTCGCTTGCCAGCGGTCAAAAGGGCCATGCTGAAAAAAGTGTAAAAACCAGAAATGCAGGACAGGCCATGGAGACATGGGAGCCTTGCTACGCTGATGGGCGGGATGGAAATTGCCAACAGCCACTCTGGAGAAGTGTACGCTGCGTCCTAAAACATGGAATAGACACAGCTGAGAGAGCATAGGGCACTTCCCCTCATGGGCGTTGAAATGGGGAAACCTAAAAATCAACAAGACACAGGCACCCCAAAGTTTAGGGCTGCTCTGTTTCCAAGAACCTCCACTTCGGTACACCTGAAATATCCCAGGAAAGAGAAAAATGGATAAAGAAGTTGTGGTACTTATGCACAATGGAATATCACTCAGCCATGAAATCAGTGTCATAAGGCTAGTAGCAGCATGATGAGTGGATTTAGGGATGATGACTCTAAGTGAAGTAAGTCACACAGAAAAGGACGCTTATCCTAAGATATCACTGATAGAGGGAATGTCAACATCGCTACACCTGAACTGAATTCCAAAACAGAACAGAGTCACACATTTACAAAACACACTATGGCTGCTTAACGGGAAAGGTGATGCGGGGCGGTGCATAAAACAAGGGTTTCAAATTAGCTCAGATACCGTTCCACAAGCCAAATATGTAATAGACAAGACCTACTCCCTGCTCAGTGAACTGGACTCAACACCCCCTATTCACCGCCCAAGAATATATCTGACTAGAAAGAGTCTTAAAACCTATGTATTGATATCTCACTGGAAGTGAATCAAGAGGGTGTAAAGCGGCATAAACACAGCAGGGAAAGGCAGCTAAACCCCATTATAAAAATAGATTACTTAAAAAAAAAAAACCCATAAAACAAAGACAGTGAAAGAGAGAGAAATTCTTCCAAAATCCGTTCAGGGGCTGTGATGCAACCTGGATTGACCATATCTAGACCCACAGCTGGATGAGACATAAGGCTAGACACTCTTGGGGCTGAGAGGATTGGTGAGGTTGGGTGAGCAAACGCAGACCCTTTAAAGTAATAGTGCGTGGTACCCATGCCGTGGGTCCCAAATCTCCAGGTTCAAGGGCATCTTCCTACATCGAAAACATTCCTGGGAAACCCAGACGATGGTACACCGTGTGATCGGGAAAGGTTTCAAAAACGCACCTCATTTCTCCTCTCCTTGTGCTCAGGTTCGCAATTCCAGCCGCTTCACTAAAAATCTCCCTACTTGGAGAATCAGCACCGTTGACCTCCTGTTTCGTACAGGTCGCAATTTGTCCTGAGGATGAACGGGAAGAGGGGGAACCAATGGAGACTAGATCTAGGTGTTGGGACAGGCACAGGTCACTCTATTTTCCCATCAGGAAGAAGAATGAACCACAGGCTCAGCCTGCCCCCCGGAACCAGAATAGGGCCTGAAGCAATCCTGCGCTTTTGCGGCCAGCTCCCAAAAAAGCGAGGTGACAAATGGAGCTCAGGGGCACTGCAATTCACAAACCTGCAAAGCTATATATGATAACTCTCGTCCACAAATATTTTGAGGGAAGGCAACGAAGAGGATTTGAAAGCAAGGCAGAATTGCAGGAAACAGATTTCAGGAGGTAGATTCGACTAGCCTTGAAAGCAGAGGAAAAGCGGCAAAGCGTTGACAATGATGCCCTTGGCCAAAAAGGGCGGATGCTTTCTTTCCTGAAAATATTCAGGAAAAACCGCATACGCACTTTTTGGCCAACCAAGCAAGCCGGAAAGGCAAATCGGCGCTACAAAGAAGTCTCGCTTGCCAGCGGTCAAAAGGGCCATGCTGAAAAATGAGTAAAAACCAGAAATGCAGGACAGGCCATGGAGACATGGGAGCCTTGCTACGCTGATGGGCGGGGTGGAAATTGCCAACAGCCACTCTGGAGAAGTGTACGCTGCGTCCTGAAACATGTAATAAACACAGTTTAGGGAGCATAGGGCACATCCACTCATGGGCATAGAAATCGGGAAACGTAAAAATCAACAAGACATAGGCACCCCAACGTTTAGGGCTGCTCTGTTTCCAAGAACCTCCACTTCGGTACACCTGAAATATCCCAGGAAAGAGAAAAATGGATAAAGAAGTTGTGGTACTTATGCACAATGGAATATCACTCAGCCATGAAATCAGTGTCATAAGGCTAGTAGCAGCATGATGAGTATATTTAGGGACGATGACTCTAAGTGAAGTAAGTCACACAGAAAAGGACACTTATCCTAAGATATCACTTATAGAGGGAATGTCAACATCGCTACACCTGAACTGAATTCCAAAACAGAACAGAGTCACACATTTAGAAAACACACTATAGCTGCTTAACGGGAAAGGTGAGGTGGGGTGATGCATAAAACAAGGGTTTGAAATTAGCTCAGATACCGTTCCACAAGCCAAATATGTAATAGAAAAGACCTACTCCCTGCTCAGTGAACTGGACTCAACACCCCCTATTCACCGCCCAATAATATATCTGACTAGGAAGAGTCTTAAAACCTATGTATTGATATCTCTCTGGAAGTGAATCAAGAGGGTGTAAAGCGGCATAAACACAGCAGGGAAAAGCAGCTAAACCCCATTTGAAAAATAGATTACTTAAAAAAAAAACCCATAAAACAAAGACAGTGAAAGAGAGAGAAATTCTTCCAAAATCCGTTCAGGGGCTCTGATGCAACCTGGATTGACCATATCTAGACCCACAGCTGGATGAGACATAAGGCTGGACACTCTTGGGGCTGAGAGGATTGGTGAGGTCGGGTGAGCAAACGCAGACCCTTTAAAGTAATAGTGCGTGGTACCCATGCCATGGGTCCCAAATCTCCAGGTTCAAGGGCATCTTCCTACATCGAAAACATGCCTTGGAAACCCAGAAGATGGTACACCGTGTGATCGGGAAAGGTTTCTAAAACGCACCTCATTTCTCCTCTCCTTGTGCTCGGGTTCGCCATTCCAGCCGCTTCACTAACAATCTCCCTACTTGGAGAATCAGCACCGTTGACCTCCTGTTTCGTACAGGTCGCAATTTGTCCTGAGGATGAACGGGAAGAGGGGGATCCAATGGAGACTAGCTCTAGGTGTTGGGACAGGCACAGGTCACTCTATTTTCCCATCAGGAAGAAGAATGAACCACAGGGTCAGCCTGCCCCCCGGAACCAGAATAGGGCCTGAAGCAATCCTGCGCTTTTGCGGCCAGCTCCCAAAAAAGCGAGTTGACAAATGGAGCTCAGGGGCACTGCAATTCACATACCTGCAGAGTTATAAATGATAACTCTCGTCCACAAATATATTGAGGGAAGGCAAAGAAGAGGATTTGAAAGCAAGGCAGAATTGCAGGAAACAGATTTCAGGAGGTAGATTCGACTCGCCTTGAAAGCACATGAAAAGCGGCAAAGCGTTGACAATGAGGCCCTTGGCCAAAAAGGGCGTATGCGTTTTTTCTTGAATATATTCAGAAAAAACGCATACGCCCTTTTTGGCCAACCAAGCAAGCGGGAAAGGCAAATCGGCGCTACAAAGAAGTCTCGCTTGCCAGCGGTCAAAAGGGCCATGCTGAAAAAAGTGTAAAAACCAGAAATGCAGGACAGGCCATGGAGACATGGGAGCCTTGCTACACTGATGGGCGGGATGGAAATTGCCAACAGCCACTCTGGAGAAGTGTACGCTGCGTCCTGAAACATGGAATAGACACAGCTGAGAGAGCATAGGGCACTTCCACTCATGGGCGTAGAAATCGGGAAACCTAAAAATCAACACGACACAGGCACCCCAAAGTTTAGGGCTGCTCTGTTTCCAAGAACCTCCACTTCGGTACACCTGAAATATCCCAGGAAAGAGAAAAATGGATAAAGAAGTTGTGGTACTTATGCACAATGGAATATCACTCAGCCATGAAATCAGTGTCATAAGGCTAGTAGCAGCATGATGAGTGGATTTAGGGACGATGACTCTAAGTGAAGTAAGTCACACAGAAAAGGACACTTATCCTAAGATATCACTTATAGAGGGAATGTCAACATCGCTACACCTGAACTGAATTCCAAAACAGAACAGAGTCACACATTTAGAAAACACACTATGGCTGCTTAACGGGAAAGGTGAGGTGGGGTGATGCATAAAACAAGGGTTTGAAATTAGCTCAGATACCGTTCCACAAGCCAAATATGTAATAGACAAGACCTACTCCCTGCTCAGTGAACTGGACTCAACGCCCCCTATTCACCGCCCAAGAATATATCTGACTAGGAAGAGTCTTAAAACCTATGTATTGATATCTCTCTGGAAGTGAATCAAGAGGGTGTAAAGCGGCATAAACACAGCAGGGAAAAGCAGATAAACCCCATTTGAAAAATAGATTACTTAAAAAAAAAACCCATAAAACAAAGACAGTGAAAGAGAGAGAAATTCTTCCAAAATCCGTTCAGGGGCTCTGATGCAACCTGGATTGACCATATCTAGACCCACAGCTGGATGAGACATAAGGCTAGACACTCTTGGGGCTGAGAGGATTGGTGAGGTTGGGTGAGCAAACGCAGACCCTTTAAAGTAATAGTGCGTGGTACCCATGCCGTGGGTCCCAAATCTCCAGGTTCAAGGGCATCTTCCTACATCGAAAACATGCCTGGGAAACCCAGAAGATGGTACACCGTGTGATCGGGAAAGGTTTCTAAAACGCACCTCATTTCTCCTCTCCTTGTGCTCGGGTTCGCCATTCCAGCCGCTTCACTAACAATCTCCCTACTTGGAGAATCAGCACCGTTGACCTCCTGTTTCGTACAGGTCGCAATTTGTCCTGAGGATGAACGGGAAGAGGGGGAACCAATGAGAGACTAGCTCTAGGTGTTGGGACAGGCACAGGTCACTCTATTTTCCCATCAGGAAGAAGAATGAACCACAGGCTCAGCCTGTCCCCCGGAACCAGAATAGGGCCTGAAGCAATCCTGCGCTTTTGCGGCCAGCTCCCAAAAAAGCGAGTTGACAAATGGAGCTCAGGGGCACTGCAATTCACAAACCTGCAGAGTTATAAATGATAACTCTCGTCCACAAATATATTGAGGGAAGGCAACGAAGAGGATTTGAAAGCAAGGCAGAATTGCAGGAAACAGATTTCAGGAGGTCGATTCGACTCGCCTTGAAAGCACATGAAAAGCGGCAAAGCGTTGACAATCAGTCCCTTGGCCAAAAAGGGCGTATGTGTTTTTTCTTGAATATATTCAGAAAAAACGCATACGCCCTTTTTGGCCAACCAAGCAAGCGGGAAAGGCAAATCGGCGCTACAAAGAAGTCTCGCTTGCCAGCGGTCAAAAGGGCCATGCTGAAAAAAGTGTAAAAACCAGAAATGCAGGACAGGCCATGGAGACATGGGAGCCTTGCTACACTGATGGGCGGGATGGAAATTGCCAACATCCACTCTGGAGAAGTGTACGCTGCGTCCTGAAACATGGAATAGACACAGCTGAGAGAGCATAGGGCACTTCCACTCATGGGCATAGAAATCGGGAAACGTAAAAATCAACAAGACACAGGCACCCCAAAGTTTAGGGCTGCTCTGTTTCCAAGAACCTCCACTTCGGTACACCTGAAATATCCCAGGAAAGAGAAAAATGGATAAAGAAGTTGTGGTACTTATGCACAATGGAATATCACTCAGCCATGAAATCAGTGTCATAAGGCTAGTAGCAGCATGATGAGTGGATTTAGGGACGATGACTCTAAGTGAAGTAAGTCACACAGAAAAGGACACTTATCCTAAGATATCACTTATAGAGGGAATGTCAACATCGCTACACCTGAACTGACTTCCAAAACAGAACAGAGTCACACATTTAGAAAACACACTATGGCTGCTTAACGGGAAAGGTGAGGTGGGGTGATGCATAAAACAAGGGTTTGAAATTAGCTCAGATACCGTTCCACAAGCCAAATATGTAATAGACAAGACCTACTCCCTGCTCAGTGAACTGGACTCAACGCCCCCTATTCACCGCCCAAGAATATATCTGACTAGGAAGAGTCTTAAAACCTATGTATTGATATCTCTCTGGAAGTGAATCAAGAGGGTATAAAGCGGCATAAACACAGCAGGGAAAAGCAGCTAAACCCCATTTGAAAAATAGATTACTTAAAAAAAAAAACCCATAAAACAAAGACAGTGAAAGAGAGAGAAATTCTTCCAAAATACGTTCAGGGGCTCTGATGCAACCTGGATTGACCATATCTAGACCCACAGCTGGATGAGACATAAGGCTAGACACTCTTGGGGCTGAGAGGATTGGTGAGGTTGGGTGAGCAAACGCAGACCCTTTAAAGTAATAGTGCGTGGTACCCATGCCGTGGGTCCCAAATCTCCAGGTTCAAGGGCATCTTCCTACATCGAAAACATGCCTGGGAAACCCAGAAGATGGTACACCGTGTGATCGGGAATGGTTTCTAAAACGCACCTCATTTCTCCTCTCCTTGTGCTCGGGTTCGCCATTCCAGCCGCTTCACTAACCATCTCCCTACTTGGAGAATCAGCACCGTTGACCTCCTGTTTCGTACAGGTCGCAATTTGTCCTGAGGATGAACGGGAAGAGGGGGAACCAATGAGAGACTAGCTCTAGGTGTTGGACAGGCACAGGTCACTCTATTTTCCCATCAGGAAGAAGAATGAACCACAGGCTCAGCCTGCCCCCCGGAACCAGAATAGGGCCTGAAGCAATCCTGCGCTTTTGCGGCCAGCTCCCAAAAAAGCGAGTGGACAAATGGAGCTCAGGGGCACTGCAATTCACAAACCTGCAGAGTTATAAATGATAACTCTCGTCCACAAATATATTGAGGGAAGGCAAAGAAGAGGATTTGAAAGCAAGGCAGAATTGCAGGAAACAGATTTCAGGAGGTCGATTCGACTCGCCTTGAAAGCACATGAAAAGCGGCAAAGCGTTGACAATGAGGCCCTTGGCCAAAAAGGGCGTATGCGTTTTTTCCTGAATATATTCAGGAAAAAACGCATACGCCCTTTTTGGCCAACCAAGCAAGCCGGAAAGGCAAATCGGCGCTACAAAGAAGTCTCGCTTGCCAGCGGTCAAAAGGGCCATGCTGAAAAAAGTGTAAAAACCAGAAATGCAGGACAGGCCATGGAGACATGGGAGCCTTGCTACGCTGATGTGCGGGATGGAAATTGCCAACAGCCACTCTGGAGAAGTGTACGCTGCGTCCTGAAACATGGAATAGACACAGCTGAGAGAGCATAGGGCACTTCCACTCATGGGCGTAGAAATCGGGAAACCTAAAAATCAACAAGACACAGGCACGCCAAACTTTAGGGCTGCTCTGTTTCCAAGAACCTCCACTTCGGTACACCTGAAATATCCCAGGAAAGAGAAAAATGGATAAAGAAGTTGTGGTACTTATGCACAATGGAATATCACTCAGCCATGAAATCAGTGTCATAAGGCTAGTAGCAGCATGATGAGTGGATTTAGGGACGATGAGTCTAAGTGAAGTAAGTCACACAGAAAAGGACACTTATCCTAAGATATCACTTATAGAGGGAAAGTCAAAATCGCTACACCTGAACTGAATTCCAAAACAGAACAGAGTCACACATTTAGAAAACACACTATGGCTGCTTAACGGGAAAGGTGAGGTGGGTCGATGCATAAAACAAGGGTTTGAAATTAGCTCAGATACCGTTCCACAGGCCAAATATGTAATAGACAAGACCTACTCCCTGCTCAGTGAACTGGACTCAACACCCCCTATTCACCGCCCAAGAATATATCTGACTAGGAAGAGTCTTAAAACCTATGTATTGATATCTCTCTGGAAGTGAATCAAGAGGGTGTAAAGCGGCATAAACACAGCAGGCAAAAGCAGCTAAACCCCATTTGAAAAATAGATTACTTAAAAAAAAAACCCCATAAAACAAAGACAGTGAAAGAGAGAGAAATTCTTCCAAAATCCGTTCAGGGGCTCTGATGCAACCTGGATTGACCATGTCTAGACCCACAGCTGGATGAGACATAAGGCTGGACACTCTTGGGGCTGAGAGGATTGGTGAGGTTGGGTGAGCAAACGCAGACCCTTAAAAGTAATAGTGCGTGGTACCCATGCCGTGGGTCCCAAATCTCCAGGTTCAAGGGCATCTTCCTACATCGAAAACATGCCTGGGAAACCCAGAAGATGGTACACCGTGTGATCGGGAAAGGTTTCTAAAACGCACCTCATTTCTCCTCTCCTTGTGCTCGGGTTCGCCATTCCAGCCGCTTCACTAACAATCTCCCTACTTGGAGAATCAGCACCGTTGACCTCCTGTTTCGTACAGGTCGCAATTTGTCCTGAGGATGAACGGGAAGAGGGGGAACCAATGAGAGACTAGCTCTAGGTGTTGGGACAGGCACAGGTCACTCTATTTTCCCATCAGGAAGAAGAATGAACCACAGGCTCAGCCTGCCCCCCGGAACCAGAATAGGGCCTGAAGCAATCCTGCGCTTTTGCGGCCAGCTCCCAAAAAAGCGAGTGGACAAATGGAGCTCAGGGGCACTGCAATTCACAAACCTGCAGAGTTATAAATGATAACTCTCGTCCACAAATATATTGAGGGAAGGCAACGAAGAGGATTTGAAAGCAAGGCAGAATTGCAGGAAACAGATTTCAGGAGGTAGACTCGACTTGCCTTGAAAGCACATGAAAAGCGGCAAAGCGTTGACAATGATGCCCTTGGCCAAAAAGGGCGTATGCGTTTTTTCCTGAATATATTCAGGAAAAAACGCATACGCCCTTTTTGGCCAACCAAGCAAACCGGAAAGGCAAATCGGCGCTACAAAGAATTCTCGCTTGCCAGCGGTCAAAAGGGCCATGCTGAAAAAAGTGTAAAAACCAGAAATGCAGAACAGGCCATGGAGACATGGGAACCTTGCTACGCTGATGGGCGGGATGGAAATTGCCAACAGCCACTCTGGAGAAGTGTACGCTGCGTCCTGAAACATGGAATAGACACAGCTGAGAGAGCATAGGGCACTTCCACTCATGGGCGTAGAAATCGGGAAACCTAAAAATCAACAAGACACAGGCACCCCAAAGTTTAGGGCTGCTCTGTTTCCAAGAACCTCCACTTCGGTACACCTGAAATATCCCAGGAAAGAGAAAAATGGATAAAGAAGTTGTGGTACTTATGCACAATGGAATATCACTCAGCCATGAAATCAGTGTCATAAGGCTAGTAGCAGCATGATGAGTGGATTTAGGGACGATGACTCTAAGTGAAGTAAGTCACACAGAAAAGGACACTTATCCTAAGATATCACTTATAGAGGGAAAGTCAAAATCGCTACACCTGAACTGAATTCCAAAACAGAACAGAGTCACACATTTAGAAAACACACTATGGCTGCTTAACGGGAAAGGTGAGGTGGGTCGATGCATAAAACAAGGGTTTGAAATTAGCTCAGATACCGTTCCACAAGCCAAATATGTAATAGACAAGACCTACTCCCTGCTCAGTGAACTGGACTCAACACCCCCTATTCACCGCCCAAGAATATATCTGACTAGGAAGAGTCTTAAAACCTATGTATTGATATCTCTCTGGAAGTGAATCAAGAGGGTGTAAAGCGGCATAAACACAGCAGGCAAAAGCAGCTAAACCCCATTTGAAAAATAGATTACTTAAAAAAAAAAACCCCATAAAACAAAGACAGTGAAAGAGAGAGAAATTCTTCCAAAATCCGTTCAGGGGCTCTGATGCAACCTGGATTGACCATGTCTAGACCCACAGCTGGATGAGACATAAGGCTGGACACTCTTGGGGCTGAGAGGATTGGTGAGGTTGGGTGAGCAAACGCAGACCCTTAAAAGTAATAGTGCGTGGTACCCATGCCGTGGGTCCCAAATCTCCAGGTTCAAGGGCATCTTCCTACATTGAAAACATGCCTGGGAAACCCAGAAGATGGTACACCGTGTGATCGGGAAAGGTTTCTAAAACGCACCTCATTTCTCCTCTCCTTGTGCTCGGGTTCGCCATTCCAGCCGCTTCACTAACAATCTCCCTACTTGGAGAATCAGCACCGTTGACCTCCTGTTTCGTACAGGTCGCAATTTGTCCTGAGGATGAACGGGAAGAGGGGGAACCAATGAGAGACTAGCTCTAGGTGTTGGGACAGGCACAGGTCACTCTATTTTCCCATCAGGAAGAAGAATGAACCACAGGCTCAGCCTGCCCCCCGGAACCAGAATAGGGCCTGAAGCAATCCTGCGCTTTTGCGGCCAGCTCCCAAAAAAGCGAGTGGACAAATGGAGCTCAGGGGCACTGCAATTCACAAACCTGCAGAGTTATAAATGATAACTCTCGTCCACAAATATATTGAGGGAAGGCAACGAAGAGGATTTGAAAGCAAGGCAGAATTGCAGGAAACAGATTTCAGGAGGTAGACTCGACTTGCCTTGAAAGCACATGAAAAGCGGCAAAGCGTTGACAATGATGCCCTTGGCCAAAAAGGGCGTATGCGTTTTTTCCTGAATATATTCAGGAAAAAACGCATACGCCCTTTTTGGCCAACCAAGCAAACCGGAAAGGCAAATCGGCGCTACAAAGAATTCTCGCTTGCCAGCGGTCAAAAGGGCCATGCTGAAAAAAGTGTAAAAACCAGAAATGCAGAACAGGCCATGGAGACATGGGAGCCTTGCTACGCTGATGGGCGGGATGGAAATTGCCAACAGCCACTCTGGAGAAGTGTACGCTGCGTCCTGAAACATGGAATAGACAGAGCTGAGAGAGCATAGGGCACTTCCACTCATGGGCGTAGAAATCGGGAAACCTAAAAATCAACACGACACAGGCACCCCAAAGTTTAGGGCTGCTCTGTTTCCAAGAACCTCCACTTCGGTACACCTGAAATATCCCAGGAAAGAGAAAAATGGATAAAGAAGTTGTGGTACTTATGCACAATGGAATATCACTCAGCCATGAAATCAGTGTCATAAGGCTAGTAGCAGCATGATGAGTGGATTTAGGGACGATGACTCTAAGTGAAGTAAGTCACACAGAAAAGGACACTTATCCTAAGATATCACTTATAGAGGGAATGTCAAAATCGCTACACCTGAACTGAATTCCAAAACAGAACAGAGTCACACATTTAGAAAACACACTATGGCTGCTTAACGGGAAAGGTGAGGTGGGTCGATGCATAAAAGAAGGGTTTGAAATTAGCTCAGATACCGTTCCACAAGCCAAATATGTAATAGACAAGACCTACTCCCTGCTCAGTGAACTGGACTCAACACCCCCTATTCACCGCCCAAGAATATATCTGACTAGGAAGAGTCTTAAAACCTATGTATTGATATCTCTCTGGAAGTGAATCAAGAGGGTGTAAAGCGGCATAAACACAGCAGGCAAAAGCAGCTAAACCCCATTTGAAAAATAGATTACTTAAAAAAAAAAACCCATAAAACAAAGACAGTGAAAGAGAGAGAAATTCTTCCAAAATCCGTTCAGGGGCTCTGATGCAACCTGGATTGACCATATCTAGACCCACAGCTGGATGAGACATAAGGCTGGAGACTCTTGGGGCTGAGAGGATTGGTGAGGTTGGGTGAGCAAACGCAGACCCTTTAAAGTAATAGTGCGTGGTACCCATGCCGTGGGTCCCAAATCTCCAGGTTCAAGGGCATCTTCCTACATCGAAAACATGCCTGGGAAACCCAGAAGATGGTACACCGTGTGATCGGGAAAGGTTTCTAAAACGCACCTCATTTCTCCTCTCCTTGTGCTCGGGTTCGCCATTCCAGCCGCTTCACTAACAATCTCCCTACTTGGAGAATCAGCACCGTTGACCTCCTGTTTCGTACAGGTCGCAATTTGTCCTGAGGATGAACGGGAAGAGGGGGAACCAATGAGAGACTAGCTCTAGGTGTTGGGACAGGCACAGGTCACTCTATTTTCCCATCAGGAAGAAGAATGAACCACAGGCTCAGCCTGCCCCCCGGAACCAGAATAGGGCCTGAAGCAATCCTGCGCTTTTGCGGCCAGCTCCCAATAAAGCGAGTGGACAAATGGAGCTCAGGGGCACTGCAATTCACAAACCTGCAGAGTTATAAATGATAACTCTCGTCCACAAATATATTGAGGGAAGGCAACGAAGAGGATTTGAAAGCAAGGCAGAATTGCAGGAAACAGATTTCAGGAGGTAGACTCGACTTGCCTTGAAAGCACATGAAAAGCGGCAAAGCGTTGACAATGATGCCCTTGGCCAAAAAGGGCGTATGCGTTTTTTCCTGAATATATTCAGGAAAAAACGCATACGCCCTTTTTGGCCAACCAAGCAAACCGGAAAGGCAAATCGGCGCTACAAAGAATTCTCGCTTGCCAGCGGTCAAAAGGGCCATGCTGAAAAAAGTGTAAAAACCAGAAATGCAGAACAGGCCATGGAGACATGGGAGCCTTGCTACGCTGATGGGCGGGATGGAAATTGCCAACAGCCACTCTGGAGAAGTGTACGCTGCGTCCTGAAACATGGAATAGACAGAGCTGAGAGAGCATAGGGCACTTCCACTCATGGGCGTAGAAATCGGGAAACCTAAAAATCAACACGACACAGGCACCCCAAAGTTTAGGGCTGCTCTGTTTCCAAGAACCTCCACTTCGGTACACCTGAAATATCCCAGGAAAGAGAAAAATGGATAAAGAAGTTGTGGTACTTATGCACAATGGAATATCACTCAGCCATGAAATCAGTGCCATAAGGCTAGTAGCAGCATGATGAGTGGATTTAGGGATGATGACTCTAAGTGAAGTAAGTCACACAGAAAAGGACACTTATTCCAAGATATCACTTATAGAGGGAATGTCAACATCGCTACACCTGAACTGAATTCCAAAACAGAACAGAGTCACACATTTAGAAAACACACTATGGCTGCTTAATGGGAAAGGTGAGGCGGGGTGATGCATAAAACAAGGGTTTGAAATTAGCTCACATACCGTTCCAGAAGCCAAATATGTAATAGACAAGACCTACTCCCTGCTCAGTGAACTGGACTCAACACCACCTATTCACCGCCCAAGAATATATCTGACTAGTAAGAGTCTTAAAACCTATGTATAGACATCTCTCTGGAAGTGAATCAAGAGGGTGTAAAGCGGCATAAACACAGCAGGGAAAAGCAGCTAAACCCCATTATAAAAATAGATTACTTTAAAAGAAACCCATAGAAAAAAGACAGTGAAAGAGAGAGAAATTCTTACAAAATCCGTTCAGGGGCTCTGATGCAACCTGGATTGACCATATCTACACCCACAGCTGGATGAGACATAAGGCTGGACACTCTTGGGGCTGAGAGGATTGGTGAGGTTGGGTGAGCAAACGCAGACCCTTTAAAGTAATACTGCGTGGCACCCATGCCATGGGTCCCAAATCTCCAGGTTCAAGGGCATCTTCCTACATCGAAAACATGCCTGGGAAACCCAGAAGATGGTACACCGTGTGATCGGGAAAGGTTTCTAAAACGCACCTCATTTCTCCTCTCCTTGTGCTCGGGTTCGCCATTCCAGCCGCTTCACTAACAATCTCCCTACTTGGCGAATCAGCACCGTTGACCTCCTGTTTCGTACAGGTCACAATTTGTCCTGAGGATGAACGGGAAGAGGGGGAACCAATGAGAGACTAGCTCTAGGTGTTGGGACAGGCACAGGTCACTCTATTTTCCCATTAGGAAGAAGAATGAACCACAGGCTCAGCCTGCCCCCCGGAACCAGAATAGGGCCTGAAGCAATCCTGCGCTTTTGCGGCCAGCTCCCAAAAAAGCGAGTTGACAAATGGAGCTCAGGGGCACTGCAATTCACAAACCTGCAGAGTTAGAAATGATGACTCTCGTCCACAAATATATTGAGGGAAGGCAACGAAGAGGATTTGAAAGCAAGGCAGAATTGCAGGAAACAGATTTCAGGAGGTAGATTCGACTCGCCTTGAAAGCACATGAAAAGCGGCAAAGCGTTGACAATGATGCCCTTGGCCAGAAAGGGCGTATGCGTTTTTTCCTGAATATATTCAGGAAAAAACGCATACGCCCATTTTGGCCAACCAAGCAAACCGGAAAGGCAAATCGGCGCTACAAAGAAGTCTCGCTTGCCAGCGGTCAAAAGGGCCATGCTGAAAACAGCGTAAAAACCAGAAATGCAGGACAGGCCATGGAGACACGGGAGCCTTGCTACGCTGATGGGCGGGATGGAAATTGCCAACAGCCACTCTGGAGAAGTGTACGCTGCGTCCTGAAACATGGAATAGACACAGCTGAGAGAGCATAGGGCACTTCCACTCATGGGCGTAGAAATCGGGAAACCTAAAAAATCAACACGACACAGGCACCCCAAAGTTTAGTGCTGCTCTGTTTCCAAGAACCTCCACTTCGGTACACCTTAAATATCCCCGGAAAGAGAAAAATGGATAAAGAAGTTGTGGTACTTATGCACAATGGAATATCACTCAGCCATGAAATCAGTGTCATAAGGCTAGTAGCAGCATGATGAGTGGATTTAGGGACGATGACTCTAAGTGAAGTAAGTCACACAGAAATGGACACTTATCTTAAGATATCACTTATAGAGGGAATATCAACATCGATACACCTGAACTGAATTCCAAAACAGAACAGAGTCACACATTTAGAAAACACACTATGGCTGCTTAACGGGAAAGGTGAGGCGGGGTGATGCATAAAACAAGGGTTTGAAATTAGCTCAGATGCCGTTCCACAAGCCAAATATGTAATAGACAAGACCTACTCCCTGCTCAGTGAACTGGACTCAACACCCCCTATTCACCGCCCAAGAATATATCTGACTAGGAAGAGTCTTAAAACCTATGTATTGAGGGAGGGGCAAGATGGCGGAAGAGTAAGACGCGGAGATCACCTTCCTCCCCACAGATACATGAGAAATACATCTACACGTGGAACTGCTCCTACAGAACACCCACTGAACGCTGGCAGAAGACGTCAGACCTCCCAAAAGGCAAGAAAATCCCCACGTACTTGGGTAGGGCAAAAGAAAAAAGAAATAACAGAGACAAAAGAATAGGGACGGGACCTGCACCAGTGGGAGGGAGCTGTGAAGGAGGAAAGGTTTCCACACACTAGGAAGCCCCTTCGTGGGCAGAGACTGCGGGTAGCAGAGGGGGGAAGCTTCGGAGCCACGGAGGAGAGCGCAGCCACAGTGGTGCGGAGGGCAAAGCGGAGATTCCCGCACAGAGGAGCGGTGCCGACCAGCACTCACCAGCCCGAGAGGCTTGTCTGCTCAGCCGCCGGGGCGGGCGTGGCCTGGGAGCTGGGGCTCGGGCTTCGGTGCTAGCCGGGAGGGAGTCCGGGAAAAAGACTGCAGCTGCCAAAGAGGCAAGAGAATTTTTCTTGCCTCTTTGTTTCGTGGCGCGCAAGGAGAGGGGATTCAGAGCGCCGCCTAAACGAGCTCCAGAGACGGGCGCGAGCCGCGGCTATCAGCGCGGATCCCACAGCAACAGGGACGCAGAGGGAAAAACGGAGAGATCCCCGCACAGAGGCTCGGCGCCGAGCAGCACTCACCAGCCCGAGAGGCTTGTCTGCTCACCCGCCGGGGCGGGCGGGGGCTGGGAGCTGAGGCGCGGGCTTCGGTCGGATCCCAGGGAGAGGACTGGGGTTGGCTGCGTGAACACAGCCTGAAGGGTCTAGCGCACCACAACTAGCCGGGAGGGTGCACGAGAAAAAGTCTGCAGCTGCCGAAGAGGCAGGAGACTTTTTCTTGCCTCTTTGTTTCGCGGCGTGCAAGGAGAGGGGATTCAGAGCGCCACTTAAACGAACTCCAGAGACGGGCGCGAGCCGCGGCTATCAGCGCGGACCCCAGAGACGGGCATGAGACGCTAAGGCTGCTGCTGCCGCCACCAAACAGCCTGTGGGCGAGCACAGGTCATTCTCCACACCGCCCCTCCCGGGAGCCTGTGCAGCCCGCCACGGCCAGGCTCCCGTAATCCGGGGACAACTTCCCCGGGAGAGCGCACGGCGCACCTCAGGCTGCTGCAACGTCACGCCGGCTTCTGCCGCCGCAGGCTCGCCCCGCCTCCTCCGTACCGCTCCCTCCCCCCGGCCTGACTGAGCCAGAGCCCCCGAATCAGCTGCTCCTTTAACCCCGTTCTGTCTGGGCGGGGAACAGACGCCCTCAGGAGACCTACATGCAGAGGCGGGTCCAAATCCAAAGCTGAACCCCGGGAGCTGTACGAACAAAGAAGAGAAAGGGAAATCTCTCCCAGCAGCCTCAGAAGCAGCGGATTAAAGCTCCACAAACAACTTGATGTGCCTGCATCTGTTGAATACCTGAATAGACAACGAATCATCCCAAATTTAGGAGATGGACTTTGGGAGCAGGATATATTAACTTTTCCCCTTTTCCTTTTTTTTGTGAGTGTAGATGTGTATGCTTCTGGGTGAGATTTTGTCTGTATAGCTTTGCTCTCACCCTTAGTCCTAGGGTTAGGTCCGTCGGTTTGTTTTTTTTTTTTGGCTTAAAATTTTTTTTTTTCCCTAATAAATGTTTTCTTAATAATTTTTTCCTTATTTTCTATTTTTAAAAAAAATTTTTAATAAGTTTTTTCATATTTTTTATTTTAAAAAATTAAAAAATTTTTTTTCTTAATAAATTTTTTCTAAATAATTTTTTTCTTATTTTTAGTATAAAAAATTAATAAATCTATTTTTAAAAATTAAAAAAAATTTTTTTTCTTAATAAATTTACTCTTAATAATTTTTTTTCTTATTTTTTATTATAATTGCTTTATTTTATTTTATTTTATCCTCTTTTTTTCTTTCTTTCCATTTTTTCTCCCTTTTATTCTGAGCCGTGTGGATGAAAGGCTCTTGGTGCTCCAGCCAGGCATCAAGGCTGTGCCTCTGAGGTGGGAGAGCCAACTTCAGGACACTGGTCCACAAGAGACCTCCCAGCTCCACGTAATACCAAACGGCGAAAATCTCTCACAGATCTCCATCTCAACATCAAGACCCAGCTTCACTCAACGACCAGCAAGCTACAGTGCTGAACACCCTATGCCAAACAACTAGCAAGAGAGGAACACAGCCCCATCCATTAACAGAGAGGCTGCCTAAAATCATAATAAGGCCACAGACACCCCAAAACACACCACCAGACGTGGACGAACCCACCAGAAAGACAACATCCAGCCTCATCCACCAGAACACAGGCACTAGTTCCCTCCACCAGGAAACCTACACAACCCACTGAACCAACCTTAGCCACTGGGGACAGATACCAAAAACAACGGGAACTACGAACCTGCAGCCTGTGAAAAGGAGACCCCAAACACAGTAAGATAAGCAAAATGAGAAGACAGAAAAACACACAGCAGATGAAGGAGCAGGGTCAAAACACACAAGACCTAACAAATGAAGAGGAAATAGGTAGTCTACCTGAAAAAGAATTCAGAATAATGATAGTAAGGATGATCCAAAGTCTTGGAAATAGAATAGACAAAATGCAAGAAACATTTAACAAGGACGTAGAAGAACTAAAGAGGAACCAAGAAACGATGACAAGCACAATAAATGAAATTAAAAATACTCTAGATGGGATCAATAGCAGAATAACTGAGGCAGAAGAACGGATAAGTGACCTGGAAGATAAAATGGTGGAAATAACTACTGCAGACCAGAATAAAGAAAAAAGAATGAAAAGAACTGAGGACAGTCTCAGAGACCTCTGGGACAACATTAAACGCACCAACATTCGAATTATAGGGGTCCCAGAAGAAGAAGAGAAAAAGAAAGGGACTGAGAAAATATTTGAAGAGATTATAGTTGAAAACTTCCCTAATATGGGAAAGGAAATAGTTAATCAAGTCCTGGAAGCACAGAGAGTCCCATACAGGATAAATCCAAGGAGAAACACACCAAGACACATATTAATCAAACTATCAAAAATTAAATATAAAGAAAACATATTAAAAGCAGCAAGGGAAAAACAACAGATAACACACAAGGGCATCCCCATAAGGTTAACAGCTGATCTTTCAGCAGAAACGCTGCAAGCCAGAAGGGAGTGGCAGGATATACTTAAAGTGATGAAGGAGAAAAACCTACAACCAAGATTACTCTACCCAGCAAGGATCTCATTCAGATTTGATGGAGAAATTAAAACCTTTACAGACAAGCAAAAGCTGAGAGAGTTCAGCACCACCAAACCAGCTTTACAACAAATGCTAAAGGAACTTCTCTAGGCAAGAAACACAAGAGAAGGAAAACACCTACAATAACAAACCCAAAACATTTAAGAAAATGGGAATAGGAACATACATATCGATAATTCCCTTAAATGTAAATGGATTAAATGCTCCCACCAAAAGACACAGACTGGCTGAATGGATACAAAAACAAGACCCATATATATGCTGTCTACAAGAGACCCACTTCAGACCTAGAGACTCATACAGACTGAAAGTGAGGGGATGGAAAAAGATATTCCATGCAAATGGAAATCAAAAGAAAGCTGGAGTAGCAATTCTCATATCAGACAAAATAGACTTTAAAATAAAGACAATTACAAGAGACAAAGACGGACACTATATAATGATCAAGGGATCGATCCAAGAGGAAGGTATAACAATTGTAAATATTTATGCACCCAACATAGGAGCACCTCAATACATAAGGCAAATACTAACAGCCATAAAAGGGGAAATCGACAGTAACACAATCATAGTAGGGGACTTTAACACCCCACTTTCACCAATGGACAGATCATCCAAAATGAAAATAAATAAGGAAACACAAGCTTTAAATGATACATTAAACAAGATGGACTTAATTGATATTTATAGGACATTCCACCCAAAAACAACAGAATACACATTTTTCTCAAGTGCTCATGGAACATTCTCCAGGATAGATCATATCTTGGGTCACAAATCAAGCCTTGGTAAATTTAAGAAAATTGAAATCGTATCAAGTATCTTTTCCGACCACAACGCTATGAGACTAGATATCAATTACAGGAAAAGATCTGTAAAAAATACAAACACATGGAGGCTACACAATACACTACTTAATAACGAAGTGATCACTGAAGAAATCAAAGGGGAAATCAAAAAATACCTAGAAACAAATGACAATGGAGACACGACGATCCAAAACCTATGGGATGCAGCAAAAGCAGTTCTAAGAGGGAAGTTTATAGCAATACAAGCCTACATCAAGAAACAGGAAACATCTCGAATAAACAACCTAACCTTGCACCTAAAGCAATTAGAGAAAGAAGAACAAAAAAACCCCAAAGCTAGCAGAAGGAAAGAAATCATAAAGATCAGATCAGAAATAAATGAAAAAGAAATGAAGGAAACAATAGCAAAAATCAATGAAACTAAAAGCTGGTTCTTTGAGAAGATAAACAAAATTGATAAACCATTAGCCAGACTCATCAAGAGAAAAAAGAAGACTCAAATTAATAGAATTAGAAATGAAAAAGGAGAAGTAACCACTGACACTGCAGAAATACAAACGATCATAAGAGATTACTACAAGCAACTCTATGCTAATAAAATGGACAACCTGGAAGAAATGGACAGATTCTTAGAAATGCACAACCTGCCGAGACTGAACCAGGAAGAAATAGAAAATATGAACAGACCAATCACAAGCACTGAAATTGAAACTGTGATTAAAAATCTTCCAACACACAAAAGCCCAGGACCAGATGGCTTCACAGGCGAATTCTATCAAACATTTAGAGAAGAGCTAACACCTATCCTTCTCAAACTCTTCCAAAATATTGCAGAGGGAGGAACACTCCCCAACTCATTCTACGAGGCCACCATCACCCTGATACCAAAACCAGGCAAAGATGTCACAAAGAAAGAAAACTACAGGCCAATATCACTGATGAACATAGATGCAAAAATCCTCAACAAAATACTAGCAAACAGAATCCAACAGCACATTAAAAGGATCATACACCATGATCAAGTGGGGTTTATTCCAGGAATGCAAGGATTCTTCAATATACGGAAATCAATCAACGTGATACATCATATTAACAAATTGAAGGAGAAAAACCATATGATCATCTCAATAGATGCAGAGAAAGCTTTCGACAAAATTCAACACCCATTTATGATAAAAGTCCTGCAGAAAGTAGGCATAGAGGGAACTTTCCTCAACATAATAAAGGCCGTATATGACAAACCCACAGCCAACATTGTCCTCAATGGTGAAACACTGAAACCATTTCCACTAAGATCAGGAACAAGACAAGGTTGCCCACTCTCACCACTATTATTCAACATAGTTTTGGAAGTGTTAGCCACAGCAATCAGAGACGAAAAAGAAATAAAAGGAATCCAAATCGGAAAAGAAGAAGTAAAGCTGTCACTGTTTGCAGATGACATGATACTATACATAGAGAATCCAAAAGATGCTACCAGAAAACTACTAGAGCTAATCAATGAATTTGGTAAAGTAGCAGGATACAAAATTAATGCACAGAAATCTCTTGCATTCCTGTATACTAATGATGAAAAATCTGAAAGTGAAATTAAGAAAACACTCCCGTTTACCATTGCAACAAAAAGAATAAAATACCTAGGAATAAACCTACCTAAGGAGACAAAAGACCTGTATGCAGAAAATTATAGGACACTGATGAAAGAAATTAAAGATGATACAAATAGATGGAGAGATATACCATGTTCTTGGATTGGAAGAATCAACATTGTGAAAATGACTCTGCTACCCAAAGCAATCTACAGATTCAATGCAATCCCTATCAAACTACCACTGGCATTTTTCACAGAACTAGAACAAAAAATTTCACAATTTGTATGGAAACACAAAAGACCCCGAATAGCCAAAGCAATCTTGAGAACGAAAAATGGAGCTGGAGGAATCAGGCTCCCTGACTTCAGACTATATTACAAAGCTACAGTAATCAAGACAGTTTGGTACTGGCACAAAAACAGAAATATAGATCAATGGAACAGGATAGAAAGCCCAGAGATAAGCCCACGCACATATGGTCACCTTATCTTTGATAAAGGAAGCAAGCATATACAGTGGAGAAAAGACAGCCTCTTCAATAAGTGGTGCTGGGAAAATTGGACAGGTACATGTAAAAGTATGAAATTAGAACACTCCCTGACACCATACACAAAAATAAACTCAAAATGGATTAAAGACCTAAGTGTAAGGCCAGACACTATCAAACTCTTAGAGGAAAACATAGGCAGAACACTGTATGACATAAGTCACAGCAAGATCCTTTTTGACCCAGGTCCTAGAGAAATGGAAATAAAAACACAAATAAACAAATGGGACCTAATGAAACTTAAAAGCTTTTGCACAGCAAAGGAAACCATAAACAAGACCAAAAGACAACCCTCAGAATGGGAGAAAATATTTGCAAATGAAGCAACGGACAAAGGATTAATCTCCAAGATTTACAAGCAGCTCATGCAGCTCAATAACAAAAAAACAAACAACCCAATCCAAAAATGGGCAGAAGACCTAAATAGACATTTCTCCAAAGAAGAGATACAGATTGCCAACAGACACATGAAAGAATGCTCAACATCATTAATCATTAGAGAAATGCAAATCAAAACTACAATGAGGTATCATCTCACACCGGTCAGAATGGCCATCATCAAAAAATCTAGAAACAATAAATGCTGGAGAGGGTGTGGAGAAAAGGGAACACTCTTGCACTGTTGGTGGGAATGTAAATTGATACAGCCACTATGGAGAACAGTATGGAGGTTCCTTAAAAAACTAAAAATAGAACTACCATATGACCCAGCAATCCCACTACTGGGCATATACCCTGAGAAAACCATAATTCAGAAAGAGTCATGTACCAAAATATTCATTGCAGCTCTGTTTACAATAGCCAGGACATGGAAGCAACCTAGGTGTCCATCATCGGATGAATGGATAAAGAAGATGTGGCACATATATACAATGGAATATTACTCAGCCATAAAAAGAAATGAAATGGAGGTGTTTGTAATGAGGTGGATGGAGTTAGAGTCTGTCATACAGAGTGAAGTAAGTCAGAAAGAGAAAAACAAATACAGTATGCTAACACATATATATGGAATCTAAGGGAAAAAAAAAAAAAAGAGGTCATGAAGAACCTAGTGGCAAGATGGGAATAAAGACACAGATCTACTAGAGAATGGACTTGAGGATATGGGGAGGGGGAGGGGTGAGATGTGACAGGGTGAGAGAGTGTCATGGACATATATACACTACCAAATGTAAAATAGATAACTAGTGGGAAGCAGCCGCATAGCACAGGGAGATCAGCTCGGTGCTTTGTGACCACCTAGAGGGGTGGGATAGGGAGGGTGGGAGGGAGGGAGATGCAACAGGGAAGAGATATGGCAACATATGTATATGTGTAACTGATTCACTTTGTTGTAAAGCAGAAGCTAGCACACCATTGTAAAGCAATTATACTTCAATAAAGATGTTTAAAAAAAAAAAAAAAAAAAAACCTACGTATTGATGTATTGATATGTATTGATATGTACTGATATCTCTCTGGAAGTGAATCAAGAGGGTGTAAAGCGGCATAAACACAGCAGGGAAAAGCAGCTAAACCCCATTATAAAAATAGATTACTTAAAAAAAAAACCCATAAAACAAAGACAGTGTAAGAGAGAGAAATTCTTACAAAATCCGTTCAGGGGCTCTGATGCAACCTGGATTGACCATATCTAGACCCACAGCTGGATGAGACATAAGGCTGGACACTCTTGGGGCTGAGAGGATTGGTGAGGTTGGGTGAGCAAACGCAGACCCTTTAAAGTAATACTGCGTGGTACCCATGCCATGGGTCCCAAATCTCCAGGTTCAAGGGCATCTTCCTACATCGAAAACATGCCTGGGAAACCCAGAAGATGGTACACCGTGTGATCGGGAAAGGTTTCTAAAACGCACCTCATTTCTCCTCTCCTTGTGCTCGGGTTCGCCATTCCAGCCGCTTCACTAACAATCTCCCTACTTGGAGAATCAGCACCGTTGACCTCCTGTTTCGTACAGGTCGCAATTTGTCCTGAGGATGAACGGGAAGAGGGGGAACCAATGAGAGACTAGCTCTAGGTGTTGGGACAGGCACAGGTCACTCTATTTTCCCATCAGGAAGAAGAATGAACCACAGGCTCAGCCTGCCCCCCGGAACCAGAATAGGGCCTGAGGCAATCCTGCGCTTTTGCGGCCAGCTCCCAAAAAAGCGAGTTGACAAATGGAGCTCAGGGGCACTGCAATTCACAAACCTGCAGAGTTAGAAATGATGACTCTCGTCCACAAATATATTGAGGGAAGGCAACGAAGAGGATTTGAAAGCAAGGCAGAATTGCAGGAAACAGATTTCAGGAGGTAGATTCGACTCGCCTTGAAAGCACATGAAAAGCGGCAAAGCGTTGACAATGATGCCCTTGGCCAAAAAGGGCGTATGCGTTTTTTCCTGAATATATTCAGGAAAAAACGCATACGCCCTTTTTGGCCAACCAAGCAAGCCGGAAAGGCAAATCGGCGCTACAAAGAAGTCTCGCTTGCCAGCGGTCAAAAGGGCCATGCTGAAAAAAGTGTAAAAACCAGAAATGCAGGACAGGCCATGGAGACACGGGAGCCTTGCTACGCTGATGGGCGGGATGGAAATTGCCAACAGCCACTCTGGAGAAGTGTACGCTGCGTCCTGAAACATGGAATAGACACAGCTGAGAGAGCATAGGGCACTTCCACTCATGGGCGTAGAAATCGGGAAACCTAAAAATCAACAAGACACAGGCACCCCAAACTTTAGGGCTGCTCTGTTTCCAAGAACCTCCACTTCGGTACACCTGAAATATCCCAGGAAAGAGAAAAATGGATAAAGAAGTTGTGGTACTTATGCACAATGGAATATCACTCAGCCATGAAATCAGTGTCATAAGGCTAGTAGCAGCATGATGAGTGGATTTAGGGACGATGACTCTAAGTGAAGTAAGTCACACAGAAAAGGACACTTATCCTAAGATATCACTTATAGAGGGAAAGTCAACATCGCTACACCTGAACTGAATTCCAAAACAGAACAGAGTCACACATTTAGAAAACACACTATGGCTGCTTAACGGGAAAGGTGAGGTGGGGCGATGCATAAAACAAGGGTGTGAAATTAGCTCAGATACCGTTCCACAAGCCAAATATGTAATAGACAAGACCTACTCCCTGCTCAGTGAACTGGACTCAACACCCCCTATTCACCGCCCAAGAATATATCTGACTAGGAAGAGTCTTAAAACCTATGTATTGATATCTCGCTGGAAGTGAATCAAGAGGGTGTAAAGCGGCATAAACACAGCAGGGAAAAGCAGCTAAACCCCATTTTAAAAACAGTTTACTTAAAAAAAAAACCCATAAAACAAAGACAGTGAAAGAGAGAGAAATTCTTACAAAATCCGTTCAGGAGCTCTGATGCAACCCGGATTGACCATATCTAGACCCACAGCTGGATGAGACATAAGGCTGGACAATCTTGGGGCTGAGAGGATTGGTGAGGTTGGGTGAGCAAACGCAGACCCTTTAAAGTAATAGTGCGTGGTACCCATGCCATGGGTCCCAAATCTCCAGGTTCAAGGGCATCTTCCTACATCGAAAACATGCCTGGGAAACCCAGAAGATGGTACACCGTGTGATCGGGAAGGGTTTCTAAAACGCACCTCATTTCTTCTCTCCTTGTGCTCGGGTTCACCATTCCAGCCGCTTCACTAACAATCTCCCTACTTGGAGAATCAGCACCGTTGACCTCCTGTTTCGTACAGGTCGCAATTTGTCCTGAGGATGAACGGGAAGAGGGGGAACCAATGAGAGACTAGCTCTAGGTGTTGGGACAGGCACAGGTCACTCTATTTTCCCATCAGGAAGAAGAATGAACCACAGGCTCAGCCTGCCCCCCGGAACCAGAATAGGGCCTGAAGCAATCCAGCGCTTTTGCGGCCAGCTCCCAAAAAAGCGAGTGGACAAATGGAGCTCAGGGGCACTGCAATTCACAAACCTGCAGAGTTATAAATGATAACTCTCGTCCACAAATATATTGAGGGAAGGCAACGAAGAGGATTTGAAAGCAAGGCAGAATTGCAGGAAACAGATTTCAGGAGGTAGATTCGACTCGCCTTGAAAGCACATGAAAAGCGGCAAAGCGTTGACAATGATGCCCTTGGCCAAAAAGGGCGTATGCGTTTTTTCCTGAATATATTCAGGAAAAAACGCATACGCCCTTTTTGGCCAACCAAGCAAGCCGGAAAGGCAAATCGGCGCTACAAAGAAGTCTCGCTTGCCAGCGGTCAAAAGGGCCATGCTGAAAAAAGTGTAAAAACCAGAAATGCAGGACAGGCCATGGAGACACGGGAGCCTTGCTACGCTGATGGGCGGGATGGAAATTGCCAACAGCCACTCTGGAGAAGTGTACGCTGCGTCCTGAAACATGGAATAGACACAGCTGAGAGAGCATAGGGCACTTCCACTCATGGGCGTAGAAATCGGGAAACCTAAAAATCAACAAGACACAGGCACCCCAAGCTTTAGGGCTGCTCTGTTTCCAAGAACCTCCACTTCGGTACACCTGAAATATCCCAGGAAAGAGAAAAATGGATAAAGAAGTTGTGGTACTTATGCACAATGGAATATCACTCAGCCATGAAATCAGTGTCATAAGGCTAGTAGCAGCATGATGAGTGGATTTAGGGACGATGACTCTAAGTGAAGTAAGTCACACAGAAAAGGACACTTATCCTAAGATATCACTTATAGAGGGAAAGTCAACATCGCTACACCTGAACTGAATTCCAAAACAGAACAGAGTCACACATTTAGAAAACACACTATGGCTGCTTAACGGGAAAGGTGAGGTGGGGCGATGCATAAAACAAGGGTGTGAAATTAGCTCAGATACCGTTCCACAAGCCAAATATGTAATAGACAAGACCTACTCCCTGCTCAGTGAACTGGACTCAACACCCCCTATTCACCGCCCAAGAATATATCTGACTAGGAAGAGTCTTAAAACCTATGTATTGATATCTCGCTGGAAGTGAATCAAGAGGGTGTAAAGCGGCATAAACACAGCAGGGAAAAGCAGCTAAACCCCATTTTAAAAACAGTTTACTTAAAAAAAAAACCCATAAAACAAAGACAGTGAAAGAGAGAGAAATTCTTACAAAATCCGTTCAGGAGCTCTGATGCAACCCGGATTGACCATATCTAGACCCACAGCTGGATGAGACATAAGGCTGGACAATCTTGGGGCTGAGAGGATTGGTGAGGTTGGGTGAGCAAACGCAGACCCTTTAAAGTAATAGTGCGTGGTACCCATGCCATGGGTCCCAAATCTCCAGGTTCAAGGGCATCTTCCTACATCGAAAACATGCCTGGGAAACCCAGAAGATGGTACACCGTGTGATCGGGAAGGGTTTCTAAAACGCACCTCATTTCTTCTCTCCTTGTGCTCGGGTTCACCATTCCAGCCGCTTCACTAACAATCTCCCTACTTGGAGAATCAGCACCGTTGACCTCCTGTTTCGTACAGGTCGCAATTTGTCCTGAGGATGAACGGGAAGAGGGGGAACCAATGAGAGACTAGCTCTAGGTGTTGGGACAGGCACAGGTCACTCTATTTTCCCATCAGGAAGAAGAATGAACCACAGGCTCAGCCTGCCCCCCGGAACCAGAATAGGGCCTGAAGCAATCCAGCGCTTTTGCGGCCAGCTCCCAAAAAAGCGAGTGGACAAATGGAGCTCAGGGGCACTGCAATTCACAAACCTGCAGAGTTATAAATGATAACTCTCGTCCACAAATATATTGAGGGAAGGCAACGAAGAGGATTTGAAAGCAAGGCAGAATTGCAGGAAACAGATTTCAGGAGGTAGATTCGACTCGCCTTGAAAGCACATGAAAAGCGGCAAAGCGTTGACAATGATGCCCTTGGCCAAAAAGGGCGTATGCGTTTTTTCCTGAATACATTCAGGAAAAAACGCATACGCCCTTTTTGGCCAACCAAGCAAGCCGGAAAGGCAAATCGGCGCTACAAAGAAGTCTCGCTTGCCAGAGGTCAAAAGGGCCATGCTGAAAACAGTGTAAAAACCAGAAATGCAGGACAGGCCATGGAGACACGGGAGCCTTGCTATGCTGATGGGCGGGATGGAAATTGCCAACAGCCACTCTGGAGAAGTGTACGCTGCGTCCTGAAACATGGAATAGACACAGCTGAGAGAGCATAGGGCACTTCCACTCATGGGCGTAGAAATCGGGAAACCTAAAAATCAACACGACACAGGCACCCCAAAGTTTAGGGCTGCTCTGTTTCCAAGAACCTCCACTTCGGTACACCTGAAATATCCCAGGAAAGAGAAAAATGGATAAAGAAGTTGTGGTACTTATGCACAATGGAATATCACTCAGCCATGAAATCAGTGTCATAAGGCTAGTAGCAGCATGATGAGTGGATTTAGGGACGATGAGTCTAAGTGAAGTAAGTCACACAGAAAAGGACACTTATCCTAAGATATCACTTATAGAGGGAATGTCAACATCGCTACACCTGAACTGAATTCCAAAACAGAACAGAGTCACACATTTAGAAAACACACTATGGCTGCTTAACGGGAAAGGTGAGGCGGGGTGATGCCTAAAACAAGGGTTTGAAATTAGCTCACATACCGTTCCACAAGCCAAATATGTAATAGACAAGACCTACTCCCTGCTCAGTGAACTGGACTCAACACCCCCTATTCACCGCCCAAGAATATATCTGACTAGTAAGAGTCTTAAAACCTATGTATAGACATCTCTCTGGAAGTGAATCAAGAGGGTGTAAAGCGGCATAAACACAGCAGGGAAAAGCAGCTAAACCCCATTATAAAACTAGATTACTTTAAAAGAAACCCATAAAAAAAAGACAGTGAAAGAGAGAGAAATTCTTACAAAATCCGTTCAGGGGCTCTGATGCAACCTGGATTGACCATATCTACACCCACAGCTGGATGAGACATAAGGCTGGACACTCTTGGGGCTGAGAGGATCGGTGAGGTTGGGTGAGCAAACGCAGACCCTTTAAAGTAGTACTGCGTGGTACCCATGCCATGGGTCCCAAATCTCCAAGTTCAAGGGCATCTTCCTACATCGAAAACATGCATGGGACACCCAGAAGATGGTACACCGTGTGATCGAGAAAGGTTTCTAAAACACACCTCATTTCTCCTCTCCTTGTACTCGGGTTCGCCATTCCAGCCACTTCACTAACAATCTCCCTACTTGGAGAATCAGCACCGTTGACCTCCTGTTTCGTACAGGTCGCAATTTGTCCTGAGGATGAACGGGAAGCGGGAGAACCAATGAGAGACTAGCTCTAGCTGTTGGGACAGGCACAGGTCACTCTATTTTCCCATCAGGAAGAAGAATGAACCACAGGCTCAGCCTGCCCCCCGGAACCAGAATAGGGCCTGAGGCAATCCTGCGCTTTTGCGGCCAGCTCCCAAAAAAGCGAGTTGACAAATGGAGCTCAGGGGCACTGCAATTCACAAACCTGCAGAGTTCTAAATGATGACTCTCGTCCACTAATATATTGAGGGAAGGCAACGAAGAGGATTTGAAAGCAAGGCAGAATTGCAGGAAACAGATTTCAGGAGGTAGATTCGACTCGCCTTGAAAGCACATGAAAAGCGGCAAAGCGTTGACAATGATGCCCTTGGCCAAAAAGGGCGTATGCGTTTTTTCCTGAATATATTCAGGAAAAAACGCATACGCCCTTTTTGGCCAACCAAGCAAGCCGGAAAGGCAAATCGGCGCTACAAAGAAGTCTCGCTTGCCAGAGGTCAAAAGGGCCATGCTGAAAACAGCGTAAAAACCAGAAATGCAGGACAGGCCATGGAGACACGGGAGCCTTGCTATGCTGATCGGCGGGATGGAAATTGCCAACAGCCACTCTGGAGAAGTGTACGCTGCGTCCTGAAACATGGAATAGACACAGCTGAGAGAGCATAGGGCACTTCCACTCATGGGCGTAGAAATCGGGAAACCTAAAAATCAACACGACACAGGCACCCCAAAGTTTAGGGCTGCTCTGTTTCCAAGAACCTCCACTTCGGTACACCTGAAATATCCCAGGAAAGAGAAAAATGGATAAAGAAGTTGTGGTACTTATGCACAATGGAATATCACTCAGCCATGAAATCAGTGTCATAAGGCTAGTAGCAGCATGATGAGTGGATTTAGGGACGATGAGTCTAAGTGAAGTAAGTCACACAGAAAAGGACACTTATCCTAAGATATCACTTATAGAGGGAATGTCAACATCGCTACACCTGAACTGAATTCCAAAACAGAACAGAGTCACACATTTAGAAAACACACTATGGCTGCTTAACGGGAAAGGTGAGGCGGGGTGATGCATAAAACAAGGGTTTGAAATTAGCTCACATACCGTTCCACAAGCCAAATATGTAATAGACAAGACCTACTCCCTGCTCAGTGAACTGGACTCAACACCACCTATTCACCGCCCAAGAATATATCTGACTAGTAAGAGTCTTAAAACCTATGTATAGACATCTCTCTGGAAGTGAATCAAGAGGGTGTAAAGCGGCATAAACACAGCAGGGAAAAGCAGCTAAACCCCATTATAAAAATAGATTACTTTAAAAGAAACCCATAAAAAAAAGACAGTGAAAGAGAGAGAAATTCTTACAAAATCCGTTCAGGGGCTCTGATGCAACCTGGATTGACCATATCTACACCCACAGCTGGATGAGACATAAGGCTGGACACTCTTGGGGCTGAGAGGATCGGTGAGGTTGGGTGAGCAAACGCAGACCCTTTAAAGTAGTACTGCGTGGTACCCATGCCATGGGTCCCAAATCTCCAAGTTCAAGGGCATCTTCCTACATCGAAAACAGGCATGGGACACCCAGAAGATGGTACACCGTGTGATCGGGAAAGGTTTCTAAAACGCACCTCATTTCTCCTCTCCTTGTGCTCGGGTTCGCCATTCCAGCCGCTTCACTAACAATCTCCCTACTTGGAGAATCAGCACCGTTGACCTCCTGTTTCGTACAGGTCACAATTTGCCCTGAGGATGAACGGGAAGAGGGGGAACCAATGAGAGACTAGCTCTAGGTGTTGGGACAGGCACAGGTCACTCTATTTTCCCATCAGGAAGAAGAATGAACCACAGGCTCAGCCTGCCCCCCGGAACCAGAATAGGGCCTGAGGCAATCCTGCGCTTTTGCGGCCAGCTCCCAAAAAAGCGAGTTGACAAATGGAGCTCAGGGGCACTGCAATTCACAAACCTGCAGAGTTAGAAATGATGACTCTCGTCCACAAATATATTGAGGGAAGGCAACGAAGAGGATTTGAAAGCAAGGCAGAATTGCAGGAAACAGATTTCAGGAGGTAGATTCGACTCGCCTTGAAAGCACATGAAAAGCGGCAAAGCGTTGACAATGATGCCCTTGGCCAAAAAGGGCGTATGCGTTTTTTCCTGAATATATTCAGGAAAAAACGCATACGCCCTTTCTGGCCAACCAAGCAAGGCGGAAAGGCAAATCGGCGCTACATAGAAGTCTCGCTTGCCAGAGGTCAAAAGGGCCATGCTGAAAACAGTGTAAAAACCAGAAATGCAGGACAGGCCATGGAGACACGGGAGCCTTGCTACGCTGATGGGCGGGATGGAAATTGCCAACAGCCACTCTGGAGAAGTGTACGCTGCGTCCTGAAACATGGAATAGACACAGCTGAGAGAGCATAGGGCACTTCCACTCATGGGCGTAGAAATCGGGAAACTTAAAAATCAACACGACACAGGCACCCCAAAGTTTAGTGCTGCTCTGTTTCCAAGAACCTCCACTTCGGTACACCTTACATATCCCCGGAAAGAGAAAAATGGATAAAGAAGTTGTGGTACTTATGCACAATGGAATATCACTCAGCCATGAAATCAGTGTCATAAGGCTAGTAGCAGCATGATGAGTGGATTTAGGGACGATGAGTCTAAGTGAAGTAAGTCACACAGAAAAGGACACTTATCCTAAGATATCACTTATAGAGGGAATGTCAACATCGCTACACCTGAACTGAATTCCAAAACAGAACAGAGTCACACATTTAGAAAACACACTATGGCTGCTTAACGGGAAAGGTGAGGCGGGGTGATGCATAAAACAAGGGTTTGAAATTAGCTCACATACCGTTCCACAAGCCAAATATGTAATAGACAAGACCTACTCCCTGCTCAGTGAACTGGACTCAACACCCCCTATTCACTGCCCAAGAATATATCTGACTAGGAAGAGTCTTAAAACCTATGTATTGATGTATTGATATGTATTGTTATGTACTGATATCTCTCTGGAAGTGAATCAAGAGGGTGTAAAGCGGCATAAACACAGCAGGGAAAAGCAGCTAAACCCCATTATAAAAATAGATTACTTAAAAAAAACCCCATAAAACAAAGACAGTGTAAGAGAGAGAAATTCTTACAAAATCCGTTCAGAGGCTCTGATGCAACCTGGATTGACCATATCTAGACCCACAGCTGGATGAGACATAAGGCTGGACACTCTTGGGGCTGAGAGGATTGGTGAGGTTGGGTGAGCAAACGCAGACCCTTTAAAGTAATACTGCGTGGTACCCATGCCATGGGTCCCAAATCTCCAGGTTCAAGGGCATCTTCCTACATCGAAAACATGCCTGGGAAACCCAGAAGATGGTACACCGTGTGATCGGGAAAGGTTTCTAAAACGCACCTCATTTCTCCTCTCCTTGTGCTCGGGTTCGCCATTCCAGCCGCTTCACTAACAATCTCCCTACTTGGAGAATCAGCACCGTTGACCTCCTGTTTCGTACAGGTCGCAATTTGTCCTGAGGATGAACGGGAAGCGGGAGAACCAATGAGAGACTAGCTCTAGCTGTTGGGACAGGCACAGGTCACTCTATTTTCCCATCAGGAAGAAGAATGAACCACAGGCTCAGCCTGCCCCCCGGAACCAGAATAGGGCCTGAGGCAATCCTGCGCTTTTGCGGCCAGCTCCCAAAAAAGCGAGTTGACAAATGGAGCTCAGGGGCACTGCAATTCACAAACCTGCAGAGTTCTAAATGATGACTCTCGTCCACTAATATATTGAGGGAAGGCAACGAAGAGGATTTGAAAGCAAGGCAGAATTGCAGGAAACAGATTTCAGGAGGTAGATTCGACTCGCCTTGAAAGCACATGAAAAGCGGCAAAGCGTTGACAATGATGCCCTTGGCCAAAAAGGGCGTATGCGTTTTTTCCTGAATATATTCAGGAAAAAACGCATACGCCCTTTTTGGCCAACCAAGCAAGCCGGAAAGGCAAATCGGCGCTACAAAGAAGTCTCGCTTGCCAGAGGTCAAAAGGGCCATGCTGAAAACAGCGTAAAAACCAGAAATGCAGGACAGGCCATGGAGACACGGGAGCCTTGCTATGCTGATCGGCGGGATGGAAATTGCCAACAGCCACTCTGGAGAAGTGTACGCTGCGTCCTGAAACATGGAATAGACACAGCTGAGAGAGCATAGGGCACTTCCACTCATGGGCGTAGAAATCGGGAAACCTAAAAATCAACACGACACAGGCACCCCAAAGTTTAGGGCTGCTCTGTTTCCAAGAACCTCCACTTCGGTACACCTGAAATATCCCAGGAAAGAGAAAAATGGATAAAGAAGTTGTGGTACTTATGCACAATGGAATATCACTCAGCCATGAAATCAGTGTCATAAGGCTAGTAGCAGCATGATGAGTGGATTTAGGGACGATGAGTCTAAGTGAAGTAAGTCACACAGAAAAGGACACTTATCCTAAGATATCACTTATAGAGGGAATGTCAACATCGCTACACCTGAACTGAATTCCAAAACAGAACAGAGTCACACATTTAGAAAACACACTATGGCTGCTTAACGGGAAAGGTGAGGCGGGGTGATGCATAAAACAAGGGTTTGAAATTAGCTCACATACCGTTCCACAAGCCAAATATGTAATAGACAAGACCTACTCCCTGCTCAGTGAACTGGACTCAACACCACCTATTCACCGCCCAAGAATATATCTGACTAGTAAGAGTCTTAAAACCTATGTATAGACATCTCTCTGGAAGTGAATCAAGAGGGTGTAAAGCGGCATAAACACAGCAGGGAAAAGCAGCTAAACCCCATTATAAAAATAGATTACTTTAAAAGAAACCCATAAAAAAAAGACAGTGAAAGAGAGAGAAATTCTTACAAAATCCGTTCAGGGGCTCTGATGCAACCTGGATTGACCATATCTACACCCACAGCTGGATGAGACATAAGGCTGGACACTCTTGGGGCTGAGAGGATCGGTGAGGTTGGGTGAGCAAACGCAGACCCTTTAAAGTAGTACTGCGTGGTACCCATGCCATGGGTCCCAAATCTCCAAGTTCAAGGGCATCTTCCTACATCGAAAACAGGCATGGGACACCCAGAAGATGGTACACCGTGTGATCGGGAAAGGTTTCTAAAACGCACCTCATTTCTCCTCTCCTTGTGCTCGGGTTCGCCATTCCAGCCGCTTCACTAACAATCTCCCTACTTGGAGAATCAGCACCGTTGACCTCCTGTTTCGTACAGGTCACAATTTGTCCTGAGGATGAACGGGAAGAGGGGGAACCAATGAGAGACTAGCTCTAGGTGTTGGGACAGGCACAGGTCACTCTATTTTCCCATCAGGAAGAAGAATGAACCACAGGCTCACCCTGCCCCCCGGAACCAGAATAGGGCCTGAAGCAATCCTGCGCTTTTGCGGCCAGCTCCCAAAAAAGCGAGTTGACAAATGGAGCTCAGGGGCACTGCAATTCACAAACCTGCAGAGTTAGAAATGATGACTCTCGTCCACAAATATATTGAGGGAAGGAAACGAAGAGGATTTGAAAGCAAGGCAGAATTGCAGGAAACAGATTTCAGGAGGTAGATTCGACTCGCCTTGAAAGCACATGAAAAGCGGCAAAGCGTTGACAATGATGCCCTTGGCCAAAAAGGGCGTATGCGTTTTTTCCTGAATATATTCAGGAAAAAACGCATACGCCCTTTCTGGCCAACCAAGCAAGGCGGAAAGGCAAATCGGCGCTACATAGAAGTCTCGCTTGCCAGAGGTCAAAAGGGCCATGCTGAAAACAGTGTAAAAACCAGAAATGCAGGACAGGACATGGAGACACGGGAGCCTTGCTACGCTGATGGGCGGGATGGAAATTGCCAACAGCCACTCTGGAGAAGTGTACGCTGCGTCCTGAAACATGGAATAGACACAGCTGAGAGAGCATAGGGCACTTCCACTCATGGGCGTAGAAATCGGGAAACCTAAAAATCAACAAGACACAGGCACCCCAAACTTTAGGGCTGCTCTGTTTCCAAGAACCTCCACTTCGGTACACCTGAAATATCCCAGGAAAGAGAAAAATGGATAAAGAAGTTGTGGTACTTATGCACAATGGAATATCACTCAGCCATGAAATCAGTGTCATAAGGCTAGTAGCAGCATGATGAGTGGATTTAGGGACGATGAGTCTAAGTGAAGTAAGTCACACAGAAAAGGACACTTATCCCAAGATATCACTTATAGAGGGAATGTCAACATCGCTACACCTGAACTGAATTCCAAAACAGAACAGAGTCACACATTTAGAAAACACACTATGGCTGCTTAACGGGAAAGGTGAGGCGGGGTGATGCATAAAACAAGGGTTTGAAATTAGCTCACATACAGTTCCACAAGCCAAATATGTAATAGACAAGACCGACTCCCTGCTCAGTGAACTGGACTCAACACCACCTATTCACCGCCCAAGAATATATCTGACTAGTAAGAGTCTTAAAACCTATGTATAGATATCTCTCTGGAAGTGAATCAAGAGGGTGTAAAGCGGCATAAACACAGCAGGGAAAAGCAGCTAAACCCCATTATAAAAATAGATTACTTTAAAAGAAACCCATAAAACAAAGACAGTGAAAGAGAGAGACATTCTTACAAAATCCGTTCAGGGGCTCTGATGCAACCTGGATTGACCATATCTAGACCCACAGCTGGATGAGACATAAGGCTGTACACTCTTGGGGCTGAGAGGATCGGTGAGGTTGGGTGAGCAAACGCAGACCCTTTAAAGTAGTACTGCGTGGTACCCATGCCATGGGTCCGAAATCTCCAGGTTCAAGGGCATCTTCCTACATCGAAAACATGCCTGGGAAACCCAGAAGATGGTACACCGTGTGATCGGGAAAGGTTTCTAAAACGCACCTCATTTCTCCTCTCCTTGTGCTCGGGTTCGCCATTCCAGCCGCTTCACTAACAATCTCCCTACTTGGAGAATCAGCACCGTTGACCTCCTGTTTCGTACAGGTCACAATTTGTCCTGAGGATGAACGGGAAGAGGGGGAACCAATGAGAGACTAGCTCTAGGTGTTGGGACAGGCACAGGTCACTCTATTTTCCCATCAGGAAGAAGAATGAACCACAGGCTCAGCCTGCCCCCCGGAACCAGAATAGGGCCTGAAGCAATCCTGCGCTTTTGCGGCCAGCTCCCAAAAAAGCGAGTTGACAAATGGAGCTCAGGGGCACTGCAATTCACAAACCTGCAGAGTTAGAAATGATGACTCTCGTACACAAATATATTGAGGGAAGGCAACGAAGAGGATTTGAAAGCAAGGCAGAATTGCAGGAAACAGATTTCAGGAGGTAGATTCGACTCGCCTTGAAAGCACATGAAAAGCGGCAAAGCGTTGACAATGATGCCCTTGGCCAAAAAGGGCGTATGCGTTTTTTCCTGAATATATTCAGGAAAAAACGCATACGCCCTTTTTGGCCAACCAAGCAAACCGGAAAGGCAAATCGGCGTTACAAAGAAGTCTCGCTTGCCAGCGGTCAAAAGGGCCATGCTGAAAAAAGTGTAAAACCAGAAATGCAGGACAGGCCATGGAGACACGGGAGCCTTGCTACGCTGATGGGCGGGATGGAAATTGCCAACAGCCACTCTGGAGAAGTGTACGCTGCATCCTGAAACATGGAATAGACACAGCTGAGAGAGCATAGGTCACTTCCATTCATGGGCGTAGAAATCGGGAAACCTAAAAATCAGCACGACACAGGCACCCCAAAGTTTAGTGCTGCTCTGTTTCCAAGAACCTCCACTTCGGTACACCTTAAATATCCCCGGAAAGAGAAAAATGGATAAAGAAGTTGTGGTACTTATGCACAATGGAATATCACTCAGCCATGAAATCAGTGTCATAAGGCTAGTAGCAGCATGATGAGTGGATTTAGGGACGATGAGTCTAAGTGAAGTAAGTCACACAGAAAAGGACACTTATCCTAAGATATCACTTATAGAGAGAATGTCAACATCGCTACACCTGAACTGAATTCCAAAACAGAACAGAGTCACACATTTAGAAAACACACTATGGCTGCTTAACGGGAAAGGTGAGGCGGGGTGATGCATAAAACAAGGGTTTGAAATTAGCTCACATACCGTTCCACAAGCCAAATATGTAATAGACAAGACCTACTCCCTGCTCAGTGAACTGGACTCAACACCCCCTATTCACCGCCCAAGAATATATCTGACTAGTAAGAGTCTTAAAACCTATGTATAGACATCTCTCTGGAAGTGAATCAAGAGGGTGTAAAGCGGCATAAACACAGCAGGGAAAAGCAGCTAAACCCCATTATAAAACTAGATTACTTTAAAAGAAACCCATAAAAAAAAGACAGTGAAAGAGAGAGAAATTCTTACAAAATCCGTTCAGGGGCTCTGATGCAACCTGGATTGACCATATCTACACCCACAGCTGGATGAGACATAAGGCTGGACACTCTTGGGGCTGAGAGGATCGGTGAGGTTGGGTGAGCAAACGCAGACCCTTTAAAGTAGTACTGCGTGGTACCCATGCCATGGGTCCCAAATCTCCAAGTTCAAGGGCATCTTCCTACATCGAAAACATGCATGGGACACCCAGAAGATGGTACACCGTGTGATCGAGAAAGGTTTCTAAAACACACCTCATTTCTCCTCTCCTTGTACTCGGGTTCGCCATTCCAGCCACTTCACTAACAATCTCCCTACTTGGAGAATCAGCACCGTTGACCTCCTGTTTCGTACAGGTCGCAATTTGTCCTGAGGATGAACGGGAAGCGGGAGAACCAATGAGAGACTAGCTCTAGCTGTTGGGACAGGCACAGGTCACTCTATTTTCCCATCAGGAAGAAGAATGAAACACAGGCTCAGCCTGCCCCCCGGAACCAGAATAGGGCCTGAGGCAATCCTGCGCTTTTGCGGCCAGCTCCCAAAAAAGCGAGTTGACAAATGGAGCTCAGGGGCACTGCAATTCACAAACCTGCAGAGTTCTAAATGATGACTCTCGTCCACTAATATATTGAGGGAAGGCAACGAAGAGGATTTGAAAGCAAGGCAGAATTGCAGGAAACAGATTTCAGGAGGTAGATTCGACTCGCCTTGAAAGCACATGAAAAGCGGCAAAGCGTTGACAATGATGCCCTTGGCCAAAAAGGGCGTATGCGTTTTTTCCTGAATATATTCAGGAAAAAACGCATACGCCCTTTTTGGCCAACCAAGCAAGCCGGAAAGGCAAATCGGCGCTACAAAGAAGTCTCGCTTGCCAGAGGTCAAAAGGGCCATGCTGAAAACAGCGTAAAAACCAGAAATGCAGGACAGGCCATGGAGACACGGGAGCCTTGCTATGCTGATCGGCGGGATGGAAATTGCCAACAGCCACTCTGGAGAAGTGTACGCTGCGTCCTGAAACATGGAATAGACACAGCTGAGAGAGCATAGGGCACTTCCACTCATGGGCGTAGAAATCGGGAAACCTAAAAATCAACACGACACAGGCACCCCAAAGTTTAGGGCTGCTCTGTTTCCAAGAACCTCCACTTCGGTACACCTGAAATATCCCAGGAAAGAGAAAAATGGATAAAGAAGTTGTGGTACTTATGCACAATGGAATATCACTCAGCCATGAAATCAGTGTCATAAGGCTAGTAGCAGCATGATGAGTGGATTTAGGGACGATGAGTCTAAGTGAAGTAAGTCACACAGAAAAGGACACTTATCCTAAGATATCACTTATAGAGGGAATGTCAACATCGCTACACCTGAACTGAATTCCAAAACAGAACAGAGTCACACATTTAGAAAACACACTATGGCTGCTTAACGGGAAAGGTGAGGCGGGGTGATGCATAAAACAAGGGTTTGAAATTAGCTCACATACCGTTCCACAAGCCAAATATGTAATAGACAAGACCTACTCCCTGCTCAGTGAACTGGACTCAACACCACCTATTCACCGCCCAAGAATATATCTGACTAGTAAGAGTCTTAAAACCTATGTATAGACATCTCTCTGGAAGTGAATCAAGAGGGTGTAAAGCGGCATAAACACAGCAGGGAAAAGCAGCTAAACCCCATTATAAAAATAGATTACTTTAAAAGAAACCCATAAAAAAAAGACAGTGAAAGAGAGAGAAATTCTTACAAAATCCGTTCAGGGGCTCTGATGCAACCTGGATTGACCATATCTACACCCACAGCTGGATGAGACATAAGGCTGGACACTCTTGGGGCTGAGAGGATCGGTGAGGTTGGGTGAGCAAACGCAGACCCTTTAAAGTAGTACTGCGTGGTACCCATGCCATGGGTCCCAAATCTCCAAGTTCAAGGGCATCTTCCTACATCGAAAACAGGCATGGGACACCCAGAAGATGGTACACCGTGTGATCGGGAAAGGTTTCTAAAACGCACCTCATTTCTCCTCTCCTTGTGCTCGGGTTCGCCATTCCAGCCGCTTCACTAACAATCTCCCTACTTGGAGAATCAGCACCGTTGACCTCCTGTTTCGTACAGGTCACAATTTGCCCTGAGGATGAACGGGAAGAGGGGGAACCAATGAGAGACTAGCTCTAGGTGTTGGGACAGGCACAGGTCACTCTATTTTCCCATCAGGAAGAAGAATGAACCACAGGCTCACCCTGCCCCCCGGAACCAGAATAGGGCCTGAAGCAATCCTGCGCTTTTGCGGCCAGCTCCCAAAAAAGCGAGTTGACAAATGGAGCTCAGGGGCACTGCAATTCACAAACCTGCAGAGTTAGAAATGATGACTCTCGTCCACAAATATATTGAGGGAAGGCAACGAAGAGGATTTGAAAGCAAGGCAGAATTGCAGGAAACAGATTTCAGGAGGTAGATTCGACTCGCCTTGAAAGCACATGAAAAGCGGCAAAGCGTTGACAATGATGCCCTTGGCCAAAAAGGGCGTATGCGTTTTTTCCTGAATATATTCAGGAAAAAACGCATACGCCCTTTCTGGCCAACCAAGCAAGGCGGAAAGGCAAATCGGCGCTACATAGAAGTCTCGCTTGCCAGAGGTCAAAAGGGCCATGCTGAAAACAGTGTAAAAACCAGAAATGCAGGACAGGCCATGGAGACACGGGAGCCTTGCTACGCTGATGGGCGGGATGGAAATTGCCAACAGCCACTCTGGAGAAGTGTACGCTGCGTCCTGAAACATGGAATAGACACAGCTGAGAGAGCATAGGGCACTTCCACTCATGGGCGTAGAAATCGGGAAACTTAAAAATCAACACGACACAGGCACCCCAAAGTTTAGTGCTGCTCTGTTTCCAAGAACCTCCACTTCGGTACACCTTAAATATCCCCGGAAAGAGAAAAATGGATAAAGAAGTTGTGGTACTTATGCACAATGGAATATCACTCAGCCATGAAATCAGTGTCATAAGGCTAGTAGCAGCATGATGAGTGGATTTAGGGACGATGAGTCTAAGTGAAGTAAGTCACACAGAAAAGGACACTTATCCTAAGATATCACTTATAGAGGGAATGTCAACATCGCTACACCTGAACTGAATTCCAAAACAGAACAGAGTCACACATTTAGAAAACACACTATGGCTGCTTAACGGGAAAGGTGAGGCGGGGTGATGCATAAAACAAGGGTTTGAAATTAGCTCACATACCGTTCCACAAGCCAAATATGTAATAGACAAGACCTACTCCCTGCTCAGTGAACTGGACTCAACACCCCCTATTCACTGCCCAAGAATATATCTGACTAGGAAGAGTCTTAAAACCTATGTATTGATGTATTGATATGTATTGTTATGTACTGATATCTCTCTGGAAGTGAATCAAGAGGGTGTAAAGCGGCATAAACACAGCAGGGAAAAGCAGCTAAACCCCATTATAAAAATAGATTACTTAAAAAAAACCCCATAAAACAAAGACAGTGTAAGAGAGAGAAATTCTTTCAAAATCCGTTCAGGGGCTCTGATGCAACCTGGATTGACCATATCTAGACCCACAGCTGGATGAGACATAAGGCTGGACACTCTTGGGGCTGAGAGGATTGGTGAGGTTGGGTGAGCAAACGCAGACCCTTTAAAGTAATACTGCGTGGTACCCATGCCATGGGTCCCAAATCTCCAGGTTCAAGGGCATCTTCCTACATCGAAAACATGCCTGGGAAACCCAGAAGATGGTACACCGTGTGATCGGGAAAGGTTTCTAAAACGCACCTCATTTCTCCTCTCCTTGTGCTCGGGTTCGCCATTCCAGCCGCTTCACTAACAATCTCCCTACTTGGAGAATCAGCACCGTTGACCTCCTGTTTCGTACAGGTCGCAATTTGTCCTGAGGATGAACGGGAAGCGGGAGAACCAATGAGAGACTAGCTCTAGCTGTTGGGACAGGCACAGGTCACTCTATTTTCCCATCAGGAAGAAGAATGAACCACAGGCTCAGCCTGCCCCCCGGAACCAGAATAGGGCCTGAGGCAATCCTGCGCTTTTGCGGCCAGCTCCCAAAAAAGCGAGTTGACAAATGGAGCTCAGGGGCACTGCAATTCACAAACCTGCAGAGTTCTAAATGATGACTCTCGTCCACTAATATATTGAGGGAAGGCAACGAAGAGGATTTGAAAGCAAGGCAGAATTGCAGGAAACAGATTTCAGGAGGTAGATTCGACTCGCCTTGAAAGCACATGAAAAGCGGCAAAGCGTTGACAATGATGCCCTTGGCCAAAAAGGGCGTATGCGTTTTTTCCTGAATATATTCAGGAAAAAACGCATACGCCCTTTTTGGCCAACCAAGCAAGCCGGAAAGGCAAATCGGCGCTACAAAGAAGTCTCGCTTGCCAGAGGTCAAAAGGGCCATGCTGAAAACAGCGTAAAAACCAGAAATGCAGGACAGGCCATGGAGACACGGGAGCCTTGCTATGCTGATCGGCGGGATGGAAATTGCCAACAGCCACTCTGGAGAAGTGTACGCTGCGTCCTGAAACATGGAATAGACACAGCTGAGAGAGCATAGGGCACTTCCACTCATGGGCGTAGAAATCGGGAAACCTAAAAATCAACACGACACAGGCACCCCAAAGTTTAGGGCTGCTCTGTTTCCAAGAACCTCCACTTCGGTACACCTGAAATATCCCAGGAAAGAGAAAAATGGATAAAGAAGTTGTGGTACTTATGCACAATGGAATATCACTCAGCCATGAAATCAGTGTCATAAGGCTAGTAGCAGCATGATGAGTGGATTTAGGGACGATGAGTCTAAGTGAAGTAAGTCACACAGAAAAGGACACTTATCCTAAGATATCACTTATAGAGGGAATGTCAACATCGCTACACCTGAACTGAATTCCAAAACAGAACAGAGTCACACATTTAGAAAACACACTATGGCTGCTTAACGGGAAAGGTGAGGCGGGGTGATGCATAAAACAAGGGTTTGAAATTAGCTCACATACCGTTCCACAAGCCAAATATGTAATAGACAAGACCTACTCCCTGCTCAGTGAACTGGACTCAACACCACCTATTCACCGCCCAAGAATATATCTGACTAGTAAGAGTCTTAAAACCTATGTATAGACATCTCTCTGGAAGTGAATCAAGAGGGTGTAAAGCGGCATAAACACAGCAGGGAAAAGCAGCTAAACCCCATTATAAAAATAGATTACTTTAAAAGAAACCCATAAAAAAAAGACAGTGAAAGAGAGAGAAATTCTTACAAAATCCGTTCAGGGGCTCTGATGCAACCTGGATTGACCATATCTACACCCACAGCTGGATGAGACATAAGGCTGGACACTCTTGGGGCTGAGAGGATCGGTGAGGTTGGGTGAGCAAACGCAGACCCTTTAAAGTAGTACTGCGTGGTACCCATGCCATGGGTCCCAAATCTCCAAGTTCAAGGGCATCTTCCTACATCGAAAACAGGCATGGGACACCCAGAAGATGGTACACCGTGTGATCGGGAAAGGTTTCTAAAACGCACCTCATTTCTCCTCTCCTTGTGCTCGGGTTCGCCATTCCAGCCGCTTCACTAACAATCTCCCTACTTGGAGAATCAGCACCGTTGACCTCCTGTTTCGTACAGGTCACAATTTGTCCTGAGGATGAACGGGAAGAGGGGGAACCAATGAGAGACTAGCTCTAGGTGTTGGGACAGGCACAGGTCACTCTATTTTCCCATCAGGAAGAAGAATGAACCACAGGCTCACCCTGCCCCCCGGAACCAGAATAGGGCCTGAAGCAATCCTGCGCTTTTGCGGCCAGCTCCCAAAAAAGCGAGTTGACAAATGGAGCTCAGGGGCACTGCAATTCACAAACCTGCAGAGTTAGAAATGATGACTCTCGTCCACAAATATATTGAGGGAAGGAAACGAAGAGGATTTGAAAGCAAGGCAGAATTGCAGGAAACAGATTTCAGGAGGTAGATTCGACTCGCCTTGAAAGCACATGAAAAGCGGCAAAGCGTTGACAATGATGCCCTTGGCCAAAAAGGGCGTATGCGTTTTTTCCTGAATATATTCAGGAAAAAACGCATACGCCCTTTCTGGCCAACCAAGCAAGGCGGAAAGGCAAATCGGCGCTACATAGAAGTCTCGCTTGCCAGAGGTCAAAAGGGCCATGCTGAAAACAGTGTAAAAACCAGAAATGCAGGACAGGCCATGGAGACACGGGAGCCTTGCTACGCTGATGGGCGGGATGGAAATTGCCAACAGCCACTCTGGAGAAGTGTACGCTGCGTCCTGAAACATGGAATAGACACAGCTGAGAGAGCATAGGGCACTTCCACTCATGGGCGTAGAAATCGGGAAACCTAAAAATCAACACGACACAGGCACCCCAAACTTTAGGGCTGCTCTGTTTCCAAGAACCTCCACTTCGGTACACCTGAAATATCCCAGGAAAGAGAAAAATGGATAAAGAAGTTGTGGTACTTATGCACAATGGAATATCACTCAGCCATGAAATCAGTGTCATAAGGCTAGTAGCAGCATGATGAGTGGATTTAGGGACGATGAGTCTAAGTGAAGTAAGTCACACAGAAAAGGACACTTATCCCAAGATATCACTTATAGAGGGAATGTCAACATCGCTACACCTGAACTGAATTCCAAAACAGAACAGAGTCACACATTTAGAAAACACACTATGGCTGCTTAACGGGAAAGGTGAGGCGGGGTGATGCATAAAACAATGGTTTGAAATGAGCTCACATACAGTTCCACAAGCCAAATATGTAATAGACAAGACCGACTCCCTGCTCAGTGAACTGGACTCAACACCACCTATTCACCGCCCAAGAATATATCTGACTAGTAAGAGTCTTAAAACCTATGTATAGATATTTCTCTGGAAGTGAATCAAGAGGGTGTAAAGCGGCATAAACACAGCAGGGAAAAGCAGCTAAACCCCATTATAAAAATAGATTACTTTAAAAGAAACCCATAAAACAAAGACAGTGAAAGAGAGAGACATTCTTACAAAATCCGTTCAGGGGCTCTGATGCAACCTGGATTGACCATATCTAGACCCACAGCTGGATGAGACATAAGGCTGTACACTCTTGGGGCTGAGAGGATCGGTGAGGTTGGGTGAGCAAACGCAGACCCTTTAAAGTAGTACTGCGTGGTACCCATGCCATGGGTCCGAAATCTCCAGGTTCAAGGGCATCTTCCTACATCGAAAACATGCCTGGGAAACCCAGAAGATGGTACACCGTGTGATCGGGAAAGGTTTCTAAAACGCACCTCATTTCTCCTCTCCTTGTGCTCGGGTTCGCCATTCCAGCCGCTTCACTAACAATCTCCCTACTTGGAGAATCAGCACCGTTGACCTCCTGTTTCGTACAGGTCACAATTTGTCCTGAGGATGAACGGGAAGAGGGGGAACCAATGAGAGACTAGCTCTAGGTGTTGGGACAGGCACAGGTCACTCTATTTTCCCATCAGGAAGAAGAATGAACCACAGGCTCAGCCTGCCCCCCGGAACCAGAATAGGGCCTGAAGCAATCCTGCGCTTTTGCGGCCAGCTCCCAAAAAAGCGAGTTGACAAATGGAGCTCAGGGGCACTGCAATTCACAAACCTGCAGAGTTAGAAATGATGACTCTCGTCCACAAATATATTGAGGGAAGGCAACGAAGAGGATTTGAAAGCAAGGCAGAATTGCAGGAAACAGATTTCAGGAGGTAGATTCGACTCGCCTTGAAAGCACATGAAAAGCGGCAAAGCGTTGACAATGATGCCCTTGGCCAAAAAGGGCGTATGCGTTTTTTCCTGAATATATTCAGGAAAAAACGCATACGCCCTTTTTGGCCAACCAAGCAAACCGGAAAGGCAAATCGGCGTTACAAAGAAGTCTCGCTTGCCAGCGGTCAAAAGGGCCATGCTGAAAAAAGTGTAAAACCAGAAATGCAGGACAGGCCATGGAGACACGGGAGCCTTGCTACGCTGATGGGCGGGATGGAAATTGCCAACAGCCACTCTGGAGAAGTGTACGCTGCATCCTGAAACATGGAATAGACACAGCTGAGAGAGCATAGGGCACTTCCATTCATGGGCGTAGAAATCGGGAAACCTAAAAATCAGCACGACACAGGCACCCCAAAGTTTAGTGCTGCTCTGTTTCCAAGAACCTCCACTTCGGTACACCTTAAATATCCCCGGAAAGAGAAAAATGGATAAAGAAGTTGTGGTACTTATGCACAATGGAATATCACTCAGCCATGAAATCAGTGTCATAAGGCTAGTAGCAGCATGATGAGTGGATTTAGGGACGATGAGTCTAAGTGAAGTAAGTCACACAGAAAAGGACACTTATCCTAAGATATCACTTATAGAGGGAATGTCAACATCGCTACACCTGAACTGAATTCCAAAACAGAACAGAGTCACACATTTAGAAAACACACTATGGCTGCTTAACGGGAAAGGTGAGGCGGGGTGATGCATAAAACAAGGGTTTGAAATTAGCTCACATACCGTTCCACAAGCCAAATATGTAATAGACAAGACCTACTCCCTGCTCAGTGAACTGGACTCAACACCCCCTATTCACCGCCCAAGAATATATCTGACTAGTAAGAGTCTTTAAACCTATGTATTGATATCTCTCTGGAAGTGAATCAAGAGGGTGTAAAGCGGCATAAACACAGCAGGGAAAAGCAGCTAAACCCAATTATAAAAATAGATTACTTAAAAAAATACCGCATAAAACAAAGACAGTGAAAGAGAGAGAAATTCTTACAAAATCCGTTCAGGGGCTCTGATGCAACCTGGATTGACCATATCTAGACCCACAGCTGGATGAGACATAAGGCTGGACACTCTTGGGGCTGAGAGGATCGGTGAGGTTGGGTGAGCAAACGCAGACCCTTTAAAGTAGTAATGCGTGGTACCCATGCCATGGGTCCCAAATCTCCAGGTTCAAGGGCATCTTCCTACATCGAAAACATGCCTGGGAAACCCAGAAGATGGTACACCGTGTGATCGGGAAAGGTTTCTAAAACGCACCTCATTTCTCCTCTCCTTGTGCTCGGGTTCGCCATTCCAGCCGCTTCACTAACAATCTCCCTACTTGGAGAATCAGCACCGTTGACCTCCTGTTTCGTACAGGTCACAATTTGTCCTGAGGATGAACGGGAAGAGGGGGATCCAATGAGAGACTAGCTCTAGGTGTTGGGACAGGCACAGGTCACTCTATTTTCCCATCAGGAAGAATAATGAACCACAGGCTCAGCCTGCCCCCCGGAACCAGAATAGGGCCTGAAGCAATCCTGCGCTTTTGCGGCCAGCTCCCAAAAAAGCGAGTTGACAAATGGAGCTCAGGGGCACTGCAATTCACAAACCTGCAGAGTTAGAAATGATGACTCTCGTCCACAAATATATTGAGGGAAGGCAACGAAGAGGATTTGAAAGCAAGGCAGAATTGCAGGAAACAGATTTCAGGAGGTAGATTCGACTCGCCTTGAAAGCACATGAAAAGCGGCAAAGCGTTGACAATGATGCCCTTGGCCAAAAAGGGCGTATGCGTTTTTTCCTGAATATATTCAGGAAAAAACGCATACGCCCATTTTGGCCAACCAAGCAAACCGGAAAGGGAAATCGGCGCTACAAAGAAGTCTCGCTTGCCAGCGGTCAAAAGGGCCATGCTGAAAAAAGTGTAAAAACCAGAAATGCAGGACAGGCCATGGAGACACGGGAGCCTTGCTACGCTGATGGGCGGGATGGAAATTGCCAACAGCCACTCTGGAGAAGTGTACGCTGCGTCCTGAAACATGGAATAGACACAGCTGAGAGAGCATAGGGCACTTCCACTCATGGGCGTAGAAATCGGGAAACCTAAAAAATCAACACGACACAGGCACCCCAAAGTTTAGTGCTGCTCTGTTTCCAAGAACCTCCACTTCGGTATACCTTAAATATCCCCGGAAAGAGAAAAATGGATAAAGAAGTTGTGGTACTTATGCACAATGGAATATCACTCAGCCATGAAATCAGTGTCATAAGGCTAGTAGCAGCATGATGAGTGGATTTAGGGACGATGACTCTAAGTGAAGTAAGTCACACAGAAATGGACACTTATCTTAAGATATCACTTATAGAGGGAATGTCAACATCGCTACACCTGAACTGAATTCCAAAACAGAACAGAGTCATACATTTAGAAAACACACTATGGCTGCTTAACGGGAAAGGTGAGGCGGGGTGATGAATAAAACAAGGGTTTGAAATTAGCTCAGATGCCGTTCCACAAGCCAAATATGTAATAGACAAGACCTACTCCCTGCTCAGTGAACTGGACTCAACACCCCCTATTCACCGCCCAAGAATATATCTGACTAGGAAGAGTCTTAAAACCTATGTATTGATGTATTGATATGTATTGATATGTACTGATATCTCTCTGGAAGTGAATCAAGAGGGTGTAAAGCGGCATAAACACAGCAGGGAAAAGCAGCTAAACCCAATTATAAAAATAGATTACTTAAAAAAATACCGCATAAAACAAAGACAATGAAAGAGAGAGAAATTCTTACAAAATCCGTTCAGGGGCTCTGATGCAACCTGGATTGACCATATCTAGACCCACAGCTGGATGAGACATAAGGCTGGACACTCTTGGGGCTGAGAGGATTGGTGAGGTTGGGTGAGCAAACGCAGACCCTTTAAAGTAATACTGCGTGGTACCCATGCCATGGGTCCCAAATCTCCAGGTTCAAGGGCATCTTCCTACATCGAAAACATGCCTGGGAAACCCAGAAGATGGTACACCTTGTGATCGGGAAAGGTTTCTAAAACGCACCTCATTTCTCCTCTCCTTGTGCACGGGTTCGCCATTCCAGCCGCTTCACTAACAATCTCCTTCTTGGAGAATCAGCACCGTTGACCTCCTGTTTCGTACAGGTCACAATTTGTCCTGAGGATGAACGGGAAGAGGGGGAACCAATGAGAGACTAGCTCTAGGTGTTGGGACAGGCACAGGTCACTCTATTTTCCCATCAGGAAGAAGAATGAACCACAGGCTCAGCCTGCCCCCCGGAACCAGAATAGGGCCTGAAGCAATCCTGCGCTTTTGCGGCCAGCTCCCAAAAAAGCGAGTTGACAAATGGAGCTCAGGGACACTGCAATTCACAAACCTGCAGAGTTCGAAATGATGACTCTCGTCCACAAATATATTGAGGGAAGGCAACGAAGAGGATTTGAAAGCAAGGCAGAATTGCAGGAAACAGATTTCAGGAGGTAGATTCGACTCGCCTTGAAAGCACATGAAAAGCGGCAAAGCGTTGACAATGATGCCCTTGGCCAAAAAGGGCGTATGCGTTTTTTCCTGAATATATTCAGGAAAAAACGCATACGCCCTTTTTGGCCAACCAAGCAAGCCGGAAAGGCAAATCGGCGCTACAAAGAAGTCTCGCTTGCCAGCGGTCAAAAGGGCCATGCTGAAAAAAGTGTAAAAACCAGAAATGCAGGACAGGCCATGGAGACACGGGAGCCTTGCTACGCTGATGGGCGGGATGGAAATTGCCAACAGCCACTCTGGAGAAGTGTACGCTGCGTCCTGAAACATGGAATAGACACAGCTGAGAGAGCATAGGGCACTTCCACTCATGGGCGTAGAAATCGGGAAACCTAAAAATCAACAAGACACAGGCACCCCAAACTTTAGGGCTGCTCTGTTTCCAAGAACCTCCACTTCGGTACACCTGAAATATCCCAGGAAAGAGAAAAATGGATAAAGAAGTTGTGGTACTTATGCACAATGGAATATCACTCAGCCATGAAATCAGTGTCATAAGGCTAGTAGCAGCATGATGAGTGGATTTAGGGACGATGAGTCTAAGTGAAGTAAGTCACACAGAAAAGGACACTTATCCCAAGATATCACTTATAGAGGGAATGTCAACATCGCTACACCTGAACTGAATTCCAAAACAGAACAGAGTCACACATTTAGAAAACACACTATGGCTGCTTAATGGGAAAGGTGAGGCGGGGTGATGCATAAAACAAGGGTTTGAAATTAGCTCACATACCGTTCCAGAAGCCAAATATGTAATAGACAAGACCTACTCCCTGCTCAGTGAACTGGACTCAACACCACCTATTCACCGCCCAAGAATATATCTGACTAGGAAGAGTCTTAAAACCTATGTATAGATATCTCTCTGGAAGTGAATCAAGAGGGTGTAAAGCGGCATAAACACAGCAGCGAAAAGCAGCTAAACCCCATTATAAAAATTGATTACTTTAAAAGAAACCCATAAAAAAAAGACAGTGAAAGAGAGAGAAATTCTTACAAAATCCGTTCAGGGGCTCTGATGCAACCTGGATTGACCATATCTAGACCCACAGCTGGATGAGACATAAGGCTGGACACTCTTGGGGCTGAGAGGATCGGTGTGGTTGGGTGAGCAAACGTAGACCCTTTAAAGTAGTACTGCGTGGTACCCATGCCATGGGTCCCAAATCTCCAAGTTCAAGGGCATCTTCCTACATCGAAAACATGCATGGGACACCCAGAAGATGGTACACCGTGTGATCGAGAAAGGTTTCTAAAACACACCTCATTTCTCCTCTCCTTGTACTCGGGTTCGCCATTCCAGCCGCTTCACTAACAATCTCCCTACTTGGAGAATCAGCACCGTTGACCTCCTGTTTCGTACAGGTCGCAATTTGTACTGAGGATGAACGGGAAGCGGGAGAACCAATGAGAGACTAGCTCTAGCTGTTGGGACAGGCACAGGTCACTCTATTTTCCCATCAGGAAGAAGAATGAACCACAGGCTCAGCCTGCGCCCCGGAACCAGAATAGGGCCTGAGGCCATCCTGCGCTTTTGCGGCCAGCTCCCAAAAAAGCGAGTTGACAAATGGAGCTCAGGGGCACTGCAATTCACAAACCTGCAGAGTTAGAAATGATGACTCTCGTCCACAAATATATTGAGGGAAGGCAACGAAGAGGATTTGAAAGCAAGGCAGAATTGCAGGAAACAGATTTCAGGAGGTAGATTCGACTCGCCTTGAAAGCACATGAAAAGCGGCAAAGCGTTGACAATGATGCCCTTGGCCAAAAAGGGCGTATGCGTTTTTTCCTGAATATATTCAGGAAAAAACGCATACGCCCTTTTTGGCCAACCAAGCAAGCCGGAAAGGCAAATCGGCGCTACAAAGAAGTCTCGCTTGCCAGAGGTCAAAAGGGCCATGCTGAAAAAAGTGTAAAAACCAGAAATGCAGGATAGGCCATGGAGACACGGGAGCCTTGCTACGCTGATGGGCGGGATGGAAATTGCCAACAGCCACTCTGGAGAAGTGTACGCTGCGTCCTGAAACATGGAATAGACACAGCTGAGAGAGCATAGGGCACTTCCACTCATGGGCGTAGAAATCGGGAAACCTAAAAATCAACACGACACAGGCACCCCAAAGTTTAGGGCTGCTCTGTTTCCAAAAACCTCCACTTCGGTACACCTTAAATATCCCCGGAAAGAGAAAAATGGATAAAGAAGTTGTGGTACTTATGCACAATGGAATATCACTCAGCCATGAAATCAGTGTCATAAGGCTAGTAGCAGCATGATGAGTGGATTTAGGGACGATGACTCTAAGTGAAGTAAGTCACACAGAAATGGACACTTATCTTAAGATATCACTTATAGAGGGAATGTCAACATCGCTACACCTGAACTGAATTCCAAAACAGAACAGAGTCACACATTTAGAAAACACACTATGGCTGCTTAACGGGAAAGGTGAGACGGGGTGATGCATAAAACAAGGGTTTGAAATTAGCTCAGATGCCGTTCCACAAGCCAAATATCTAATAGACAAGACCTACTCCCTGCTCAGTGAACTGGACTCAACACCCCCTATTCACCGCCCAAGAATATATCTGACTAGGAAGAGTCTTAAAACCTATGTATTGATATCTCTCTGGAAGTGAATCAAGAGGGTGTAAAGCGGCATAAACACAGCAGGGAAAAGCAGCTAAACCCAATTATAAAAATAGATTACTTAAAAAAAAAAAAACCCCAGAAAACAAAGACAGTGAAAGAGAGAGACATTCTTACAAAATCCGTTCAGGGGCTCTGATGCAACCTGGATTGACCATATCTAGACCCACAGCTGGATGAGACATAAGGCTGGACACTCTTGGGGCTGAGAGGATTGGTGAGGTTGGGTGAGCAAACGCAGACCCTTTAAAGTAATACTGCGTGGTACCCATGCCATGGGTCCCAAATCTCCAGGTTCAAGGGCATCTTCCTACATCGAAAACATGCCTGGGAAACCCAGAAGATGGTACACCGTGTGATCGGGAAAGGTTTCTAAAACGCACCTCATTTCTCCTCTCCTTGTGCTCGGGTTCGCCATTCCAGCCGCTTCACTAACAATCTCCCTACTTGGAGAATCAGCACCGTTGACCTCCTGTTTCGTACAGGTCGCAATTTGTCCTGAGGATGAACGGGAAGAGGGGGAACCAATGAGAGACTAGCTCTAGGTGTTGGGACAGGCACAGGTCACTCTATTTTCCCATCAGGAAGAAGAATGAACCACAGGCTCAGCCTGCCCCCCGGAACCAGAATAGGGCCTGAAGCAATCCTGCGCTTTTGCGGCCAGCTCCCAAAAAAGCGAGTGGACAAATGGAGCTCAGGGGCACTGCAATTCACAAAACTGCAGAGTTATAAATGATAACTCTCGTCCACAAATATATTGAGGGAAGGCAACGAAGAGGATTTGAAAGCAAGGCAGAATTGCAGGAAACAGATTTCAGGAGGTCGATTCGACTCGCCTTGAAAGCACATGAAAAGCGGCAAAGCGTTGACAATGATGCCCTTGGCCAAAAAGGGCGTATGCGTTTTTTCCTTAATATATTCAGGAAAAAACGCATACGCCCTTTTTGGCCAACCAAGCAAGCCGGAAAGGCAAATCGGCGCTACAAAGAAGTCTCGCTTGCCAGCGGTCAAAAGGGCCATGCTGAAAAAAGTGTAAAAACCAGAAATGCAGGACAGGCCATGGAGACACGGGAGCCTTGCTACACTGATGGGCGGGATGGAAATTGCCAACAGCCACTCTGGAGGAGTGTACGCTGCGTCCTGAAATATGGAATAGACACAGCTGAGAGAGCATAGGGCACTTCCACTCATGGGCGTAGAAATCGGGAAACCTAAAAATCAACAAGACACAGGCACCCCAAACTTTAGGGCTGCTCTGTTTCCAAGAACCTCCACTTCGGTACACCTTAAATATCTCAGGAAACAGAAAAATGGATAAAGAAGTTGTGGTACTTATGCACAATGGAATATCACTCAGCCATGAAATCAGTGTCATAAGGCTAGTAGCAGCATGATGAGTGGATTTAGGGACGATGACTCTAAGTGAAGTAAGTCACACAGAAAAGGACACTTATCCTAAGATATCACTTATAGAGGGAATGTCAACATCGCTACACCTGAACTGACTTCCAAAACAGAACAGAGTCACACATTTAGAAAACACACTATGGCTGCTTAACGGGAAAGGTGAGGTGGGGTGATGCATAAAACAAGGGTTTGAAATTAGCTCAGATACCGTTCCACAAGCCAAATATGTAATAGACAAGACCTACTCCCTGCTCAGTGAACTGGACTCAACACCCCCTATTCACCGCCCAAGAATATATCTGACTAGGAAGAGTCTTAAAACCTATGTATTGATGTATTGATATGTATTGATATGTACTGATATCTCTCTGGAAGTGAATCAAGAGGGTGTAAAGCGGCATAAACACAGCAGGGAAAAGCAGCTAAACCCCATTATAAAAATAGATTACTTAAAAAAAAAAACCCATAAAACAAAGACAGTGAAAGAGAGAGAAATTCTTACAAAATCCGTTCAGGGGCTCTGATGCAACCTGGATTGACCATATCTAGACCCACAGCTGGATGAGACATAAGGCTGGACACTCTTGGGGCTGAGAGGATTGGTGAGGTTGGGTGAGCAAACGCAGACCCTTTAAAGTAATCCTGCGTGGTACCCATGCCATGGGTCCCAAATCTCCAGGTTCAAGGGCATCTTCCTACATCGAAAACATGCCTGGGAAACCCAGAAGATGGTACACTGTGTGATCGGGAAAGGTTTCTAAAACGCACCTCATTTCTCCTCTCCTTGTGCTCGGGTTCGCCATTCCAGCCGCTTCACTAACAATCTCCCTACTTGGAGAATCAGCACCGTTGACCTCCTGTTTTGTACAGGTCGCAATTTGTCCTGAGGATGACCGGGAAGAGGGGGAACCAATGAGAGACTAGCTCTAGGTGTTGGGACAGGCACAGGTCACTCTATTTTCCCATCAGGAAGAAGAATGAACCACAGGCTCAGCCTGCCCCCCGGAACCAGAATAGGGCCTGAAGCAATCCTGCGCTTTTGCGGCCAGCTCCCAAAAAAGCGAGTTGACAAATGGAGCTCAGGGGCACTGCAATTCACAAACCTGCAGAGTTCTAAATGATGACTCTCGTCCACAAATATATTGAGGGAAGGCAACGAAGAGGATTTGAAAGCAAGGCAGAATTGCAGGAAACAGATTTCAGGAGGTAGATTCGACTCGCCTTGAAAGCACATGAAAAGCGGCAAAGCGTTGACAATGATGCCCTTGGCCAAAAAGGGCGTATGCGTTTTTTCCTGAATACATTCAGGAAAAAACGCATACGCCCTTTTTGGCCAACCAAGCAAGCCGGAAAGGCAAATCGGCGCTACAAAGAAGTCTCGCTTGCCAGAGGTCAAAAGGGCCATGCTGAAAACAGTGTAAAAACCAGAAATGCAGGACAGGCCATGGAGACACGGGAGCCTTGCTATGCTGATGGGCGGGATGGAAATTGCCAACAGCCACTCTGGAGAAGTGTACGCTGCGTCCTGAAACATGGAATAGACACAGCTGAGAGAGCATAGGGCACTTCCACTCATGGGCGTAGAAATCGGGAAACCTAAAAATCAACACGACACAGGCACCCTAAAGTTTAGGGCTGCTCTGTTTCCAAGAACCTCCACTTCGGTACACCTTAAATATCCCAGGAAAGAGAAAAATGGATAAAGAAGTTGTGGTACTTATGCACAATGGAATATCACTCAGCCATGAAATCAGTGTCATAAGGCTAGTAGCAGCATGATGAGTGGATTTAGGGACGATGACTCTAAGTGAAGTAAGTCACACAGAAAAGGACGCTTATCCTAAGATATCACTGATAGAGGGAATGTCAACATCGCTACACCTGAACTGAATTCCAAAACAGAACAGAGTCACACATTTAGAAAACACACTATGGCTGCTTAACGGGAAAGGTGAGGCGGGGTGATGCATAAAACAAGGGTTTGAAATTAGCTCACATACCGTTCCACAAGCCAAATATGTAATAGACAAGACCTACTCCCTGCTCAGTGAACTGGACTCAACACCCCCTATTCACCGCCCAAGAATATATCTGACTAGGAAGAGTCTTAAAACCTATGTATTGATGTATTGATATGTATTGATATGTACTGATATCTCTCTGGAAGTGAATCAAGAGGGTGTAAAGCGGCATAAACACAGCAGGGAAAAGCAGCTAAACCCCATTATAAAAATAGATTACTTAAAAAAAAAACCCATAAAACAAAGACAGTTTAAGACAGAGAAATTCTTACAAAATCCGTTCAGGGGCTCTGATGCAACCTGGATTGACCATATCTACACCCACAGCTGGATGAGACATAAGGCTGGACACTCTTGGGGCTGAGAGAATTGGTGAGGTTGGGTGAGCAAACGCAGACCCTTTAAAGTAATCCTGCGTGGTACCCATGCCATGGGTCCCAAATCTCCAGGTTCAAGGGCATCTTCCTACATCGAAAACATGCCTGGGAAACCCAGAAGATGGTACACCGTGTGATCGGGAAAGGTTTCTAAAACGCACCTCATTTCTCCTCTCCTTGTGCTCGGGTTCGCCATTCCAGCCGCTTCACTAACAATCTCCCTACTTGGAGAATCAGCACCGTTGACCTCCTGTTTCGTACAGGTCGCAATTTGTCCTGAGGATGAACGGGAAGAGGGGGAACCAATGAGAGACTAGCTCTAGGTGTTGGGACAGGCACAGGTCACTCTATTTTCCCATCAGGAAGAAGAATGAACCACAGGCTCAGCCTGCCCCCCGGAACCAGAATAGGGCCTGAAGCAATCCTGCGCTTTTGCGGCCAGCTCCCAAAAAAGCGAGTTGACAAATGGAGCTCAGGGGCACTGCAATTCACAAACCTGCAGAGTTCGAAATGATGACTCTCGTCCACAAATATATTGAGGGAAGGCAACGAAGAGGATTTGAAAGCAAGGCAGAATTGCAGGAAACAGATTTCAGGAGGTCGATTCGAATCGCCTTGAAAGCACATGAAAAGCGGCAAAGCGTTGACAATGATGCCCTTGGCCAAAAAGGGCGTATGCGTTTTTTCCTGAATATATTCAGGAAAAAACGCATACGCCCTTTTTGGCCAACCAAGCAAGCCGGAAAGGCAAATCGGCGCTACAAAGAAGTCTCGCTTGCCAGCGGTCAAAAGGGCCATGCTGAAAAAAGTGTAAAAACCAGAAATGCAGGACAGGCCATGGAGACACGGGAGCCTTGCTACGCTGATGGGCGGGATGGAAATTGCCAACAGCCACTCTGGAGAAGTGTACGCTGCGGCCTGAAACATGGAATAGACACAGCTGAGAGAGCATAAGGCACTTCCACTCATCGGCGTAGAAATCGGGAAACCTAAAAATCAACACGACACAGGCAACCCAAAGTTTAGGGCTGCTCTGTTTCCAAGAACCTCCACTTCGGTACACCTTAACTATCCCAGGAAAGAAAAAAATGGATAAAGAAGTTGTGGTACTTATGCACAATGGAATATCACTCAGCCATGAAATCAGTGTCATAAGGCTAGTAGCAGCATGAAGAGTGGATTTAGGGACGATGAGTCTAAGTGAAGTAAGTCACACAGAAAAGGACACTTATCCTAAGATATCACTTATAGAGGGAATGTCAACATCGCTACACCTGAACTGAATTCCAAAACAGAACAGAGTCACACATTTAGAAAACACACTATGGCTGCTTAACGGGAAAGGTGAGGCGGGGCGATGCATAAAACAAGGGGTTGAAATTAGCTCACATACTGTTCCACAAGCCAAATATGTAATAGACAAGACCTACTCCCTGCTCAGTGAACTGGACTCAACACCCCCTATTCACCGCCCAAGAATATATCTGAGTAGTAAGAGTCTTAAAACCTATGTATAGATATCTCTCTGGAAGTGAATCAAGAGGGTGTAAAGCGGCATAAACACAGCAGGAAAAAGGAGCTAAACCCCATTATAAAAATAGATTACTTAAAAAAAAAACCCATAAAACAAAGACAGTGAAAGAGAGAGAAATTATTACAAAATCCTTTCAGGGGCTCTGATGCAACCTGGATTGACCATATCTACACCCACAGCTGGATGAGACATAAGGCTGGACACTCTTGGGGCTGAGAGGATTGGTGAGGTTGGGTGAGCAAACGCAGACCCTTTAAAGTAATACTGCGTGGTACCCATGCCATGGGTCCCAAATCTCCAGGTTCAAGGGCATCTTCCTACATCGAAAACATGCCTGGGAAACCCAGAAGATGGTACACCGTGTGATCGGGAAAGGTTTCTAAAACGCACCTCATTTCTCCTCTCCTTGTGCTCGGGTTCGCCATTCCAGCCGCTTCACTAACAATCTCCCTACTTGGAGAATCAGCACCGTTGACCTCCTGTTTTGTACAGGTCGCAATTTGTCCTGAGGATGACCGGGAAGAGGGGGAACCAATGAGAGACTAGCTCTAGGTGTTGGGACAGGCACAGGTCACTCTATTTTCCCATCAGGAAGAAGAATGAACCACAGGCTCAGCCTGCCCCCCGGAACCAGAATAGGGCCTGAAGCAATCCTGCGCTTTTGCGGCCAGCTCCCAAAAAAGCGAGTTGACAAATGGAGCTCAGGGGCACTGCAATTCACAAACCTGCAGAGTTCTAAATGATGACTCTCGTCCACAAATATATTGAGGGAAGGCAACGAAGAGGATTTGAAAGCAAGGCAGAATTGCAGGAAACAGATTTCAGGAGGTCGATTCGACTCGCCTTGAAAGCACATGAAAAGCGGCAAAGCGTTGACAATGATGCCCTTGGCCAAAAAGGGCGTATGCGTTTTTTCCTGAATATATTCAGGAAAAAACGCATACGCCCTTTTTGGCCAACCAAGCAAGCCGGAAAGGCAAATCGGCGCTACAAAGAAGTCTCGCTTGCCAGCGGTCAAAAGGGCCATGCTGAAAAAAGTGTAAAAACCAGAAATGCAGGACAGGCCATGGAGACACGGGAGCCTTGCTACGCTGATGGGCGGGATGGAAATTGCCAACAGCCACTCTGGAGAAGTGTACGCTGCGGCCTGAAACATGGAATAGACACAGCTGAGAGAGCATAAGGCACTTCCACTCATGGGCGTAGAAATCGGGAAACCTAAAAATCAACACGACACAGGCAACCCAAAGTTTAGGGCTGCTCTGTTTCCAAGAACCTCCACTTCGGTACACCTTAACTATCCCAGGAAAGAAAAAAATGGATAAAGAAGTTGTGGTACTTATGCACAATGGAATATCACTCAGCCATGAAATCAGTGTCATAAGGCTAGTAGCAGCATGAAGAGTGGATTTAGGGACGATGAGTCTAAGTGAAGTAAGTCACACAGAAAAGGACACTTATCCTAAGATATCACTTATAGAGGGAATGTCAACATCGCTACACCTGAACTGAATTCCAAAACAGAACAGAGTCACACATTTAGAAAACACACTATGGCTGCTTAACGGGAAAGGTGAGGCGGGGCGATGCATAAAACAAGGGGTTGAAATTAGCTCACATACTGTTCCACAAGCCAAATATGTAATAGACAAGACCTACTCCCTGCTCAGTGAACTGGACTCAACACCCCCTATTCACCGCCCAAGAATATATCTGAGTAGTAAGAGTCTTAAAACCTATGTATAGATATCTCTCTGGAAGTGAATCAAGAGGGTGTAAAGCGGCATAAACACAGCAGGAAAAAGGAGCTAAACCCCATTATAAAAATAGATTACTTAAAAAAAAAACCCATAAAACAAAGACAGTGAAAGAGAGAGAAATTATTACAAAATCCTTTCAGGGGCTCTGATGCAACCTGGATTGACCATATCTACACCCACAGCTGGATGAGACATAAGGCTGGACACTCTTGGGGCTGAGAGGATTGGTGAGGTTGGGTGAGCAAACGCAGACCCTTTAAAGTAATACTGCGTGGTACCCATGCCATGGGTCCCAAATCTCCAGGTTCAAGGGCATCTTCCTACATCGAAAACATGCCTGGGAAACCCAGAAGATGGTACACCGTGTGATCGGGAAAGGTTTCTAAAACGCACCTCATTTCTCCTCTCCTTGTGCTCGGGTTCGCCATTCCAGCCGCTTCACTAACAATCTCCCTACTTGGAGAATCAGCACCGTTGACCTCCTGTTTTGTACAGGTCGCAATTTGTCCTGAGGATGACCGGGAAGAGGGGGAACCAATGAGAGACTAGCTCTAGGTGTTGGGACAGGCACAGGTCACTCTATTTTCCCATCAGGAAGAAGAATGAACCACAGGCTCAGCCTGCCCCCCGGAACCAGAATAGGGCCTGAAGCAATCCTGCGCTTTTGCGGCCAGCTCCCAAAAAAGCGAGTTGACAAATGGAGCTCAGGGGCACTGCAATTCACAAACCTGCAGAGTTCTAAATGATGACTCTCGTCCACAAATATATTGAGGGAAGGCAACGAAGAGGATTTGAAAGCAAGGCAGAATTGCAGGAAACAGATTTCAGGAGGTAGATTCGACTCGCCTTGAAAGCACATGAAAAGCGGCAAAGCGTTGACAATGATGCCCTTGGCCAAAAAGGGCGTATGCGTTTTTTCCTGAATACATTCAGGAAAAAACGCATACGCCCTTTTTGGCCAACCAAGCAAGCCGGAAAGGCAAATCGGCGCTACAAAGAAGTCTCGCTTGCCAGAGGTCAAAAGGGCCATGCTGAAAACAGTGTAAAAACCAGAAATGCAGGACAGGCCATGGAGACACGGGAGCCTTGCTATGCTGATGGGCGGGATGGAAATTGCCAACAGCCACTCTGGAGAAGTGTACGCTGCGTCCTGAAACATGGAATAGACACAGCTGAGAGAGCATAGGGCACTTCCACTCATGGGCGTAGAAATCGGGAAACCTAAAAATCAACACGACACAGGCACCCCAAAGTTTAGGGCTGCTCTGTTTCCAAGAACCTCCACTTCGGTACACCTTAAATATCCCAGGAAAGAGAAAAATGGATAAAGAAGTTGTGGTACTTATGCACAATGGAATATCACTCAGCCATGAAATCAGTGTCATAAGGCTAGTAGCAGCATGATGAGTGGATTTAGGGACGATGACTCTAAGTGAAGTAAGTCACACAGAAAAGGACGCTTATCCTAAGATATCACTGATAGAGGGAATGTCAACATCGCTACACCTGAACTGAATTCCAAAACAGAACAGAGTCACACATTTAGAAAACACACTATGGCTGCTTAACGGGAAAGGTGAGGCGGGGTGATGCATAAAACAAGGGTTTGAAATTAGCTCACATACCGTTCCACAAGCCAAATATGTAATAGACAAGACCTACTCCCTGCTCAGTGAACTGGACTCAACACCCCCTATTCACCGCCCAAGAATATATCTGACTAGGAAGAGTCTTAAAACCTATGTATTGATGTATTGATATGTATTGATATGTACTGATATCTCTCTGGAAGTGAATCAAGAGGGTGTAAAGCGGCATAAACACAGCAGGGAAAAGCAGCTAAACCCCATTATAAAAATAGATTACTTAAAAAAAAAACCCATAAAACAAAGACAGTGTAAGACAGAGAAATTCTTACAAAATCCGTTCAGGGGCTCTGATGCAACCTGGATTGACCATATCTACACCCACAGCTGGATGAGACATAAGGCTGGACACTCTTGGGGCTGAGAGGATTGGTGAGGTTGGGTGAGCAAACGCAGACCCTTTAAAGTAATCCTGCGTGGTACCCATGCCATGGGTCCCAAATCTCCAGGTTCAAGGGCATCTTCCTACATCGAAAACATGCCTGGGAAACCCAGAAGATGGTACACCGTGTGATCGGGAAAGGTTTCTAAAACGCACCTCATTTCTCCTCTCCTTGTGCTCGGGTTCGCCATTCCAGCCGCTTCACTAACAATCTCCCTACTTGGAGAATCAGCACCGTTGACCTCCTGTTTCGTACAGGTCGCAATTTGTCCTGAGGATGAACGGGAAGAGGGGGAACCAATGAGAGACTAGCTCTAGGTGTTGGGACAGGCACAGGTCACTCTATTTTCCCATCAGGAAGAAGAATGAACCACAGGCTCAGCCTGCCCCCCGGAACCAGAATAGGGCCTGAAGCAATCCTGCGCTTTTGCGGCCAGCTCCCAAAAAAGCGAGTTGACAAATGGAGCTCAGGGGCACTGCAATTCACAAACCTGCAGAGTTAGAAATGATGACTCTCGTCCACAAATATATTGAGGGAAGGCAACGAAGAGGATTTGAAAGCAAGGCAGAATTGCAGGAAACAGATTTCAGGAGGTAGATTCGACTCGCCTTGAAAGCACATGAAAAGCGGCAAAGCGTTGACAATGATGCCCTTGGCCAAAAAGGGCGTATGCGTTTTTTTCTGAATATATTCAGGAAAAAACGCATACGCCCTTTTTGGCCAACCAAGCAAGCCGGAAAGGCAAATCGGCGCTACAAAGAAGTCTCGCTTGCCAGCGGTCAAAAGGGCCATGCTGAAAAAAGTGTAAAAACCAGAAATGCAGGACAGGCCATGGAGACACGGGAGCCTTGCTACGCTGATGGGCGGGATGGAAATTGCCAACAGCCACTCTGGAGAAGTGTACGCTGCGTCCTGAAACATGGAATAGACACAGCTGAGAGAGCATAGGGCACTTCCACTCATGGGCGTAGAAATCGGGAAACCTAAAAATCAACACGACACAGGCACCCCAAAGTTTAGGGCTGCTCTGTTTCCAAGAACCTCCACTTCGGTACACCTAAAATATCCCAGGAAAGAGAAAAATGGATAAAGAAGTTGTGGTACTTATGCACAATGGAATATCACTCAGCCATGAAATCAGTGTCATAAGGCTAGTAGCAGCATGATGAGTGGATTTAGGGACGATGACTCTAAGTGAAGTAAGTCACACAGAAAAGGACACTTATCCCAAGATATCACTTATAGAGGGAATGTCAACATCGCTACACCTGAACTGAATTCCAAAACAGAACAGAGTCACACATTTAGAAAACACACTATGGCTGCTTAACGGGAAAGGTGAGGCGGGGCGATGCATAAAACAAGGGGTTGAAATTAGCTCACATACTGTTCCACAAGCCAAATATGTAATAGACAAGACCTACTCCCTGCTCAGTGAACTGGACTCAACACCCCCTATTCACCGCCCAAGAATATATCTGAGTAGTAAGAGTCTTAAAACCTATGTATAGATATCTCTCTGGAAGTGAATCAAGAGGGTGTAAAGCGGCATAAACACAGCAGGAAAAAGGAGCTAAACCCCATTATAAAAATAGATTACTTAAAAAAAAAACCCATAAAACAAAGACAGTGAAAGAGAGAGAAATTATTACAAAATCCGTTCAGGGGCTCTGATGCAACCTGGATTGACCATATCTAGACCCACAGCTGGATGAGACATAAGGCTGGACACTCTTGGGGCTGAGAGGATTGGTGAGGTTGGGTGAGCAAACGCAGACCCTTTAAAGTAATCCTGCGTGGTACCCATGCCATGGGTCCCAAATCTCCAGGTTCAAGGGCATCTTCCTACATCGAAAACATGCCTGGGAAACCCAGAAGATGGTACACCGTGTGATCGGGAAAGGTTTCTAAAACGCACCTCATTTCTCCTCTCCTTGTGCTCGGGTTCGCCATTCCAGCCGCTTCACTAACAATCTCCCTACTTGGAGAATCAGCACCGTTGACCTCCTGTTTCGTACAGGTCGCAATTTGTCCTGAGGATGAACGGGAAGAGGGGGAACCAATGAGAGACTAGCTCTAGGTGTTGGGACAGGCACAGGTCACTCTATTTTCCCATCAGGAAGAAGAATGAACCACAGGCTCAGCCTGCCCCCCGGAACCAGAATAGGGCCTGAAGCAATCCTGCGCTTTTGCGGCCAGCTCCCAAAAAAGCGAGTTGACAAATGGAGCTCAGGGGCACTGCAATTCACAAACCTGCAGAGTTAGAAATGATGACTCTCGTCCACAAATATATTGAGGGAAGGCAACGAAGAGGATTTGAAAGCAAGGCAGAATTGCAGGAAACAGATTTCAGGAGGTCGATTCGAATCGCCTTGAAAGCACATGAAAAGCGGCAAAGCGTTGACAATGATGCCCTTGGCCAGAAAGGGCGTATGCGTTTTTTCCTGAATATATTCAGGAAAAAACGCATACGCCCTTTTTGGCCAACCAAGCAAGCCGGAAAGGCAAATCGGCGCTACAAAGAAGTCTCGCTTGCCAGCGGTCAAAAGGGCCATGCTGAAAAAAGTGTAAAAACCAGAAATGCAGGACAGGCCATGGAGACACGGGAGCCTTGCTACGCTGATGGGCGGGATGGAAATTGCCAACAGCCACTCTGGAGAAGTGTACGCTGCGGCCTGAAACATGGAATAGACACAGCTGAGAGAGCATAAGGCACTTCCACTCATGGGCGTAGAAATCGGGAAACCTAAAAATCAACACGACACAGGCAACCCAAAGTTTAGGGCTGCTCTGTTTCCAAGAACCTCCACTTCGGTACACCTTAACTATCCCAGGAAAGAAAAAAATGGATAAAGAAGTTGTGGTACTTATGCACAATGGAATATCACTCAGCCATGAAATCAGTGTCATAAGGCTAGTAGCAGCATGAAGAGTGGATTTAGGGACGATGAGTCTAAGTGAAGTAAGTCACACAGAAAAGGACACTTATCCTAAGATATCACTTATAGAGGGAATGTCAACATCGCTACACCTGAACTGAATTCCAAAACAGAACAGAGTCACACATTTAGAAAACACACTATGGCTGCTTAACGGGAAAGGTGAGGCGGGGCGATGCATAAAACAAGGGGTTGAAATTAGCTCAGATACTGTTCCACAAGCCAAATATGTAATAGACAAGACCTACTCCCTGCTCAGTGAACTGGACTCAACACCCCCTATTCACCGCCCAAGAATATATCTGACTAGGAAGAGTCTTAAAACCTATGTATTGATATCTCTCTGGAAGTGAATCAAGAGGGTTTAAAGCGGCATAAACACAGCAGGGAAAAGCAGCTAAACCCAATTATAAAAATAGATTACTTAAAAAAAAAAACCCATAAAACAAAGACAGTGAAAGAGAGAGAAATTCTTACAAAATCCGTTCAGGGGCTCTGATGCAACCTGGATTGACCATATCTAGACCCACAGCTGGATGAGACATAAGGCTGGACACTCTTGGGGCTGAGAGGATTGGTGAGGTTGGGTGAGCAAACGCAGACCCTTTAAAGTAATACTGCGTGGTACCCATGCCATGGGTCCCAAATCTCCAGGTTCAAGGGCATCTTCCTACATCGAAAACATGCCTGGGAAACCCAGAAGATGGTACACCGTGTGATCGGGAAAGGTTTCTAAAACGCACCTCATTTCTCCTCTCCTTGTGCTCGGGTTCGCCATTCCAGCCGCTTCACTAACAATCTCCCTACTTGGAGAATCAGCACCGTTGACCTCCTGTTTCGTACAGGTCGCAATTTGTCCTGAGGATGAACGGGAAGAGGGGGAACCAATGAGAGACTAGCTCTAGGTGTTGGGACAGGCACAGGTCACTCTATTTTCCCATCAGGAAGAAGAATGAACCACAGGCTCCAGCCTGCCCCCCGGAACCAGAATAGGGCCTGAAGCAATCCTGCGCTTTTGCGGCCAGCTCCCAAAAAAGCGAGTGGACAAATGGAGCTCAGGGGCACTGCAATTCACAAACCTGCAGAGTTCTAAATGATGACTCTCGTCCACAAATATATTGAGGGAAGGCAACGAAGAGGATTTGAAAGCAAGGCAGAATTGCAGGAAACAGATTTCAGGAGGTAGATTCGACTCGCCTTGAAAGCACATGAAAAGCGGCAAAGCGTTGACAATGATGCCCTTGGCCAAAAAGGGCGTTTGCGTTTTTTCCTGAATATATTCAGGAAAAAACGCAAACGCCCTTTTAGCCAACCAAGCAAGCCGGAAAGGCAAATCGGCGCTACAAAGAAGTCTCGCTTGCCAGCGGTCCAAAGGGCCATGCTGAAAAAAGTGTAAAAACCAGAAATGCAGGACAGACCATGGAGACATGGGAGCCTTGCTACGCTGATGGGCGGGATGGAAATTGCCAACAGCCACTCTGGAGAAGTGTACGTTGCGTCCTGAAACATGGAATAGACACAGCTGAGAGAGCATAGGGCACTTCCACTCATGGGCGTAGAACTCGGGAAACCTAAAAATCAACACGACACAGGCACCCCAAAGTTTAGGGCTGCTCTGTTTCCAAGAACCTCCACTTCGGTACACCTTAAATATCCCCGAAAAGAGAAAAATGGATAAAGAAGTTGTGGTACTTATGCACAATGGAATATCACTCAGCCATGAAATCAGTGTCATAAGGCTAGTAGCAGCATGATGAGTGGATTTAGGGACGATGACTCTAAGTGAAGTAAGTCACACAGAAAAGGACACTTCTCCCAAGATATCACTTATAGAGGGAATGTCAACATCGCTACACCTGAACTGAATTCCAAAACAGAACAGAGTCACACATTTACAAAACACACTATGGCTGCTTAACGGGAAAGGTGAGGCGGGGTGATGCATAAAACAAGGGTTTGAAATTAGCTCACATACCGTTCCACAAGCCAAATATGTAATAGACAAGACCTACTCCCTGCTCAGTGAACTGGACTCAACACCCCCTATTCACCGCCCAAGAATATATCTGACTAGGAAGAGTCTTAAAACCTATGTATAGATATCTCTCTGGAAGTGAATCAAGAGGGTGTAAAGCGGCATAAACACAGCAGGGAAAAGCAGCTAAACCCCATTATAAAAATAGATTACTTTAAAAGAAACCCATAAAAAAAAGACAGTGAAAGAGAGAGAAATTCTTACAAAATCCGTTCAGGGGCTCTGATGCAACCTGGATTGACCATATCTACACCCACAGCTGGATGAGACATAAGGCTGGACACTCTTGGGGCTGAGAGGATCGGTGAGGTTGGGTGAGCAAACGCAGACCCTTTAAAGTAGTACTGCGTGGTACCCATGCCATGGGTCCCAAATCTCTAACTTCAAGGGCATCTTCCTACATCGAAAACATGCCTGGGAAACCCAGAAGATGGTACACCGTGTGATCGGGAAAGGTTTCTAAAACGCACCTCATTTCTCCTCTCCTTGTGCTCGGGTTCGCCATTCCAGCCGCTTCACTAACAATCTCCCTACTTGGAGAATCAGCACCGTTGACCTCCTGTTTCGTACAGGTCACAATTTGTCCTGAGGATGAACGGGAAGAGGGGGAACCAATGAGAGACTAGCTCTAGATGTTGGGACATGCACATGTCACTCTAATTTCCCATCAGGAAAAAGAATGAACCACAGGCTCAGCCTGCCCCCCGGAACCAGAATAGGGCCTGAAGCAATCCTGTGCTTTTGCGGCCTGCTCCCAAAAAAGCGACTTGGAAAATGGAGCTCAGGAGCATGGCAATTCACAAATCTGCCGAGTTATAAATGATAACTCTCGTCTAAAAATGTATTGAGGTAAGGCAACCAAGAGGATTTCAAAGCAAGACAGAATTGCAGGAAACAGATTTTAACAGGTAGATTGGACTCGCCTTTAAAGCACATGAAAGTCCGCAGAACTTCGACAATGATGCAGTTGGCCCAAAAGGGCGTCTGCGTTTTTTCCTGAATATATTCCGGAAAAAACGCAGACGTCCTTTTTGGCCAACTAAACAAGAAGACAATGCAAATCAGCAATACAAAAATGTCTCACTTCGCATTGGTCAAAAGGCCCATCCTGAAAAAGTGTAAAAAGCAGAAATGCAGGACAGGCCATGGAAAAAAGGGAGCCTTGTTACGCTGATGGGCGGGATGTAAATTGCCACCGGCCACTCTTGAGAAGTGTATGCTGTATCCTAAAACATCTAAAAAACAGAGCTACAGAGCATACAGCACTTCCCCTCATGGGCGTATATCTTGGGAAAACCAACAAATCGACAGGACACAGGCACCCCAAAGTTTAGGGCTGCTTTGTTTAGAAATGCCTCGATTTAGGTACAACTTACATGTCCTTGGAAGGAAAAAATGGATAAAGAAGATGTGGTACTTATGTACAATGGGATATTACTCAGCAATTACATCAATGAAATAAGGCCAGTGGCAGCAACTCGTCAAGACTGAGGTACGATCATTCTAAGTGCCATAAGTCAGACATAAAAAGAGACTTATCATAAGGTATCACTTAGAGATAGTATCTAAAAATGTCTACACATGAACGCAATTACAAAACAGAAACGGAGTCACACATTTAGAAAACACACTTATGGCTGCTAAAGGAGAAAGGTGGGGTGGGGTGATGCGTAAACCAGGAGGTTGAAATTAGCATAGATACGGTTCCATAAACAAAATAGGTATTCGACAGGACCTACTCTATAGCTCAAAGAGCTGGACTCAGCACACTGCTGTCACCGGAAAAGGATATATAAGACTGGTAAGAATCTGTAAAAGAATTTATTGATGTCTCTCTTTAAGTGAATCAAGTGGATAGATGTAGAGCAGGAAGAAACACAGTATTGAAAATCAGCTATACCCCATTATAAAATTAAATAACAAGAACAAAATAAAGACAGTGAGAGAGAGAGAAATTCTTACAAAATTTGTTCAAGGGCTGTGATGCAACCTGGACTGACCACATGTAGACACAGAGCTGGATGGGACCTAAGGCTCTACACTCGTTGGTCTGAGAGGCTTCGTGAGGATGGGACAGCAAATGCAGCACTTTTAGAGTAATACTGCCTGGCCCCCATTCCATGGGTCCCATATCTCCAGGTGCAGGGGATCCTTCCTACAGCTAAAACATGCATGGCACATCCAGAGGATGGTACACCGTCTGATCGGGAAGAGTTTGGAAAAGTCACCTCATCTCCATGTCTCCTGGTATTCGGGTTCCCCAGCTCCTTTCCTTAGAGTCTCCCCACTTTGGGAAGGCAGCACACTCAACAGCCGGTTTTGCACAGCTTGGAATTTTCCGGTGAAGAAGGGGAATGGGGGGATGGAATGAGACACAAGCCTTAGATGTTTGGACAGGCATATGCCACTCTAGTTTCCTACCTGGAAGAAGAATTTCCCTATCCTTCAGGTGCCCCAGTAACTGGAATGGGTCTGTAGAAATCCTGCCCCTTTGTGTCTGCTTCCCTAAACAAGTTGAAAACCGGTGCTCAGGGGCACTGCAATTCACAAACATGCAGGGTTGTAACTGACACCTCTAATGGAGTCATTTCTTGAGCCAAGTATTCGTAAAGGCCTTGTAAGCAAGGCAGAATTGCAGGAAAGGGATTTCAAGAGGTAGTTTGCACTCGTCATTAAAGCACACGCAAAGCTGCTGAACATCGCCAATGATGCAGTTTGCCAAAAAGGCCGTATGCGTTATTCCTTAATATATTCAGGAAAAACCCTTACTCCATTTTTGGCCAACAAAACAGGCGGGCAATGTAAATTAATACTACAAAGAGCTGTCGCTTCGCACCAGTCGGAATGGCCAACCTCACAAACTGTAAAACCTGAAATGCAGGACAGGGCATGGAGAAAAGGGAACCCTGACAAGCTGATGGTGGGAATGTAAATTGCTAACAGACACTCTGGAGAAGTGGGTGGTGATTCCTTAAAAATCTAAAAACCAGAGCTTCAGAGCATATGGCGCTTCCACTCCTGGGCCTGTATCTTGGAATAAACGTAAATTGACAGGACCCAGGCACTCTAAAATTTATGCAGCCCTGTTTACAAGAGCCTCTACTCGGAAGCTACCTAAAAGTCCTTGGAAGGAAGAATGGATAAAGAAATTATGGTAGATATGTACAATGGAATATTACTCAGCCATGAAATGAATGAAATAAGGCCATTTAGGGCCACTCAGAAGGACCTACATACATTCATACTAAGTGTCATAAATCAGACAATGAAAAATATCATATGATATTACTTATTGGTGGAATCTAAAAATTGATAGAAAAGTACTATCTTACAACACAGAAACAGAGTCCCAGACTTAGAACACAAACTTATGGTTACCAAACTGGAAAGGTGTGTTGGAGGCATAAATCATGAGGTTGGAGTTAGTATATACATATTTACAGAGAGAAAACTTGTAATCAACATGGACCTGCTGTAGAGCACTTGGAACTCTTCTCAACACCCTTTGGTAACCTCAATGGGAAAATAATTCTAAAAAGAATATATAGTCATCTCTGTATAAATGAATCATGTTGGTGTATGTCAAAAATGAACACAACATGATAAATCAACTATATACTCCATTATAAATTTAAAATTAAATTAAAGAAAAGAAAAATGATCACTAAATTTGTTTAGTCACAGTGAACGTACTAGTGTCACATCCCTGGACACAGACACAATTTGGTCCCAAGGCTGGACTGTTGTGGGCCTGAGGACCTCGGGAGGATATGCCAGCTAATTCGCCCCCCTTGAACATGTAGTACCTGGTCCCCTCTGCATGGGATCACTATCTCCAGATCTAAGCGTGCCCTCATACTACTAAACCAACCCTCTGACACCCAAAGGATGGTGGACTCTCTGGGCTGGATGACATTTGGAAAATCACCTGCTCTCAACATATCCTGGTGTTTGGGTTCCGACCTCCCGACTCCTTCATAAGGGTCATCCCACTCTACAAGACAGCACCCTCAACAGGTGATTTTGCAGGGGTTTATACTTGTTCGGGGGATGAAGGGTAAGGGGGAAGAAGGAATGGGACAGAAGCCCTTACATGTTTGGTCAGGCACATTCCACTCTAATTTAAAACCCAAGAACAGGACTTGCCCTACATCTAAGCTTGTGTCAGTAACCAGAGAGGGACAGTAGAAATCCTGCCGCCTTCTGTTTCCCATAACAACAATTCTAAAACTGGACTTTATATGCACTTCATATTCACAATGCCTGGGGAGCTGTAAATGACAGCAGCCCTCAAAAAATGTCTTGGGGTAGGTAATCGAAATAGACTTCAAAACAAGGCAACTTTTCAATAACCCTTTTTCAAGGGGTAAATTTTACTGACACTGTTCAAAAAAAAAAAGCACATATGAAGATGCTCACCATTGCTTTATGTTAGACAAATGCAAATCAGATGTACAAAGAAGTATCACCTGGAACCACTCAGAATAGTCATCATCACAATGTCTACAAACAAGAAATGCTTCAAAGGGTGTGGAAAAATGAGAAACCTACTACTTATTTTTTTTTAATCTGCGTTGGGTCTTCGTTGCTGCGCGTGGCTTTTCTATAGTTGCAGCAAGCGGGGGCTACTCATCGTTGTGGTACGAAGCCTTCTCTTTGTGGTGGCTTCTCTTGTTGTGGAGCACAGGCTCTAGGCACACAGGCTTCAGTAGTTGTGGCTCGTGGGCTCTAGAGTGCAGACTGAGTAGTTGTGGTGCACGGGCTTACTTGTTCTGTGGCATGTGAGATCTTCCCAGGCCAGGGCTCGAACCTGTGTCCCCTGAACTGGCAGGCAGATTCTTAACCACTGGGCCACCAATTCTATGCTATCGGTGGCAATGTCAATTGGTAACAGGCACTATGGAGCACAGAATGGAGGTTACCAGAGTAAGGGGAGGTGGGAGGGATAAATTGGAAATTGGGATTGACATATACACACCACTGTATATAAAAGAGATAACAAATAAGGGCTTACTGTATAGCACAGGGAACTCTACTCAGTACTCTGTAATGACCTGTATGGGAAAGGAATCCAAAAAGGATTGGATATATGCATAACTGCTTCACTGTGCTGTGCAGCAGAAAGTAACACAACATTGTAAATCAACTATACTCCAAAAAAATTGAAATTGAAATGAAATGAAATAAAATAAAATAAAATAGAGCTACCAGATGATCCAGCAAGTTCACTCCTGTGCGCATATCTGGAGGAAAGCATAAATCGAAAAGACACATCTTCCCCAATGTTCACTGCAACACTCTTTACAATAGCGAAGACATGGAAGCAACCAAAATGTCCATCAACATATGAATATAGGTAAAGAATATGTGATACATATATATAATGGAATATGACTCAGCCATAAAATAGAAGAAAATAATGCCAATTGCAGTAACATGGATGGACCTAGAGATGATTGTACTAAGTGAAGTAAGTCAGACAGAGTAAGACAAATATTGTATGATATCACTTCTAGGTGGAAGCTAAAAATTGATACAAATGAACTAACTTACAAAACAGAGGCAGACTCACAGACTTGGAAAACAAACTTATGGTTACCAAAGGGGAAAGGTGGGGGGTAGGGATAAATCAGGAACTTGGGGTAAACATACGAATACTACTATATACAACAGATAAGCAACAAGGACCTACTGTATAGCACAGGGAGCTCTACTCAGTATTCTGGGAATACCTTTATCAGAAAAGAATATGAAAAAGAATGAATATATGCATATGTGTAACTGAATCACTTGCTGTGCAGCTGAAATGAACACAACATTGTAAATCAACTATACTCCAATAAAATTTAAATTACAAAATAAAGAAAATCACCTATATTTCAAAAGAAAAAATAAGAATTCCCATCTATTTATATGGCTTGATAGCTTACTTTTTTAGTGCTCAATATTATCCCATTCCCAGAATATATTAATACTATATCATTTCATTCACCTATTGGAGGACACCTTAGTTTCATTCACATTTTGGCAATATTGAATTAGGTGCTATAAATATCCATATGCAGGTTTTCCTCTGGAAGTATGTTTTAAACTACTTTCAGTAAATATCCATGAGAACACATGCCGGATTGTACAGTAAGGGAATGTTCAATATTATAGCAAGTGTCAATCAGACTACCAAAGTAGCTGTATTATTTTTCATTTCCACCAATGACAAATGACATTTCCTATTGTTCCACATCTCCTACAGAATTTGTTCTTGTCATTGTTCACATTTTAGCCATTCTAAGTGTTACATAGTGGTATGTAATTGTATTTTTAATTTGCTTTTTCATGGCAGCATGTAATCTGGATTATTCTTCTGTATACTTATATGCATATTTTCTTTGGTGAGGTGTCCATAAAGTATGTTGGTCCACATTTTATTTAGGTTGCTTTCATTTTTTTCTACCCAATCTGTATTTGTTTTATTTATTTTCGTGCCTTATTGCATTAACAAGGACTTGGAGTAAAATATGGAAAAGGAGTCATGAAAGGGGACGTCCTTGCTTTTACCTGAACTTAGTGGAAAAGCTTCATGTTTTTGACCATTAATCATGATGTAAGATAAAAGTTTCCTGTAAATCTTTGTTATCAACTTGAGAAAGCTCCAGTCTATTTCTTTAACTGAGAGTTTTTATGAAGAATGGGTGTTAGATTTTTTCAAAGGTCTTCTGAATCTACTGATATGCTAATGATTGTCTTTAAGGTGTTGATATGATGGATATAATTATTTGATTTTAGAATGTTGAACCAGCCTTTCATACCTGGGATTATTCCCTCTCATTCATGATATAAAATTCTCTCAAAATATTGTTGGATTCGATTTGGTAACATTTTGTTGAGGATTTTTGCATTGATGTTCCTGAGAGATATTGGTCAGTTTTCTTTACTATTCATATGTTCCTCTAAGTTTGGATGTTGTGGATTTAGTGTCAGACATTCAACTGGGGAGATTCTCAGTCATTTTTAAAAACTATTTTCTGTTCTTTGTTATCTTTATTCTCCTCCTGCTATACCCATTACGTATAGGTCACAGCATTTTTCATTGTTCCACAATTATTGATTACTCTCTTCTGTTGATTTCCTTCCTGCCCATTTTCTCTTTTCTTTTGAGATTTAAAGGTTTCTCTTGATATGTCTTCAAGCTCACAGATATTTCTCCTCAGCCAGCTCTTTGACTGCTAAAACAAAATATGAGAGACTTGGTATTTTATAAACAACAGAATATTTTTGTTTTCTCATAATTGCTGAGGCTGAAAAGTTCAAGAACAAGTAACCAGGGGCTTCCCTGGAGGTGCAGTGGTTAAGAATCTGCCTACCAATAAAGGGGACAAGGGTTCGAGCCCTGGTCTGGGAAGATCCCACATGCCATGGAACAACTAAGCCCGTGCACCACAAATACTGAACCTGTGCTCTAGAGTCCACAGGCCACAACTACTGAGCCCGTGAGCCACAACTACTGAAACCCACACGCCTAGAGCCCATGCTCCGCAACAAGAGAAGCCACCCAATGAGAAGCCCGCGCACCGCACCAAAGACCCAACACAGCCAAAAATTAATTAATTAATTATCTAATTAATTTAAAAAAAAAAGAACAAGTTGCCAGCTGACTTAGTGTCTGGCGAGGGACCAATTTCTGGTTCATAATATGGGTCTTCTCGCTCGGCAATGAAATCATGGAATGGGCATAAGATCTTCTGTGTGCTACATTTATTAGGTCACTAATCCCATGTTTGAGGTCTCTGGCCTCATGACCTAATCACCTCCCAAAAGCCCCACCTCCTAATACCATCAACATGGGAGCTGGGTTTCAAAATTTTAAAATTAGAGGTACAAAATATTTACAACATAACAGGGACCACAGAGTTAACTGATTTTTCCTTTCATGTTAAAGGTTTGCACACTTATATTTATTATATAATCCCAAAACCCTTGTTTTTTTTTTAAGATTCTTTTTCCGTATACGCCAGTACAGACCATTGAGTAGAGTTCCCTGTGCTATAAAGCAGGTCTTTATCAATACTTACCTATTTTATATATAGTAGTGTGTATAAGTCAGTCCCAATCTCCCAATTTATCCTTTCCCCACTTATCCCCTGGTAACCATAAGTTTGTTTTCTATATCCATGACTGTATTTCTGTTGTGTAAATAAGTTCATTTGTACCTTTTTTTTCTTTTTTAGATTCCTCATATAAGCAATATCATATGATATCTGTCTTTCTGTGTCTGACTTGCTTCACTCAGTATAACAATCTCTAGGTCCATCCATGTTGCTACAAAACCCTTAATTGTTAAGGATAACTCTCAATTTCTTCCAGTATCATCAGCAATTCTTTCTGGCAGACACTTTTTAAACAGGGATATGGAGACCAAGGCTCCTGACCTGCAAACAAACAAAACATCATTCATATAGTGAAAACTTTGCAAATCGAAGGATGAAAGCACTTGGTCTAAATCCCTTTGCACCCACTGCTGACAGAGGGCAGAGGAGTTTGACTCACTAATCTTCCTTACGTGCACTTCTTCCTAATGGGGTATTCCATCTAAAACTTGTAAGAAGCGGGAATGCATCATGGAACACACCAATCTCTACTACAGATTCTGAAGCAGCAAAAAAAAAAAAACAAAAAACATGATGAATCCCTCCAAACGGTTCTGTCCACATTGTTACAATAGTTTCCCTCGCACTGTGAACCCTTTTCTAACCCTATCACTTGAACCTATTTTTATTTTTTTCAACAAAAATAATGTTAATCTGCAGTCACACACTCCAGTAATATTACACTATCCCTTGTGCAAGTATGTAGGGATTTGAGGAGCTATGGGAGGCCATCATGAGAGGTTGCTTAGAGTAATTAGGACATTTCATTTAATGTTGGCTCTTCTCCCTAAGATGTCTGCTATCCTCTTCTTTTTGTAGCTACTAGCATTGAGAAAGTGACCAAGATAAGGCCCTTCTCTTTTACTGCCAATGAATGCAGCTGTGATTAACCCCACAGAACTCGGTGCTTCCAGAATCCTCTGAACCTACTGATCCTCCATGCATGGCATGACATAGATAAGGATGGTGACGTGTATCCTTGTATAGAGCATGTTATAAAATTTTTGACTCTTCCCTTCCTCATAATTCCAGAGAATAGATTTCTTTGGATTTCTGCTTAATGCTGCTGGAGTTGGTACATAAGTTGAGGGAGATATCAGGGCACACCAAAAGAGAGGGTAACTGCACAGAAAATACAAGCAGGTACATTTCTGTGTAGTTTCAAGCAGCTTATTTGCTATATCAACCATGGTGACATGTTGACCCTTCCTCTTTCTACTAGTAGTACAACAAACATAAAGGATATTTAGGCTGCTTGTTTTATCCCCACATCTCACAATTGATCTGCATTAACATATAGGACAATGAAGGGCCCTTTCTACCATCTTAACCAATATTTGAGAACTAGAAAATGTCCAGATTTTTCTGGGGATTATTTTCATATTCCCCGATCAGGCCTATGAAGGAATCTTACCTATTGTGTTTAATGAAGTCATATCTCTGACGGCATCCCATCATCAACAAAACTGGAAAGAAATTTGAAGTGTCTTCGATTTTACCATATTTGAAATAACAATATTTTAGCCTGCCACGTTTTTGGATTTTAGAAAAAAATATTTTAAATGAGACAAAAAATCATTTTTATGACACAAAAAGACAGCAATAGTTTTATATTTTTATCTGTTGCACTTGCACACAAGTGTCTCATGGGGTTATGTAAAGCACTCCTGTTGGCTGCTGTGCATGGTGCAAGTATGGATTAAAGCTTAGGAATTTTAAGCTTCAGTCACCTGAAACATTTAAATTAGGATGCAAGCAATCCTGTCCAACATTTGAAAAGAGCAAGACACTCTCTTTATTTTATTTGTTAGGTAATTAATCTGTCTTTTCCCCAAGGAGAGAAACAACTGGCATCTTCCATCAATGTGTTGTACAAAAATCTTTGAACAGAGAGTGCAAGCAGAGGCTGATACAGGATGTGAAAAAAAAAAAAAAATGAGAGACCCTTGTGGCATTTTCTCCTAACTTATTGCAATCTCCCATTTAAAATGTGGTAATAATCAATCTTCTGAGGGAAAAGGCCCAAGGAAGGTTTTTGCTTCTGTGGAATAATGGGATTGCTAAAGATTTCAGGAGGCAAGATGAATTAGTGAGAATGACCATGAGAAATCAGAGAAAAGTCAGATCCATGGATGAAGTGATGTTTACCACTGTGAATCAATGAGAAGTAGGAGCAAATGAAAAGAAAGCTGATACAACATTTTCTGAATAAATGTAACCTTTCAGCTGTCATAGAAAAATTAATACTCACTACAATACAACATATTTAGTTTAGAAAGTTAACTTAAATTTAAAGCTTAATAATTACATTTATTGAAGAAACAAAAACATATTTGTGGTTTAGAATAAATAATGTGTTCTGCTACAGATAAGAAGACTACATAAATAAATAGAAATAAGACTAAATAAATAAATAAATAAAGAGGAAAATAACAAATTAGATGTTATTAACATTAAAAACTGACACTCATCTAAAGAAAGAGAAGGAGAGACAGAAAGAGAGAAGAACTCATATCAAGCATGTATTAAAAACTCCTAAATAAGAAGTCTTCAGATGTTAAAAAAAAAGAGGAAGTCTTCAATAAGAAGACAATGGAATAGCAAAATGGGGAAAATATACCAAAAGATATTTCAAAAAAGAGAGTACAGAATGTTAAGTAAACATATCAAAAGATGCTTGGCTTCTTAGTAGTCAATTAAATGCAAAAACGTGATACCTGGAATTATCACTCACCAACCAGAAAGTTCAAATGAAAATGACAGGTATTATCAAGTTTGACAAGAATGTGTATAATCCTGGAATCTCATTCACTGCTGCTGAAGATGAAAAATCATACAAATGTTTTGAAAATATTTAGAAATATCTAAAAAGATAAACACAAGAAAGCTATGACTCGAAAATTTTACTACTACATGTATACTGAACAATAATTTATACACACACCACCAAAGCTCAAGTTCTAGAATTTATATACCAGTGCTGTTCTCAATAGACACAAACTGAAAATCACTCATATTGTAATACACATTGGAATAAATTAATTAATAGTTAAATATTTACACTATGGAATCCTATGCAACAGTGGCAATGCATGATCACAACAACAGGCAACCATATAGGCATATTCACAAACAACATAAAATAAAAAAGCCCAATCCAAAAGTGATTTTACTGTGCCATAACATTTATATAAAATACAAAATACAGGTAAAGTTATCTTTTTGTTAGATACCAGAACAATATTAAACCTTAAGGGGAGTCACTAGAATGGGACCAGGGGGCCTCTGAGTATCCGGCAATTTTCTGTGTCTTTATCTAGAAGCTATGTATAGAGTGTATTCAGATGCTGAATTTTCTGAAATTTGTCATTTCCTTACAGACCATGCATGTTTTTCGTTGTTTTTTATACATAACAAAAACTAAAATGATAGATTAGGGAAGGTAATTGTATTAGCACTTTAATACCCATGCTTTTCAAGGTGGAAGTGAAAAGTATTAAATACTTGACATTGTGATTACTTCTTAAAAGTAAGGTGAAAATTTGAGGTTAATAAATAAGACATACTTCTTCATATATAATCCTCAAAGAGGAGGGGTAGAAAGGAGTATTATTTTTTTTTCTTTAATACAGAATCGTTAAGATAGAAAATAATGAAAACAGACCAGGTTTAAAAAAGAGCACACTGGACTTCCCTGATGGCACAGTGGGTAAGAATTTGCCTGCCAATGCAGGGAACAGGGGTTCCATCCCTGGTCTGGGAAGATCCCACATGCCGCAGAGCAACTAAGCCCGTGTGCCACAACTACTGAGCCTGTGCTCTAGAGCCTGCAAGCAACAACTATTGAGCCTGCATGACACAACTACTGAAGCCTATGCACCTAGAGCCTGTACTCCACAACAAGAAACCACCGCAAGGAGAAGCCCGTGCACCACAACGATGAGTAACCCCTGCTTGACACAACTAGAGAAACCCTGTGCAGCGACGAAGACCCAATGCAACCAAAAATAAAAAAAATTAAATCTTTTGACTTCTGAGATGACTCACTCACGTGGCTGTAGGTAAGAGGCCTCAGTTCCTTGCCACATGGATCTCTCCTTACGGCTGCTTGAGTGTCCTCATGACATGGCAGCTGGCTTACCCCAGGATGAGTGATCTAGCAGAAACCAAAGCAGAAGCTGCAATGTCTTTTATAACTTTGGAAGCTGCACTTTGTCATTTCTGCAATTTCTTATTAGTTAAACAGTCAACCCTTTTCAAGTGCGAGGAGCCACACTGGTACATGAAGACTGGGAGATAATTAGGGCCATCTTGGAGGCTGGCTACCAAAGTGGCTGACTAGCCAAAGTCTGAATTTTGTTTTCTTCACTTCTGGAGAGAAAATGGTCAGTGAATCTCATTGGTGGTCTTTGAGATGTACCAAAGCTACCTCTTGCTCTCACCCCCAGCCGTGTGGCTGACAGGGTCTTGGTGCTCCAGCCGGGTGTCAAGCCTGTGCCTCTGAGGTGGAAGAGCCGAGTTCAGGACATTGGTCTACCAGAGACCTCCGGCACCTTGTAATATCAAATGGCGAAAGCTCTCCCAGAGATATCCGTCTCAACGCTAAGACCCAGCTCCACTCAGAGACCAGCAAGATCCAGTGCTGGACATCCCATGCCAAACAACTAGCAAGACAGGAATGCAGGCCCACCCATTAGCAGAGAGGCTGCCAAAAATCACAATAAGGTCACAGACACCCCAAAACACACCACCAGATGCGGATCTGTCCACCAGAAAGACAAGATCCAGACACACCCACCAGAACACAGGCACCAGTCCCCTCCATCAGAAAGCCTACACAACCCACTGAACCAACCTTAGCCACTGGGGGCAGACACCAAAAACAACGGGAACTACGAATCTGCAGACTCTGAAAAGGAGACCCCAAACACAGTCCCCAAAGCCAAATGAGAAGACACAGAAACACACAGCAGATGAAGGAGCAAGGTAAAAACCCACCAGACCAAACAAATGTAGAGGAAATAGGCAGTCTACCTGAAAAAGAATTCAGAGTAATGATAGTAAAGATGATCCCAAATCATGGAACTGGAATGGAGAATAGACAAGAAACGTTTAACAAGGACCTAGAAGAACTAAAGAGCAAACAAACAATGATGAACAACACAACAAATGGAATTAAAAATTCTCTACAAGGAAACAATAACAGAATAACTGAGGCAGAAGAAGGATAAATGACCTGGAAGATAAAATAGTGGAAATAACTACTGCAAAGCAGAATAAAGAAAAAAGAATGAAAAGAACTGAGGACAATCTGAGACACCTCTGGGACAACATTAAATGCACCAACATTCGAATATAGGGGTCCCAGAAGTAGAGGAGAAAAAGAAAGACACTGAGAAAATATTTAAAGTGATTATAGTTGAAAACTTCCCTAATATGGGAAAGGAAATCGTTAATCAAGTCCAGGAAGCGCAGAGAGTCCCATACAAGATAAACCCAAGGAGAAACATGCCAAAACATATATTAATCAAACTATCAAAAATTAAATACAAAGAAAAAATATTAAAAGCAGCAAGGGAAAAACAACAAATAACATACAAGGGAATCCCCATAAGGTTAACAGCTGATCTCTCAGCAGAAACTCTGCAAGTCAGAAGGGACTGGCAGGACATATTTAAAGTAATGAAAGGGGAAAAGCTACAACCAAGATTTCTCGACCCACCAAGGATCTCGTTCAGATTCGACAGAGAAATTAAAACCTTTACAGACAAGCAAAAGCTAAGAGAATTCAGCACCACCAAACCCGCTTTACAACAAATGCTAAAGGAACTTCTCTAGGCAGGAAACACAAGAGAAGGAAAAGACCTACAATAAGAAACCCAAAACAATTAAGAAAATAGTAATAAGAACATACATATCAATAATTACCTTAAATGTAAATGGATTAAATGCTCCAACCAAAAGACATAGACTGGCTGAATGGATCTGAGAACACGACCGGTATGTATGTGGTCTACAAGAGACCCACTTCAGACCTAGGGACACATACAGATGGAAAGTGAGGGGATGGAATAAGATATTCCATGCAAATGGAAATCAAAAGAAAGCTAGAGTAGCAATTCTCATATCAGACAAAAAAGACTTTAAAATAAAGACTATTACAGGAGACAAAGAAGGACACTACATAATGATCAAGGGATCAATCCAAGAAGAAGATATAACAATTGTACATATTTATGCACCTAACATAGGAGCACCTCAATACATAAGGCAAATGCTAACAGCCATAAAAGGGGAAATCGACAGTAACACAATCATAGTAGGGGACCTTAGCACCCCTCTTTCACCAATGAACAGATCATCAACAATGAAAATAAATAAGGAAACACAAGCTTTAAATGATACATTAAACAAGATGGACTTAATTGATATTTATAGGATATTCCATCGAAAAACAACAGAATACACATTTTCTCAAGTGCTCGTGGAACATTCTCCAGGATAGATCATATCTTGGGTCACAAATCAAGCCTTGGTAAATTTAAGAAAATTGAAATCGTATCAAGTATCTTTTCCAACCACAACGCTATCAGACTAGATATCAATTACAGGAAAAAATCTGTAAAAACATAGAAACACATGGACGCTAAACAATACACTACTTAATAACCAAGACATCACTGAAGAAATCAAAGAGGAAATAAAAAAATACCTAGAAACAAATGACAATGAAAACATGAAGACCCAAAACCTATGGGATGCAGCAAAAGCAGTTCTAAGAGGGAAGTTTATAGCAATACAATCCTACCTCAAGAAACAAGAAACATCTCAAATAAACAAGTTAACCTTACACCTAAAGCAATTAGGGAAAGAAAGGAAAAAAAAAAACCCAAAGTCAGCAGACGAAAGACATCATAAAGATCAGACCAGAAATAAATGAAAAAGAAATGAAGGAAACCACAGCAAAGATCAAAAAAACTAAAAGCTGGTTCTTTGAGAAGATAAACAAAATTGATAAACCATTAGCCAGACTCATCAAGCAAAAAAAGGGAGACGACTCAAATCAATAGAATTACAAATGAAAAAGGAGAAGTAACAACTGACACTGCAGAAATACAAAGGATCGTGAGAGATTACTGCAAGCAACCATATGCCAATAAAATGGACAACCTGGAAGAAATGGACAAATTCTTAGAAAAGCACAACCTTCCAAGACTGAACCAGGAAGAAATAGAAACTACAAACAAACCAATCCCAAGCGCTGAACTTGAGACTGTGATTAAAAATCTTCCAAGAAACAAAAGCCCAGGACCAGATGGCTTCACAGGCAAATTCTATCAAACATTTAGAGAAGAGTTAACACCTATCCTTCTCAAACTCTTCCAAAATATAGCAGAGGGAGGAACCCTCCCAAACTTATTCTATGAGACCACCATCTCCCTGACACCAAAACCAGACAAAGATGTCACAAAGAAAGAAAACTACAGGCCAATATCACTGATGAACATAGCTGCAAAAATCCACTGCACAATACTAGCAAACAGAATCCAACAGCGCCTTAAAAGGATCATACACCATGATCAAGTGGGGTTTATCCCAGGGATGCAAGGATTCTTCAATACATGCAAATCAATGTGATACACCATATTAAAAAACTGAAGGATAAAAACCATATGGTCATCTCAATAGATGCAGAAAATGCTTTTGACAATATTAAACACCCATTTATCATAAAAACCCTCCAGAAAGTAGGCATAGAGGGAACTTTCCTCAACATAATAAAGGCCATATATGACAAACCCACAGCCAGCATCGTTCTCAATGGTGAAAAAGTGAAACCATTTCCACCAAGATCAGGAACAAGACAAGGTTGCCCACTCTCACCACTATTATTCCACACACTTTTGGAATTTTTAGCTACAGCAATCAGAGAAGTAAAAGAAATAAAAGGAATCCAAATCGGAAAAGAAGAAGTTAAGCTCTCACTGTTTGCAGATGACATGATACTATACATAGAGAATCCTAAAGATGCTACCAGAAACCTACTAGAGTTAATCAATGAATCTGGTAAGGTTGCAGGATACAAAATTAATGTACAGATATCTCTTTCATTCCTATACACTAAAGATGAAAAATCTGAAAGAGAAATTAAGGAAACACTCCCATTTACCACTGCAACAAATAGAATAAAATACCTAGGAATAAACCTACCTAAGGAGACAAAAGACGTTTCCTCAACTAACTATAAGACACTGATGAAAGAAATCAAAGATGACACAAACAGATACAGAGATATACCATGTTCTTGGATTGGAAGAATCAACATTGTGAAAATGACTCTACTACCCAAAGCAATCTACAGATGCAATGCAATCCCTATCAAACTACCAATGGACTTTTTCAGAGAACTAGAACAAAAAACTTTCACAATTTGTATGGAAACACAAAAGACCCCGAACAGCCAAAGCAATCTTGAGAAGAAAAACAGAGCTGGAGGAATCAGGCTCCCTGACTTCAGACAATACTACAAAGCTACAGTAGTCAAGACAGTACGGTACTGGCACAAAAACAGAAATATAGATCAATGGAACAGGAGAGAAAGCCCAGACATAAACCCATACACATATGGTCACCTTATTTTTGATAAAGGAGGCAAGAATATACAATGGAGAAATCACAGCCTCTTCAATAAGTGGTGCTGGGAAAACTGGACAGCTACAGGTAAAAGAATGAAATTAGAAGACTCCCTAACACCATACACAAAAAGTAAACTCAAAATGGATTAAAGACCTAAATGTAAGGCCAGACACTATCAAACTCTTAGAGGAAAACATAGGCAGAACACTCTATGACATCAATCACAGCAAGATCCTTTTTGACCCACCTCCTAGAAAACGGAAATTAAAAAGAAACATAAACAAATGAGACCTAAGGAGACTTAAAAGCTTTTGCACAGCAAAGGAAAACGTAAACAAGACGAAAAGGCCACCCTCAGAATGGGAGAAAATAGTTGCCAACAAAGCAGCTGACAAAGGATTAATCTCCAAACTTTACAAGCAGCCCATGCAGCTCAATATCAAAAAAAACAAGCAACCCAATCCATAAATGGGCAGAAGACCTAAATAGACATTTCTCCAAAGAAGATATACAGATTGCCAACAAACACATGAAAGAATGCTCAACATCACTGATCATTAGAGAAATGCAAATCGAAATTACAATGAGGTATCACCACACACAGGTAAGAATAGCCATCATCAAAAAAATCTACAAACAATAAATGCTGCAGAGGTGTGGAAAAAAGGGAACCCTCTTGCACCGTTGGTGGGAGTGTAAATTGATACAGCCACTATCGAGAACAGTATGGAGGTTCCTTAAAAAACTAAAAATAGAACTACCATATGACACAGCAATCCCACTACTGGGCATATACCTGGAGAAAACCATAATTCAAAAAGAGTCATGTTCCACAATGTTCATTGCAGCTCTATTTGCAATAGCCAGGACATGGAAGCAACCTAAGTGTCCATCAACTGATGAATGGGTAAAAAAGATGTTGCACATCTTCAATATAAAATGGAATATTACTCAGCCATAAAAAGAAATGAAATTGAGTTATTTGTAGTGAGATGGATGGACCTAGAGTCTGTCATACAGAGTGAAGTAAGTCAGAAAGAGAAAAACAAATACTGTATGCTAACACATATATGTGGAATCTAAAAAGAAAAGAAAAAAAAATGGTTGGGAAGAACCTAGGGACAGGACAGGAATAAAGACACAGACATAGAGAATGGACTTGAGGACATGGGGAGGGGGAAGGGTAAGCTGGGACGAAGTGAGAGAGTGGCATGGACTTATATATACTACCAAATGTAAAATAGCTAGCTAGTAGGAAACAGCTGCATAGAACAGGGAGATCAGCTCAGTGCTTTATGACCACTTAGAGGGGTGGGATAGGGAGGGCGGGAGGGAGACGCAACAGAGAGGAGATATGGGGATATATGGATATGTATAGCTGATTCACTTTGTTATAAAGCAGAGACTAACACACCATTGTAAAGCAATCATAGTCCAATAAAGATGTTAAAATTAAATAAATAAATAAATAAATAATTTATGCCCCCCCCCAAATTAAATCTTTTTTAAAAATAAATAAATAAAAAAGAGCACTTAATGACATGGAACTCTAAACCGAAGTATTTTCAGTACTATAGTAAATGTAAATGGATTAATATCTCCTATTAAAGTGTGATTTTTTATATTATGTGCAACTAAATTTTTTTCACAATATACAGATAAAATAAAAGAATTACATTAGAAAGGAGAAAACATTCCATGTATTTAAAAACAATAAAACAATAAGCATATAATATGCATCTTAGATATAAGTAGTCTTTAAGTTCAGAATAATTTGTCATTATTGTAATTAGTATTATTATACAAATTTCTTTAAAACATTTCAATACTTTTTGTACTTGAAAAAATATTTTAATATTTTTTCTTCGCTCTTTTGTGGTCTAATACATGGTAAGTATTTAGGTGCTAACATAACTTAAAAATATATTTTGTTTCTTTACAGCCGAACAAAACTGAATCCAGAAGAAATAGATAACTTGAACATACTGATCACTAAAAGCAAAATAGAGGGCTTCCCTGGTGGCGCAGTGGTTGAGAATCTGCCTGCCAATGCAGGGGACACGGGTTCGAGCCCTGGTCTGGGGAGATCCCACATGCCGTGGAGCAACTGGGCCCGTGAGCCACAACTACTGAGCCTGAGCGTCTGGAGCCCGTGCTCCGCAACAAGAGAGGTCGCGATAGTGAGAGGCCCACGCACCGTGATGAAGAGTGGCCCCCGCTCGCTGCAACTAGAGAAAGCCCTTGCACAGAAACGAAGACCCAACACAGCCAGAAATAAATAAATAAATAAATAAAATTAAAAAAAATATAGAACCTGTAATTTTAAAAAACTCCCTACCAACAGAAGTCCAGGATCAGATGGTTTCACAGGCTAATTCTACCAAATATAAAAAGCAGAACTTACACTGATTCTTCTCAAACTCTTTGAAAAGATTGAAGAGTAAGGAATACTTCCAAAGACATTCTATGAAGCCACTATCACGCTGACATCAAAAACAGATGAGGGGGGGACTTCCCTGGTGGCGCAGTGGTTAAGAATCTGTCTGCCAATGCAGGGGACATAGGTTCGAGACCTGGTCTGGAAAGATCCCACATGCCACGGAGCAACTAAGCCTGTGTGCCACAACTACTGAGCCTGCGCTCTACAGCCCACGAACCACAACTACTGAGCCTGATAGCCACAAATGCTAAAGCCCACGCACCTAGAGCCCATGATCTGCAACAAAACAAGCCACTGCAATGAACAGCCTGCACACCACAATGAAGAGTAGCCCCCGCTCGCCGCAACTAGAGAGAGCCCGAGCACAGCAACGAATGCCCAATGCATCCAAAAATAAATAAAGAAAGAAATTTACTTAAAAAAAAAACAAACAAATAAAACAGATGGGGACTTTTCTGGTGGTCCAGCAGTTAAGATTTCGCCTGCCAGTGCAGGGGGTGCGGGTTCGATCACTGGTTTTGGAGCTAAGATCCCACATGCCTCACAAACAAGAAACCAAAACATAAAACAGAAGCAATATTGGAACAAATTCAATAAAGACTTTAAAAAAAAAAAAACAAAGAGAAAGACACTACCAAAAAAGAAAACTGCAGGCCAATATCGTTGATAAATATAGATGCAAAAATTCTCAACTGAATATTAGAAAACCGAATCCGACAACACATAAGAGGATCATACACCATGACCAAATTTGATTCACCCCAGTGTCACAAAGTTGTTTCAACATATGCAAATCAATCAACATGATACACCCCATCAACAAAGGAAAAACAAGAAACAAACGATCATCTCAATAGATGGCGAAAAATCATTTGAAAAACTTCAACATCCATTCATGATAAAAACACTTACCAAAGTGGGTATAGAGGAAACATATCTCAACATAATAAAAGCTATTTATGACAAACCCACAGCCAATATAATACTCAATGTTCATAAGCTGAAAGCCTTCCCGCTAAAATCTGGAACAAGACAAGGATGCCCACTCTCACGTCTTCTCTTCAACATAGTATTGGAAGTCCTAGCCACAACAATCAGACAAGAAAAAGAAATAAAATCTAACCAAATTGGAAGGGAAGAGGTAAAGTTGTCATTATATGCAGATGACATGATAATATATATAAAGGAAACCCTAAAAATTCCACACAAACACTACTAGAACTGATAAACAAATTCAGCAAAGTAGCAGGATACAAGATTAACATATATAAATTGGTTGCATTTCCTGGTTTTTCTTTCTTTTTTTTTTTTAATTTATTTTGGCTGCACTGGGTCTTCATTGCTGTGCACGGGCTTTCTCTAGTTGTGGCCAGTGGGGACTAGACTTTCTTGTGGTGCGCAGGCTTCTCATTGCAGTGGCTTCTCTTGTTGTGGAGCACGGGCTCTAGGCACACAGGCTTAAGTAGTTGTGGCACATGGGCTCAGTATTTGTGGCTCACTGGCTCTAGAGTGCAGGCTAAGTAGTTATGGCACACAGGTTTAGCTGCTCCACGGCATGTGAGATCTTCCTGCATCAGGGCTCAAACCCGTGTCCCCTGTATTGGCAGGCGGATTCTCAACCACGGAGCCACCAGGGAAGTCCCTGGTTGCATTTCTTGACACTAACAATGAACAATCAGAAAGGAAATGTAAACAAGCAATCCTTTTTTAAATGGCATCAAAAAAATAAAATGCTTAGGAATAAACCTCACCAAGGAGGTGAAAGACTTATATACTGAGAACTACAAAACATTAGTAAAGGAAACTGAAGATGATTCAAAGAAATGGAAAGACATCCCACGCTCTTGGATGGGAAGAATTAATACTGTTAAAATGGCTATACCACCCAAAGCAATCTACAGATTTAATGTGATCCCTATCAAATTACCCATGACATTTTCCCCAGAACTAGAAAAAATAAGCCTAAAATGTATCTGGAACCATAAAAAGTCAGAAATGTCAACACAATCCCCAGGAAAAAGAACAAAGCAGGAGGCATAACCCTCCTAAACTTCAGACAATACTACAAAGTTACAGTAATCAAAGCCGCATGGTATTGGCACAGAAAGAGATACATGGATCAATGGAATAGAATAGAGAGCTAAGAAATAAACCCACACACCTATGGTCAATTAACCTTTGACAAAGGAGGCAAGAATATACAATGGGGAAAAGACAGTCTCTTCAGCAAGTGGTGTTTTGAAAGTTGGAGAGCCGTATGCAAATCAGTGAAGTCAGAACATACCCTCACACCATACACAAAAGTAAACTCAAAACGACTTATATGCTTAAATATAAGATAGGACACCTTATAACTCCTAGAAGAGAACATAAGCAAAACATTCTCTGACATAAGTCATACCAAAATTTTCCTAGGTAGTTCTCCTTAGGCAGTACAAATACAGTAAGTCACCTACATACGAACCTTCAAGTTGCAAACTTTCAAAGATGCAAACGTCCATTCGCATGTCCAATCATGTACGTTAGTTCACGTGTCTGGCATACATTGTCACGTGCGTGCTTCCTCTATATGTGGTTGTGCTTTTGTGTACTTTACAGTACTGTATAGAGTACAGTAGTACAGTACCTTTATTTCAAGCCCAAGATGTCTGGAAGCAAGCATAAAAGCAGAGGTGATGTAGCTGGTACTGTTAAGAAGCGCCGAGCGATAATGATGGAAACAAAAATGAAAGTAATTGAGAGAGTGGAGCGAGGCAAAAAGATGTTAGACATCGCTCATTCTTATAACATGAATCATTCAATCATTGGCACGAATCTAAAGAACAAGGACAAGATCATGGAACACGTGAAGTCTGCTGTGCCGACGATGTTGACAAAATATCCAAGAAGCATGGAAAAGTGATGGAGGAGATGGAGAAACTTCTCAGTGTGCGGATGCAGGATCAACATCAGCGCTGAGTCCTGCTCAGCTTAACGCTGATTCAAGAGAAAGCTAAAAGCCTTTATGAAGACTTGAAGAAGAAACACGGCAAAGAATCAGAGGGCACATCTTTTAATGCCAGCCATGGCTGGTTTCATCGGTTCAAGGCTAGAGCCAACCTTTACAATGTAAAAGTAAGTGGAGAGACAGCAAGTGCAGATAGGGTAGCTGTCCAGGAACTTCCAGAAACACGTTGAGAAATTATTGAGGATGTGGATGAGACACAACTGTACTGGAAGAGGATGACAGACCGAAGTTACATCAGTAAGGAGGAAAAGTTGATGCCGGGCTGTAAAGCAGCAAAGGATAGGCTAACTGTTGTTTGGTGGCAATGCTTCCGGTGAATTGAAGCTGAAACCTCTCTTAGTTTATCATTCACAGAACCCAAGAACCCTTAAAAACATAGCCAAGGGCTCTCTTCCTGTTGTGTGGAAGCGTAACCCCAAATCCCGGATTACACAGGCCACGTCCCAGGACTGGTTTTGCCACCACTTTATCCCAGATGTAGAGAAATATTGCTTGGAGAAGGACGTTCCAGCAAAACATTCTTTTGCTGCTCGACTATGCTCTGGGCCACCCCCCATTCATGGATGACTTTCATCCCGACGTCAAAGTACTGCATCTGTCACCAAATACTACGTTGCTCATCCAACCTATGGACCAGGGAGTTATAGCGACTTTCAAGAAATATTATTTATGTCACACTTTTTGTCAGGCAGTAAAGGTAAGTGACAAATCAGGAACAACCTAGGGACAACTTTGGAAGGACTATAACATCTACAAGTCCATAAAAAGCATTGACTTTGCATGGTGTGAGGGTATGGCGGTCACCATGAATGGGGTTTGGAAGAACCTTTGCCCACAGTTTGTTCATGAGTTTTGTGGATTTGAGAAGGTAGATCAGAAGTCTGAAGAGGTGTTCAGCAACGTAGTGACCCTCAGCGAGAAGCTGGAGATAGATCTGCAAGAGGACGATTTCGCTGAACTCCTTGCTGTGCAACATGAGGAGCTTACTGATGGAATTGGAGGCCCAGAGAAAGGATGAAGAGGGACAGGAGGAAGAAGAAGTAACTGAAGAACTGAAGAGATTCACGGCACAGAAAATGGCAAGGGAATCTTCGTTATTTGAGGAAGCACTGTTAGTTTTTGAGGCACAGGACCCGAACCTAGAATGGGACCCAAAGGTGGCAGCAGCCATTCAGAATGCAATCCAGTGCTACCTTGTCATCTATGATGAGAAAAAAAGAGCTACTACCCAGACATCAATGGATCATTCTTTCAAGAGGGTAGATAGAATTAAATCCAGCAAGGAACCAGAACCTTTGCCATCAACGTCAGGTACGAGTGAAATTGCAGCTTGCCCTCTGTCTCCTACTGCTGATAATCCTTCACCTCTACCATCTCCCACCTCCTCTTCCTCCTCCAATCAGTAACTCTTCTCACCTGTTCCCTCGATGCCAGCCCGAGTATCCCAGCTGTTGTACTGTATTACTGTACTTTTCAAGTTACTGTACTGTAAGATTAAAAATGTTTTCTTTGTTTTTGTGCTTGTTTTTTATGTATTGTTTGCGTGAAAAGTATTATAAACCTATTACGGTACAATACCATATAGCCGACTGTGTAAGTTGGGTACATAGGCGAACTTTGTTGGACTTACAAACGCACTCTTGGAACAGAACTTGTTCATATGTAGGGGACTTACTGTAAAAGCAAAAAAGAAACAGGAACTAATCAAACTTATAAGCTTTTGCACAGCAAAGGAAACCATAATCAAAATGAAAATACAACCTATGGACTGGGAGAAAATATTAGCAAATGATGAGGCTGACAAGGGCTTAATTTCCAAACTATACAAACAGCTCATACAACTCAATAACAAAATAACAAATAACTCAATGGAAAAATGGGTAGAAGACCTAAATAAACATTTCTCCAAAGAAGACATACAGAGAGCCAATAGGCACATGAAAAGATGCTCATCATCACTAATTATTAGATAAACGCAAATCCAAATTACAATGAGGTATCACTTCACACTGATCAGAATGGCCATCATTAAAAAAAAATCTACAATTAACAAATGCTGGAGGAGGTATGGAGAAAAGGGAACCCTTCTACAATGTCAGTGGCCATGTAAGTTGGTGCAGCCACTATGGAAAACAGTATGGAGGTTCCTTAAAAATACTATAAAGACAGTTGCCATATGATCTAGCAATCCCACTTGTGGACATATATCTAGACAAAACTATAATTCAAAAAGATACATGAAACCTTATGTTCATAGCAGCACTATTTATAATAGCCAAGACATGGAAACAACCTAAATGTTCATTGAAAAATGAATGTATAAAGAAGGTGTGGTATACGTATACAATAGATATTACTCAGACATAAAAAAGAATGAAATAATGCCATTTGCAGCAACATGGATGGACCTAGAGATAATGATACTAAATGAAGTAAGTCAGAGAGAGAAAGACAAATACCATATAATATAACTTATACGTGGAATCGAAAACAGGACACAAATGAACATGTCAGCGAAACAGAAACACACACACAGATATAGAAAAGAGAGTTGTGGTTGCCAAGGAGAGAGTGAAGGAAAGATTGGGAGTTTTGGAATAGCAGAAGCAAACTATTCTACATAGGATGGACAACCCACAAAGACCTACTGTATAGCACAGGAAACTATATTCAATATCCTGTGATAAACCATAATGGAAAAGAAGATATATAGATATATACATATAGACACATAGACATATAGATATAGATATATAGATAGATATATATAAAACTGAATCACTTTGCTGCACAGCAGAAATTAATACAACAATGTATAAAGGCTGCAGAGGGTGTGGAGAAAAGGGAACCCTCCTGAACTGTTGGTGGGAATGCAAACTGATACAGCCACTATGGAGAACAGTATGGAGATTCCTTAAAAGCTAAAAATAGAACTACCATATGACCCAGCAATCCCACTACTGGGCATATACCCGGAGAAAACCATAATTCAAAAAGATACATGTACCACAATGTTCACTGTAGCACTATTTACAATAGCCAGGACATAGAAGCAACCTAAATGTCCATCGACAGATGAATATATAAAGAAGATGTGGCGCATCTATACAATGGAGTATTACTCAGCCATAAAAAGGAACAAAATTGAGTTATTTGCAGTGAGGTGGTTGGACCTAGAGTCTGTCATACAGAGTGAAGTAAGTCAGAAAGAGAAAAACAAATACCGTATATGGAATCTAGAAAAATGGTACTGACGAACCTAGTGACAGGGCAGGAATAAAGACACAGATGTAGAGAACGGACTTAAGGACACAGGGGGGAAGGGGAGACAGGGACGTAGTGAGAGAGTAGCACTGACATATATACACTACCAAATGTAAAATAGCTAGTGGTAAGCTGCTGCATAGCACAGGGAGATCAGCTCGGTGCTTTATGTCCCCCAGAGGGGTGGGATAGGGAGTGTGGGAGGGAGGCTCAAGAGGGGGGGATATGGGGAATATATGTATACATATAGCTGATTCACTTTGTTGTAAACCAGAAACTAATACAGTGTTATAAAGTAAGTATACTCCAATAAACATGTATTTAAAAAACCCACAACATTGTAAATCAACTACACTTGAAAATATTTCTCAAGTGCAAAAAATTTTCTGAACGTAAGTTTTACTGTGTGTGTGTACCACAGGTTCAATAGATATGAATTATGTCAAATTGATTACATTGCTTTTCAAAATAAAGATTTTTTGATATTTTACATCAGCTTCATATTATAAATGCAGAAAAACTATATTATTTTTTTCTAAAGTTCAGAAATAGCCATTTTGCTCATTCGGTATACTATAAACCATTAACTATTAAAAAGGGATTCGTGACCTCTTCCTTCCAAAGAAATATTTCTCCACTCACACAAGTTTAATAGAATGTTCCGCCATGAACTGACTTCCAACCTTAGAGACACGAGATTTGCATCCTGAAATCTCTTTCTTGCAAAAATGTCCAATTATCATCCTAGCATTACAGAAAAGAAATGCTTTTTTCCAGATCTCAAATTCCATACAACTTTAGTCAAGACATCATGTGTGCTTTTTTTCACACACACACACAGACTGTATTTTATTTTTACAAGAGATAAATCAACTGACACCAAGCATTGTAAATGGATGACCACAACAAAAGCAACAATGATTGCAATTACCAAACACGAAACACACTCATACTATGTCATAATATTGACATTCAGTCCAGTAATCCTCCACTGTGACAGCTCCTTTACTTTGCAGTGAAAGACATCATGTATTTTTAAATAATCAGCACTCACCTGAGGTCTTTAAAAATCAACATAAACATAATTTTGTGTTCTCTTTCATTTATTCTGGTTCTAAGTGGTCATTTCTAAACGAAAGTATTTAAGTATGTTAACGTCATCTTATAACATCATATTTCAAATGACTACCATGTCTCCAAAGATGAAATATGAGGAACTCACAATTAGGCTCTCCAAGGTTTTGCTCTCTGAATGTGTATGACCCTTCTGCTGAACTCCACACTGTTCATTATTCTCTGAGAATATTCTTTTTCTTGTATGGCCATCTCACATGTTCTTTCATTTCATGAAGTTTTTCCTACAATGTTATGCCTAGTTTATTTCTGAGAATATGCATTATTTCAGAATGATATCTATAGACACAAAGACTTCTCTATAATTCCCTGAGAGTTTCAAGAACTCCTTCTTCTTTTTTTTCTTTTAATACCTAGATTCTGAAGCTCTCCACAAAGCATTACTAAACTTGCATTTACATAAGTATCTACATATTAATCACACATTAATGCATTCACAATTGTATTATGATTTATTGCTAATTTTGGAGCATAAATGTAGCTGTCTTATTTACCACCCTCTTGGAAATCACTTTAATATTTGCACTTAGGACTTGAAAGAGAATGGTAAATAAAAACCTGAAGAATATGCAAATACAATTTATATATTTCTCATAAAATTAGGTGATTATCTAACCTTTATCCAGAAAAAAAGAAGAGCCCAGATACTCCGCAGGCATGATCCTCGAGAATGTGTGGTCTTCCAGCAGGAAAACATGCAGTAATCCATGTGGCAGAGTTTACCTGTGACCAGCTGGGGTTAGTGACCTATGCATTCCTTACATGCAACATATCAGGAGTGGAAAAAGGGAATTTGTCCGTTGTGGCAATAAGTATAATGAAGATTTGTAGCAGGCCATCCTCATATGTTCAACACAGGTAGAATCAAAAGTTTGTTCAATTCTGGTAGATCTAAGTCTGTATCTGTTACCTTGTCTTTAACAAGGAAATGTCAGAACTGACTTACCAAAAAAAAGTGTTTTGTTTGTTTGTTTGTTTTAATTAGAGTCACGGTGAGTAAGGCAGAGCTCAGAACAGCTAATGTGACTTAGTGATTCTCTCATCAGGAAATACAGTTTCTACTTCCTTGTTTATTCTCCACATCCTGTAGTAAGTAAAGTTTCAATGAAAGATAAATCTACAGCATGAAAAGAAAAGAAAACTTACATGTGTTGATAAGATCATTTTGACAGGTTTTACCACGTATGTCAGTGTTTCTGGGGATGGACACAAGCCAGAGCTCCGTACTCTGACATTTTCACCGATGTCATTCCCCTTGATCCGCAATTTGAAAGCGGATAAAAATGTTTTCTATGTTTTCTTCTTTAAGAAATTAAATAAAGAATGCTTTCTAGACATGATCCTCTAATGATTTTCAGTCAGTGGTCATCAACAGAGGAAAAGCACAGAATCTCATCCCAACAGAAGGGTGACATTCAGTCAGGTAAAAAAATTCTCCCCAAAATCAGAGCTTCATCTTTAACATGCAATCAAAGGCTTTCACAGGTTCTTCATCACTCTGCACTCAGCCCTAGCATATGGGATTGGCTCTGAGAATCTCACATCAGATGACTGACAAACATGTCACAGTACACTGATCTGGTACCAGATCCTGCCTCTCTTAATGATCTCCCGCAGGGACATTGGAATATTCTAGGATATTTCCTGGAGCCCTCTATTCTACACAGGTACACTTCCAAGTAGAAACAGAAGCTTGGATTCTCACTGGGACCCCTGCTCTGTCCAACCAACCTCTCTAGAAATATGATGTTCTAATCTCTCCTGATTAGAACATGTCAAGGTCTCTCCCTGTGCTAATTTAGTAAAGGTAAAAGAGAAACAAGAAAGAGCAAACTATGCAGGGAGCAATATATAAGATTCCTTTACTTAATGTATTTACCTGATATACCCAAATATTGAGAAATATAGATTCATTTCATAATGTTCAAGAAAAGAGGAGGAGGAACCTCCATGCCAACAGTATATATAAAATGGAATCAATATTGCATAAGCTCCAGCTTAAGCTTAGCTACGAGGTACTAACTCTTCTCATAAAGAAGCAATAGTTCTCCATCATTTGAAGCACACTGAGGACTCAGACAGCTGGACACTGAGGGTGTAGTCTCCTCACTCGAATTCTGTACCTGCATCACAGAGCAGTGAAATATTCCCAAAGAATTATTAAGGATGGGGGGGGGAGGCGAAATAAAAAAGATGAATCCATAGTCTGTCCTACCATCTGTTCTGTTGGATATTACCACCATCTTGGCCCAATATGACCTTCCCACTTTTCTCTGGGCCTCCCTACTTTCCAACTCCATCCTCTCATTATATCTTACCTACACTTGGGAACGACTCTAGTTTTTCCACTTATCTTTATCAACAAGTAATCCAAATAGCAACTGTGTATATAACGCCTTAGAAACCTCAGGTCTGACTCAGTAATAATACATGACCTTCGAAGTCCAAAGTTTTCCTAATTCCCTTTATTATTTTTTTTTCTAATTTCCATGTACTTACACTCTTAAGACCTCCACTGTTCTCAGGTTCGTCTTCCCTGCAAAATCTGTCAACCTTGACATAGACTTAAGTACCACCCTCTAATTATCTCCTGGGGAATCCAGTTTTTAAAAAAGCCTCAGCAAGCCTTATGGACTTTATTAAAGACTCTTTAAGATAACCCATGGGAGATAGCAGCACACCCACAGATATCTATCTAATACACCCTCAGAGTATTTTTTTTTTCTTTTTTATAAAGTCTCTTCTGGCCAGTGAAGTCTCTCAGCTCTTCTTCTTCAACATATGCAGTGTCTCACCCTTCTGATTACTCTCTGCTCTATCCCAGGTCCACTCCCATTCCTGATATTACATTCTTTCCCAATTTTGTATGTTGGTAAAATCAAATAACATAAAATATAACATGTTAATTATTATAAAGTGCACCGTTCAGTGATATTAAATACATTCATATTATTGGGCGATCAACATCACCATTTATCTTTCTAATTTTTTCTACGTTTTAAAACTGTAACTCTGTATCCTTTAAACATAACTTTCCTTTTTGTTCCATAACCACCTGAAAAGCATCATTACCCTCCCAATTTCTATGGTTTTGACTACACTAAGTACCCCATATAATTGAAATAAGTAGTTGTATTGTTATGACTCACTAAAAGTCACAAAAATGGCATTTTGGGTAGCTAAATTTCCTCAAGACTCATCCATGTTGTAGCATATTCCTAGATCTTTTCCTTCTTAAGACTGAATAATATTGTATTATATGGGTATACCACACTTTGCTTATCCAGGAACTAGTGGATGAACACTTAGGTTGCTTTCATATTTTAGCTACTGTGATTATTACTGCTCTAAACACTGGAGTACAAATATTTCTTTAAGACCCTGATTTCAATTCCTTTGGGTATACCTCAGAGTAAAATTCCTGGATCATGTAGTAATTCTATTTTTCAATATCTGAAAAATTGCCATACTCTTTTGCAAAGCAGCTGTATCATTCTGCATTCCCTCTGACATAGCACAATGGTCCCAACTCCCTCACATCCTCACCAATAGTTGTTTTCTGCTTGTGTATGTGTGTGTGTGCTTGTGTGTGTATGCATGCCCACAAATATATAAACATGCATTTAGTGATATGGAGCATCTATTCAAGTGCTTAGTCATTTGTACATCTTTTTGAAGAACCATCTATTCAAGTCTTTTATCCATTTTTGAATCAGGGTGTTCGCTTTTTGTTCAGTTGTAGGAGTTCTCTGTATATTCTGAATAGAAATCTCTTGTCAGATAGATGGCTTTGAAATATTTTCTCCCATCTTGTGGGTTGCCATTTTATTCTGTTTACATTTCTTTGATACACATTTTTTTTAAATTATGTACTGCAAATTGTTTATTTTTTTGTTAGCTGTACCTTTGTTGTTCCTTCGTTTCATATTGAGGAAAACACTGCCAAATCCAATATCATGAAGCTCTTGTCCCGTATCTTCTTCTAAGACTTTTTATTTTATTAGGTCTTATATGTAGTTTCTTGATACGTTTTCATTAATTTTTGCATATGATGTTAGGTAAGGGTCCATCTTCCTTCTTTTGCATGTTGACCACAAGACTTCTCAGCACCATTTGTTGAAAATACTATCCTTTCTACTTTGAAAAGTCTTGGCAACTTGTCAAAAATCATTTGGCCATATATCAGGGTTTATTTCTGGGTGTTCTATTCTATTCTATTGGTCTTGAATAAGGGAGAAAATAGTATAACCTATCCAGGTTGATGAAGAACATAAAGAAAGACCAGGACTGAGAATTAGGAGGGCAATATAAAACAGCAGGGAGTAAAAGACAGTGTGAGAGAAGATCTTGTATTTGTGAGTTCATGGAAATAGGATCATGCTAAAACCACTAAACGCCTGACTTTGAACAATACGGTAAATGTGCCAGCAAGAAACATAACACTTACCCATCTCTGGGAAATATAGTATGGGCATAAAGATAAACTACACACAAATATATTAAAAAGGGAAGGGTTTTCATGGTGTGAGAATATTGTGGCATTTGAAATACAATTTACTTCCGTTCTACCATTGTCTCTAAAATTTATCAAAGTGTATATACAAGCAATTCCAATTCTGGTAATGTGCTTGACAGGTTTATATATGAACTTCAGTAGAGCAGTAAATGTACATTCATAGTAGGACTGTTCCCTAAACCAAAAAACAAAACACAAAAACTGCAAAGACTAGAGTTCACTTTGTCAACACACATACAGATGCAATGATGGTTAACGGTCCGAAAACAGAAGGTGAGCATGGGTGCAAGAGGTTAATCCCCAGGCTGGGGTGGGGTGCAGAGTTTGAGGGTAACACAGGTAGAAAAGGCTTTTGTCCTATCCTTGATTATTGAGGTATGGAAATTCGCAGGTCACTACCTTCGTTTCAAACTGAATGAATGCACTATTCAATTTTTTTAAACAGGTGAAGTAAACATGAGTGACAATAAATTTCAAACTGTCGCTAATCAAATAAGATACTAAGAAAACTTAAATGATATGATTTAAGAATGAAGTAGAGAGATTGTCCAACATGGTAGCATTCAGAGACCCAGAGCTTGATGCCTCTCATGGGCACACCAAAGTCACAACTGTTTACGGAACAGCAATTGATGAAAAAGGCCGGGACCTACCATAGAAGATGTTTTACAGCTAAAGATACAAGGAAGGCACCTCGACAAGACAGAAAGGAAGGGCAAAATCTCAATAGAGTCAAGACCCATACCACCAAGTGGGTGGCCCACAAATGGGAGAATAACTACAATTTCAGAGGTGCTCCCAAGTAGCAAGGGGTATGAAGCCAACATCAGGCTCCCAAGCCCAGGGATCCTGTTCTGGAAAGAAGTGTTCCTAGAAAGTTGGGCTTTGAAGACCAGTAGTGCTTATTTTCCAGAGAGCCAGAGGGTTGTGGGAAATAGAGATTCCACTCTTAAAAGATGCTCACAAAACCCCACATGATCTGAGAATCAGAACAGAAGCAGTCATTTGAAAGGATCCCGGGTCACACCTACCTCCTGATCTTGGAGAGTCTCCCAGAGAGGCAAGAGGCAACTACAGCACAGCCTCAGGGACAGAGGCACTGGCAGCAGCCATTCGGGGGAGCTCCTTCTACCTCGTGGACGCTGGTGCCGGCAAGCATAATTTCAGAATCCTCCCTCTAGCTTATCAGCCTCAGGACTGAGCCCTACCCATTTCCACCAGACTATAGACACAAGTACTAGGATGCTGCAGGCCAAGCAACTAACTGAGCAGGGGCATAGCCCCATCCACCAGCAAACAGGCTGCCTTCAGATCATCTCAAGGCACAGCTGCCCCTGGACATGGGCCCAGCCACCAAAAGCCCCAGGACCAGCCTCCACACCTCAGTGGACAGGCACCAGCCCCAGAGTCCCCGGCCCCTCTGACAAGTGAGCCTGCTCTGGCCTTGGAGTCAGCCTCACCATCGGCAGGTGACAACTGCACAGGGACTGGATGGAGCTTGGACCTACCCAACAGCAAACCTGCTCTAGCAGTGGGATCAGCCTCATACACCAACAGGCACACACCAGCTCCAGGAATACCACAGCCCAGCAGCCTGTGTAACCAGGCCACTTAACTGCAGGCCAGACGCAGCCATGGACTCAGCTGGGTCCTGACCCTGCCCATCAGAATGCCAACACAAGCTTAGAGATACCCCCGACCCTGCAGAGAGCTGTGTCAGGAACAGTGATCCAACACCAACTCTGTGATTCCTGGGCCCTGCAGCCAGAACGCAGGACCTGTCTCTTCCTCCCAGTAGCCAGCATAGCCCCAGAACCAGTGACTGGGCACTAGCCCTGATATCACCTGGACTGCAATTCTACCCATAAGTGAACCAGCACCAGATTTGGTGTCCCTCAGAGTTGTGCAGCCAGCTGCCTTATGATTTAGTCTCACCAAGCAGCACAGACAGCCTCCATACAAGGCAGAGCCTGGCAAATAAGCAGTCTGGGGGCAGCCAAGCCTACCAGACCACCCACAGTAGTCAGCCCACCACAGCAGAAGAGCCCAAGCAGCCCACATAGGGGGTACACCTAGAATAAATAGCTCTAGTGACCAGGGGAGAGGGGGCTGCTGGGACCCATAGGACATCTCCTACAAAAGGCCACTTCCCCAAGGTCAGGAAATGTAACAAACCTACTACATACATAGCAATAAAATCAGGAAGTTAAGAAAAATGAGGTGACACAGAAACACGATCCAAATGAAGGACCAAGATAAGAATTCAGAAGAAGATCTAAGTGAAGTGGATATAGCCAATCTCCTCAACAAAGGGTTCAAGGTAATGACTGTAAAGATGATCAAAGAACCCAGGAGAAGAATGGACGCCCAGAGCAAGAAGTTAGAATTTTTTTAAAAAGAGTTAGACCATTAAAGAACAACAAAACAGAGATGAGGAATACAATAACTGAAATGAAAAATACATTAAAGGAACCTACTGTAGACTAAATGATACAGAGGAATGAATCAGAAAACTGAAGGACAGAGTACTGGCAATCACTGAAGATGAACGGTAAAACAATAGATTAAAATGAAATGAGGAAAGTTGAACAGACTTGTGAAACAACATCAAGTGTACTAACATTTGCATTATACTGGTCCCAGAAGCAAAAAGGAAAGAGAAAGCAGTGTAGAACATACCTGAAGACATAAGAGCTGAAAACTTCCCTAACCTGGGAAAGAAAACAGACATCCAAGTCCAGTAAACACAGTAAGGCCAAAACAGGATCAACCCCAAAGAGGACCACACCAAGACTCATTGTAATTAAAATGGAAAAAAAAATAAAGATAAAAAGACACTATTAAAAGGAGCAAAGGAAAAGCAACAAGTTACAAACATGGGAAATTGCATAAAGTTATCTGCTGACTTTTCAGGATAACCTCTGCAAGCCAGAAGGGAGTGGCATGGTATATTTAAAGTCATGAAAGGGAAAAGCCTATAAGCAAAAATACTCTACCCAGCAAGGCTCTCCTTCAGATTTGATGGTGAGATCTAAAGTTTTACAGAGAAGCAAAACTAAAAGAGCTCAGCATCACCAAACCAGCTTTATGAGAAATCTTAAAGGGGCTTTTCTAAGTGAAAAAGAAAAGGTCACGATTGAAACATAAAAATTAGGAAAGGAAACTTACTAAAGGAAAAACCTCATTGGTTAACGCAAATATTCAGCAAAGGTAGTAAATCAACCATGGACACAGCTAATAGGAAGGATGAAAGAAAACAGTAATAACATCATCTATATTCACAATAAGAAGTTAAGGGACACACAAAACAAGTAGATGTAAAATATAAGGTCAAATTCAGTAATTGTGGGGGAGCAGAGTAACAATGCAGGGTTGTTAGTGTCCATGTGAAATTAAGAGCTCAGCAACTTAAATAATCACACACACACACACACACACACACACACACACGCACACACGCACATACACAAAACTGAAAGAAATCCAAACATAATATTAAAGATAGTCCTCACATCACAGATGAAGGGAATAAAAGGGGAAGAAAGGAACACTGAAGAAATTAAAGAGGGATTCTAAAAATACCCAAGACAAATAAAAATGAACGCACAATGATCCAAAATCTATGGGACACAGCCAGCGCAGTTCACAGGGGGAAGTTATAGTGATACAAGCTTATTCTTAAGAATCAAGAAAAATATCAAATAAACAACCTAACATTACACCTGAAGGAATTAGAAAAAGAAGAAAAAACAAAACTGAAAGCTGTCAGAAAGAAAAATTAAGAAAACTATACCATATGCAATCACATCAAAAAGAATAAGATACCTAGGAATAAACACACCTAAGCAGGTAAAAGACATGTGCTCAGAAATCTATCAGCCATTGGTGAAAGAAGTTGAAGACAACACAAAAAGATGGAAAAATATAGCATGTGCATGGACTGGAAGAATTAATACTGTTAAAATAACCATACTACCAAAGACAATCTACAGATTTAATGCAATCCCTATCAGAATACCAAAGCATTTTCGCAGAACTTGAAAAAGTAATTTTAAAATTTGTATAGAAACACAAAGACCCCAAATAGCCAAACAATCTTGAGAAAGAACACAGCTGGAGGCATCACGCACCTTGACTTCAGACTATACTGCAAAGCGGCAGTAATCAGAGAGAAAGGTACCAGAGCAAAAACAGACACAAAGATCACTGGAATAGAATAGAGATCCCAGAAATAAGCCCACACACTTATATTTAATTGATTTATGACAAAGCAGGCAATATGGAGAAAAAACTGTCTCTTCAATAAGTGGTACTGGGAAAACTGGTCAGTTACATGGAAAAGAATAAAATTAGATTATTTTAGCACACCATATATAAAATAAATGCAAAACTGAATAAAGACCTAAATGTAGGACCAGAAACCATAAAACCCCTAGAGGAAAATATAGAACATTCTTCAACATAAATGATAGCAACAGTTTTAGGTTCAGTCTACTAAGGCAAATGAAACAAAAGCAAAAATAAACAAATGGGACTTCACTAAACTTAAAAGATTTTGCACAGCAAAGGAAACCAAAGACAAAATGAAAAGGCAACCTGCTGAAGGAGAGACAATATTTGCACATGATAAGAGGTTAACATCAAAAAAGATGACCAAGCAAGGGTTCATATCTAAACTACAGAAACAGCACATACAACTCAATATCCAAAAAACACCCACAATCTTTTTTAAAAAAATGAGAAGACCTAAATAGACATTTTTTCCAAGGAAAAACTACATATAGACAGCCAGAACTCACAAAGATGCTAAACATAGGTAATCGGCAGTAAAATGCAAATCAAAACTATGAGATATATCACCTCAGTCTTGTCAGAATGGCTGTCATCAAAAAGATCACAAATAACAAAGGTTAGTGAGGATGTGGAGAAAGGGAAACTCTTGTACACTCTTGATGTGAATGTGAAGTAGTGCAGCTACTGTGGAAAGCAGAATGGAGGTTCCACAAAAAACTAAAAATAGAACTACCATAATATCCAGCAATTTCACTGTTGGGTATATCAGAAGAAAACAAAAACACTATTTCAAAAGAAATAACTGCACACCAATGTTCCTAACAGTGTTATTTGCCATAGCCAAGATATAGAGTCAAACTAAGTGTTCATCAATAGCTTAGTGGATAAAAAAGATTTTTTATGATGACTTCAGCAAAAAATGAAATTTTGCCATTTGCAAGAACATGGATGGATTTGGAGGGTATTATGCTTAGTAAAATAAGCCGCAGAGAAAACAAGCATGGCATGTTATGAGAAAAAAAGCATGGTATGTTATGAGAAAACAAGCATGGTATGTTATCACTTACACGTGGCATCTAAAAAATTGAATACAACAACAACAAAAAAACAGACTCACAGATTAAAGAACAGACTAGTGGTTACCAGCAGGGGGAGATAGGGTGGAGGAGCAAAATAGTGGTAGGAGATTTTGAGGTACAATCCACTATGTATAAAATCAATAATCTACAGTGATGTACTGTATAGCATGGGGAATATAGCCACTCTTTTATAATAACTATAAACGGAGAAGAACCTAAACATTTATGAATCACTATGTTGTACCTCTGAAACTAATATAATAATGTAAATTAACTATAGATCAATAAAATATAAAGTAAGAAACAATAAAGGGGAGACACAGATTATTAGATAGAAATCAATTAAATAAACACAAGTTTTGGAAATCAAGGAATTAAAAAACAACACGTAAGACACAACATTGGCATTTAAAGTGTACAATCTATTCATTTAAAAGAAATCATTTAAGTGGTAAAAAATGGTACTCATTCTCACAATTTTGTATATCTAGGATAAATTATTATCTACAAAAATATGTTACAAATATTCACTCAAAAAGAAAGAGAAAATTGGGATAAACCCATTTTAGTATACAAATTTAATATCAAAGTCTCTATGTAAAACTGATTTGAATAAGTTCTGTTAGCCACTTCTAGTTTCTTTGTGATGTAAAATCTTTTAAAGCATAAAAATCAGCCTTTCTACATTATTCCATTAGACATACATAGAAGTTAAAAGAAATGAGAAGACAGAACAATTAACCAGGAAGGTGAATTTACTGAGAAACAGTCATTCGTTCTCCCTCCTTTTCTTTTCCTCCTTTTCCAGGTCTCTTTCGGTTCCGATCAAGAGAAGTCTTGAGAGTTCTGAGAATATTTCTTTGAGGGCTTCAAATCACCATACCTACATCCTCTGCCACAACTACACACACGGGAACAAAAATAAACCTCTGCTATCTACTCATGTAGGAGGGATTCATGCAAAATAAACTCCTACATGGAGACCAACAGGTGAGTTTTCTACCTGTTCTTTATAATGTCCTTCCATTATAGTAAATCCCACACATTATGAGGAAGAAACGGTTATGTGAGCTTTTCCTTGAAGTCAGAAAACTTGCATTCATTTCAAGTACCTGCTGATCATAGGGTACAGCCAGGGAAGGTGCCATCCCCCTTGGGGGGAGGGGCGGTGAATGGGCTCCCGCACCCATGCACCTCCTGATGTACAGATTCTGGAGAAACAACGGGCGGTCACACCGCAGTCAGCCCGTCAGGCTGTCGGGCCACTGGGCAACCCGACCAGCCTGGAAGTGCCCCATCAGTTTGCTGAAAGCAAAACTCTGTCCCCCCTGTGAAGCCAGGCAATTTGCGTCAGAGAGTCAGAGGAGACCGGTAATCAACTCCTCCTCTCTGCTCACCTCCTTGGGGTTACAGCAACCCCATCTCCAAACCCAAATCTGACCCTGGAGTGCCAAACTGGGAGTGGCAGGCGGGCTCTGCCGGTGCTTCAGCGCCCTCTGGAGGTTGTCTGCTCTAATGGCAACTCTCAGCCCTTCCTCCTCCTCCTTCCCTAGTCCTGGGGGCTGCCTTGGCCCCCTGCAGCTGCTGGCCTGAATTCATTCTTCTTTTTTCTCCAATTACAATGAAGTGTCTTACAGAGGTTTGGAATCTCTTGAAGAAGGAAGATCTTTTAGTCAATACACCTTAACCGTGAGAAGTTGGTTTCACGAATGAACCTGAAATACTGTATTTTTCTCCTGATGATTCCAAGGAGAGACAGCTCAAGTTTCCTAAGTCATAAGAAAAACCAAGGTAAATATGATATTCTGAGCCAGAGATGAAAAAGCAGTTTTTAGCACCCTCTCCTCATGTCATATGACCGGGATTTAAATCAATCAACTGCCACTGGTTTTTAAATCACATGACCCAACTTTAAATCAATCAGCTGCTTCCCTGTAACTCGCGTGACTTGGCTTTGAATAGTAAGAAATGCAGAGGTATAAAAATGATGTTCTGAACAATAAATGGAAAAACAACATTTTAGAAAGTTTTTTTCTTTTCGAATGGACCATTCATTGCCTACAGAATAAAGGATTCCCTTGTGGATTTCTTGAACTGTAAACACATACATTGTCTCCGTTGGCTTGATTGACTTAGATTTTGGGGTTTTTTTGTTGTTGTTGTTAACATCTTTATTGGAGTATAATTGCTTTACCTTGTTGTGTTAGCTTCTGCTGTATAACAAAGTGAATCACCTATTCGTATACATATATCCCCATATCCTCTCCCTCTTGTGTCTCCCTCCCACCTTCCCTATTCCACCCCTCTAGGTGGTCACAAAGCACTGAGCTGATCTCCCTGTGCTATATGCAGCTGCTTCCCAATAGCTATCTATTTCACCTTTGGTAGTGTATATATGTCCATGCCACTCTCACACTTCATCCCAGCTTACCCTTCCCCCTCCCTGTGTCCTCAAGTCCGTTCTCTACAGCTACGTCTTTATTCCTCTGCAGCGACTCCTGCTAGGGACGGATACTTCCTTTTATGCTCAGGGAAATCCCCTAGTTTGAATATGATTTGAGTTTGATCCTGTGAAACCATCAGAACTTCCCACCAGAGATAAATGAGGAGATTCTGGCCTTTATTAGTATGCATGATGAACACGGGTGTCCTGGCTGTACTTGCCAACCCTCCTGTTTTACCCACCTATTTTTATCCACCTTCCTCCCTGTGAGTACCTTTGACCAACCCTGAGTTCAGACTCCTGACCTATTACAGTGACTTTGTCAGTCTTTCTTTAAAAATGGACAGGTAATAAAAGGAATTTAACCTAGAAGCAGCAGCTCAGTAAGGGAAATAAAATCATCAGAAGTTATCTAATCACAGCCACAGCCATCCAGGGCTCTGTCTTACCTGCTGGGTCATAAGAATGGGACCTTCCTAAACTTGAAGGGCATCCAATCAAATAAGCAAAGGTTTGCTCACCTCTGGCTCTTGGAGGGATTGCTAGGCAGTCTACCCAGTGTATACTAACTGCAAAACACTGTCATGGTTGTGAAACACCTATGTTCCAGGAAAGCTTTTTGGGGTGCATGGGGAAGGTTTCTTTTTGACATCAAGCAAAAAATAAATCACCAAGCTCTTTGAGCACAGGGGTTCTTAAGAGGGCAGTAGAAGGAAGGAATGGGCAGAAAAGACGATCTCCAATGAAGTGAAGGCCGTTTTTCCAAAAGAGTAGGATCTAGTCTCAGTTTAAGGAGAACACTTTTAAATAGCTGGGACAGCTCCAAACTGCAGTTTAGGGAACGAGTGCTTCAAAAGAACAGTGCTTTAAAAGTCCTGGCAAGGCAGCAAGAGAATGAAGAGTTGGTTTTGCATAGTTTTGAACACAGGAGTAAAGAAGCAGAGGCATCTCTGACTAAAAGGCCCTGAGATCCTATGGCATCAATGGGTCAGTTGCAGGGGCAGGGGGTGTGGGGGGCGATATTTCTCTCTCAACGTCTCCCAGGGCAGCCACCCCTCCCGACCCCACCCCCCCACTCCCTTCACCCTTCCTCCCTCCACTGTTGGGTCCCCAGGGACAGCACTTCTCAAGCTGGAGCGCTCAGGCACCATCTCTGCAGTCTGGATTCTTCCTGGAGCCTGGCAAGTTCTGGGACAGGAAGGCGGGTCTGCAAGGCCGCTGCGGTGCAGTCGGACCTGGAGGCCTGGAGGGGAACTGGAGCCCTGAAGCCCACCCACGTCCTTGAAGCCGAGGGAGGAACACATCCTCCTAACAGTACTTCTCAGGGGTCAGCGTGCTCCCCACCCGACGGTGATCCATACTCACTTGAGGCAGCAAGGACTGCCTCTAACTGGCCCCCTCGATTCCGCCTTAAGGGTCCTCGCACATGTGTGATAGCGCAGGCCCCGGATCTCTTTAGTCAGCTGAGGCCAGTGCTGCCGGCATCCCTCCAGTCCCATCCCCCAGCCCCTCCCTCTGGGACTGTATCTAATAGAAGAAAGAGCACAGAGGAATTGGCTGAATCAAGGGACCTGGGAGCCTGGGTATGAGTTTGAAGACCGAGAACCTAAGGCGCAATTACATATTATTGGAAACTCTTGTGGAGTGTGTGGGGGGAGGTTAGGAGGCTGAGAGGCTGAGTCGACCTGGTGAGTCCAGCCCCAGGACACCACACAGCCCCGTCCCCCTTTCCCTGCCATCAGACAAGGGGTGCCGCAACTCCAGCCGGGACTCTGCACTTCCCCCTCCCTGATTCTCCAGAAGAGCAGGTGGCCCCCCTCTGAGGGCAGGGGCAAGAAAACGGACCAAGTCCCCCTGCACTAAGGCGCTACAGGAAGCTCTTCCTGAACAGCAGTGCTGGCTTGGAGTGAACCCGTGCACCGCCAAAGTTGGTCTCGTCCTGCAGCTGAGGGACGCAGGCTTTAAGTCAGCTGCCTTGGCTTTAAATCAATCAGTCCCCCCTTTAAGTCAGGTGACCCGACTTTAAATCACTGTGTGCCCCTCAAGCCTGCAACTTCAAAAGTTGGGAACTTCACTTTGATCCCAGCACCTCACACAGCTGAATGCACACTGTAGTCATCCCCAAGCCTGGCTTAGAGGCAGGATATAAGGTAAGGGGATGGGCTGCACACATGGTGAGGAGGGTGCACTTCATGTACCAGAAGGGTCCAGGTACTCTGGGTACAGCAAGCAGTGCACGATGCAGCAGCTCCCTGGCAAAGCTGGTGATGCACAGGGGCAGCAGGCACACCCAGGCACGCAGAGGTTCCAGGCCGGGAGCTGGGGCACAGCCAGCCGGGAGGGTGTGAAAGCCGAGGATCTGAGCCTTCTTGAGAAAGGCAGACACAGAGGATGGATGAGAAACAAAGACCAGATGAAACATGGATTTGGAAAACACACCCTGATCTTGAAATTGGGGTGGGGGGCACCCCAGATTTGAGTCTTCTTACTCCCCAGTACCTAGTGCTTTGGCATTTGCCCAATTACTTATAAAATGTGACTGATAATATCTAACCCATAGAATACAGCATTTGCAGTGGTTTTGCGTGTTTATGTTTCTATAGTGGAATAATCTTTTCTACAAGAAAAATGTACACAATCTGAAATAAATTAAAACCCCTCTTTAAAAAGTACTATATCGGACTTCCCTGGTGGCGCAGTGGTTAAGAATCTGCCTGCCAAGGCAGGGGACATGGGTTCGAGCCCTGGTCAGGGAAGATCCCACATGCCGCGGAGCAGCTAAGCCCATGCGCCACAACTACTGAGCCTGCAGGCCACAACTACTGAAGCCCGCGTGCCTAGAACCGGTGCTCCACAACAAGCGCAGCAAGAGAAGCCACCGCAATGAGAAGCCCGCGCACCGCAACAAAGAGTAGCCCCCGCTTGCCGCAACTAGAGAAAGCCTGCGCATAGCAACGAAGACCCAACGCAGCCAAAAACAAATTAATTAATTAATTAGTTAACTATTTTTAAAAAAGTACTATATCCTTCTGTACAGCTTCTCTGGGAAGAACAGAGAGATGGCGTAGGAGAGTGAGAAAGACCAATATTTAGTGCACATCTCTCATGCAGGTGCTCTGCTGGCTCAGATAGATTTATCCCCACTTTACAAAGGAGGAAATAATCTCAGAGAGGTTTAGTAATTTTCCCAAAGCCAAACAGCTATTGAGTGGCAGAACCAAGATCTGAACCAAGTCTGTTACCTTCAAAGCCTAAGTCCTCATCACAACAAAACTCAATTAATATTTACATTTATCGAATTACATTGCAACCTGGGGAGTTCTTGGCACAATCTTCAATAAGAGTGAGAAAGAAAGAAATAGCATTGTTCCTACAGTCAACCAAAATTTTTGGAGCAGCTGCTAGATGCCTGGCCCTTTTTGAGGTTCAGCAGTGATCAAGACAGGAAGAGTCCTGCTTTCATGAACCACGTAGTGGGGAGGAGAGACGGGTGCAACTTGGGTGAGGGATTTCACCTTGCTGGACCTCTGTTTTCTCATCTGGAAAATGGGATGGGTGTTCCTCATTTTCTGGGATTGTCCAGCCCTCACATTCTCTGATTCCATAAGAAGCATTTGTTTTCCTGTTTCTTTAAAATTCATGTGATGAATGTTGTTAGCTGCTCCCCAAATCACTCTATTCCCACCCTTTTCCTGTGATCAGGTCTTTCCCGAAACATGACTCACAGTCAGTCAAGTCACAGAACCTAAGGGGCACCCAGCAGAGAAATTCCAACCCTTGCTTCCCAGGAGCTCTGCGGTCTACCTGCCAGGTAAACTTAACTCACCTGGCACAAGGTGGCCATCCCTGGTTTCACATCAACATGATCTCAGGCACAAACCTCCTTGTTTTTCCATTTTGTCTTCAAGTTACTTGTTGAAACAACTGCACAAATATGACAAAGAAATGAAATCAGGCATCTTCTGCCCCCAGTGCCTACTAATAAATGATTTTCTGCCACTTTAATGATAAAGATAGAACATTTCAACATTCTGCTACCCTTATTATTTGTCATTTTTGTTGATATTTCTATTGAATACATCTTTCAATATTTTAACAATGGAACATTTATTTAGGTTGTTCCAGACCCAGCCGTTAGTGGTAAAGGTTTTGTTGTTATATTTCTATTATGTTTCCTTTAAAAATCATTATCCTATTTAAATGGATTAAGTCAATTCTATAGGCATTTATCTTATGATATTGATGAAATTGATACATAGAGGGCAGTAGTACAAGTTGATTGGACTTGAGAACCTCTATTAGCACAGTTAAGTATAAATATTATCTATATGTAAACCAAAGTACATGCCGAGTGAGAGTCTCCGACTCTTTTTCACTGTCTGCCTCTCAAGCCTGTGAGAAATGGAATGTTTCTTTCCATATCAGTAAACAAAGGATATCACAGTCTTCAGCACTTGCAGCCCTCCACTGTGAGCCGGCGGGCCCTGAGGCACTCAGGATATGCAAATACAGAATGCAGGCCCCAGAGAGCTGAGGTGCATATCAAAGGAAGGATGTCAGTGAGCCCAGACTCTTGCATCTTCCCATATGAAGAAAAGCGCTCCATTCCTCACCTTGGGAGAGCTGGTTTTCCTTAGTTAACAATCACCTTTTGATGTTCCCCATTACCTGCGCCAGTCCCCTGCCCTGTCCCCTCCCCCCGGTACTTTAGCTCAGGGAGGAGGAAGCGCAGAGGGACTCGGCTGAATAAGGGGCCTGCGCGCCTCGGGAGGAGTTTTCAGCCGCTTTCCCCGCAGTCGGGAGGAGGGGCGCTGACGCTGCAGCCGGACCCTGCGCCTCCCTTGCCCCGTTTCCCCTCAGGACGTTCAGGCCGACCCCCTCCCCACGCCCACCAGGCCCCGCGAGCCAGGCCGAGGGCAGGGGCGAGAGGAGGGACCGAAGTTCCCCGGGACCAGAGGCCGGGGGCCGCTCTTTCTGCACAGCAGCGGCGGGTGGCAGCGAACCCCTGCCCCTCAGAAGCTGGTCTTGCGCTGCCGCCCGGGCACAGGACCAGGCGGAGGGTCGGCGCCCACTTACCCGGCCCGCCGTCCCCACGACTGTCGCGGCTTCAGCCGCCGGGGCACCTCCAGAGCCGGCAGCCTCAGTGAGGTCGCCCTCCCCTCGGGCTCCGGGGCAGTTCCGTGACGGCGGAGGGAAGAGACCCCGAGCCAGGAGTTCCAGCTCTGCGGAAACGCGGGCTCTGTTCAGCGCGCAGGGGGTGGGACCGCTCTGCCCCGAGGCCTTCCGGGAGGGAGCGGGGCGGCGGGGGAGGGAGCCGCCAGGAGCGCAGGGCCCCGTCGGGGGTCCTGGAGGGGCGGCCCGGCCTGGGGGCCACGCCCACTGTGGCCGCAGCCCAGGCCTTTTTCCTGGAATCCTACACAAAAAAGTTAGAAAGATACACAGTCTATAGTAAATATTCACAAATGATTGTTGCTGCTGTGCTCACTATTCTATTAAAGGTGTAAAATCCATAAAACACTTTAAGTTCAAAATTAAATATGAATTTTTACCTTTCTAATTTTGTCTCTGATATTCACAGTTGTGGTTAATGAATCAGAGACTGTGGCATCACTAGTTAAAAATGAGCTTGTTAAAAAAATAGAACTCAGGCCCGCCAGACCTACTGAATCACAATCTGCACTTTTACAATCTCCCCAGTGTACTTGTGTACCCATGAATAGTTGAAAGGTACGTTTCTACCTCGACATGTCTTTTCTGTATGAGAAATACACACATTTTATCCAGTTTGATATAAATAAAACACTCAAAAATGCATATGCCTGTGTTGAAACCATCATTTTATCATTTCTTTTCCAGACAAGTATAGACTCTATACTGGTTTTGTGGATCACATGCCATACTCTTTTCCTGTAGTTAGAAATAAGGTAGAGAAAGTTACTTTGTAAAAAAAAAAAAGAAAAAAAAAAATATATATATATTAGTGGATAATTGAAGACACTCTTCTAAATTAAAACCAGTTCTCTTAACTTGCTGTTTTCTTCTTGGGTCACATTATGAACTCTTCCCGTGGCCACATGGCATGTGTACTTTTAATTTCAGGGACTGCTGCCATTCCAGGAGGTGGCCATAGATTTCTCTCAAGAGGAGTGAGAATGCCTGGACCAAGATCAATGGGAATTGTACAGGGATGTGATGTGAGAGAAGTATAGGAACCTGCTCTCCTTGGGTGAGGATACCTTCCTTCCAGAATTCCTTATCCAACCACAGGGTTTGGAGTCCTTCATTTGTAGAATGTCTCCTGGAATCTTCTGCTTCCTACAATAGGGTTTCAGATTGCAACGTTTCAGGAAAGATTGGGAGTTTGTGGGTATAATTTTTCTTATTCTTTTAAAATTGCAGCCTCCCTTTTAATATACTTTGTAACTGCTTGGGATGTGTCTATATGAACTGTGTACTATATGCTTCTGTTATAGTCCTTACAATATTTTATTGTCTTATTTTCTGTAACAATTTTCCATGGATTCTTTGGGCTTAAGGTATATTAAAAGGGAGACTGCGATTCTGGGACTTCCCTGGTGATGCGGTGATTAAGAATTCGCCTGCCAATGCAGGGGACCCGGTTCGATCCCCGGTCCGGGAAGATCTCACGTGCCACCGAACAACTAAGCCAGTGGGCCACAACTACTGAGTCTGCACGCCACAACTACTGAAGCCGGTGTGTCTTGAGCCCGTGCGCCATTTATTTTTTGGAGAATAAAACCACGTCTGAGTGATTAAAATTTAGGCCAGCTAGTCAAAATGCTTTATCACCTGTTCTTCTAAAACACTGATCAATGGAACAAGTTTTACTAGGGATAACAGTGTAATTGTATTCTGGAGTTCATATGGGCAATATGGTTTATGACCTTGATGCTGGATCACGACATTTCAATGGTATAACTGCCATTAATTGTCTGTTTGTTCAACGATTAAAGTCTCACGTGATCTGAGTTCAGACTGGAGTCATCCTGGTTGGTTTCTGTCTATTGCAGATTTCTTCCAGTATGAAAGGACAAGAGCAATACGGCTTACTTTACAAAATGTCTTCAAACTAAATGATGATATAATCTATATTCAATTAATTTATACATACCCTACTGTAGAACAGGGCTCGTTACGGTGGCAGAGCCCGGTAATTATGTAAAACTGAAACTTTTTCTGCACTGGTTCAAGTCCTCTTCCTAAGAATATGTTTATAATCAACATTCTTTCACAAATTACCCAATTTAATTCACCGTAGCATTCCTCATATTAACTAAATGGAAAATCCTAGGCTATATACAAATCCAGAAAGGGCCAAAAATCATCAGCCCCCATGGATTATTACAACCCATTGCTGAGGCATTCAAATTACTTATTAAGGAACCACTATGTCCATCAACATCATCAATTTATATATTATTGCCCCAATGCTAGCCTTAACCCTGGCTCTCACAACATGAATTCCTCTTCCCATATCTTATCCACTAATTAATATAAATGTAGGCATATTATTTATATTAGCCATATCACACCTAGCCATTTATTCCATCCTCAGATCTGGATGAACTTCACATTCAAAATACTCACTCACTGGAGCTCTAGGGACAATAGCACAGACAATCATCTCATATGAAGTAATGTAGCAGTTATTCTATTCTCAGTCTTACTGATAAATGGATCATTTACACTTTCAACAGTAATTATTACACAAGAACACCTATGACTAACTTTCTCCTGGCCCCTACCCAGAATTTGATTATCTCCGCAGTAGCAGAAATCCAATGAAGCCCCACTTGATTTAACAGAAGTAGAATCAAAACCTGTATATGTCTTCAATGTAGAAAATGTAGCAGGCCCATTCACCCCGTCCTTCCTAGAGAATATGTCAATTTCCCTATAATAAACATTTCCACAGCAATCTATTTTTAGGAGCATTCCACAATCCCTAGGTGCCAGAATTATATACAGCCCAAGTCATCATTAAAACACATCTAACAATCTCCTTTCTATGAATTTGAGCATCCTACCCACAATTTTGATATGATCAACGCATACATCTCTTATAAAAAGTTTTTTTACTACTAACATTAACCCTATGTATATGAGAGTTTTCACTACTTGTCATCATACCAGGCAACCCACCACAAACTTAAGAAATATGTCTGACAAAAGAGTTACTTTGATAGAGTAAATCATAAAGGTTTCAACGCTCTTATTCCTGGAATTGAATTCTTCCTAATAATTTTACATTCTCCATGCTACCTACCACATTACACCACATGCTCTATAGTAAGGTTCTCTAAGTAAGCTTCAGGCCCATACCCCCAAAATGTTTTTGTATATCCTTCCTGTGCTAATAAACTCTCATTGTTTTACCATCATTCTACTGACCATTTTCTCAGGAAATATAATTGTATAACAAGCTCACATTGGTTAATGGTATCCCCATTCTAATAAAAAACATGAACCCATAAGCTACGGAAGCATCCAACAAATATTTCCTAAAACAATCCACCACATCAATACTTATAATGGCTATTATCATTAATCTAATATACTCTGGTCAAAGAACACAATGAATAACAAAAATCTTTAATCCAGCAGCATCCACCCTCATGACAATCGCCCTTGTCACAAAGTAGGACTTTCCCCATTTCACTTCTGAGTGCCTGAAGTCACACAAGGCATCCCATGAACAGCAGACCTGATGCTATCAACATGACAAAATTGCACCCCTATCAGTTTTATACCACATGTCACCATCCATCAACCTAAATATACTATTAATCATAGTGATATTATAAATCATAGCTGGAGGCTGAGGCAGACTTCGCCATACTACACCCTCCTCATCAATTGCCCATATAGGATGAATAACAGCTATTATAATGTATATTCAGATTATAACAATCCTAAACATACTAATTTATATCATAACAGCACTATCTTCTTCTTATTTATGCCCAGATCATGTACTACAAGAGTATCATTATCACACACATGAGATAAAACACCTCCCATCACAATCATTTTCCTCACCATTATAGTATCATTAGGACATCGCCCATCACTATCAGGGTTTTTACCCAAATGAATAATTATCCAAGAGATAACAAAAATGACATCATTCTACCAACACTAATAGCCATCATAGCAGTCCTCAGCATATATTTCTACTTGCAGCTAACATACTCCACATCACTAACTATATTCCCTTCATTAAACAACACAGACACAAAACAATTTGAACATACAAAGAAATAACCTTCCTATCATTACCAATCATAATACCCACACGATTACTACACACAACACCCATTCTATCAGTGCTGGACTAGGAATTTAGGTTAGTTCAGACCAAGAGCTTTCAAAACCCTAAACAAGTAAAATTTACTTAATTCCTAAAAATAAGGATTGCAAGACTTTATCCTACATCAATTGAATGTAAAGCAAACACTGTATTTAAGCCAAATCTTTACGAGATTGATGAGTTTTAACCCCAGGAAACTTTAGTTAACAGGCAAATCCTCTAGTCAACTGGCTTCAGTCTACTTCTCCTTCATTTGAGAAAGAAAAAAAGAAAAAAAAAAAGGCAGGAAAATCACCGGCAGAATTGAAGCTGCTTCTCTGAAGTTACAATTCAATTTGTTGATTCACCACAGGGTTTGCCAGAAAGAGGGCTCAATCTCTGTCTTTAGATTTACAGTCTAATGCTAACTCAGTCATTTTACCTCTGTTCATACACTGCTGATTATTTTCAACAAATCACAAAGAGATCGGCGTTTTATATTTACTATTTGGTGCTTGAGCTGGAGTAGCAGGCAGCACCTTAATTATATTAATCCAGGCTGAGCTATGCTGACCTGGAGCGCTACTTGGAGATGCCCAAATCTGTAAAGTAGTCATAACAGTCCCTGCACTTGTAATAATTTTCTTTATAGTTGTACCCGTTATGATTGCAGGCTTTCAAAACTGACGTGGGCCACTAATAACTCGGACACCTGAAGTAGCATTTCCCCAAATAAGTCATATAAACTTTTGACTACTTCCCCCATCATTCTTACTCCTACTCATATCACCAATAGTAGAAGCTGGTTCTGGTACCAGTGGAACCGTGTATTCAGCTCTAGCCTGCAACCTGGCCCATGCAGGAGCCTCTGTCGACCTAACTGTTTTCTCCTTACATTTAGCAGGTGTCTCTTCAATTCTTGGTATTATTACTTTTATTACTATAGTCTTTAATACAAAACCAGCAGTCATATCCCAATACCAAACACCATTATTTGTTTAATCTTCCCCAACTATAGCCATATTACTATAATTACCAATCTCAGTCCGAGCAGCCAGAATTGCCATACTGTTAAGAGATAGAAATCTAAACACTACTTTCTTTGACCCTGCAGGAGGAGACCAAATCCTACACTAACACCTATTTTGATTCGTTGCTCACCCTGAAGTCTGTATTCATGGCCTACCAGGGTTTGTTATAAACTCACATATCATTACATACTATTTAGGACAAAAAGTGCCTTTCAGCTATTTGGGAATAGTATGAGTCATGTCCACTGGCTTTTTAGGATTTCTCTTGTGGGCCCATCACATGTTTACCATAGGGATAGCTGTCGACTCAGGAGCATACTTTGCATCAGCTACCGTAATTACTTCTATCCCTACAGGAGTAAAAGTGTCTAGCTGATTAGTAACTCTTTATTTAATTTTTCTTTTTCTTTTCATTTTTTTTTTTGGCTGCGTTGGGTCTTGGTTGCTGTGCGTGGGCTTTCTCTGGTTGCGGTGAGCGGCAGCTACTCTTCGTTGCGGTGTGCGGCCCTTTCATTGCAGTGGCTTCTCTTGTTGCAGAGCACGGCCTCTAGGCGCGTGGGCTTCAGTAGTTGTGGCTTGCGGGCTCTAGAGGGCAGGCTCAGTAGTTGTGGCGCACGGGCTTTTTGCTCCGGGGCATGTGGAATCTTCCCAGACGAGGGCTCGAACCCATGTCCCCTGCATTGGCAGGCAAATTCTTAACCACTGCGTCACCAGGGAAGTCCCTGGTTAGCAACTGTTCACGGAGGTAATATTATATGACCTCCCACTATATTATGAGTTTTAGGCTTTAGTTTTTCTTTTTACAGTAGGTGGTTTGACAGGAATCATCTTAGCCAACTCATCCCCAGACATTGTTCTCCAGGATACATACTATGTAGTAGCACACTTCCATGACCTAATGTCCATGGGAGCAGTCTTCACTATTATAGGAGGCTTCCTACACTGATTCCCACTATTCTCAGGTTATACAGTTAACTCAGCATGAGCAAAAATTCACTTCACAAGTATATCTGTAGTAGTAAATATGACTTCCTGCAGCACTTCCTTGGCCTCTCAGGGATGTCACTACGTTAGTCTGAGTACCCTGAGGCACACACAACATGGAATATTTTGCCTTTAGGCTCATTCATCTCAGTAGCAGCAGTAATGCTAATAATCTTCATACTTTGAAAAGCATTTGCGTCTAAACAAGAAGTCTTAGCAGTGGAAATTGCTACTCCTAACCTAGAATGGTTACACGGATGCCCTCCACCATATCCTATGCTTCAAGGTCCTACCTATGTAAATGTAAAATAAGGAAGGACTCAAGTCCTTTTCAACCAGTTTCAAGCCAACACCATAACAATTATGTCTTTCTCAATAAATGAGATAAAAATAAAAAGTGATGTAGCTTTGTCAAAGTTAAATCATAGGCTAAAATCCTGTATATCACTAAGGCATATCAATTTCATCTAGGCTCTCAAGATACAACATCACCGATTATGGAAGAACTTTTACATTTTCATCATCACACATTAATAGTGATTTTTAAAATAAGTTCTCTAGTCCTCTGTATCATTTCACTAATATTGACATCTAAACTAACTCATATGCATACAATAGATGCACAGGTAGAGAAAATGTGAACAATTTACTAGCCATTATTGTAATCTTAATTGCCCTATCATCATTGTGAATCCTTTACATGATACATGAAATCAATAACTCTTCCCAAACCATAAAAAACTATGGGTCAGTAATGAAACTGAAGCTACAAATACACAGATTATGAAGACTTAAATATTGACTCCTCTGTAATCCCCACATCAGAGCTAAAACCAGGAGAATAATGACTAATAGAAGTCAACAACCGAGTAGTTAGAGATAGTCATTGAATATTAGTTTCATCTGAAATTGTTGTACACTCCTGAGTTGTTCCTTCTCAGGCCTAAAAAGAGCTGCTATCCCAGGACACCTAACTTAAAGAATTCTAATATCAACAGGACCAGGCCTATGTTGTGGACAAGAGAGCTCGTTTTCCTGAGTTCAAAGACAGGACAGAGGGATATGGCTGAGATATGGGGTGAATCTGGAGCCCATGGGGATGCACTCTCCAAGCTCCAGGATAGGAATGGGGCCTCTAGGGTCCCAGGCCACCCACCACGCCCTCTCGAGCAGGATCTGGGCAACATTCCCTGTCAGTGATGAAGCAGCCCTAGCACTTGTCACGCCCCGATGTTGTGTCCTATGTGGGCCCCATGCTCTTGGGACCACACCCCACACTCTGCAGGTCCATGCTACAGGGTCCTTCGTGCCTCAGGAGTAGAGACCACACAGCAAGCAGTTCCCTCCCCAACCAGCAGGAGGGGAGGAGAGCAGGGGCACCAGGGGAATCTCACTCAGACAACAACACCCCAGGGGTGCCAGCGGGGAGAGTGATGATGCAGATGAGGCACAGACCAAGAGATGGGACCAGAGGACCCAAAAGGCAGCTGGTCAGGTCCTGGCTCATCTGCACCCCAGACACCTTTGTCCCTCATACACCCCCTTCCTCATACACCCTCTCCTTAAATGCAGATTCTTCAGATGCAAACAGGCAGAGCTTCAGACTGAAAGTCAGCTCTTCCAAAATGACCCGTCAGCAAACACTGCAGGATTCCACTCCAGTGGGTGCCCTGGAGTCGACAACTCAGGGACTGAAGTGGATATCGGTGCCAGGGGCAGTGGGAGGGAATGGGGAATGAGACTTTCATGGTTGTGGAATTTTGGTTTTGCAAGATGAAAAGTTCTAGGGATGGTGGTGATGGCTCCACGAGAAAATGAATATATCTGATGCCTCAGAAACGTGCACTTAAAATGGTGATGATGGTAAAGGGTATGTGACGTGTGTTTTATTTCACTTACAATAAATTCTTAAAATAATGTCTTGTTAATTGAGATTCCATTTCGACTCCCCTTCATCACAAATGTCGGAGGCCCAGACACAGTTCCCTACCTTAGGGGTCATCACGGTACCCTCACAGAGCACGGGGGAGACCATTCTTAGGGGGGGCTAGTCTGTGCTCACCTGACCTCTGTCCAGGGGGACCCAGGCAGTGGTGACCCCCATAGATTAGACATATGATATGCTATGATATTAATATGATACCACCAAGTGTTGTCACTCACCAGAACACAGAGCAGCAACCCACTCAAACATGCCTGACCTCATATGATTGTGACAAGATTAAGAGAAGAAAAGGAACCACAGGTTAATCAGGACAACACCCTTAACGCAGAAGTTGGAAATCTCAAAGGGGACAGGACACACTGTAGGCAAAGAGCGCATATGTGGTCTCCCCATACATGTGATCCTGACCCATGCAGGTGTGGTGAGACCCACACAGTCCCTGCACCCTATACCTGGGGTCACACATCCACACTCACCAGGGTGACCCACCTCCCCAGACCCCTCCACCTGGGTCACATGTCCACAGTCCCAGGGTGACCTCACCTCCCCAGACCCTGCACCTGGGGTCACACGTCCCCTTGGTCAGGACACCATGGCTCTGCAGGGGGCTCCCCCAATGTGGAAACAAGCTGGGTCCCTGGGACCTCCTGGGATGGGAAAAAGTGTCAGGTGGGTCTCCTTTCCCCACACTTGTCCCAGAGGAGTCCTCCTCTTCTCACTTCGGTTCTGTGTGATTTTAACTGTTTTTAAAGCTTTCATGCTAGAGTTGAACACACGACCTTTGTGCTGGCAGGCTCAGTCCTTTCTCGTCTCACTTACATGTTGAGAAAACTCACAGGACAGCAGGGCTGAAAGCTGAGGGGCAGCTCTGGACTCTGCTGAGTAGGGACGGTAGACTGGAAGGAGAGCTCAGCAGCAGCCTCAGCTGTTACCCATCGGCCTTTTGCCCGATCTGCGTGCCCTGCAATCAATTCACCAGCTAAACCTGCCTCCCTATGCACCATGCAAGTGCTGGTAAATTGGAATTATTGCCAGGTAGCCCCCCTGAGGATTCTCCATGAGCCCCAGGGAAGGTGAACCTTGCAGGGATTAACACTAAGGCCCCGACCATAGCACTGACCCTTGGGAGGACCAGGTCACCACGCTCAGAAGAGAGGCTGTTACGTAGACAAGCCCACCTCAGCTCCAGACCCCAGACATCTAAACACTGACATTCAGATGCAGGCACGGAGCTTCCCAGTACTGAGGCCAGGCCAGGTCTCTACCCAGGTCTGCATAGTCCTAGCGTACACAGAACATGGTCAGGTCTAAATCTTCTTATTATAGACAACACATGGTCAGCTCTAAACATAATCAGTAGACAGGACATGCAGAGGTCTAAATCTACCGTGTAGACAGAACTTGATCATGTTTAAACTAGCTTAGGGCTGATCTCATAGGAGGTACAGATCACACACATGGGTGTCTCATCTTTGGACACCCACATCAGGAAACTGAACAAAATCTTTGTCATTAAACATTTCAACAGGCAAAACAGAAATGTTCCCAATTTCTCTGGCCACCTGATGGTCAGGATCCACGGGTGAGCCACGAACTTCTTAGAGTGCAGCCCAGTCTGCTGCCAGGACAGACAAGAAGTGGCCTGATTCCAGCCTCCCAGGCTTCCAGAAGGAGGCGGCCACACTGGAAGCCCAGGCAGGAGAGTCCTGCATGGTCCGGGCCAGGAGATCCGGTCTGTCCATTCCGCTGGCCGATTCCGGGCGAGGCGCTCAGGGCCGCTGAGAGCCCTGCACTCAGGTCCTGCTTCCCTGCAGCGTGTGCGTGTGTGTGTGTGTGTGCGTGTGTGTGTGTAGAGGGGGCGGTGGCTGACGGCTCCCATGGCTCCCGTCCCGGGCACCGCGCTGTCTTCGAGGGGAGGCACGGGGAGAGGAAGGGGCACAGAAGCCGTTGGAGAGGAGAACCCACCGCGGAACTCCTTGCACACTGGCTCGCCCCACCCGGAGACCCGCCTGTCCACTGTGGGCCGCATGTCACCCCCCAGCCCCCCACCCCCGAGGGCAGGGTGCCTGCTCTTTCAACAGCACAGGGTCTCACATGAAGGAGACCCAGTGGGGACTGTCACCCCCCCCCCACTCCTGATGCTGTGTTTGGGGAGAATGAACCCCCTTGACTGGGTGATGGGACCCTGTGAGGAAAGAGGTGGCGGCCCCATCCAAGTCGGGGCCTGGCTGAGAGATGGGAACACAGGAGCCAAGTGCAGGGCCTGGAGGCCAGGCCAACAGGAGGGGCACCCCCATCCTTGGCCGGGCTCTCCAACGGTGACATTGTTGCTTTAGGGGACCTGGGGCAGGTGACTGAATGTAATGGGAGTCTAAACTGGACCCTGAATGGGGCTTAAAGAAGGTGTGAAGGATGTTACTGAGACAGTGACAGTCATCGGAAGACAGACTCTGTGTCAGGATATCCTGCTCCATCCATTTAAATCCCTGAGATCTGTGACCTTTACGTGGCTACGCAGGATTGTTGGAGCAGCTGCGTGCGGATATATCTGGGGCACAATTCAGTCTGCAGCCCACTTGCAAGTGTTTCCAGCAAACACACAGGTGTGCGCACAGGCAGGCACAGCACACACACAAACATGCACGTGCCCAGCACAAATATATTCACACACTAGCATGTGAACACACATGCACGCATATGCCCATGCACACACTAATGTGTGCAAGTGCACATACCTATGCACATGCACAGCATATGTAGGCAAACAGGCACATGCACACGCATAGCACACACACAGGGAATAAAGTGAATCCATAAAGCATTAATTCCTGAACACAAGTGAAGCTGACATGTATTTTTCCCTTTTCTTAGCCTTGATGTTTTTCACAATAAAAAGTCTAAGAAAAAAGTTAATGGCAAATGACTTTTGATTCATAGGACTTTCTGATGTTATTCCACAAATATTATGACAGGAGAAATGAATGTAGATATTACATGTGTCCACTAATGGATGAATGGAGAAGAAAAACACGGTCCATCAATACAAGGGAATGCTATTCAGCCTAAAAAGGAAGGCAATTCTGACACAGGCTGCAGCAGGGATGAACCTTGAGGGCATTATGCTCAGTGATGTAAGCTAGACACAAAAAAACAAACAGTGCTTGATCTTCTCATACAAGGCCCCTAGAGCAGTCGGAAACATAGAGACATAAAGTAGGATGTTGAGTGCCAGGGGCTGAGGGAGGGACAATGGGGAGTGAGTGTTTAATGGGGACTGTTTCAATTTTGCAAGATGAAAAAGTTCTGGAGGATGATGGTGGTCAGGTTTGCACAACAGTGTGAATTACTTCTTGACCCTGAAATGTGCACTTAAAAATGGTTAAGATAGTATATTTTATGTTATGTGTATCTGACCACAATTTTTAAAACTTTTAAAAAAACAACAGGAAATAGTCCATGAATACCACAAGATGCACAACTTCACTAACAACCGAGGGGTTAAAGCCATAAGAAAAATACTGTGCATACACCTACCAGAATGGCAGACATGAAAGACATAGTATCAAATATCAGCAGGATGTGGAGCAATGGAAAGCCTGGTATGCAACGGGGGGATGCAACCACTTCTGAAACAATCGGGCCTCAGATAGCAAAGTCCGTGCACAGAGACCTACAGTGCTCCTCCCAGTTGAACACAAGCCCACCAGCCCTGCACCAGGACACACGGACATGGACTCTGCAGCCACAGAAGCCAAACCTGAAAGAAACTGAAGGCCATCACAGGCGGATGCAGAAATGAACCATGCACGCTCCTATGAAGGAATATTCCAAAGCAATGGAGTACATTTTGTTTAAAGGTAGTAAAAGTATAAAAATTATTTAAAAAAAAACTATATTTACAACATGAAAGAATCTATAATTCTGGCACCTAGGGATTGTGGAATGCTCCTAAAAATAGATTGCTGTGGAAATGTTTATTATAGGGAAATTGACATATTCTCTAGGAAGGACGGGGTGAATGGGCCTGCTACATTTTCTACATTGAAGACATATACAGGTTTTGATTCTACTTCTGTTAAATCAAGTGGGGCTTCATTGGATTTCTGCTACTGCGGAGATAATCAAATTCTGGGTAGGGGCCAGGAGAAAGTTAGTCATAGGTGTTCTTGTGTAATAATTACTGTTGAAAGTGTAAATGATCCATTTATCAGTAAGACTGAGAATAGAATAACTGCTACATTACTTCATATGAGATGATTGTCTGTGCTATTGTCCCTAGAGCTCCAGTGAGTGAGTATTTTGAATGTGAAGTTCATCCAGATCTGAGGATGGAATAAATGGCTAGGTGTGATATGGCTAATATAAATAATATGCCTACATTTATATTAATTAGTGGATAAGATATGGGAAGAGGAATTCATGTTGTGAGAGCCAGGGTTAAGGCTAGCATTGGGGCAATAATATATAAATTGATGATGTTGATGGACATAGTGGTTCCTTAATAAGTAATTTGAATGCCTCAGCAATGGGTTGTAATAATCCATGGGGGCTGATGATTTTTGGCCCTTTCTGGATTTGTATATAGCCTAGGATTTTCCATTTAGTTAATATGAGGAATGCTACGGTGAATTAAATTGGGTAATTTGTGAAAGAATGTTGATTATAAACATATTCTTAGGAAGAGGACTTGAACCAGTGCAGAAAAAGTTTCAGTTTTACATAATTACCGGGCTCTGCCACCGTAACGAGCCCTGTTCTACAGTAGGGTATGTATAAATTAATTGAATATAGATTATATCATCATTTAGTTTGAAGACATTTTGTAAAGTAAGCCGTATTGCTCTTGTCCTTTCATACTGGAAGAAATCTGCAATAGACAGAAACCAACCAGGATGACTCCAGTCTGAACTCAGATCACGTGAGACTTTAATCGTTGAACAAACAGACAATTAATGGCAGTTATACCATTGAAATGTCGTGATCCAGCATCAAGGTCATAAACCATATTGCCCATATGAACTCCAGAATACAATTACACTGTTATCCCTAGTAAAACTTGTTCCATTGATCAGTGTTTTAGAAGAACAGGTGATAAAGCATTTTGACTAGCTGGCCTAAATTTTAATCACTCAGACGTGGTTTTATTCTCCAAAAAATAAATGGCGCACGGGCTCAAGACACACCGGCTTCAGTAGTTGTGGCGTGCAGACTCAGTAGTTGTGGCCCACTGGCTTAGTTGTTCGGTGGCACGTGAGATCTTCCCGGACCGGGGATCGAACCGGGTCCCCTGCATTGGCAGGCGAATTCTTAATCACCGCATCACCAGGGAAGTCCCAGAATCGCAGTCTCCCTTTTAATATACCTTAAGCCCAAAGAATCCATGGAAAATTGTTACAGAAAATAAGACAATAAAATATTGTAAGGACTATAACAGAAGCATATAGTACACAGTTCATATAGACACATCCCAAGCAGTTACAAAGTATATTAAAAGGGAGGCTGCAATTTTAAAAGAATAAGAAAAATTATACCCACAAACTCCCAATCTTTCCTGAAACGTTGCAATCTGAAACCCTATTGTAGGAAGCAGAAGATTCCAGGAGACATTCTACAAATGAAGGACTCCAAACCCTGTGGTTGGATAAGGAATTCTGGAAGGAAGGTATCCTCACCCAAGGAGAGCAGGTTCCTATACTTCTCTCACATCACATCCCTGTACAATTCCCATTGATCTTGGTCCAGGCATTCTCACTCCTCTTGAGAGAAATCTATGGCCACCTCCTGGAATGGCAGCAGTCCCTGAAATTAAAAGTACACATGCCATGTGGCCACGGGAAGAGTTCATAATGTGACCCAAGAAGAAAACAGCAAGTTAAGAGAACTGGTTTTAATTTAGAAGAGTGCCTTCAATTATCCACTAATATATATATATTTTTTTTTTCTTTTTTTTTTTTTACAAAGTAACTTTCTCTACCTTATTTCTAACTACAGGAAAAGAGTATGGCATGTGATCCACAAAACCAGTATAGAGTCTATACTTGTCTGGAAAAGAAATGATAAAATGATGGTTTCAACACAGGCATATGCATTTTTGAGTGTTTTATTTATATCAAACTGGATAAAATGTGTGTATTTCTCATACAGAAAAGACATGTCGAGGTAGAAACGTACCTTTCAACTATTCATGGGTACACAAGTACACTGGGGAGATTGTAAAAGTGCAGATTGTGATTCAGTAGGTCTGGCGGGCCTGAGTTCTATTTTTTTAACAAGCTCATTTTTAACTAGTGATGCCACAGTCTCTGATTCATTAACCACAACTGTGAATATCAGAGACAAAATTAGAAAGGTAAAAATTCATATTTAATTTTGAACTTAAAGTGTTTTATGGATTTTACACCTTTAATAGAATAGTGAGCACAGCAGCAACAATCATTTGTGAATATTTACTATAGACTGTGTATCTTTCTAACTTTTTTGTGTAGGATTCCAGGAAAAAGGCCTGGGCTGCGGCCACAGTGGGCGTGGCCCCCAGGCCGGGCCGCCCCTCCAGGACCCCCGACGGGGCCCTGCGCTCCTGGCGGCTCCCTCCCCCGCCGCCCCGCTCCCTCCCGGAAGGCCTCGGGGCAGAGCGGTCCCACCCCCTGCGCGCTGAACAGAGCCCGCGTTTCCGCAGAGCTGGAACTCCTGGCTCGGGGTCTCTTCCCTCCGCCGTCACGGAACTGCCCCGGAGCCCGAGGGGAGGGCGACCTCACTGAGGCTGCCGGCTCTGGAGGTGCCCCGGCGGCTGAAGCCGCGACAGTCGTGGGGACGGCGGGCCGGGTAAGTGGGCGCCGACCCTCCGCCTGGTCCTGTGCCCGGGCGGCAGCGCAAGACCAGCTTCTGAGGGGCAGGGGTTCGCTGCCACCCGCCGCTGCTGTGCAGAAAGAGCGGCCCCCGGCCTCTGGTCCCGGGGAACTTCGGTCCCTCCTCTCGCCCCTGCCCTCGGCCTGGCTCGCGGGGCCTGGTGGGCGTGGGGAGGGGGTCGGCCTGAACGTCCTGAGGGGAAACGGGGCAAGGGAGGCGCAGGGTCCGGCTGCAGCGTCAGCGCCCCTCCTCCCGACTGCGGGGAAAGCGGCTGAAAACTCCTCCCGAGGCGCGCAGGCCCCTTATTCAGCCGAGTCCCTCTGCGCTTCCTCCTCCCTGAGCTAAAGTACCGGGGGGAGGGGACAGGGCAGGGGACTGGCGCAGGTAATGGGGAACATCAAAAGGTGATTGTTAACTAAGGAAAACCAGCTCTCCCAAGGTGAGGAATGGAGCGCTTTTCTTCATATGGGAAGATGCAAGAGTCTGGGCTCACTGACATCCTTCCTTTGATATGCACCTCAGCTCTCTGGGGCCTGCATTCTGTATTTGCATATCCTGAGTGCCTCAGGGCCCGCCGGCTCACAGTGGAGGGCTGCAAGTGCTGAAGACTGTGACATCCTTTGTTTACTGATATGGAAAGAAACATTCCATTTCTCACAGGCTTGAGAGGCAGACAGTGAAAAAGAGTCGGAGACTCTCACTCGGCATGTACTTTGGTTTACATATAGATAATATTTATACTTAACTGTGCTAATAGAGGTTCTCAAGTCCAATCAACTTGTACTACTGCCCTCTATGTATCAATTTCATCAATATCATAAGATAAATGCCTATAGAATTGACTTAATCCATTTAAATAGGATAATGATTTTTAAAGGAAACATAATAGAAATATAACAACAAAACCTTTACCACTAACGGCTGGGTCTGGAACAACCTAAATAAATGTTCCATTGTTAAAATATTGAAAGATGTATTCAATAGAAATATCAACAAAAATGACAAATAATAAGGGTAGCAGAATGTTGAAATGTTCTATCTTTATCATTAAAGTGGCAGAAAATCATTTATTAGTAGGCACTGGGGGCAGAAGATGCCTGATTTCATTTCTTTGTCATATTTGTGCAGTTGTTTCAACAAGTAACTTGAAGACAAAATGGAAAAACAAGGAGGTTTGTGCCTGAGATCATGTTGATGTGAAACCAGGGATGGCCACCTTGTGCCAGGTGAGTTAAGTTTACCTGGCAGGTAGACCGCAGAGCTCCTGGGAAGCAAGGGTTGGAATTTCTCTGCTGGGTGCCCCTTAGGTTCTGTGACTTGACTGACTGTGAGTCATGTTTCGGGAAAGACCTGATCACAGGAAAAGGGTGGGAATAGAGTGATTTGGGGAGCAGCTAACAACATTCATCACATGAATTTTAAAGAAACAGGAAAACAAATGCTTCTTATGGAATCAGAGAATGTGAGGGCTGGACAATCCCAGAAAATGAGGAACACCCATCCCATTTTCCAGATGAGAAAACAGAGGTCCAGCAAGGTGAAATCCCTCACCCAAGTTGCACCCGTCTCTCCTCCCCACTACGTGGTTCATGAAAGCAGGACTCTTCCTGTCTTGATCACTGCTGAACCTCAAAAAGGGCCAGGCATCTAGCAGCTGCTCCAAAAATTTTGGTTGACTGTAGGAACAATGCTATTTCTTTCTTTCTCACTCTTATTGAAGATTGTGCCAAGAACTCCCCAGGTTGCAATGTAATTCGATAAATGTAAATATTAATTGAGTTTTGTTGTGATGAGGACTTAGGCTTCGAAGGTAACAGACTTGGTTCAGATCTTGGTTCTGCCACTCAATAGCTGTTTGGCTTTGGGAAAATTACTAAACCTCTCTGAGATTATTTCCTCCTTTGTAAAGTGGGGATAAATCTATCTGAGCCAGCAGAGCACCTGCATGAGAGATGTGCACTAAATATTGGTCTTTCTCACTCTCCTACGCCATCTCTCTGTTCTTCCCAGAGAAGCTGTACAGAAGGATATAGTACTTTTTTAAAAATAGTTAACTAATTAATTAATTAATTTGTTTTTGGCTGCGTTGGGTCTTCGTTGCTATGCGCAGGCTTTCTCTAGTTGCGGCAAGCGGGGGCTACTCTTTGTTGCGGTGCGCGGGCTTCTCATTGCGGTGGCTTCTCTTGCTGCGCTTGTTGTGGAGCACCGGTTCTAGGCACGCGGGCTTCAGTAGTTGTGGCCTGCAGGCTCAGTAGTTGTGGCGCATGGGCTTAGCTGCTCCGCGGCATGTGGGATCTTCCCTGACCAGGGCTCGAACCCATGTCCCCTGCCTTGGCAGGCAGATTCTTAACCACTGCGCCACCAGGGAAGTCCGATATAGTACTTTTTAAAGAGGGGTTTTAATTTATTTCAGATTGTGTACATTTTTCTTGTAGAAAAGATTATTCCACTATAGAAACATAAACACGCAAAACCACTGCAAATGCTGTATTCTATGGGTTAGATATTATCAGTCACATTTTATAAGTAATTGGGCAAATGCCAAAGCACTAGGTACTGGGGAGTAAGAAGACTCAAATCTGGGGTGCCCCCCACCCCAATTTCAAGATCAGGGTGTGTTTTCCAAATCCATGTTTCATCTGGTCTTTGTTTCTCATCCATCCTCTGTGTCTGCCTTTCTCAAGAAGGCTCAGATCCTCGGCTTTCACACCCTCCCGGCTGGCTGTGCCCCAGCTCCCGGCCTGGAACCTCTGCGTGCCTGGGTGTGCCTGCTGCCCCTGTGCATCACCAGCTTTGCCAGGGAGCTGCTGCATCGTGCACTGCTTGCTGTACCCAGAGTACCTGGACCCTTCTGGTACATGAAGTGCACCCTCCTCACCATGTGTGCAGCCCATCCCCTTACCTTATATCCTGCCTCTAAGCCAGGCTTGGGGATGACTACAGTGTGCATTCAGCTGTGTGAGGTGCTGGGATCAAAGTGAAGTTCCCAACTTTTGAAGTTGCAGGCTTGAGGGGCACACAGTGATTTAAAGTCGGGTCACCTGACTTAAAGGGGGGACTGATTGATTTAAAGCCAAGGCAGCTGACTTAAAGCCTGCGTCCCTCAGCTGCAGGACGAGACCAACTTTGGCGGTGCACGGGTTCACTCCAAGCCAGCACTGCTGTTCAGGAAGAGCTTCCTGTAGCGCCTTAGTGCAGGGGGACTTGGTCCGTTTTCTTGCCCCTGCCCTCAGAGGGGGGCCACCTGCTCTTCTGGAGAATCAGGGAGGGGGAAGTGCAGAGTCCCGGCTGGAGTTGCGGCACCCCTTGTCTGATGGCAGGGAAAGGGGGACGGGGCTGTGTGGTGTCCTGGGGCTGGACTCACCAGGTCGACTCAGCCTCTCAGCCTCCTAACCTCCCCCCACACACTCCACAAGAGTTTCCAATAATATGTAATTGCGCCTTAGGTTCTCGGTCTTCAAACTCATACCCAGGCTCCCAGGTCCCTTGATTCAGCCAATTCCTCTGTGCTCTTTCTTCTATTAGATACAGTCCCAGAGGGAGGGGCTGGGGGATGGGACTGGAGGGATGCCGGCAGCACTGGCCTCAGCTGACTAAAGAGATCCGGGGCCTGCGCTATCACACATGTGCGAGGACCCTTAAGGCGGAATCGAGGGGGCCAGTTAGAGGCAGTCCTTGCTGCCTCAAGTGAGTATGGATCACCGTCGGGTGGGGAGCACGCTGACCCCTGAGAAGTACTGTTAGGAGGATGTGTTCCTCCCTCGGCTTCAAGGACGTGGGTGGGCTTCAGGGCTCCAGTTCCCCTCCAGGCCTCCAGGTCCGACTGCACCGCAGCGGCCTTGCAGACCCGCCTTCCTGTCCCAGAACTTGCCAGGCTCCAGGAAGAATCCAGACTGCAGAGATGGTGCCTGAGCGCTCCAGCTTGAGAAGTGCTGTCCCTGGGGACCCAACAGTGGAGGGAGGAAGGGTGAAGGGAGTGGGGGGGTGGGGTCGGGAGGGGTGGCTGCCCTGGGAGACGTTGAGAGAGAAATATCGCCCCCCACACCCCCTGCCCCTGCAACTGACCCATTGATGCCATAGGATCTCAGGGCCTTTTAGTCAGAGATGCCTCTGCTTCTTTACTCCTGTGTTCAAAACTATGCAAAACCAACTCTTCATTCTCTTGCTGCCTTGCCAGGACTTTTAAAGCACTGTTCTTTTGAAGCACTCGTTCCCTAAACTGCAGTTTGGAGCTGTCCCAGCTATTTAAAAGTGTTCTCCTTAAACTGAGACTAGATCCTACTCTTTTGGAAAAACGGCCTTCACTTCATTGGAGATCGTCTTTTCTGCCCATTCCTTCCTTCTACTGCCCTCTTAAGAACCCCTGTGCTCAAAGAGCTTGGTGATTTATTTTTTGCTTGATGTCAAAAAGAAACCTTCCCCATGCACCCCAAAAAGCTTTCCTGGAACATAGGTGTTTCACAACCATGACAGTGTTTTGCAGTTAGTATACACTGGGTAGACTGCCTAGCAATCCCTCCAAGAGCCAGAGGTGAGCAAACCTTTGCTTATTTGATTGGATGCCCTTCAAGTTTAGGAAGGTCCCATTCTTATGACCCAGCAGGTAAGACAGAGCCCTGGATGGCTGTGGCTGTGATTAGATAACTTCTGATGATTTTATTTCCCTTACTGAGCTGCTGCTTCTAGGTTAAATTCATTTTATTACCTGTCCATTTTTAAAGAAAGACTGACAAAGTCACTGTAATAGGTCAGGAGTCTGAACTCAGGGTTGGTCAAAGGTACTCACAGGGAGGAAGGTGGATAAAAATAGGTGGGTAAAACAGGAGGGTTGGCAAGTACAGCCAGGACACCCGTGTTCATCATGCATACTAATAAAGGCCAGAATCTCCTCATTTATCTCTGGTGGGAAGTTCTGATGGTTTCACAGGATCAAACTCAAATCATATTCAAACTAGGGGATTTCCCTGAGCATAAAAGGAAGTATCCGTCCCTAGCAGGAGTCGCTGCAGAGGAATAAAGACGTAGCTGTAGAGAACGGACTTGAGGACACAGGGAGGGGGAAGGGTAAGCTGGGATGAAGTGCGAGAGTGGCATGGACATATATACACTACCAAAGGTGAAATAGATAGCTATTGGGAAGCAGCTGCATATAGCACAGGGAGATCAGCTCAGTGCTTTGTGACCACCTAGAGGGGTGGAATAGGGAAGGTGGGAGGGAGACACAAGAGGGAGAGGATATGGGGATATATGTATACGAATAGGTGATTCACTTTGTTATACAGCAGAAGCTAACACAACAAGGTAAAGCAATTATACTCCAATAAAGATGTTAACAACAACAACAAAAAAACCCCAAAATCTAAGTCAATCAAGCCAACGGAGACAATGTATGTGTTTACAGTTCAAGAAATCCACAAGGGAATCCTTTATTCTGTAGGCAATGAATGGTCCATTCGAAAAGAAAAAAACTTTCTAAAATGTTGTTTTTCCATTTATTGTTCAGAACATCATTTTTATACCTCTGCATTTCTTACTATTCAAAGCCAAGTCACGCGAGTTACAGGGAAGCAGCTGATTGATTTAAAGTTGGGTCATGTGATTTAAAAACCAGTGGCAGTTGATTGATTTAAATCCCGGTCATATGACATGAGGAGAGGGTGCTAAAAACTGCTTTTTCATCTCTGGCTCAGAATATCATATTTACCTTGGTTTTTCTTATGACTTAGGAAACTTGAGCTGTCTCTCCTTGGAATCATCAGGAGAAAAATACAGTATTTCAGGTTCATTCGTGAAACCAACTTCTCACGGTTAAGGTGTATTGACTAAAAGATCTTCCTTCTTCAAGAGATTCCAAACCTCTGTAAGACACTTCATTGTAATTGGAGAAAAAAGAAGAATGAATTCAGGCCAGCAGCTGCAGGGGGCCAAGGCAGCCCCCAGGACTAGGGAAGGAGGAGGAGGAAGGGCTGAGAGTTGCCATTAGAGCAGACAACCTCCAGAGGGCGCTGAAGCACCGGCAGAGCCCGCCTGCCACTCCCAGTTTGGCACTCCAGGGTCAGATTTGGGTTTGGAGATGGGGTTGCTGTAACCCCAAGGAGGTGAGCAGAGAGGAGGAGTTGATTACCGGTCTCCTCTGACTCTCTGACGCAAATTGCCTGGCTTCACAGGGGGGACAGAGTTTTGCTTTCAGCAAACTGATGGGGCACTTCCAGGCTGGTCGGGTTGCCCAGTGGCCCGACAGCCTGACGGGCTGACTGCGGTGTGACCGCCCGTTGTTTCTCCAGAATCTGTACATCAGGAGGTGCATGGGTGCGGGAGCCCATTCACCGCCCCTCCCCCCAAGGGGGATGGCACCTTCCCTGGCTGTACCCTATGATCAGCAGGTACTTGAAATGAATGCAAGTTTTCTGACTTCAAGGAAAAGCTCACATAACCGTTTCTTCCTCATAATGTGTGGGATTTACTATAATGGAAGGACATTATAAAGAACAGGTAGAAAACTCACCTGTTGGTCTCCATGTAGGAGTTTATTTTGCATGAATCCCTCCTACATGAGTAGATAGCAGAGGTTTATTTTTGTTCCCGTGTGTGTAGTTGTGGCAGAGGATGTAGGTATGGTGATTTGAAGCCCTCAAAGAAATATTCTCAGAACTCTCAAGACTTCTCTTGATCGGAACCGAAAGAGACCTGGAAAAGGAGGAAAAGAAAAGGAGGGAGAACGAATGACTGTTTCTCAGTAAATTCACCTTCCTGGTTAATTGTTCTGTCTTCTCATTTCTTTTAACTTCTATGTATGTCTAATGGAATAATGTAGAAAGGCTGATTTTTATGCTTTAAAAGATTTTACATCACAAAGAAACTAGAAGTGGCTAACAGAACTTATTCAAATCAGTTTTACATAGAGACTTTGATATTAAATTTGTATACTAAAATGGGTTTATCCCAATTTTCTCTTTCTTTTTGAGTGAATATTTGTAACATATTTTTGTAGATAATAATTTATCCTAGATATACAAAATTGTGAGAATGAGTACCATTTTTTACCACTTAAATGATTTCTTTTAAATGAATAGATTGTACACTTTAAATGCCAATGTTGTGTCTTACGTGTTGTTTTTTAATTCCTTGATTTCCAAAACTTGTGTTTATTTAATTGATTTCTATCTAATAATCTGTGTCTCCCCTTTATTGTTTCTTACTTTATATTTTATTGATCTATAGTTAATTTACATTATTATATTAGTTTCAGAGGTACAACATAGTGATTCATAAATGTTTAGGTTCTTCTCCGTTTATAGTTATTATAAAAGAGTGGCTATATTCCCCATGCTATACAGTACATCACTGTAGATTATTGATTTTATACATAGTGGATTGTACCTCAAAATCTCCTACCACTATTTTGCTCCTCCACCCTATCTCCCCCTGCTGGTAACCACTAGTCTGTTCTTTAATCTGTGAGTCTGTTTTTTTGTTGTTGTTGTATTCAATTTTTTAGATGCCACGTGTAAGTGATAACATACCATGCTTGTTTTCTCATAACATACCATGCTTTTTTTCTCATAACATGCCATGCTTGTTTTCTCTGCGGCTTATTTTACTAAGCATAATACCCTCCAAATCCATCCATGTTCTTGCAAATGGCAAAATTTCATTTTTTGCTGAAGTCATCATAAAAAATCTTTTTTATCCACTAAGCTATTGATGAACACTTAGTTTGACTCTATATCTTGGCTATGGCAAATAACACTGTTAGGAACATTGGTGTGCAGTTATTTCTTTTGAAATAGTGTTTTTGTTTTCTTCTGATATACCCAACAGTGAAATTGCTGGATATTATGGTAGTTCTATTTTTAGTTTTTTGTGGAACCTCCATTCTGCTTTCCACAGTAGCTGCACTACTTCACATTCACATCAAGAGTGTACAAGAGTTTCCCTTTCTCCACATCCTCACTAACCTTTGTTATTTGTGATCTTTTTGATGACAGCCATTCTGACAAGACTGAGGTGATATATCTCATAGTTTTGATTTGCATTTTACTGCCGATTACCTATGTTTAGCATCTTTGTGAGTTCTGGCTGTCTATATGTAGTTTTTCCTTGGAAAAAATGTCTATTTAGGTCTTCTCATTTTTTTAAAAAAGATTGTGGGTGTTTTTTGGATATTGAGTTGTATGTGCTGTTTCTGTAGTTTAGATATGAACCCTTGCTTGGTCATCTTTTTTGATGTTAACCTCTTATCATGTGCAAATATTGTCTCTCCTTCAGCAGGTTGCCTTTTCATTTTGTCTTTGGTTTCCTTTGCTGTGCAAAATCTTTTAAGTTTAGTGAAGTCCCATTTGTTTATTTTTGCTTTTGTTTCATTTGCCTTAGTAGACTGAACCTAAAACTGTTGCTATCATTTATGTTGAAGAATGTTCTATATTTTCCTCTAGGGGTTTTATGGTTTCTGGTCCTACATTTAGGTCTTTATTCAGTTTTGCATTTATTTTATATATGGTGTGCTAAAATAATCTAATTTTATTCTTTTCCATGTAACTGACCAGTTTTCCCAGTACCACTTATTGAAGAGACAGTTTTTTCTCCATATTGCCTGCTTTGTCATAAATCAATTAAATATAAGTGTGTGGGCTTATTTCTGGGATCTCTATTCTATTCCAGTGATCTTTGTGTCTGTTTTTGCTCTGGTACCTTTCTCTCTGATTACTGCCGCTTTGCAGTATAGTCTGAAGTCAAGGTGCGTGATGCCTCCAGCTGTGTTCTTTCTCAAGATTGTTTGGCTATTTGGGGTCTTTGTGTTTCTATACAAATTTTAAAATTACTTTTTCAAGTTCTGCGAAAATGCTTTGGTATTCTGATAGGGATTGCATTAAATCTGTAGATTGTCTTTGGTAGTATGGTTATTTTAACAGTATTAATTCTTCCAGTCCATGCACATGCTATATTTTTCCATCTTTTTGTGTTGTCTTCAACTTCTTTCACCAATGGCTGATAGATTTCTGAGCACATGTCTTTTACCTGCTTAGGTGTGTTTATTCCTAGGTATCTTATTCTTTTTGATGTGATTGCATATGGTATAGTTTTCTTAATTTTTCTTTCTGACAGCTTTCAGTTTTGTTTTTTCTTCTTTTTCTAATTCCTTCAGGTGTAATGTTAGGTTGTTTATTTGATATTTTTCTTGATTCTTAAGAATAAGCTTGTATCACTATAACTTCCCCCTGTGAACTGCGCTGGCTGTGTCCCATAGATTTTGGATCATTGTGCGTTCATTTTTATTTGTCTTGGGTATTTTTAGAATCCCTCTTTAATTTCTTCAGTGTTCCTTTCTTCCCCTTTTATTCCCTTCATCTGTGATGTGAGGACTATCTTTAATATTATGTTTGGATTTCTTTCAGTTTTGTGTATGTGCGTGTGTGCGTGTGTGTGTGTGTGTGTGTGTGTGTGTGTGATTATTTAAGTTGCTGAGCTCTTAATTTCACATGGACACTAACAACCCTGCATTGTTACTCTGCTCCCCCACAATTACTGAATTTGACCTTATATTTTACATCTACTTGTTTTGTGTGTCCCTTAACTTCTTATTGTGAATATAGATGATGTTATTACTGTTTTCTTTCATCCTTCCTATTAGCTGTGTCCATGGTTGATTTACTACCTTTGCTGAATATTTGCGTTAACCAATGAGGTTTTTCCTTTAGTAAGTTTCCTTTCCTAATTTTTATGTTTCAATCGTGACCTTTTCTTTTTCACTTAGAAAAGCCCCTTTAAGATTTCTCATAAAGCTGGTTTGGTGATGCTGAGCTCTTTTAGTTTTGCTTCTCTGTAAAACTTTAGATCTCACCATCAAATCTGAAGGAGAGCCTTGCTGGGTAGAGTATTTTTGCTTATAGGCTTTTCCCTTTCATGACTTTAAATATACCATGCCACTCCCTTCTGGCTTGCAGAGGTTATCCTGAAAAGTCAGCAGATAACTTTATGCAATTTCCCATGTTTGTAACTTGTTGCTTTTCCTTTGCTCCTTTTAATAGTGTCTTTTTATCTTTATTTTTTTTTCCATTTTAATTACAATGAGTCTTGGTGTGGTCCTCTTTGGGGTTGATCCTGTTTTGGCCTTACTGTGTTTACTGGACTTGGATGTCTGTTTTCTTTCCCAGGTTAGGGAAGTTTTCAGCTCTTATGTCTTCAGGTATGTTCTACACTGCTTTCTCTTTCCTTTTTGCTTCTGGGACCAGTATAATGCAAATGTTAGTACACTTGATGTTGTTTCACAAGTCTGTTCAACTTTCCTCATTTCATTTTAATCTATTGTTTTACCGTTCATCTTCAGTGATTGCCAGTACTCTGTCCTTCAGTTTTCTGATTCATTCCTCTGTATCATTTAGTCTACAGTAGGTTCCTTTAATGTATTTTTCATTTCAGTTATTGTATTCCTCATCTCTGTTTTGTTGTTCTTTAATGGTCTAACTCTTTTTAAAAAAATTCTAACTTCTTGCTCTGGGCGTCCATTCTTCTCCTGGGTTCTTTGATCATCTTTACAGTCATTACCTTGAACCCTTTGTTGAGGAGATTGGCTATATCCACTTCACTTAGATCTTCTTCTGAATTCTTATCTTGGTCCTTCATTTGGATCGTGTTTCTGTGTCACCTCATTTTTCTTAACTTCCTGATTTTATTGCTATGTATGTAGTAGGTTTGTTACATTTCCTGACCTTGGGGAAGTGGCCTTTTGTAGGAGATGTCCTATGGGTCCCAGCAGCCCCCTCTCCCCTGGTCACTAGAGCTATTTATTCTAGGTGTACCCCCTATGTGGGCTGCTTGGGCTCTTCTGCTGTGGTGGGCTGACTACTGTGGGTGGTCTGGTAGGCTTGGCTGCCCCCAGACTGCTTATTTGCCAGGCTCTGCCTTGTATGGAGGCTGTCTGTGCTGCTTGGTGAGACTAAATCATAAGGCAGCTGGCTGCACAACTCTGAGGGACACCAAATCTGGTGCTGGTTCACTTATGGGTAGAATTGCAGTCCAGGTGATATCAGGGCTAGTGCCCAGTCACTGGTTCTGGGGCTATGCTGGCTACTGGGAGGAAGAGACAGGTCCTGCGTTCTGGCTGCAGGGCCCAGGAATCACAGAGTTGGTGTTGGATCACTGTTCCTGACACAGCTCTCTGCAGGGTCGGGGGTATCTCTAAGCTTGTGTTGGCATTCTGATGGGCAGGGTCAGGACCCAGCTGAGTCCATGGCTGCGTCTGGCCTGCAGTTAAGTGGCCTGGTTACACAGGCTGCTGGGCTGTGGTATTCCTGGAGCTGGTGTGTGCCTGTTGGTGTATGAGGCTGATCCCACTGCTAGAGCAGGTTTGCTGTTGGGTAGGTCCAAGCTCCATCCAGTCCCTGTGCAGTTGTCACCTGCCGATGGTGAGGCTGACTCCAAGGCCAGAGCAGGCTCACTTGTCAGAGGGGCCGGGGACTCTGGGGCTGGTGCCTGTCCACTGAGGTGTGGAGGCTGGTCCTGGGGCTTTTGGTGGCTGGGCCCATGTCCAGGGGCAGCTGTGCCTTGAGATGATCTGAAGGCAGCCTGTTTGCTGGTGGATGGGGCTATGCCCCTGCTCAGTTAGTTGCTTGGCCTGCAGCATCCTAGTACTTGTGTCTATAGTCTGGTGGAAATGGGTAGGGCTCAGTCCTGAGGCTGATAAGCTAGAGGGAGGATTCTGAAATTATGCTTGCCGGCACCAGCGTCCACGAGGTAGAAGGAGCTCCCCCGAATGGCTGCTGCCAGTGCCTCTGTCCCTGAGGCTGTGCTGTAGTTGCCTCTTGCCTCTCTGGGAGACTCTCCAAGATCAGGAGGTAGGTGTGACCCGGGATCCTTTCAAATGACTGCTTCTGTTCTGATTCTCAGATCATGTGGGGTTTTGTGAGCATCTTTTAAGAGTGGAATCTCTATTTCCCACAACCCTCTGGCTCTCTGGAAAATAAGCACTACTGGTCTTCAAAGCCCAACTTTCTAGGAACACTTCTTTCCAGAACAGGATCCCTGGGCTTGGGAGCCTGATGTTGGCTTCATACCCCTTGCTACTTGGGAGCACCTCTGAAATTGTAGTTATTCTCCCATTTGTGGGCCACCCACTTGGTGGTATGGGTCTTGACTCTATTGAGATTTTGCCCTTCCTTTCTGTCTTGTCGAGGTGCCTTCCTTGTATCTTTAGCTGTAAAACATCTTCTATGGTAGGTCCCGGCCTTTTTCATCAATTGCTGTTCCGTAAACAGTTGTGACTTTGGTGTGCCCATGAGAGGCATCAAGCTCTGGGTCTCTGAATGCTACCATGTTGGACAATCTCTCTACTTCATTCTTAAATCATATCATTTAAGTTTTCTTAGTATCTTATTTGATTAGCGACAGTTTGAAATTTATTGTCACTCATGTTTACTTCACCTGTTTAAAAAAATTGAATAGTGCATTCATTCAGTTTGAAACGAAGGTAGTGACCTGCGAATTTCCATACCTCAATAATCAAGGATAGGACAAAAGCCTTTTCTACCTGTGTTACCCTCAAACTCTGCACCCCACCCCAGCCTGGGGATTAACCTCTTGCACCCATGCTCACCTTCTGTTTTCGGACCGTTAACCATCATTGCATCTGTATGTGTGTTGACAAAGTGAACTCTAGTCTTTGCAGTTTTTGTGTTTTGTTTTTTGGTTTAGGGAACAGTCCTACTATGAATGTACATTTACTGCTCTACTGAAGTTCATATATAAACCTGTCAAGCACATTACCAGAATTGGAATTGCTTGTATATACACTTTGATAAATTTTAGAGACAATGGTAGAACGGAAGTAAATTGTATTTCAAATGCCACAATATTCTCACACCATGAAAACCCTTCCCTTTTTAATATATTTGTGTGTAGTTTATCTTTATGCCCATACTATATTTCCCAGAGATGGGTAAGTGTTATGTTTCTTGCTGGCACATTTACCGTATTGTTCAAAGTCAGGCGTTTAGTGGTTTTAGCATGATCCTATTTCCATGAACTCACAAATACAAGATCTTCTCTCACACTGTCTTTTACTCCCTGCTGTTTTATATTGCCCTCCTAATTCTCAGTCCTGGTCTTTCTTTATGTTCTTCATCAACCTGGATAGGTTATACTATTTTCTCCCTTATTCAAGACCAATAGAATAGAATAGAACACCCAGAAATAAACCCTGATATATGGCCAAATGATTTTTGACAAGTTGCCAAGACTTTTCAAAGTAGAAAGGATAGTATTTTCAACAAATGGTGCTGAGAAGTCTTGTGGTCAACATGCAAAAGAAGGAAGATGGACCCTTACCTAACATCATATGCAAAAATTAATGAAAACGTATCAAGAAACTACATATAAGACCTAATAAAATAAAAAGTCTTAGAAGAAGATACGGGACAAGAGCTTCATGATATTGGATTTGGCAGTGTTTTCCTCAATATGAAACGAAGGAACAACAAAGGTACAGCTAACAAAAAAATAAACAATTTGCAGTACATAATTTAAAAAAAATGTGTATCAAAGAAATGTAAACAGAATAAAATGGCAACCCACAAGATGGGAGAAAATATTTCAAAGCCATCTATCTGACAAGAGATTTCTATTCAGAATATACAGAGAACTCCTACAACTGAACAAAAAGCGAACACCCTGATTCAAAAATGGATAAAAGACTTGAATAGATGGTTCTTCAAAAAGATGTACAAATGACTAAGCACTTGAATAGATGCTCCATATCACTAAATGCATGTTTATATATTTGTGGGCATGCATACACACACAAGCACACACACACATACACAAGCAGAAAACAACTATTGGTGAGGATGTGAGGGAGTTGGGACCATTGTGCTATGTCAGAGGGAATGCAGAATGATACAGCTGCTTTGCAAAAGAGTATGGCAATTTTTCAGATATTGAAAAATAGAATTACTACATGATCCAGGAATTTTACTCTGAGGTATACCCAAAGGAATTGAAATCAGGGTCTTAAAGAAATATTTGTACTCCAGTGTTTAGAGCAGTAATAATCACAGTAGCTAAAATATGAAAGCAACCTAAGTGTTCATCCACTAGTTCCTGGATAAGCAAAGTGTGGTATACCCATATAATACAATATTATTCAGTCTTAAGAAGGAAAAGATCTAGGAATATGCTACAACATGGATGAGTCTTGAGGAAATTTAGCTACCCAAAATGCCATTTTTGTGACTTTTAGTGAGTCATAACAATACAACTACTTATTTCAATTATATGGGGTACTTAGTGTAGTCAAAACCATAGAAATTGGGAGGGTAATGATGCTTTTCAGGTGGTTATGGAACAAAAAGGAAAGTTATGTTTAAAGGATACAGAGTTACAGTTTTAAAACGTAGAAAAAATTAGAAAGATAAATGGTGATGTTGATCGCCCAATAATATGAATGTATTTAATATCACTGAACGGTGCACTTTATAATAATTAACATGTTATATTTTATGTTATTTGATTTTACCAACATACAAAATTGGGAAAGAATGTAATATCAGGAATGGGAGTGGACCTGGGATAGAGCAGAGAGTAATCAGAAGGGTGAGACACTGCATATGTTGAAGAAGAAGAGCTGAGAGACTTCACTGGCCAGAAGAGACTTTATAAAAAAGAAAAAAAAAATACTCTGAGGGTGTATTAGATAGATATCTGTGGGTGTGCTGCTATCTCCCATGGGTTATCTTAAAGAGTCTTTAATAAAGTCCATAAGGCTTGCTGAGGCTTTTTTAAAAACTGGATTCCCCAGGAGATAATTAGAGGGTGGTACTTAAGTCTATGTCAAGGTTGACAGATTTTGCAGGGAAGACGAACCTGAGAACAGTGGAGGTCTTAAGAGTGTAAGTACATGGAAATTAGAAAAAAAAATAATAAAGGGAATTAGGAAAACTTTGGACTTCGAAGGTCATGTATTATTACTGAGTCAGACCTGAGGTTTCTAAGGCGTTATATACACAGTTGCTATTTGGATTACTTGTTGATAAAGATAAGTGGAAAAACTAGAGTCGTTCCCAAGTGTAGGTAAGATATAATGAGAGGATGGAGTTGGAAAGTAGGGAGGCCCAGAGAAAAGTGGGAAGGTCATATTGGGCCAAGATGGTGGTAATATCCAACAGAACAGATGGTAGGACAGACTATGGATTCATCTTTTTTATTTCGCCTCCCCCCCCCCATCCTTAATAATTCTTTGGGAATATTTCACTGCTCTGTGATGCAGGTACAGAATTCGAGTGAGGAGACTACACCCTCAGTGTCCAGCTGTCTGAGTCCTCAGTGTGCTTCAAATGATGGAGAACTATTGCTTCTTTATGAGAAGAGTTAGTACCTCGTAGCTAAGCTTAAGCTGGAGCTTATGCAATATTGATTCCATTTTATATATACTGTTGGCATGGAGGTTCCTCCTCCTCTTTTCTTGAACATTATGAAATGAATCTATATTTCTCAATATTTGGGTATATCAGGTAAATACATTAAGTAAAGGAATCTTATATATTGCTCCCTGCATAGTTTGCTCTTTCTTGTTTCTCTTTTACCTTTACTAAATTAGCACAGGGAGAGACCTTGACATGTTCTAATCAGGAGAGATTAGAACATCATATTTCTAGAGAGGTTGGTTGGACAGAGCAGGGGTCCCAGTGAGAATCCAAGCTTCTGTTTCTACTTGGAAGTGTACCTGTGTAGAATAGAGGGCTCCAGGAAATATCCTAGAATATTCCAATGTCCCTGCGGGAGATCATTAAGAGAGGCAGGATCTGGTACCAGATCAGTGTACTGTGACATGTTTGTCAGTCATCTGATGTGAGATTCTCAGAGCCAATCCCATATGCTAGGGCTGAGTGCAGAGTGATGAAGAACCTGTGAAAGCCTTTGATTGCATGTTAAAGATGAAGCTCTGATTTTGGGGAGAATTTTTTTACCTGACTGAATGTCACCCTTCTGTTGGGATGAGATTCTGTGCTTTTCCTCTGTTGATGACCACTGACTGAAAATCATTAGAGGATCATGTCTAGAAAGCATTCTTTATTTAATTTCTTAAAGAAGAAAACATAGAAAACATTTTTATCCGCTTTCAAATTGCGGATCAAGGGGAATGACATCGGTGAAAATGTCAGAGTACGGAGCTCTGGCTTGTGTCCATCCCCAGAAACACTGACATACGTGGTAAAACCTGTCAAAATGATCTTATCAACACATGTAAGTTTTCTTTTCTTTTCATGCTGTAGATTTATCTTTCATTGAAACTTTACTTACTACAGGATGTGGAGAATAAACAAGGAAGTAGAAACTGTATTTCCTGATGAGAGAATCACTAAGTCACATTAGCTGTTCTGAGCTCTGCCTTACTCACCGTGACTCTAATTAAAACAAACAAACAAACAAAACACTTTTTTTTGGTAAGTCAGTTCTGACATTTCCTTGTTAAAGACAAGGTAACAGATACAGACTTAGATCTACCAGAATTGAACAAACTTTTGATTCTACCTGTGTTGAACATATGAGGATGGCCTGCTACAAATCTTCATTATACTTATTGCCACAACGGACAAATTCCCTTTTTCCACTCCTGATATGTTGCATGTAAGGAATGCATAGGTCACTAACCCCAGCTGGTCACAGGTAAACTCTGCCACATGGATTACTGCATGTTTTCCTGCTGGAAGACCACACATTCTCGAGGATCATGCCTGCGGAGTATCTGGGCTCTTCTTTTTTTCTGGATAAAGGTTAGATAATCACCTAATTTTATGAGAAATATATAAATTGTATTTGCATATTCTTCAGGTTTTTATTTACCATTCTCTTTCAAGTCCTAAGTGCAAATATTAAAGTGATTTCCAAGAGGGTGGTAAATAAGACAGCTACATTTATGCTCCAAAATTAGCAATAAATCATAATACAATTGTGAATGCATTAATGTGTGATTAATATGTAGATACTTATGTAAATGCAAGTTTAGTAATGCTTTGTGGAGAGCTTCAGAATCTAGGTATTAAAAGAAAAAAAAGAAGAAGGAGTTCTTGAAACTCTCAGGGAATTATAGAGAAGTCTTTGTGTCTATAGATATCATTCTGAAATAATGCATATTCTCAGAAATAAACTAGGCATAACATTGTAGGAAAAACTTCATGAAATGAAAGAGCATGTGAGATGGCCATACAAGAAAAAGAATATTCTCAGAGAATAATGAACAGTGTGGAGTTCAGCAGAAGGGTCATACACATTCAGAGAGCAAAACCTTGGAGAGCCTAATTGTGAGTTCCTCATATTTCATCTTTGGAGACATGGTAGTCATTTGAAATATGATGTTATAAGATGACGTTAACATACTTAAATACTTTCGTTTAGAAATGACCACTTAGAACCAGAATAAATGAAAGAGAACACAAAATTATGTTTATGTTGATTTTTAAAGACCTCAGGTGAGTGCTGATTATTTAAAAATACATGATGTCTTTCACTGCAAAGTAAAGGAGCTGTCACAGTGGAGGATTACTGGACTGAATGTCAATATTATGACATAGTATGAGTGTGTTTCGTGTTTGGTAATTGCAATCATTGTTGCTTTTGTTGTGGTCATCCATTTACAATGCTTGGTGTCAGTTGATTTATCTCTTGTAAAAATAAAATACAGTCTGTGTGTGTGTGTGAAAAAAAGCACACATGATGTCTTGACTAAAGTTGTATGGAATTTGAGATCTGGAAAAAAGCATTTCTTTTCTGTAATGCTAGGATGATAATTGGACATTTTTGCAAGAAAGAGATTTCAGGATGCAAATCTCGTGTCTCTAAGGTTGGAAGTCAGTTCATGGCGGAACATTCTATTAAACTTGTGTGAGTGGAGAAATATTTCTTTGGAAGGAAGAGGTCACGAATCCCTTTTTAATAGTTAATGGTTTATAGTATACCGAATGAGCAAAATGGCTATTTCTGAACTTTAGAAAAAAATAATATAGTTTTTCTGCATTTATAATATGAAGCTGATGTAAAATATCAAAAAATCTTTATTTTGAAAAGCAATGTAATCAATTTGACATAATTCATATCTATTGAACCTGTGGTACACACACACAGTAAAACTTACGTTCAGAAAATTTTTTGCACTTGAGAAATATTTTCAAGTGTAGTTGATTTACAATGTTGTGGGTTTTTTAAATACATGTTTATTGGAGTATACTTACTTTATAACACTGTATTAGTTTCTGGTTTACAACAAAGTGAATCAGCTATATGTATACATATATTCCCCATATCCCCCCCTCTTGAGCCTCCCTCCCACACTCCCTATCCCACCCCTCTGGGGGACATAAAGCACCGAGCTGATCTCCCTGTGCTATGCAGCAGCTTACCACTAGCTATTTTACATTTGGTAGTGTATATATGTCAGTGCTACTCTCTCACTACGTCCCTGTCTCCCCTTCCCCCCTGTGTCCTTAAGTCCGTTCTCTACATCTGTGTCTTTATTCCTGCCCTGTCACTAGGTTCGTCAGTACCATTTTTCTAGATTCCATATACGGTATTTGTTTTTCTCTTTCTGACTTACTTCACTCTGTATGACAGACTCTAGGTCCAACCACCTCACTGCAAATAACTCAATTTTGTTCCTTTTTATGGCTGAGTAATACTCCATTGTATAGATGCGCCACATCTTCTTTATATATTCATCTGTCGATGGACATTTAGGTTGCTTCTATGTCCTGGCTATTGTAAATAGTGCTACAGTGAACATTGTGGTACATGTATCTTTTTGAATTATGGTTTTCTCCGGGTATATGCCCAGTAGTGGGATTGCTGGGTCATATGGTAGTTCTATTTTTAGCTTTTAAGGAATCTCCATACTGTTCTCCATAGTGGCTGTATCAGTTTGCATTCCCACCAACAGTTCAGGAGGGTTCCCTTTTCTCCACACCCTCTGCAGCCTTTATACATTGTTGTATTAATTTCTGCTGTGCAGCAAAGTGATTCAGTTTTATATATATCTATCTATATATCTATATCTATATGTCTATGTGTCTATATGTATATATCTATATATCTTCTTTTCCATTATGGTTTATCACAGGATATTGAATATAGTTTCCTGTGCTATACAGTAGGTCTTTGTGGGTTGTCCATCCTATGTAGAATAGTTTGCTTCTGCTATTCCAAAACTCCCAATCTTTCCTTCACTCTCTCCTTGGCAACCACAACTCTCTTTTCTATATCTGTGTGTGTGTTTCTGTTTCGCTGACATGTTCATTTGTGTCCTGTTTTCGATTCCACGTATAAGTTATATTATATGGTATTTGTCTTTCTCTCTCTGACTTACTTCATTTAGTATCATTATCTCTAGGTCCATCCATGTTGCTGCAAATGGCATTATTTCATTCTTTTTTATGTCTGAGTAATATCTATTGTATACGTATACCACACCTTCTTTATACATTCATTTTTCAATGAACATTTAGGTTGTTTCCATGTCTTGGCTATTATAAATAGTGCTGCTATGAACATAAGGTTTCATGTATCTTTTTGAATTATAGTTTTGTCTAGATATATGTCCACAAGTGGGATTGCTAGATCATATGGCAACTGTCTTTATAGTATTTTTAAGGAACCTCCATACTGTTTTCCATAGTGGCTGCACCAACTTACATGGCCACTGACATTGTAGAAGGGTTCCCTTTTCTCCATACCTCCTCCAGCATTTGTTAATTGTAGATTTTTTTTTAATGATGGCCATTCTGATCAGTGTGAAGTGATACCTCATTGTAATTTGGATTTGCGTTTATCTAATAATTAGTGATGATGAGCATCTTTTCATGTGCCTATTGGCTCTCTGTATGTCTTCTTTGGAGAAATGTTTATTTAGGTCTTCTACCCATTTTTCCATTGAGTTATTTGTTATTTTGTTATTGAGTTGTATGAGCTGTTTGTATAGTTTGGAAATTAAGCCCTTGTCAGTCTCATCATTTGCTAATATTTTCTCCCAGTCCATAGGTTGTATTTTCATTTTGATTATGGTTTCCTTTGCTGTGCAAAAGCTTATAAGTTTGATTAGTTCCTGTTTCTTTTTTGCTTTTACAGTAAGTCCCCTACATATGAACAAGTTCTGTTCCAAGAGTGCGTTTGTAAGTCCAACAAAGTTCGCCTATGTACCCAACTTACACAGTCGGCTATATGGTATTGTACCGTAATAGGTTTATAATACTTTTCACGCAAACAATACATAAAAAACAAGCACAAAAACAAAGAAAACATTTTTAATCTTACAGTACAGTAACTTGAAAAGTACAGTAATACAGTACAACAGCTGGGATACTCGGGCTGGCATCGAGGGAACAGGTGAGAAGAGTTACTGATTGGAGGAGGAAGAGGAGGTGGGAGATGGTAGAGGTGAAGGATTATCAGCAGTAGGAGACAGAGGGCAAGCTGCAATTTCACTCGTACCTGACGTTGATGGCAAAGGTTCTGGTTCCTTGCTGGATTTAATTCTATCTACCCTCTTGAAAGAATGATCCATTGATGTCTGGGTAGTAGCTCTTTTTTTCTCATCATAGATGACAAGGTAGCACTGGATTGCATTCTGAATGGCTGCTGCCACCTTTGGGTCCCATTCTAGGTTCGGGTCCTGTGCCTCAAAAGCTAACAGTGCTTCCTCAAATAACGAAGATTCCCTTGCCATTTTCTGTGCCGTGAATCTCTTCAGTTCTTCAGTTACTTCTTCTTCCTCCTGTCCCTCTTCATCCTTTCTCTGGGCCTCCAATTCCATCAGTAAGCTCCTCATGTTGCACAGCAAGGAGTTCAGCGAAATCGTCCTCTTGCAGATCTATCTCCAGCTTCTCGCTGAGGGTCACTACGTTGCTGAACACCTCTTCAGACTTCTGATCTACCTTCTCAAATCCACAAAACTCATGAACAAACTGTGGGCAAAGGTTCTTCCAAACCCCATTCATGGTGACCGCCATACCCTCACACCATGCAAAGTCAATGCTTTTTATGGACTTGTAGATGTTATAGTCCTTCCAAAGTTGTCCCTAGGTTGTTCCTGATTTGTCACTTACCTTTACTGCCTGACAAAAAGTGTGACATAAATAATATTTCTTGAAAGTCGCTATAACTCCCTGGTCCATAGGTTGGATGAGCAACGTAGTATTTGGTGACAGATGCAGTACTTTGACGTCGGGATGAAAGTCATCCATGAATGGGGGGTGGCCCAGAGCATAGTCGAGCAGCAAAAGAATGTTTTGCTGGAACGTCCTTCTCCAAGCAATATTTCTCTACATCTGGGATAAAGTGGTGGCAAAACCAGTCCTGGGACGTGGCCTGTGTAATCCGGGATTTGGGGTTACGCTTCCACACAACAGGAAGAGAGCCCTTGGCTATGTTTTTAAGGGTTCTTGGGTTCTGTGAATGATAAACTAAGAGAGGTTTCAGCTTCAATTCACCGGAAGCATTGCCACCAAACAACAGTTAGCCTATCCTTTGCTGCTTTACAGCCCGGCATCAACTTTTCCTCCTTACTGATGTAACTTCGGTCTGTCATCCTCTTCCAGTACAGTTGTGTCTCATCCACATCCTCAATAATTTCTCAACGTGTTTCTGGAAGTTCCTGGACAGCTACCCTATCTGCACTTGCTGTCTCTCCACTTACTTTTACATTGTAAAGGTTGGCTCTAGCCTTGAACCGATGAAACCAGCCATGGCTGGCATTAAAAGATGTGCCCTCTGATTCTTTGCCGTGTTTCTTCTTCAAGTCTTCATAAAGGCTTTTAGCTTTCTCTTGAATCAGCGTTAAGCTGAGCAGGACTCAGCGCTGATGTTGATCCTGCATCCGCACACTGAGAAGTTTCTCCATCTCCTCCATCACTTTTCCATGCTTCTTGGATATTTTGTCAACATCGTCGGCACAGCAGACTTCACGTGTTCCATGATCTTGTCCTTGTTCTTTAGATTCGTGCCAATGATTGAATGATTCATGTTATAAGAATGAGCGATGTCTAACATCTTTTTGCCTCGCTCCACTCTCTCAATTACTTTCATTTTTGTTTCCATCATTATCGCTCGGCGCTTCTTAACAGTACCAGCTACATCACCTCTGCTTTTATGCTTGCTTCCAGACATCTTGGGCTTGAAATAAAGGTACTGTACTACTGTACTCTATACAGTACTGTAAAGTACACAAAAGCACAACCACATATAGAGGAAGCACGCACGTGACAATGTATGCCAGACACGTGAACTAACGTACATGATTGGACATGCGAATGGACGTTTGCATCTTTGAAAGTTTGCAACTTGAAGGTTCGTATGTAGGTGACTTACTGTATTTGTACTGCCTAAGGAGAACTACCTAGGAAAATTTTGGTATGACTTATGTCAGAGAATGTTTTGCTTATGTTCTCTTCTAGGAGTTATAAGGTGTCCTATCTTATATTTAAGCATATAAGTCGTTTTGAGTTTACTTTTGTGTATGGTGTGAGGGTATGTTCTGACTTCACTGATTTGCATACGGCTCTCCAACTTTCAAAACACCACTTGCTGAAGAGACTGTCTTTTCCCCATTGTATATTCTTGCCTCCTTTGTCAAAGGTTAATTGACCATAGGTGTGTGGGTTTATTTCTTAGCTCTCTATTCTATTCCATTGATCCATGTATCTCTTTCTGTGCCAATACCATGCGGCTTTGATTACTGTAACTTTGTAGTATTGTCTGAAGTTTAGGAGGGTTATGCCTCCTGCTTTGTTCTTTTTCCTGGGGATTGTGTTGACATTTCTGACTTTTTATGGTTCCAGATACATTTTAGGCTTATTTTTTCTAGTTCTGGGGAAAATGTCATGGGTAATTTGATAGGGATCACATTAAATCTGTAGATTGCTTTGGGTGGTATAGCCATTTTAACAGTATTAATTCTTCCCATCCAAGAGCGTGGGATGTCTTTCCATTTCTTTGAATCATCTTCAGTTTCCTTTACTAATGTTTTGTAGTTCTCAGTATATAAGTCTTTCACCTCCTTGGTGAGGTTTATTCCTAAGCATTTTATTTTTTTGATGCCATTTAAAAAAGGATTGCTTGTTTACATTTCCTTTCTGATTGTTCATTGTTAGTGTCAAGAAATGCAACCAGGGACTTCCCTGGTGGCTCCGTGGTTGAGAATCCGCCTGCCAATACAGGGGACACGGGTTTGAGCCCTGATGCAGGAAGATCTCACATGCCGTGGAGCAGCTAAACCTGTGTGCCATAACTACTTAGCCTGCACTCTAGAGCCAGTGAGCCACAAATACTGAGCCCATGTGCCACAACTACTTAAGCCTGTGTGCCTAGAGCCCGTGCTCCACAACAAGAGAAGCCACTGCAATGAGAAGCCTGCGCACCACAAGAAAGTCTAGTCCCCACTGGCCACAACTAGAGAAAGCCCGTGCACAGCAATGAAGACCCAGTGCAGCCAAAATAAATTAAAAAAAAAAAAGAAAGAAAAACCAGGAAATGCAACCAATTTATATATGTTAATCTTGTATCCTGCTACTTTGCTGAATTTGTTTATCAGTTCTAGTAGTGTTTGTGTGGAATTTTTAGGGTTTCCTTTATATATATTATCATGTCATCTGCATATAATGACAACTTTACCTCTTCCCTTCCAATTTGGTTAGATTTTATTTCTTTTTCTTGTCTGATTGTTGTGGCTAGGACTTCCAATACTATGTTGAAGAGAAGACGTGAGAGTGGGCATCCTTGTCTTGTTCCAGATTTTAGCGGGAAGGCTTTCAGCTTATGAACATTGAGTATTATATTGGCTGTGGGTTTGTCATAAATAGCTTTTATTATGTTGAGATATGTTTCCTCTATACCCACTTTGGTAAGTGTTTTTATCATGAATGGATGTTGAAGTTTTTCAAATGATTTTTCGCCATCTATTGAGATGATCGTTTGTTTCTTGTTTTTCCTTTGTTGATGGGGTGTATCATGTTGATTGATTTGCATATGTTGAAACAACTTTGTGACACTGGGGTGAATCAAATTTGGTCATGGTGTATGATCCTCTTATGTGTTGTCGGATTCGGTTTTCTAATATTCAGTTGAGAATTTTTGCATCTATATTTATCAACGATATTGGCCTGCAGTTTTCTTTTTTGGTAGTGTCTTTCTCTTTGTTTTTTTTTTTTTAAAGTCTTTATTGAATTTGTTCCAATATTGCTTCTGTTTTATGTTTTGGTTTCTTGTTTGTGAGGCATGTGGGATCTTAGCTCCAAAACCAGTGATCGAACCCGCACCCCCTGCACTGGCAGGCGAAATCTTAACTGCTGGACCACCAGAAAAGTCCCCATCTGTTTTATTTGTTTGTTTTTTTTTTAAGTAAATTTCTTTCTTTATTTATTTTTGGATGCATTGGGCATTCGTTGCTGTGCTCGGGCTCTCTCTAGTTGCGGCGAGCGGGGGCTACTCTTCATTGTGGTGTGCAGGCTGTTCATTGCAGTGGCTTGTTTTGTTGCAGATCATGGGCTCTAGGTGCGTGGGCTTTAGCATTTGTGGCTATCAGGCTCAGTAGTTGTGGTTCGTGGGCTGTAGAGCGCAGGCTCAGTAGTTGTGGCACACAGGCTTAGTTGCTCCGTGGCATGTGGGATCTTTCCAGACCAGGTCTCGAACCTATGTCCCCTGCATTGGCAGACAGATTCTTAACCACTGCGCCACCAGGGAAGTCCCCCCCTCATCTGTTTTTGATGTCAGCGTGATAGTGGCTTCATAGAATGTCTTTGGAAGTATTCCTTACTCTTCAATCTTTTCAAAGAGTTTGAGAAGAATCAGTGTAAGTTCTGCTTTTTATATTTGGTAGAATTAGCCTGTGAAACCATCTGATCCTGGACTTCTGTTGGTAGGGAGTTTTTTAAAATTACAGGTTCTATATTTTTTTTAATTTTATTTATTTATTTATTTATTTCTGGCTGTGTTGGGTCTTCGTTTCTGTGCAAGGGCTTTCTCTAGTTGCAGCGAGCGGGGGCCACTCTTCATCACGGTGCGTGGGCCTCTCACTATCGCGACCTCTCTTGTTGCGGAGCACGGGCTCCAGACGCTCAGGCTCAGTAGTTGTGGCTCACGGGCCCAGTTGCTCCACGGCATGTGGGATCTCCCCAGACCAGGGCTCGAACCCGTGTCCCCTGCATTGGCAGGCAGATTCTCAACCACTGCGCCACCAGGGAAGCCCTCTATTTTGCTTTTAGTGATCAGTATGTTCAAGTTATCTATTTCTTCTGGATTCAGTTTTGTTCGGCTGTAAAGAAACAAAATATATTTTTAAGTTATGTTAGCACCTAAATACTTACCATGTATTAGACCACAAAAGAGCGAAGAAAAAATATTAAAATATTTTTTCAAGTACAAAAAGTATTGAAATGTTTTAAAGAAATTTGTATAATAATACTAATTACAATAATGACAAATTGTTCTGAACTTAAAGACTACTTATATCTAAGATGCATATTATATGCTTATTGTTTTATTGTTTTTAAATACATGGAATGTTTTCTCCTTTCTAATGTAATTCTTTTATTTTATCTGTATATTGTGAAAAAAATTTAGTTGCACATAATATAAAAAATCACACTTTAATAGGAGATATTAATCCATTTACATTTACTATAGTACTGAAAATACTTCGGTTTAGAGTTCCATGTCATTAAGTGCTCTTTTTTATTTATTTATTTTTAAAAAAGATTTAATTTGGGGGGGGGCATAAATTATTTATTTATTTATTTATTTAATTTTAACATCTTTATTGGACTATGATTGCTTTACAATGGTGTGTTAGTCTCTGCTTTATAACAAAGTGAATCAGCTATACATATCCATATATCCCCATATCTCCTCTCTGTTGCGTCTCCCTCCCGCCCTCCCTATCCCACCCCTCTAAGTGGTCATAAAGCACTGAGCTGATCTCCCTGTTCTATGCAGCTGTTTCCTACTAGCTAGCTATTTTACATTTGGTAGTATATATAAGTCCATGCCACTCTCTCACTTCGTCCCAGCTTACCCTTCCCCCTCCCCATGTCCTCAAGTCCATTCTCTATGTCTGTGTCTTTATTCCTGTCCTGTCCCTAGGTTCTTCCCAACCATTTTTTTTTCTTTTCTTTTTAGATTCCACATATATGTGTTAGCATACAGTATTTGTTTTTCTCTTTCTGACTTACTTCACTCTGTATGACAGACTCTAGGTCCATCCATCTCACTACAAATAACTCAATTTCATTTCTTTTTATGGCTGAGTAATATTCCATTTTATATTGAAGATGTGCAACATCTTTTTTACCCATTCATCAGTTGATGGACACTTAGGTTGCTTCCATGTCCTGGCTATTGCAAATAGAGCTGCAATGAACATTGTGGAACATGACTCTTTTTGAATTATGGTTTTCTCCAGGTATATGCCCAGTAGTGGGATTGCTGTGTCATATGGTAGTTCTATTTTTAGTTTTTTAAGGAACCTCCATACTGTTCTCGATAGTGGCTGTATCAATTTACACTCCCACCAACGGTGCAAGAGGGTTCCCTTTTTTCCACACCTCTGCAGCATTTATTGTTTGTAGATTTTTTTGATGATGGCTATTCTTACCTGTGTGTGGTGATACCTCATTGTAATTTCGATTTGCATTTCTCTAATGATCAGTGATGTTGAGCATTCTTTCATGTGTTTGTTGGCAATCTGTATATCTTCTTTGGAGAAATGTCTATTTAGGTCTTCTGCCCATTTATGGATTGGGTTGCTTGTTTTTTTTGATATTGAGCTGCATGGGCTGCTTGTAAAGTTTGGAGATTAATCCTTTGTCAGCTGCTTTGTTGGCAACTATTTTCTCCCATTCTGAGGGTGGCCTTTTCGTCTTGTTTACGTTTTCCTTTGCTGTGCAAAAGCTTTTAAGTCTCCTTAGGTCTCATTTGTTTATGTTTCTTTTTAATTTCCGTTTTCTAGGAGGTGGGTCAAAAAGGATCTTGCTGTGATTGATGTCATAGAGTGTTCTGCCTATGTTTTCCTCTAAGAGTTTGATAGTGTCTGGCCTTACATTTAGGTCTTTAATCCATTTTGAGTTTACTTTTTGTGTATGGTGTTAGGGAGTCTTCTAATTTCATTCTTTTACCTGTAGCTGTCCAGTTTTCCCAGCACCACTTATTGAAGAGGCTGTGATTTCTCCATTGTATATTCTTGCCTCCTTTATCAAAAATAAGGTGACCATATGTGTATGGGTTTATGTCTGGGCTTTCTCTCCTGTTCCATTGATCTATATTTCTGTTTTTGTGCCAGTACCGTACTGTCTTGACTACTGTAGCTTTGTAGTATTGTCTGAAGTCAGGGAGCCTGATTCCTCCAGCTCTGTTTTTCTTCTCAAGATTGCTTTGGCTGTTCGGGGTCTTTTGTGTTTCCATACAAATTGTGAAAGTTTTTTGTTCTAGTTCTCTGAAAAAGTCCATTGGTAGTTTGATAGGGATTGCATTGCATCTGTAGATTGCTTTGGGTAGTAGAGTCATTTTCACAATGTTGATTCTTCCAATCCAAGAACATGGTATATCTCTGTATCTGTTTGTGTCATCTTTGATTTCTTTCATCAGTGTCTTATAGTTAGTTGAGGAAACGTCTTTTGTCTCCTTAGGTAGGTTTATTCCTAGGTATTTTATTCTATTTGTTGCAGTGGTAAATGGGAGTGTTTCCTTAATTTCTCTTTCAGATTTTTCATCTTTAGTGTATAGGAATGAAAGAGATATCTGTACATTAATTTTGTATCCTGCAACCTTACCAGATTCATTGATTAACTCTAGTAGGTTTCTGGTAGCATCTTTAGGATTCTCTATGTATAGTATCATGTCATCTGCAAACAGTGAGAGCTTAACTTCTTCTTTTCCGATTTGGATTCCTTTTATTTCTTTTACTTCTCTGATTGCTGTAGCTAAAAATTCCAAAAGTGTGTGGAATAATAGTGGTGAGAGTGGGCAACCTTGTCTTGTTCCTGATCTTGGTGGAAATGGTTTCACTTTTTCACCATTGAGAACGATGCTGGCTGTGGGTTTGTCATATATGGCCTTTATTATGTTGAGGAAAGTTCCCTCTATGCCTACTTTCTGGAGGGTTTTTATGATAAATGGGTGTTTAATATTGTCAAAAGCATTTTCTGCATCTATTGAGATGACCATATGGTTTTTATCCTTCAGTTTTTTAATATGGTGTATCACATTGATTTGCATGTATTGAAGAATCCTTGCATCCCTGGGATAAACCCCACTTGATCATGGTGTATGATCCTTTTAAGGCGCTGTTGGATTCTGTTTGCTAGTATTGTGCAGTGGATTTTTGCAGCTATGTTCATCAGTGATATTGGCCTGTAGTTTTCTTTCTTTGTGACATCTTTGTCTGGTTTTGGTGTCAGGGAGATGGTGGTCTCATAGAATAAGTTTGGGAGGGTTCCTCCCTCTGCTATATTTTGGAAGAGTTTGAGAAGGATAGGTGTTAACTCTTCTCTAAATGTTTGATAGAATTTGCCTGTGAAGCCATCTGGTCCTGGGCTTTTGTTTCTTGGAAGATTTTTAATCACAGTCTCAAGTTCAGCGCTTGGGATTGGTTTGTTTGTAGTTTCTATTTCTTCCTGGTTCAGTCTTGGAAGGTTGTGCTTTTCTAAGAATTTGTCCATTTCTTCCAGGTTGTCCATTTTATTGGCATATGGTTGCTTGCAGTAATCTCTCACGATCCTTTGTATTTCTGCAGTGTCAGTTGTTACTTCTCCTTTTTCATTTGTAATTCTATTGATTTGAGTCGTCTCCCTTTTTTTGCTTGATGAGTCTGGCTAATGGTTTATCAATTTTGTTTATCTTCTCAAAGAACCAGCTTTTAGTTTTTTTGATCTTTGCTGTGGTTTCCTTCATTTCTTTTTCATTTATTTCTGGTCTGATCTTTATGATGTCTTTCGTCTGCTGACTTTGGGTTTTTTTTTTTCCTTTCTTTCCCTAATTGCTTTAGGTGTAAGGTTAACTTGTTTATTTGAGATGTTTCTTGTTTCTTGAGGTAGGATTGTATTGCTATAAACTTCCCTCTTAGAACTGCTTTTGCTGCATCCCATAGGTTTTGGGTCTTCATGTTTTCATTGTCATTTGTTTCTAGGTATTTTTTTATTTCCTCTTTGATTTCTTCAGTGATGTCTTGGTTATTAAGTAGTGTATTGTTTAGCGTCCATGTGTTTCTATGTTTTTACAGATTTTTTCCTGTAATTGATATCTAGTCTGATAGCGTTGTGGTTGGAAAAGATACTTGATACGATTTCAATTTTCTTAAATTTACCAAGGCTTGATTTGTGACCCAAGATATGATCTATCCTGGAGAATGTTCCACGAGCACTTGAGAAAATGTGTATTCTGTTGTTTTTCGATGGAATATCCTATAAATATCAATTAAGTCCATCTTGTTTAATGTATCATTTAAAGCTTGTGTTTCCTTATTTATTTTCATTGTTGATGATCTGTTCATTGGTGAAAGAGGGGTGCTAAGGTCCCCTACTATGATTGTGTTACTGTCGATTTCCCCTTTTATGGCTGTTAGCATTTGCCTTATGTATTGAGGTGCTCCTATGTTAGGTGCATAAATATGTACAATTGTTATATCTTCTTCTTGGATTGATCCCTTGATCATTATGTAGTGTCCTTCTTTGTCTCCTGTAATAGTCTTTATTTTAAAGTCTTTTTTGTCTGATATGAGAATTGCTACTCTAGCTTTCTTTTGATTTCCATTTGCATGGAATATCTTATTCCATCCCCTCACTTTCCATCTGTATGTGTCCCTAGGTCTGAAGTGGGTCTCTTGTAGACCACATACATACCGGTCGTGTTCTCAGATCCATTCAGCCAGTCTATGTCTTTTGGTTGGAGCATTTAATCCATTTACATTTAAGGTAATTATTGATATGTATGTTCTTATTACTATTTTCTTAATTGTTTTGGGTTTCTTATTGTAGGTCTTTTCCTTCTCTTGTGTTTCCTGCCTAGAGAAGTTCCTTTAGCATTTGTTGTAAAGCGGGTTTGGTGGTGCTGAATTCTCTTAGCTTTTGCTTGTCTGTAAAGGTTTTAATTTCTCTGTCGAATCTGAACGAGATCCTTGGTGGGTCGAGAAATCTTGGTTGTAGCTTTTCCCCTTTCATTACTTTAAATATGTCCTGCCAGTCCCTTCTGACTTGCAGAGTTTCTGCTGAGAGATCAGCTGTTAACCTTATGGGGATTCCCTTGTATGTTATTTGTTGTTTTTCCCTTGCTGCTTTTAATATTTTTTCTTTGTATTTAATTTTTGATAGTTTGATTAATATATGTTTTGGCATGTTTCTCCTTGGGTTTATCTTGTATGGGACTCTCTGCGCTTCCTGGACTTGATTAACGATTTCCTTTCCCATATTAGGGAAGTTTTCAACTATAATCACTTTAAATATTTTCTCAGTGTCTTTCTTTTTCTCCTCTACTTCTGGGACCCCTATATTCGAATGTTGGTGCATTTAATGTTGTCCCAGAGGTGTCTCAGATTGTCCTCAGTTCTTTTCATTCTTTTTTCTTTATTCTGCTTTGCAGTAGTTATTTCCACTATTTTATCTTCCAGGTCATTTATCCTTCTTCTGCCTCAGTTATTCTGTTATTGTTTCCTTGTAGAGAATTTTTAATTCCATTTGTTGTGTTGTTCATCATTGTTTGTTTGCTCTTTAGTTCTTCTAGGTCCTTGTTAAACGTTTCTTGTCTATTCTCCATTCCAGTTCCATGATTTGGGATCATCTTTACTATCATTACTCTGAATTCTTTTTCAGGTAGACTGCCTATTTCCTCTACATTTGTTTGGTCTGGTGGGTTTTTACCTTGCTCCTTCATCTGCTGTGTGTTTCTGTGTCTTCTCATTTGGCTTTGGGGACTGTGTTTGGGGTCTCCTTTTCAGAGTCTGCAGATTCGTAGTTCCCGTTGTTTTTGGTGTCTGCCCCCAGTGGCTAAGGTTGGTTCAGTGGGTTGTGTAGGCTTTCTGATGGAGGGGACTGGTGCCTGTGTTCTGGTGGGTGTGTCTGGATCTTGTCTTTCTGGTGGACAGATCCGCATCTGGTGGTGTGTTTTGGGGTGTCTGTGACCTTATTGTGATTTTTGGCAGCCTCTCTGCTAATGGGTGGGCCTGCATTCCTGTCTTGCTAGTTGTTTGGCATGGGATGTCCAGCACTGGATCTTGCTGGTCTCTGAGTGGAGCTGGGTCTTAGCGTTGAGACGGATATCTCTGGGAGAGCTTTCGCCATTTGATATTACAAGGTGCCGGAGGTCTCTGGTAGACCAATGTCCTGAACTCGGCTCTTCCACCTCAGAGGCACAGGCTTGACACCCGGCTGGAGCACCAAGACCCTGTCAGCCACACGGCTGGGGGTGAGAGCAAGAGGTAGCTTTGGTACATCTCAAAGACCACCAATGAGATTCACTGACCATTTTCTCTCCAGAAGTGAAGAAAACAAAATTCAGACTTTGGCTAGTCAGCCACTTTGGTAGCCAGCCTCCAAGATGGCCCTAATTATCTCCCAGTCTTCATGTACCAGTGTGGCTCCTCGCACTTGAAAAGGGTTGACTGTTTAACTAATAAGAAATTGCAGAAATGACAAAGTGCAGCTTCCAAAGTTATAAAAGACATTGCAGCTTCTGCTTTGGTTTCTGCTAGATCACTCATCCTGGGGTAAGCCAGCTGCCATGTCATGAGGACACTCAAGCAGCCGTAAGGAGAGATCCATGTGGCAAGGAACTGAGGCCTCTTACCTACAGCCACGTGAGTGAGTCATCTCAGAAGTCAAAAGATTTAATTTTTTTTATTTTTGGTTGCATTGGGTCTTCGTCGCTGCACAGGGTTTCTCTAGTTGTGTCAAGCAGGGGTTACTCATCGTTGTGGTGCACGGGCTTCTCCTTGCGGTGGTTTCTTGTTGTGGAGTACAGGCTCTAGGTGCATAGGCTTCAGTAGTTGTGTCATGCAGGCTCAATAGTTGTTGCTTGCAGGCTCTAGAGCACAGGCTCAGTAGTTGTGGCACACGGGCTTAGTTGCTCTGCGGCATGTGGGATCTTCCCAGACCAGGGATGGAACCCCTGTTCCCTGCATTGGCAGGCAAATTCTTACCCACTGTGCCATCAGGGAAGTCCAGTGTGCTCTTTTTTAAACCTGGTCTGTTTTCATTATTTTCTATCTTAACGATTCTGTATTAAAGAAAAAAAAATAATACTCCTTTCTACCCCTCCTCTTTGAGGATTATATATGAAGAAGTATGTCTTATTTATTAACCTCAAATTTTCACCTTACTTTTAAGAAGTAATCACAATGTCAAGTATTTAATACTTTTCACTTCCACCTTGAAAAGCATGGGTATTAAAGTGCTAATACAATTACCTTCCCTAATCTATCATTTTAGTTTTTGTTATGTATAAAAAACAACGAAAAACATGCATGGTCTGTAAGGAAATGACAAATTTCAGAAAATTCAGCATCTGAATACACTCTATACATAGCTTCTAGATAAAGACACAGAAAATTGCCGGATACTCAGAGGCCCCCTGGTCCCATTCTAGTGACTCCCCTTAAGGTTTAATATTGTTCTGGTATCTAACAAAAAGATAACTTTACCTGTATTTTGTATTTTATATAAATGTTATGGCACAGTAAAATCACTTTTGGATTGGGCTTTTTTATTTTATGTTGTTTGTGAATATGCCTATATGGTTGCCTGTTGTTGTGATCATGCATTGCCACTGTTGCATAGGATTCCATAGTGTAAATATTTAACTATTAATTAATTTATTCCAATGTGTATTACAATATGAGTGATTTTCAGTTTGTGTCTATTGAGAACAGCACTGGTATATAAATTCTAGAACTTGAGCTTTGGTGGTGTGTGTATAAATTATTGTTCAGTATACATGTAGTAGTAAAATTTTCGAGTCATAGCTTTCTTGTGTTTATCTTTTTAGATATTTCTAAATATTTTCAAAACATTTGTATGATTTTTCATCTTCAGCAGCAGTGAATGAGATTCCAGGATTATACACATTCTTGTCAAACTTGATAATACCTGTCATTTTCATTTGAACTTTCTGGTTGGTGAGTGATAATTCCAGGTATCACGTTTTTGCATTTAATTGACTACTAAGAAGCCAAGCATCTTTTGATATGTTTACTTAACATTCTGTACTCTCTTTTTTGAAATATCTTTTGGTATATTTTCCCCATTTTGCTATTCCATTGTCTTCTTATTGAAGACTTCCTCTTTTTTTTTAACATCTGAAGACTTCTTATTTAGGAGTTTTTAATACATGCTTGATATGAGTTCTTCTCTCTTTCTGTCTCTCCTTCTCTTTCTTTAGATGAGTGTCAGTTTTTAATGTTAATAACATCTAATTTGTTATTTTCCTCTTTATTTATTTATTTATTTAGTCTTATTTCTATTTATTTATGTAGTCTTCTTATCTGTAGCAGAACACATTATTTATTCTAAACCACAAATATGTTTTTGTTTCTTCAATAAATGTAATTATTAAGCTTTAAATTTAAGTTAACTTTCTAAACTAAATATGTTGTATTGTAGTGAGTATTAATTTTTCTATGACAGCTGAAAGGTTACATTTATTCAGAAAATGTTGTATCAGCTTTCTTTTCATTTGCTCCTACTTCTCATTGATTCACAGTGGTAAACATCACTTCATCCATGGATCTGACTTTTCTCTGATTTCTCATGGTCATTCTCACTAATTCATCTTGCCTCCTGAAATCTTTAGCAATCCCATTATTCCACAGAAGCAAAAACCTTCCTTGGGCCTTTTCCCTCAGAAGATTGATTATTACCACATTTTAAATGGGAGATTGCAATAAGTTAGGAGAAAATGCCACAAGGGTCTCTCATTTTTTTTTTTTTTTCACATCCTGTATCAGCCTCTGCTTGCACTCTCTGTTCAAAGATTTTTGTACAACACATTGATGGAAGATGCCAGTTGTTTCTCTCCTTGGGGAAAAGACAGATTAATTACCTAACAAATAAAATAAAGAGAGTGTCTTGCTCTTTTCAAATGTTGGACAGGATTGCTTGCATCCTAATTTAAATGTTTCAGGTGACTGAAGCTTAAAATTCCTAAGCTTTAATCCATACTTGCACCATGCACAGCAGCCAACAGGAGTGCTTTACATAACCCCATGAGACACTTGTGTGCAAGTGCAACAGATAAAAATATAAAACTATTGCTGTCTTTTTGTGTCATAAAAATGATTTTTTGTCTCATTTAAAATATTTTTTTCTAAAATCCAAAAACGTGGCAGGCTAAAATATTGTTATTTCAAATATGGTAAAATCGAAGACACTTCAAATTTCTTTCCAGTTTTGTTGATGATGGGATGCCGTCAGAGATATGACTTCATTAAACACAATAGGTAAGATTCCTTCATAGGCCTGATCGGGGAATATGAAAATAATCCCCAGAAAAATCTGGACATTTTCTAGTTCTCAAATATTGGTTAAGATGGTAGAAAGGGCCCTTCATTGTCCTATATGTTAATGCAGATCAATTGTGAGATGTGGGGATAAAACAAGCAGCCTAAATATCCTTTATGTTTGTTGTACTACTAGTAGAAAGAGGAAGGGTCAACATGTCACCATGGTTGATATAGCAAATAAGCTGCTTGAAACTACACAGAAATGTACCTGCTTGTATTTTCTGTGCAGTTACCCTCTCTTTTGGTGTGCCCTGATATCTCCCTCAACTTATGTACCAACTCCAGCAGCATTAAGCAGAAATCCAAAGAAATCTATTCTCTGGAATTATGAGGAAGGGAAGAGTCAAAAATTTTATAACATGCTCTATACAAGGATACACGTCACCATCCTTATCTATGTCATGCCATGCATGGAGGATCAGTAGGTTCAGAGGATTCTGGAAGCACCGAGTTCTGTGGGGTTAATCACAGCTGCATTCATTGGCAGTAAAAGAGAAGGGCCTTATCTTGGTCACTTTCTCAATGCTAGTAGCTACAAAAAGAAGAGGATAGCAGACATCTTAGGGAGAAGAGCCAACATTAAATGAAATGTCCTAATTACTCTAAGCAACCTCTCATGATGGCCTCCCATAGCTCCTCAAATCCCTACATACTTGCACAAGGGATAGTGTAATATTACTGGAGTGTGTGACTGCAGATTAACATTATTTTTGTTGAAAAAAATAAAAATAGGTTCAAGTGATAGGGTTAGAAAAGGGTTCACAGTGCGAGGGAAACTATTGTAACAATGTGGACAGAACCGTTTGGAGGGATTCATCATGTTTTTTGTTTTTTTTTTTTTGCTGCTTCAGAATCTGTAGTAGAGATTGGTGTGTTCCATGATGCATTCCCGCTTCTTACAAGTTTTAGATGGAATACCCCATTAGGAAGAAGTGCACGTAAGGAAGATTAGTGAGTCAAACTCCTCTGCCCTCTGTCAGCAGTGGGTGCAAAGGGATTTAGACCAAGTGCTTTCATCCTTCGATTTGCAAAGTTTTCACTATATGAATGATGTTTTGTTTGTTTGCAGGTCAGGAGCCTTGGTCTCCATATCCCTGTTTAAAAAGTGTCTGCCAGAAAGAATTGCTGATGATACTGGAAGAAATTGAGAGTTATCCTTAACAATTAAGGGTTTTGTAGCAACATGGATGGACCTAGAGATTGTTATACTGAGTGAAGCAAGTCAGACACAGAAAGACAGATATCATATGATATTGCTTATATGAGGAATCTAAAAAAGAAAAAAAAGGTACAAATGAACTTATTTACACAACAGAAATACAGTCATGGATATAGAAAACAAACTTATGGTTACCAGGGGATAAGTGGGGAAAGGATAAATTGGGAGATTGGGACTGACTTATACACACTACTATATATAAAATAGGTAAGTATTGATAAAGACCTGCTTTATAGCACAGGGAACTCTACTCAATGGTCTGTACTGGCGTATACGGAAAAAGAATCTTAAAAAAAAAACAAGGGTTTTGGGATTATATAATAAATATAAGTGTGCAAACCTTTAACATGAAAGGAAAAATCAGTTAACTCTGTGGTCCCTGTTATGTTGTAAATATTTTGTACCTCTAATTTTAAAATTTTGAAACCCAGCTCCCATGTTGATGGTATTAGGAGGTGGGGCTTTTGGGAGGTGATTAGGTCATGAGGCCAGAGACCTCAAACATGGGATTAGTGACCTAATAAATGTAGCACACAGAAGATCTTATGCCCATTCCATGATTTCATTGCCGAGCGAGAAGACCCATATTATGAACCAGAAATTGGTCCCTCGCCAGACACTAAGTCAGCTGGCAACTTGTTCTTTTTTTTTTAAATTAATTAGATAATTAATTAATTAATTTTTGGCTGTGTTGGGTCTTTGGTGCGGTGCGCGGGCTTCTCATTGGGTGGCTTCTCTTGTTGCGGAGCATGGGCTCTAGGCGTGTGGGTTTCAGTAGTTGTGGCTCACGGGCTCAGTAGTTGTGGCCTGTGGACTCTAGAGCACAGGTTCAGTATTTGTGGTGCACGGGCTTAGTTGTTCCATGGCATGTGGGATCTTCCCAGACCAGGGCTCGAACCCTTGTCCCCTTTATTGGTAGGCAGATTCTTAACCACTGCACCTCCAGGGAAGCCCCTGGTTACTTGTTCTTGAACTTTTCAGCCTCAGCAATTATGAGAAAACAAAAATATTCTGTTGTTTATAAAATACCAAGTCTCTCATATTTTGTTTTAGCAGTCAAAGAGCTGGCTGAGGAGAAATATCTGTGAGCTTGAAGACATATCAAGAGAAACCTTTAAATCTCAAAAGAAAAGAGAAAATGGGCAGGAAGGAAATCAACAGAAGAGAGTAATCAATAATTGTGGAACAATGAAAAATGCTGTGACCTATACGTAATGGGTATAGCAGGAGGAGAATAAAGATAACAAAGAACAGAAAATAGTTTTTAAAAATGACTGAGAATCTCCCCAGTTGAATGTCTGACACTAAATCCACAACATCCAAACTTAGAGGAACATATGAATAGTAAAGAAAACTGACCAATATCTCTCAGGAACATCAATGCAAAAATCCTCAACAAAATGTTACCAAATCGAATCCAACAATATTTTGAGAGAATTTTATATCATGAATGAGAGGGAATAATCCCAGGTATGAAAGGCTGGTTCAACATTCTAAAATCAAATAATTATATCCATCATATCAACACCTTAAAGACAATCATTAGCATATCAGTAGATTCAGAAGACCTTTGAAAAAATCTAACACCCATTCTTCATAAAAACTCTCAGTTAAAGAAATAGACTGGAGCTTTCTCAAGTTGATAACAAAGATTTACAGGAAACTTTTATCTTACATCATGATTAATGGTCAAAAACATGAAGCTTTTCCACTAAGTTCAGGTAAAAGCAAGGACGTCCCCTTTCATGACTCCTTTTCCATATTTTACTCCAAGTCCTTGTTAATGCAATAAGGCACGAAAATAAATAAAACAAATACAGATTGGGTAGAAAAAAATGAAAGCAACCTAAATAAAATGTGGACCAACATACTTTATGGACACCTCACCAAAGAAAATATGCATATAAGTATACAGAAGAATAATCCAGATTACATGCTGCCATGAAAAAGCAAATTAAAAATACAATTACATACCACTATGTAACACTTAGAATGGCTAAAATGTGAACAATGACAAGAACAAATTCTGTAGGAGATGTGGAACAATAGGAAATGTCATTTGTCATTGGTGGAAATGAAAAATAATACAGCTACTTTGGTAGTCTGATTGACACTTGCTATAATATTGAACATTCCCTTACTGTACAATCCGGCATGTGTTCTCATGGATATTTACTGAAAGTAGTTTAAAACATACTTCCAGAGGAAAACCTGCATATGGATATTTATAGCACCTAATTCAATATTGCCAAAATGTGAATGAAACTAAGGTGTCCTCCAATAGGTGAATGAAATGATATAGTATTAATATATTCTGGGAATGGGATAATATTGAGCACTAAAAAAGTAAGCTATCAAGCCATATAAATAGATGGGAATTCTTATTTTTTCTTTTGAAATATAGGTGATTTTCTTTATTTTGTAATTTAAATTTTATTGGAGTATAGTTGATTTACAATGTTGTGTTCATTTCAGCTGCACAGCAAGTGATTCAGTTACACATATGCATATATTCATTCTTTTTCATATTCTTTTCTGATAAAGGTATTCCCAGAATACTGAGTAGAGCTCCCTGTGCTATACAGTAGGTCCTTGTTGCTTATCTGTTGTATATAGTAGTATTCGTATGTTTACCCCAAGTTCCTGATTTATCCCTACCCCCCACCTTTCCCCTTTGGTAACCATAAGTTTGTTTTCCAAGTCTGTGAGTCTGCCTCTGTTTTGTAAGTTAGTTCATTTGTATCAATTTTTAGCTTCCACCTAGAAGTGATATCATACAATATTTGTCTTACTCTGTCTGACTTACTTCACTTAGTACAATCATCTCTAGGTCCATCCATGTTACTGCAATTGGCATTATTTTCTTCTATTTTATGGCTGAGTCATATTCCATTATATATATGTATCACATATTCTTTACCTATATTCATATGTTGATGGACATTTTGGTTGCTTCCATGTCTTCGCTATTGTAAAGAGTGTTGCAGTGAACATTGGGGAAGATGTGTCTTTTCGATTTATGCTTTCCTCCAGATATGCGCACAGGAGTGAACTTGCTGGATCATCTGGTAGCTCTATTTTATTTTATTTTATTTCATTTCATTTCAATTTCAATTTTTTTGGAGTATAGTTGATTTACAATGTTGTGTTACTTTCTGCTGCACAGCACAGTGAAGCAGTTATGCATATATCCAATCCTTTTTGGATTCCTTTCCCATACAGGTCATTACAGAGTACTGAGTAGAGTTCCCTGTGCTATACAGTAAGCCCTTATTTGTTATCTCTTTTATATACAGTGGTGTGTATATGTCAATCCCAATTTCCAATTTATCCCTCCCACCTCCCCTTACTCTGGTAACCTCCATTCTGTGCTCCATAGTGCCTGTTACCAATTGACATTGCCACCGATAGCATAGAATTGGTGGCCCAGTGGTTAAGAATCTGCCTGCCAGTTCAGGGGACACAGGTTCGAGCCCTGGCCTGGGAAGATCTCACATGCCACAGAACAAGTAAGCCCGTGCACCACAACTACTCAGTCTGCACTCTAGAGCCCACGAGCCACAACTACTGAAGCCTGTGTGCCTAGAGCCTGTGCTCCACAACAAGAGAAGCCACCACAAAGAGAAGGCTTCGTACCACAACGATGAGTAGCCCCCGCTTGCTGCAACTATAGAAAAGCCACGCGCAGCAACGAAGACCCAACGCAGATTAAAAAAAAATAAGTAGTAGGTTTCTCATTTTTCCACACCCTTTGAAGCATTTCTTGTTTGTAGACATTGTGATGATGACTATTCTGAGTGGTTCCAGGTGATACTTCTTTGTACATCTGATTTGCATTTGTCTAACATAAAGCAATGGTGAGCATCTTCATATGTGCTTTTTTTTTTGAACAGTGTCAGTAAAATTTACCCCTTGAAAAAGGGTTATTGAAAAGTTGCCTTGTTTTGAAGTCTATTTCGATTACCTACCCCAAGACATTTTTTGAGGGCTGCTGTCATTTACAGCTCCCCAGGCATTGTGAATATGAAGTGCGTATAAAGTCCAGTTTTAGAATTGTTGTTATGGGAAACAGAAGGCGGCAGGATTTCTACTGTCCCTCTCTGGTTACTGACACAAGCTTAGATGTAGGGCAAGTCCTGTTCTTGGGTTTTAAATTAGAGTGGAATGTGCCTGACCAAACATGTAAGGGCTTCTGTCCCATTCCTTCTTCCCCCTTACCCTTCATCCCCCGAACAAGTATAAACCCCTGCAAAATCACCTGTTGAGGGTGCTGTCTTGTAGAGTGGGATGACCCTTATGAAGGAGTCGGGAGGTCGGAACCCAAACACCAGGATATGTTGAGAGCAGGTGATTTTCCAAATGTCATCCAGCCCAGAGAGTCCACCATCCTTTGGGTGTCAGAGGGTTGGTTTAGTAGTATGAGGGCACGCTTAGATCTGGAGATAGTGATCCCATGCAGAGGGGACCAGGTACTACATGTTCAAGGGGGGCGAATTAGCTGGCATATCCTCCCGAGGTCCTCAGGCCCACAACAGTCCAGCCTTGGGACCAAATTGTGTCTGTGTCCAGGGATGTGACACTAGTACGTTCACTGTGACTAAACAAATTTAGTGATCATTTTTCTTTTCTTTAATTTAATTTTAAATTTATAATGGAGTATATAGTTGATTTATCATGTTGTGTTCATTTTTGACATACACCAACATGATTCATTTATACAGAGATGACTATATATTCTTTTTAGAATTATTTTCCCATTGAGGTTACCAAAGGGTGTTGAGAAGAGTTCCAAGTGCTCTACAGCAGGTCCATGTTGATTACAAGTTTTCTCTCTGTAAATATGTATATACTAACTCCAACCTCATGATTTATGCCTCCAACACACCTTTCCAGTTTGGTAACCATAAGTTTGTGTTCTAAGTCTGGGACTCTGTTTCTGTGTTGTAAGATAGTACTTTTCTATCAATTTTTAGATTCCACCAATAAGTAATATCATATGATATTTTTCATTGTCTGATTTATGACACTTAGTATGAATGTATGTAGGTCCTTCTGAGTGGCCCTAAATGGCCTTATTTCATTCATTTCATGGCTGAGTAATATTCCATTGTACATATCTACCATAATTTCTTTATCCATTCTTCCTTCCAAGGACTTTTAGGTAGCTTCCGAGTAGAGGCTCTTGTAAACAGGGCTGCATAAATTTTAGAGTGCCTGGGTCCTGTCAATTTACGTTTATTCCAAGATACAGGCCCAGGAGTGGAAGCGCCATATGCTCTGAAGCTCTGGTTTTTAGATTTTTAAGGAATCACCACCCACTTCTCCAGAGTGTCTGTTAGCAATTTACATTCCCACCATCAGCTTGTCAGGGTTCCCTTTTCTCCATGCCCTGTCCTGCATTTCAGGTTTTACAGTTTGTGAGGTTGGCCATTCCGACTGGTGCGAAGCGACAGCTCTTTGTAGTATTAATTTACATTGCCCGCCTGTTTTGTTGGCCAAAAATGGAGTAAGGGTTTTTCCTGAATATATTAAGGAATAACGCATACGGCCTTTTTGGCAAACTGCATCATTGGCGATGTTCAGCAGCTTTGCGTGTGCTTTAATGACGAGTGCAAACTACCTCTTGAAATCCCTTTCCTGCAATTCTGCCTTGCTTACAAGGCCTTTACGAATACTTGGCTCAAGAAATGACTCCATTAGAGGTGTCAGTTACAACCCTGCATGTTTGTGAATTGCAGTGCCCCTGAGCACCGGTTTTCAACTTGTTTAGGGAAGCAGACACAAAGGGGCAGGATTTCTACAGACCCATTCCAGTTACTGGGGCACCTGAAGGATAGGGAAATTCTTCTTCCAGGTAGGAAACTAGAGTGGCATATGCCTGTCCAAACATCTAAGGCTTGTGTCTCATTCCATCCCCCCATTCCCCTTCTTCACCGGAAAATTCCAAGCTGTGCAAAACCGGCTGTTGAGTGTGCTGCCTTCCCAAAGTGGGGAGACTCTAAGGAAAGGAGCTGGGGAACCCGAATACCAGGAGACATGGAGATGAGGTGACTTTTCCAAACTCTTCCCGATCAGACGGTGTACCATCCTCTGGATGTGCCATGCATGTTTTAGCTGTAGGAAGGATCCCCTGCACCTGGAGATATGGGACCCATGGAATGGGGGCCAGGCAGTATTACTCTAAAAGTGCTGCATTTGCTGTCCCATCCTCACGAAGCCTCTCAGACCAACGAGTGTAGAGCCTTAGGTCCCATCCAGCTCTGTGTCTACATGTGGTCAGTCCAGGTTGCATCACAGCCCTTGAACAAATTTTGTAAGAATTTCTCTCTCTCTCACTGTCTTTATTTTGTTCTTGTTATTTAATTTTATAATGGGGTATAGCTGATTTTCAATACTGTGTTTCTTCCTGCTCTACATCTATCCACTTGATTCACTTAAAGAGAGACATCAATAAATTCTTTTACAGATTCTTACCAGTCTTATATATCCTTTTCCGGTGACAGCAGTGTGCTGAGTCCAGCTCTTTGAGCTATAGAGTAGGTCCTGTCGAATACCTATTTTGTTTATGGAACCGTATCTATGCTAATTTCAACCTCCTGGTTTACGCATCACCCCACCCCACCTTTCTCCTTTAGCAGCCATAAGTGTGTTTTCTAAATGTGTGACTCCGTTTCTGTTTTGTAATTGCGTTCATGTGTAGACATTTTTAGATACTATCTCTAAGTGATACCTTATGATAAGTCTCTTTTTATGTCTGACTTATGGCACTTAGAATGATCGTACCTCAGTCTTGACGAGTTGCTGCCACTGGCCTTATTTCATTGATGTAATTGCTGAGTAATATCCCATTGTACATAAGTACCACATCTTCTTTATCCATTTTTTCCTTCCAAGGACATGTAAGTTGTACCTAAATCGAGGCATTTCTAAACAAAGCAGCCCTAAACTTTGGGGTGCCTGTGTCCTGTCGATTTGTTGGTTTTCCCAAGATATACGCCCATGAGGGGAAGTGCTGTATGCTCTGTAGCTCTGTTTTTTAGATGTTTTAGGATACAGCATACACTTCTCAAGAGTGGCCGGTGGCAATTTACATCCCGCCCATCAGCGTAACAAGGCTCCCTTTTTTCCATGGCCTGTCCTGCATTTCTGCTTTTTACACTTTTTCAGGATGGGCCTTTTGACCAATGCGAAGTGAGACATTTTTGTATTGCTGATTTGCATTGTCTTCTTGTTTAGTTGGCCAAAAAGGACGTCTGCGTTTTTTCCGGAATATATTCAGGAAAAAACGCAGACGCCCTTTTGGGCCAACTGCATCATTGTCGAAGTTCTGCGGACTTTCATGTGCTTTAAAGGCGAGTCCAATCTACCTGTTAAAATCTGTTTCCTGCAATTCTGTCTTGCTTTGAAATCCTCTTGGTTGCCTTACCTCAATACATTTTTAGACGAGAGTTATCATTTATAACTCGGCAGATTTGTGAATTGCCATGCTCCTGAGCTCCATTTTCCAAGTCGCTTTTTTGGGAGCAGGCCGCAAAAGCACAGGATTGCTTCAGGCCCTATTCTGGTTCCGGGGGGCAGGCTGAGCCTGTGGTTCATTCTTTTTCCTGATGGGAAATTAGAGTGACATGTGCATGTCCCAACATCTAGAGCTAGTCTCTCATTGGTTCCCCCTCTTCCCGTTCATCCTCAGGACAAATTGTGACCTGTACGAAACAGGAGGTCAACGGTGCTGATTCTCCAAGTAGGGAGATTGTTAGTGAAGCGGCTGGAATGGCGAACCCGAGCACAAGGAGAGGAGAAATGAGGTGCGTTTTAGAAACCTTTCCCGATCACACGGTGTACCATCTTCTGGGTTTCCCAGGCATGTTTTCGATGTAGGAAGATGCCCTTGAAGTTAGAGATTTGGGACCCATGGCATGGGTACCACGCAGTACTACTTTAAAGGGTCTGCGTTTGCTCACCCAACCTCACCGATCCTCTCAGCCCCAAGAGTGTCCAGCCTTATGTCTCATCCAGCTGTGGGTGTAGATATGGTCAATCCAGGTTGCATCAGAGCCCCTGAACGGATTTTGTAAGAATTTCTCTCTCTTTCACTGTCTTTTTTTTATGGGTTTCTTTTAAAGTAATCTATTTTTATAATGGGGTTTAGCTGCTTTTCCCTGCTGTGTTTATGCCGCTTTACACCCTCTTGATTCACTTCCAGAGAGATATCTATACATAGGTTTTAAGACTCTTCCTAGTCAGATATATTCTTGGGCGGTGAATAGGGGGTGTTGAGTCCAGTTCACTGAGCAGGGAGTAGGTCTTGTCTATTACATATTTGGCTTGTGGAACGGTATGTGAGCTAATTTCAAACCCTTGTTTTATGCATCACCCCGCCTCACCTTTCCCGTTAAGCAGCCATAGTGTGTTTTGTAAATGTGTGACTCTGTTCTGTTTTGGAATTCAGTTCAGGTGTAGCGATGTTGACATTCCCTCTATAAGTGATATCTTGGGAGAAGTGTCCTTTTCTGTGTGACTTACTTCACTTAGAGTCATCGTCCCTAAATCCACTCATCATGCTGCTACTAGCCTTATGACACTGATTTCATGGCTGAGTGATATTCCATTGTGCATAAGTACCACAACTTCTTTATCCATTTTTCTCTTTTCGGGGATATTTAAGGTGTACCGAAGTGGAGGTTCTTGGAAACAGAGCAGCCCTAAACTTTGGGGTGCCTGTGTCGTGTTGATTTTTAGGTTTCCCGAGTTCTACGCCCATGAGTGGAAGTGCCCTATGCTCTCTCAGCTGTGTCTATTCCATGTTTCAGGACGCAACGTACACTTCTCCAGAGTGGCTGTTGGCAATTTCCATCCCGCCCATCAGCGTAGCAAGGCTCCCATGTCTCCATGGTCTGTCCTGCATTTCTGGTTTTTACACTTTTTTCAGCATGGCCCTTTGGACCGCTGGCAAGCGAGACTTCTTTGTAGCGCCGATTTGCCTTTCCGGCTTGCTTGGTTGGCTAAAAGGGCGTTTGCGTTTTTTCCTGAATATATTCAGGAAAAAACGCATACGCCCTTTTTGGCCAAGGGCATCATTGTCAACGCTTTGCCGCTTTTCATGTGCTTTCAAGGCGAGTCGAATCTACCTCCTGAAATCTGTTTCCTGCAATTCTGCCTTGCTTTCAAATCCTCTTCGTTGCCTTCCCTCAATATATTTGTGGACGAGAGTCATCATTTAGAACTCTGCAGGTTTGTGAATTGCAGTGCCCCTGAGCTCCATTTGTCCACTCGCTTTTTTGGGAGCTGGCCGCAAAAGCGCAGGATTGCTTCAGGCCCTATTCTGGTTCCGGGGGGCAGGCTGGAGCCTGTGGTTCATTCTTCTTCCTGATGGGAAAATAGAGTGACCTGTGCCTGTCCCAACACCTAGAGCTAGTCTCTCATTGGTTCCCCCTCTTCCCGTTCATCCTCAGGACAAATTGCGACCTGTACGAAACAGGAGGTCAACGGTGCTGATTATCCAAGTAGGGAGATTGTTAGTGAAGCGGCTGGAATGGCGAACCCGAGCACAAGGAGAGGAGAAATGAGGTGCGTTTTAGAAACCTTTCCCGATCACACGGTGTACCATCTTCTGGGTTTCCCAGGCATGTTTTCGATGTAGGAAGATGCCCTTGAACCTGGAGATTTGGGACCCATGGCATGGGTACCACGCAGTATTACTTTAAAGGGTCTGCGTTTGCTCACCCAACCTCACCAATCCTCTCAGCCCCAAGAGTGTCCAGCCTTATGTCTCATCCAGCTGTGGGTCTAGATATGGTCAATCCAGGTTGCATCAGAGCCCCTGAACGGATTTTGTAAGAATTTCTCTCTCTTTCACTGTCTTTGTTTTATGGGTTTTTTTTTTTAAGTAATCTATTTTTATAATTGGGTTTAGCTGCTTTTCCCTGCTGTGTTTATGCCGCTTTACACCCTCTTGATTCACTTCCAGAGAGATATCAATACATAGGTTTTAAGACTCTTCCTAGTCAGATATATTCTTGGGCGGTGAATAGGGGGTGTTGAGTCCAGTTCACTGAGCAGGGAGTAGGTCTTGTCTATTACATATTTGGCTTGTGGAACAGTATCTGAGCTAATTTCAACCCCTTGTTTTATGCATCGCCCCGCCTCACCTTTCCCGTTAAGCAGCCATAGTGTGTTTTCTAAATGTGTGACTCTGTTCTGTTTTGGAATTCAGTTCAGGTGTAGCGATGTTGACATTCCCTCTATAAGTGATATCTTAGGATAAGTGTCCTTTTCTGTGTGACTTACTTCACTTAGACTCATCGTCCCTAAATCCACTCTTCATGCTGCTACTAGCCTTATGACACTGATTTCATGGCTGAGTGATATTCCATTGTGAATAAGTACCACAACTTCTTTATCCATTTTTTTCTTTCCTGGGATAGTTAAGGTGTACCGAAGTGGAGGTTCTTGGAAACAGAGCAGCCCTAAACTTTGGGTTGCCTGTGTCGTGTTGATTTTTAGGTTTCCCGATTTCTACGCCCATGAGTGGAAGTGCCTTATGCTCTCTCAGCTGTGTCTATTCCATGTTTCAGGCCGCAGCGTACACTTCTCCAGAGTGGCTGTTGGCAATTTCCATCCCGCCCATCAGCGTAGCAAGGCTCCCGTGTCTCCATGGCCTGTCCTGCATTTCTGGTTTTTACACTTTTTTCAGCATGGCCCTTTTGACCGCTGGCAAGCGAGACTTCTTTGTAGCGCCGATTTGCCTTTCCGGCTTGCTTGGTTGGCCAAAAAGGGCGTATGCGTTTTTTCCTGAATATATTCAGGAAAAAACGCATACGCCCTTTTTGGCCAAGGGCATCATTGTCAACGCTTTGCCGCTTTTCATGTGCTTTCAAGGCGATTCGAATCGACCTACTGAAATCTGTTTCCTGCAATTCTGCCTTGCTTTCAAATCCTCTTCGTTGCCTTCCCTCAATATATTTGTGGACGAGAGTCATCATTTCTAACTCTGCAGGTTTGTGAATTGCAGTGCCCCTGAGCTCCATTTGTCAACTCGCTTTTTTGGGAGCTGGCCGCAAAAGCGCAGGATTGCTTCAGGCCCTATTCTGGTTCCGGGGGGCAGGCTGAGCCTGTGGTTCATTCTTCTTCCTGATGGGAAAATAGAGTGACCTGTGCCTGTCCCAACACCTAGAGCTAGTCTCTCATTGGTTCCCCCTCTTCCCGTTCATCCTCAGGACAAATTGCGACCTGTACGAAACAGGAGGTCAACGGTGCTGATTCTCCAAGTAGGGAGATTGTTAGTGAAGCGGCTGGAATGGCGAACCCGAGAACAAGGAGAGGAGAAATGAGGTGCGTTTTAGAAACCTTTCCCGATCACACGGTGTACCATCTTCTGGGTTTCCCAGGCATGTTTTCGATGTAGGAAGATGCCCTTGAACCTGGAGATTTGGGACCCATGGCATGGGTACCACGCAGGATTACTTTAAAGGGTCTGCGTTTGCTCACCCAACCTCACCAATCCTCTCAGCCCCAAGAGTGTCCAGCCTTATGTCTCATCCAGCTGTGGGTCTAGATATGGTCAATCCAGGTTGCATCAGAGCCCCTGAACGGATTTTGTAAGAATTTCTCTCTCTTTCACTGTCTTTGTTTTATGGGTTTTTTTTTTTAAGTAATCTATTTTTATAATGGGGTTTAGCTCCTTTTTCCTGCTGTGTTTATGCCGCTTTACACCCTCTTGATTCACTTCCAGAGAGATATCTATACATAGGTTTTAAGACTCTTACTAGTCAGATATATTCTTGGGCGGTGAATAGGGGGTGTTGAGTCCAGTTCACTGAGCAGGGAGTAGGTCTTGTCTATTACATATTTGGCTTGTGGAACGGTATGTGAGCTAATTTCAAACCCTTGTTTTATGCATCACCCCGCCTCACCTTTCCCGTTAAGCAGCCATAGTGTGTTTTCTAAATGTGTGACTCTGTTCTGTTTTGGAATTCAGTTCAGGTGTAGCGATGTTGACATTCCCTCTATAAGTGATATCTTGGGATAAGTGTCCTTTTCTGTGTGACTTACTTCACTTAGAGTCATCGTCCCTAAATCCACTCATCATGCTGCTACTAGCCTTATGACACTGATTTCATGGCTGAGTGATATTCCATTGTGCATAAGTACCACAACTTCTTTATCCATTTTTCTCTTTCCTGGGATATTTTAGGTGTACCGAAGTGGAGGTTCTTGGAAACAGAGCAGCCCTAAACTTTGGGGTGCCTGTGTCGTGTTGATTTTTAGGTTTCCCGATTTCTACGCCCATGAGTGGAAGTGCCCTATGCTCTCTCAGCTGTGTCTATTCCATGTTTCAGGACGCAGCGTACACTTCTCCAGAGTGGCTGTTGGCAATTTCCATCCCGCCCATCAGCGTAGCAAGGCTCCCGTGTCTCCATGGCCTGTCCTGCATTTCTGGTTTTTACACTTTTTTCAGCATGGCCCTTTTGACCGCTGGCAAGCGAGACTTCTTTGTAGCGCCGATTTGCCTTTCCGGCTTGCTTGGTTGGCCAAAAAGGGCGTATGCGTTTTTTCCTGAATATATTCAGAAAAAAACGCATACGCCCTTTTTGGCCAAGGGCATCATTGTCAACGCTTTGCCGCTTTTCATGTGCTTTCAAGGCGAGTCGAATCTACCTCCTGAAATCTGTTTCCTGCAATTCTGCCTTGCTTTCAAATCCTCTTCGTTGCCTTCCCTCAATATATTTGTGGACGAGAGTCATCATTTCTAACTCTGCAGGTTTGTGAATTGCAGTGCCCCTGAGCTCCATTTGTCAACTCGCTTTTTTGGGAGCTGGCCGCAAAAGCGCAGGATTGCTTCAGGCCCTATTCTGGTTCCGGGGGGCAGGCTGAGCCTGTGGTTCATTCTTCTTCCTGATGGGAAAATAGAGTGACCTGTGCCTGTCCCAACACCTAGAGCTAGTCTCTCATTGGTTCCCCCTCTTCCCGTTCATCCTCAGGACAAATTGCGACCTGTACGAAACAGGAGGTCAACGGTGCTGATTCTCCAAGTAGGGAGATTGTTAGTGAAGCGGCTGGAATGGCGAACCCGAGCACAAGGAGAGGAGAAATGAGGTGCGTTTTAGAAACCTTTCCCGATCACACGGTGTACCATCTTCTGGGTTTCCCAGGCATGTTTTCGATGTAGGAAGATGCCCTTGAACCTGGAGATTTGGGACCCATGGCATGGGTACCACGCAGGATTACTTTAAAGGGTCTGCGTTTGCTCACCCAACCTCACCAATCCTCTCAGCCCCAAGAGTGTCCAGCCTTATGTCTCATCCAGCTGTGGGTGTAGATATGGTCAATCCAGGTTGCATCAGAGCCCCTGAACGGATTTTGTAAGAATTTCTCTGTCTTACACTGTCTTTGTTTTATGGGTTTTTTTTTTAAGTAATCTATTTTTATAATGGGGTTTAGCTGCTTTTCCCTGCTGTGTTTATGCCGCTTTACACCCTCTTGATTCACTTCCAGAGAGATATCAGTACATATCAATACATATCAATACATCAATACATAGGTTTTAAGACTCTTCCTAGTCAGATATATTCTTGGGCGGTGAATAGGGGGTGTTGAGTCCAGTTCACTGAGCAGGGAGTAGGTCTTGTCTATTACATATTTGGCTTGTGGAACGGTATGTGAGCTAATTTCAAACCCTTGTTTTATGCATCACCCCGCCTCACCTTTCCCGTTAAGCAGCCATAGTGTGTTTTCTAAATGTGTGACTCTGTTCTGTTTTGGAATTCAGTTCAGGTGTAGCGATGTTGACATTCCCTCTATCAGTGATATCTTAGGATAAGCGTCCTTTTCTGTGTGACTTACTTCACTTAGAGTTATCGTCCCTAAATCCACTCATCATGCTGCTACTAGCCTTATGACACTGATTTCATGGCTGAGTGATATTCCATTGTGCATAAGTACCACAACTTCTTTATCCATTTTTCTCTTTCCTGGGATATTTAAGGTGTACCGAAGTGGAGGTTCTTGGAAACAGAGCAGCCCTAAACTTTGGGGTGCCTGTGTCGTGTTGATTTTTAGGTTTCCCGATTTCTACGCCCATGAGTGGAAGTGCCCTATGCTCTCTCAGCTGTGTCTATTCCATGTTTCAGGACGCAGCGTACACTTCTCCAGAGTGGCTGTTGGCAATTTCCATCCCGCCCATCAGCATAGCAAGGCTCCCGTGTCTCCATGGCCTGTCCTGCATTTCTGGTTTTTACACTGTTTTCAGCATGGCCCTTTTGACCTCTGGCAAGCGAGACTTCTTTGTAGCGCCGATTTGCCTTTCCGGCTTGCTTGGTTGGCCAAAAAGGGCGTATGCGTTTTTTCCTGAATGTATTCAGGAAAAAACGCATACGCCCTTTTTGGCCAAGGGCATCATTGTCAACGCTTTGCCGCTTTTCATGTGCTTTCAAGGCGAGTCGAATCTACCTCCTGAAATCTGTTTCCTGCAATTCTGCCTTGCTTTCAAATCCTCTTCGTTGCCTTCCCTCAATATATTTGTGGACGAGAGTCATCATTTAGAACTCTGCAGGTTTGTGAATTGCAGTGCCCCTGAGCTCCATTTGTCAACTCGCTTTTTTGGGAGCTGGCCGCAAAAGCGCAGGATTGCTTCAGGCCCTATTCTGGTTCCGGGGGGCAGGCTGAGCCTGTGGTTCATTCTTCTTCCTGATGGGAAAATAGAGTGACCTGTGCCTGTCCCAACACCTAGAGCTAGTCTCTCATTGGTTCCCCCTCTTCCCGGTCATCCTCAGGACAAATTGCGACCTGTACAAAACAGGAGGTCAACGGTGCTGATTCTCCAAGTAGGGAGATTGTTAGTGAAGCGGCTGGAATGGCGAACCCGAGCACAAGGAGAGGAGAAATGAGGTGCGTTTTAGAAACCTTTCCCGATCACACGGTGTACCATCTTCTGGGTTTCCCAGGCATGTTTTCGATGTAGGAAGATGCCCTTGAACCTGGAGATTTGGGACCCATGGCATGGGTACCACGCAGTATTACTTTAAAGGGTCTGCGTTTGCTCACCCAACCTCACCAATCCTCTCAGCCCCAAGAGTGTCCAGCCTTATGTCTCATCCAGCTGTGGGTGTAGATATGGTCAATCCAGGTTGCATCAGAGCCCCTGAAAGGATTTTGTAATAATTTCTCTCTCTTTCACTGTCTTTGTTTTATGGGTTTTTTTTTTAAGTAATCTATTTTTATAATGGGGTTTAGCTCCTTTTTCCTGCTGTGTTTATGCCGCTTTACACCCTCTTGATTCACTTCCAGAGAGATATCTATACATAGGTTTTAAGACTCTTACTACTCAGATATATTCTTGGGCGGTGAATAGGGGGTGTTGAGTCCAGTTCACTGAGCAGGGAGTAGGTCTTGTCTATTACATATTTGGCTTCTGGAACGGTATGTGAGCTAATTTCAAACCCTTGTTTTATGCATCACCCCGCCTCACCTTTCCCGTTAAGCAGCCATAGTGTGTTTTCTAAATGTGTGACTCTGTTCTGTTTTGGAATTCAGTTCAGGTGTAGCGATGTTGACATTCCCTCTATAAGTGATATCTTAGGATAAGTGTCCTTTTCTGTGTGACTTACTTCACTTAGAGTCATCGTCCCTAAATCCACTCATCATGCTGCTACTAGCCTTACGACACTGATTTCATGGCTGAGTGATATTCCATTGTGCATAAGTACCACAACTTCTTTATCCATTTTTCTCTTTCCTGGGATATTTAAGGTGTACCGAAGTGGAGGTTCTTGGAAACAGAGCAGCCCTAAACTTTGGGGTGCCTGTGTCGTGTTGATTTTTAGGTTTCCCGATTTCTACGCCCATGAGTGGAAGTGCCCTATGCTCTCTCAGCTGTGTCTATTCCATGTTTCAGGACGCAGCGTACACTTCTCCAGAGTGGCTGTTGGCAATTTCCATCCCGCCCATCAGCGTAGCAAGGCTCCCGTGTCTCCATGGCCTGTCCTGCATTTCTGGTTTTTACACTTTTTTCAGCATGGCCCTTTTGACCGCTGGCAAGCGAGACTTCTTTGTAGCGCCGATTTGCCTTTCCGGCTTGCTTGGTTGGCCAAAAAGGGCGTATGCGTTTTTTCCTGAATATATTCAGGAAAAAACGCATACGCCCTTTTTGGCCAAGGGCATCATTGTCAACGCTTTGCCGCTTTTCATGTGCTTTCAAGGCGAGTCGAATCGACCTCCTGAAATCTGTTTCCTGCAATTCTGCCTTGCTTTCAAATCCTCTTCGTTGCCTTCCCTCAATATATTTGTGGACGAGAGTCATCATTTCGAACTCTGCAGGTTTGTGAATTGCAGTGCCCCTGAGCTCCATTTGTCAACTCGCTTTTTTGGGAGCTGGCCGCAAAAGCGCAGGATTGCTTCAGGCCCTATTCTGGTTCCGGGGGGCAGGCTGAGCCTGTGGTTCATTCTTCTTCCTGATGGGAAAATAGAGTGACCTGTGCCTGTCCCAACACCTAGAGCTAGTCTCTCATTGGTTCCCCCTCTTCCCGTTCATCCTCAGGACAAATTGCGACCTGTACGAAACAGGAGGTCAACGGTGCTGATTCTCCAAGTAGGGAGATTGTTAGTGAAGCGGCTGGAATGGCGAACCCGAGCACAAGGAGAGGAGAAATGAGGTGCGTTTTAGAAACCTTTCCCGATCACACGGTGTACCATCTTCTGGGTTTCCCAGGCATGTTTTCGATGTAGGAAGATGCCCTTGAACCTGGAGATTTGGGACCCATGGCATGGGTACCACGCAGTATTACTTTAAAGGGTCAGCGTTTGCTCACCCAACCTCACCAATCCTCTCAGCCCCAAGAGTGTCCAGCCTTATGTCTCATCCAGCTGTGGGTCTAGATATGGTCAATCCAGGTTGCATCAGAGCCCCTGAACGGATTTTGTAAGAATTTCTCTCTCTTACACTGTCTTTGTTTTATGGGGTTTTTTTTTAAAGTAATCTATTTTTATAATGGGGTTTAGCTGCTTTTCCCTGCTGTGTTTATGCCACTTTACACCCTCTTGATTCACTTCCAGAGAGATATCAGTACATATCAATACATATTAATACATCAATACATAGGTTTTAAGACTCTTCCTAGTCAGATATATTCTTGGGCGGTGAAGAGGGGGTGTTGAGTCCAGTTCACTGAGCAGGGAGTAGGTCTTGTCTATTACATATTTGGCTTGTGGAACGGTATGTGAGCTAATTTCAAACCCTTGTTTTATGCATCACCCCGCCTCACCTTTCCCGTTAAGCAGCCATAGTGTGTTTTCTAAATGTGTGACTCTGTTCTGTTTTGGAATTCAGTTCAGGTGTAGCGATGTTGACATTCCCTCTATAAGTGATATCTTAAGATAAGTGTCCATTTCTGTGTGACTTACTTCACTTAGAGTCATCGTCCCTAAATCCACTCATCATGCTGCTACTAGCCTTATGACACTGATTTCATGGCTGAGTGATATTCCATTGTGCATAAGTACCACAACTTCTTTATCCATTTTTCTCTTTCCTGGGATATTTAAGGTGTACCGAAGTGGAGGTTCTTGGAAACAGAGCAGCCCTAAACTTTGGGGTGCCTGTGTCGTGTTGATTTTTAGGTTTCCCGATTTCTACGCCCATGAATGGAAGTGCCCTATGCTCTCTCAGCTGTGTCTATTCCATGTTTCAGGACGCAGCGTACACTTCTCCAGAGTGGCTGTTGGCAATTTGCATCCCGCCGATCAGCGTAGCAAGGCTCCCGTGTCTCCATGGCCTATCCTGCATTTCTGGTTTTTACACTTTTTTCAGCATGGCCCTTTTGACCTCTGGCAAGCGAGACTTCTTTGTAGCGCCGATTTGCCTTTCCGGCTTGCTTGGTTGGCCAAAAAGGGCGTATGCGTTTTTTCCTGAATATAGTCAGGAAAAAACGCATACGCCCTTTTTGGCCAAGGGCATCATTGTCAACGCTTTGCCGCTTTTCATGTGCTTTCAAGGCGAGTCGAATCTAACTCCTGAAATCTGTTTCCTGCAATTCTGCCTTGCTTTCAAATCCTCTTCGTTGCCTTCCCTCAATATATTTGTGGACGAGAGTCATCATTTCTAACTCTGCAGGTTTGTGAATTGCAGTGCCCCTGAGCTCCATTTGTCAACTCGCTTTTTTGGGAGCTGGCCGCAAAAGCGCAGGATTGCCTCAGGCCCTATTCTGGTTCCGGGGGGCAGGCTGAGCCTGTGGTTCATTCTTCTTCCTGATGGGAAAATAGAGTGACCTGTGCCTGTCCCAACAGCTAGAGCTAGTCTCTCATTGGTTCTCCCGCTTCCCGTTCATCCTCAGGACAAATTGCGACCTGTACGAAACAGGAGGTCAACGGTGCTGATTCTCCAAGTAGGGAGATTGTTAGTGAAGCGGCTGGAATGGCGAACCCGAGTACAAGGAGAGGAGAAATGAGGTGTGTTTTAGAAACCTTTCCCGATCACACGGTGTACCATCTTCTGGGTGTCCCATGCATGTTTTCGATGTAGGAAGATGCCCTTGAACTTGGAGATTTGGGACCCATGGCATGGGTACCACGCAGTACTACTTTAAAGGGTCTGCGTTTGCTCACCCAACCTCACCGATCCTCTCAGCCCCAAGAGTGTCCAGCCTTATGTCTCATCCAGCTGTGGGTCTAGATATGGTCAATCCAGGTTGCATCAGAGCCCCTGAACGGATTTTGTAAGAATTTCTCTCTCTTTCACTGTCTTTTTTTTATGGGTTTCTTTTAAAGTAACCTATTTTTATAATGGGGTTTAGGTGCTTTTCCCTGCTGTGTTTATGCCGCTTTACACCCTCTTGATTCACTTCCAGAGAGATATCTATACATAGGTTTTAAGACTCTTACTAGTCAGATATATTCTTGGGCGGTGAATAGGTGGTGTTGAGTCCAGTTCACTGAGCAGGGAGTAGGTCTTGTCTATTACATATTTGGCTTGTGGAACGGTATGTGAGCTAATTTCAAACCCTTGTTTTATGCATCACCCCGCCTCACCTTTCCCGTTAAGCAGCCATAGTGTGTTTTCTAAATGTGTGACTCTGTTCTGTTTTGGAATTCAGTTCAGGTGTAGCGATGTTGACATTCCCTCTATAAGTGATATCTTGGGATAAGTGTCCTTTTCTGTGTGACTTACTTCACTTAGAGTCATCGTCCCTAAATCCACTCATCATGCTGCTACTAGCCTTATGACACTGATTTCATGGCTGAGTGATATTCCATTGTGCATAAGTACCACAACTTCTTTATCCATTTTTCTCTTTCCTGGGATATTTCAGGTGTACCGAAGTGGAGGTTCTTGGAAACAGAGCAGCCCTAAACTTTGGGGTGCCTGTGTCGTGTTGATTTTTAGGTTTCCCGATTTCTACGCCCATGAGTGGAAGTGCCCTATGCTCTCTCAGCTGTGTCTATTCCATGTTTCAGGACGCAGCGTACACTTCTCCAGAGTGGCTGTTGGCAATTTCCATCCCGCCCATCAGCGTAGCAAGGCTCCCGTGTCTCCATGGCCTGTCCTGCATTTCTGGTTTTTACACATTTTTCAGCATGGCCCTTTTGACCGCTGGCAAGCGAGACTTCTTTGTAGCGCCGATTTGCCTTTCCGGCTTGCTTGGTTGGCCAAAAAGGGCGTATGCGTTTTTTCCTGAATATATTCAGGAAAAAACGCATACGCCCTTTTTGGCCAAGGGCATCATTGTCAACGCTTTGCCGCTTTTCATGTGCTTTCAAGGCGAGTCGAATCGACCTCCTGAAATCTGTTTCCTGCAATTCTGCCTTGCTTTCAAATCCTCTTCGTTGCCTTCCCTCAATATATTTGTGGACGAGAGTCATCATTTCTAACTCTGCAGGTTTGTGAATTGCAGTGCCCCTGAGCTCCATTTGTCAACTCGCTTTTTTGGGAGCTGGCCGCAAAAGCGCAGGATTGCTTCAGGCCCTATTCTGGTTCCGGGGGGCAGGCTGAGCCTGTGGTTCATTATTCTTCCTGATGGGAAAATAGAGTGACCTGTGCCTGTCCCAACACCTAGAGCTAGTCTCTCATTGGTTCCCCCTCTTCCCGTTCATCCTCAGGACAAATTGCGACCTGTACGAAACAGGAGGTCAACGGTGCTGATTCTCCAAGTAGGGAGATTGTTAGTGAAGCGGCTGGAATGGCGAACCCGAGCACAAGGAGAGGAGAAATGAGGTGCGTTTTAGAAACCTTTCCCGATCACACGGTGTACCATCTTCTGGGTTTCCCAGGCATGTTTTCGATGTAGGAAGATGCCCTTGAACCTGGAGATTTGGGACCCATGGCATGGGTACCACGCAGTATTACTTTAAAGGGTCTGCGTTTGCTCACCCAACCTCACCAATCCTCTCAGCCCCAAGAGTGTCCAGCCTTATGTCTCATCCAGCTGTGGGTCTAGATATGGTCAATCCAGGTTGCATCAGAGCCCCTGAACGGATTTTGTAAGAATTTCTCTCTCTTACACTGTCTTTGTTTTATGCGGTATTTTTTTAAGTAATCTATTTTTATAATTGGGTTTAGCTGCTTTTCCCTGCTGTGTTTATGCCGCTTTACACCCTCTTGATTCACTTCCAGAGAGATATCAATACATAGGTTTAAAGACTCTTACTAGTCAGATATATTCTTGGGCGGTGAATAGGGGGTGTTGAGTCCAGTTCACTGAGCAGGGAGTAGGTCTTGTCTATTACATATTTGGCTTGTGGAACGGCATCTGAGCTAATTTCAAACCCTTGTTTTATGCATCACCCCGCCTCACCTTTCCCGTTAAGCAGCCATAGTGTGTTTTCTAAATGTGTGACTCTGTTCTGTTTTGGAATTCAGTTCAGGTGTAGCGATGTTGACATTCCCTCTATAAGTGATATCTGAGGATAAGTGTCCTTTTCTGTGTGACTTACTTCACTTAGACTCATCGTCCCTAAATCCACTCATCATGCTGCTACTAGCCTTATGACACTGATTTCATGGCTGAGTGATATTCCATTGTGCATAAGTACCACAACTTCTTTATCCATTTTTCTCTTTCCTGGGATATTTAAGGTGTACCGAAGTGGAGGTTCTTGGAAACAGAGCAGCCCTAAACTTTGGGGTGCCTGTGTCGTGTTGATTTTTAGGTTTCCCGATTTCTACGCCCATGAATGGAAGTGCCCTATGCTCTCTCAGCTGTGTCTATTCCATGTTTCAGGACGCAGCGTACACTTCTCCAGAGTGGCTGTTGGCAATTTGCATCCCGCCGATCAGCGTAGCAAGGCTCCCGTGTCTCCATGGCCTATCCTGCATTTCTGGTTTTTACACTTTTTTCAGCATGGCCCTTTTGAGCTCTGGCAAGCGAGACTTCTTTGTAGCGCCGATTTGCCTTTCCGGCTTGCTTGGTTGGCCAAAAAGGGCGTATGCGTTTTTTCCTGAATATAGTCAGGAAAAAACGCATACGCCCTTTTTGGCCAAGGGCATGATTGTCAACGCTTTGCCGCTTTTCATGTGCTTTCAAGGCGAGTCGAATCTACCTCCTGAAATCTGTTTCCTGCAATTCTGCCTTGCTTTCAAATCCTCTTCGTTGCCTTCCCTCAATATATTTGTGGACGAGAGTCATCATTTCTAACTCTGCAGGTTTGTGAATTGCAGTGCCCCTGAGCTCCATTTGTCAACTCGCTTTTTTGGGAGCTGGCCGCAAAAGCGCAGGATTGCCTCAGGCCCTATTCTGGTTCCGGGGGGCAGGCTGAGCCTGTGGTTCATTCTTCTTCCTGATGGGAAAATAGAGTGACCTGTGCCTGTCCCAACAGCTAGAGCTAGTCTCTCATTGGTTCTCCCGCTTCCCGTTCATCCTCAGGACAAATTGCGACCTGTACGAAACAGGAGGTCAACGGTGCTGATTCTCCAAGTAGGGAGATTGTTAGTGAAGCGGCTGGAATGGCGAACCCGAGTACAAGGAGAGGAGAAATGAGGTTTGTTTTAGAAACCTTTCCCGATCACACGGTGTACCATCTTCTGGGTGTCCCATGCATGTTTTCGATGTAGGAAGATGCCCTTGAACTTGGAGATTTGGGACCCATGGCATGGGTACCACGCAGTACTACTTTAAAGGGTCTGCGTTTGCTCACCCAACCTCACCGATCCTCTCAGCCCCAAGAGTGTCCAGCCTTATGTCTCATCCAGCTGTGGGTCTAGATATGGTCAATCCAGGTTGCATCAGAGCCCCTGAACGGATTTTGTAAGAATTTCTCTCTCTTTCACTGTCTTTTTTTTATGGGTTTCTTTTAAAGTAACCTATTTTTATAATGGGGTTTAGGTGCTTTTCCCTGCTGTGTTTATGCCGCTTTACACCCTCTTGATTCACTTCCAGAGAGATATCAATACATAGGTTTAAAGACTCTTACTAGTCAGATATATTCTTGGGCGGTGAATAGGGGGTGTTGAGTCCAGTTCACTGAGCAGGGAGTAGGTCTTGTCTAATACATATTTGGCTTGTGGAACGGTATGTGAGCTAATTTCAAACCCTTGTTTTATGCATCACCCCGCCTCACCTTTCCCGTTAAGCAGCCATAGTGTGTTTTCTAAATGTGTGACTCTGTTCTGTTTTGGAATTCAGTTCAGGTGTAGCGATGTTGACATTCCCTCTATAAGTGATATCTTAGGATAAGTGTCCTTTTCTGTGTGACTTACTTCACTTAGACTCATCGTCCCTAAATCCACTCATCATGCTGCTACTAGCCTTATGACACTGATTTCATGGCTGAGTGATATTCCATTGTGCATAAGTACCACAACTTCTTTATCCATTTTGCTCTTTCCTGGGATATTTAAGGTGTACCGAAGTGGAGGTTCTTGGAAACAGAGCAGCCCTAAACTTTGGGGTGCCTGTGTCGTGTTGATTTTTAGGTTTCCCGATTTCTACGCCCATGAGTGGAAGTGCCCTATGCTCTCTCAGCTGTGTCTATTCCATGTTTCAGGACGCAGCGTACACTTCTCCAGAGTGGCTGTTGGCAATTTCCATCCCGCCCATCAGCGTAGCAAGGCTCCCGTGTCTCCATGGCCTGTCCTGCATTTCTGGTTTTTACACTTTTTTCAGCATGGCCCTTTTGACCGCTGGCAAGCGAGACTTCTTTGTAGCGCCGATTTGCCTTTCCGGCTTGCTTGGTTGGCCAAAAAGGGCGTATGCGTTTTTTCCTGAATATATTCAGGAAAAAACGCATACGCCCTTTTTGGCCAAGGGCATCATTGTCAACGCTTTGCCACTTTTCATGTGCTTTCAAGGCGAGTCGAATCGACCTCCTGAAATCTGTTTCCTGCAATTCTGCCTTGCTTTCAAATCCTCTTCGTTGCCTTCCCTCAATATATTTGTGGACGAGAGTCATCATTTCGAACTCTGCAGGTTTGTGAATTGCAGTGTCCCTGAGCTCCATTTGTCAACTCGCTTTTTTGGGAGCTGGCCGCAAAAGCGCAGGATTGCTTCAGGCCCTATTCTGGTTCCGGGGGGCAGGCTGAGCCTGTGGTTCATTCTTCTTCCTGATGGGAAAATAGAGTGACCTGTGCCTGTCCCAACACCTAGAGCTAGTCTCTCATTGGTTCCCCCTCTTCCCGTTCATCCTCAGGACAAATTGCGACCTGTACGAAACAGGAGGTCAACAGTGCTGATTCTCCAAGTAGGGAGATTGTTAGTGAAGCGGCTGGAATGGCGAACCCGAGCACAAGGAGAGGAGAAATGAGGTGCGTTTTAGAAACCTTTCCCGATCACACGGTGTACCATCTTCTGGGTTTCCCAGGCATGTTTTCGATGTAGGAAGATGCCCTTGAACCTGGAGATTTGGGACCCATGGCATGGGTACCACGCAGTATTACTTTAAAGGGTCTGCGTTTGCTCACCCAACCTCACCAATCCTCTCAGCCCCAAGAGTGTCCAGCCTTATGTCTCATCCAGCTGTGGGTCTAGATATGGTCAATCCAGGTTGCATCAGAGCCCCTGAACGGATTTTGTAAGAATGTCTCTCTCTTTCACTGTCTTTGTTTTCTGGGGGTTTTTTTTTTAAGTAATCTATTTGTATAATGGGGTTTAGCTGCTTTTCCCTGCTGTGTTTATGCCGCTTTACACCCTCTTGATTCACTTCCAGAGAGATATCAATACATAGGTTTTAAGACTCTTCCTAGTCAGATATATTCTTGGGCGGTGAATAGGGGGTGTTGAGTCCAGTTCACTGAGCAGGGAGTAGGTCTTGTCTATTACATATTTGGCTTGTGGAACGGTATCTGAGCTAATTTCAAACCCTTGTTTTATGCATCGCCCCGCCTCACCTTTCCCGTTAAGCAGCCATAGTGTGTTTTGTAAATGTGTGACTCTGTTCTGCTTTGGAATTCAGTTCAGGTGTAGCGATGTTGACATTCCCTCTATCAGTGATATCTTAGGATAAGCGTCCTTTTCTGTGTGACTTACTTCACTTAGAGTCATCGTCCCTAAATCCACTCATCATGCTGCTACTAGCCTTATGACACTGATTTCATGGCTGAGTGATATTCCATTGTGCATAAGTACCACAACTTCTTTATCCATTTTTCTCTTTCCTGGGATATTTAAGGTGTACCGAAGTGGAGGTTCTTGGAAACAGAGCAGCCCTAAACTTTGGGGTGCCTGTGTCGTGTTGATTTTTAGGTTTCCCGATTTCTACGCCCATGAGTGGAAGTGCCCTATGCTCTCTCAGCTGTGTCTATTCCATGTTTCAGGACGCAGCGTACACTTCTCCAGAGTGGCTGTTGGCAATTTGCATCCCGCCGATCAGCGTAGCAAGGCTCCCGTGTCTCCATGGCCTATCCTGCATTTCTGGTTTTTACACTTTTTTCAGCATGGCCCTTTTGACCTCTGGCAAGCGAGACTTCTTTGTAGCGCCGATTTGCCTTTCCGGCTTGCTTGGTTGGCCAAAAAGGGCGTATGCGTTTTTTCCTGAATATAGTCAGGAAAAAACGCATACGCCCTTTTTGGCCAAGGGCATCATTGTCAACGCTTTGCCGCTTTTCATGTGCTTTCAAGGCGAGTCGAATCGACCTCCTGAAATCTGTTTCCTGCAATTCTGCCTTGCTTTCAAATCCTCTTCGTTGCCTTCCCTCAATATATTTGTGGACGAGAGTCATCATTTCTAACTCTGCAGGTTTGTGAATTGCAGTGCCCCTGAGCTCCATTTGTCAACTCGCTTTTTTGGGAGCTGGCCGCAAAAGCGCAGGATTGCCTCAGGCCCTATTCTGGTTCCGGGGGGCAGGCTGAGCCTGTGGTTCATTCTTCTTCCTGATGGGAAAATAGAGTGACCTGTGCCTGTCCCAACAGCTAGAGCTAGTCTCTCATTGGTTCTCCCGCTTCCCGTTCATCCTCAGGACAAATTGCGACCTGTACGAAACAGGAGGTCAACGGTGCTGATTCTCCAAGTAGGGAGATTGTTAGTGAAGCGGCTGGAATGGCGAACCCGAGTACAAGGAGAGGAGAAATGAGGTGTGTTTTAGAAACCTTTCCCGATCACACGGTGTACCATCTTCTGGGTGTCCCATGCATGTTTTCGATGTAGGAAGATGCCCTTGAACTTGGAGATTTGGGACCCATGGCATGGGTACCACGCAGTACTACTTTAAAGGGTCTGCGTTTGCTCACCCAACCTCACCGATCCTCTCAGCCCCAAGAGTGTCCAGCCTTATGTCTCATCCAGCTGTGGGTCTAGATATGGTCAATCCAGGTTGCATCAGAGCCCCTGAACGGATTTTGTAAGAATTTCTCTCTCTTTCACTGTCTTTTTTTTATGGGTTTCTTTTAAAGTAACCTATTTTTATAATGGGGTTTAGGTGCTTTTCCCTGCTGTGTTTATGCCGCTTTACACCCTCTTGATTCACTTCCAGAGAGATATCTATACATAGGTTTTAAGACTCTTACTAGTCAGATATATTCTTGGGCGGTGAATAGGTGGTGTTGAGTCCAGTTCACTGAGCAGGGAGTAGGTCTTGTCTATTACATATTTGGCTTGTGGAACGGTATGTGAGCTAATTTCAAACCCTTGTTTTATGCATCACCCCGCCTCACCTTTCCCGTTAAGCAGCCATAGTGTGTTTTCTAAATGTGTGACTCTGTTCTGTTTTGGAATTCAGTTCAGGTGTAGCGATGTTGACATTCCCTCTATAAGTGATATCTTGGGATAAGTGTCCTTTTCTGTGTGACTTACTTCACTTAGAGTCATCGTCCCTAAATCCACTCATCATGCTGCTACTAGCCTTATGACACTGATTTCATGGCTGAGTGATATTCCATTGTGCATAAGTACCACAACTTCTTTATCCATTTTTCTCTTTCCTGGGATATTTCAGGTGTACCGAAGTGGAGGTTCTTGGAAACAGAGCAGCCCTAAACTTTGGGGTGCCTGTGTCGTGTTGATTTTTAGGTTTCCCGATTTCTACGCCCATGAGTGGAAGTGCCCTATGCTCTCTCAGCTGTGTCTATTCCATGTTTCAGGACGCAGCGTACACTTCTCCAGAGTGGCTGTTGGCAATTTCCATCCCGCCCATCAGCGTAGCAAGGCTCCCGTGTCTCCATGGCCTGTCCTGCATTTCTGGTTTTTACACATTTTTCAGCATGGCCCTTTTGACCGCTGGCAAGCGAGACTTCTTTGTAGCGCCGATTTGCCTTTCCGGCTTGCTTGGTTGGCCAAAAAGGGCGTATGCGTTTTTTCCTGAATATATTCAGGAAAAAACGCATACGCCCTTTTTGGCCAAGGGCATCATTGTCAACGCTTTGCCGCTTTTCATGTGCTTTCAAGGCGAGTCGAATCGACCTCCTGAAATCTGTTTCCTGCAATTCTGCCTTGCTTTCAAATCCTCTTCGTTGCCTTCCCTCAATATATTTGTGGACGAGAGTCATCATTTCGAACTCTGCAGGTTTGTGAATTGCAGTGCCCCTGAGCTCCATTTGTCAACTCGCTTTTTTGGGAGCTGGCCGCAAAAGCGCAGGATTGCTTCAGGCCCTATTCTGGTTCCGGGGGGCAGGCTGAGCCTGTGGTTCATTATTCTTCCTGATGGGAAAATAGAGTGACCTGTGCCTGTCCCAACACCTAGAGCTAGTCTCTCATTGGTTCCCCCTCTTCCCGTTCATCCTCAGGACAAATTGCGACCTGTACGAAACAGGAGGTCAACGGTGCTGATTCTCCAAGTAGGGAGATTGTTAGTGAAGCGGCTGGAATGGCGAACCCGAGCACAAGGAGAGGAGAAATGAGGTGCGTTTTAGAAACCTTTCCCGATCACACGGTGTACCATCTTCTGGGTTTCCCAGGCATGTTTTCGATGTAGGAAGATGCCCTTGAACCTGGAGATTTGGGACCCATGGCATGGGTACCACGCAGTATTACTTTAAAGGGTCTGCGTTTGCTCACCCAACCTCACCAATCCTCTCAGCCCCAAGAGTGTCCAGCCTTATGTCTCATCCAGCTGTGGGTCTAGATATGGTCAATCCAGGTTGCATCAGAGCCCCTGAACGGATTTTGTAAGAATTTCTCTCTCTTACACTGTCTTTGTTTTATGCGGTATTTTTTTAAGTAATCTATTTTTATAATTGGGTTTAGCTGCTTTTCCCTGCTGTGTTTATGCCGCTTTACACCCTCTTGATTCACTTCCAGAGAGATATCAATACATAGGTTTAAAGACTCTTACTAGTCAGATATATTCTTGGGCGGTGAATAGGGGGTGTTGAGTCCAGTTCACTGAGCAGGGAGTAGGTCTTGTCTATTACATATTTGGCTTGTGGAACGGCATCTGAGCTAATTTCAAACCCTTGTTTTATGCATCACCCCGCCTCACCTTTCCCGTTAAGCAGCCATAGTGTGTTTTCTAAATGTGTGACTCTGTTCTGTTTTGGAATTCAGTTCAGGTGTAGCGATGTTGACATTCCCTCTATAAGTGATATCTGAGGATAAGTGTCCTTTTCTGTGTGACTTACTTCACTTAGACTCATCGTCCCTAAATCCACTCATCATGCTGCTACTAGCCTTATGACACTGATTTCATGGCTGAGTGATATTCCATTGTGCATAAGTACCACAACTTCTTTATCCATTTTTCTCTTTCCTGGGATATTTAAGGTGTACCGAAGTGGAGGTTCTTGGAAACAGAGCAGCCCTAAACTTTGGGGTGCCTGTGTCGTGTTGATTTTTAGGTTTCCCGATTTCTACGCCCATGAATGGAAGTGCCCTATGCTCTCTCAGCTGTGTCTATTCCATGTTTCAGGACGCAGCGTACACTTCTCCAGAGTGGCTGTTGGCAATTTGCATCCCGCCGATCAGCGTAGCAAGGCTCCCGTGTCTCCATGGCCTATCCTGCATTTCTGGTTTTTACACTTTTTTCAGCATGGCCCTTTTGAGCTCTGGCAAGCGAGACTTCTTTGTAGCGCCGATTTGCCTTTCCGGCTTGCTTGGTTGGCCAAAAAGGGCGTATGCGTTTTTTCCTGAATATAGTCAGGAAAAAACGCATACGCCCTTTTTGGCCAAGGGCATGATTGTCAACGCTTTGCCGCTTTTCATGTGCTTTCAAGGCGAGTCGAATCTACCTCCTGAAATCTGTTTCCTGCAATTCTGCCTTGCTTTCAAATCCTCTTCGTTGCCTTCCCTCAATATATTTGTGGACGAGAGTCATCATTTCTAACTCTGCAGGTTTGTGAATTGCAGTGCCCCTGAGCTCCATTTGTCAACTCGCTTTTTTGGGAGCTGGCCGCAAAAGCGCAGGATTGCCTCAGGCCCTATTCTGGTTCCGGGGGGCAGGCTGAGCCTGTGGTTCATTCTTCTTCCTGATGGGAAAATAGAGTGACCTGTGCCTGTCCCAACAGCTAGAGCTAGTCTCTCATTGGTTCTCCCGCTTCCCGTTCATCCTCAGGACAAATTGCGACCTGTACGAAACAGGAGGTCAACGGTGCTGATTCTCCAAGTAGGGAGATTGTTAGTGAAGCGGCTGGAATGGCGAACCCGAGTACAAGGAGAGGAGAAATGAGGTTTGTTTTAGAAACCTTTCCCGATCACACGGTGTACCATCTTCTGGGTGTCCCATGCATGTTTTCGATGTAGGAAGATGCCCTTGAACTTGGAGATTTGGGACCCATGGCATGGGTACCACGCAGTACTACTTTAAAGGGTCTGCGTTTGCTCACCCAACCTCACCGATCCTCTCAGCCCCAAGAGTGTCCAGCCTTATGTCTCATCCAGCTGTGGGTCTAGATATGGTCAATCCAGGTTGCATCAGAGCCCCTGAACGGATTTTGTAAGAATTTCTCTCTCTTTCACTGTCTTTTTTTTATGGGTTTCTTTTAAAGTAACCTATTTTTATAATGGGGTTTAGGTGCTTTTCCCTGCTGTGTTTATGCCGCTTTACACCCTCTTGATTCACTTCCAGAGAGATATCAATACATAGGTTTAAAGACTCTTACTAGTCAGATATATTCTTGGGCGGTGAATAGGGGGTGTTGAGTCCAGTTCACTGAGCAGGGAGTAGGTCTTGTCTAATACACATTTGGCTTGTGGAACGGTATGTGAGCTAATTTCAAACCCTTGTTTTATGCATCACCCCGCCTCACCTTTCCCGTTAAGCAGCCATAGTGTGTTTTCTAAATGTGTGACTCTGTTCTGTTTTGGAATTCAGTTCAGGTGTAGCGATGTTGACATTCCCTCTATAAGTGATATCTTAGGATAAGTGTCCTTTTCTGTGTGACTTACTTCACTTAGACTCATCGTCCCTAAATCCACTCATCATGCTGCTACTAGCCTTATGACACTGATTTCATGGCTGAGTGATATTCCATTGTGCATAAGTACCACAACTTCTTTATCCATTTTGCTCTTTCCTGGGATATTTAAGGTGTACCGAAGTGGAGGTTCTTGGAAACAGAGCAGCCCTAAACTTTGGGGTGCCTGTGTCGTGTTGATTTTTAGGTTTCCCGATTTCTACGCCCATGAGTGGAAGTGCCCTATGCTCTCTCAGCTGTGTCTATTCCATGTTTCAGGACGCAGCGTACACTTCTCCAGAGTGGCTGTTGGCAATTTCCATCCCGCCCATCAGCGTAGCAAGGCTCCCGTGTCTCCATGGCCTGTCCTGCATTTCTGGTTTTTACACTTTTTTCAGCATGGCCCTTTTGACCGCTGGCAAGCGAGACTTCTTTGTAGCGCCGATTTGCCTTTCCGGCTTGCTTGGTTGGCCAAAAAGGGCGTATGCGTTTTTTCCTGAATATATTCAGGAAAAAACGCATACGCCCTTTTTGGCCAAGGGCATCATTGTCAACGCTTTGCCACTTTTCATGTGCTTTCAAGGCGAGTCGAATCGACCTCCTGAAATCTGTTTCCTGCAATTCTGCCTTGCTTTCAAATCCTCTTCGTTGCCTTCCCTCAATATATTTGTGGACGAGAGTCATCATTTCGAACTCTGCAGGTTTGTGAATTGCAGTGTCCCTGAGCTCCATTTGTCAACTCGCTTTTTTGGGAGCTGGCCGCAAAAGCGCAGGATTGCTTCAGGCCCTATTCTGGTTCCGGGGGGCAGGCTGAGCCTGTGGTTCATTCTTCTTCCTGATGGGAAAATAGAGTGACCTGTGCCTGTCCCAACACCTAGAGCTAGTCTCTCATTGGTTCCCCCTCTTCCCGTTCATCCTCAGGACAAATTGCGACCTGTACGAAACAGGAGGTCAACAGTGCTGATTCTCCAAGTAGGGAGATTGTTAGTGAAGCGGCTGGAATGGCGAACCCGAGCACAAGGAGAGGAGAAATGAGGTGCGTTTTAGAAACCTTTCCCGATCACACGGTGTACCATCTTCTGGGTTTCCCAGGCATGTTTTCGATGTAGGAAGATGCCCTTGAACCTGGAGATTTGGGACCCATGGCATGGGTACCACGCAGTATTACTTTAAAGGGTCTGCGTTTGCTCACCCAACCTCACCAATCCTCTCAGCCCCAAGAGTGTCCAGCCTTATGTCTCATCCAGCTGTGGGTCTAGATATGGTCAATCCAGGTTGCATCAGAGCCCCTGAACGGATTTTGTAAGAATGTCTCTCTCTTTCACTGTCTTTGTTTTCTGGGGTTTTTTTTTTTAAGTAATCTATTTTTATAATGGGGTTTAGCTGCTTTTCCCTGCTGTGTTTATGCCGCTTTACACCCTCTTGATTCACTTCCAGAGAGATATCAATACATAGGTTTTAAGACTCTTCCTAGTCAGATATATTCTTGGGCGGTGAATAGGGGGTGTTGAGTCCAGTTCACTGAGCAGGGAGTAGGTCTTGTCTATTACATATTTGGCTTGTGGAACGGTATGTGAGCTAATTTCAAACCCTTGTTTTATGCATCGCCCCGCCTCACCTTTCCCGTTAAGCAGCCATAGTGTGTTTTGTAAATGTGTGACTCTGTTCTGCTTTGGAATTCAGTTCAGGTGTAGCGATGTTGACATTCCCTCTATCAGTGATATCTTAGGATAAGCGTCCTTTTCTGTGTGACTTACTTCACTTAGAGTCATCGTCCCTAAATCCACTCATCATGCTGCTACTAGCCTTATGACACTGATTTCATGGCTGAGTGATATTCCATTGTGCATAAGTACCACAACTTCTTTATCCATTTTTCTCTTTCCTGGGATATTTAAGGTGTACCGAAGTGGAGGTTCTTGGAAACAGAGCAGCCCTAAACTTTGGGGTGCCTGTGTCGTGTTGATTTTTAGGTTTCCCGATTTCTACGCCCATGAGTGGAAGTGCCCTATGCTCTCTCAGCTGTGTCTATTCCATGTTTCAGGACGCAGCGTACACTTCTCCAGAGTGGCTGTTGGCAATTTCCATCCCGCCCATCAGCGTAGCAAGGCTCCCGTGTCTCCATGGCCTGTCCTGCATTTCTGGTTTTTACACTTTTTTCAGCATGGCCCTTTTGACCGCTGGCAAGCGAGACTTCTTTGTAGCGCCGATTTGCCTTTCCGGCTTGCTTGGTTGGCCAAAAAGGGCGTATGCGTTTTTTCCTGAATATATTCAGGAAAAAACGCATACGCCCTTTTTGGCCAAGGGCATCATTGTCAACGCTTTGCCGCTTTTCATGTGCTTTCAAGGCGAGTCGAATCGACCTCCTGAAATCTGTTTCCTGCAATTCTGCCTTGCTTTCAAATCCTCTTCGTTGCCTTCCCTCAATATATTTGTGGACGAGAGTCATCATTTCTAACTCTGCAGGTTTGTGAATTGCAGTGCCCCTGAGCTCCATTTGTCAACTCGCTTTTTTGGGAGCTGGCCGCAAAAGCGCACGATTGCTTCAGGCCCTATTCTGGTTCCGGGGGGCAGGCTGAGCCTGTGGTTCATTCTTCTTCCTGATGGGAAAATAGAGTGACCTGTGCCTGTCCCAACACCTAGAGCTAGTCTCTCATTGGTTCCCCCTCTTCCCGTTCATCCTCAGGACAAATTGCGACCTGTACGAAACAGGAGGTCAACGGTGCTGATTCTCCAAGTAGGGAGATTGTTAGTGACGCGGCTGGAATGGCGAACCCGAGCACAAGGAGAGGAGAAATGAGGTGCGTTTTAGAAACCTTTCCCGATCACACGGTGTACCATCTTCTGGGTTTCCCAGGCATGTTTTCGATGTAGGAAGATGCCCTTGAACCTGGAGATTTGGGACCCATGGCGTGGGTACCACGCAGTATTACTTTAAAGGGTCTGCGTTTGCTCACCCAACCTCACCAATCCTCTCAGCCCCAAGAGTGTCCAGCCTTATGTCTCATCCAGCTGTGGGTCTAGATATGGTCAATCCAGGTTGCATCAGAGCCCCTGAACGGATTTTGTAAGAATTTCTCTCTCTTACACTGTCTTTGTTTTATGGGTTTTTGTTTTTAAGTAATCTATTTTTATAATGGGGTTTAGCTGCTTTTCCCTGCTGTGTTTATGCCGCTTTACACCCTCTTGATTCACTTCCAGAGAGATATCAATACATAGGTTTAAAGACTCTTACTAGTCAGATATATTCTTGGGCGGTGAATAGGGCGTGTTGAGTCCAGTTCACTGAGCAGGGAGTAGGTCTTGTCTATTACATATTTGGTTTGTGGAACGGCATCTGAGCTAATTTCAAACGCTTGTTTTATGCATCACCCCGTCTCACCTTTCCCGTTAAGCAGCCATAATGTGTTTTCTAAATGTGTGACTCTGTTCTGTTTTGGAATTCAGTTCAGGTGTAGCGATGTTGACATTCCCTCTATAAGTGATATCTTAAGATAAGTGTCCATTTCTGTGTGACTTACTTCACTTAGAGTCATCGTCCCTAAATCCACTCATCATGCTGCTACTAGCCTTATGACACTGATTTCATGGCTGAGTGATATTCCATTGTGCATAAGTACCACAACTTCTTTATCCATTTTTCTCTTTCCTGGGATATTTCAGGTGTACCGAAGTGGAGGTTCTTGGAAACAGAGCAGCACTAAACTTTGGGGTGCCTGTGTCGTGCTGATTTTTAGGTTTCCCGATTTCTACGCCCATGAGTGGAAGTGCCCTATGCTCTCTCAGCTGTGTCTATTCCATGTTTCAGGACGCAGCGTACACTTCTCCAGAGTGGCTGTTGGCAATTTCCATCCCGCCCATCAGCGTAGCAAGGCTCCCGTGTCTCCATGGCCTGTCCTGCATTTCTGGTTTTTACACTTTTTTCAGCATGGCCCTTTTGACCGCTGGCAAGCGAGACTTCTTTGTAGCGCCGATTTGCCTTTCCGGCTTGCTTGGTTGGCCAAAAAGGGCGTATGCGTTTTTTCCTGAATATATTCAGGAAAAAACGCATACGCCCTTTTTGGCCAAGGGCATCATTGTCAACGCTTTGCCGCTTTTCATGTGCTTTCAAGGCGAGTCGAATCTACCTCCTGAAATCTGTTTCCTGCAATTCTGCCTTGCTTTCAAATCCTCTTCGTTGCCTTCCCTCAATATATTTGTGGACGAGAGTCATCATTTCTAACTCTGCAGGTTTGTGAATTGCAGTGCCCCTGAGCTCCATTTGTCAACTCGCTTTTTTGGGAGCTGGCCGCAAAAGCGCAGGATTGCCTCAGGCCCTATTCTGGTTCCGGGGGGCAGGCTGAGCCTGTGGTTCATTCTTCTTCCTGATGGGAAAATAGAGTGACCTGTGCCTGTCCCAACACCTACAGCTAGTCTCTCATTGGTTCCCCCTCTTCCCGTTCATCCTCAGGACAAATTGCGACCTGTACGAAACAGGAGGTCAACGGTGCTGATTCTCCAAGTAGGGAGATTGTTAGTGAAGCGGCTGGAATGGCGAACCCGAGCACAAGGAGAGGAGAAATGAGGTGCGTTTTAGAAACCTTTCCCGATCACACGGTGTACCATCTTCTGGGTTTCCCAGGCATGTTTTCGATGTAGGAAGATGCCCTTGAACCTGGAGATTTGGGACCCATGGCATGGGTACCACGCAGTATTACTTTAAAGGGTCTGCGTTTGCTCACCCAACCTCACCAATCCTCTCAGCCCCAAGAGTGTCCAGCCTTATGTCTCATCCAGCTGTGGGTCTAGATATGGTCAATCCAGGTTGCATCAGAGCCCCTGAACGGATTTTGTAAGAATTTCTCTCTCTTACACTGTCTTTGTTTTATGGGTTTTTTTTTAAGTAATCTATTTTTATAATGGGGTTTAGCTCCTTTTCCCTGCTGTGTTTATGCCGCTTTACACCCTCTTGATTCACTTCCAGAGAGATATCAGTACATATCAATACATATCAATACATCAATACATAGGTTTTAAGACTCTTCCTAGTCAGATATATTCTTGGGCGGTGAATAGGGGGTGTTGAGTCCAGTTCACTGAGCAGGGAGTAGGTCTTGTCTATTACATATTTGGCTTGTGGAACGGCATCTGAGCTAATTTCAAACGCTTGTTTTATGCATCACCCCGTCCCACCTTTCCCGTTAAGCAGCCATAGTGTGTTTTCTAAATGTGTGACTCTGTTCTGTTTTGGAATTCAGTTCAGGTGTAGCGATGTTGACATTCCCTCTATAAGTGATATCTTAAGATAAGTGTCCATTTCTGTGTGACTTACTTCACTTAGAGTCATCGTCCCTAAATCCACTCATCATGCTGCTACTAGCCTTATGACACTGATTTCATGGCTGAGTGATATTCCATTGTGCATAAGTACCACAACTTCTTTATCCATTTTTCTCTTTCCTGGGATATTTAAGGTGTACCGAAGTGGAGGTTCTTGGAAACAGAGCAGCACTAAACTTTGGGGTGCCTGTGTCGTGCTGATTTTTAGGTTTCCCGATTTCTACGCCCATGAGTGGAAGTGCCCTATGCTCTCTCAGCTGTGTCTATTCCATGTTTCAGGACGCAGCGTACACTTCTCCAGAGTGGCTGTTGGCAATTTCCATCCCGCCCATCAGCGTAGCAAGGCTCCCGTGTCTCCATGGCCTGTCCTGCATTTCTGGTTTTTACACTTTTTTCAGCATGGCCCTTTTGACCGCTGGCAAGCGAGACTTCTTTGTAGCGCCGATTTGCCTTTCCGGCTTGCTTGGTTGGCCAAAAAGGGCGTATGCGTTTTTTCCTGAATATATTCAGGAAAAAACGCATACGCCCTTTTTGGCCAAGGGCATCATTGTCAACGCTTTGCCGCTTTTCATGTGCTTTCAAGGCGAGTCGAATCGACCTCCTGAAATCTGTTTCCTGCAATTCTGCCTTGCTTTCAAATCCTCTTCGTTGCCTTCCCTCAATATATTTGTGGACGAGAGTCATCATTTCTAACTCTGCAGGTTTGTGAATTGCAGTGCCCCTGAGCTCCATTTGTCAACTCGCTTTTTTGGGAGCTGGCCGCAAAAGCGCAGGATTGCTTCAGGCCCTATTCTGGTTCCGGGGGGCAGGCTGAGCCTGTGGTTCATTCTTCTTCCTGATGGGAAAATAGAGTGACCTGTGCCTGTCCCAACACCTAGAGCTAGTCTCTCATTGGTTCCCCCTCTTCCCGTTCATCCTCAGGACAAATTGCGACCTGTACGAAACAGGAGGTCAACGGTGCTGATTCTCCAAGTAGGGAGATTGTTAGTGACGCGGCTGGAATGGCGAACCCGAGCACAAGGAGAGGAGAAATGAGGTGCGTTTTAGAAACCTTTCCCGATCACACGGTGTACCATCTTCTGGGTTTCCCAGGCATGTTTTCGATGTAGGAAGATGCCCTTGAACCTGGAGATTTGGGACCCATGGCGTGGGTACCACGCAGTATTACTTTAAAGGGTCTGCGTTTGCTCACCCAACCTCACCAATCCTCTCAGCCCCAAGAGTGTCCAGCCTTATGTCTCATCCAGCTGTGGGTCTAGATATGGTCAATCCAGGTTGCATCAGAGCCCCTGAACGGATTTTGTAAGAATTTCTCTCTCTTACACTGTCTTTGTTTTATGGGTTTTTGTTTTTAAGTAATCTATTTTTATAATGGGGTTTAGCTGCTTTTCCCTGCTGTGTTTATGCCGCTTTACACCCTCTTGATTCACTTCCAGAGAGATATCAGTACATATCAATACATATCAATACATCAATACATAGGTTTTAAGACTCTTCCTAGTCAGATATATTCTTGGGCGGTGAATAGGGGGTGTTGAGTCCAGTTCACTGAGCAGGGAGTAGGTCTTCTCTATTACATATTTGGCTTGTGGAACGGCATCTGAGCTAATTTCAAACCCTTGTTTTATGCATCACCCCGCCTCACCTTTCCCGTTAAGCAGCCATAGTGTGTTTTCTAAATGTGTGACTCTGTTCTGTTTTGGAATTCAGTTCAGGTGTAGCGATGTTGACATTCCCTCTATAAGTGATATCTTAGGATAAGTGTCCTTTTCTGTGTGACTTACTTCACTTAGACTCATCGTCCCTAAATCCACTCATCATGCTGCTACTAGCCTTATGACACTGATTTCATGGCTGAGTGATATTCCATTGTGCATAAGTACCACAACTTCTTTATCCATTTTGCTCTTTCCTGGGATATTTAAGGTGTACCGAAGTGGAAGTTCTTGGAAACAGAGCAGCCCTAAACTTTGGGGTGCCTGTGTCGTGTTGATTTTTAGGTTTCCCGATTTCTACGCCCATGAGTGGAAGTGCCCTATGCTCTCTCAGCTGTGTCTATTCCATGTTTCAGGACGCAGCGTACACTTCTCCAGAGTGGCTGTTGGCAATTTCCATCCCGCCGATCAGCGTAGCAAGGCTCCCGTGTCTCCATGGCCTGTCCTGCATTTCTGGTTTTTACACTTTTTTCAGCATGGCCCTTTTGACCGCTGGCAAGCGAGACTTCTTTGTAGCGCCGATTTGCCTTTCCGGCTTGCTTGGTTGGCCAAAATGGGCGTATGCGTTTTTTCCTGAATATATTCAGGAAAAAACGCATACGCCCTTTTTGGCCAAGGGCATCATTGTCAACGCTTTGCCGCTTTTCATGTGCTTTCAAGGCGAGTCGAATCTACCTCCTGAAATCTGTTTCCTGCAATTCTGCCTTGCTTTCAAATCCTCTTCGTTGCCTTCCCTCAATATATTTGTGGACGAGAGTCATCATTTCGAACTCTGCAGGTTTGTGAATTGCAGTGCCCCTGAGCTCCATTTGTCAACTCGCTTTTTTGGGAGCTGGCCGCAAAAGCGCAGGATTGCTTCAGGCCCTATTCTGGTTCCGGGGGGCAGGCTGAGCCTGTGGTTCATTCTTCTTCCTGATGGGAAAATAGAGTGACCTGTGCCTGTCCCAACACCTAGAGCTAGTCTCTCATTGGTTCCCCCTCTTCCCGTTCATCCTCAGGACAAATTGTGACCTGTACGAAACAGGAGGTCAACGGTGCTGATTCTCCAAGTAGGGAGATTGTTAGTGAAGCGGCTGGAATGGCGAACCCGAGCACAAGGAGAGGAGAAATGAGGTGCGTTTTAGAAACCTTTCCCGATCACACGGTGTACCATCTTCTGGGTTTCCCAGGCATGTTTTCGATGTAGGAAGATGCCCTTGAACCTGGAGATTTGGGACCCATAGCATGGGTACCACGCAGTATTACTTTAAAGGGTCTGCGTTTGCTCACCGAACCTCACCAATCCTCTCAGCCCCAAGAGTGTCCAGCCTTATGTCTCATCCAGCTGTGGGTCTAGATATGGTCAATCCAGGTTGCATCAGAGCCCCTGAACGGATTTTGTAAGAATTTCTCTCTCTTTCACTGTCTTTGTTTTATGCGGTATTTTTTTAAGTAATCTATTTTTATAATTGGGTTTAGCTGCTTTTCCCTGCTGTGTTTATGCCGCTTTACACCCTCTTGATTCACTTCCAGAGAGATATCAATACATAGGTTTAAAGACTCTTACTAGTCAGATATATTCTTGGGCGGTGAATAGGGCGTGTTGAGTCCAGTTCACTGAGCAGGGAGTAGGTCTTGTCTATTACATATTTGGCTTGTGGAACGGCATCTGAGCTAATTTCAAACGCTTGTTTTATGCATCACCCCGTCTCACCTTTCCCGTTAAGCAGCCATAATGTGTTTTCTAAATGTGTGACTCTGTTCTGTTTTGGAATTCAGTTCAGGTGTAGCGATGTTGACATTCCCTCTATAAGTGATATCTTAAGATAAGTGTCCATTTCTGTGTGACTTACTTCACTTAGAGTCATCGTCCCTAAATCCACTCATCATGCTGCTACTAGCCTTATGACACTGATTTCATGGCTGAGTGATATTCCATTGTGCATAAGTACCACAACTTCTTTATCCATTTTTCTCTTTCCTGGGATATTTAAGGTGTACCGAAGTGGAGGTTCTTGGAAACAGAGCAGCACTAAACTTTGGGGTGCCTGTGTCGTGCTGATTTTTAGGTTTCCCGATTTCTACGCCCATGAGTGGAAGTGCCCTATGCTCTCTCAGCTGTGTCTATTCCATGTTTCAGGACGCAGCGTACACTTCTCCAGAGTGGCTGTTGGCAATTTCCATCCCGCCCATCAGCGTAGCAAGGCTCCCGTGTCTCCATGGCCTGTCCTGCATTTCTGGTTTTTACACTTTTTTCAGCATGGCCCTTTTGACCGCTGGCAAGCGAGACTTCTTTGTAGCGCCGATTTGCCTTTCCGGCTTGCTTGGTTGGCCAAAAAGGGCGTATGCGTTTTTTCCTGAATATATTCAGGAAAAAACGCATACGCCCTTTTTGGCCAAGGGCATCATTGTCAACGCTTTGCCGCTTTTCATGTGCTTTCAAGGCGAGTCGAATCGACCTCCTGAAATCTGTTTCCTGCAATTCTGCCTTGCTTTCAAATCCTCTTCGTTGCCTTCCCTCAATATATTTGTGGACGAGAGTCATCATTTCGAACTCTGCAGGTTTGTGAATTGCAGTGCCCCTGAGCTCCATTTGTCAACTCGCTTTTTTGGGAGCTGGCCGCAAAAGCGCAGGATTGCCTCAGGTCCTATTCTGGTTCCGGGGGGCAGGCTGAGCCTGTGGTTCATTCTTCTTCCTGATGGGAAAATAGAGTGACCTGTGCCTGTCCCAACACCTACAGCTAGTCTCTCATTGGTTCCCCCTCTTCCCGTTCATCCTCAGGACAAATTGCGACCTGTACGAAACAGGAGGTCAACGGTGCTGATTCTCCAAGTAGGGAGATTGTTAGTGAAGCGGCTGGAATGGCGAACCCGAGCACAAGGAGAGGAGAAATGAGGTGCGTTTTAGAAACCTTTCCCGATCACACGGTGTACCATCTTCTGGGTTTCCCAGGCATGTTTTCGATGTAGGAAGATGCCCTTGAACCTGGAGATTTGGGACCCATGGCATGGGTACCACGCAGTATTACTTTAAAGGGTCTGCGTTTGCTCACCCAACCTCACCAATCCTCTCAGCCCCAAGAGTGTCCAGCCTTATGTCTCATCCAGCTGTGGGTCTAGATATGGTCAATCCAGGTTGCATCAGAGCCCCTGAACGGATTTTGTAAGAATTTCTCTCTCTTACACTGTCTTTGTTTTATGGGTTTTTTTTTAAGTAATCTATTTTTATAATGGGGTTTAGCTCCTTTTCCCTGCTGTGTTTATGCCGCTTTACACCCTCTTGATTCACTTCCAGAGAGATATCAGTACATATCAATACATATCAATACATCAATACATAGGTTTTAAGACTCTTCCTAGTCAGATATATTCTTGGGCGGTGAAGAGGGGGTGTTGAGTCCAGTTCACTGAGCAGGGAGTAGGTCTTGTCTATTACATATTTGGCTTGTGGAACGGCATCTGAGCTAATTTCAAACGCTTGTTTTATGCATCACCCCGTCTCACCTTTCCCGTTAAGCAGCCATAGTGTGTTTTCTAAATGTGTGACTCTGTTCTGTTTTGGAATTCAGTTCAGGTGTAGCGATGTTGACATTCCCTCTATAAGTGATATCTTAAGATAAGTGTCCATTTCTGTGTGACTTACTTCACTTAGAGTCATCGTCCCTAAATCCACTCATCATGCTGCTACTAGCCTTATGACACTGATTTCATGGCTGAGTGATATTCCATTGTGCATAAGTACCACAACTTCTTTATCCATTTTTCTCTTTCCTGGGATATTTAAGGTGTACCGAAGTGGAGGTTCTTGGAAACAGAGCAGCACTAAACTTTGGGGTGCCTGTGTCGTGCTGATTTTTAGGTTTCCCGATTTCTACGCCCATGAGTGGAAGTGCCCTATGCTCTCTCAGCTGTGTCTATTCCATGTTTCAGGACGCAGCGTACACTTCTCCAGAGTGGCTGTTGGCAATTTCCATCCCGCCCATCAGCGTAGCAAGGCTCCCGTGTCTCCATGGCCTGTCCTGCATTTCTGGTTTTTACACTTTTTTCAGCATGGCCCTTTTGACCGCTGGCAAGCGAGACTTCTTTGTAGCGCCGATTTGCCTTTCCGGCTTGCTTGGTTGGCCAAAAAGGGCGTATGCGTTTTTTCCTGAATATATTCAGGAAAAAACGCATACGCCCTTTTTGGCCAAGGGCATCATTGTCAACGCTTTGCCGCTTTTCATGTGCTTTCAAGGCGAGTCGAATCGACCTCCTGAAATCTGTTTCCTGCAATTCTGCCTTGCTTTCAAATCCTCTTCGTTGCCTTCCCTCAATATATTTGTGGACGAGAGTCATCATTTCTAACTCTGCAGGTTTGTGAATTGCAGTGCCCCTGAGCTCCATTTGTCAACTCGCTTTTTTGGGAGCTGGCCGCAAAAGCGCACGATTGCTTCAGGCCCTATTCTGGTTCCGGGCGGCAGGCTGAGCCTGTGGTTCATTCTTCTTCCTGATGGGAAAATAGAGTGACCTGTGCCTGTCCCAACACCTAGAGCTAGTCTCTCATTGGTTCCCCCTCTTCCCGTTCATCCTCAGGACAAATTGCGACCTGTACGAAACAGGAGGTCAACGGTGCTGATTCTCCAAGTAGGGAGATTGTTAGTGAAGCGGCTGGAATGGCGAACCCGAGCACAAGGAGAGGAGAAATGAGGTGCGTTTTAGAAACCTTTCCCGATCACACGGTGTACCATCTTCTGGGTTTCCCAGGCATGTTTTCGATGTAGGAAGATGCCCTTGAACCTGGAGATTTGGGACCCATGGCATGGGTACCACGCAGTATTACTTTAAAGGGTCTGCGTTTGCTCACCCAACCTCACCAATCCTCTCAGCCCCAAGAGTGTCCAGCCTTATGTCTCATCCAGCTGTGGGTCTAGATATGGTCAATCCAGGTTGCATCAGAGCCCCTGAACGGATTTTGTAAGAATGTCTCTCTCTTTCACTGTCTTTGTTTTCTGGGTTTTTTTTTTTTAAGTAATCTATTTTTATAATGGGGTTTAGCTGCTTTTCCCTGCTGTGTTTATGCCGCTTTACACCCTCTTGATTCACTTCCAGAGAGATATCAATACATAGGTTTTAAGACTCTTCCTAGTCAGATATATTCTTGGGCGGTGAATAGGGGGTGTTGAGTCCAGTTCACTGAGCAGGGAGTAGGTCTTGTCTATTACATATTTGGCTTGTGGAACGGTATCTGAGCTAATTTCAAACCCTTGTTTTATGCATCGCCCCGCCTCACCTTTCCCGTTAAGCAGCCATAGTGTGTTTTGTAAATGTGTGACTCTGTTCTGCTTTGGAATTCAGTTCAGGTGTAGCGATGTTGACATTCCCTCTATCAGTGATATCTTAGGATAAGCGTCCTTTTCTGTGTGACTTACTTCACTTAGAGTCATCGTCCCTAAATCCACTCATCATGCTGCTACTAGCCTTATGACACTGATTTCATGGCTGAGTGATATTCCATTGTGCATAAGTACCACAACTGTTTTATCCATTTTTCTGTTTCCTGGGATATTTAAGGTGTACCGAAGTGGAGGTTCTTGGAAACAGAGCAGCCCTAAACTTTGGGGTGCCTGTGTCGTGTTGATTTTTAGGTTTCCCGATTTCTACGCCCATGAGTGGAAGTGCCCTATGCTCTCTCAGCTGTGTCTATTCCATGTTTCAGGACGCAGCGTACACTTCTCCAGAGTGGCTGTTGGCAATTTCCATCCCGCCGATCAGCGTAGCAAGGCGACCGTGTCTCCATGGCCTGTCCTGCATTTCTGGTTTTTACACTGTTTTCAGCATGGCCCTTTTGACCGCTGGCAAGCGAGACTTCTTTGTAGCGCCGATTTGCCTTTCCGGCTTGCTTGGTTGGCCAAAAAGGGCGTATGCGTTTTTTCCTGAATATATTCAGGAAAAAACGCATACGCCCTTTTTGGCCAAGGGCCTCATTGTCAACGCTTTGCCGCTTTTCATGTGCTTTCAAGGCGAGTCGAATCGACCTCCTGAAATCTGTTTCCTGCAATTCTGCCTTGCTTTCAAATCCTCTTCGTTGCCTTCCCTCAATATATTTGTGGACGAGAGTCATCATTTCTAACTCTGCAGGTTTGTGAATTGCAGTGCCCCTGAGCTCCATTTGTCAACTCGCTTTTTTGGGAGCTGGCCGCAAAAGCGCAGGATTGCTTCAGGCCCTATTCTGGTTCCGGGCGGCAGGCTGAGCCTGTGGTTCATTCTTCTTCCTGATGGGAAAATAGAGTGACCTGTGCCTGTCCCAACACCTAGAGCTAGTCTCTCATTGGTTCCCCCTCTTCCCGTTCATCCTCAGGACAAATTGCGACCTGTACGAAACAGGAGGTCAACGGTGCTGATTCTCCAAGTAGGGAGATTGTTAGTGAAGCGGCTGGAATGGCGAACCCGAGCACAAGGAGAGGAGAAATGAGGTGCGTTTTAGAAACCTTTCCCGATCACACGGTGTACCATCTTCTGGGTTTCCCAGGCATGTTTTCGATGTAGGAAGATGCCCTTGAACCTGGAGATTTGGGACCCATGGCATGGGTACCACGCAGTATTACTTTAAAGGGTCTGCGTTTGCTCACCCAACCTCACCAATCCTCTCAGCCCCAAGAGTGTCCAGCCTTATGTCTCATCCAGCTGTGGGTCTAGATATGGTCAATCCAGGTTGCATCAGAGCCCCTGAACGGATTTTGTAAGAATGTCTCTCTCTTTCACTGTCTTTGTTTTCTGGGGGTTTTTTTTTTTAAGTAATCTATTTTTATAATGGGGTTTAGCTGCTTTTCCCTGCTGTGTTTATGCCGCTTTACACCCTCTTGATTCACTTCCAGAGAGATATCAATACATAGGTTTTAAGACTCTTCCTAGTCAGATATATTCTTGGGCGGTGAATAGGGGGTGTTGAGTCCAGTTCACTGAGCAGGGAGTAGGTCTTGTCTATTACATATTTGGCTTGTGGAACGGTATCTGAGCTAATTTCAAACCCTTGTTTTATGCATCGCCCCGCCTCACCTTTCCCGTTAAGCAGCCATAGTGTGTTTTCTAAATGTGTGACTCTGTTCTGCTTTGGAATTCAGTTCAGGTGTAGCGATGTTGACATTCCCTCTATCAGTGATATCTTAGGATAAGCGTCCTTTTCTGTGTGACTTACTTCACTTAGAGTCATCGTCCCTAAATCCACTCATCATGCTGCTACTAGCCTTATGACACTGATTTCATGGCTGAGTGATATTCCATTGTGCATAAGTACCACAACTTCTTTATCCATTTTTCTGTTTCCTGGGATATTTAAGGTGTACCGAAGTGGAGGTTCTTGGAAACAGAGCAGCCCTAAACTTTGGGGTGCCTGTGTCGTGTTGATTTTTAGGTTTCCCGATTTCTACGCCCATGAGTGGAAGTGCCCTATGCTCTCTCAGCTGTGTCTATTCCATGTTTCAGGACGCAGCGTACACTTCTCCAGAGTGGCTGTTGGCAATTTCCATCCCGCCCATCAGCGTAGCAAGGCTCCCGTGTCTCCATGGCCTGTCCTGCATTTCTGGTTTTTACACTTTTTTCAGCATGGCCCTTTTGACCGCTGGCAAGCGAGACTTCTTTGTAGCGCCGATTTGCCTTTCCGGCTTGCTTGGTTGGCCAAAAAGGGCGTATGCGTTTTTTCCTGAATATATTCAGGAAAAAACGCATACGCCCTTTTTGGCCAAGGGCATCATTGTCAACGCTTTGCCGCTTTTCATGTGCTTTCAAGGCGAGTCGAATCGACCTCCTGAAATCTGTTTCCTGCAATTCTGCCTTGCTTTCAAATCCTCTTCGTTGCCTTCCCTCAATATATTTGTGGACGAGAGTCATCATTTCTAACTCTGCAGGTTTGTGAATTGCAGTGCCCCTGAGCTCCATTTGTCAACTCGCTTTTTTGGGAGCTGGCCGCAAAAGCGCACGATTGCTTCAGGCCCTATTCTGGTTCCGGGGGGCAGGCTGAGCCTGTGGTTCATTCTTCTTCCTGATGGGAAAATAGAGTGACCTGTGCCTGTCCCAACACCTAGAGCTAGTCTCTCATTGGTTCCCCCTCTTCCCGTTCATCCTCAGGACAAATTGCGACCTGTACGAAACAGGAGGTCAACGGTGCTGATTCTCCAAGTAGGGAGATTGTTAGTGAAGCGGCTGGAATGGCGAACCCGAGCACAAGGAGAGGAGAAATGAGGTGCGTTTTAGAAACCTTTCCCGATCACACGGTGTACCATCTTCTGGGTTTCCCAGGCATGTTTTCGATGTAGGAAGATGCCCTTGAACCTGGAGATTTGGGACCCATGGCATGGGTACCACGCAGTATTACTTTAAAGGGTCTGCGTTTGCTCACCCAACCTCACCAATCCTCTCAGCCCCAAGAGTGTCCAGCCTTATGTCTCATCCAGCTGTGGGTCTAGATATGGTCAATCCAGGTTGCATCAGAGCCCCTGAACGGATTTTGTAAGAATGTCTCTCTCTTTCACTGTCTTTGTTTTCTGGGGTTTTTTTTTTTAAGTAATCTAATTTTATAATGGGGTTTAGCTGCTTTTCCCTGCTGTGTTTATGCCGCTTTACACCCTCTTGATTCACTTCCAGAGAGATATCAATACATAGGTTTTAAGACTCTTCCTAGTCAGATATATTCTTGGGCGGTGAATAGGGGGTGTTGAGTCCAGTTCACTGAGCAGGGAGTAGGTCTTGTCTATTACATATTTGGCTTGTGGAACGGTATGTGAGCTAATTTCAAACCCTTGTTTTATGCATCGCCCTGCCTCACCTTTCCCGTTAAGCAGCCATAGTGTGTTTTGTAAATGTGTGACTCTGTTCTGCTTTGGAATTCAGTTCAGGTGTAGCGATGTTGACATTCCCTCTATCAGTGATATCTTAGGATAAGCGTCCTTTTCTGTGTGACTTACTTCACTTAGAGTCATCGTCCCTAAATCCACTCATCATGCTGCTACTAGCCTTATGACACTGATTTCATGGCTGAGTGATATTCCATTGTGCATAAGTACCACAACTTCTTTATCCATTTTTCTGTTTCCTGGGATATTTAAGGTGTACCGAAGTGGAGGTTCTTGGAAACAGAGCAGCCCTAAACTTTGGGGTGCCTGTGTCGTGTTGATTTTTAAGTTTCCCGATTTCTACGCCCATGAGTGGAAGTGCCCTATGCTCTCTCAGCTGTGTCTATTCCATGTTTCAGGACGCAGCGTACACTTCTCCAGAGTGGCTGTTGGCAATTTCCATCCCGCCCATCAGCGTAGCAAGGCTCCCGTGTTTCCATGGCCTGTCCTGCATTTCTGGTTTTTACACTTTTTTCAGCATGGCCCTTTTGACCGCTGGCAAGCGAGACTTCTTTGTAGCGCCGATTTGCCTTTCCGGCTTGCTTGGTTGGCCAAAAAGGGCGTATGCGTTTTTTCCTGAATATATTCAGGAAAAAACGCATACGCCCTTTTTGGCCAAGGGCATCATTGTCAACGCTTTGCCGCTTTTCATGTGCTTTCAAGGCGAGTCGAATCGACCTCCTGAAATCTGTTTCCTGCAATTCTGCCTTGCTTTCAAATCCTCTTCGTTGCCTTCCCTCAATATATTTGTGGACGAGAGTCATCATTTCTAACTCTGCAGGTTTGTGAATTGCAGTGCCCCTGAGCTCCATTTGTCAACTCGCTTTTTTGGGAGCTGGCCGCAAAAGCGCAGGATTGCTTCAGGCCCTATTCTGGTTCCGGGCGGCAGGCTGAGCCTGTGGTTCATTCTTCTTCCTGATGGGAAAATAGAGTGACCTGTGCCTGTCCCAACACCTAGAGCTAGTCTCTCATTGGTTCCCCCTCTTCCCGTTCATCCTCAGGACAAATTGCGACCTGTACGAAACAGGAGGTCAACGGTGCTGATTCTCCAAGTAGGGAGATTGTTAGTGAAGCGGCTGGAATGGCGAACCCGAGCACAAGGAGAGGAGAAATGAGGTGCGTTTTAGAAACCTTTCCCGATCACACGGTGTACCATCTTCTGGGTTTCCCAGGCATGTTTTCGATGTAGGAAGATGCCCTTGAACCTGGAGATTTGGGACCCATGGCATGGGTACCACGCAGTATTACTTTAAAGGGTCTGCGTTTGCTCACCCAACCTCACCAATCCTCTCAGCCCCAAGAGTGTCCAGCCTTATGTCTCATCCAGCTGTGGGTCTAGATATGGTCAATCCAGGTTGCATCAGAGCCCCTGAACGGATTTTGTAAGAATGTCTCTCTCTTTCACTGTCTTTGTTTTCTGGGGGTTTTTTTTTTTAAGTAATCTATTTTTATAATGGGGTTTAGCTGCTTTTCCCTGCTGTGTTTATGCCGCTTTACACCCTCTTGATTCACTTCCAGAGAGATATCAATACATAGGTTTTAAGACTCTTCCTAGTCAGATATATTCTTGGGTGGTGAATAGGGGGTGTTGAGTCCAGTTCACTGAGCAGGGAGTAGGTCTTGTCTATTACATATTTGGCTTGTGGAACGGTATCTGAGCTAATTTCAAACCCTTGTTTTATGCATCGCCCCGCCTCACCTTTCCCGTTAAGCAGCCATAGTGTGTTTTGTAAATGTGTGACTCTGTTCTGCTTTGGAATTCAGTTCAGGTGTAGCGATGTTGACATTCCCTCTATCAGTGATATCTTAGGATAAGCGTCCTTTTCTGTGTGACTTACTTCACTTAGAGTCATCGTCCCTAAATCCACTCATCATGCTGCTACTAGCCTTATGACACTGATTTCATGGCTGAGTGATATTCCATTGTGCATAAGTACCACAACTTCTTTATCCATTTTTCTCTTTCCTGGGATATTTAAGGTGTACCGAAGTGGAGGTTCTTGGAAACAGAGCAGCCCTAAACTTTGGGGTGCCTGTGTCGTGTTGATTTTTAGGTTTCCCGATTTCTACGCCCATGAGTGGAAGTGCCCTATGCTCTCTCAGCTGTGTCTATTCCATGTTTCAGGACGCAGCGTACACTTCTCCAGAGTGGCTGTTGGCAATTTCCATCCCGCCCATCAGCGTAGCAAGGCTCCCGTGTCTCCATGGCCTGTCCTGCATTTCTGGTTTTTACACTTTTTTCAGCATGGCCCTTTTGACCGCTGGCAAGCGAGACTTCTTTGTAGCGCCGATTTGCCTTTCCGGCTTGCTTGGTTGGCCAAAAAGGGCGTATGCGTTTTTTCCTGAATATATTCAGGAAAAAACGCATACGCCCTTTTTGGCCAAGGGCATCATTGTCAACGCTTTGCCGCTTTTCATGTGCTTTCAAGGCGAGTCGAATCGACCTCCTGAAATCTGTTTCCTGCAATTCTGCCTTGCTTTCAAATCCTCTTCGTTGCCTTCCCTCAATATATTTGTGGACGAGAGTCATCATTTCTAACTCTGCAGGTTTGTGAATTGCAGTGCCCCTGAGCTCCATTTGTCAACTCGCTTTTTTGGGAGCTGGCCGCAAAAGCGCAGGATTGCTTCAGGCCCTATTCTGGTTCCGGGGGGCAGGCTGAGCCTGTGGTTCATTCTTCTTCCTGATGGGAAAATAGAGTGACCTGTGCCTGTCCCAACACCTAGAGCTAGTCTCTCATTGGTTCCCCCTCTTCCCGTTCATCCTCAGGACAAATTGCGACCTGTACGAAACAGGAGGTCAACGGTGCTGATTCTCCAAGTAGGGAGATTGTTAGTGAAGCGGCTGGAATGGCGAACCCGAGCACAAGGAGAGGAGAAATGAGGTGCGTTTTAGAAACCTTTCCCGATCACACGGTGTACCATCTTCTGGGTTTCCCAGGCATGTTTTCGATGTAGGAAGATGCCCTTGAACCTGGAGATTTGGGACCCATGGCATGGGTACCACGCAGTATTACTTTAAAGGGTCTGCGTTTGCTCACCCAACCTCACCAATCCTCTCAGCCCCAAGAGTGTCCAGCCTTATGTCTCATCCAGCTGTGGGTCTAGATATGGTCAATCCAGGTTGCATCAGAGCCCCTGAACGGATTTTGTAAGAATGTCTCTCTCTTTCACTGTCTTTGTTTTCTGGGGTTTTTTTTTTTTAAGTAATCTATTTTTATAATGGGGTTTAGCTGCTTTTCCCTGCTGTGTTTATGCCGCTTTACACCCTCTTGATTCACTTCCAGAGAGATATCAATACATAGGTTTTAAGACTCTTCCTAGTCAGATATATTCTTGGGTGGTGAATAGGGGGTGTTGAGTCCAGTTCACTGAGCAGGGAGTAGGTCTTGTCTATTACATATTTGGCTTGTGGAACGGTATCTGAGCTAATTTCAAACCCTTGTTTTATGCATCGCCCCGCCTCACCTTTCCCGTTAAGCAGCCATAGTGTGTTTTGTAAATGTGTGACTCTGTTCTGCTTTGGAATTCAGTTCAGGTGTAGCGATGTTGACATTCCCTCTATCAGTGATATCTTAGGATAAGCGTCCTTTTCTGTGTGACTTACTTCACTTAGAGTCATCGTCCCTAAATCCACTCATCATGCTGCTACTAGCCTTATGACACTGATTTCATGGCTGAGTGATATTCCATTGTGCATAAGTACCACAACTTCTTTATCCAATTTTCTCTTTCCTGGGATATTTAAGGTGTACCGAAGTGGAGGTTCTTGGAAACAGAGCAGCCCTAAACTTTGGGGTGCCTGTGTCGTGTTGATTTTTAGGTTTCCCGATTTCTACGCCCATGAGTGGAAGTGCCCTATGCTCTGTCAGCTGTGTCTATTCCATGTTTCAGGACGCAGCGTACACTTCTCCAGAGTGGCTGTTGGCAATTTCCATCCCGCCCATCAGCGTAGCAAGGCTCCCGTGTCTCCATGGCCTGTCCTGCATTTCTGGTTTTTACACTTTTTTCAGCATGGCCCTTTTGACCGCTGGCAAGCGAGACTTCTTTGTAGCGCCGATTTGCCTTTCCGGCTTGCTTGGTTGGCCAAAAAGGGCGTATGCGTTTTTTCCTGAATATATTCAGGAAAAAACGCATACGCCCTTTTTGGCCAAGGGCATCATTGTCAACGCTTTGCCGCTTTTCATGTGCTTTCAAGGCGAGTCGAATCGACCTCCTGAAATCTGTTTCCTGCAATTCTGCCTTGCTTTCAAATCCTCTTCGTTGCCTTCCCTCAATATATTTGTGGACGAGAGTCATCATTTCTAACTCTGCAGGTTTGTGAATTGCAGTGCCCCTGAGCTCCATTTGTCAACTCGCTTTTTTGGGAGCTGGCCGCAAAAGCGCAGGATTGCTTCAGGCCCTATTCTGGTTCCGGGCGGCAGGCTGAGCCTGTGGTTCATTCTTCTTCCTGATGGGAAAATAGAGTGACCTGTGCCTGTCCCAACACCTAGAGCTAGTCTCTCATTGGTTCCCCCTCTTCCCGTTCATCCTCAGGACAAATTGCGACCTGTACGAAACAGGAGGTCAACGGTGCTGATTCTCCAAGTAGGGAGATTGTTAGTGAAGCGGCTGGAATGGCGAACCCGAGCACAAGGAGAGGAGAAATGAGGTGCGTTTTAGAAACCTTTCCCGATCACACGGTGTACCATCTTCTGGGTTTCCCAGGCATGTTTTCGATGTAGGAAGATGCCCTTGAACCTGGAGATTTGGGACCCATGGCATGGGTACCACGCAGTATTACTTTAAAGGGTCTGCGTTTGCTCACCCAACCTCACCAATCCTCTCAGCCCCAAGAGTGTCCAGCCTTATGTCTCATCCAGCTGTGGGTCTAGATATGGTCAATCCAGGTTGCATCAGAGCCCCTGAACGGATTTTGTAAGAATGTCTCTCTCTTTCACTGTCTTTGTTTTCTGGGGGTTTTTTTTTTTAAGTAATCTATTTTTATAATGGGGTTTAGCTGCTTTTCCCTGCTGTGTTTATGCCGCTTTACACCCTCTTGATTCACTTCCAGAGAGATATCAATACATAGGTTTTAAGACTCTTCCTAGTCAGATATATTCTTGGGTGGTGAATAGGGGGTGTTGAGTCCAGTTCACTGAGCAGGGAGTAGGTCTTGTCTATTACATATTTGGCTTGTGGAACGGTATCTGAGCTAATTTCAAACCCTTGTTTTATGCATCGCCCCGCCTCACCTTTCCCGTTAAGCAGCCATAGTGTGTTTTCTAAATGTGTGACTCTGTTCTGCTTTGGAATTCAGTTCAGGTGTAGCGATGTTGACATTCCCTCTATCAGTGATATCTTAGGATAAGCGTCCTTTTCTGTGTGACTTACTTCACTTAGAGTCATCGTCCCTAAATCCACTCATCATGCTGCTACTAGCCTTATGACACTGATTTCATGGCTGAGTGATATTCCATTGTGCATAAGTACCACAACTTCTTTATCCATTTTTCTGTTTCCTGGGATATTTAAGGTGTACCGAAGTGGAGGTTCTTGGAAACAGAGCAGCCCTAAACTTTGGGGTGCCTGTGTCGTGTTGATTTTTAGGTTTCCCGATTTCTACGCCCATGAGTGGAAGTGCCCTATGCTCTCTCAGCTGTGTCTATTCCATGTTTCAGGACGCAGCGTACACTTCTCCAGAGTGGCTGTTGGCAATTTCCATCCCGCCCATCAGCGTAGCAAGGCTCCCGTGTCTCCATGCCCTGTCCTGCATTTCTGGTTTTTACACTTTTTTCAGCATGGCCCTTTTGACCGCTGGCAAGCGAGACTTCTTTGTAGCGCCGATTTGCCTTTCCGGCTTGCTTGGTTGGCCAAAAAGGGCGTATGCGTTTTTTCCTGAATATATTCAGGAAAAAACGCATACGCCCTTTTTGGCCAAGGGCATCATTGTCAACGCTTTGCCGCTTTTCATGTGCTTTCAAGGCGAGTCGAATCGACCTCCTGAAATCTGTTTCCTGCAATTCTGCCTTGCTTTCAAATCCTCTTCGTTGCCTTCCCTCAATATATTTGTGGACGAGAGTCATCATTTCTAACTCTGCAGGTTTGTGAATTGCAGTGCCCCTGAGCTCCATTTGTCAACTCGCTTTTTTGGGAGCTGGCCGCAAAAGCGCACGATTGCTTCAGGCCCTATTCTGGTTCCGGGGGGCAGGCTGAGCCTGTGGTTCATTCTTCTTCCTGATGGGAAAATAGAGTGACCTGTGCCTGTCCCAACACCTAGAGCTAGTCTCTCATTGGTTCCCCCTCTTCCCGTTCATCCTCAGGACAAATTGCGACCTGTACGAAACAGGAGGTCAACGGTGCTGATTCTCCAAGTAGGGAGATTGTTAGTGAAGCGGCTGGAATGGCGAACCCGAGCACAAGGAGAGGAGAAATGAGGTGCGTTTTAGAAACCTTTCCCGATCACACGGTGTACCATCTTCTGGGTTTCCCAGGCATGTTTTCGATGTAGGAAGATGCCCTTGAACCTGGAGATTTGGGACCCATGGCATGGGTACCACGCAGTATTACTTTAAAGGGTCTGCGTTTGCTCACCCAACCTCACCAATCCTCTCAGCCCCAAGAGTGTCCAGCCTTATGTCTCATCCAGCTGTGGGTCTAGATATGGTCAATCCAGGTTGCATCAGAGCCCCTGAACGGATTTTGTAAGAATGTCTCTCTCTTTCACTGTCTTTGTTTTCTGGGGTTTTTTTTTTTAAGTAATCTAATTTTATAATGGGGTTTAGCTGCTTTTCCCTGCTGTGTTTATGCCTCTTTACACCCTCTTGATTCACTTCCAGAGAGATATCAATACATAGGTTTTAAGACTCTTCCTAGTCAGATATATTCTTGGGCGGTGAATAGGGGGTGTTGAGTCCAGTTCACTGAGCAGGGAGTAGGTCTTGTCTATTACATATTTGGCTTGTGGAACGGTATGTGAGCTAATTTCAAACCCTTGTTTTATGCATCGCCCCGCCTCACCTTTCCCGTTAAGCAGCCATAGTGTGTTTTGTAAATGTGTGACTCTGTTCTGCTTTGGAATTCAGTTCAGGTGTAGCGATGTTGACATTCCCTCTATCAGTGATATCTTAGGATAAGCGTCCTTTTCTGTGTGACTTACTTCACTTAGAGTCATCGTCCCTAAATCCACTCATCATGCTGCTACTAGCCTTATGACACTGATTTCATGGCTGAGTGATATTCCATTGTGCATAAGTACCACAACTTCTTTATCCATTTTTCTGTTTCCTGGGATATTTAAGGTGTACCGAAGTGGAGGTTCTTGGAAACAGAGCAGCCCTAAACTTTGGGGTGCCTGTGTCGTGTTGATTTTTAAGTTTCCCGATTTCTACGCCCATGAGTGGAAGTGCCCTATGCTCTCTCAGCTGTGTCTATTCCATGTTTCAGGACGCAGCGTACACTTCTCCAGAGTGGCTGTTGGCAATTTCCATCCCGCCCATCAGCGTAGCAAGGCTCCCGTGTTTCCATGGCCTGTCCTGCATTTCTGGTTTTTACACTTTTTTCAGCATGGCCCTTTTGACCGCTGGCAAGCGAGACTTCTTTGTAGCGCCGATTTGCCTTTCCGGCTTGCTTGGTTGGCCAAAAAGGGCGTATGCGTTTTTTCCTGAATATATTCAGGAAAAAACGCATACGCCCTTTTTGGCCAAGGGCATCATTGTCAACGCTTTGCCGCTTTTCATGTGCTTTCAAGGCGAGTCGAATCTACCTCCTGAAATCTGTTTCCTGCAATTCTGCCTTGCTTTCAAATCCTCTTCGTTGCCTTCCCTCAATATATTTGTGGACGAGAGTCATCATTTCTAACTCTGCAGGTTTGTGAATTGCAGTGCCCCTGAGCTCCATTTGTCAACTCGCTTTTTTGGGAGCTGGCCGCAAAAGCGCAGGATTGCTTCAGGCCCTATTCTGGTTCCGGGCGGCAGGCTGAGCCTGTGGTTCATTCTTCTTCCTGATGGGAAAATAGAGTGACCTGTGCCTGTCCCAACACCTAGAGCTAGTCTCTCATTGGTTCCCCCTCTTCCCGTTCATCCTCAGGACAAATTGCGACCTGTACGAAACAGGAGGTCAACGGTGCTGATTCTCCAAGTAGGGAGATTGTTAGTGAAGCGGCTGGAATGGCGAACCCGAGCACAAGGAGAGGAGAAATGAGGTGCGTTTTAGAAACCTTTCCCGATCACACGGTGTACCATCTTCTGGGTTTCCCAGGCATGTTTTCGATGTAGGAAGATGCCCTTGAACCTGGAGATTTGGGACCCATGGCATGGGTACCACGCAGTATTACTTTAAAGGGTCTGCGTTTGCTCACCCAACCTCACCAATCCTCTCAGCCCCAAGAGTGTCCAGCCTTATGTCTCATCCAGCTGTGGGTCTAGATATGGTCAATCCAGGTTGCATCAGAGCCCCTGAACGGATTTTGTAAGAATGTCTCTCTCTTTCACTGTCTTTGTTTTCTGGGGGTTTTTTTTTTTAAGTAATCTATTTTTATAATGGGGTTTAGCTGCTTTTCCCTGCTGTGTTTATGCCGCTTTACACCCTCTTGATTCACTTCCAGAGAGATATCAATACATAGGTTTTAAGACTCTTCCTAGTCAGATATATTCTTGGGTGGTGAATAGGGGGTGTTGAGTCCAGTTCACTGAGCAGGGAGTAGGTCTTGTCTATTACATATTTGGCTTGTGGAACGGTATCTGAGCTAATTTCAAACCCTTGTTTTATGCATCGCCCCGCCTCACCTTTCCCGTTAAGCAGCCATAGTGTGTTTTCTAAATGTGTGACTCTGTTCTGCTTTGGAATTCAGTTCAGGTGTAGCGATGTTGACATTCCCTCTATCAGTGATATCTTAGGATAAGCGTCCTTTTCTGTGTGACTTACTTCACTTAGAGTCATCGTCCCTAAATCCACTCATCATGCTGCTACTAGCCTTATGACACTGATTTCATGGCTGAGTGATATTCCATTGTGCATAAGTACCACAACTTCTTTATCCATTTTTCTCTTTCCTGGGATATTTAAGGTGTACCGAAGTGGAGGTTCTTGGAAACAGAGCAGCCCTAAACTTTGGGGTGCCTGTGTCGTGTTGATTTTTAGGTTTCCCGATTTCTACGCCCATGAGTGGAAGTGCCCTATGCTCTCTCAGCTGTGTCTATTCCATGTTTCAGGACGCAGCGTACACTTCTCCAGAGTGGCTGTTGGCAATTTCCATCCCGCCCATCAGCGTAGCAAGGCTCCCGTGTCTCCATGGCCTGTCCTGCATTTCTGGTTTTTACACTTTTTTCAGCATGGCCCTTTTGACCGCTGGCAAGCGAGACTTCTTTGTAGCGCCGATTTGCCTTTCCGGCTTGCTTGGTTGGCCAAAAAGGGCGTATGCGTTTTTTCCTGAATATATTCAGGAAAAAACGCATACGCCCTTTTTGGCCAAGGGCATCATTGTCAACGCTTTGCCGCTTTTCATGTGCTTTCAAGGCGAGTCGAATCGACCTCCTGAAATCTGTTTCCTGCAATTCTGCCTTGCTTTCAAATCCTCTTCGTTGCCTTCCCTCAATATATTTGTGGACGAGAGTCATCATTTCTAACTCTGCAGGTTTGTGAATTGCAGTGCCCCTGAGCTCCATTTGTCAACTCGCTTTTTTGGGAGCTGGCCGCAAAAGCGCAGGATTGCTTCAGGCCCTATTCTGGTTCCGGGGGGCAGGCTGAGCCTGTGGTTCATTCTTCTTCCTGATGGGAAAATAGAGTGACCTGTGCCTGTCCCAACACCTAGAGCTAGTCTCTCATTGGTTCCCCCTCTTCCCGTTCATCCTCAGGACAAATTGCGACCTGTACGAAACAGGAGGTCAACGGTGCTGATTCTCCAAGTAGGGAGATTGTTAGTGAAGCGGCTGGAATGGCGAACCCGAGCACAAGGAGAGGAGAAATGAGGTGCGTTTTAGAAACCTTTCCCGATCACACGGTGTACCATCTTCTGGGTTTCCCAGGCATGTTTTCGATGTAGGAAGATGCCCTTGAACCTGGAGATTTGGGACCCATGGCATGGGTACCACGCAGTATTACTTTAAAGGGTCTGCGTTTGCTCACCCAACCTCACCAATCCTCTCAGCCCCAAGAGTGTCCAGCCTTATGTCTCATCCAGCTGTGGGTCTAGATATGGTCAATCCAGGTTGCATCAGAGCCCCTGAACGGATTTTGTAAGAATGTCTCTCTCTTTCACTGTCTTTGTTTTCTGGGGTTTTTTTTTTTTAAGTAATCTATTTTTATAATGGGGTTTAGCTGCTTTTCCCTGCTGTGTTTATGCCGCTTTACACCCTCTTGATTCACTTCCAGAGAGATATCAATACATAGGTTTTAAGACTCTTCCTAGTCAGATATATTCTTGGGCGGTGAATAGGGGGTGTTGAGTCCAGTTCACTGAGCAGGGAGTAGGTCTTGTCTATTACATATTTGGCTTGTGGAACGGTATGTGAGCTAATTTCAAACCCTTGTTTTATGCATCGCCCCGCCTCACCTTTCCCGTTAAGCAGCCATAGTGTGTTTTGTAAATGTGTGACTCTGTTCTGTTTTGGAATTCAGTTCAGGTGTAGCGATGTTGACATTCCCTCTATCAGTGATATCTTAGGATAAGCGTCCTTTTCTGTGTGACTTACTTCACTTAGAGTCATCGTCCCTAAATCCACTCATCATGCTGCTACTAGCCTTATGACACTGATTTCATGGCTGAGTGATATTCCATTGTGCATAAGTACCACAACTTCTTTATCCATTTTTCTGTTTCCTGGGATATTTAAGGTGTACCGAAGTGGAGGTTCTTGGAAACAGAGCAGCCCTAAACTTTGGGGTGCCTGTGTCGTGTTGATTTTTAGGTTTCCCGATTTCTACGCCCATAAGTGGAAGTGCCCTATGCTCTCTCAGCTGTGTCTATTCCATGTTTCAGGACGCAGCGTACACTTCTCCAGAGTGGCTGTTGGCAATTTCCATCCCGCCCATCAGCGTAGCAAGGCTCCCGTGTCTCCATGGCCTGTCCTGCATTTCTGGTTTTTACACTTTTTTCAGCATGGCCCTTTTGACCGCTGGCAAGCGAGACTTCTTTGTAGCGCCGATTTGCCTTTCCGGCTTGCTTGGTTGGCCAAAAAGGGCGTATGCGTTTTTTCCTGAATATATTCAGGAAAAAACGCATACGCCCTTTTTGGCCAAGGGCATCATTGTCAACGCTTTGCCGCTTTTCATGTGCTTTCAAGGCGAGTCGAATCGACCTCCTGAAATCTGTTTCCTGCAATTCTGCCTTGCTTTCAAATCCTCTTCGTTGCCTTCCCTCAATATATTTGTGGACGAGAGTCATCATTTCTAACTCTGCAGGTTTGTGAATTGCAGTGCCCCTGAGCTCCATTTGTCAACTCGCTTTTTTGGGAGCTGGCCGCAAAAGCGCACGATTGCTTCAGGCCCTATTCTGGTTCCGGGCGGCAGGCTGAGCCTGTGGTTCATTCTTCTTCCTGATGGGAAAATAGAGTGACCTGTGCCTGTCCCAACACCTAGAGCTAGTCTCTCATTGGTTCCCCCTCTTCCCGTTCATCCTCAGGACAAATTGCGACCTGTACGAAACAGGAGGTCAACGGTGCTGATTCTCCAAGTAGGGAGATTGTTAGTGAAGCGGCTGGAATGGCGAACCCGAGCACAAGGAGAGGAGAAATGAGGTGCGTTTTAGAAACCTTTCCCGATCACACGGTGTACCATCTTCTGGGTTTCCCAGGCATGTTTTCGATGTAGGAAGATGCCCTTGAACCTGGAGATTTGGGACCCATGGCATGGGTACCACGCAGTATTACTTTAAAGGGTCTGCGTTTGCTCACCCAACCTCACCAATCCTCTCAGCCCCAAGAGTGTCCAGCCTTATGTCTCATCCAGCTGTGGGTCTAGATATGGTCAATCCAGGTTGCATCAGAGCCCCTGAACGGATTTTGTAAGAATGTCTCTCTCTTTCACTGTCTTTGTTTTCTGGGGTTTTTTTTTTAAGTAATCTATTTTTATAATGGGGTTTAGCTGCTTTTCCCTGCTGTGTTTATGCCGCTTTACACCCTCTTGATTCACTTCCAGAGAGATATCAATACATAGGTTTTAAGACTCTTCCTAGTCAGATATATTCTTGGGCGGTGAATAGGGGGTGTTGAGTCCAGTTCACTGAGCAGGGAGTAGGTCTTGTCTATTACATATTTGGCTTGTGGAACGGTATCTGAGCTAATTTCAAACCCTTGTTTTATGCATCGCCCCGCCTCACCTTTCCCGTTAAGCAGCCATAGTGTGTTTTGTAAATGTGTGACTCTGTTCTGCTTTGGAATTCAGTTCAGGTGTAGCGATGTTGACATTCCCTCTATCAGTGATATCTTAGGATAAGCGTCCTTTTCTGTGTGACTTACTTCACTTAGAGTCATCGTCCCTAAATCCACTCATCATGCTGCTACTAGCCTTATGACACTGATTTCATGGCTGAGTGATATTCCATTGTGCATAAGTACCACAACTTCTTTATCCATTTTTCTGTTTCCTGGGATATTTAAGGTGTACCGAAGTGGAGGTTCTTGGAAACAGAGCAGCCCTAAACTTTGGGGTGCCTGTGTCGTGTTGATTTTTAGGTTTCCCGATTTCTACGCCCATGAGTGGAAGTGCCCTATGCTCTCTCAGCTGTGTCTATTCCATGTTTCAGGACGCAGCGTACACTTCTCCAGAGTGGCTGTTGGCAATTTCCATCCCGCCCATCAGCGTAGCAAGGCTCCCGTGTCTCCATGGCCTGTCCTGCATTTCTGGTTTTTACACTTTTTTCAGCATGGCCCTTTTGACCGCTGGCAAGCGAGACTTCTTTGTAGCGCCGATTTGCCTTTCCGGCTTGCTTGGTTGGCCAAAAAGGGCGTATGCGTTTTTTCCTGAATATATTCAGGAAAAAACGCATACGCCCTTTTTGGCCAAGGGCATCATTGTCAACGCTTTGCCGCTTTTCATGTGCTTTCAAGGCGAGTCGAATCGACCTCCTGAAATCTGTTTCCTGCAATTCTGCCTTGCTTTCAAATCCTCTTCGTTGCCTTCCCTCAATATATTTGTGGACGAGAGTCATCATTTCTAACTCTGCAGGTTTGTGAATTGCAGTGCCCCTGAGCTCCATTTGTCAACTCGCTTTTTTGGGAGCTGGCCGCAAAAGCGCAGGATTGCTTCAGGCCCTATTCTGGTTCCGGGCGGCAGGCTGAGCCTGTGGTTCATTCTTCTTCCTGATGGGAAAATAGAGTGACCTGTGCCTGTCCCAACACCTAGAGCTAGTCTCTCATTGGTTCCCCCTCTTCCCGTTCATCCTCAGGACAAATTGCGACCTGTACGAAACAGGAGGTCAACGGTGCTGATTCTCCAAGTAGGGAGATTGTTAGTGAAGCGGCTGGAATGGCGAACCCGAGCACAAGGAGAGGAGAAATGAGGTGCGTTTTAGAAACCTTTCCCGATCACACGGTGTACCATCTTCTGGGTTTCCCAGGCATGTTTTCGATGTAGGAAGATGCCCTTGAACCTGGAGATTTGGGACCCATGGCATGGGTACCACGCAGTATTACTTTAAAGGGTCTGCGTTTGCTCACCCAACCTCACCAATCCTCTCAGCCCCAAGAGTGTCCAGCCTTATGTCTCATCCAGCTGTGGGTCTAGATATGGTCAATCCAGGTTGCATCAGAGCCCCTGAACGGATTTTGTAAGAATGTCTCTCTCTTTCACTGTCTTTGTTTTCTGGGGTTTTTTTTTTTTAAGTAATCTATTTTTATAATGGGGTTTAGCTGCTTTTCCCTGCTGTGTTTATGCCGCTTTACACCCTCTTGATTCACTTCCAGAGAGATATCAATACATAGGTTTTAAGACTCTTCCTAGTCAGATATATTCTTGGGCGGTGAATAGGGGGTGTTGAGTCCAGTTCACTGAGCAGGGAGTAGGTCTTGTCTATTACATATTTGGCTTGTGGAACGGTATCTGAGCTAATTTCAAACCCTTGTTTTATGCATCGCCCCGCCTCACCTTTCCCGTTAAGCAGCCATAGTGTGTTTTGTAAATGTGTGACTCTGTTCTGCTTTGGAATTCAGTTCAGGTGTAGCGATGTTGACATTCCCTCTATCAGTGATATCTTAGGATAAGCGTCCTTTTCTGTGTGACTTACTTCACTTAGAGTCATCGTCCCTAAATCCACTCATCATGCTGCTACTAGCCTTATGACACTGATTTCATGGCTGAGTGATATTCCATTGTGCATAAGTACCACAACTTCTTTATCCATTTTTCTGTTTCCTGGGATATTTAAGGTGTACCGAAGTGGAGGTTCTTGGAAACAGAGCAGCCCTAAACTTTGGGGTGCCTGTGTCGTGTTGATTTTTAAGTTTCCCGATTTCTACGCCCATGAGTGGAAGTGCCCTATGCTCTCTCAGCTGTGTCTATTCCATGTTTCAGGACGCAGCGTACACTTCTCCAGAGTGGCTGTTGGCAATTTCCATCCCGCCCATCAGCGTAGCAAGGCTCCCGTGTCTCCATGGCCTGTCCTGCATTTCTGGTTTTTACACTTTTTTCAGCATGGCCCTTTTGACCGCTGGCAAGCGAGACTTCTTTGTAGCGCCGATTTGCCTTTCCGGCTTGCTTGGTTGGCCAAAAAGGGCGTATGCGTTTTTTCCTGAATATATTCAGGAAAAAACGCATACGCCCTTTTTGGCCAAGGGCATCATTGTCAACGCTTTGCCGCTTTTCATGTGCTTTCAAGGCGAGTCGAATCGACCTCCTGAAATCTGTTTCCTGCAATTCTGCCTTGCTTTCAAATCCTCTTCGTTGCCTTCCCTCAATATATTTGTGGACGAGAGTCATCATTTCTAACTCTGCAGGTTTGTGAATTGCAGTGCCCCTGAGCTCCATTTGTCAACTCGCTTTTTTGGGAGCTGGCCGCAAAAGCGCAGGATTGCTTCAGGCCCTATTCTGGTTCCGGGGGGCAGGCTGAGCCTGTGGTTCATTCTTCTTCCTGATGGGAAAATAGAGTGACCTGTGCCTGTCCCAACACCTAGAGCTAGTCTCTCATTGGTTCCCCCTCTTCCCGTTCATCCTCAGGACAAATTGCGACCTGTACGAAACAGGAGGTCAACGGTGCTGATTCTCCAAGTAGGGAGATTGTTAGTGAAGCGGCTGGAATGGCGAACCCGAGCACAAGGAGAGGAGAAATGAGGTGCGTTTTAGAAACCTTTCCCGATCACACGGTGTACCATCTTCTGGGTTTCCCAGGCATGTTTTCGATGTAGGAAGATGCCCTTGAACCTGGAGATTTGGGACCCATGGCATGGGTACCACGCAGTATTACTTTAAAGGGTCTGCGTTTGCTCACCCAACCTCACCAATCCTCTCAGCCCCAAGAGTGTCCAGCCTTATGTCTCATCCAGCTGTGGGTCTAGATATGGTCAATCCAGGTTGCATCAGAGCCCCTGAACGGATTTTGTAAGAATGTCTCTCTCTTTCACTGTCTTTGTTTTCTGGGGTTTTTTTTTTTTAAGTAATCTAATTTTATAATGGGGTTTAGCTGCTTTTCCCTGCTGTGTTTATGCCGCTTTACACCCTCTTGATTCACTTCCAGAGAGATATCAATACATAGGTTTTAAGACTCTTCCTAGTCAGATATATTCTTGGGCGGTGAATAGGGGGTGTTGAGTCCAGTTCACTGAGCAGGGAGTAGGTCTTGTCTATTACATATTTGGCTTGTGGAACGGTATGTGAGCTAATTTCAAACCCTTGTTTTATGCATCGCCCCGCCTCACCTTTCCCGTTAAGCAGCCATAGTGTGTTTTGTAAATGTGTGACTCTGTTCTGCTTTGGAATTCAGTTCAGGTGTAGCGATGTTGACATTCCCTCTATCAGTGATATCTTAGGATAAGCGTCCTTTTCTGTGTGACTTACTTCACTTAGAGTCATCGTCCCTAAATCCACTCATCATGCTGCTACTAGCCTTATGACACTGATTTCATGGCTGAGTGATATTCCATTGTGCATAAGTACCACAACTTCTTTATCCATTTTTCTGTTTCCTGGGATATTTAAGGTGTACCGAAGTGGAGGTTCTTGGAAACAGAGCAGCCCTAAACTTTGGGGTGCCTGTGTCGTGTTGATTTTTAAGTTTCCCGATTTCTACGCCCATGAGTGGAAGTGCCCTATGCTCTCTCAGCTGTGTCTATTCCATGTTTCAGGACGCAGCGTACACTTCTCCAGAGTGGCTGTTGGCAATTTCCATCCCGCCCATCAGCGTAGCAAGGCTCCCGTGTTTCCATGGCCTGTCCTGCATTTCTGGTTTTTACACTTTTTTCAGCATGGCCCTTTTGACCGCTGGCAAGCGAGACTTCTTTGTAGCGCCGATTTGCCTTTCCGGCTTGCTTGGTTGGCCAAAAAGGGCGTATGCGTTTTTTCCTGAATATATTCAGGAAAAAACGCATACGCCCTTTTTGGCCAAGGGCATCATTGTCAACGCTTTGCCGCTTTTCATGTGCTTTCAAGGCGAGTCGAATCGACCTCCTGAAATCTGTTTCCTGCAATTCTGCCTTGCTTTCAAATCCTCTTCGTTGCCTTCCCTCAATATATTTGTGGACGAGAGTCATCATTTCTAACTCTGCAGGTTTGTGAATTGCAGTGCCCCTGAGCTCCATTTGTCAACTCGCTTTTTTGGGAGCTGGCCGCAAAAGCGCAGGATTGCTTCAGGCCCTATTCTGGTTCCGGGCGGCAGGCTGAGCCTGTGGTTCATTCTTCTTCCTGATGGGAAAATAGAGTGACCTGTGCCTGTCCCAACACCTAGAGCTAGTCTCTCATTGGTTCCCCCTCTTCCCGTTCATCCTCAGGACAAATTGCGACCTGTACGAAACAGGAGGTCAACGGTGCTGATTCTCCAAGTAGGGAGATTGTTAGTGAAGCGGCTGGAATGGCGAACCCGAGCACAAGGAGAGGAGAAATGAGGTGCGTTTTAGAAACCTTTCCCGATCACACGGTGTACCATCTTCTGGGTTTCCCAGGCATGTTTTCGATGTAGGAAGATGCCCTTGAACCTGGAGATTTGGGACCCATGGCATGGGTACCACGCAGTATTACTTTAAAGGGTCTGCGTTTGCTCACCCAACCTCACCAATCCTCTCAGCCCCAAGAGTGTCCAGCCTTATGTCTCATCCAGCTGTGGGTCTAGATATGGTCAATCCAGGTTGCATCAGAGCCCCTGAACGGATTTTGTAAGAATGTCTCTCTCTTTCACTGTCTTTGTTTTCTGGGGTTTTTTTTTTTTAAGTAATCTATTTTTATAATGGGGTTTAGCTGCTTTTCCCTGCTGTGTTTATGCCGCTTTACACCCTCTTGATTCACTTCCAGAGAGATATCAATACATAGGTTTTAAGACTCTTCCTAGTCAGATATATTCTTGGGTGGTGAATAGGGGGTGTTGAGTCCAGTTCACTGAGCAGGGAGTAGGTCTTGTCTATTACATATTTGGCTTGTGGAACGGTATCTGAGCTAATTTCAAACCCTTGTTTTATGCATCGCCCCGCCTCACCTTTCCCGTTAAGCAGCCATAGTGTGTTTTCTAAATGTGTGACTCTGTTCTCCTTTGGAATTCAGTTCAGGTGTAGCGATGTTGACATTCCCTCTATCAGTGATATCTTAGGATAAGCGTCCTTTTCTGTGTGACTTACTTCACTTAGAGTCATCGTCCCTAAATCCACTCATCATGCTGCTACTAGCCTTATGACACTGATTTCATGGCTGAGTGATATTCCATTGTGCATAAGTACCACAACTTCTTTATCCATTTTTCTCTTTCCTGGGATATTTAAGGTGTACCGAAGTGGAGGTTCTTGGAAACAGAGCAGCCCTAAACTTTGGGGTGCCTGTGTCGTGTTGATTTTTAGGTTTCCCGATTTCTACGCCCATGAGTGGAAGTGCCCTATGCTCTCTCAGCTGTGTCTATTCCATGTTTCAGGACGCAGCGTACACTTCTCCAGAGTGGCTGTTGGCAATTTCCATCCCGCCCATCAGCGTAGCAAGGCTCCCGTGTCTCCATGGCCTGTCCTGCATTTCTGGTTTTTACACTTTTTTCAGCATGGCCCTTTTGACCGCTGGCAAGCGAGACTTCTTTGTAGCGCCGATTTGCCTTTCCGGCTTGCTTGGTTGGCCAAAAAGGGCGTATGCGTTTTTTCCTGAATATATTCAGGAAAAAACGCATACGCCCTTTTTGGCCAAGGGCATCATTGTCAACGCTTTGCCGCTTTTCATGTGCTTTCAAGGCGAGTCGAATCGACCTCCTGAAATCTGTTTCCTGCAATTCTGCCTTGCTTTCAAATCCTCTTCGTTGCCTTCCCTCAATATATTTGTGGACGAGAGTCATCATTTCTAACTCTGCAGGTTTGTGAATTGCAGTGCCCCTGAGCTCCATTTGTCAACTCGCTTTTTTGGGAGCTGGCCGCAAAAGCGCAGGATTGCTTCAGGCCCTATTCTGGTTCCGGGCGGCAGGCTGAGCCTGTGGTTCATTCTTCTTCCTGATGGGAAAATAGAGTGACCTGTGCCTGTCCCAACACCTAGAGCTAGTCTCTCATTGGTTCCCCCTCTTCCCGTTCATCCTCAGGACAAATTGCGACCTGTACGAAACAGGAGGTCAACGGTGCTGATTCTCCAAGTAGGGAGATTGTTAGTGAAGCGGCTGGAATGGCGAACCCGAGCACAAGGAGAGGAGAAATGAGGTGCGTTTTAGAAACCTTTCCCGATCACACGGTGTACCATCTTCTGGGTTTCCCAGGCATGTTTTCGATGTAGGAAGATGCCCTTGAACCTGGAGATTTGGGACCCATGGCATGGGTACCACGCAGTATTACTTTAAAGGGTCTGCGTTTGCTCACCCAACCTCACCAATCCTCTCAGCCCCAAGAGTGTCCAGCCTTATGTCTCATCCAGCTGTGGGTCTAGATATGGTCAATCCAGGTTGCATCAGAGCCCCTGAACGGATTTTGTAAGAATGTCTCTCTCTTTCACTGTCTTTGTTTTCTGGGGTTTTTTTTTTTTAAGTAATCTATTTTTATAATGGGGTTTAGCTGCTTTTCCCTGCTGTGTTTATGCCGCTTTACACCCTCTTGATTCACTTCCAGAGAGATATCAATACATAGGTTTTAAGACTCTTCCTAGTCAGATATATTCTTGGGTGGTGAATAGGGGGTGTTGAGTCCAGTTCACTGAGCAGGGAGTAGGTCTTGTCTATTACATATTTGGCTTGTGGAACGGTATCTGAGCTAATTTCAAACCCTTGTTTTATGCATCGCCCCGCCTCACCTTTCCCGTTAAGCAGCCATAGTGTGTTTTGTAAATGTGTGACTCTGTTCTGCTTTGGAATTCAGTTCAGGTGTAGCGATGTTGACATTCCCTCTATCAGTGATATCTTAGGATAAGCGTCCTTTTCTGTGTGACTTACTTCACTTAGAGTCATCGTCCCTAAATCCACTCATCATGCTGCTACTAGCCTTATGACACTGATTTCATGGCTGAGTGATATTCCATTGTGCATAAGTACCACAACTTCTTTATCCATTTTTCTCTTTCCTGGGATATTTAAGGTGTACCGAAGTGGAGGTTCTTGGAAACAGAGCAGCCCTAAACTTTGGGGTGCCTGTGTCGTGTTGATTTTTAGGTTTCCCGATTTCTACGCCCATGAGTGGAAGTGCCCTATGCTCTCTCAGCTGTGTCTATTCCATGTTTCAGGACGCAGCGTACACTTCTCCAGAGTGGCTGTTGGCAATTTCCATCCCGCCCATCAGCGTAGCAAGGCTCCCGTGTCTCCATGGCCTGTCCTGCATTTCTGGTTTTTACACTTTTTTCAGCATGGCCCTTTTGACCGCTGGCAAGCGAGACTTCTTTGTAGCGCCGATTTGCCTTTCCGGCTTGCTTGGTTGGCCAAAAAGGGCGTATGCGTTTTTTCCTGAATATATTCAGGAAAAAACGCATACGCCCTTTTTGGCCAAGGGCATCATTGTCAACGCTTTGCCGCTTTTCATGTGCTTTCAAGGCGAGTCGAATCGACCTCCTGAAATCTGTTTCCTGCAATTCTGCCTTGCTTTCAAATCCTCTTCGTTGCCTTCCCTCAATATATTTGTGGACGAGAGTCATCATTTCTAACTCTGCAGGTTTGTGAATTGCAGTGCCCCTGAGCTCCATTTGTCAACTCGCTTTTTTGGGAGCTGGCCGCAAAAGCGCAGGATTGCTTCAGGCCCTATTCTGGTTCCGGGGGGCAGGCTGAGCCTGTGGTTCATTCTTCTTCCTGATGGGAAAATAGAGTGACCTGTGCCTGTCCCAACACCTAGAGCTAGTCTCTCATTGGTTCCCCCTCTTCCCGTTCATCCTCAGGACAAATTGCGACCTGTACGAAACAGGAGGTCAACGGTGCTGATTCTCCAAGTAGGGAGATTGTTAGTGAAGCGGCTGGAATGGCGAACCCGAGCACAAGGAGAGGAGAAATGAGGTGCGTTTTAGAAACCTTTCCCGATCACACGGTGTACCATCTTCTGGGTTTCCCAGGCATGTTTTCGATGTAGGAAGATGCCCTTGAACCTGGAGATTTGGGACCCATGGCATGGGTACCACGCAGTATTACTTTAAAGGGTCTGCGTTTGCTCACCCAACCTCACCAATCCTCTCAGCCCCAAGAGTGTCCAGCCTTATGTCTCATCCAGCTGTGGGTCTAGATATGGTCAATCCAGGTTGCATCAGAGCCCCTGAACGGATTTTGTAAGAATGTCTCTCTCTTTCACTGTCTTTGTTTTCTGGGGGTTTTTTTTTTTAAGTAATCTATTTTTATAATGGGGTTTAGCTGCTTTTCCCTGCTGTGTTTATGCCGCTTTACACCCTCTTGATTCACTTCCAGAGAGATATCAATACATAGGTTTTAAGACTCTTCCTAGTCAGATATATTCTTGGGTGGTGAATAGGGGGTGTTGAGTCCAGTTCACTGAGCAGGGAGTAGGTCTTGTCTATTACATATTTGGCTTGTGGAACGGTATCTGAGCTAATTTCAAACCCTTGTTTTATGCATCGCCCCGCCTCACCTTTCCCGTTAAGCAGCCATAGTGTGTTTTGTAAATGTGTGACTCTGTTCTGCTTTGGAATTCAGTTCAGGTGTAGCGATGTTGACATTCCCTCTATCAGTGATATCTTAGGATAAGCGTCCTTTTCTGTGTGACTTACTTCACTTAGAGTCATCGTCCCTAAATCCACTCATCATGCTGCTACTAGCCTTATGACACTGATTTCATGGCTGAGTGATATTCCATTGTGCATAAGTACCACAACTTCTTTATCCATTTTTCTCTTTCCTGGGATATTTAAGGTGTACCGAAGTGGAGGTTCTTGGAAACAGAGCAGCCCTAAACTTTGGGGTGCCTGTGTCGTGTTGATTTTTAGGTTTCCCGATTTCTACGCCCATGAGTGGAAGTGCCCTATGCTCTCTCAGCTGTGTCTATTCCATGTTTCAGGACGCAGCGTACACTTCTCCAGAGTGGCTGTTGGCAATTTCCATCCCGCCCATCAGCGTAGCAAGGCTCCCGTGTCTCCATGGCCTGTCCTGCATTTCTGGTTTTTACACTTTTTTCAGCATGGCCCTTTTGACCGCTGGCAAGCGAGACTTCTTTGTAGCGCCGATTTGCCTTTCCGGCTTGCTTGGTTGGCCAAAAAGGGCGTATGCGTTTTTTCCTGAATATATTCAGGAAAAAACGCATACGCCCTTTTTGGCCAAGGGCATCATTGTCAACGCTTTGCCGCTTTTCATGTGCTTTCAAGGCGAGTCGAATCGACCTCCTGAAATCTGTTTCCTGCAATTCTGCCTTGCTTTCAAATCCTCTTCGTTGCCTTCCCTCAATATATTTGTGGACGAGAGTCATCATTTCTAACTCTGCAGGTTTGTGAATTGCAGTGCCCCTGAGCTCCATTTGTCAACTCGCTTTTTTGGGAGCTGGCCGCAAAAGCGCAGGATTGCTTCAGGCCCTATTCTGGTTCCGGGGGGCAGGCTGAGCCTGTGGTTCATTCTTCTTCCTGATGGGAAAATAGAGTGACCTGTGCCTGTCCCAACACCTAGAGCTAGTCTCTCATTGGTTCCCCCTCTTCCCGTTCATCCTCAGGACAAATTGCGACCTGTGCGAAACAGGAGGTCAACGGTGCTGATTCTCCAAGTAGGGAGATTGTTAGTGAAGCGGCTGGAATGGCGAACCCGAGCACAAGGAGAGGAGAAATGAGGTGCGTTTTAGAAACCTTTCCCGATCACACGGTGTACCATCTTCTGGGTTTCCCAGGCATGTTTTCGATGTAGGAAGATGCCCTTGAACCTGGAGATTTGGGACCCATGGCATGGGTACCACGCAGGATTACTTTAAAGGGTCTGCGTTTGCTCACCCAACCTCACCAATCCTCTCAGCCCCAAGAGTGTCCAGCCTTATGTCTCATCCAGCTGTGGGTCTAGATATGGTCAATCCAGGTTGCATCAGAGCCCCTGAACGGATTTTGTAAGAATGTCTCTCTCTTTCACTGTCTTTGTTTTCTGGGGTTTTTTTTTTTAAGTAATCTAATTTTATAATGGGGTTTAGCTGCTTTTCCCTGCTGTGTTTATGCCGCTTTACACCCTCTTGATTCACTTCCAGAGAGATATCAATACATAGGTTTTAAGACTCTTCCTAGTCAGATATATTCTTGGGCGGTGAATAGGGGGTGTTGAGTCCAGTTCACTGAGCAGGGAGTAGGTCTTGTCTATTACATATTTGGCTTGTGGAACGGTATGTGAGCTAATTTCAAACCCTTGTTTTATGCATCGCCCCGCCTCACCTTTCCCGTTAAGCAGCCATAGTGTGTTTTGTAAATGTGTGACTCTGTTCTGCTTTGGAATTCAGTTCAGGTGTAGCGATGTTGACATTCCCTCTATCAGTGATATCTTAGGATAAGCGTCCTTTTCTGTGTGACTTACTTCACTTAGAGTCATCGTCCCTAAATCCACTCATCATGCTGCTACTAGCCTTATGACACTGATTTCATGGCTGAGTGATATTCCATTGTGCATAAGTACCACAACTTCTTTATCCATTTTTCTGTTTCCTGGGATATTTAAGGTGTACCGAAGTGGAGTTTCTTGGAAACAGAGCAGCCCTAAACTTTGGGGTGCCTGTGTCGTGTTGATTTTTAAGTTTCCCGATTTCTACGCCCATGAGTGGAAGTGCCCTATGCTCTCTCAGCTGTGTCTATTCCATGTTTCAGGACGCAGCGTACACTTCTCCAGAGTGGCTGTTGGCAATTTCCATCCCGCCCATCAGCGTAGCAAGGCTCCCGTGTTTCCATGGCCTGTCCTGCATTTCTGGTTTTTACACTTTTTTCAGCATGGCCCTTTTGACCGCTGGCAAGCGAGACTTCTTTGTAGCGCCGATTTGCCTTTCCGGCTTGCTTGGTTGGCCAAAAAGGGCGTATGCGTTTTTTCCTGAATATATTCAGGAAAAAACGCATACGCCCTTTTTGGCCAAGGGCATCATTGTCAACGCTTTGCCGCTTTTCATGTGCTTTCAAGGCGAGTCGAATCTACCTCCTGAAATCTGTTTCCTGCAATTCTGCCTTGCTTTCAAATCCTCTTCGTTGCCTTCCCTCAATATATTTGTGGACGAGAGTCATCATTTCTAACTCTGCAGGTTTGTGAATTGCAGTGCCCCTGAGCTCCATTTGTCAACTCGCTTTTTTGGGAGCTGGCCGCAAAAGCGCAGGATTGCTTCAGGCCGTATTCTGGTTCCGGGGGGCAGGCTGAGCCTGTGGTTCATTCTTCTTCCTGATGGGAAAATAGAGTGACCTGTGCCTGTCCCAACACCTAGAGCTAGTCTCTCATTGGTTCCCCCTCTTCCCGTTCATCCTCAGGACAAATTGCGACCTGTACGAAACAGGAGGTCAACGGTGCTGATTCTCCAAGTAGGGAGATTGTTAGTGAAGCGGCTGGAATGGCGAACCCGAGCACAAGGAGAGGAGAAATGAGGTGCGTTTTAGAAACCTTTCCCGATCACACGGTGTACCATCTTCTGGGTTTCCCAGGCATGTTTTCGATGTAGGAAGATGCCCTTGAACCTGGAGATTTGGGACCCATGGCATGGGTACCACGCAGTATTACTTTAAAGGGTCTGCGTTTGCTCACCCAACCTCACCAATCCTCTCAGCCCCAAGAGTGTCCAGCCTTATGTCTCATCCAGCTGTGGGTCTAGATATGGTCAATCCAGGTTGCATCAGAGCCCCTGAACGGATTTTGTAAGAATGTCTCTCTCTTTCACTGTCTTTGTTTTCTGGGGTTTTTTTTTTTAAGTAATCTAATTTTATAATGGGGTTTAGCTGCTTTTCCCTGCTGTGTTTATGCCGCTTTACACCCTCTTGATTCACTTCCAGAGAGATATCAATACATAGGTTTTAAGACTCTTCCTAGTCAGATATATTCTTGGGCGGTGAATAGGGGGTGTTGAGTCCAGTTCACTGAGCAGGGAGTAGGTCTTGTCTATTACATATTTGGCTTGTGGAACGGTATGTGAGCTAATTTCAAACCCTTGTTTTATGCATCGCCCCGCCTCACCTTTCCCGTTAAGCAGCCATAGTGTGTTTTGTAAATGTGTGACTCTGTTCTGCTTTGGAATTCAGTTCAGGTGTAGCGATGTTGACATTCCCTCTATCAGTGATATCTTAGGATAAGCGTCCTTTTCTGTGTGACTTACTTCACTTAGAGTCATCGTCCCTAAATCCACTCATCATGCTGCTACTAGCCTTATGACACTGATTTCATGGCTGAGTGATATTCCATTGTGCATAAGTACCACAACTTCTTTATCCATTTTTCTCTTTCCTGGGATATTTAAGGTGTACCGAAGTGGAGGTTCTTGGAAACAGAGCAGCCCTAAACTTTGGGGTGCCTGTGTCGTGTTGATTTTTAAGTTTCCCGATTTCTACGCCCATGAGTGGAAGTGCCCTATGCTCTCTCAGCTGTGTCTATTCCATGTTTCAGGACGCAGCGTACACTTCTCCAGAGTGGCTGTTGGCAATTTCCATCCCGCCCATCAGCGTAGCAAGGCTCCCGTGTTTCCATGGCCTGTCCTGCATTTCTGGTTTTTACACTTTTTTCAGCATGGCCCTTTTGACCGCTGGCAAGCGAGACTTCTTTGTAGCGCCGATTTGCCTTTCCGGCATGCTTGGTTGGCCAAAAAGGGCGTATGCGTTTTTTCCTGAATATATTCAGGAAAAAACGCATACGCCCTTTTTGGCCAAGGGCATCATTGTCAACGCTTTGCCGCTTTTCATGTGCTTTCAAGGCGAGTCGAATCTACCTCCTGAAATCTGTTTCCTGCAATTCTGCCTTGCTTTCAAATCCTCTTCGTTGCCTTCCCTCAATATATTTGTGGACGAGAGTCATCATTTCGAACTCTGCAGGTTTGTGAATTGCAGTGCCCCTGAGCTCCATTTGTCAACTCGCTTTTTTGGGAGCTGGCCGCAAAAGCGCAGGATTGCTTCAGGCCCTATTCTGGTTCCGGGCGGCAGGCTGAGCCTGTGGTTCATTCTTCTTCCTGATGGGAAAATAGAGTGACCTGTGCCTGTCCCAACACCTAGAGCTAGTCTCTCATTGGTTCCCCCTCTTCCCGTTCATCCTCAGGACAAATTGCGACCTGTACGAAACAGGAGGTCAACGGTGCTGATTCTCCAAGTAGGGAGATTGTTAGTGAAGCGGCTGGAATGGCGAACCCGAGCACAAGGAGAGGAGAAATGAGGTGCGTTTTAGAAACCTTTCCCGATCACACGGTGTACCATCTTCTGGGTTTCCCAGGCATGTTTTCGATGTAGGAAGATGCCCTTGAACCTGGAGATTTGGGACCCATGGCATGGGTACCACGCAGTATTACTTTAAAGGGTCTGCGTTTGCTCACCCAACCTCACCAATCCTCTCAGCCCCAAGAGTGTCCAGCCTTATGTCTCATCCAGCTGTGGGTCTAGATATGGTCAATCCAGGTTGCATCAGAGCCCCTGAACGGATTTTGTAAGAATGTCTCTCTCTTTCACTGTCTTTGTTTTCTGGGGTTTTTTTTTTTTAAGTAATCTATTTTTATAATGGGGTTTAGCTGCTTTTCCCTGCTGTGTTTATGCCGCTTTACACCCTCTTGATTCACTTCCAGAGAGATATCAATACATAGGTTTTAAGACTCTTCCTAGTCAGATATATTCTTGGGTGGTGAATAGGGGGTGTTGAGTCCAGTTCACTGAGCAGGGAGTAGGTCTTGTCTATTACATATTTGGCTTGTGGAACGGTATCTGAGCTAATTTCAAACCCTTGTTTTATGCATCGCCCCGCCTCACCTTTCCCGTTAAGCAGCCATAGTGTGTTTTCTAAATGTGTGACTCTGTTCTGCTTTGGAATTCAGTTCAGGTGTAGCGATGTTGACATTCCCTCTATCAGTGATATCTTAGGATAAGCGTCCTTTTCTGTGTGACTTACTTCACTTAGAGTCATCGTCCCTAAATCCACTCATCATGCTGCTACTAGCCTTATGACACTGATTTCATGGCTGAGTGATATTCCATTGTGCATAAGTACCACAACTTCTTTATCCATTTTTCTCTTTCCTGGGATATTTAAGGTGTACCGAAGTGGAGGTTCTTGGAAACAGAGCAGCCCTAAACTTTGGGGTGCCTGTGTCGTGTTGATTTTTAGGTTTCCCGATTTCTACGCCCATGAGTGGAAGTGCCCTATGCTCTCTCAGCTGTGTCTATTCCATGTTTCAGGACGCAGCGTACACTTCTCCAGAGTGGCTGTTGGCAATTTCCATCCCGCCCATCAGCGTAGCAAGGCTCCCGTGTCTCCATGGCCTGTCCTGCATTTCTGGTTTTTACACTTTTTTCAGCATGGCCCTTTTGACCGCTGGCAAGCGAGACTTCTTTGTAGCGCCGATTTGCCTTTCCGGCTTGCTTGGTTGGCCAAAAAGGGCGTATGCGTTTTTTCCTGAATATATTCAGGAAAAAACGCATACGCCCTTTTTGGCCAAGGGCATCATTGTCAACGCTTTGCCGCTTTTCATGTGCTTTGAAGGAGAGTCGAATCGACCTCCTGAAATCTGTTTCCTGCAATTCTGCCTTGCTTTCAAATCCTCTTCGTTGCCTTCCCTCAATATATTTGTGGACGAGAGTCATCATTTCTAACTCTGCAGGTTTGTGAATTGCAGTGCCCCTGAGCTCCATTTGTCAACTCGCTTTTTTGGGAGCTGGCCGCAAAAGCGCAGGATTGCTTCAGGCCCTATTCTGGTTCCGGGGGGCAGGCTGAGCCTGTGGTTCATTCTTCTTCCTGATGGGAAAATAGAGTGACCTGTGCCTGTCCCAACACCTAGAGCTAGTCTCTCATTGGTTCCCCCTCTTCCCGTTCATCCTCAGGACAAATTGCGACCTGTACGAAACAGGAGGTCAACGGTGCTGATTCTCCAAGTAGGGAGATTGTTAGTGAAGCGGCTGGAATGGCGAACCCGAGCACAAGGAGAGGAGAAATGAGGTGCGTTTTAGAAACCTTTCCCGATCACACGGTGTACCATCTTCTGGGTTTCCCAGGCATGTTTTCGATGTAGGAAGATGCCCTTGAACCTGGAGATTTGGGACCCATGGCATGGGTACCACGCAGTATTACTTTAAAGGGTCTGCGTTTGCTCACCCAACCTCACCAATCCTCTCAGCCCCAAGAGTGTCCAGCCTTATGTCTCATCCAGCTGTGGGTCTAGATATGGTCAATCCAGGTTGCATCAGAGCCCCTGAACGGATTTTGTAAGAATGTCTCTCTCTTTCACTGTCTTTGTTTTCTGGGGTTTTTTTTTTTAAGTAATCTAATTTTATAATGGGGTTTAGCTGCTTTTCCCTGCTGTGTTTATGCCGCTTTACACCCTCTTGATTCACTTCCAGAGAGATATCAATACATAGGTTTTAAGACTCTTCCTAGTCAGATATATTCTTGGGCGGTGAATAGGGGGTGTTGAGTCTAGTTCACTGAGCAGGGAGTAGGTCTTGTCTATTACATATTTGGCTTGTGGAACGGTATGTGAGCTAATTTCAAACCCTTGTTTTATGCATCGCCCCGCCTCACCTTTCCCGTTAAGCAGCCATAGTGTGTTTTGTAAATGTGTGACTCTGTTCTGCTTTGGAATTCAGTTCAGGTGTAGCGATGTTGACATTCCCTCTATCAGTGATATCTTAGGATAAGCGTCCTTTTCTGTGTGACTTACTTCACTTAGAGTCATCGTCCCTAAATCCACTCATCATGCTGCTACTAGCCTTATGACACTGATTTCATGGCTGAGTGATATTCCATTGTGCATAAGTACCACAACTTCTTTATCCATTTTTCTGTTTCCTGGGATATTTAAGGTGTACCGAAGTGGAGGTTCTTGGAAACAGAGCAGCCCTAAACTTTGGGGTGCCTGTGTCGTGTTGATTTTTAAGTTTCCCGATTTCTACGCCCATGAGTGGAAGTGCCCTATGCTCTCTCAGCTGTGTCTATTCCATGTTTCAGGACGCAGCGTACACTTCTCCAGAGTGGCTGTTGGCAATTTCCATCCCGCCCATCAGCGTAGCAAGGCTCCCGTGTCTCCATGGCCTGTCCTGCATTTCTGGTTTTTACACTTTTTTCAGCATGGCCCTTTTGACCGCTGGCAAGCGAGACTTCTTTGTAGCGCCGATTTGCCTTTCCGGCTTGCTTGGTTGGCCAAAAAGGGCGTATGCGTTTTTTCCTGAATATATTCAGGAAAAAACGCATACGCCCTTTTTGGCCAAGGGCATCATTGTCAACGCTTTGCCGCTTTTCATGTGCTTTCAAGGCGAGTCGAATCTACCTCCTGAAATCTGTTTCCTGCAATTCTGCCTTGCTTTCAAATCCTCTTCGTTGCCTTCCCTCAATATATTTGTGGACGAGAGTCATCATTTCTAACTCTGCAGGTTTGTGAATTGCAGTGCCCCTGAGCTCCATTTGTCAACTCGCTTTTTTGGGAGCTGGCCGCAAAAGCGCAGGATTGCTTCAGGCCCTATTCTGGTTCCGGGCGGCAGGCTGAGCCTGTGGTTCATTCTTCTTCCTGATGGGAAAATAGAGTGACCTGTGCCTGTCCCAACACCTAGAGCTAGTCTCTCATTGGTTCCCCCTCTTCCCGTTCATCCTCAGGACAAATTGCGACCTGTACGAAACAGGAGGTCAACGGTGCTGATTCTCCAAGTAGGGAGATTGTTAGTGAAGCGGCTGGAATGGCGAACCCGAGCACAAGGAGAGGAGAAATGAGGTGCGTTTTAGAAACCTTTCCCGATCACACGGTGTACCATCTTCTGGGTTTCCCAGGCATGTTTTCGATGTAGGAAGATGCCCTTGAACCTGGAGATTTGGGACCCATGGCATGGGTACCACGCAGTATTACTTTAAAGGGTCTGCGTTTGCTCACCCAACCTCACCAATCCTCTCAGCCCCAAGAGTGTCCAGCCTTATGTCTCATCCAGCTGTGGGTCTAGATATGGTCAATCCAGGTTGCATCAGAGCCCCTGAACGGATTTTGTAAGAATGTCTCTCTCTTTCACTGTCTTTGTTTTCTGGGGGTTTTTTTTTTTAAGTAATCTATTTTTATAATGGGGTTTAGCTGCTTTTCCCTGCTGTGTTTATGCCGCTTTACACCCTCTTGATTCACTTCCAGAGAGATATCAATACATAGGTTTTAAGACTCTTCCTAGTCAGATATATTCCTGGGCGGTGAATAGGGGGTGTTGAGTCCAGTTCACTGAGCAGGGAGTAGGTCTTGTCTATTACATATTTGGCTTGTGGAACGGTATCTGAGCTAATTTCAAACCCTTGTTTTATGCATCGCCCCGCCTCACCTTTCCCGTTAAGCAGCCATAGTGTGTTTTCTAAATGTGTGACTCTGTTCTGCTTTGGAATTCAGTTCAGGTGTAGCGATGTTGACATTCCCTCTATCAGTGATATCTTAGGATAAGCGTCCTTTTCTGTGTGACTTACTTCACTTAGAGTCATCGTCCCTAAATCCACTCATCATGCTGCTACTAGCCTTATGACACTGATTTCATGGCTGAGTGATATTCCATTGTGCATAAGTACCACAACTTCTTTATCCATTTTTCTCTTTCCTGGGATATTTAAGGTGTACCGAAGTGGAGGTTCTTGGAAACAGAGCAGCCCTAAACTTTGGGGTGCCTGTGTCGTGTTGATTTTTAGGTTTCCCGATTTCTACGCCCATGAGTGGAAGTGCCCTATGCTCTCTCAGCTGTGTCTATTCCATGTTTCAGGACGCAGCGTACACTTCTCCAGAGTGGCTGTTGGCAATTTCCATCCCGCCCATCAGCGTAGCAAGGCTCCCGTGTCTCCATGGCCTGTCCTGCATTTCTGGTTTTTACACTTTTTTCAGCATGGCCCTTTTGACCGCTGGCAAGCGAGACTTCTTTGTAGCGCCGATTTGCCTTTCCGGCTTGCTTGGTTGGCCAAAAAGGGCGTATGCGTTTTTTCCTGAATATATTCAGGAAAAAACGCATACGCCCTTTTTGGCCAAGGGCATCATTGTCAACGCTTTGCCGCTTTTCATGTGCTTTCAAGGCGAGTCGAATCGACCTCCTGAAATCTGTTTCCTGCAATTCTGCCTTGCTTTCAAATCCTCTTCGTTGCCTTCCCTCAATATATTTGTGGACGAGAGTCATCATTTCGAACTCTGCAGGTTTGTGAATTGCAGTGCCCCTGAGCTCCATTTGTCAACTCGCTTTTTTGGGAGCTGGCCGCAAAAGCGCAGGATTGCTTCAGGCCCTATTCTGGTTCCGGGGGGCAGGCTGAGCCTGTGGTTCATTCTTCTTCCTGATGGGAAAATAGAGTGACCTGTGCCTGTCCCAACACCTAGAGCTAGTCTCTCATTGGTTCCCCCTCTTCCCGTTCATCCTCAGGACAAATTGCGACCTGTACGAAACAGGAGGTCAACGGTGCTGATTCTCCAAGTAGGGAGATTGTTAGTGAAGCGGCTGGAATGGCGAACCCGAGCACAAGGAGAGGAGAAATGAGGTGCGTTTTAGAAACCTTTCCCGATCACACGGTGTACCATCTTCTGGGTTTCCCAGGCATGTTTTCGATGTAGGAAGATGCCCTTGAACCTGGAGATTTGGGACCCATGGCATGGGTACCACGCAGTATTACTTTAAAGGGTCTGCGTTTGCTCACCCAACCTCACCAATCCTCTCAGCCCCAAGAGTGTCCAGCCTTATGTCTCATCCAGCTGTGGGTCTAGATATGGTCAATCCAGGTTGCATCAGAGCCCCTGAACGGATTTTGTAAGAATGTCTCTCTCTTTCACTGTCTTTGTTTTCTGGGGTTTTTTTTTTTAAGTAATCTAATTTTATAATGGGGTTTAGCTGCTTTTCCCTGCTGTGTTTATGCCGCTTTACACCCTCTTGATTCACTTCCAGAGAGATATCAATACATAGGTTTTAAGACTCTTCCTAGTCAGATATATTCCTGGGCGGTGAATAGGGGGTGTTGAGTCCAGTTCACTGAGCAGGGAGTAGGTCTTGTCTATTACATATTTGGCTTGTGGAACGGTATGTGAGCTAATTTCAAACCCTTGTTTTATGCATCGCCCCGCCTCACCTTTCCCGTTAAGCAGCCATAGTGTGTTTTCTAAATGTGTGACTCTGTTCTGTTTTGGAATTCAGTTCAGGTGTAGCGATGTTGACATTCCCTCTATCAGTGATATCTTAGGATAAGCGTCCTTTTCTGTGTGACTTACTTCACTTAGAGTCATCGTCCCTAAATCCACTCATCATGCTGCTACTAGCCTTATGACACTGATTTCATGGCTGAGTGATATTCCATTGTGCATAAGTACCACAACTTCTTTATCCATTTTTCTGTTTCCTGGGATATTTAAGGTGTACCGAAGTGGAGGTTCTTGGAAACAGAGCAGCCCTAAACTTTGGGGTGCCTGTGTCGTGTTGATTTTTAGGTTTCCCGATTTCTACGCCCATGAGTGGAAGTGCCCTATGCTCTCTCAGCTGTGTCTATTCCATGTTTCAGGACGCAGCGTACACTTCTCCAGAGTGGCTGTTGGCAATTTCCATCCCGCCCATCAGCGTAGCAAGGCTCCCGTGTCTCCATGGCCTGTCCTGCATTTCTGGTTTTTACACTTTTTTCAGCATGGCCCTTTTGACCGCTGGCAAGCGAGACTTCTTTGTAGCGCCGATTTGCCTTTCCGGCTTGCTTGGTTGGCCAAAAAGGGCGTATGCGTTTTTTCCTGAATATATTCAGGAAAAAACGCATACGCCCTTTTTGGCCAAGGGCATCATTGTCAACGCTTTGCCGCTTTTCATGTGCTTTCAAGGCGAGTCGAATCGACCTCCTGAAATCTGTTTCCTGCAATTCTGCCTTGCTTTCAAATCCTCTTCGTTGCCTTCCCTCAATATATTTGTGGACGAGAGTCATCATTTCGAACTCTGCAGGTTTGTGAATTGCAGTGCCCCTGAGCTCCATTTGTCAACTCGCTTTTTTGGGAGCTGGCCGCAAAAGCGCAGGATTGCTTCAGGCCCTATTCTGGTTCCGGGGGGCAGGCTGAGCCTGTGGTTCATTCTTCTTCCTGATGGGAAAATAGAGTGACCTGTGCCTGTCCCAACACCTAGAGCTAGTCTCTCATTGGTTCCCCCTCTTCCCGTTCATCCTCAGGACAAATTGCGACCTGTACGAAACAGGAGGTCAACGGTGCTGATTCTCCAAGTAGGGAGATTGTTAGTGAAGCGGCTGGAATGGCGAACCCGAGCACAAGGAGAGGAGAAATGAGGTGCGTTTTAGAAACCTTTCCCGATCACACGGTGTACCATCTTCTGGGTTTCCCAGGCATGTTTTCGATGTAGGAAGATGCCCTTGAACCTGGAGATTTGGGACCCATGGCATGGGTACCACGCAGTATTACTTTAAAGGGTCTGCGTTTGCTCACCCAACCTCACCAATCCTCTCAGCCCCAAGAGTGTCCAGCCTTATGTCTCATCCAGCTGTGGGTCTAGATATGGTCAATCCAGGTTGCATCAGAGCCCCTGAACGGATTTTGTAAGAATGTCTCTCTCTTTCACTGTCTTTGTTTTCTGGGGTTTTTTTTTTTAAGTAATCTAATTTTATAATGGGGTTTAGCTGCTTTTCCCTGCTGTGTTTATGCCGCTTTACACCCTCTTGATTCACTTCCAGAGAGATATCAATACATAGGTTTTAAGACTCTTCCTAGTCAGATATATTCTTGGGCGGTGAATAGGGGGTGTTGAGTCCAGTTCACTGAGCAGGGAGTAGGTCTTGTCTATTACATATTTGGCTTGTGGAACGGTATGTGAGCTAATTTCAAACCCTTGTTTTATGCATCGCCCCGCCTCACCTTTCCCGTTAAGCAGCCATAGTGTGTTTTGTAAATGCGTGACTCTGTTCTGCTTTGGAATTCAGTTCAGGTGTAGCGATGTTGACATTCCCTCTATCAGTGATATCTTAGGATAAGCGTCCTTTTCTGTGTGACTTACTTCACTTAGAGTCATCGTCCCTAAATCCACTCATCATGCTGCTACTAGCCTTATGACACTGATTTCATGGCTGAGTGATATTCCATTGTGCATAAGTACCACAACTTCTTTATCCATTTTTCTGTTTCCTGGGATATTTAAGGTGTACCGAAGTGGAGGTTCTTGGAAACAGAGCAGCCCTAAACTTTGGGGTGCCTGTGTCGTGTTGATTTTTAAGTTTCCCGATTTCTACGCCCATGAGTGGAAGTGCCCTATGCTCTCTCAGCTGTGTCTATTCCATGTTTCAGGACGCAGCGTACACTTCTCCAGAGTGGCTGTTGGCAATTTCCATCCCGCCCATCAGCGTAGCAAGGCTCCCGTGTCTCCATGGCCTGTCCTGCATTTCTGGTTTTTACACTTTTTTCAGCATGGCCCTTTTGACCGCTGGCAAGCGAGACTTCTTTGTAGCGCCGATTTGCCTTTCCGGCTTGCTTGGTTGGCCAAAAAGGGCGTATGCGTTTTTTCCTGAATATATTCAGGAAAAAACGCATACGCCCTTTTTGGCCAAGGGCATCATTGTCAACGCTTTGCCGCTTTTCATGTGCTTTCAAGGCGAGTCGAATCGACCTCCTGAAATCTGTTTCCTGCAATTCTGCCTTGCTTTCAAATCCTCTTCGTTGCCTTCCCTCAATATATTTGTGGACGAGAGTCATCATTTCTAACTCTGCAGGTTTGTGAATTGCAGTGCCCCTGAGCTCCATTTGTCAACTCGCTTTTTTGGGAGCTGGCCGCAAAAGCGCAGGATTGCTTCAGGCCCTATTCTGGTTCCGGGCGGCAGGCTGAGCCTGTGGTTCATTCTTCTTCCTGATGGGAAAATAGAGTGACCTGTGCCTGTCCCAACACCTAGAGCTAGTCTCTCATTGGTTCCCCCTCTTCCCGTTCATCCTCAGGACAAATTGCGACCTGTACGAAACAGGAGGTCAACGGTGCTGATTCTCCAAGTAGGGAGATTGTTAGTGAAGCGGCTGGAATGGCGAACCCGAGCACAAGGAGAGGAGAAATGAGGTGCGTTTTAGAAACCTTTCCCGATCACACGGTGTACCATCTTCTGGGTTTCCCAGGCATGTTTTCGATGTAGGAAGATGCCCTTGAACCTGGAGATTTGGGACCCATGGCATGGGTACCACGCAGTATTACTTTAAAGGGTCTGCGTTTGCTCACCCAACCTCACCAATCCTCTCAGCCCCAAGAGTGTCCAGCCTTATGTCTCATCCAGCTGTGGGTCTAGATATGGTCAATCCAGGTTGCATCAGAGCCCCTGAACGGATTTTGTAAGAATGTCTCTCTCTTTCACTGTCTTTGTTTTCTGGGGTTTTTTTTTTTTTAAGTAATCTATTTTTATAATGGGGTTTAGCTGCTTTTCCCTGCTGTGTTTATGCCGCTTTACACCCTCTTGATTCACTTCCAGAGAGATATCAATACATAGGTTTTAAGACTCTTCCTAGTCAGATATATTCTTGGGCGGTGAATAGAGGGTGTTGAGTCCAGTTCACTGAGCAGGGAGTAGGTCTTGTCTATTACATATTTGGCTTGTGGAACGGTATCTGAGCTAATTTCAAACCCTTGTTTTATGCATCGCCCCGCCTCACCTTTCCCGTTAAGCAGCGATAGTGTGTTTTCTAAATGTGTGACTCTGTTCTGCTTTGGAATTCAGTTCAGGTGTAGCGATGTTGACATTCCCTCTATCAGTGATATCTTAGGATAAGCGTCCTTTTCTGTGTGACTTACTTCACTTAGAGTCATCGTCCCTAAATCCACTCATCATGCTGCTACTAGCCTTATGACACTGATTTCATGGCTGAGTGATATTCCATTGTGCATAAGTACCACAACTTCTTTATCCATTTTTCTGTTTCCTGGGATATTTAAGGTGTACCGAAGTGGAGGTTCTTGGAAACAGAGCAGCCCTAAACTTTGGGGTGCCTGTGTCGTGTTGATTTTTAGGTTTCCCGATTTCTACGCCCATGAGTGGAAGTGCCCTATGCTCTCTCAGCTGTGTCTATTCCATGTTTCAGGACGCAGCGTACACTTCTCCAGAGTGGCTGTTGGCAATTTCCATCCCGCCCATCAGCGTAGCAAGGCTCCCGTGTCTCCATGGCCTGTCCTGCATTTCTGGTTTTTACACTTTTTTCAGCATGGCCCTTTTGACCGCTGGCAAGCGAGACTTCTTTGTAGCGCCGATTTGCCTTTCCGGCTTGCTTGGTTGGCCAAAAAGGGCGTATGCGTTTTTTCCTGAATATATTCAGGAAAAAACGCATACGCCCTTTTTGGCCAAGGGCATCATTGTCAACGCTTTGCCGCTTTTCATGTGCTTTCAAGGCGAGTCGAATCGACCTCCTGAAATCTGTTTCCTGCAATTCTGCCTTGCTTTCAAATCCTCTTCGTTGCCTTCCCTCAATATATTTGTGGACGAGAGTCATCATTTCGAACTCTGCAGGTTTGTGAATTGCAGTGCCCCTGAGCTCCATTTGTCAACTCGCTTTTTTGGGAGCTGGCCGCAAAAGCGCAGGATTGCTTCAGGCCCTATTCTGGTTCCGGGGGGCAGGCTGAGCCTGTGGTTCATTCTTCTTCCTGATGGGAAAATAGAGTGACCTGTGCCTGTCCCAACACCTAGAGCTAGTCTCTCATTGGTTCCCCCTCTTCCCGTTCATCCTCAGGACAAATTGCGACCTGTACGAAACAGGAGGTCAACGGTGCTGATTCTCCAAGTAGGGAGATTGTTAGTGAAGCGGCTGGAATGGCGAACCCGAGCACAAGGAGAGGAGAAATGAGGTGCGTTTTAGAAACCTTTCCCGATCACACGGTGTACCATCTTCTGGGTTTCCCAGGCATGTTTTCGATGTAGGAAGATGCCCTTGAACCTGGAGATTTGGGACCCATGGCATGGGTACCACGCAGTATTACTTTAAAGGGTCTGCGTTTGCTCACCCAACCTCACCAATCCTCTCAGCCCCAAGAGTGTCCAGCCTTATGTCTCATCCAGCTGTGGGTCTAGATATGGTCAATCCAGGTTGCATCAGAGCCCCTGAACGGATTTTGTAAGAATGTCTCTCTCTTTCACTGTCTTTGTTTTCTGGGGTTTTTTTTTTAAGTAATCTATTTTTATAATGGGGTTTAGCTGCTTTTCCCTGCTGTGTTTATGCCGCTTTACACCCTCTTGATTCACTTCCAGAGAGATATCAATACATAGGTTTTAAGACTCTTCCTAGTCAGATATATTCTTGGGCGGTGAATAGGGGGTGTTGAGTCCAGTTCACTGAGCAGGGAGTAGGTCTTGTCTATTACATATTTGGCTTGTGGAACGGTATGTGAGCTAATTTCAAACCCTTGTTTTATGCATCGCCCCGCCTCACCTTTCCCGTTAAGCAGCCATAGTGTGTTTTGTAAATGTGTGACTCTGTTCTGCTTTGGAATTCAGTTCAGGTGTAGCGATGTTGACATTCCCTCTATCAGTGATATCTTAGGATAAGCGTCCTTTTCTGTGTGACTTACTTCACTTAGAGTCATCGTCCCTAAATCCACTCATCATGCTGCTACTAGCCTTATGACACTGATTTCATGGCTGAGTGATATTCCATTGTGCATAAGTACCACAACTTCTTTATCCATTTTTCTCTTTCCTGGGATATTTAAGGTGTACCGAAGTGGAGGTTCTTGGAAACAGAGCAGCCCTAAACTTTGGGGTGCCTGTGTCGTGTTGATTTTTAGGTTTCCCGATTTCTACGCCCATGAGTGGAAGTGCCCTATGCTCTCTCAGCTGTGTCTATTCCATGTTTCAGGACGCAGCGTACACTTCTCCAGAGTGGCTGTTGGCAATTTCCATCCCGCCCATCAGCGTAGCAAGGCTCCCGTGTCTCCATGGCCTGTCCTGCATTTCTGGTTTTTACACTTTTTTCAGCATGGCCCTTTTGACCGCTGGCAAGCGAGACTTCTTTGTAGCGCCGATTTGCCTTTCCGGCTTGCTTGGTTGGCCAAAAAGGGCGTATGCGTTTTTTCCTGAATATATTCAGGAAAAAACGCATACGCCCTTTTTGGCCAAGGGCATCATTGTCAACGCTTTGCCGCTTTTCATGTGCTTTCAAGGCGAGTCGAATCGACCTCCTGAAATCTGTTTCCTGCAATTCTGCCTTGCTTTCAAATCCTCTTCGTTGCCTTCCCTCAATATATTTGTGGACGAGAGTCATCATTTCTAACTCTGCAGGTTTGTGAATTGCAGTGCCCCTGAGCTCCATTTGTCAACTCGCTTTTTTGGGAGCTGGCCGCAAAAGCGCAGGATTGCTTCAGGCCCTATTCTGGTTCCGGGGGGCAGGCTGAGCCTGTGGTTCATTCTTCTTCCTGATGGGAAAATAGAGTGACCTGTGCCTGTCCCAACACCTAGAGCTAGTCTCTCATTGGTTCCCCCTCTTCCCGTTCATCCTCAGGACAAATTGCGACCTGTACGAAACAGGAGGTCAACGGTGCTGATTCTCCAAGTAGGGAGATTGTTAGTGAAGCGGCTGGAATGGCGAACCCGAGCACAAGGAGAGGAGAAATGAGGTGCGTTTTAGAAACCTTTCCCGATCACACGGTGTACCATCTTCTGGGTTTCCCAGGCATGTTTTCGATGTAGGAAGATGCCCTTGAACCTGGAGATTTGGGACCCATGGCATGGGTACCACGCAGTATTACTTTAAAGGGTCTGCGTTTGCTCACCCAACCTCACCAATCCTCTCAGCCCCAAGAGTGTCCAGCCTTATGTCTCATCCAGCTGTGGGTCTAGATATGGTCAATCCAGGTTGCATCAGAGCCCCTGAACGGATTTTGTAAGAATGTCTCTCTCTTTCACTGTCTTTGTTTTCTGGGGTTTTTTTTTTTAAGTAATCTATTTTTATAATGGGGTTTAGCTGCTTTTCCCTGCTGTGTTTATGCCGCTTTACACCCTCTTGATTCACTTCCAGAGAGATATCAATACATAGGTTTTAAGACTCTTCCTAGTCAGATATATTCTTGGGCGGTGAATAGGGGGTGTTGAGTCCAGTTCACTGAGCAGGGAGTAGGTCTTGTCTATTACATATTTGGCTTGTGGAACGGTATCTGAGCTAATTTCAAACCCTTGTTTTATGCATCGCCCCGCCTCACCTTTCCCGTTAAGCAGCCATAGTGTGTTTTCTAAATGTGTGACTCTGTTCTGTTTTGGAATTCAGTTCAGGTGTAGCGATGTTGACATTCCCTCTATCAGTGATATCTTAGGATAAGCGTCCTTTTCTGTGTGACTTACTTCACTTAGAGTCATCGTCCCTAAATCCACTCATCATGCTGCTACTAGCCTTATGACACTGATTTCATGGCTGAGTGATATTCCATTGTGCATAAGTACCACAACTTCTTTATCCATTTTTCTGTTTCCTGGGATATTTAAGGTGTACCGAAGTGGAGGTTCTTGTAAACAGAGCAGCCCTAAACTTTGGGGTGCCTGTGTCGTGTTGATTTTTAGGTTTCCCGATTTCTACGCCCATGAGTGGAAGTGCCCTATGCTCTCTCAGCTGTGTCTATTCCATGTTTCAGGACGCAGCGTACACTTCTCCAGAGTGGCTGTTGGCAATTTCCATCCCGCCCATCAGCGTAGCAAGGCTCCCGTGTCTCCATGGCCTGTCCTGCATTTCTGGTTTTTACACTTTTTTCAGCATGGCCCTTTTGACCGCTGGCAAGCGAGACTTCTTTGTAGCGCCGATTTGCCTTTCCGGCTTGCTTGGTTGGCCAAAAAGGGCGTATGCGTTTTTTCCTGAATATATTCAGGAAAAAACGCATACGCCCTTTTTGGCCAAGGGCATCATTGTCAACGCTTTGCCGCTTTTCATGTGCTTTCAAGGCGAGTCGAATCGACCTCCTGAAATCTGTTTCCTGCAATTCTGCCTTGCTTTCAAATCCTCTTCGTTGCCTTCCCTCAATATATTTGTGGACGAGAGTCATCATTTCTAACTCTGCAGGTTTGTGAATTGCAGTGCCCCTGAGCTCCATTTGTCAACTCGCTTTTTTGGGAGCTGGCCGCAAAAGCGCAGGATTGCTTCAGGCCCTATTCTGGTTCCGGGGGGCAGGCTGAGCCTGTGGTTCATTCTTCTTCCTGATGGGAAAATAGAGTGACCTGTGCCTGTCCCAACACCTAGAGCTAGTCTCTCATTGGTTCCCCCTCTTCCCGTTCATCCTCAGGACAAATTGCGACCTGTACGAAACAGGAGGTCAACGGTGCTGATTCTCCAAGTAGGGAGATTGTTAGTGAAGCGGCTGGAATGGCGAACCCGAGCACAAGGAGAGGAGAAATGAGGTGCGTTTTAGAAACCTTTCCCGATCACACGGTGTACCATCTTCTGGGTTTCCCAGGCATGTTTTCGATGTAGGAAGATGCCCTTGAACCTGGAGATTTGGGACCCATGGCATGGGTACCACGCAGTATTACTTTAAAGGGTCTGCGTTTGCTCACCCAACCTCACCAATCCTCTCAGCCCCAAGAGTGTCCAGCCTTATGTCTCATCCAGCTGTGGGTCTAGATATGGTCAATCCAGGTTGCATCAGAGCCCCTGAACGGATTTTGTAAGAATGTCTCTCTCTTTCACTGTCTTTGTTTTCTGGAGTTTTTTTTTTAAGTAATCTATTTTTATAATGGGGTTTAGCTGCTTTTCCCTGCTGTGTTTATGCCGCTTTACACCCTCTTGATTCACTTCCAGAGATATATCAATACATAGGTTTAAAGACTCTTCCTAGTCAGATATATTCTTGGGCGGTGAATAGGGGGTGTTGAGTCCAGTTCACTGAGCAGGGAGTAGGTCTTGTCTATTACATATTTGGCTTGTGGAACGGTATGTGAGCTAATTTCAAACCCTTGTTTTATGCATCGCCCCGCCTCACCTTTCCCGTTAAGCAGCCATAGTGTGTTTTCTAAATGTGTGACTCTGTTCTGTTTTGGAATTCAGTTCAGGTATAGCGATGTTGACATTCCCTCTATCAGTGATATCTTAGGATAAGCGTCCTTTTCTGTGTGACTTACTTCACTTAGAGTCATCGTCCCTAAATCCACTCATCATGCTGCTACTAGCCTTATGACACTGATTTCATGGCTGAGTGATATTCCATTGTGCATAAGTACCACAACTTCTTTATCCATTTTTCTCTTTCCTGGGATATTTAAGGTGTACCGAAGTGGAGGTTCTTGGAAACAGAGCAGCCCTAAACTTTGGGGTGCCTGTGTCGTGTTGATTTTTAGGTTTCCCGATTTCTACGCCCATGAGTGGAAGTGCCCTATGCTCTCTCAGCTGTGTCTATTCCATGTTTCAGGACGCAGCGTACACTTCTCCAGAGTGGCTGTTGGCAATTTCCATCCCGCCCATCAGCGTAGCAAGGCTCCCGTGTCTCCATGGCCTGTCCTGCATTTCTGGTTTTTACACTTTTTTCAGCATGGCCCTTTTGACCGCTGGCAAGCGAGACTTCTTTGTAGCGCCGATTTGCCTTTCCGGCTTGCTTGGTTGGCCAAAAAGGGCGTATGCGTTTTTTCCTGAATATATTCAGGAAAAAACGCATACGCCCTTTTTGGCCAAGGGCATCATTGTCAACGCTTTGCCGCTTTTCATGTGCTTTCAAGGCGAGTCGAATCGACCTCCTGAAATCTGTTTCCTGCAATTCTGCCTTGCTTTCAAATCCTCTTCGTTGCCTTCCCTCAATATATTTGTGGACGAGAGTCATCATTTCTAACTCTGCAGGTTTGTGAATTGCAGTGCCCCTGAGCTCCATTTGTCAACTCGCTTTCTTGGGAGCTGGCCGCAAAAGCGCAGGATTGCTTCAGGCCCTATTCTGGTTCCGGGGGGCAGGCTGAGCCTGTGGTTCATTCTTCTTCCTGATGGGAAAATAGAGTGACCTGTGCCTGTCCCAACACCTAGAGCTAGTCTCTCATTGGTTCCCCCTCTTCCCGTTCATCCTCAGGACAAATTGCGACCTGTACGAAACAGGAGGTCAACGGTGCTGATTCTCCAAGTAGGGAGATTGTTAGTGAAGCGGCTGGAATGGCGAACCCGAGCACAAGGAGAGGAGAAATGAGGTGCGTTTTAGAAACCTTTCCCGATCACACGGTGTACCATCTTCTGGGTTTCCCAGGCATGTTTTCGATGTAGGAAGATGCCCTTGAACCTGGAGATTTGGGACCCATGGCATGGGTACCACGCAGTATTACTTTAAAGGGTCTGCGTTTGCTCACCCAACCTCACCAATCCTCTCAGCCCCAAGAGTGTCCAGCCTTATGTCTCATCCAGCTGTGGGTCTAGATATGGTCAATCCAGGTTGCATCAGAGCCCCTGAACGGATTTTGTAAGAATGTCTCTCTCTTTCACTGTCTTTGTTTTCTGGGGTTTTTTTTTTTTAAGTAATCTATTTTTATAATGGGGTTTAGCTGCTTTTCCCTGCTGTGTTTATGCCGCTTTACACCCTCTTGATTCACTTCCAGAGAGATATCAATACATAGGTTTTAAGACTCTTCCTAGTCAGATATATTCTTGGGCGGTGAATAGGGGGTGTTGAGTCCAGTTCACTGAGCAGGGAGTAGGTCTTGTCTATTACATATTTGGCTTGTGGAACGGTATGTGAGCTAATTTCAAACCCTTGTTTTATGCATCGCCCCGCCTCACCTTTCCCGTTAAGCAGCCATAGTGTGTTTTCTAAATGTGTGACTCTGTTCTGTTTTGGAATTCAGTTCAGGTGTAGCGATGTTGACATTCCCTCTATCAGTGATATCTTAGGATAAGCGTCCTTTTCTGTGTGACTTACTTCACTTAGAGTCATCGTCCCTAAATCCACTCATCATGCTGCTACTAGCCTTATGACACTGATTTCATGGCTGAGTGATATTCCATTGTGCATAAGTACCACAACTTCTTTATCCATTTTTCTGTTTCCTGGGATATTTAAGGTGTACCGAAGTGGAGGTTCTTGGAAACAGAGCAGCCCTAAACTTTGGGGTGCCTGTGTCGTGTTGATTTTTAGGTTTCCCGATTTCTACGCCCATGAGTGGAAGTGCCCTATGCTCTCTCAGCTGTGTCTATTCCATGTTTCAGGACGCAGCGTACACTTCTCCAGAGTGGCTGTTGGCAATTTCCATCCCGCCCATCAGCGTAGCAAGGCTCCCGTGTCTCCATGGCCTGTCCTGCATTTCTGGTTTTTACACTTTTTTCAGCATGGCCCTTTTGACCGCTGGCAAGCGAGACTTCTTTGTAGCGCCGATTTGCCTTTCCGGCTTGCTTGGTTGGCCAAAAAGGGCGTATGCGTTTTTTCCTGAATATATTCAGGAAAAAACGCATACGCCCTTTTTGGCCAAGGGCATCATTGTCAACGCTTTGCCGCTTTTCATGTGCTTTCAAGGCGAGTCGAATCGACCTCCTGAAATCTGTTTCCTGCAATTCTGCCTTGCTTTCAAATCCTCTTCGTTGCCTTCCCTCAATATATTTGTGGACGAGAGTCATCATTTCTAACTCTGCAGGTTTGTGAATTGCAGTGCCCCTGAGCTCCATTTGTCAACTCGCTTTTTTGGGAGCTGGCCGCAAAAGCGCAGGATTGCTTCAGGCCCTATTCTGGTTCCGGGGGGCAGGCTGAGCCTGTGGTTCATTCTTCTTCCTGATGGGAAAATAGAGTGACCTGTGCCTGTCCCAACACCTAGAGCTAGTCTCTCATTGGTTCCCCCTCTTCCCGTTCATCCTCAGGACAAATTGCGACCTGTACGAAACAGGAGGTCAACGGTGCTGATTCTCCAAGTAGGGAGATTGTTAGTGAAGCGGCTGGAATGGCGAACCCGAGCACAAGGAGAGGAGAAATGAGGTGCGTTTTAGAAACCTTTCCCGATCACACGGTGTACCATCTTCTGGGTTTCCCAGGCATGTTTTCGATGTAGGAAGATGCCCTTGAACCTGGAGATTTGGGACCCATGGCATGGGTACCACGCAGTATTACTTTAAAGGGTCTGCGTTTGCTCACCCAACCTCACCAATCCTCTCAGCCCCAAGAGTGTCCAGCCTTATGTCTCATCCAGCTGTGGGTCTAGATATGGTCAATCCAGGTTGCATCAGAGCCCCTGAACGGATTTTGTAAGAATTTCTCTCTCTTTCACTGTCTTTGATTTCTGGGGTTTTTTTTTTAAGTAATCTATTTTTATAATGGGGTTTAGCTGCTTTTCCCTGCTGTGTTTATGCCGCTTTACACCCTCTTGATTCACTTCCAGAGATATATCAATACATAGGTTTAAAGACTCTTCCTAGTCAGATATATTCTTGGGCGGTGAATAGGGGGTGTTGAGTCCAGTTCACTGAGCAGGGAGTAGGTCTTGTCTATTACATATTTGGCTTGTGGAACGGTATGTGAGCTAATTTCAAACCCTTGTTTTATGCATCGCCCCGCCTCACCTTTCCCGTTAAGCAGCCATAGTGTGTTTTCTAAATGTGTGACTCTGTTCTGTTTTGGAATTCAGTTCAGGTATAGCGATGTTGACATTCCCTCTATCAGTGATATCTTAGGATAAGCGTCCTTTTCTGTGTGACTTACTTCACTTAGAGTCATCGTCCCTAAATCCACTCATCATGCTGCTACTAGCCTTATGACACTGATTTCATGGCTGAGTGATATTCCATTGTGCATAAGTACCACAACTTCTTTATCCATTTTTCTGTTTCCTGGGATATTTAAGGTGTACCGAAGTGGAGGTTCTTGGAAACAGAGCAGCCCTAAACTTTGGGGTGCCTGTGTCGTGTTGATTTTTAGGTTTCCCGATTTCTACGCCCATGAGTGGAAGTGCCCTATGCTCTCTCAGCTGTGTCTATTCCATGTTTCAGGACGCAGCGTACACTTCTCCAGAGTGGCTGTTGGCAATTTCCATCCCGCCCATCAGCGTAGCAAGGCTCCCGTGTCTCCATGGCCTGTCCTGCATTTCTGGTTTTTACACTTTTTTCAGCATGGCCCTTTTGACCGCTGGCAAGCGAGACTTCTTTGTAGCGCCGATTTGCCTTTCCGGCTTGCTTGGTTGGCCAAAAAGGGCGTATGCGTTTTTTCCTGAATATATTCAGGAAAAAACGCATACGCCCTTTTTGGCCAAGGGCATCATTGTCAACGCTTTGCCGCTTTTCATGTGCTTTCAAGGCGAGTCGAATCGACCTCCTGAAATCTGTTTCCTGCAATTCTGCCTTGCTTTCAAATCCTCTTCGTTGCCTTCCCTCAATATATTTGTGGACGAGAGTCATCATTTCTAACTCTGCAGGTTTGTGAATTGCAGTGCCCCTGAGCTCCATTTGTCAACTCGCTTTTTTGGGAGCTGGCCGCAAAAGCGCAGGATTGCTTCAGGCCCTATTCTGGTTCCGGGGGGCAGGCTGAGCCTGTGGTTCATTCTTCTTCCTGATGGGAAAATAGAGTGACCTGTGCCTGTCCCAACACCTAGAGCTAGTCTCTCATTGGTTCCCCCTCTTCCCGTTCATCCTCAGGACAAATTGCGACCTGTACGAAACAGGAGGTCAACGGTGCTGATTCTCCAAGTAGGGAGATTGTTAGTGAAGCGGCTGGAATGGCGAACCCGAGCACAAGGAGAGGAGAAATGAGGTGCGTTTTAGAAACCTTTCCCGATCACACGGTGTACCATCTTCTGGGTTTCCCAGGCATGTTTTCGATGTAGGAAGATGCCCTTGAACCTGGAGATTTGGGACCCATGGCATGGGTACCACGCAGTATTACTTTAAAGGGTCTGCGTTTGCTCACCCAACCTCACCAATCCTCTCAGCCCCAAGAGTGTCCAGCCTTATGTCTCATCCAGCTGTGGGTCTAGATATGGTCAATCCAGGTTGCATCAGAGCCCCTGAACGGATTTTGTAAGAATGTCTCTCTCTTTCACTGTCTTTGTTTTCTGGGGTTTTTTTTTTTTAAGTAATCTATTTTTATAATGGGGTTTAGCTGCTTTTCCCTGCTGTGTTTATGCCGCTTTACACCCTCTTGATTCACTTCCAGAGAGATATCAATACATAGGTTTTAAGACTCTTCCTAGTCAGATATATTCCTGGGCGGTGAATAGGGGGTGTTGAGTCCAGTTCACTGAGCAGGGAGTAGGTCTTGTCTATTACATATTTGGCTTGTGGAACGGTATCTGAGCTAATTTCAAACCCTTGTTTTATGCATCGCCCCGCCTCACCTTTCCCGTTAAGCAGCCATAGTGTGTTTTCTAAATGTGTGACTCTGTTCTGTTTTGGAATTCAGTTCAGGTGTAGCGATGTTGACATTCCCTCTATCAGTGGTATCTTAGGATAAGCGTCCTTTTCTGTGTGACTTACTTCACTTAGAGTCATCGTCCCTAAATCCACTCATCATGCTGCTACTAGCCTTATGACACTGATTTCATGGCTGAGTGATATTCCATTGTGCATAAGTACCACAACTTCTTTATCCATTTTTCTGTTTCCTGGGATATTTAAGGTGTACCGAAGTGGAGGTTCTTGGAAACAGAGCAGCCCTAAACTTTGGGGTGCCTGTGTCGTGTTGATTTTTAGGTTTCCCGATTTCTACGCCCATGAGTGGAAGTGCCCTATGCTCTCTCAGCTGTGTCTATTCCATGTTTCAGGACGCAGCGTACACTTCTCCAGAGTGGCTGTTGGCAATTTCCATCCCGCCCATCAGCGTAGCAAGGCTCCCGTGTCTCCATGGCCTGTCCTGCATTTCTGGTTTTTACACTTTTTTCAGCATGGCCCTTTTGACCGCTGGCAAGCGAGACTTCTTTGTAGCGCCGATTTGCCTTTCCGGCTTGCTTGGTTGGCCAAAAAGGGCGTATGCGTTTTTTCCTGAATATATTCAGGAAAAAACGCATACGCCCTTTTTGGCCAAGGGCATCATTGTCAACGCTTTGCCGCTTTTCATGTGCTTTCAAGGCGAGTCGAATCGACCTCCTGAAATCTGTTTCCTGCAATTCTGCCTTGCTTTCAAATCCTCTTCGTTGCCTTCCCTCAATATATTTGTGGACGAGAGTCATCATTTCTAACTCTGCAGGTTTGTGAATTGCAGTGCCCCTGAGCTCCATTTGTCAACTCGCTTTCTTGGGAGCTGGCCGCAAAAGCGCAGGATTGCTTCAGGCCCTATTCTGGTTCCGGGGGGCAGGCTGAGCCTGTGGTTCATTCTTCTTCCTGATGGGAAAATAGAGTGACCTGTGCCTGTCCCAACACCTAGAGCTAGTCTCTCATTGGTTCCCCCTCTTCCCGTTCATCCTCAGGACAAATTGCGACCTGTACGAAACAGGAGGTCAACGGTGCTGATTCTCCAAGTAGGGAGATTGTTAGTGAAGCGGCTGGAATGGCGAACCCGAGCACAAGGAGAGGAGAAATGAGGTGCGTTTTAGAAACCTTTCCCGATCACACGGTGTACCATCTTCTGGGTTTCCCAGGCATGTTTTCGATGTAGGAAGATGCCCTTGAACCTGGAGATTTGGGACCCATGGCATGGGTACCACGCAGTATTACTTTAAAGGGTCTGCGTTTGCTCACCCAACCTCACCAATCCTCTCAGCCCCAAGAGTGTCCAGCCTTATGTCTCATCCAGCTGTGGGTCTAGATATGGTCAATCCAGGTTGCATCAGAGCCCCTGAACGGATTTTGTAAGAATGTCTCTCTCTTTCACTGTCTTTGTTTTCTGGGGTTTTTTTTTTTTAAGTAATCTATTTTTATAATGGGGTTTAGCTGCTTTTCCCTGCTGTGTTTATGCCGCTTTACACCCTCTTGATTCACTTCCAGAGAGATATCAATACATAGGTTTTAAGACTCTTCCTAGTCAGATATATTCCTGGGCGGTGAATAGGGGGTGTTGAGTCCAGTTCACTGAGCAGGGAGTAGGTCTTGTCTATTACATATTTGGCTTGTGGAACGGTATCTGAGCTAATTTCAAACCCTTGTTTTATGCATCGCCCCGCCTCACCTTTCCCGTTAAGCAGCCATAGTGTGTTTTCTAAATGTGTGACTCTGTTCTGTTTTGGAATTCAGTTCAGGTGTAGCGATGTTGACATTCCCTCTATCAGTGGTATCTTAGGATAAGCGTCCTTTTCTGTGTGACTTACTTCACTTAGAGTCATCGTCCCTAAATCCACTCATCATGCTGCTACTAGCCTTATGACACTGATTTCATGGCTGAGTGATATTCCATTGTGCATAAGTACCACAACTTCTTTATCCATTTTTCTGTTTCCTGGGATATTTAAGGTGTACCGAAGTGGAGGTTCTTGGAAACAGAGCAGCCCTAAACTTTGGGGTGCCTGTGTCGTGTTGATTTTTAGGTTTCCCGATTTCTACGCCCATGAGTGGAAGTGCCCTATGCTCTCTCAGCTGTGTCTATTCCATGTTTCAGGACGCAGCGTACACTTCTCCAGAGTGGCTGTTGGCAATTTCCATCCCGCCCATCAGCGTAGCAAGGCTCCCGTGTCTCCATGGCCTGTCCTGCATTTCTGGTTTTTACACTTTTTTCAGCATGGCCCTTTTGACCGCTGGCAAGCGAGACTTCTTTGTAGCGCCGATTTGCCTTTCCGGCTTGCTTGGTTGGCCAAAAAGGGCGTATGCGTTTTTTCCTGAATATATTCAGGAAAAAACGCATACGCCCTTTTTGGCCAAGGGCATCATTGTCAACGCTTTGCCGCTTTTCATGTGCTTTCAAGGCGAGTCGAATCGACCTCCTGAAATCTGTTTCCTGCAATTCTGCCTTGCTTTCAAATCCTCTTCGTTGCCTTCCCTCAATATATTTGTGGACGAGAGTCATCATTTCTAACTCTGCAGGTTTGTGAATTGCAGTGCCCCTGAGCTCCATTTGTCAACTCGCTTTCTTGGGAGCTGGCCGCAAAAGCGCAGGATTGCTTCAGGCCCTATTCTGGTTCCGGGGGGCAGGCTGAGCCTGTGGTTCATTCTTCTTCCTGATGGGAAAATAGAGTGACCTGTGCCTGTCCCAACACCTAGAGCTAGTCTCTCATTGGTTCCCCCTCTTCCCGTTCATCCTCAGGACAAATTGCGACCTGTACGAAACAGGAGGTCAACGGTGCTGATTCTCCAAGTAGGGAGATTGTTAGTGAAGCGGCTGGAATGGCGAACCCGAGCACAAGGAGAGGAGAAATGAGGTGCGTTTTAGAAACCTTTCCCGATCACACGGTGTACCATCTTCTGGGTTTCCCAGGCATGTTTTCGATGTAGGAAGATGCCCTTGAACCTGGAGATTTGGGACCCATGGCATGGGTACCACGCAGTATTACTTTAAAGGGTCTGCGTTTGCTCACCCAACCTCACCAATCCTCTCAGCCCCAAGAGTGTCCAGCCTTATGTCTCATCCAGCTGTGGGTCTAGATATGGTCAATCCAGGTTGCATCAGAGCCCCTGAACGGATTTTGTAAGAATGTCTCTCTCTTTCACTGTCTTTGTTTTCTGGGGTTTTTTTTTTTTAAGTAATCTATTTTTATAATGGGGTTTAGCTGCTTTTCCCTGCTGTGTTTATGCCGCTTTACACCCTCTTGATTCACTTCCAGAGAGATATCAATACATAGGTTTTAAGACTCTTCCTAGTCAGATATATTCTTGGGCGGTGAATAGGGGGTGTTGAGTCCAGTTCACTGAGCAGGGAGTAGGTCTTGTCTATTACATATTTGGCTTGTGGAACGGTATGTGAGCTAATTTCAAACCCTTGTTTTATGCATCGCCCCGCCTCACCTTTCCCGTTAAGCAGCCATAGTGTGTTTTCTAAATGTGTGACTCTGTTCTGTTTTGGAATTCAGTTCAGGTGTAGCGATGTTGACATTCCCTCTATCAGTGATATCTTAGGATAAGCGTCCTTTTCTGTGTGACTTACTTCACTTAGAGTCATCGTCCCTAAATCCACTCATCATGCTGCTACTAGCCTTATGACACTGATTTCATGGCTGAGTGATATTCCATTGTGCATAAGTACCACAACTTCTTTATCCATTTTTCTGTTTCCTGGGATATTTAAGGTGTACCGAAGTGGAGGTTCTTGGAAACAGAGCAGCCCTAAACTTTGGGGTGCCTGTGTCGTGTTGATTTTTAGGTTTCCCGATTTCTACGCCCATGAGTGGAAGTGCCCTATGCTCTCTCAGCTGTGTCTATTCCATGTTTCAGGACGCAGCGTACACTTCTCCAGAGTGGCTGTTGGCAATTTCCATCCCGCCCATCAGCGTAGCAAGGCTCCCGTGTCTCCATGGCCTGTCCTGCATTTCTGGTTTTTACACTTTTTTCAGCATGGCCCTTTTGACCGCTGGCAAGCGAGACTTCTTTGTAGCGCCGATTTGCCTTTCCGGCTTGCTTGGTTGGCCAAAAAGGGCGTATGCGTTTTTTCCTGAATATATTCAGGAAAAAACGCATACGCCCTTTTTGGCCAAGGGCATCATTGTCAACGCTTTGCCGCTTTTCATGTGCTTTCAAGGCGAGTCGAATCGACCTCCTGAAATCTGTTTCCTGCAATTCTGCCTTGCTTTCAAATCCTCTTCGTTGCCTTCCCTCAATATATTTGTGGACGAGAGTCATCATTTCTAACTCTGCAGGTTTGTGAATTGCAGTGCCCCTGAGCTCCATTTGTCAACTCGCTTTTTTGGGAGCTGGCCGCAAAAGCGCAGGATTGCTTCAGGCCCTATTCTGGTTCCGGGGGGCAGGCTGAGCCTGTGGTTCATTCTTCTTCCTGATGGGAAAATAGAGTGACCTGTGCCTGTCCCAACACCTAGAGCTAGTCTCTCATTGGTTCCCCCTCTTCCCGTTCATCCTCAGGACAAATTGCGACCTGTACGAAACAGGAGGTCAACGGTGCTGATTCTCCAAGTAGGGAGATTGTTAGTGAAGCGGCTGGAATGGCGAACCCGAGCACAAGGAGAGGAGAAATGAGGTGCGTTTTAGAAACCTTTCCCGATCACACGGTGTACCATCTTCTGGGTTTCCCAGGCATGTTTTCGATGTAGGAAGATGCCCTTGAACCTGGAGATTTGGGACCCATGGCATGGGTACCACGCAGTATTACTTTAAAGGGTCTGCGTTTGCTCACCCAACCTCACCAATCCTCTCAGCCCCAAGAGTGTCCAGCCTTATGTCTCATCCAGCTGTGGGTCTAGATATGGTCAATCCAGGTTGCATCAGAGCCCCTGAACGGATTTTGTAAGAATGTCTCTCTCTTTCACTGTCTTTGATTTCTAGAGTTTTTTTTTTAAGTAATCTATTTTTATAATGGGGTTTAGCTGCTTTTCCCTGCTGTGTTTATGCCGCTTTACACCCTCTTGATTCACTTCCAGAGAGATATCAATACATAGGTTTAAAGACTCTTCCTAGTCAGATATATTCTTGGGCGGTGAATAGGGGGTGTTGAGTCCAGTTCACTGAGCAGGGAGTAGGTCTTGTCTATTACATATTTGGCTTGTGGAACGGTATGTGAGCTAATTTCAAACCCTTGTTTTATGCATCGCCCCGCCTCACCTTTCCCGTTAAGCAGCCATAGTGTGTTTTCTAAATGTGTGACTCTGTTCTGTTTTGGAATTCAGTTCAGGTATAGCGATGTTGACATTCCCTCTATCAGTGATATCTTAGGATAAGCGTCCTTTTCTGTGTGACTTACTTCACTTAGAGTCATCGTCCCTAAATCCACTCATCATGCTGCTACTAGCCTTATGACACTGATTTCATGGCTGAGTGATATTCCATTGTGCATAAGTACCACAACTTCTTTATCCATTTTTCTGTTTCCTGGGATATTTAAGGTGTACCGAAGTGGAGGTTCTTGGAAACAGAGCAGCCCTAAACTTTGGGGTGCCTGTGTCGTGTTGATTTTTAGGTTTCCCGATTTCTACGCCCATGAGTGGAAGTGCCCTATGCTCTCTCAGCTGTGTCTATTCCATGTTTCAGGACGCAGCGTACACTTCTCCAGAGTGGCTGTTGGCAATTTCCATCCCGCCCATCAGCGTAGCAAGGCTCCCGTGTCTCCATGGCCTGTCCTGCATTTCTGGTTTTTACACTTTTTTCAGCATGGCCCTTTTGACCGCTGGCAAGCGAGACTTCTTTGTAGCGCCGATTTGCCTTTCCGGCTTGCTTGGTTGGCCAAAAAGGGCGTATGCGTTTTTTCCTGAATATATTCAGGAAAAAACGCATACGCCCTTTTTGGCCAAGGGCATCATTGTCAACGCTTTGCCGCTTTTCATGTGCTTTCAAGGCGAGTCGAATCGACCTCCTGAAATCTGTTTCCTGCAATTCTGCCTTGCTTTCAAATCCTCTTCGTTGCCTTCCCTCAATATATTTGTGGACGAGAGTCATCATTTCTAACTCTGCAGGTTTGTGAATTGCAGTGCCCCTGAGCTCCATTTGTCAACTCGCTTTTTTGGGAGCTGGCCGCAAAAGCGCAGGATTGCTTCAGGCCCTATTCTGGTTCCGGGGGGCAGGCTGAGCCTGTGGTTCATTCTTCTTCCTGATGGGAAAATAGAGTGACCTGTGCCTGTCCCAACACCTAGAGCTAGTCTCTCATTGGTTCCCCCTCTTCCCGTTCATCCTCAGGACAAATTGCGACCTGTACGAAACAGGAGGTCAACGGTGCTGATTCTCCAAGTAGGGAGATTGTTAGTGAAGCGGCTGGAATGGCGAACCCGAGCACAAGGAGAGGAGAAATGAGGTGCGTTTTAGAAACCTTTCCCGATCACACGGTGTACCATCTTCTGGGTTTCCCAGGCATGTTTTCGATGTAGGAAGATGCCCTTGAACCTGGAGATTTGGGACCCATGGCATGGGTACCACGCAGTATTACTTTAAAGGGTCTGCGTTTGCTCACCCAACCTCACCAATCCTCTCAGCCCCAAGAGTGTCCAGCCTTATGTCTCATCCAGCTGTGGGTCTAGATATGGTCAATCCAGGTTGCATCAGAGCCCCTGAACGGATTTTGTAAGAATGTCTCTCTCTTTCACTGTCTTTGTTTTCTGGGGTTTTTTTTTTTTAAGTAATCTATTTTTATAATGGGGTTTAGCTGCTTTTCCCTGCTGTGTTTATGCCGCTTTACACCCTCTTGATTCACTTCCAGAGAGATATCAATACATAGGTTTTAAGACTCTTCCTAGTCAGATATATTCCTGGGCGGTGAATAGGGGGTGTTGAGTCCAGTTCACTGAGCAGGGAGTAGGTCTTGTCTATTACATATTTGGCTTGTGGAACGGTATCTGAGCTAATTTCAAACCCTTGTTTTATGCATCGCCCCGCCTCACCTTTCCCGTTAAGCAGCCATAGTGTGTTTTCTAAATGTGTGACTCTGTTCTGTTTTGGAATTCAGTTCAGGTGTAGCGATGTTGACATTCCCTCTATCAGTGGTATCTTAGGATAAGCGTCCTTTTCTGTGTGACTTACTTCACTTAGAGTCATCGTCCCTAAATCCACTCATCATGCTGCTACTAGCCTTATGACACTGATTTCATGGCTGAGTGATATTCCATTGTGCATAAGTACCACAACTTCTTTATCCATTTTTCTGTTTCCTGGGATATTTAAGGTGTACCGAAGTGGAGGTTCTTGGAAACAGAGCAGCCCTAAACTTTGGGGTGCCTGTGTCGTGTTGATTTTTAGGTTTCCCGATTTCTACGCCCATGAGTGGAAGTGCCCTATGCTCTCTCAGCTGTGTCTATTCCATGTTTCAGGACGCAGCGTACACTTCTCCAGAGTGGCTGTTGGCAATTTCCATCCCGCCCATCAGCGTAGCAAGGCTCCCGTGTCTCCATGGCCTGTCCTGCATTTCTGGTTTTTACACTTTTTTCAGCATGGCCCTTTTGACCGCTGGCAAGCGAGACTTCTTTGTAGCGCCGATTTGCCTTTCCGGCTTGCTTGGTTGGCCAAAAAGGGCGTATGCGTTTTTTCCTGAATATATTCAGGAAAAAACGCATACGCCCTTTTTGGCCAAGGGCATCATTGTCAACGCTTTGCCGCTTTTCATGTGCTTTCAAGGCGAGTCGAATCGACCTCCTGAAATCTGTTTCCTGCAATTCTGCCTTGCTTTCAAATCCTCTTCGTTGCCTTCCCTCAATATATTTGTGGACGAGAGTCATCATTTCTAACTCTGCAGGTTTGTGAATTGCAGTGCCCCTGAGCTCCATTTGTCAACTCGCTTTTTTGGGAGCTGGCCGCAAAAGCGCAGGATTGCTTCAGGCCCTATTCTGGTTCCGGGCGGCAGGCTGAGCCTGTGGTTCATTCTTCTTCCTGATGGGAAAATAGAGTGACCTGTGCCTGTCCCAACACCTAGAGCTAGTCTCTCATTGGTTCCCCCTCTTCCCGTTCATCCTCAGGACAAATTGCGACCTGTACGAAACAGGAGGTCAACGGTGCTGATTCTCCAAGTAGGGAGATTGTTAGTGAAGCGGCTGGAATGGCGAACCCGAGCACAAGGAGAGGAGAAATGAGGTGCGTTTTAGAAACCTTTCCCGATCACACGGTGTACCATCTTCTGGGTTTCCCAGGCATGTTTTCGATGTAGGAAGATGCCCTTGAACCTGGAGATTTGGGACCCATGGCATGGGTACCACGCAGTATTACTTTAAAGGGTCTGCGTTTGCTCACCCAACCTCACCAATCCTCTCAGCCCCAAGAGTGTCCAGCCTTATGTCTCATCCAGCTGTGGGTCTAGATATGGTCAATCCAGGTTGCATCAGAGCCCCTGAACGGATTTTGTAAGAATGTCTCTCTCTTTCACTGTCTTTGTTTTCTGGGGTTTTTTTTTTTAAGTAATCTATTTTTATAATGGGGTTTAGCTGCTTTTCCCTGCTGTGTTTATGCCGCTTTACACCCTCTTGATTCACTTCCAGAGAGATATCAATACATAGGTTTTAAGACTCTTCCTAGTCAGATATATTCTTGGGCGGTGAATAGGGGGTGTTGAGTCCAGTTCACTGAGCAGGGAGTAGGTCTTGTCTATTACATATTTGGCTTGTGGAACGGTATCTGAGCTAATTTCAAACCCTTGTTTTATGCATCGCCCCGCCTCACCTTTCCCGTTAAGCAGCCATAGTGTGTTTTCTAAATGTGTGACTCTGTTCTGTTTTGGAATTCAGTTCAGGTGTAGCGATGTTGACATTCCCTCTATCAGTGATATCTTAGGATAAGCGTCCTTTTCTGTGTGACTTACTTCACTTAGAGTCATCGTCCCTAAATCCACTCATCATGCTGCTACTAGCCTTATGACACTGATTTCATGGCTGAGTGATATTCCATTGTGCATAAGTACCACAACTTCTTTATCCATTTTTCTGTTTCCTGGGATATTTAAGGTGTACCGAAGTGGAGGTTCTTGGAAACAGAGCAGCCCTAAACTTTGGGGTGCCTGTGTCGTGTTGATTTTTAGGTTTCCCGATTTCTACGCCCATGAGTGGAAGTGCCCTATGCTCTCTCAGCTGTGTCTATTCCATGTTTCAGGACGCAGCGTACACTTCTCCAGAGTGGCTGTTGGCAATTTCCATCCCGCCCATCAGCGTAGCAAGGCTCCCGTGTCTCCATGGCCTGTCCTGCATTTCTGGTTTTTACACTTTTTTCAGCATGGCCCTTTTGACCGCTGGCAAGCGAGACTTCTTTGTAGCGCCGATTTGCCTTTCCGGCTTGCTTGGTTGGCCAAAAAGGGCGTATGCGTTTTTTCCTGAATATATTCAGGAAAAAACGCATACGCCCTTTTTGGCCAAGGGCATCATTGTCAACGCTTTGCCGCTTTTCATGTGCTTTCAAGGCGAGTCGAATCGACCTCCTGAAATCTGTTTCCTGCAATTCTGCCTTGCTTTCAAATCCTCTTCGTTGCCTTCCCTCAATATATTTGTGGACGAGAGTCATCATTTCTAACTCTGCAGGTTTGTGAATTGCAGTGCCCCTGAGCTCCATTTGTCAACTCGCTTTTTTGGGAGCTGGCCGCAAAAGCGCAGGATTGCTTCAGGCCCTCTTCTGGTTCCGGGCGGCAGGCTGAGCCTGTGGTTCATTCTTCTTCCTGATGGGAAAATAGAGTGACCTGTGCCTGTCCCAACACCTAGAGCTAGTCTCTCATTGGTTCCCCCTCTTCCCGTTCATCCTCAGGACAAATTGCGACCTGTACGAAACAGGAGGTCAACGGTGCTGATTCTCCAAGTAGGGAGATTGTTAGTGAAGCGGCTGGAATGGCGAACCCGAGCACAAGGAGAGGAGAAATGAGGTGCGTTTTAGAAACCTTTCCCGATCACACGGTGTACCATCTTCTGGGTTTCCCAGGCATGTTTTCGATGTAGGAAGATGCCCTTGAACCTGGAGATTTGGGACCCATGGCATGGGTACCACGCAGTATTACTTTAAAGGGTCTGCGTTTGCTCACCCAACCTCACCAATCCTCTCAGCCCCAAGAGTGTCCAGCCTTATGTCTCATCCAGCTGTGGGTCTAGATATGGTCAATCCAGGTTGCATCAGAGCCCCTGAACGGATTTTGTAAGAATTTCTCTCTCTTTCACTGTCTTTGATTTCTGGGGTTTTTTTTTTAAGTAATCTATTTTTATAATGGGGTTTAGCTGCTTTTCCCTGCTGTGTTTATGCCGCTTTACACCCTCTTGATTCACTTCCAGAGAGATATCAATACATAGGTTTAAAGACTCTTCCTATTCAGATATATTCTTGGGCGGTGAATAGGGGGTGTTGAGTCCAGTTCACTGAGCAGGGAGTAGGTCTTGTCTATTACATATTTGGCTTGTGGAACGGTATGTGAGCTAATTTCAAACCCTTGTTTTATGCATCGCCCCGCCTCACCTTTCCCGTTAAGCAGCCATAGTGTGTTTTCTAAATGTGTGACTCTGTTCTGTTTTGGAATTCAGTTCAGGTGTAGCGATGTTGACATTCCCTCTATCAGTGATATCTTAGGATAAGCGTCCTTTTCTGTGTGACTTACTTCACTTAGAGTCATCGTCCCTAAATCCACTCATCATGCTGCTACTAGCCTTATGACACTGATTTCATGGCTGAGTGATATTCCATTGTGCATAAGTACCACAACTTCTTTATCCATTTTTCTGTTTCCTGAGATATTTAAGGTGTACCGAAGTGGAGGTTCTTGGAAACAGAGCAGCCCTAAACTTTGGGGTGCCTGTGTCGTGTTGATTTTTAGGTTTCCCGATTTCTACGCCCATGAGTGGAAGTGCCCTATGCTCTCTCAGCTGTGTCTATTCCATGTTTCAGGACGCAGCGTACACTTCTCCAGAGTGGCTGTTGGCAATTTCCATCCCGCCCATCAGCGTAGCAAGGCTCCCGTGTCTCCATGGCCTGTCCTGCATTTCTGGTTTTTACACTTTTTTCAGCATGGCCCTTTTGACTGCTGGCAAGCGAGACTTCTTTGTAGCGCCGATTTGCCTTTCCGGCTTGCTTGGTTGGCCAAAAAGGGCGTATGCGTTTTTTCCTGAATATATTCAGGAAAAAACGCATACGCCCTTTTTGGCCAAGGGCATCATTGTCAACGCTTTGCCGCTTTTCATGTGCTTTCAAGGCGAGTCGAATCGACCTCCTGAAATCTGTTTCCTGCAATTCTGCCTTGCTTTCAAATCCTCTTCGTTGCCTTCCCTCAATATATTTGTGGACGAGAGTCATCATTTCTAACTCTGCAGGTTTGTGAATTGCAGTGCCCCTGAGCTCCATTTGTCAACTCGCTTTTTTGGGAGCTGGCCGCAAAAGCGCAGGATTGCTTCAGGCCCTATTCTGGTTCCGGGCGGCAGGCTGAGCCTGTGGTTCATTCTTCTTCCTGATGGGAAAATAGAGTGACCTGTGCCTGTCCCAACACCTAGAGCTAGTCTCTCATTGGTTCCCCCTCTTCCCGTTCATCCTCAGGACAAATTGCGACCTGTACGAAACAGGAGGTCAACGGTGCTGATTCTCCAAGTAGGGAGATTGTTAGTGAAGCGGCTGGAATGGCGAACCCGAGCACAAGGAGAGGAGAAATGAGGTGCGTTTTAGAAACCTTTCCCGATCACACGGTGTACCATCTTCTGGGTTTCCCAGGCATGTTTTCGATGTAGGAAGATGCCCTTGAACCTGGAGATTTGGGACCCATGGCATGGGTACCACGCAGTATTACTTTAAAGGGTCTGCGTTTGCTCACCCAACCTCACCAATCCTCTCAGCCCCAAGAGTGTCCAGCCTTATGTCTCATCCAGCTGTGGGTCTAGATATGGTCAATCCAGGTTGCATCAGAGCCCCTGAACGGATTTGGTAAGAATTTCTCTCTCTTTCACTGTCTTTGATTTCTGGGGTTTTTTTTTTAAGTAATCTATTTTTATAATGGGGTTTAGCTGCTTTTCCCTGCTGTGTTTATGCCGCTTTACACCCTCTTGATTCACTTCCAGAGAGATATCAATACATAGGTTTAAAGACTCTTCCTAGTCAGATATATTCTTGGGCGGTGAATAGGGGGTGTTGAGTCCAGTTCACTGAGCAGGGAGTAGGTCTTGTCTATTACATATTTGGCTTGTGGAACGGTATGTGAGCTAATTTCAAACCCTTGTTTTATGCATCGCCCCGCCTCACCTTTCCCGTTAAGCAGCCATAGTGTGTTTTCTAAATGTGTGACTCTGTTCTGTTTTGGAATTCAGTTCAGGTGTAGCGATGTTGACATTCCCTCTATCAGTGATATCTTAGGATAAGCGTCCTTTTCTGTGTGACTTACTTCACTTAGAGTCATCGTCCCTAAATCCACTCATCATGCTGCTACTAGCCTTATGACACTGATTTCATGGCTGAGTGATATTCCATTGTGCATAAGTACCACAACTTCTTTATCCATTTTTCTGTTTCCTGAGATATTTAAGGTGTACCGAAGTGGAGGTTCTTGGAAACAGAGCAGCCCTAAACTTTGGGGTGCCTGTGTCGTGTTGATTTTTAGGTTTCCCGATTTCTACGCCCATGAGTGGAAGTGCCCTATGCTCTCTCAGCTGTGTCTATTCCATGTTTCAGGACGCAGCGTACACTTCTCCAGAGTGGCTGTTGGCAATTTCCATCCCGCCCATCAGCGTAGCAAGGCTCCCGTGTCTCCATGGCCTGTCCTGCATTTCTGGTTTTTACACTTTTTTCAGCATGGCCCTTTTGACTGCTGGCAAGCGAGACTTCTTTGTAGCGCCGATTTGCCTTTCCGGCTTGCTTGGTTGGCCAAAAAGGGCGTATGCGTTTTTTCCTGAATATATTCAGGAAAAAACGCATACGCCCTTTTTGGCCAAGGGCATCATTGTCAACGCTTTGCCGCTTTTCATGTGCTTTCAAGGCGAGTCGAATCGACCTCCTGAAATCTGTTTCCTGCAATTCTGCCTTGCTTTCAAATCCTCTTCGTTGCCTTCCCTCAATATATTTGTGGACGAGAGTCATCATTTCTAACTCTGCAGGTTTGTGAATTGCAGTGCCCCTGAGCTCCATTTGTCAACTCGCTTTTTTGGGAGCTGGCCGCAAAAGCGCAGGATTGCTTCAGGCACTATTCTGGTTCCGGGCGGCAGGCTGAGCCTGTGGTTCATTCTTCTTCCTGATGGGAAAATAGAGTGACCTGTGCCTGTCCCAACACCTAGAGCTAGTCTCTCATTGGTTCCCCCTCTTCCCGTTCATCCTCAGGACAAATTGCGACCTGTACGAAACAGGAGGTCAACGGTGCTGATTCTCCAAGTAGGGAGATTGTTAGTGAAGCGGCTGGAATGGCGAACCCGAGCACAAGGAGAGGAGAAATGAGGTGCGTTTTAGAAACCTTTCCCGATCACACGGTGTACCATCTTCTGGGTTTCCCAGGCATGTTTTCGATGTAGGAAGATGCCCTTGAACCTGGAGATTTGGGACCCATGGCATGGGTACCACGCAGTATTACTTTAAAGGGTCTGCGTTTGCTCACCCAACCTCACCAATCCTCTCAGCCCCAAGAGTGTCCAGCCTTATGTCTCATCCAGCTGTGGGTCTAGATATGGTCAATCCAGGTTGCATCAGAGCCCCTGAACGGATTTTGTAAGAATTTCTCTCTCTTTCACTGTCTTTGATTTCTGGGGTTTTTTTTTTAAGTAATCTATTTTTATAATGGGGTTTAGCTGCTTTTCCCTGCTGTGTTTATGCCGCTTTACACCCTCTTGATTCACTTCCAGAGAGATATCAATACATAGGTTTAAAGACTCTTCCTATTCAGATATATTCTTGGGCGGTGAATAGGGGGTGTTGAGTCCAGTTCACTGAGCAGGGAGTAGGTCTTGTCTATTACATATTTGGCTTGTGGAACGGTATGTGAGCTAATTTCAAACCCTTGTTTTATGCATCGCCCCGCCTCACCTTTCCCGTTAAGCAGCCATAGTGTGTTTTCTAAATGTGTGACTCTGTTCTGTTTTGGAATTCAGTTCAGGTGTAGCGATGTTGACATTCCCTCTATCAGTGATATCTTAGGATAAGCGTCCTTTTCTGTGTGACTTACTTCACTTAGAGTCATCGTCCCTAAATCCACTCATCATGCTGCTACTAGCCTTATGACACTGATTTCATGGCTGAGTGATATTCCATTGTGTATAAGTACCACAACTTCTTTATCCATTTTTCTGTTTCCTGAGATATTTAAGGTGTA